>NC_018218.1:3653278-4871037 GCF_000219625.1 Zymoseptoria tritici IPO323 | reverse complement strand
CCTTCGTTTCAGCTTCACCTGACGATCTGGTCACAGCTGCAGAGCAGGAAGCTTCAATCGTGCCGGGCAAATTGCGGGGCAAATGGCGCAAGAATAACAAGAAGCCAAAGTCGTCACCTCGCACGAAGGAGGAGATGGACATGGATGTCATCACGAACAGTCTCAACGGCCTGGGCGCGCCACTGGAGAACGCTTTGCAGGCTGCTGTGGATCTTGCGGTGAAATCTCTCGCCAGACAGGGTGATGATGGCTACAAGGCGATGAAGGAGTTGAAGGTGATGGAACAGGAGTTGAAGGACTCGAGTCGTGTTCATCTGCGAAAGATGAAGGAGTTGCTGGAGCGATATGGGGTCATTGCGTTCAATGTGGTGGACGTTCCGAGTGATCCTCTCGTGTTGGAGTGAAGTGAGTGTGGCGCTCATGGCCGAGGCCTGCAGTTCAGGGGTAGTGGAAAGGTAAGACGGACCGTGACTTCGTTCACGGAAGTCCGATATCGAACAGGAGAGTAAGGTAAGGAAAGGAGGACTTGGCACGCATGTGTGCGATCGCTTTGGCATGTGATCATGATCCAGACATAGCAGTCGGTATTCACCTACAGCTGGTCCAACCATCAAAGCAAACAGTCTTCATCAGCAGCTGATCTCCAGCCTCTGAATACTTCCGTAGCCCTTTCTCCACCATTTCTCTTCTCCTCACCATCCATCTCCTGCCCAAATCAACCACCCATCATGGCAACCTCACCAGCTGGTGGCTCACCACGACTCCGCACAAGCGAGAGGGTGCCCTCCACGCCTAGTCCAGAACCGCCGCCGACTGCATCCGCGATCCAACCTTGTCCGCTCCTCGGGCTCTCGGCGGAGCTGCGCAATAACGTCTGGGAACTGGCCTACACTTTCAGGAAGGAATCGGGAACCGAGACTGATCTCCTGGGGGACCAATGTCCAACAACTGCTCTGCTTCTGACCTGCCGCCAAATCAAGTCAGAAGCAATTGGGTTCTTCGAAGCCGCGGAGAGCCGCTATTGGGAGCAAGACCTCTTCGTGCTTGAACGTGAGTTCAATGAGCAGAAGCGTGAAGATGTCACTGCTCAGCTCCTACGACTGGACGATTCATGCGTCAGGCGCATGGAAAACATCTACCTTGAGCTGAACAGGTTTGAGCACAGAGTCCAATGCTTCTCCATCCCCGAAACGGACCATACCGCATGGGAGCTGCGCATCCGTAACACTTACACCCAAGATGTGGTCACTACCATCTATGCCGTGGGCTCTGAGCTCGCCGATATACCGTGGCCACGCCCCAGGCCGAGCGTAGGCATGCCCACGGAGGAGGATGTCTCGACCATGCCGGAGGTGATGAATGCCCCTCCTTTGGCACCTAGAGAGAAGATTGTCCAAGCTTGGGGTGCGATGGGTACGTCGAGGTCTCCTGGATGTCCATACGTCTTGCACCAGGCTAATCAGTGCCGCAGTCAAGTGCGCTGGATTCGTGTGGAAAGGCATGCATGTGTTTGAAGTTTGCACGGTAAGGACGACTGAGGTTACCTTGGGACTCATCCACTCTGCACACTGGGTCGGATGAAGAAGTAGCCGCATAAGTATGCTTCGCACTGACCGTTCAGTCTCACCATATACCCATGGCAGCCTGATTTCACGGAATTTTCAGCATGAAGGAAATGCGTGCATGCGCACGAGGCGGGAGTCTTGCTCGGATACTGGCTGCAGCTGTCGCTGGCTTCGATTCGATGCCTTGGGCTATGCGCGTGTGTACATCGACATCGAGATGCAATCTGATCCAAATGCGATTGCATTCAAGGGCGAAAAGGCAGCGATCGAGGCATGCTGCGTGGAACAGGAGAGGTGATGAAAGGGCATGTAGTCCTTCGAGACATGCTTAGGGTTAGGGTAGCTTCGCCAACCCTAACAAATCCAAATGAAGTGAAACCTCCGTTTGATAGAATGCATTCAACTTGATCCATTCGTTTTTTTACCTTTCTCTGCTGGTGGGCGTTTTGGAGGACCGTGGAGTTTGTCATCGCTGACAACAAATGTCTTCGACGACGCCCCTGTACAGCGTTTGCCCGTAGGCCAAGGCATGACAATTTCTTTGAGCGTTCCGCTCTCCAACAGATGACATCGCTGCCAGTCCGGCGTCTACCAGTTGCTTACGGCTTGGCAAACATATGCCACTCGAGCCTGCAAATATGCCAGTACTAGGCCGATCTGTCTGCCGTCGTCGCTGCGAACGTGCCGTGGTCCGTTCGGCCACGGTCCAAGAGCTGTCCAGCTGAAGCGCAGCCGGTCCTGATACATCCAGAAGAGCTTTGTGGCCGATCGGTCCTACAGCGAGGCATTCGTCTTTCACGACGGATGCGCTGCTGTGTACCTTGGCCAGCATACCCCAAGCTCGAGCTGTCCATCACCTGCAAGGAGTGGCTCAAAGCAACTTCAGATGTCCGGTGATTTGGTCGACAACGCTCTTAGGTGCTGGACCAATACCGACCACAGTCGCCGAGCCGCTTGCCTATCGACAAACGTGTCAGCGATGCATATCTTGACCACCACCAACGCCTCAATACCAAACTCACAATCTGCGTGCGACCAGCATCGTGCACAACCTGAGCACAAACACCCAGACTCACAGCCTGCGCCTGCAACATGAGCAGCTCATCCTCGCTGTTCACCCTGAGCGCAACCTTGGCCTGTCCCAATCGCTCCCACTGACGCAACACCGGATTCTGCGGGTCTGCGCGAAGGAGTGCCTTGTAACAAGCCAAAGTGGCATGGCCACACTGTGCGCATGCCTTGCCTGCAGATGGGGTTAGTCGATATAGTTATCACAGCGCAGCTGATAAGAGAAGGAACTCGTGATCACGATATGAGCTGGAAACAATGCCTCGAAATGATCAAACCTACCCTTGGTCATTCCCAAATCACCTCGCACGGCAAGCACGAGCTTGCACTCCTCGTTGGTCCCAGCAAACGACTTCAACTCCCCTAGATCATCCGGCGACGTCTCATCTTCATCCGCGTCGCTCAGATCGGAGTCATCATCGGCAGCGCCGGATGTTGCTGAAGCGCTGTGCGATCGGCCGAAAACTCCGATGGACCGCGCCTGTCCGAGAAAATAGCCAGTCAGACCGGCGATGATGCCGGTCCCGATCGCTATCGCGGCGGCCGAGGGCGGTCCGCGGTCTTGAACGTTGGCCATGCTTGCGAGTGTGAAAGTGGTGTTGAGCGGTCGAATGGTGGTGTGGTGCTGTCTTCTGAGCGGTGTGACGAGCAGCTGTAGCGCTACAACGTCGATATGCCCGGCAAGGACAGAGGGGGTGTCTTACGAGCGATATTGGCGGAAAGGCGTGCTTTCAACCGTGTTTGGAACCGGAAGCAGCGATGAGGGTTGTAATCGACCGTGTGTCTAAATATTTCAGCCGCCAAGATCGCGATCGTGACTTCCAGCATGTACCGACAGCCCGAGGATCGACATCATCGGCACCGGGGTTTGCAGCAACCAGAAATGGACCGGAAAAGGGCTAAAGGCATGGAGTAATGCATCTGATCGTTTAGTTGCTTTAGCGAGGATGCTGCTTTTGAATTGTCCAACGTCAATGTACACGTTTTCGTTGTCAACGACCAGGAACGAAGTGCCATCGATCATGCGACAGCCGACGAGCCTTGGGCGATTTATCATCATCACTTTCATCATCACATCGGCAAGGATTGCAGACGTTTCGCGGGGACGGGGAGGTCGCGTGGGCTGATTTCCTCTAGTGCGGCGGCCTGGGCCTTGAGCTTCTGACAAAGCCGAGATTTACTCGAAAGCAACAATGTGACAACGACGACGCCAACACGCCGTCTTTATCCATAGAACTCGACAACTCCAGAACTCAGGACGGATCCCCATACGATCAGAGGTGAGTTTGAAATTTGTAGGGAAATTCCCAGAGGAAGTCTTCCCATTCGAGGTGAATATGTACCCCGGACGCAGGAACAAGGCTATGGCGCTAGTCCGCAGAACAAAAAGTCTAAATGTCGAATGTTGCCTTCAAGATTGCGTGACTGCTGCTCTGCGCGGTGCACGACTATTTATTCGTTTCGTCCCGGATTTCTTCCTTTTCTCCATCATCATTGCCCCAGACTCTTGAATATCATCTGCGTTGTCTCCGTCATCTTGCTGTTGTGGTGGCTCCTCTGCATTTCATTCAAAGCATCCGAAGATCCGCGCTTTCGTAGCGATTGTCACAAGCCAAAAAGCGAAGAAAGAACGATCTGATTGCTAGCACGGCTGCAAGCTTTCTCCTGCTCCAGCAGACCAATCAATAACAACATCGAACACTTTCAACCAACTACACATACACCATGGACAACATGGAGCGCCTGCGCAAGGTTTTGCCTGAAACTCCTCCCACATCACCGCCTGTTGGATTCGCCGGTCAAAATGGCTTCAGCACACCACTCTTCCCACAGCAGCCGAATATTCTGTACATCATGGCGGATCAGCTTGCGGCACCTCAATTGAAGATCTACAACAAGGACTCGCAAATCAAGACTCCAAATCTCGACAAGCTCGCCGAGCGATCAGTCGTGTTCGACTCTGCATACTGCAACTCTCCACTCTGCGCTCCAAGCCGCATGGCCATGATCACCGGCCAACTCCCATCGAAGATTGGCGCATACGACAACGCCTCACCAATTGCGGAAGACACACCCACATATGCGCACTACCTGCGCAATGCAGGCTATGAGTGTGTGCTCGGCGGCAAGATGCACTTCATTGGCGACCAACTTCACGGATACGAGTACCGCCTGACTGCAGACATCTACCCAGCAGATCTCGGCTGGTCAGTCAACTGGGACGAACCAGACACTCGGCTCGAATGGTACCACAACAGCTCTTCGATCCTGCAGGCTGGTCCTTGCATTCGAAGCAACCAGCTCGACTACGATGAGGAGGTCATGTACAAGGCCAAGCAGTTCCTCTACGATCACGTCCGCAAGCCACAAGGCAGCCGCCCATTCTGCTTGACCGTCTCCCTTACCCACCCACACGACCCATACACAATCGAGCACAAGTACTGGGACATGTACGAGGATGTGGAAATCGACATGCCCAAGGTCCAGCTTCCGAAAGACCAGCTCGACCCACACAGCAAGCGTCTGCAACACGTATGCGATCTCGAGGACTACAATTTCACCGACGACCAGATCAAGCGTGCCAAGCGTGCATACTATGGATCGGTCAGCTACGTTGATGACAACATCGGCAAGCTCATGGAGACGCTGAAGCAATGTGGTCTGGATGACAACACCATTGTCATCTTCTCCGGCGACCACGGCGACATGCTCGGCGAGCGCGGCCTGTGGTACAAGATGTCCTACTTCGAGTCCTCTGTCCGTGTTCCCATGCTCTTCAGCTACCCCAAGCAGTGGGCACCTCATCGCGTCCCTCACAGCGTCAGCACGCTCGACATCCTCCCAACACTCGTCGATATTGCCGGCTCCCAGCTCATGCCCGGTCTGCCCATGGACGGCGTCTCTATCGTGCCTCATCTCAAGGGTGTCGACACGCACGACAACGTCTTCGCCGAGTACATGGGCGAAGGCACCATCGCTCCGATGATGATGATCCGTCGCGGACCATGGAAATACATCACCTGTCCCGCCGACCCAGACCAGCTCTACAACCTCTCCGACGATCCCAGCGAGCTCACCAACCTCGCCACCTCCACCGACGCCGCGACCAAGAAAGTCTATGAAGAGTTCGTGTCCGAGGCCAAGGCGAAATGGGACATGGACGCCATCACCAAGGACTGCGTGCGTCGTCAACGCCAGCGCCGTCTCTGCCAGTCTGCGCTGAAGGAGGGCAAGTGGACGAGCTGGGACTACCAGGTGCCGGACAACAGTCAGGACAAGTACATCCGCAGCCACATGGATCTCGACGATCTCGAGCGGCGAGCGCGCTTCCCGATTGTGGATGCGTATGGCAATATCAAGGTCACTCCGACTGTTGTTGGCAAGGAGGGTGTCCTCGCCATCCCTCACCAGGCCGGTGCCAATCACCAGTGAAGGAGGCGATCGTGTCCATGCTCGTACTTCGAGTTGGTTCGTGACGACGGGTTCGTCGCGAGGGTAGCGGTGTGGTGACGGAGACTCGGTTTCGACGGTCGATCACAAGGAGGTCATGAAAAGGAGTGACCTTCAACGAGGAAGGGGATGGAAGCTTTGATTCGGTGCCACTTGATTCTTGCAGCGTTGAGCCTAGGGAGGGAGGGAAAGGAACCAGGGATTCCACTTGTTGATTTTTAGCATCGGCGCACATGGAGCAAAAGTGTAATTCTCGAAACCAATACCAAGATTATAAGATTCAGACTTCTTACTTCGCGATCTCCCTTGCCTGGTTCCAATCTCGCATGCAGGCTGCATCCCCCGTTTCAAGGCGAACGGTCGTTCGGCTCGATCGCCGCCGGGCATGACTCTGTGTTATGGAGCCGGGCACCCGGGTTGATGGGATTCTGCGGAAATTAGGCGTGTGATGGTATAAACATTGATGGTCATTGCACACGAGTCACGCAGCAAGGGGTTTTGACAGCCTGACAGATTATGCATGGCGCAAGGAATGGAGGAAGAGATTTGGATGATCGCTCCGGAGCGTTCGAGACGGTGCTCGGTCGTGGTCCTCTTGGCCTGTGGAGCAGTGATGTTGCGCAAGAGATGAATGTTTATGGGCCAAAAAGTCAAAAGTAAATAAATCAACAATGACAGCTACAAGAAAAGTCGGGTAGCTTTGACGGTTGTGTCGGTAGATGATTGAAACGTGGACGGTGAGATCACTACAGCGGTTGTGTCTCATGTCCGACCGATCCAGACGAACGGGTGGCGTTGCCCCAGCGGTTCACAACGTCCTCAGGTTCCTCATTACACGACATGTCTCCGGATAGCTCGGCTGCAGACAAGAGAGATCAGATCTTGACCCTCGGAGTCGGAGCTGCAGCAGCGGTGTGATCGCGATCATGCATGTGGGTGTTGATGATGTGATGGGCGATCTTGGAGGCTGGCGTTGGCTTGAGTTCGATAGAGACACGGGACGGCGTCGCTGTGACCGAATCGATTACAAGTAGAGCGGAGCTCCGTTTGCGGGGTACAGGAGTACTTTCTGTCGAGGAAGAGGCGAATTGGCTGTGGGAATCTGTGGATGCTCTGTTGCTCACCTGCTGCTTTGGGCAACTCCTTGCCGGGCTTGGGCGGAGAAGGCTCGAACGTTCGTTGGTGGATTGTTCGGCGGAGGTACTTGGGAACCTTGTTGATGAACTCTGCGAAAAATAGCATCACCAGCATTGGGAGCTCAGGGATTGAGTTTGGTGCTTGCGCAGCGCCGCGCGGTGCTTTGCTGGCACTCACACTGGCCGAGCTTGCGTCGTTGCTCTCTCTTCTCAACAACTTTTTGGTTGTCCATTTACGCTGCCGAAGTGACAACTAGGCACAGTGATAACCGTGGAATTGTTCTTCCGGCGTGTCTGACGACGTCCCGCTGGAAGCAGCAATTGGCGAGGCCGATGATGGTATGGTGGAGCACCCAAGGCCAGACTCTTTGTTGTGACTCTCGGTGCCGTGGATTAGATGTTGTCGCAGCGGAGATTAAGGTATTGGCGCAGATGTAGCGGGCAGAGTCGTTCATCAAAGTCACAGTAGATTTGCATGAAATATGCACAACGGCATCTCCACAGGTCACTCCAAAGATTGAATAACAATGAGCAGGTGCTTGGCCAGAGGTGGTCTGTTCGGTAGAGTTTGGCAGCAATAAGAATGACTTTGTGATGATTTCGGAAGTGGCGACCACGGTAATCACCAAGAATTGACAAGTGGGCGGGCCGTTGGATAGTGTCAACGCCGTCGTTGCAGACAACTGCCAAGTGTTGAGCTTCCGCCCGCTTGACTCGCTTGTTGTTCGTCCGAGGAATCACAGAATCAAGGCGTCAACAGCAGATACGAGAGGCCAGCATGATCCACGCAGTCTCGTCTCGTTTCGATTCACGCACTCGTACTCATGTCAGCAGTCCTGCCACTCTCGTACGTGTCATGCTGATGTGATCCTGGCATATACACGAGGGGCTGGCAATGAAAATAGGTGGTCAGTCGATGGAGGAGGGGTACATTCGAGGGTGCCAGCAAAAGGCGGCAGTACTTGTGCAGTAGCCACAGTGGGAAAAGAGGAGATACCGAGAGAATCGCCTTGGCTATTCTCAGCTAACACCAGATCTGGCCAACTAGCCGTCGACACCGCATGAGACGGCACAGTGCCAGAGCCGCATGTGGAGCGGCTAGCCACTTCTTTCCTGCAGGACTCGTCGAGCCATGATCCTTGGCCGTCCGTGTTGCCATCGAATCCGCTCTCCAATAATTGGCCCCAAAGATCAGCGTCTCGAATAACTGGAGACCACAGACCACCGTGTCCGCGAGCCCTAAAAGGTTTATTCTCTGACAAAGGAATGACTGGGCACTGGCGGCCGTTGGGCGTTCCGGAGCCCGCCCGAGCACGAGATTTCCCATCGTTCACCAACCGTTCTGGCGCTGGCCAGGGTACGGCTGATTGGATCTACGCCAGGGACCGCTGAGACAGGACAGGCCTGACTGCCCAGAGTGCTGTGCATTAGCGGCTGGCATTGTGCTGCGCCTGATGATGTGTACACTGGAGGCCGTCGTCGTCCTGCCATGCAGAAGGAGGTGGGAAAGGCGGGAGGTAGACCGTATCATAGCGACCGGCCGTGCTCCTCCACCACACGTCGCACGCCACCATTCGCTAGAGGCACCTTAGCCTTGATTAGACGCAAGAGTCAATCGGTGTCTATCGCGATGTTGCTAGGCGAACTAAGAGAGCCGTGGCGGGCGTTGGAGGTTGCGTGGCCCTAGCGCCCCTTTGGTCCAACCTCCCTCCATGCTAGGTACGAATGCGGGTCCCGGAGCGCTTGGGTCTGTTAAATATCCCGCTGCATTCCTGTGTCTGAGCGCTTCCTCTCTCCTATAAACACTACCATCCGCCTGCATATTATCCATCCGTTCGCATCTCTCCAACTCACTCTCGCTCATCCACGACACTCGCTTCAACGAACTTCCGCTGCACATACTATCCGATTAATACTCCCACCACCACAACAATGCAGTACTTCGTTGCCCCTCTCGCCCTCGCGGCGCTCGCCGCCGCCCTCCCTCAGGCTTCCACCTCTGGAGAGTGCTCCGAGAACTACCCCGGCACCTTCCAGATCCAGGTCGTGAACATCACCAACCCAACCAAGCGCTCCGCGTTCATGGAGAAGGTCAGTTCTCGTCGTCGTCGTCGACATATTACGCGCACGACCCTCGGCTAACGTCAACATCAGCGTCAATCCACCGCCCTCATGATCCAGCTCGAGAATGGAGTCCTCACCGACGCCCAGGGACGCATCGGTAACATCGTTGCCAACGACCAGTTCCAGTTCGACCCAGCACCCGGCCAGGCTGATGCCAAGTTCACCTCCGGATTCTCCGTCTGCAGCAACGGCTCGCTCGCCATCCAGGGTGACAGCACTTTCTACCAGTGCTTGTCCGGCACCTTCTACAACCTCTACGATGAGGCCCAGGCCGAGCAGTGCTCTCCTGTCCACATCCAGGTCATCAACGGCTCCGGTGGCAGCGCTTCGCAGCTTCCCGACGGTCAAGGTGAGATCCATTGTCATGCGTGGGACCAGCTCGCTCTGAGCATGGGTCCCGATCGCCGCCTTTGTTCACATACTTACATTCCACCACAGTCACTGGTTCTCCAGCATCTGAGATGCCCGGTATGTTGTCCCGATCCTCTCTTGATGCTGAATATCCGCTAATATGTCGCAGACGGTCGCAAGTCCACCCCCATCGATACATTGTCCACCCTTTGCGGCTACTGACATTCAATAGAAATCACCGGAATGGCTGTATCGCAAATTGCCGGTTCGTCTTTATCCTGCGCTTCATCCTTGACCTCGCTGACAACATATTTAGACGGACGCAAGTTTCCCTCCTGTGGCACTCTTCGCACGAATACTAACAACCACACAGAGATCCAGGGACCTACTGGCGCACCAGTGCAACAGATTTCGTAAGCTCCATAACCATCCTCTACTCGATCGCTCAATTGCTAACGTTCTCGCAGCGACGGTCGTGAGTTCTCCTTGTTGGAACTACAACCATCTTGCTCTTCCGCCACTGACAATCAACAGAACTCCAGGCAACCACTGCCGCCGCTGCTCCAGTGACCCAGATCGCGTACGTATCATTACACATTGTTTGGCTGATCAATGCTAACGTCTTCACAGTGATGGCCGTTCGTTCTTCCAGTTCCATCCATTCTCATGTCACGACTAACACTTAACAGAGGTGCAAGCTCCTACCAACAGCCCAATCCAGCAAATCGCTGGTGAGTTGCTCCAATATCCCGCATCTGTTATCAATTTACTGACAATCGTCCCAGATGGCCGTTCGTCTCCCTCCTTCGCCCAAGTCTCCCCGTTCTCGTTACTGACAATAACAACAGAGCTCCAACAACCGACTGGCTCGCCCGTCCAGCAGATCCCGTAAGCATCATCACAATTTTGTCTTGAACGATCAATTGTTAACGTCTCCAAAGTGACGGCCAACTCCAGAGCAACGGCTCCGCCACCACCACTGCCCCTGCGCAATACACCGGCGCTGCCAACATCGTCAAGACCTCGGTCTTCGGCCTCGCTGCCGGTGTTATGGCCCTCGCCATGCTTTAAGCTGTTCACCCAGCTTTAGCAGACAAACCCCGAGTTTCCCACCGACGTCTCCCGCTGCGAGACGCCGGCTTACGATCCTTCACGATGGCGCTCCAACCAGACGACGTCCGCGACCGAATCGACGCATCACAGCAATCCTTGTGCATATGAACACTCTCTACGAACCTTGGCAATAAGCAAGCAGCAGCATTACGGGGATGGACGGAACCCCCAAGGAGAAGCAAAACGGACATGGCGATGGTCATGAATAATTTTAATGGTTCTCATGGAACATTGCTTGGCTTGCAGCGAATGTGTTGTCGCGCGGCTTTTTGATACATTCCTTGTCGCATAGTTTAGATCGCCCATCAAGGGCGGTTGATCATCAATCGAGCAATCGATTCTTTCACTCCACTCAGTTCTCATCTCACATACTCTCCTGTGATGCTACTCGTCTTGACTCTTGACCATGATCCTTGCATATATGCACCCTCTCTACAACTGCTCGCCAGTTCGGAGTCAACTCCAAAACACACACACGCGAGCCCTCCATCATGCAACGGGTCTCCACATTCCAAGCGACTTGTATCCACCTCCAGAGACAGATGTCACAATTTGATGACACTTTGACGAGTAGCAGGGAACATCTCGTGTCGACAGGCCTTCGCGGCCAGTCGCTCTTCGCAGTAACACAGATTTAGTAGTACTAGACAGGGCACCTCGGTCCAACTCCCTCGACTGCCAGCAAAATGCCACCGCACGCCACGCACGGCCACCACTCTCGACCAGGCCACCGACTCACGGTCCAAGAGAACAACAAAGCCACAGAAGCCAGACCGGTCTTCCGCGGGAGAGGGATGTGCACGCCGAAATTGCACTGAACACAAATCCCTGTGAATGGATCCGCTCAACGGATGTCCGGCGCGGATAGCGGAGTCTGAGCCGATCCACTCCGCGCCGAGATTTTGGGCTTTGTGCTTTGTGCTTTGTTGTTCAAATTTCCATTCACTTTCACCGACCGTTCAGCCATGTTTCATGTCCGTTGGAGGCTATTGGAATTTGTTGTTACAGTATACTCAACGGACAAAAAGTTGCCTCTTTGGGACTCGTTGTGGACGAGGTGAGGTTGAAGTCGTCGTTCTGCTCTTTCCGCGTGCAGAACTGGTGTCACGTGCCCGCCACGTCACGGGTCGACTTCGCGGCTTCTTTCGTAGAGACGAAGAATCAACACACATCATCAACTCCTGCTTCGCTGGCGCACGACTCTTTCAACAGGCAATGAAACGCTGTACTCTCTCTCTCCTTGATGCCACAATAGCTTGCCAACACGAGCGAGCTCTCGAAGTCCAAGGCATCTTATGGCAATCGCATATTCGCATGCTCTTCCATGACGGAGTAGCACGACCGCTTCTGCCAGTAGATGGTCGCCGCGCCAGTGCCTTTTCTGGACACACAGTTCACACAGCATATGATCTCGATTCCTCGCATGAAGAAGGCTCGATCCGAAACTGCAGAAGAAATTCACAAGCCAGACACACGCGCAGCTCGAGTCTCATTTTTTCATGGATGAACCGGCTCCACTGGCTCTCAAGGAACGACTCCGATGTACCCATTTCATCATGCCGTCGCCTGATACTGTCTTCGGCGATAGCTGGAGCAAGTGCCGCAAGACTCACCAGCTGCGACTGAAGCGTTTCACCAAGCGCCCGCTTCTTTCGGTAGATGTCGTCGAATTGTGCCGATCTTGCATCTTGGGTCGATGTGACTTTGGGCGAGAAACTCACATGCCCAAAAATCATAAACTCCGGTACGATGCGTTCTGGCACAAGAATTTCGACGGCGTAATGGCTTTGGTCAAGCCTGTGAAGTGTTTTCGCAAGACGCCGCGAGCGTAGCGCTCTCGAGCCAGAGTCTTTATCGCGCGCATGATCCGCTGGAGAACACCGCCAGTGAGCGCACTGGAGAGCTTTCTGACATTAGATCACCCTGCTTGGAACGACACGCCGCGCGAGCTGACCTCCTAGTCATCCGGGTCAGGTTTGCAATCCGAAATCTGGTCCAGCCGTATCGTCCGGAGGGCTCCATGCTACCTACCTGCACCGTCAATCGGCTGAATCCATCCACCTGATGCCCAGAACATCATCAGACCTTCCGTTGACCGTGCTTCGTTCCATGACATGCAGCACAAGGTGTACCCAAGCGTTGCTGGAGGGCAAGGAGACTCTCGCAACGTCATGTGGTCGGCTATGTTTCCGCCGTTTAGTAGCACTGATCCGAAGCTCTGGCGGAAGTCAACAAAAGTGCAGCGCCGCAAGATCTTCCCGTAAGTGCTGAAAGAGATGCTACTCGAGATCGTCCGCCTGCTATTCAAACATGAGCGACCCACGATCGACTCCGAAGACATCTAATGCAGCAACCATTCCTGTGCCGAGGTTTGACGGATCCCTTCTGCCAGTTCAAGTTCCTGCAGCTCGCCGAGGCGACCACGGTCATCAGAGTTATGTTGTTCGACAATCGAAAGAAAGTACGCGGAGACTATGCGGACCCGAGCGTCGGACTGACAGTAGAACGAGTGGCCAGTCTCTAACTTGTGGATGACTGTGGGATATATCCTCGGGTCGCGGACTTGGGTATCGACAGAACCGACTGTACGCACTCGCCAGGGAGAGTTCAGACAACGTGGTCGCTCCGCGCTGTGTGATAACGACGTCCGACTCGAGCCGTCGGGGTCACACGAAGCACCATCTCAGTTCTTCGCTCGGTGGTATGTCCAGTGAACGCCAAATGCTTGGCCGGGATGCTTATTCCTTCGAGCAAGCCTTTCCCGGATCTGCTTCGACAATCTGCTTTCCGCCCAAGGGTCAGGTCGATCATTCCGCCTGTAGTGTTGTTCTTGCTTGGAGTTATACATCATGCTGGCAATCTGTTCCCAACTCTGCAAGGATTTGTCGCGGCCAGAGACCTCAGCCTTGCCCTATCCAGACTTGATCGCATAGAATAGTCGGTGAATCAGAGTCGTCCCCAGCGAACCGCGGACCTTTCAGGTTCGCTTTATCATTGCACGGCCGAAGGTAGTCGGATCTGCTCGACCTCTGCCGCATGGTCGAAGACTCATGAATTCGGAACCTTTGATGACTTTTGGTGCTTCATCCCTAATGACAACATCAGTAGCTCCCACAGGGACCGGACTCCTTTCGCACTGGCCACGATGAAGTATTCTCCCTCTGCTACGCTTTCGATAGGGTCTTGCTCCAGGAAATGCAAAGACGTGAAAGGACGGAGCTGAAATGTATAGCGACCAGGACCTCGCCAAGGTAGGTGAGATGAGCTCTCTGTCGGTAGAGTTCACTTCGCTGTAACGATAAACAAGATCGTCGCCTCGGTACTGCAGTCCTAGCAACCGCTCAGGATGCAGGCTCAAGTGCTCTTCAGCCAAAGGAATCTGTCAAAGTCCCGTCTTCAACTGCCGTGACTATGTTCTGAGTGCAGCAATGGACACTCCAGTGCACCAGACACGACTGATTCGTGAATGGTCGACCACGAGTACGTAGCAATGCCGCCGCGAAAGGCCCGTGATCACAAAGAGTCAAGCCGCTTCACAGCGCAGGTACACTATTCCATAGTATGCGGCTCGATTCCGAGGAAGATGCCATTCCAAGGAAGATGCCATTGCACTTAATCAATGGAAGTTGCCATTGGGATTCTAGACTCCCCTCCGGATCATTGCGTACATCGTCCGCGCGGCCTTGGGCAAGGTTGGTATCATTATAGACGAACCGAAGCGAGTGCCGTCTTAGCGGACTTCTGGTCCAAGAAAACGTCAAATGTGCGTCAAACGTCCGGAGCAGGTACGAATCAACACAGCAGAGCGAGAATTAGCGAGCCTGAGAGTTGCTGGATGCCAGTGGGAGGCATATGTGAGCAGTTCCTGAGTGCTGACGACGCTTTTGAGGCTGTGAATCAGGGTTGAGCTGCCCTGCTGTCTCACGACGCGACAATAGTTACATTCTGTGACTGACAAAGCATCGCTCTTGTAACACATACTCGAATTGCAAGCACACGGGTACATGCTGTTGTAGGAGAATTGCAATACGAGCAGAGACGGGCCAGATGGTTCAATCTGAACACCCAACGTGCAGTCAAGCATTCGAAGCAATCGTCCAGCCCGGTCGAACGGCACCGCATGCCGAACGGGTGTTCGTGCTCGAAGACGATCATAACGCTACCGATTCATGTTGGAATTGCGCACGCGGGCAAGGCTCAATGCGCGCAGATCATGGCAGACCGCAATTCAAGGGCAGATTGCGAGGCGGGCGCCACGTCGCAATTATCGCGAGTAATAAGGAGGCCGTGGCAGGTACATGAAGATTGGAGAGGCATCGGTCGATTTTGATATGTGTATGAAAGATTTCCAACGAAGCGAAGATATGTACTGGGGGAATAGATCAAAGCAAGAACCCAAAGAACCCATAACCCAAACCGGAACGAAATATCCAGTTTGTTCCAACACCCGGCAAGCCAGTTTCTATCCCATCGTTTGTGATTCGTAATCGGGTCGTTATCGAACCTCCGACTGGTGACGGCAGGCAGCTCAGCGCGCTCAGACAGCCAGTACAGTGGACGAGTAGAGATGAACAGCTTCCTTCTCTGTTTGACCAGCAGCGGGAAACACATCAATGTTTTCGCTGAGAGAAGAGGGAAAAACGTGCCTTCTGGCTTCGTCTCAAACAAAGGCGCAGAAGTGTGAAGAGTTTCTCTTTGTTGTTGACGAAAGGTGTGTGTTATGTTAATCCACAATGAAGCAAGTGCAATATGAAAAGAGGTTCGGGCATCGGCTGTCTTTGCGCGAAAGAGTGAAGCGAACAAGCCGAGCTAGTAAGAATTGAAGTCGTGAAGATTTTGGTCGAAAGTCGCTATTGAGCGTGACCGTGGGGGTGGTGCTGGTGCCTCTTGGGGTTGACGTGGAGGACCCCATCCTCGCCTTGGGAGACGGCGGCGGTCGCATATGTGTAGACGGTCTCGACAACGGTCGCAACGTAGTTGTTGTCGACGGTCTGGGACGCGACGAGTGTTGATGTTGACAGAGTCGTCGGAAGAGCAGGCGCAACGTACGGCGGGGGAGTGTACACGGGAGGCTCGGCGGCGGCAGAAGAGGACGAAGAAGGCTGAGTGCCCTGCGCGGGTTGGTTGTCTCCGCTGGAAGGCTTGTTGTCTCCGCTGGAAGGCTTGTTGTCTCCGCTGGAAGGCTTGTTGTCTCCGCCAGAAGGCTTGTTGTCTCCGCTAGTAGAGTTGCCGCTGTTGGAAGAGCAGAGCGTGACGGTGATAGAAGCCTCGCAAGGGCAGCCGTTCTGCATGCCGTGAGCGTCGTCGGTAGAGAACCGATATGCCGCCTGCTTTGGAATGCAGTCGTCGGTGTCGGAAGAGATGTGCCAATCTTTCTGCCATGGCGCTTGTGGTGTGTTAGCCGCACGTACCGAATGCTCTTTGGTGACCGGTTCAAACTTACTACCATCGACACAGCTCAGGTCGTACCAAAGGGTGCCGTCATTCTGGGAAGTATATTCGAATTGAAGAATGTTGCTTCCGAATGAGCCCTCCTCCTTCGAGAACTTGATGGACCAACCAGCACCGTTCGTGAGAGGTGTCCATGATTGGTCCCAGCTGTCGCCCGGCGACAGTGTCAACATCTTCGTCTCCTGGCCGCCTCCTGAAGCGGGAACGACAGAGGTGTAGACGTCGTAGTCACACTTGTTGACGACGTGGCCAGCGCCCAGGGCAGACGCCGATGCGCCGAAGAGGGCGAGCGATGCGACGAATGAGTTGACCATTGTTGCGGTGGCTTGCGGACGGTTCTGTGCGATGTGTATATCGTGGAGATCGTGAGGGTTCGTTCAGATGTCAATCCAAGAGAGTGATGGATGAATGGCCGGTAATCGTAGAGACAGTGTGCTGGACAGTAAGAGAGTGATACTGTGCAGTTGAGGAACGGTGCAGAGCGCGTCCGTAAAGATGAGGGCCGTGACAGGGAAAGCAGAAATGAAGGCGTGCGCATCGACGCTATCCTTATATTGTGGGAAATTAACAAAACTCTGTCCCGGCCGAGCAGGCGATCCATCGACAACTCAAAACGGGTTTCGAGCAGGCGTCGCCCCTTAGCGACTGCGCTGGCGGGTCCGTCCGATCAATCAGAGGGCAGCCTTGCAAGTTGAGCTGCGGGTGGTGAGAGCTTGTCGGCCGGGACCTGACAGGGGAACGCCTCACACACTGTGCCTTTCACGCTCACGGCAGTGCCTTGACTGGCTTGACTGCTACTGGTCCACGCCGTTCCTCGATCGGGCTGGTAATGGGTGCTGATTCGTTGGGTTGAGCGGCTGATGAAGAAGACGTACCTGCAGGACAAGTGGGAAGCGAGCGCTGAGTTTTGCCCAAATTTGGCGCGCTAGGAGATCATGCCGCATTCATCTCATCAGTAGGAGGCCACGAGGCAGAGACTGCGAAAGACTTTGCACCATCGTTGCCGCGGCGCAACCGATGTTGCTTGTGGTTGCGCCGACGGGCTTCACAAAGCTTAACCTAGTTCCAGTAGGAAAGATTTGTCGCAAGTGCGAATTAACTCCCCATCCCGGCCGTCACATTCAGGTACCGCCACAACAGACTCTGGGATTTCTTGGCGAACGAGAAAATCTTTGCGAAAATATACACCGAAATTTGACGATGAGACGTCTGCTCCAATGATCGCGAGCATACCGTGACAGGTATGACTTGCCACGTGCGGTACCTTGATGTGGGATCGGGTGCGACGCTTCCACGCCCGACCACGCGTTCTCACGCACTTCCACATGCTGTGGCCTGCGAAAATTTTGTGGTTGGCCGCCTTAGCAGCCTCCATCCAGTCGTATGCATTTACGTTAAGCCCGCCGGCCGACAGACCTGCCCACAGACCGCTTAGGCAGGCGACGTCAGCTGGTCTTGGGACGAGAACCATCATGCAGGCTGCAATGCAGCAAAGTAGACTCGGGCCTCGAGTTCGGCAGAAGGAAAAGTTGGTTCGGTTGAATTGCGGAGCTCAGCACGAAGTGCATACGCCATTCACCACCATGCACCAAGTGGTTCCGTCGCATTTGAAATTTTCAAACTTGCGCTGCATGTCGTTTCAAGGCAACTCGATCGATCAGTGAAAAGCGCGCCGACAGGGCGGAACAGTCTGCTGTCACCCGCCCTTCCGTAGAACGTGTCGGGGGGTACTGCGAAGCGATTGGCATTGTTGGCATTCTGACTGCTGCCGCCCAGGGCAGCTTGATCGCACAGAGCTGACAGCAGATAGCACAACATGGCTGTGTCTCAAAACGACCTGTTAAGACAATGCTTTGTGGTTTCTTCAGTAGCAAGGGCGTTTTAAAGAGCAGCCGACTTTCTTTCTGGGCCTCTCACGCGTGAAGCGATGCAGAAGCACAGGATGCTCGCACAGGAAGTAGGCAATGCCCTTTCAGTGGTGTCGTAAGTGTGTGTCATGTCGCAGAATCACATGATGGAATCGCCTCGGTCGTCCTCGAGCAGAATGCAGAGCAAAGTCTAGAATGGTCAATCGATCCGGCGTCGGCTGAATTACTGGACCCGCTCGGATACAGCCGCAGCATCGATGCTCTCAACATCGGCCGAGCCCATTCCGCTTCCTTGCAAGTTCTTCTTGCCAAGTCGTCCAGAAGATGGAAGAACGAATCGGAACCAGCAAGGATGGCGTCATAATTGTTCTGAGCGACAATGATGTCGCGGTCAGGACATTTGTAAGGCATCTCGATGCGCGGAGCAGTCCGGATCTGACATGGTCGACCGCAGCGACACAGTGACATTGCGTCAATATCTCGGCATGCGAACAACAGGAACATCTGGCTTGCTTTGAGGAATCGCTTCCCGCATCCGTATACCCAAGAGGCCGCACGGAGCTGGATCGAGCATACGTTGAGCCCCCAAAGCCATGCAAGATCTGGCAAATGGCCGCCGAAGCAGGGTGACGCATCCTTGCTGATTCCCACTCAGTATGCCGTGACCTTTCGAGGAGAAGCGATCGGGAGTATAGGCCTAGATTTTGGCCAAGGTACTGATGCGCGAGCGACATTGTGTGCATCGCTGACGGCGGTTGCTCAGACATATATTTCCGCACTGCTGAACTGGGTTATTGGCTTTCGGAGGAATATTGGGGTAGGAGAATCATGTCCAGCGTCGTTGAAGCTTTCGTTACATGGGCATGGAGCACCTTTGACATCCTGGTTCGGGTGAATGGGCTCGTGGCCGAGACCAACCCGGGTTCAGCGAGGTTGCTCGAGAAGGCTGGATTCGTCTTGGAAGGCCGTCGGCAGGACGCGATTTGCAAGGATGGAAAGGTGCACGCAGAGCTGATGTTCGGCGCACTTCGGCCCTCATAATGACCGCTTCGACAAACTCGAAGCGGCGATGCAATGCTTCAAGACTTCGTTGAGAGAGGTGTACGGTAATCAGTGAAACCCGCACGACAACCTCAAAAAATGAGGTAATTCAGCCAGACTACCTTATTCAGTCAATACGTGAGCACTCTCATGAAGTAAAATCGTGCTTTGTGAGGTCACTTGGAATGTTCCTTCTGTCAATCACATCCGACTTCACCCAGAAACTGCACAACAACTCATCCAAGGACGTGAGACTTGCGGATTGAACCAGCCATGACGGCGTAAACGTCATTGATGCATTCGGCAGTATGGCGGTGGCCAGTTGTGATGCAGCAAGGCTCATCGCATTGATCTCGCCTGCGTAGTGAGGTGTTGCGTAGAGTGTCGTTGGTTGGATGAGAAAGAAGAACAAAGGAAAGCAGAAGAGAAATGGTGCCGAAGTTGTGGAAGCAAGGAGGAAGGTAGATGTCGAGACTTGTGGCCCAACGCCCTCGACTTAAGTCACTGGAGGACGCTTCAGGGATGCTCGTATGGCTTCTACTACACGAGAAACACCGTCGACAGCCACTCTCAATGCGCCATGTCGATGGGCTTTCACATCTTCCTTGATCAAGTACATCGAGCTATCAGCGGTTCTTGGACTGGGACGCTGCGTTCGCGCAAGACTGATAGACCTCTGCAGCTGTTCGAAGGCCTGGCAAGAGCTCAAGGAATCGCTCGCGAGATGGCGAACAGCTCATGTTGAGCCTTCGCGCCGAATGAAGATTTCCACCGCCGAGTAGCCCCTCTCTGCTCAACTAGTCTCCGTCTCAGACTGAGTGCATGGCACTGGCCAACTTCCGGAACACTCCAGGACGCTTTTCGAAATCGCTCAAGTGGACCATTGTGCGCTCCGGCCAAGACCGCCTCTCTGTCCGTGGTCATTGAGCTTGACAAGGTGTCCGGACAATCAACACCTGCCTAGACCATGACGACGACAGCAGCCGGTTCCCTCTGTCCTCGTGAAATCTGCGCTACTACAGCAGATTCCAGTCTTGAGCAGCAAGGATGCCTTGAGTCCTCGGATTTCATCTCGATGATGACAAGGACGCCTTGTTGGCCAGCTTTGCGAGTGCTACACTCGCGGTGGTGTCCAGAGTTGTGAGCTCCGTTCTCTTCGAGGGCTCGAAACGCCTGTCTTGTGTCAATTTTGTGTCAAAGCAGCTCGAGTCAGGTAATGATATCGTTGGTCGCTTCAGCTCAAACGCTTTATAGCCCTGTCCTTGAACCGCCACTCCCACAAATTTGCGTTCCTCCTCAAATTTGTTCCAAATTTGGTCTGTTCTGATGAGTGGGTTTCCATGATGAAGATGAAATTGAAGCTCAGGCTATGCCTGGCACAGATGAACAATCTCGAGAAGCAATCTTCATCCTTCGCACGGATTCCTCGTTCCTGGCCAGAACATCCAAGCGAACCTCACGGCAGATGGTTCATGAACGCAAATTCCTTTAGCTCGTTATCTGCGACTACCGGTCCCTCCCGGGCGAATTCATGGAGCCGGCAACGACATCAATGGCACAGTTTCTGGGGAAGAAGACGATCGGTCATTGCTGACTGCCCACGCAACACTGGACATGGATGAGGCCTCTTCAACGACAACGTCGAATCCCATCTTTGCATATACGATTGATGCCACGAGCGGCATCATTTCCCTCTATCGACAAGCCGTCGAAAACATGACCCCATCAGACTCGGCCCAATCGTCGTCCGCGGCAGTCTCTACAGATGTGTCCTTACTCGGCCCCTCGGAGACCAGCGGACGCAGTCCAGCTCATCCAGGACGCGAACATACCACAGGACGCGAACATACCACAGGACGCGAACATACCACAGGACGCGAACATACCACAGGACGGACTGCGTCGCCGCTCGGAGCCCCGGAAAGGACCGATCACAATGCAGCCCCATCAGAACGTAAATACAACGCAGGAACCTCTGGAGAAGTCTCGCCACTCGACGCTTCAGAAAGTACCGATCAAAATCTAGCCCTACCAGGTCGTGAACACAATACAGGAACCGATGGCAACGTGTCGTCACTCGACGGCTCAGGGACTGCTGATGACAGTGCAGTCCGACTGGGACTTCCAAATGCCACGGCGCTCTCTCAATCGTCGCTAGGCACTCCGGACACCAACGATCAGACTCCAGCTAAGCCAGGTCTCTCACATGATAGCGCAATGCGTCGAGCCACTAGTAGGTTATCGAGCATCTCGGTCGAGTCGCAGCGCATCACAGCACTACCGGCTCTGCCGCCGAACATGGAGTTCGGTTTCTCACCGGGTCTGATCGACACAGCCAATGGCACAGCCGATGGCGAGAATCGCGGTCACCACGAAACCAAACCACAGCATGGAAAGGCAAAGATCCAAAGTGTTAGACAGAATGATATCGAAGCGAGCTGGTCTGGAGCTATGCCCCTGCTTCATGACAGCCACGAAGGCAGCAATACGAATCACGGCATCAAGTGGCTTCAGTCGATTCCGCTATGCCTGATCGCGGTTTGTATGATGATGGCTGCCACTATACTCGACGTGAGCATGCAGTTCGCAACCGACAGCTTTGAAGCTCCTGCGCGGGTGAGTACTCGTCCTGGCGATTACATTTCGACTTCCTCCGCTGACTATGAACGACTAAGGCCTCGGTGCTCGCTGCACCGATTTTCCTTCTTGGCCAGGCTCTGGGACCATTGTTTTGGAACTGGCCCATGCGTCGATTGGGTCAGAAAGCGTGCTTGACCTTCGGGTTCACTGCATTCGTGGTTTTCCAGCTCCCAATCATAGCTGCGCGAGGTGTGGCGACCATTCTGATGCTGAGATTCTTTGCTGGCCTCATGGGTTGCGCTCCGCTTCTGGGAATCGTCAATCTGCTCGTCGACCTGTGGGAACCAGAGGACTGTGCTATTACCTCCTCCGTACTATCGACCTTCCTGATCATAGGTCCGTTAGCCGGTCGAATGATAGGCGTATTCGTGACCGAGAGTACCTCCCTGGGATGGAGATGGCCAAGCCTGATTATTTCAGGTGTCTCCATATTCGTGGGAATCGTGTGCTGGCTGGTATGGTCTAGGCCTGCCGACTGGCTTCGATGCATCACGCGCTCTGTCCGAGCTCCCCAGAAGGTAATACGGTATCCGATGAAGCTTAAAAACAGACGAAATGCTAACCTGCTAATAGGTCTGTGCACGGAACAAAGGACCAGACGAAGACGCAGGCCATCAAAGTGAGCGACTTCCTGGCTATACGTGGACCTCGATTCGTCGCCTCATCTTGGACCCCCCAGCATTGCTAGTATCTGTCCACACATCATACGTCTACAGCCTGCTTTTCTTCGTCACGGAGACATATCCTCTCAGTTTCGAAGACAACAGACACTGGAGCACGGGTCAAGGCGTTGTCCCGTTGGTCTCAGTAATGGTCGGAGTCATGTTCGGGTGGACTCTGAACTTTATTTCGTCTTACGAACGCCTGATGAAGCCGCTGACTTCAAAGGTGTACACTCGTCCGGAGACACATATTCAGGTGATGGCAGTTGGCGCGATTTTGACGCCGATAGGACTCCTTGTTGCAGCCTGGACATCGTTCCCGAACCTATCGCCCGTGGCTCAAGTCATGGCCGGAACGCCGGTCGGAATGGGTAAGCCACAATCTTGTGCTTCACGAGAAACATCTCTAACATGCTCCAGGTATCATCCTGGTGTTTCTCAAGGGAAACGACTTTTTACTTGAGATACACGGTACGTTATTACGATAGCTATTTGAGCAAATAATGGCCGTACTAAATTTTCCCGTCTCAACAGATCGCCCGGACTCTTTCACCGCGGTCAACATAGTCCTTCGATCAGCGCTCGCGGCGATGTTCGCGGGCGTTTCGAGGCACTTTTACGAAGATCTGGGTCCTCAGAAGACAGGCACAGTCATGGGACTTGTCTCACTCGTATTTGTTGCAATTCCCATACTACTCATGAATGCTAGATTCAAGATACGGAAGTCGAGCGATCTTCCAACACATCGGACGGCTCGAACTCGAGACACGGGCGAGTGAGACCCTGGGAACATTCGAATGGTGGCAACCCAGCCTGACAGGCACATACGCCGACGCTATTGAACATTGAATGGGACAAGCTCATGGCGAAGCACTCGGTCTGGAGAGCTGCAACCTTAACTCAAATGTAACGGTCTTGCAGCAACTTTGAACGAGGAAGACCGAGACAGGGCTGCATCCCTCACTTACAGCTTGCATGCGCCTACTCTCACACCACAATGCTCGGTCGCACAGGCCCGCATACATACATCGTCCTCGTCAGCTGGGAGCCGATATTGCTCACTCTTACTTGTCTGCACGGCCGGTTGAACCGCCAACAACAGGTACCCCGCCGATGTTTGACAGCTGCAGCGTTCCGCTGTGACTGAGCACAAACGGATTCCAACTTCCCAGCAGAGTGTATCGCGTGGCCAGGCAATCCGCAGTCATGCTGCTTCCCGAAATACCCACTGCGGGTAGCGACAGCAATTTCATGACGTTCCAAGGCATATCTCGAATCAGACGGGCTGTCGAATCTCTGCGCAAGAGTTTAGCTCCGACACATCCAAAGTACTAAATGCGGCAACGTGGTCATGGTTTGACCGTCTGACTGAGTCAACCGGGTGGCACAAACGCGCGCGAGAGATGGACTTGCACCCACGAGGATGCACGAGCAGGATCAAACATGCCGTCTGACGCCGTTGCTTCGGCACGTACCCACACACCCTTATGCAAACGTGCTGCGAAGCGCTCGATCTCGACGGCGTGTTCCGGTCCTCTGGAACAGTGAACAGTCGATGCAGATACCCGCTTAGGTGCAGATTGATGCGAGAGACGGTAATCGATCAAGGACTTGGATGTTTGACGCTGGAAGATTGGACTGCTCTGTTCCGGAAAATTTAAGTTGGTGGTTGTCCGTCAAACACGACTCTGTTCAACCATCGGAAGCTGAGCGACGTCGTCATCGGGAACACAGACTGAAGCGGACAATTTGAGACCAATGAAGGAGTGCTTCACAGCGGCATCGTGGTCCCGACAGTCTGGCAAGCGATCATTAACCTTGGAAGACGTGCAGCGACGATCGTCCGCACATCGGCCATCCCGACCACACGTCGAAGAGGCGGAGCAGAACAGCACGAGAAGTGAGGTGGTCGTGTGTCGCACGGCAGACGAACACCGTTGTAACGATGGGTAACATTCCAGAGTATCTCCACGACAATTCTTCGCTATGCCATCATCTTCCTGGTTTTCCATGCGGGTGCCGGACCTGAACGAGGGGTGTGGTCGTTTGATTCCCTCCCCGCTGTACAAGGATGCATATTTTAAAGACGCCTCCTTGCATGCTTACCGCTCAAGAATGTCTCAAAGGGAGCTGACGTTCCGTCCAGCTACTGCGCGCTTCGGCCTTGGCCGTTTTCGGTGCTGCAACCAGCAACAAAGAACAAAGAAAGCCTGCAGTGTCGACTCCGCAACAATCGCAGCATTGCGGACTAAACGACGCCCGTGCTCGTCGTGGGACAAAGAATCGCATGCCACTGTCAGCCGGCGATAATAGGCACAAAGGTTGACTGCTTTCTTTTGCAATAATGAATAGGCATACCTGATTAATTCGTCACGCTCTGTCATTGGTACGCTGAACCTTTCATTGTTGGTGGGCATGCCGGTGGAACAAGAGACTGTGATACCCTGCCATCTTCGTCTCCATGCCTTCTGTTCAGAACCCGCCGCCGTTGCTGCCGCCTCCACCGCCGCACCCCTCCCACTGGCCTTCTCCTCAGCCGTTGTCACAAACGCAGCAACCCGTATCTGAGCCCGGCCGTATCATCTTCACGAGACAGCTGTGGCAGCGCACCATGCCAGACGGTAATCAGACTGAATCGAGTGTCTTGACCAGGTCTCACACCCAGGACCCTCCCGTCGGCCATATCATCACCGCGGGTCCCGATCGCAGGACTTCTTCCGCGTCGTCTCGATCCCACAGACTTTCGCCGACTCCTTCTCACGATTCGACCAACACTCCATTGACGCCCGAAGAGAGTCCTCCTTTCCGGACAACAAGGAAACGAACGACTGGCATTGTTGAGCAGGAAGACAAAGATCTTGACAGCAACGAAGGCACACCGGCGCATAGCAGAGCGAATAGCGGCGACAGTATACACGTGTGCATCTGCCAACCGGATCCCAAGATTCCAAGGCCGCGCAACGGTATGACCGAACCATTGCGCTCGCTTGCCGACACCATCTGACTTCTCCCAGCATTCATACTATATCGTCAGCACTATCAAGCCCAAGTCGTTTCGGAACATCAAGGCCTTGCGAATCCAGAAATCTCCAAGATCATCGGATTGCGGTGGCAGAACGAGACTCCCGAAACCAAGAGCAAGTGGAAAGCGCTTGCGGAGGAAGAGAAGCTTCGCCATCAAGCACAGTATCCCACTTACCGCTACCAACCGAAACGCAGCGGCCGACGCACCAGTCTTTCTGGAGACACGCCCACTTCCGCAATCGAGAAGGCCAAGTGCACAAAGTGTGGAGGCAAGACCATTCTCGCGCCATCAACACCATACACGCACTTCCAAAGCTACGGCTCAAGTCCTTCAGGCTCGCACACACCAGCATCCGCCAACACGCCCGTCAGTCGGACACTTCCTGTGTTGCGAGACCTCAGTTTACAGTCGCCGGCTCTTCGTCGATCTCTTGCCAAACAATATCCCAGCGGAATCATGTCACCAGGCCGCCATCCGGACGATCACGATGATCTGGGACCTCTCAGCCCGGATACCAAGCGTCGTCGATTCAACGGTGATCCGCCGTCCCACTTTAACCGCTCGATACCGCAGCGATATGTCACCGTACCGCAACATGGGCCTCAACCGGTGGGCCCTGGAACACCATTCCCGTTCGGACAGAATCCTCCACACCCATACCCTGCCGGCGCGAATGGTCACCATCTCCGTCGCGAGAGTCTTCCTGGCCTGCAAGGAATGATGAATAGCCCAGGCCCCATGCCCCCGCCACCGAGACCGGTCATGGGCTACCAACAACATCGGCTGTCGCAAGGCGGTCCACCACACGATCGTTCTCTGACTCTGCCACCGCTGAAGACAGGAGGCCCGCCGGGTCCCCCTGGACCAAGTACTGCCAGCACTCCAAGCACCGGCAAGTCTGTTACTGACCAGATCATGAGCATGGAATTCTGGCACAAAGTCAAGGTTCTCAGCCAAGTAGCGCCTCCAGTTCCAGTACAACCATCAGCTCCACGAGGACCGCTGCTTGTCATTGAAGGTGATAACCCGGATGCTGTGAGGAAGCTCGGCGCATGGTTGAGCAAGACTCTAAGCAAAAGCGACGACCTGAATGTGACGCTTGTAGATGGCCCTGCTGTCGTCGTGGAGGCCGGCAAGCAGAAAATCATGTCGCGTTATCATCGTCTTACAGCCGACTGGCTTGATAAGAGTGGTGAAATTCTGGAGTCCTTGTCGATGAAGCCCGCGTCGTCCGGCGTCGACTCTGTCATGGCTGATGCGACACCGACGCAGGCGTCGAAAACCCCCAGTAGAGCCATCGACGAGAAGTACGACGAGAGCGACGACTCACCAAAGCCAGTCACGAGATCGTCCGCAGACAGCGGCAAATCTCAGGAAGCTGGGCGCGTGGACTCGGCGGCTTCGTCCAACACGGATGTCGGCAGCGGTTCCAAATCGTCCTCCATTTCTGGCAAAGAGATGAGCAGCGCAGCAGCTTCGACCAAGCCGGTCAGCCTCATCGCCAACTATTCTCTCTTCGCGAGCAACTTCTTCGCTTGCCACATTCCCATCACCGCGCATGATCCATACTCGCCGCTCGACCACTGGACGTGGACGGCCACTCAGTGGCGCGGTATTGTCAGTCCCGATCTCACCATCTATGTTCGTGACAGTGTCAGCGGATCCGAAAGCGGCAAGGCCAGCGTGGACATCATGGCGGATGGCAACCTGTTCTCGGTCAAGCGCACCAAGATCGAGGGCAAAGAGGAGCTGGAGATTGAGCCGTCTGTTTTGAGGAGGCTGGGATTTGAGGTCAGCGAGTGGGTGCGAGCTTTTGGGAATGGAGCGGAATAGCAAGAGTAGGAGCAACACAGTAAGATGGAAGAGTCGTCGGAGTGGAAAGTGTCGATATTCTTCATCCATGGCATCCCGTGACGAGACGAGGCAGATACTCGTCTAGCATTACTTTAGCGATCAATAATGTACCGATGGCATCTGTGAGAAGCAATGCGCGTGTCCACCATTGTCTTGATACTGGTATCAGTCATGAAGGCGCAATCCGTCATGTCATCGACAACCTAGGTCCAGCGGAGGAATTCGATTCTGCCCTGGTCGATCCCACGGCGGGACTACCCGTGGGTTGGTCGGTGTGGAGATGAATCACATGCCCGGGCGCTTCTCTCTTTCACATGCAAGCAACAGCGTGGTAAGCGGAAACCTTCGCGACGTCAAGGGCTTCCAACGTCACGCCGTCGTACCGGCTGTTGTTCGCTCGCTGGACTACGAGGTCACGATGGCCTGGTCTGCTGTCTGCTATCACTCTCTACACTACCAATACTGTCGACTCTGTTCGGCCGATGTCCCTCTCATCACACACAACCGGACGACAACTCTGAAACCGCTCCCCGCGTGTTGAACCCGCTACCTCCACGTTCGTCCACGCTGCAACACCTTTCCGCCGTGTGCGTCCCTGTCACCCGCGCCCTCATGCGTCCACATTGGTTTGGACAAGACAGATCCCGCCCATGATAGGTGTGTAGGAAACACGCCGTGTGTACTCCTCTCCAACTCTCCTGACACAGTCAACATCCAGATCACATCTTGGGTCGACCATCGACCCGTTTCCGCAAGTGGCAGGTCTTCACCGTCGTGCTCTTCTGGAGCTTCTACCTCTCCAAGTTCAGTCGCCATGGCCCGCCAGGCGTTCAAAGACTGTCGCGATGGCTCTCGAGTCGATTTACCATGCACCAGGCTCTCGTCGCCTCCGGTGTCGCTCTCTACGTATCGCGGAACTTTGCAAGAGTTGTGGGATTAGAATCGCCCGAGCCGCTGGCGAACTTATATGATCGAAGCTTCTTTCGCGCGACATGGATAACAACAGCGCTGGACGCTGGCTGGTGGACTGCCATGCATTTGCGGCCCAAATGGCTGCGACATTCCTGCGAGATCATCTTCACAGTGTACTATCTGGTCTGTGCGGAGCAAGCAGACGAACTGGTCAAGAGAGTACGCGGAGACTTGAACGTACAGCATTTGCGAGTGAGCTGGAACAAACCCAATTCGCCAGTACTGCGTTGGGTCACGGGCTTGATGCGTCCGAAGTTTATGAAATATCCACCAAGGCCGATTACGATACCGAGACCGAAGAACAGCGATTACAGAGAAGCAGTAGCGGCATGGTTATACTTCGATGGACCAATGTCTGATCTTGCAGAACAGCATCAGCTAGTGCTGGACATACCAGGAGGCGGATTCGTTGCAATGGATCCGCGATGTCACGACGACAAGCTCATGGCATGGGCGGGTAAATTGGGAATCCCAGTCATTGCTCTCGACTACAAAAAGGCTCCGGAGTATCCCTACCCTCATGCTCTGAACGAGTGCTACGATGCATACTTCCAGATGGTGGCCACTCGCGGTCGATGCGTTGGATTATCTGGAGAGCATGCTCCGAAGATCATTATCAGTGGAGACAGTGCTGGCGGAAATCTGGCATTCAGCACTGTCTTGATGATACTGGATGACCAGTCACCATACTCTGGCTGGGATTCTAGTCGTCAAGCACAAAGTCTGCCACCACCGGAAGCAGTCGTCGGCATATACCCTGCACTGGAGATGAATATAGGCAACTGGATGACGGATGAACAACTCTCCCTTTTACGAAGGCCTGAACGACGGACCGAGAATAAGCGAATCATGGACCGGAAAAGCCAAGATTTCCGAAAGCTCACTCCAAACACCCCAGGCAATTCGGACGATGAAGACGATGACCACATGACCAATGGAGTACGCAGCAACGGCCAACGCAGATCTAAGCAGTATACTCGACTTGCAATGAGTAGTATGATATCCTACTTCAACGATCGCATCATTTCTCCGGAAATGCTTCGCGCCATGATTGTGCTATACGTCGGCGAGTACCGTCGACCCGACTTCGCGACGGACTATTTACTATCACCACTCCGCGCACCAGAGGCGCTTCTGGCCCGCTTCCCGAAGACTTTTCTGCTCTGCGGCGAGCGCGATCCTCTGGTTGATGACACGGCCATATTCGCCGGTCGTCTGCGCCAGGCACATAAACAAGAGTTCACTCGTCGACAAGAACTTGGCCTGGAGAATGAGGACGCCGTCTTCGATGATAAGAAACATGTTCAAGTCGTGCTCGTCAACGGAGTCAGCCATGGCTTCCTCCAATTTGTCAGCGTCTTTCCTCGAGGTTGGCAGTACGTGCACGCCTGCAGTCGGTGGATGCGAGACGTCTTCGAGAAGGCTGAGGTCGGCCATGAGCCTCCCTCGAGCGTCGCGTCGAACAATGGCGAGGACTACTTCAGTCACTCCAAAGCACGCAGCCGAAGAACATCCGAGGCATCGAATGATGGTCGACCTTTGGAAATCCAGGTACCCGGCAGGCTACGCATGACGAGCATCAGCTCACCCACAACGAAGAAGAAGTCAGGCACGAGTCACATCGGTCGACTGCACAGTTCTCGCAGCAAGGTAACGAGAAGTTCGAACATGTCTGGGAGGAAGAGTCCTTCCGACACTATGCATTTCTTGTCGAGACTGGCTTCGACCGAGGATTTGGTGGGCAGACGCATGGATCGCGTGACTGGCAATCTTGGCCAAGAATCTAGGAGCAACGGTGATTAAATGTATAACGAGATCTGGATATGATGTTGAACGGCAGTAGAATGATAGATAGCAAGCGTACGCAAGCGATTGCTTTACAACTCAATGAATGACATTCACTGCAAGAGAGCGCCTCTCACGTGCAAAGTCTCAATTCCTGTCATGAACGCTGCAGCTACTCGCAACGACAGTCGGCATTGCAGGACTGCAGTCGAGTACGGGCAAGAGGCGAGTTAAACTAAACTCCGGTCTTGTGAAAATATCCACTGTTTCGTGCCTGAGGCATCACTCAGAAATCGTTCGGCAAGCCCGCCTCGCCAAGACTGCTTTGCACCTTCCGAAATCCCACTGAACTTTCAACTTCAGGTTGGACATCGACAAGGACTTTTACATCGTCCCCAACTAACCCGCAGTCATGTCGCATCGCAAGTTTGAAGGTCAGAAGACTCACATGGACGTCTTCTAAACCATCGCTGACATTGTTCGCAGCGCCCCGCCATGGCTCTCTGGCATTCTTGCCTCGCAAGCGCGCCGCCCGTCACCGTGGAAAGGTCAAGAGGTACATATCACACCCGGCAGCAGAGATGGAAAACAGAAAGAGAGGACAAGGAGGCATTGGCTGACACTCGACTGCACATAGCTTCCCCAAGGACGACCCGAAGCAAAAGACCCACCTCACCGCCGCCATGGGCTACAAGGCCGGCATGACCACCATCGTGCGCGACCTTGACCGACCTGGTGCGAAGTTGCACAAGAAGGAGATCGTCGAGGCAGCTACTGTCATCGAAACCCCTCCGGTACGAGAACTGGCGCCAATACCATTCATGGCATGCGCTGATCCGTACATTTATACAGATGATTGTCGTTGGTCTGGTTGGCTACATCGAGACACCCCGCGGACTCCGCTCGTTGACTACTGTCTGGGCTGAGCACCTTTCGGACGAGGTCAAGCGCCGATTCTACAAGAACTGGTACAAGAGCAAGAAAAAGGCCTTCACCAAGTACGCCAAGAAGCACGCCGAGGAGGGCGGCAAGTCCATCACCCGCGACCTCGAGCGCATCAAGAAGTACTGCACTGTCGTCCGCGTCCTCGCCCACACCCAGATCAGCAAGACTCCTCTCAAGCAGAAGAAGGCCCACCTCATGGAGATCCAAGTCAACGGAGGTTCCATCGCCGACAAGGTCGAATTCGGCCAGGGTCTTTTCGAGAAGCCCGTCGAGATCGACTCCATCTTCGAGCAGAACGAGATGATCGACTGCATCGCCGTCACCAAGGGTCACGGTTTCTCCGGTGTCACCAGCAGATGGGGAACCAAGAAGCTTCCGCGCAAGACGCACAAGGGTCTCCGCAAGGTCGCTTGTATCGGTGCATGGCATCCTTCCCACGTCCAATGGTCGGTCGCTCGTGCCGGTCAGGACGGTTACCACCACCGTACCTCGGTCAACCACAAGGTCTACCGCATTGGCAAGGGCAACGACGAGGGCAACGCCACCACCGACTTCGACCACAGCAAGAAGGCCATCACCCCGTGAGTATCATGTTTTGAACAAGCTATCAGAATCATCACTAATAAGTGCACAGTCTCGGTGGCTTTGTCCGCTACGGTGAGGTCAAGAACGACTTCGTGCTCCTCAAGGGTTCCGTCCCTGGTGTCAAGAAGCGTGTCATGACTCTCCGCAAATCAATGTTCATCCACACCTCCCGCCGCGCACTCGAGAAGGTCGAGCTCAAATGGATCGACACGTCCAGCAAGTTCGGTCACGGCGCATACCAAACACCCGCCGAGAAGAAGCAGTTTGTCGGTACCCTCAAGAAGGACCTTGTTGCTTCATCGTAAAAGTACAGCGTTTCGCATGGGGTTGGTGGAAGCGGCGTTGGTCATGGATCCTGATGAAGGGCTCACGGGGCTCACATGGCATTATGTAGTTTCAACGATACCAGAAACTTCTTTGCCTTCCACACCATCTTGTTGCACCTGTAGGTCGTGTTCTCTTCTTTCATCTGTCATTACACAAGAGACATTTCTCACTTCACTTGGGAAGGAACTGCAGCAATCAGCTGTCCTAGTTTCACTTCACCACACTCCACAATTGGGTGCTCCTAGAATGATGAGCCGCTTCATGATTGTACGGCCGGCTTCGTTCACCTGCGTCTGGGAACTGTCCTTATCTTTCGCCCCAACAGGAACTACTTAATCTTCTCAACACCATGTCACCACCAACGACGCTGCCACTCCGAACGTCGGTATTGTACGAAAGCCACCGCCACATCAGAAATCACATCCAACGATGGCTGACTCAGACTACTCGCCACAGAGCGCTGCTTCAGAGCTCAGGAAAACTTGCATCAACACCTTCAGCCGCGCGGTCAATGACTACGAAAACCTCCACAACATCTTCATCCAGTGGGCTTTGATGCTCGACAGCGGCCGCGAGCCTCACGCTATGCTCATCTCCATCTTCGAAAGGGAAGGAGAGTTCTCGCCTGTTCAAGAGAGCGTTACGGATAGTGGGAGCAGGTATCGAGTCATTGGGTTCATTGAGGAGGGCAAAATTCGCTTCCGGTGCGAGCTTAAGGAGCTCCAAGGCTACTTCACTGAGGATGGGAAGGGGTGGATTGCGGAGTTGAGAGTTCAAGATCGGACGAGGGACACCGGGGACAGCGGGAGCAATGAGAGGGTAAGATACGCCGATGCTGCTCTCACTTCCCGTCAACAGGAGCTGACTTCATCATTGCAGATCGACGACGACGAAGACGAAACCAACGACGAGAGCAAAGCCGATGCGGAGCCCGAACCCACGACCCAGGACAAGAAGACCGACAAGCAGCTTTCCCGCCGCAAGAAGGGCAAGAAGTCTCACAAGAAGCTGACGCCGGAGAAGTTGCGCGAACTCCAGCGAGCAGCCAACCTCGACGCGTTGCGTGAAGCGGCAAAGGTGCACTTCGGAGATCGCTTCGCCACGATGGTGGAAACGGTCGTAGACTTGAGAAGTGCTGCAGACAGGGAGCAAGCAGAGGAGCTCTTCGAGTACGATACGGTTCTGGTCACGAGAGATGGAGGACGGGTGGGAGGAGAGATTCAGTTTCTTCGTGGACTGCCGGATCAGCTGCCTGATCCACAGTGATACGGCATGTGGAAAAGGAAGGATCGATAGGCGAGATGGCAGCGGTTTTGATAGAACGAGAGCTTCCGAGGATGAGCTTGGATATGGAGCAAGACATGGGCAGCTGAAGCAGAGAGACGAAACAGCAAGAGTCACACGGATGCATCAACGAGCTGAGTCCTACCGAGCAGACCTAGTGCGGGTCGGCTTTGGCTGCAGTTCAGAATGTTACGACTGGCACGAGGACACGACAGTGGTCAACAGAAAGACAATAGAAAAGATCAACAGATTCAAGAATCAGAACGGGACTCTCTGCTGTCAGCGAGAGCCGCGAATGTATTGCCTCTAGATCTCGGAATTCCTTTTTCCTCCAACAATGTGATCGGCCGGTCGAACCGTACTATTTATATACAAGTCTTCTCCTCAATGCAAAAGTCGTAAATCGTGATGAAAAGTGCAACAATCGACGCCGCAAATATGCAGTCACTTGACTGTCACTCAAGCATACCGCGTACTCCCATGCTGTTGATACGCCGGCGGCGGTGGTGGAGGCGAAGTCGGCGGTGCGAAGGACTGACTGGCCCACCCCTGACTCGGATGCGAAGGCGCATAGAAGTTCGGGCTGCTGTTCTGCTGTGCCATGTTCGGCGGCGGTGGACCATTCCATCCACCCGTATGGCCCATCGGCGGAGGAATAGGAGCGCCGCCAGGCCCTCGTTGTGCGGTCCGCCGACCGCGACGGCGGCGACACCTGCTGAGAATGCAGCTGAGAATGGCAAGGACGAGAATGCCGCCCACAGCGGAGGCGACGGCGATGACGATGGTTTTATTGTCGTCAATCCAAGAGCGAACGGAGCCGCCGACGGTGGAGCCTTTGCATTGTCCCTGAGTAGTGTTAGTGTTTGGCTGAGATGTAGGGTTGGAAGAGTGAGCTTACATTGTTGCATCGACCGCCTCCGCCGCAGGATGTACCGTCAAGGAAGTTCTGCTGCAGACGATAGCAGACGCCGCGACCGAACTCGGGGCTGGCGCAACTGAGAGCGCAGCCGGATGATTGACATGCGTAGGTGTCGTTGCCTTGGGTGTAGCTGCCCATGACAGTCTTACATTGCATGTCACGGCTGGTGCACTGACCAGAGGCGCAGGACAATCCATCACCACACTTCGTGCCATCTTCTGTAGTGTTGTCGGCCGGGCAGGTTCCCGCGTTACCAGGGCAAGTCTCCTCAGGATCGCACTGCCCGGTGCTAGCGCGGCAGACGGTCTGAGCAGTGGCAAACTGGCAATTGCGGCAGCAGTCTTCGTTGGCATCGTCACAGACGGAGCCGGTGGTAAACTTGCAGGTGGTAGGGTTGCAGCATGTGTCACCGGCACAGCCGACTTCACCGCCGCAGTCGCAGTCTTCACCTTCTTCGACGATGCCGTTGCCGCATTGTTGACCTGTGACAAGGTTCACGTTGCGGTTGCTGGTGAGACAGGAGCCGTCAACGGAATTGCGGTTCAGTGCGCTGCAGATGTTACCGATTGAGCAAGGAGAGAAGTCTTCGATGCCTGGTGTGGTGGAGGGGTTCATGATGTAGCTGCCACCAGCGGAACAACCCTGTGCGGAGAAAGGACAGCACTGTTGCGAGTCGACAAATTGCTGGTTCTGGCATGATGAGTCGGTGCAGTCGTGAACAGCACCAAAGGTGTGTCCGGTCTCGTGGGCCATGACTTGCCACTCGCTTGCACCGTTCGTACGGACTACGACGTTGGCTCCTGTGACCGTCTCCGAGCCGCCGTTCGTCGAGCCATCTCCAGTGACACTGCCGTTCGTTGTGATGGCAGTGCCAACGCAAAGCTGACCCAGCCACGCGAGACCAACAGCCGATCCGGTATTGCAAGTGCTGAGAAGCGTCCAATAGCTGTTGGAGTCTTTCTGATTGCCGCGCCACGCAGAGAAGAGATTGAGGCGCTCCGAAATGTCGACCGAGGACGAGCATGCTTGGTTCCATTCGGTGCCAGATGCGGGAGTGCCAGGACATTCCGGTGGAAGGACGTTCAGATTCTGTAGTCCGAGAGAGATGTTGAAGGTTCGCTCGTAGATTGCCGACGCGGAATTCATCATGTCGAGCACGTTCTCCCGAGCCTTTTGCGTATCGCCACCGAAATCTTGCGCATATGTGCAGTCGGTTGCGATTCCCAGAAGTGCGACTTTACGTGTGCTGGGACAGCCTGCGGTCGAACCGATTGTGCTTTTCAAGTCCACGCCGGCACTGTTGCCAACTGTGGTTCCATCAATATCCTGTCGCTTGAAGATGTACGCAGGGTCCATGAATCGACTGAGCTTCTCCGAGCGCTTCGACTTCATAGCCATGTACACTGGATGATCCGGCTGTGAATTGAAGTTTAACTCGTCCGAACTGCACTCGGAGGCTTGACCGTCGACATCACGTCGGAGATCCTGATGGAGTCCCAAGGGTGTCTTTCCGATATCCGAGTCTCGCCACACAACCATAAACTCTTCTTCGCCATTTGCTCTCACCACCTCGGGGTCCAGAGCGTGTTTTGTCCGTTGGTAGTTTGTAGATGTCTGAATATGATGGTGATCGCGATCCACCTTGAATGCGCCTCCAAATACCGGTTGTCTTCCATCTCTCGTTACTGTTATCCGAGCCCAACCCACATTTTTCCATGTCTCCTCTTCATGTCCCAGCCGCTGTATGAAAGTGGTGCCTTTGTAGACCCTATGCTGTGCACGATCGATGCCCTCTGTATGCCTGATGCTACCATCCTGGTTCAAGTATGTTACAGTTGCACCTTCTCCGACGATATCGTGGTTCGGCTCGAGTCGTAGCTTGACATGTAGCTCATCGTGAATGTTGAATGTGAGGTCGAATTCCGAGACATGCGTTAGGCGGCCGTTGTGGGTGTGGATGGTCGCATTTTGGAGGGTAGTTACGGCGCCTAGAGGACTTCGAATCGCTGAAGAAGCGCTGACGAGCGGGTTTGTGATGATTGTGGCGACCAGCGAGAGGAGATGGAAAGGGAGACGCATGGCCGCGTGGGCAGATGCGTGGAGGAACGAACGCGAGGCAAAAGAGTGGTCTCCCGTATACTCGTCGTTGTTGTACTGCTGCCTTCGAGGTGAATGGTAGGGCTTCGGCTAGAAGGGAGTAGGTCCGTGGGTAATTAGCGAAAGACTCCCGTCGTGTTCGAAGGCGAAGTCCAAAGTCACGACGAACAAAGAAGCGAATGTGTAGAGGGAGGGGAGTGTGGTTGGCACATGGATGTATGGATGTATGGATGTAGCCTCCGCCTCCGCCTGCATGCAGTAGAAAGATCTATCTCATCGACTCGCCATCGCCCAGCAAAACAGAGTTTGGCGCCAGCCTCGTTTTCCGCCGCAAGATCCATCCATCCTCCGCTATTTTCATCGTTGATCCATGATCGGCCATACGAACTACAGATGGACTTTGTGCGATCTCTATATTGTTCACCCTGGATCCCTTCCGTGTACACAACAAGCATTCCAACCACAACATACAGGTCACATCAGCCTCACTGACACAATGCCAACAGCTCCCAAGACGGCACAACTTGCCCTCCGTCACACCGGCGTCAAAACCCACAGCTTTGGTGTAGCCAAGACGTCTAAGCCCGCTTATTGCGTGGACGTCGTCTCATGTAGATGGCGTGCGTGGCTCCGCGGGCACAGTAAGAACTGCCTTCGAGAGGCGCTTTTTCTTTCCCTTGCAAGCCCGGTAGCTTCAAAGCGGCACGCAGTCATGATCTCATTCGGCTGCATCCAAGAGCTCTTGGGAGTGTAGAGATTTTACTCGGCAGGCCAGTCACTTCAAGTGCCCGGCAACAGCAGGACGCCTTATCCGGCGTGCATGTACTCGTATAGGTACGGCTTGTAAGCTGATATGCCCAAGTGAATGGGCCGGTCATCCGAGTGGCATGGCACAGAGCATACCAGCTTCAAAAGCTTGACCGGTAAGTCAGACACTCAGCACATGGATCAGTGCATGCCGCCTACTCAAGCTGGAAAGATACCTTGACATGCCATGGACATGTACCAGGATATGTCCGTTGGTTGTCAGAGCGAAGAGCTTGGCTAGAGAGCTTTGCGACAAAAAACTGGCCTAGTACGTACACGGCGTGAGAGGCCGTGCGATCAGATTATCCCGAAGAAGTTCGATCCTAGGACTATGCTTCACACAGTCTCTCTCCTAAATCGATCCACTCTGCCTACTTCGGCGGCCGAACTCTAGCGGCACTCTCATCCACGCTCCCATCTCCCAACCCAAATCCATACGCCGACTTCTTGCGCCTTCCCCTACGATCACCATATTGCTCATCGAATTTCCTGATCGCCGTCAAGGAACTCATGTCCTCTGAGATGGACGCGCTGATCTCCTTGATGGCTTTCTCAAAGTGGCGGCCCGACAGCGTGCGCTTCTCGGGGAGCTTGAAGTCTTTGTCGTCTTGCTTGCTGTTGGCGAGGTCGTTCTCTTCCCGTACGCAGGCCAGTGCGGCGGAGACGCAGAGATTTTTCAGGTCGCTGCCGGAGTAGAGAGGTGTTTGCTCGGCTAGTTCGTTGAGCTTGACCGAGTCATCGAGGATCTCATCGTTGAGGTGGATTTTGAGGATGGACTCTCGATCTTTGGTCACTGGTAGGTCAACAAGTATTCTTCTCGGTAGTCGTCGTAAAACAGCATCGTCCAGGTCGAAGGGTCGATTGCTCGCAACCATGATGAAGACATTGCTCATGCCCATACCATCCCACTCGCGGAGGAATTGATTGATGATCTCTCGGTGAGTGGTTTTGTTGCCGGCATTGCTGCGGCTCCCGAATATGGCATCGGCTTCATCGATGAAGACGATGCAAGGCGAGAGCTTCTTGGCCAAGCTGAAGACGGCTCGCACCATCTTTTCGCCTTCACCAACGTATTTCTCGTAGATCTGGGCTCCACTGATTTCTAGCACTGTGGCCTTCGACTCCTTGGCAACCGCTCTGGCGAGCAAGGTCTTTCCAGTTCCGGGAGGGCCATACAACATCAGACCAGGCAATCGGTCCGCGGCAAGGACACCATACTTGAATGCCTCCGGTCGAAGTAGTGACAAAGATGTCATCGTCTTCAAAGCATCAATCGTTTCCTCCGGTGCATGCACCTGTCCGAACCCGGTCTTGATATTCTGCGCATCCACCACACCAGTCAACAGTCTGCTCTCGTGCTGATTGCACCCCTTGGCCAGCTCGTCCAGTTTTGCCTTCGCTTTCACCGCAGCCGATGATCCGTCCGGCCCATCTTTGCCATCGGCGAGACTCTTCTTCGGGTCCAGATTGAAGTTGAACTTCGTCCACTCACGAGCATTTCGATCGGCCTGCCCAATGACCAAAGCAGCCAAGCCAATGTGACTGGCATTGACTGACTGGGATCTGGCATGAGTCTTGGACAGACCAATTGCTGTGAGGACAAGGCGTTGCACTTGGTCTAATGGGAGCACCTTCTGAGCCAGAACTGGAGTACCAGCTAGCTGCAACTGCTTCTGCGCTGTCTCTGAGAATAGATCGGTCGCATCGTCAGGTCGGAGGCGTCGCAGCATAGTTTCAATGTGGCGAGTATTGATCTCCAGTATTCGGCGGTCCATGGGTGCCGCATGACCACCGGCTTTGTTGGGATCTTCCGGCTGGAATCGCGAGATTTGCGCTTTGGACAAGCTGAAGAAAGGCGGCACAGTGATGGTTCGGAATGCGGAATTATCGGTGTCCTGAGCGAAGTTCGCGAACAGCCCGCCCATGGCATTTGCGTCTTGCGACGATGTACCCACTATGAGGATCTCTTCGCCGGCCAAGCGTCGCTTACTGACCACACTGACCAGCTTGCGTACAATGGCTTCGCCAATCCGGGAATTGCTGATATCTTTCAAGTCGCGCACGTGTACAATAGTCCGCGATGCTGCGTTGGCGCTCGTCCATGGCGCTGAAGACCCTTTTTCGTCATTGGCTGCCAGTGTAAGAGGGAGCTCGGTCGCGCACTGAATACGATTTGCGATGAGGCCAGAAACATCAGGTAGCCAGCACCCAGGGCTAGATCGCCAGACTCGCCACAGTGTCTGATGAGCAGCGTCAGAGTCTGCCAAAGACTTCTTAGTGGCTGCCGGTCCGTTCTCAAGTAGAGTCTCTGGCAGGCGTCGGCGAAGCCCTTCGCTTTTCGTCGATTGCGAACGAGCCTTTTTCTTTTCAGGTGCGTTGAGCAAATCGTCCAGCAAATGACCCAATTTCGCAGTGTCCAGATCGAGTGCATCGAAGGAGCCCTGGGGCTCCGCTCTTTGAAAGGGCCGTTGCCCGTTGGGTGGCCATGTCTTCATCATCGAAGAGGGTGCAATCGCAATGCCAGTAACGTTGATGTTTCCCAACGCTTTCGCAAGGCTGCTCCCATGACCCATGAGAGCTTTCTTAATGTTCTCCATCCCTCCAAACGATCGACCTTTGCTCGAGCCGTGAGATTCATCGTCCTCTTCTTCGTCCTCGTCCATCTCGTCCTCCTCCTCCTCCTCTATGATACGCGCAGTCCGGAATGGCGAAGATGTGTAGCCATCAAAAACATCATATCCAAGCGAGGAAAACGATCCAAGCGAATCTGCGCCGTTACCAATGTAGTCCGCCGTGAGTTCTCCAAAGTCGTTCGCGTCCAGGCGGATGAGGTTCGACTGAGTTATTGCCGCAAGATCCTCCACGAGGTCGTCCATTTGACTATGTGATTTCGAATCTGGACATTGCAATGATATGTCGACTTTTGATGCTGCATGTGAGGACTTCGGCTGTGCTTGCGCTGCGACAGTGAAGCCCGCACTGATCGCTGTCTCGGCTTCCAACAGACTCCATCTTAGCAGAGAGTGCGGCGTGATGTCCTCGTAACCTTCTCCAGTCGGCGGTGTGAGGATTGGAGTCGCTGTGGAACTTGTCTTTGGCGTCTCCTTGGTGGTCTGGGAATCGACTTCGTTGTCGAGGAAGCCCTCGTCGATCGGCTGCTTCCCCTCTGCACCTCCAGCTTCGCCTTCTGATCCGGGTCGTAGTCCCGGTACAGGCCATGCCTCATACCACGGCAGCGTGAATACCGTATGTCCAGTCTCTTTGTCAACGCATCTCAACACCTGAGCATTCTTGGCTTTGCGATTCGGCTCGAAACTGTCCACTTGCAGCTTGACATTGTGGTCGAGGAACCATTCCGGTATAGGTGGAGGTTTAGGAACTTCAGGCACACCATTTGCTTGTATTATCCTTTGTCGCCGCGTCTTCTTCAAGCCTGATTCTCGTCCCTCTGCACTAGCTTTTGCCTCTGCAGATTCGCCCTCCTGCGATGGAGTCGCGTGATCATCTTCTCGAGTCGTCTGACCGTCTTTCTGGGGGTTGACATGGCTGTCGTGGTCGGGTAGACCGTTTCCATTTGGCCCACGTGTGTCGTTCCAACATCTTGTGCTTCTGCTTAGACTTCGGATGTGCTGTGTAGGATTGTGACGTGAACGAGATGGCTGGCGAACGCGGCTACTGTTGGTAGCCAAGCGGAAGCTCTGGCGAGCGATGGGTCGCATTCGAAGGGGTGATATGGGCGTAGTGGATGAAGATGGCCATGTTTTCAACAAAAGCTCTCGAAGATGCGGACGACTCTCGAGGGTCCGAGCTTTCCAGCACAAACTCCGCCAACTCCGGGCCTGCCAAACCACGAAGTACACCTCACCTCGTCATTTTCGACAATATCACTTTAAGATCATGAGCTGCCTGCAGCTCATAGGCACGGAATGTGAGTTCCTTTTGTCATCGGCACGATCATTACCTCCTCGTAAGACAAGAATGCGCGGTTCCGAGTCTACTTCAACCAAGATCAAAAAGCACCGTGGCCAACTACGAAGGCACCACGTCTACTTCTAGTAGCACACGGCCTGTGAGGATTGTGCGGCAGCGGTGAGATGGACAGAACACAATGTGCGAAGAGTGTTGCGGGCTTTCGTGCAACGATTGCGTTCAGAAGGACTACGTACACTTGCCTCGTCGATGAGGGCTGAGGTGCTTCGCTCGCATATTACTCCCAACGAAGCCCCTCTGACTGACTGAAGAATTCCCGAGTAACCACTAAACAGTCCTTGACCAGCGTTAGGCGTACCGCGCTTGTTGGAAGACGACCTACACCATCGCCCGAGAGCGATTGTTCTTGTATCGCTTCCTCTTTTCGGCCTTCTTCCTCTTGATTTTCTTCTCCTTTTCCTCAGCCGCCAAGACTGTCGCATCTTCCTCCGCCAATTTCTCTGCAGCCGCCGCATCGCGCTCTTCCTCTGCTTTGGCAGCCGTCGCTTTGCGAGTCTCCTCTGCCATCTCAGCCGCCGCAGCACGCGCTTTTTGGTCGCTTACAATCGCGTTACGAGCCTCCTCTCGCTTCAATTGAGCTGCATCATGCTCACTTGTTCTTTTCTCGACTCTCGACTTCCATGTCACGATCTCACTCAGCAGGTCTTCGGTCTTCCCACCATCATCCCATGCCATGTCTAGAAAGCTGTGCGAGATCACAATCAAGCGCGCATACGACCTGAGAGCTACTCTGACTTGCTCCGATCCTTCGGTCCCCGGCCAAAACTCTGAAAGCCAGCCAGTCATTCTGAGAATATAGCTGGCGGAGCTGATGGCAGAGCTAGGATCGAGCTTGTTCTCGTTCTCATGACGGCCTGGTAATCCCTCCCAAGAGCCAATCTCCCTGAGCAAATCATTCGTCGCCTCGCCGTTGGCGCCCCAGCTCATGCCGATCGCGTAGTATGCAACACTCGTCATCTTCGCGAGCAGGTGCAAGAGACGTTTCCGATCATCCGACCGCGCCGCGCACCATTCCACACGCAGGAACATCGCCACGTCATTGATACAGTCGCTGCTCGCACTTCTATAGGCTTCAAGTTCCCGGGCAGCATTTGGGCTCTGCGTTGACTCCGACGAGGGCTGGCCTGATTTGGAGACATCGTGAACATCGATGGAACTGGTCGCGGGAGAGATGACAGGCTGTTGTTCTGTTTGTCTGGAAGCGGCGGTGACGAAGCTCGATTCAGAATTTGTGGCGGACGCTGGCCGATCGGTGGGAATGTTGGTGGCAGGGTCTTTTGCGCCGTGGACGGATGCTTTCACTCTGCTTGCTTCGGAACCGCCAACGGACTCGGCAGCATTGGCACCGTTGGCAATGGCAGGGTCTTGATCGTCGGCATGGTCGATTCCGCTTGCGCGGCTTCTGTCCATGGAGTTCTCCATCCTCAATACCTTCAAGCAGGTGACGATGTTCGTAAACGTAGCTGCGATTTCACTGGCTGCGTTGATGACCCTGTCGATGGAAACATCTCTGCCCGCGTTCTCTTCCTCATCGGTCAGCTTTGGTGGATCATTGCTGTCGTCTGCCATTGTGGTCGGAGGATAAGATGTCTTTAGGGATGGCAAGGGACCGGGGAATGGGAGATCGCTGAAGACGAGAGGCATAGCCTTATTATACAGCAACTCCGTCTGTTTGTTGGAGTTTGCTACGGCATACGGGAGAAGGGAGAGAGACTTCCTACCTTTGTTCTATCGTCGACGGCGGTAAGGTTTCCATTCAAACGACAAGAGGACGAAGCAGTACGAATCGTCCCAGAAGATCGCACAATCTCCTGCCTAAGATCTTCGGCCATAGCACATTCACGAGGTGATATGCTGGCTACAGCCCTTCAGTCGATATGGCGGAAGTGCCAGATACAGTCCTAGATAGACTAGCAGACAATGCTAAACAGTCGTCCAAGGTAAGTTTGCAGACATGCTACATAGTCGTACAGTTAAGTTATCGAGACATGCTAAATCGTCGTACAATTAAGCTAGCAAGAGTTGCTCGATAGTCGTAAAAGTGAGCTGGCAAGACATGCTATATAGCTGTTTATTTAACTTATGCGACATGCCAAACAGTCGTTCCGATAAGTTAGCTAGACGTGCTAGACCGGCGTACATCTAAGTTACCAGACATGCTAAATAGTCGTACACGTACCATAGCAGGTATGCTAAACAGGCGTACATTTAAGTTAGGAAGGCATGTTCGGTAGTCGTACAGGTACTGTAAATGGTTCGGAAAATAGGGGTTCATGTACGATGAGGCATGCTAAATAGGCGTACAGGTACGTTACCAAGACGTGCTAAATAGTCGTACACGTACCGTAGTTGGAATCATAAATAAGCGTACAGTTAAGTTAGCAAGACGTGCTGAATAGTCGTGCATGTACCGTAATAAGCATGCGAAATCGGTGCACTATGTAAGTTACTAAGACATGCTAGATCGTTGTGCAAGCAAGTTAGCGAGACAGGTCAATCAGTTGCGCAGGCACCGTTGCCATTCGCATTCACAACCAGTGGAGCAGCGCATGCCTTGAAGTTGATTACAATTAATGGGATATCTTCCGTACGTATTCTGGTTTAAACACGCTCGTGCGCTGGCAACATTCCCGAACGCCGCGCTATCATCGTTCCTGGGTATTCCATTGTGGGTATACGTTGACATCATGTCGTAAGTCTCCCTGCAGACCAAAGCTCTTCCTCCTGCCCGTAAATCCTCCTTACTCTAATAGTTGGCAGCGGTGTTGGTGTATGGGTTGGCGGCGGTGCCAGTGGGCTGGGTGTAGTAGCCGCTGTGTGAGCCGTCGGCTCCAACAACCTTGTCGATCTGGGTGGCGGTCAAGTGGCCGTTGCCGCCGCCGACAGTCGTACCGGTCTCGTAGCTTGGGCGGTTGTCGTGGTGTGGGACGGCAAGGGGCGCTGCGGTTGTGCCCATTTCAGCGTCGCGAGCCATCTCGGGCTCCTTCTTCTTGCGCTGCCAGAAGTTGCGCTTGGCCGAGCCGGAAGTGTAGTTGTTGGCTGGAGATGGACCGTAGCGCTTCTCCTTCTTGTGTGAGCGGACGAGGAGGACCTGGAAAGCGGCGGCGATAAGGAAGAGGAATGCGCCGATGATGGAGACGGCGAAGACGGCTTTGTTCAGGCGGCAGGCGGTCCTTTGGCTGACAGCGTAGGTCACTTCGTTTTCTTGGCTTCCAAGGACACCATTGTCAAAGCCGGCGCCGTCGCTGGTTGCTGGGCCGCGGCCGAGGGGAGTCCGGATAATGCCCGAACATGAGTGCGCGCCGTCTCTTGTGAGAATAGCGATGGCGATGAATCCACCGACAAAGGCAATGTCCAAAAGCACGGCGAGAAAGCCGAAGAAGGTGATGCCTTGGAGAAAGTCAGTTCTGCCGCACCACAAGTCATCGCCCAGTGACACTCACCTCCGAGGCAGCAAGTCAAGACGACTGCAATGATAGTGTACAAGACACCAGCGCCAGCGATTCCTATCACAGCCTTCTCGTACGTCTGGGAAAGAAAATTAGTAGATGAACAGGAGGTCTGGAGGACTTCCAACATACCGGAATGCCAACGTCGCGGTCCGCGAGGACGGACAAGAAGTAGGCGTAGATTCCGAGCGCAACAGCGGAGCAAAGGAATGCGAGGAAGTAGATGAAGGTTTGCGTGACGCGCATGAAGCCTCCCTTGATGAGACCCATTTCCGCGGTAGGGAGATGTCGAGAGTGGTGTGGTTGTTCGGTGGTAGGAAGAGCGACGAAGAACAAAGACGAAGGTCGTCCGTAGGCAAAGGAGGTCGGACAGTCGTACAAAGGTCGGTGTGCTAGACGTGTTGCTGCGACGGGACGTGAATGATTTATTTAAAATTGAGCATCTGCAGCCGTTGCGCCGTCGTCACGATCACCAGATTCACGCCAATGACGTGCACTCGATCGACCCTGTTCCGAAATTCAGGCGCAAAGCCACACCAACTCCAACGACTCGACCAATCCAATGCCGTCCCAGCAAGGCGACCATGGATTTGTTGGCAGTCGATCCCGGCAGTCATCTCGCCTACGACCGCGGATCATGAGCTTCTTTTCCCGCACAGCCACAAGCCATGGCCACATTCATGGTCGACGGTGATGTCAAAGGCCTGTTCCTCCCCTGGTTCTGGCCCAGATTCTGTCCATGTGCAAGACAAGATCCGGGAACATTTTGCTCGACGCCACGGGTCCAAAGCCACAGTCATCATCCTTGAGCCTTGCCGACCAGGATATTGAGACGATCAGGTGCATATGCTCTGTGGAAGTGAGGAACTACGACGGAAGCGATCTGGTTCTTCTTGCTCTTGCGATGCCTTGGCTGGGGAAGTCCTAATGTCGCATGAGCCCCACGAGATCGGGAGCGCGATCGGGGTCGATCAACGTGGTACGGCTGTCAACCATTGTCCACGAACAAGCCACGAGCGCTGTATTCCAGCTAACCAGTCCCTCGAGACATCATGACGGCTGTGATGCACTGCAGACGCAAGCACGACATAGAAGATTTTGAGGCAATTACAATAACTTCGTGGTCCCGATGCCATAAGGATCATCAGAAGCCTTCAATGTGTCGATGAGACTTCACCGCCGCGGAAGCAACAACCCTGATGTCACCGACTCTCCCATACCGTACCTTGGCTTCGATCACATGCATTCGAAGAACTATAATAGTTCGTTTCATCATGTTCCCCGACTCGGACCCCACTGCACCTGTCCAAGTTTCTCCGTCCTTCACGCGAGTCTCGACACACCGCACTGGCATACTTCCAACTTGCATTGTCGCCTATACATGAACTAAGGCCAGATGATGCAAACCGTACCATCTGGCGGTGGAAACCAGCATATCCGATCGACGGCATGAGAGACAGTACTTGGACAGATCAACAAGTCTAGAGCACATCAGATGGAAGTGAAGCACGTGCTAACCAGACAACTCCGGCCTGCACGAATTTGGTGCATAGCGGACGTGATGTCGAGTCTACTGCACTGGAATTACCAGGACATGTTGACAGTTGTGCATGTAAGTTAGCAGGACGCCTTCTTAGCAGTCCAGGTAAGCTGCGAATATGCCCTCTTAGCCGTGCAGGTAACTCAGCGGGACATCTTCCTGATCATATGCATGACCGTCCAGGTACATTGGCATGTCGTATCGCGAGCAGGACAGGTCGATATATCTCCTGGCTCGTCTGTACGCGCAGAGTGGCAGCAGGCCTGCTAGCGAGGAAGATCATTGAGAACGTTTCAATTCTCTAGCTACTAGGTAGCCTTCCTACTTTTCACCACTCCCCTTCACCAAAATCTTCACCTGATTGTCCTTGTCGTTGATCAACGTCAGGAATCCCTCCTCCAGCACCTCACCCATTTCAATGCGCTTCGTGATCATCTTCTGCGCCATGTCCAATCTCCCATCACTCAGCGCATCAATCACCGCTTGGAAGTCAGCCTTGACGTATGTCGCAACACCGAGATACTTTCTCTCCTTGAAGACAAGATCATTCGGCCAGAACGTCGCTCGCTTCTCCCAGATGGCAATGTTGACATGCGTCCCTCGCGCTTTCAGCGAGTTGACAGCTTGATCCAGACCCGCTTGCACGCCGGCTGCGTCAAATGTCACGTCCACTCCCTTGTTGTTCGTCAGCTCCAAACACCTCTTGACAATATCATCCTTCGTCGGGTCCAGAACGTAGTGCGCGCCAAAGTCTTTCGCAAATTGTTTCCGCATGCCCGAAATCTCCGACACGATGATCTTCTCACATCCTCGTGCTCGTAGCGCTTGGATCACCGACAGACCGATCGGACCTCCACCCAGAATCAACGCCGAATCGCCCTCCTGGAACGGAGACGAGGCAACAGCATGCCATCCAACTGCGAGCGGTTCCACCAGCGCTGCGACATCCAACGGGACATTGTCCGGACAGTTGTACAGTGTGTATTCCGGCACGACCAAATGTTCCGACAGTCCACCTCCCCACCCACTCAGTCCCACGAATCCATTCTTCCAACAGCAGTTGACCAATCCATCCTCGCACGCACCGCAGTCACCATCGTAGATGATCGGAGCGACGACCACGCGACTTCCGACTTTGAATCTGTCCGACACGCCTTCTCCCACCTCTTCAATCACGCCCGCGAATTCGTGGCCGAAAGTCAACGGGACGGTTTCGCCAGTGATGGGATGAGGTGTCTTTTCCGGACAGAGTGATGGACCGCCCATGTACTCGTGGAGATCACTGCCGCAGATTCCTAGTCACGGATGATGTCAGCTCTATGGGACGTGCGACAACGACCCTTGAACGCACATACCGCACCATGCCGGCTTCACTTTGACCTGGCCGGGGCCACATTTCGGTTCGGGAATGTCCTCGTATCGCAGGTCTTCTTTGCCGTGAAATCGCACCTATTCAACATCCCTCTGCAATTAGCGATTCGAACGAGAGAAGTACCACGAGGCTGTATTGCGTACCGCTTTCATGGTTCCTCCGCTCATCCTTGCTGCTGTACAGTGAGGAAACGTGGGAGCTCGATCGATCGAAATGAACAGATGAGGGAGTCTCAGAACGTGTTGAACGACAGGAAGGAAGAACAAGGGCGCGAAGTGGTAATGAATCTGCCTACTGTACCGATTTACCCATGGATCACATGCTCACAGCCCGACGGCATCGCGAACGGTATTCCTGATCTGGGAATGCGAGGTTGTACCCAATGCCTTGGCCCAAGACGTGGAGAGAGCGGGGCATGATGAGGGGAGGCCTGAGTGGGAGGCACGGCTAAGTTGCCCTCTACGTTGCGAGTCGCACACTCTCCACGAGTTGGCCTCGACAAAGCAGCACACTGTGAAGGTGTCGAGACGCCCTGCCATCCGTAGCGTGACGGAATGGTGCAAGCAACAGTGCTCCGCGGAGTGGTCACTCCGGTACAACTCGAGAAAAGACACGAATGCCACGTCTGCCCCGCCAACTCACATCCGGACAACATTGTCCCGACGATCCCGATCGTCATTGAGGCTCTGCGGATAAAGGATCAAGTGGGAAAAAGACATTGATGGAGCAGCATACTTCAACCTCATTCCTTCCCGTGCCCAGAGTATCATCACGACGATGAACACACGATGCTGTTACGCGTCAACACGCTGGAAATTCCATCGAAAAAAGCCACGCGGAGTGACCAGTCGAAGCAGTGCAATGCGGACTCGACGGGGCGGATAGCACTCTGACGGTGGCATGAGGTCACCTGCTGTGCTGCTGCTCGCAAAATGTTTTCCCGACAGATACCGCTGCCGTATAAGTACTGTGCTTACCTTTTCTTCGCGCGTGCCCTTTGTTCCTGGTCATTGACATTGCTCTTACATTTTCCTCTCATTTCCCTCAACACAAACTCTCAACCTACAGCAGGACCACCCAAATACACAGCAATCATGCCTTACCCAGAGACCGCAACGGGCTTCGTGATCAAGGATCAAAAGAAGTGGCAGGAGTTTCACAAGGAGGAGTTCAAGCTCAAGCCTTTCGAAGACCGCGACATTGACATTGCCATTGAGTGCTGTGGAGTTTGTACGACTTCCCATCAATTCTTCGGGAGAGAATCCACGCTGACATTTCCCTCTCTGCGCAGGCGGCTCCGACGTCCACACCATCAACGGCGGCTGGGGCGAGTCCCCACTCCCAATTTGCGTCGGCCACGAAGTCGTCGGCAAGGCCATCAAGGTCGGAAAAGATGTCAAGACGATCAAGGTTGGAGACCGTGTCGGTGTCGGTGCACAAATCCAGGCCGATTTGACTTGTGGCAACTGCAAGGCGGATCAGGAGAACTACTGCCCCAAGTGAGTGGTGTGAGCAGGACAACTTGGGAAGCAGTCTGCTGACGACGACAATAGCATGGTCGACACATACGGAGCTCCATACTCTGACGGCACGATCTCCCAGGGAGGATACTCTTCGCACATGCGTGCTCACGAGTACTTCACTTTCAAGATTCCAGACAACATCGAGAGCGAGATCGCAGCTCCCATGCTGTGCGCCGGTCTGACCGTCTACTCGCCACTGGTCCGCCTGGGTGCAGGTCCCGGCAAGAAGGTCGCCATCGTTGGCATGGGCGGTCTAGGCCACTTCGCCGTCCTTTGGGCTGTCGCTCTCGGCGCTGAGGTCTACGTTCTGTCTCACAGCCCCGGAAAGCGAGAGGATGCCCTCAAGATGGGCGCTAAGGAGTTCATCGTGACCGGCGAGAAGGACTGGTTCAAGCCTTACGCTTATACCTTTGACTTCATCCTCAACTGCGCCGATGCCACGCACAAGTTCAACCTCAAGGACTACTTTGGCACCATGAAGGGTTAGTAGTTGCATGGTACATTCTCCACCATACCAGTCTGCTAACATTTCTCGCAGTCATGGGCCGCTTCCACAACGTCGGTCTCGGCGACTCTCCTCTTCCAGAACTTATGGCGCAAGACTTCGCCGGCAACGGATGCTACATCGGCGCTTCTCACATCGGCAACCGTCCAGAAATGTTGGCGATGTTCGACCTTGCGAGCAAGCAGCAGATCAAGAGCTGGATCACCAAGATTCCAATCAGCGAGGAGGGTTGCAAGAAGGCGGTCACGGCCGTCAACGACAACGATGGTGTGCGATACCGATTCGTGCTGAACGAATACGATGCCGTCTTTGGCAAGCGCGATTAGATCTAAGTGATTTAGCTGCATGGCGTCTGGCAGGAGCGATACATCATAGACAGCTGCGGTAACTCTTATGAATTTACGAGCTATATCGATATCGCCCTCGAGTTGTTGAAAACCTCCATCTGTGACATGCATCTACTATGCCTTAGTCCAGCACCGAGCACGACTCAAGCCTTCTCAGCGGCCAACGACAGCAGCTCCTCCATAACCGCATCCTCCTTTCCCACCGGCACAAACAGATGATCGTGATAATATCCACTGATCGCATTGACGCCAACATTCACCTTCTCCGCTAACCTCGTGGTGATGGCCGCCAGAAACCCAACAGCCTCCAAACTGGAGTGCACATTCAACGTGACCTGTCGGCACGGAAAAGTATAATACAGTCCTTCTCTATCCGCGGCAGACTTTGGCAGAATAATCGTCCAGGCCTCCTTCTCGCGAAACAGCATCTTCACATCCTTGGACACGGCTCCGAGGAATTCTGCGAAGTGTGGTGCTTCCAGTGAGAGCTCCGCGAAGACGTACTCTTCTGCGTCGAGGGTCGGATTCATGGTTTTGATGAGGTCGTCCAGATTGGTGCCTCCACCGCCGCTGCTGGCGGGAGGTGTTGTTGTTGTTGGAGAAGCCATGTGCCGTGTCTCAAAGTTGTCACGCGGGTAAATCTCGATGATATACTTCGGATCCCTGTCGCTGTCTTGTGGTCCCTGTCGTTCAATTCGATTCGGCAGTTCCGAGCGTGGAGTGATGGAAGCCAAATGGAAGCTGAGGCTTGATCTTGCCCGTCAACACGTGGCTCGCATGCAGTAAGGTATGCAGTCTTCGGGTTGAGCTTCCTCGAACTGACGGCGGTCGCACTTTCTTGTTCGCTGCTAGTTTTCACACCTTGATTGATGAATGAATTCACTATGTCGTGGCACACGGCCTACCACCGGTGTTCAGACGTCCAAGCCGCACCCACCCTAGCAACGACCAGGACGCCACCATACACCCCCGCGCCCCGCGCCCCCGCATTCATATGACATTGGTTTGTGTGGAGCCATATGCCGTAGGACAGGCTCGCCGAGGTTGGCTTCTTGAAGGAAGGCCCACAGGGATGTATAATATGCATCATGCCCGGTATACGTTCGCGGGATCCCGTGAGCTCCCACTTCTATCGACGACAGAAAGGACAAGTTCAGCACTTTTATTACAGCTTCCTCTCGTATCTTTACCGCTCAATCAACAAACCGACCTCGCTATATAACAGCAGACATCATGGGCGACATCCCTAAGAAGTACAAGGCCGTCATCTACGATGAGCCCGGCAAAGTCTCGACAAAGGTCGTCGAGTTGGACATGCCGGAGCCAGGCCCAGGTGAGGTCCTCGTGAACCTCACTCATTCTGGCGTTTGTCATTCGGTCAGTTCTCATGATTGATTGAAAGAGGACATGGGCTTTTACTGACTCCAATCGCAGGATTTCGGTGTCATGACCAATGCCTGGAGAGGACTCCCAGCTCCTACATCTGTACGACCAAAATCTCCCACGATCCCCTTGTAACCCACAGCTAATCCACCATAGCCCGGCCAAGTTGGTGGCCACGAAGGCATCGGCAAGATCGTCAAGATGGGACCCGGCACCGACGGCTCCGCCGTGAAAGTCGGACAGCGCGTGGGCATCAAATGGGTACAGCACCTTCTCTCAATCCCAACTCCACAAACCTCTCCTTGAGACTGATATTCTCCTCTTCCAGATCAGCGGCATCTGCGATACCTGCCCCGCCTGTCTCGCCGGCCACGATGGCGTCTGCTTCAACCAGAAGGTCTCCGGATACTACACACCGGGAACCTTCCAGCAATACACCCTCGCGCCCGCCAACTACGTCACCCCGATTCCCGATGGTCTGGACAGCGCCATGGCGGCACCAATGCTGTGTGCCGGTGTCACCGTGTACAGTGCGTTGAGAAAGAGCACGGCGCAGGCGGGAGACTGGGTTGCGATTATGGGTGCGGGTGGTGGACTTGGTGAGTCTTGTGCTGAGGGATAACAATGAAGCATCGAGCATTGGCTGATGTGAATACTTTCAGGACATCTTGCCTGCCAGATCGCCTCCAAGGGTCTCGGACTCCGCGTCATTGGTATTGACCACGGTAGCAAAAAGGAGCTCGCGACCGAGTGCGGAGCCGAAGTCTTCATCGACCACACCCAGGGCAACGTCGAGGAGGAAGTCAAGAAGGCAACCGGCGGTCTCGGCGCCCAATCAGTCCTCGTACTGACGGCCGCCAACGGCGCATACGCTTCGTGAGTGGTTTCCTGATTGCGTTCAGTACATCAGGTGTGAGATCCTCTGCTGACCGACCATTCCACCTCTCCAGATCCATGAACCTCCTCAGGTTCGGCGGTACCCTCGTCTGCGTTGGTATTCCCGAGGGCGACTTTGTTGCTATTGCCGGTGCTTTCCCTGGCCTCTTGGTCGCTAAGGCTCAGAAGATCGTGGGCGTGGCGGTGGGTAACCGTCGGGAAGCTATTGAGACGCTCGACTTTGCTGCCCGAGGAATTGTCAAGACGCATTTCCGGACGGCGAAGATGGAGGAGTTGACTGGCATCTTTGAGCAGATGGAGAGGGGTGAGGTTGTTGGACGTGTTGTACTTGATCTCTCTGCTTAGAGGGAAAAGGGAAGAAAGAACAAACAAACGAAGTACTACAGGCGACGTCAATAAATGTCCCTGTCGTTGTCAGATTCCCGCCACCGTTACCTTTCCAGGTCCCCCTGTCGTGCTTGTCGTGCACGAGCCCGCGTAGCTGTTCGCGACTCTGCGATGGTCGGTTATCCTACGTCCTGGTATTGAGAACATACTTAGCATGAAAGCAAGGTCATTGGCAAGGCTGCTTCTTCATTTAGTACATGTCATCCATAAGTCATACAAAGCTCTGGAAACTTCACTGTTCGAAGTCTCCCGATAATTTCCCACATCGCAAATCCGCATGAAGAGCCTTCACCCATCACGCCGCGACCTCCACCATCCGACTAATCGCCTCCTCGACGTCAATCCCGACTCCATGCTGCTCAATCGCATCCTGCGCCCTCGGAACTCCAATCAGGGCAATCTTCCTCGGCACCACAATCTCCTGAACATCGAAACATCCAAACGCCACCAGCTTCTTCAGAGCCGGACAACTCTTGAAGATGCCCGCGATGACACTATTGTCGATGCGATTGCAGAAGCTGACGTTGATGTACTCCAGCGCAGGATACGTCATCGCGCCGTTGAAGACGTCCATGAAGGCGGAGAGCTCAATGTGGCGGCAGGAGGAGATGTCGACGTGGCGGAGAGCTTCGCCGGAATGGGACATGAGGGCTTTGAAGCCGGTGGAGGAGAGGCCGATGGCATCTTCGGGCCCGTTGGGGTTGTTGTTATCCATATCACGGGTGGAGTTGAAGTCGACGAAGGTAAGGGGTGGGTTGTTCCAGTTGGTGAAGAGAGCTGCGAAACCAGCGTCCGTGGCGGTATCGTTCTCGCTGAGTCGTAATTTGGAAAGTTGCGTGCAGTGGTCGTGGATGGCAGCAAGCACTGTGTCGTCGGCGTCTATGAACTTCTCCAGGGACAGAGTGCGAAGGAGAGGACCACGCTTTGAGATCATGTCGTTTAGAACTTCCACCGGAACATCCTTACTCATTAGTAGAGACAGATGCTCGAGCTGGGGAAGCTGTGAGATGGCCTTGACAGCGTCTTCTCCCATTCGCCGGCAGAGCTTGAGCTTGAGTCGTAGTAGATTTGGCGTGTTCTCAACCATCTGCTGAACGGAGGCATCATCGAATGATGCATCTAGCCACGACAGCTTGACCACCTCGAGCTTCTCGCCAATCTCTTGAAACAGACGTCTCCACATTGCGTCGGTGACGAGGTTCGCAGCGTAGAGTTGAAGATGCTTCAGATTGTGGCACCTCTCCAGCATGTAGTCGATTGACTCATCCTTCATCTGACAGCAGTTTCCGAGCACCAGCTTTTCAACATTTGGAACCGTCGCGAAGATCTGGTTGTAGTTCTCCACCTCCAGGTATGCTGCGTCATGTACAATGACAGAGTCCAGATCCGGTCGCAGGAACAGCGGCAGATTCTTCGGCTTCAGCACACGCTTCTTTGAGAAGATCTCTCCCAACCGCTGCAGCAAAGATTGTGGCAGCTCTCCCAGCTCTTCAATATCCTCATGGCTTTCCGCAACCTTCGAGATGCAAAGTTGCTGTAACGACTTCGCGCCGCCAGAAGCAATACCATCCAACCGATCACTCTCCATCTTCCGTCTCTTGCGACCCACAGGTTTCGTAGCCACCTTTTTCTCAGCCTTCAAATCCTTCGTCTGTGCTTTCCCACATGGAGCGCACAACAGCCCTCCATCTGGTCCTTCCTTGCTATAGGGCGTGACCGTGAAGCGCTTGTTGCACAGCTCGCAGTGCTCGAATTGTCCCGGTGCAGGCCGTGCTTTCTTGTATGTGATGGCATCGTCGTAGTCGGCGTCGGAGTCCATTGAGTCGTCATCGTCCTTCTTTTTATTCCCCTTGCCCTTCTCGGACGCCGAAGCTTTCGCCTTCTTGATCTTCTCAATAGCCTCCTTTTCATTGCGTTTCCTCTTCTTCGTCTTCTCGGCCTTCTCCACCTCGTCTGCGACTTCAGCTGCGACGGCTAATGCCACCGCTTCGTCGATGTTCGCCGGGTCGGCTGCGGCTCCTTCTCCTGCATTCTCATCTTGATCGGCCTCGCGTCGGCGTCTCTCGTAGTCGTCTCGGATCTGGGCGGCAGAGATGTTGTTGGCCTGGAAAAGTCAGTGAGATCCACTCCTATCACATTGCGATGAGGACGAACAGCAAGAAAGTCCGTCAAGGCACTCTGCGGCCCACGAATATTGCGATTTCCTCCTCGTCTGCCCGTCATTTTGACTGGTGTACGGTGCGTGTGGTGTAGAATCGAACGAAAGAGGAGATGCAAAGACTGGAAGGTTGAATGTCTGACATTGAATTGTTTGCCACAAGCCGACTTTCCCTAGGCAGGCGGCAAGTGATCGACAGGTTCCGGAAGACGCGCCGCGCGACGGGGATGTGGCCCGTGCTTTTAAGTGCTTGCAGGTGAACTCTTTGCGACCAAATACGAAGTCTCTCAGTGAATCAACACACAAGCATGGCAGCAGTACGGAATCCTTGCCGTGCGATCGGCCGATTACAGCTCCGTCCAACAGCAAAGGCATCCAGACGAACATTCTCGAGCTGCCATCCCTTATCGCAAAGGAAACAGCTCGACGTAGAAGCCCTCCTCTCGAAACCCACCTGGTCCGTCGCATCTCTCTTACCGTCCGACACTGCAGCGACGGAGACTCCAAAAGTCTCCTCAACCCAACTTCACCATCTCCTCCGCCTCTCCGCCCTCCCACCGCCAACCTCCCCCGTCGAAGAAACTGCCATGCTACAAACCCTCACCTCCCAACTGCACTTCGTCAAACAAGTTCAATCCGTCGACACAACCAACGTGGAACCGTTGCGGAGTCTACGAGACGAGACGGAAGAGGGTGAGAAAGAGGCGGAGTTGGGACTGGAGGCTTTGAAGGGTGCGTTGGCAAAGGAGGAGGTGAGGGGGAAGTTTCACAAGCGGATTAGGAGGAAGAGAGAGGTGCAGGATGCTGAGAAGTGGGATGTTTTGGGACACGCGGAGAGAAAGACTGGTCGGTACTTCGTTGTGGAGGGAGGGAAGGATAGATGAGGATGCAGGGAGGGAGAACGATAAAATCTCTACCGAAGGACCGATGACTTGGTATCACTGGATGGTGCTGGACAGACTGGGCATAAATCCGTGTGAATGCGTGGCATTTTTTGCTTCAGAAAGCCTGAGTCTGGACGATCATCTAGTGGGCGCACCTCTCCAGCCGTGAGCCGGGCAGTTGACGTGCTCGTGGAAGGAGTCGGCGTGGCGAAGCAGCGGCGTGGACGTCTGTTCACGCGAAGATGTCAGAGATCAGATGTAGATTGAGATGGGCTTGGCGCATCTGGATCCGTGGCACAGAATGTAGGGCCAGGAAAAGCGGTACATCAAAGGCCTTCATGGTCTCGAAAGAGAATGGCTGGAATGGCAGAGCTGCGGTCGGCTTGCGAGAACGGCACAACAGGGAGGTGTCGCTGTTGGCCGATTGTATAAGTGGTCATGCCCAGCGCTGAAGGAAGAGACGAGATGAGATGATGGCATTTGGAGATTGGTCGATATGGTAGGCATCGACCCGGCGAATTCAGGACGACCACATGAGCAGTTCATGCGAGACCATGGAGAGGCGAGGTACATTACATGTACATATCATTCGAATAAATAAACCTGCCAAAACTATCTTCAAACTCATAGTGGTATCCTCCATAAAATCACTCACATATCAATCCCTCCTCTTCTCCCTCTCACTTCTTCTCCCTCCCCTCCTTAACCGTCTCAATAATCTTATCCACCACACTCGGATCCGCCAACGTACTAGTATCACCCAACTGATCCTCCTCACCCGCCAAAATCTTCCTCAGAATTCTCCTCATAATCTTACCCGACCTCGTCTTGGGCAGATCGGGAATTGCGAAGATCGCTTTCGGCGCCGCAAATGGTCCGATCGACTTGCGCACTTGCAGGACCAAGTCCTTCTTCAACTGATCGTTGATCTCGTGTCCGTCCTTAATCGAGACGAACGCATTGACCGCTTGACCGGTGAGTTCGTCGTTGATGCCCACCACTGCCGCCTCGCCAACAGCCTGGTGTTCGATGAGCGCCGCCTCAATCTCCGCCGTCGACAAGCGATGACCGGAGACGTTGACGACATCGTCGACACGTCCACGGATCCAGTAGTATCCTTCGAAATCTCTCGCGGCGCCATCGCCCGTGAAGTAGTATCCCTTGTACACGTTGAGGTAGGTGTCCATGTAGCGCTTGTGGGCGCCGTAGACGGTGCGGGCCATCGAGGGCCAAGCCTGCTTGAAGGCCAGCACACCTTCGACATCGTTGCCGGAGATTTCTTCGCCGGAGACGGGGTCGATGATCGCCGCTTCGATGCCGAAGAAGGGGAGGGAGGCGGAACCGGGCTTGGTGGGCGTGACACCGCCGAGGGGTGTGATGACGTGGGAGCCGGTTTCGGTTTGCCAGTAAGTCTTGAGAAAGTTGTGTTAGTTTCGACATGTATATTTTAGCAGCACTTCAACACTTACATCGACAATGTGAGCCTCCTCCTTTCCGACAGTGGAGTGGTACCACTTCCAGACCTCTGCGGCAATGGGCTCACCGACGGAACCCAACACGCGGAGGGACTTCATCTGCGCCTTAACGTGCTCGTCTCCGGCACGCTTGAGCAGACGCAGAGCAGTTGGTGCAACGTAGAACTGAGTAACCTTGTGCAGCTCGCACACGTCCCAGTATCGGCTGAAGTCGGGGTAGGCTGGAGTGCCCTCGAACACGACCGTGGCGACACCAAGAACCAACGGAGCGTATACAACATAGGTGTGGCCTGTAATCCAACCGACATCACCACCGCAGAAAAAGACGTCGTTGTCGTGAATGTCAAAGACGTACTTTCCGGTCGCCGCGGCTCCGAGGAGGTAGCCACCGGTGGTGTGCATGACACCCTTGGGCTTGCCAGTCGAACCAGAAGTGTACAGCAAGAACAGAGGATCCTCGGAGCTCATGGATACAGGAGGGTAGTAGGCCGGCCACTTCTCCATCTCCTCGTGCCACCACAAATCTCTGCCCTCAGTCCATGGAACCTCAGCACCTGTTCGCTGGTAGACGAGACAGTGGGTCACATCCTTGCACTGCTTCAAGGCCTCGTCGACAATCTTCTTGGTGCCGATCAGCTTGCCGCCACGCTTGCCCTCGTCCGAGGTAATGACAACCTTGGAGTTGGCATCAATGATGCGGTCGCGGAGAGAGTCGGCGCTGAAACCGGCAAAGACGACCGAGTGAACGGCTCCAATACGTGTGCAAGCGAGGAAAGCGACCAGCGCTTCGGGAATCATGGGGAGGTAGAGAGCGACGGTGTCGCCCTTCTTGACGCCCATCTGGGTGAGTACCCAGGACAGGCGGGAGACTTCTCGGAGGAGCTCGCCGTAGGTGATGGTGCGGCCCTCGCCCTTTTCGTCGGCCTCGTAGATGATGGCGGGCTTGTCGGGGTTCTTGATCGCGTGTCGGTCGACGCAGTTGTACGAGGCATTGAGCTTGCCTTCGACGAACCAGGCGGTGTCGCCGCCGGCCAGAGTGCCGGAGCGGACGGTCTGGAAGTCCCGCTCCCAGGTGAGGAGGTCTCGTGCCATTTTACCCCAGAACTTGTCGGGCTCTTCGATGGACTCCTTGTACATTTTCTTGTACTCGTCCATGGACCCGATGTGCGGGCTCTTGGGATGCTTTCTGTGGGGAAAATGTCAGCGGGTTGCTGCATGCATGGCATTGCATTGCTGTGCTGTGCTGTGCTGCGGTGGAATCGCATAGCTGGTGTGACGTACTTTAGGAGAGCTTCTGGGACATGGTACGTCTCCGCCGACTTGGACTCGGGAATGCCAGCGGATGGCTGCACGTCGCCTTCAGACATGCTGTGTGGTGGTGTGTGGTGATAGCTCTGGGAGAGGAAAGTCGTCGCTCGTGCGGATGGTGGTGTTGGTGGTGGTGTGGTGTAGAATGGAGGGAGAGAGGAAGAGCAAGAGCGAAAGGACGACCGGGATAAACAAAGAGGTAGGTATGAGGTAAGAATGGCCTCCGGTGCAGTAATCGCGAGCTCCCGGCTGTGAGCTTTGGATTCCCTCCTACTAGTGTGTGTAGCTTCGGCTAAGGGCTGGACGGATTAGCGGGTTGCGTAGTGAAAGCGAGCAACAAGAGGTCCAGGTCCCGCGGCGGTGGGTTTGAACTCGCCGTCACCCGAGGTTGATCAACAAATCGTACTTAGTACCAGATCGCGTGAGACGTGTGTCTGATGGACTAGTCTCGGGCGGCGATTGTGCGGAAGTGTGCGATATCTCTCTCTCTCTCTCTCTTGCTTGCGGTCTGGATCAATGGAGGAATTTGATATTGTGGTGCTATGGGCAGTGTATGGCGGGGCAATGGGGAATTTGGAACCCAGCAGCAGAGAAGAGAGCGACGTTGCCTTCTATAGTAGCGGCGACCTTCATAGCAATAGCATGACCTGGTAGCTGCAGCTCATGGCATCGCAGTCAGCATGATTGAAGCTCCCAAGAAGGCCACAGCAATTGGCATCCTCCGCGATCCATCATTGTCGTCGCTTCCGATTCTGATGACATGTCCAATGTCCGACCCCACCAAAAAGCCAGCCGACAGCGGGGTCATCCCTCTGGAGCACGTCCCGCAATCCGTCAAAGCCTCACGTTCTTGGCCCTGGTCTCGGCGCTCTGTTCCTCAGACCTCCGCTCGACCGCTGATCCGAGTTTTGTCATGATGGCCTTGTCGAACTCCGATCAGAGCTTAAGCGGCTGAGTGCTTGTGCCCGGCGACTCCAAGGCTACGAGCCAACGATGGCGTGTGCCATGGCTTGTAAGAAACTCTGTCTCCATGTTCGTGAGAATCGTGAATCCACAGGCCACAGGTGTGCTACGAAAGCTGGAGTAAATACCTGTTCCTGTTTATTCCAGTCACATGAAACTCGTGAAGATTGCGGTACCACCCTCGAGGAAGCAGGGGTTCTGGGGAACGGGACCTCGCATTGCCTCCTTCGGGTCAAGCGAAGGCATCGCTCTTCATATTGTTGTTACAGTTTCATTTTCCGTCCTGCGTTCCAGTGCTTCTCTGTGTTCTTACAGTAAAAGACCCATCCCCAATCTAGCCAATACTCCGGTTTTCGACGCTCTCACAGTAGAAACTGCCCGACTCCAGTCACCGCCATGCAATCCCATTACATCCCACCAATCTACTTCGCAAAGTGGAAGTCGTAGTTCAACCACTTCCTTGCCAACACTTGCGCAACGGTCAATCCGGGTTTGCCGTACGTCAACGGGCTAAAGTACCAGAAACTCCACACCAGTATCGAAACCAACACTCCACTCGCCGCCCACGTCGCCATCAAGCTCTGACCCGCAATACGTTCGCGGATCGGCTTGGCGCGCTGAGCAGCTTGCGCAGCGCTGTCCTTCTTGCCGTCCGTGATAGGGTTGGTTGAGGACACGCGGGTGAGGTCTTGCGGCTCGATGTTGAAGACGAATTCAACAATCGCGCCGGCCACGAGACAGGAAGCCAAGTGTGCTGGCAGGTAGTGGTGCAAGAAGAGTTGGCGACCCATGATGAAGAAGGGAAGGTAGTGGGCGCCCCAAACGAGGAAGAAGAAACCCGTGCTGTTGTAGAGACGAGACCGAGTGCCTGTGAAACATGTTAGTGTGATTCAATTTGGCTGATATGCAATGCACTCACGTCTGTCAAGAGCGTCGACGCCACGGCGGACAGACATCTGATCCGCGAACAGAATGCCGGCGAAGATCGCCAAAACCGACGATGCGAACCACCATCCGAGAGGATTGCCCATAAAGTAGATTTGACGCTTGGTCTCGTTCTCCGTCCAGAAGCTGACGCCGCGGAGAAGGAATGGCCACTGAATTGGCTGCGATGCGTACGGGTGAGACGATGTCAACGCGTTGTTGTGGTAGAACATGGCCCGCTGGACCTCAATATACTTCTTCAAGAATGGCATGCTCTTGGGCTTGCGGATCGTCTTGACCAATCGAGGCGAGTCGGCCGGAATGCCCTGGATGTCTTCGGCGTACCACAAGTTCGACGTCTGCGCGGCATTCTTGTTGCCATTGATCTCGGCTTGCTTGTAACCCCAGTCAGGCAAAGGCTTGGTGTGCGTCCACATGGCGACCTTGGTAGGAACGTGGACGAGCTTAAAATGCGATGCGAGTGTCTTGAACTCCTGTCCAATCTTCTTCTCGTCGACACGAATCTCAAAGAGAGTGTCGTTGTATCGATCTCCATTCGCCTGCTCGATTGGGACTGCGGTGAATTCCTGGTTGGTAGGGAAGAAGGGAGACGCAACATCGTGAGTGAGCAGGTAAGAATCGGTGACGAGATGGCGAAGACGAACGTGGTCGCCAGTCCTGACCTTGTGACCCGTGCCTTCCACACCATTCGACGGGAGAATCTGCCACAGGTTGTTGGTGTCGTTGTGAGGGTATCCAGTAACCTGCTGACCCTGAGACGAAACGCGGCCATCATCGTAGCGAAGCGGGTACTTGTCCACATGCGAGTGCAGATAAACCTTGGTGTCCTTGTGACGCATGGAGATGTTGTCAAAGTACTCAATGCTCACAGCATTTTGCGACATGAGGTTGTCCGAGAGCGTCTCCTGGAAGGCCGGAGTCATGAAATCGTCGCCAGGACCCGATCGAGACAGAATCGCAAAGTGCACTTGGAACCAGAACAGGTACATCATGAAGGGCACAATGATCAGACCGATGACACGTGCAGCAAAGTGCTTGAAGAATGTCGGCAGCGTCAGAGCTCCTTGCTTGCGGTTGACATCCATCAACTCCCAGAGATCGATCAAGACCGGCACGCCAATGGAGAAGAAGGTGAAAGCTCCCACGTATTTCGTGCTGATGACACAGCTCATGCATACTCCAGTGAGCAGGAGCCACTTCCACCACTTCCTTCCGAATGGCGCGTGGCGGAGCTTGTAGAATCGAATGTAGCAAAGGATGCTCAGCGCCATGAACAGCACTAGAGTCGCGTCGAGGAGAATCAGACGAGTCTGACCAATGTGCGCGTTGTCGAAAAGCACGAGCGAAGAGGCCAGGATGGCAGCAGGCAGACTGTATCCAGACTCCCACATGATCAGGTATACAGTTGAAACTGTCAGCGCGCCCATCAGCGCTGGCATGGATCGGTATGCCACGTAAGGCACGTGGTTGGTGATGTACGAGTCGCCGATGTTCTCGAAGAGGAAGGAGCCATCGTATCCAACGAGCCAGCCGGCGAATGCGAAAAGTAGCTTGCCAAAGGGAGGGTGGACATCGAAGAAGTAGGTGCGTTGGAGGTAATACGAGGCGAACTGCATCGCAAGACGTTCATCAGCAACTGTGTCCATTTCCATCATATGATCGTCCTTACCTTGCCAAAGTGCACCTCATCGAACACAACCTGGTCGGGATGGCTGATGCCCCAGAAGCGCGTCAGGAATGCGAGGATCGTGATGATTGTGAAACCAAGCTTGTAGTCCCATTCACTCTTGACAGCCTCTTTTCCCGACTTTTTCACCGAGTCCAAGGTATCCTCGACCTTGCCATTCAATGCGGCTGCGTTCGGTGTCACTGGGCGACTCTTGTCTTTAGGCCCTCGTTGGCGGACCGTGCTCTGGGGAGAGGACATGGCGTGTCGTGATCAGCCGCGCTGGGCTGATGTAAGTCGATGGAACCAAACAGAGTTGAGAGAAGAGAAGAAGAAGAGGTAAAGAGAGGAAAGGAGTGCGTGTTGTGTGAAGTTGGTGGAAAGTTGGGGAGCTGAACATTTGACTTTCGAGGCCAGCTTTCAAAGGGTCAAGCAACCCAATGGTCGTATTCACGGGTAGCCCCTTGCACGTGCCGGATCGCCGCGTCTTCTACGCGTTTTCGCAATGTGCGTCGGACGAGCATCTCCTATCGATGCGGACAAGCAAGACACGCATAAGCCAATACAGATGCATTCGTTCAGCTGTTATCACGCGCACATGTATCTCAAAGAGACAGGTCTATCAGCAGGGAAACCCTGCTCATGGAAGACAGGGGCAAGATGATGCGAACAATTTTAAGCCTCTACTGTCCCGTGCATTGTAGCATGGATTGTCCTCTACTTCCCACCACCAGTTCTCTTCTTTGCCTTGAACGAAGCACTCCGTCCTGTGACCTTCGTTCCCTTCTTCTTCCCACCCAACTTCAATCCACTCTTTCCACCCTTCGCACTAGCTCGATGACCCTCAAAGATGAAATTCTCCGGCTTGCGGATGCCCTCAGGCACCACGGACTTCTTCGTCCCATCTCCCAGCGGCGTGTTATTAGCCGCCGTACCTTTCGGTCTCGGCGTAGACTTGGCCTGCTGTGCAGCCGCAGCACGTCCGAACAATTTGCTCGTGCGTCCCATTTGCGAAGCTTCCTCGCTTGTGTACTTGCGTTGATAGCCCGTTGCGCGAGATTTAGTTGTTGGACGACCGGAGCCGGGTTTGGCGTTCCTCTTGATGGCTTTCGCACGGGTGACACGCAGTTTGCGAGGCAGCATGGGCGGAAATTTCTTCTCGTTGTAGAGGAGGGCGGCCTCAACCGCGTTCTCATCGGTGAATTGGACGTATGCGATTCCTTTGCCGACTCGTGTGGTGCTATCACGGATCACACGAACGCTTTCGACGGTTCCACATTTGCTGAATGTGCGCCAGAGGCCCTCTTCGACGTCGGCGGGCTCCTTGCCGCGTTTGCGGATCTCGCGGCCGTCCGCTTCGTTGGCATCCTGGATGTTCGTCTCGTCGTCCACGAATCCGAGGTTGCCAATGAAGATACAGCGGTGGTTGTCGACCTTTGCGGGATGGGCAACTGAGTCCACACGCATGTGGCGTGCGAGTACTGACGTTCCGTTGAGCCGCGTGCAGGCTTCACGTGCGAGCGCCGGGGTCGAGTAGACAGCATATGCGTTGGTCGACTTGGTCGTGGCGTCCATGAGCTCCTTCTTGGCGAAAGCAGCCTTTTTAGGAATGGCTGAGGCGAACGGAGTCGAGCGGAAACGGAGTGATTCCACTTTGGGCTTCGCATCGCCCTTCTTCGTCTCGGGCAGGTCGGTGAAGAAGGAGGCAAGGTGTGAGAGCAGTGCTTTGCGAGCGACCTTTGATATGATAGCAGAAGTCGACACGTTCCCGAGGAAGACCGTGCGGTTGGCTTTCTGAAGCTCGTCGTCTGCTGCTGTCTCGGTTTCGTGTTTGGGTGGTGGTGTGTTTGCTTCTGCTTCGTCGTCCTCATCATCGTCGATATCCTCCATGTCACTGTCGTCGTCTGCCGCCTCCTCCTCATCATCTTTTGCGCCTTCCTCAACGTCCACTCCATCCTTCAGACTCTGCTTCTGCCTCTTCGCCCCACGTTCCTTCGCCGCTCGATCTGCGTCCTTCTCCTCCTCGCGAGCCAGACGATTCATGTATGCATCCTCAAGCTCTTCGTCCGCGTCCTTTCTCTTGCGTTTCCTCTTAGGCTTCACCTCATCGACTTCTTCGCCAGCCAATGCCTTTGCTGGAGTGAGCTCTTCTTCGACCGCTCCATCTGCCGAATCGTCGACATCGTCCTCCAGCTCGCCATCGATACTTGACAATTCTTCGTCGTTCTCGTCCTCACTTTCATCGTTTGCTTTTGAGGATTTGATCGGGACCTCTGCTGGTTTTGCTTTGACAGCAGGTTGCTACAAAATGTCAGTTGAGTGCTTCATTCGTGACAATCATCTTGCTGTTTCTCACCTTCACTGCGAATAGAGATGACAGTGTAGGATCAACAGTCTGATCATCGGCCAGCAATGCGAATGCTGAAGCGGCGCTGTGTCTCTTCTTCTCCTTCTTGTCCTTTTTATCCTTCTTCTCCTTTGACGGTTTCTTCGAGGATTTCTCCACCTTGCCCGTCTTTTCCTTCTTGATCTTCTCTGCTGCCATTTTCGCTGTAAGCGCAATGCGTTGTGTGTGTTGATGAGAAGAATCAAGAGTTGTCTATAAATTCTCTGTCGCAAATTCAAGGTACCAAAAAGTCGAGCTCGGACATTTCGAGATTCCTTCCCCAATCTGCACATCACTTTCATATGAACGACAAGCGCAGGAGCAGCGCGGTCGAGGTGTTCTAGTAGGAAATGAACTACAGATTTATTTCCTGCTATTCACATGATCTACAAATATTACACAACTCGATATCACATGCTGTCATGCTCATGTTCAATCAAAGAGAAAGAAGACTGAGCTCGGACCCTTGATCTATCTGGTGGGTGTCAGGGCAGATCCCGAGTCGGCACAACGCTTGAAAGTGATGCCGATGTCATGCTGCTCTGCATCTGCTGCTTGCGCTTCTTCTCCCGCTCCACTGTGACCATCTTCTCCGCCCACCTCTCACCGCGTCTGCCACCAAGAATCACCTTTGACCATTCTCTCACATTTCTCTCACGGAGCGACTGAGTAATTCATACTACCGATGGACTGACAATCCTCCAATTCGCTTCAGTTCCGACCCTCACCCTCACACCCACGAATCCGCCGCGCACGGCACGCACTTTGACCTCCTCGATCGAACCGCCCTCCCATTTTCACCACAAAACTTCTCACGCAGCAGAGCGCCCGACACGACTCGACTACACACCACCATCGCGTGGTCGGCATCAGCGACGCAGGCCTCACACCGTCTGTGATCCGCACAAATGGCGACCACTGCGCGTCGCTCCCCTCACATGATGCACGCTCAGCGACCCAGCATCAGTCCGCTCAGCTCAAAAGCCTCACCGATTGCGAATCGCGATGCCCCTATGCGAGACACTGAAGCGGAGGACGACGCTCTCCCCGACGGAACTGTCGACCTCGCCGCCGACGTCGGCGACGATCGCTCCAGCAGTCTTAGTGATCCTGAGGACGATCTAGAAGAAGATGGCGAAGTTTTTGGCAGCAGTTCTGCAAATATCGCAGCAGAAGAGCTCACGGCGCATCAGTCTATGGAGATTGACTCGGAAGCAGAGACAGAGCGTCTCGAGAATACACCAGACAAATTGCGCAAGCAAGCAGAGAACGTTGGAAGGACGCCCAGTAAATTGGTCCACGCTGCTACCGCTGATGACGAGGCATTGGACGACCTTTCAGAGCCTCCATCACCGATTCTCCTCGCACAGGGTGGGCCGTCAAGCACAAGCACCATTGACGCAGCTGGTCAGTGGCACTCAGCAGCAACCCGCGGTGAAGTCGACACTGACCTTGAGGAAGCAGCGAAAAAGCGAAAGCGATCACAATCAGAGGAGAGCTCGTTGAGCAGTCCAGAATCCGATCTAGGCGAGTCGCCTCGAAAGCGGAGCCACAGTGCGGTCGCCAACGATACCACCGCGAACGGCGAAACGCAACCCGAAGATGCGCCTGCAGACGCCGACGAACCAATCGACGAAGAGGCTGAAGCTGCAGCGATACCAGAGCCTGTAAAACCGGGACGCAAAAAGGGTGGTCGACCGCCGAAAAAGGGTCGTCCAAAGCTTGAGCCCGCGAAAGAGACTGAAGTGGTGCAAAGTGATGCAGTGGTACAGCCAGAGGAAGAGCAGAATGAAGAAGCGGCTGCCAGGTCAAAAGAAGAGTCGGAGCGCAAATTGCCTGCGTCGACAGCATTCGAGGACCTGGCAAAACAATTCGCCGCTTTTCGAGACAAGGTGCATGGAGAGAGATTGGCTGCAATGGACGCAGAGCTTGATCTTCTCAAGCAGCCCGACTGCAAACATCCAGAATACTTGCGACAAATCGCATGCATAGACGCACGATATTCGAAGCAGGCCACCGAGACCCGCGCGCTGCGAAAGTTCAAGCTGGAAAGCCTCCGACGGACCACATTGGCAGAGCGGAGTCAACTGCATAGCCAATACTTCCAACACGCGCGCGAACTCAGAGAAAATGTCATGGTCAAGCTCGGGGAGGACTGGTACAATATTCAGAAAGAGCGTCGCCAAGCGAATCAAAGCGATGACGAGGCGTACATGTTCAAGTTCCCGACAAAGAAGAGCGTGCAGATCCGACAACAGGCCAAATACAACCAGGAGGTATCCGTGTTGAGCGGCATTGCAAAGTATGTCGGCTTCCCAGCTGCACCGGATATCGCAGGCGCCGAGGGCGATGCACTGGACTCCGACCTCAAGTCGATGAAGGTATGTTTCCGCCAACTACAAGTAGCATGAGGCACCTGGCTGATGGAGAAGCAGATCAACAAGCGCGCGGCTCAGCCAGCAGCCCAGCCTGTGTACTTTCCCAACCGCACTGGTTTTGTACAGGCGCAAAGCGAACGAATCGCACACGAGCAGTTTGTCGAGCAGAATGCTTGGGCCAGGTCGCAAGGTCCGATACTCAACCATGGACCCCCTGGTTTGACACATACTCCCGACTGGGCTTCGGAGCCCGGTGCGCACACCGCGAAGCAATTGATGCGGAGTCTCAACGGGACAGCCACAAACGCACATAGCCCGTATGCTACGCCCAATCCACAGAGGCGGCTGCCCGAGCATTCGAGTGCAGGAACGATTCCGGCCAATAGTGATCCGGTCGACGCACCATCGAGTGTCGTAGCAGCCCCGCCAACGACGGACAGAGTACACTACCCTCACATGTATGTGCCGCGAGACTTAGCGACCATGCCATCTCCTATACCGGTGACCAAACAACGACAAAATGGCGCCGAGAGAGAGCTTACTGGATTTCGAAACATCTCCAACATTTCAGGTGCCAGCACCATAGACGCGCCACCCGATTCGGCAGAAAAGGAGCGAGGAACGATGAAGAGGAGCGCAATGCCAGGCATGTCCAAAGATCCATCTGGCCCGCATTATCAATTCGGGCACGGCAGCATGAAGGTCAACGACACATATCCTGCATCTGCATTTCGACCGCAGACCGGCCAATTCGGATCGCATACACAGCTTCCGACCGGCCAGCAATGACAATGACAGCAGGGTGGCTGTATGTTTGGAAGAAGGATGATAGACATGGTCTGGTCGTGGAACCAGTATCAACTTCTTATGTCGATATGACACAACAAGCGAGCGGATTGGGCGTGCATATGAGCACTATTCAGATACCCCGAAGCCTTGACTTTTATGTAGTGAGATCATATGTGTATCACACTTTACTCGAAAGCAAACGCGCCCGTGAAAACACATCTGGCGTTAGGCGTGGCCGTACAATTGTGTTTAGAGGATACGAAGATCACACCGACCCTTCACAGGACCGTCATCTGAATTCCCTGTCATATGCGAATGCAGAGACGCGGCATGTGAATGCTCGCAGCAGCAGCAAATTTCTCACAATTTGAAGCTTCTGCGCCTCACTTCGCATCATATCGCTCACTTCTCGAGATCTGTGCACGGCCTCTCTCATATGCTCATGATCCCTTCCTTCTTCCACTACTCGCTGTATGTCTCTTCATACCCTCAAATTCTCACCTTCTCCACATCCTTCGCCCCAACATACAACACATCCTCACACAACGAGTAGCACGATGGCGGCCATGCGAGCAGACAACGAGGCAGTCCAGACAGGTGCCAGCACTGCGGTCGCGACTCCAGCAGATGCTCGCTTCGAAGCATTCGCACAGGCACTCGACACATGTGTCGAAACCGAGGAACGTGCGGCAGATCAGCGTGCCGAAGGTGCAGAGGATCCGGATACCGACCAACGCCGTGCGAGAGACATCGCTGAGGTGCATCGCGCATTGACGGCGTGGGCAACAAAGGGTACAGGCAGTGCTACTGTCTCTGGCGAGCAACCAAGAGGCACACTCTCCGCCTTCATGTACAAGAAGCAGGACGATGCCTACATGAGAATCGAGGCAGAGGTCGACCCCAAGGACAGAGGATTTCTTCCCGACAACGAGGACCTCGTTGCTGGATTCATTCATGCTTTCGGTTTCGCTATCCCTGGCGAGGAAGATGGGGCGGAGGAGCTGTCTTCCGTTCAGCGGGTGCGGCTAGAGGATGCGCTTGAGGCGTACTTCGAGGCGATGAAAGGTACGGTAGGAGCGTTCTGAATCATAATCATTCTGCTAACACCTCGACAGCCAACTGTCCGGAGGATGATGATGAAGATGGAGAAGAGTCTTCTGATGACGAAGGCGGCTTCAACTGGGCTCCACCAGAGATTCCTGGACTGATTGACTTGGAGGAGTTCAGACAGCGTATGATGGGCCCAAGGACCGTGCGTGAGATTCTCGGGATTGAGGCGGGAGACACGGGCGACAATAACGAGACCAGCGATACCATCGAGACGGGCGAGGCGGGCGAAATTGGCGGGAAAGCATCCTCTGCCTGATCGACAACGAGCAGCTCGTTGCGGCCAGTTGCTCTTCGACGTGGGCCGTGGAGTTCGTTAGTGGAGGTTATAGGGGGCAGGCTGGCCGATGTAATTTCGAACCAAGAGAGCCAATGCGTAGTATGGCAGACAGAACTATCAGCAAAATCATCTTCATGCGTGACAATTTGATGTGCCGTCTTGTCAAGGCTTGAGATCGAACGTGTGATGCGATGAAGCTGCTTTCTCGTCCTCTCCCTCTCCATACTTTCGTTGAGTGTGCCCTGAACACCATTATTGGTCTGGTCGAACAGCTCAGAAGCGAAGCACTCTCAGCCAAAGTCGTCGATTCTGAAGAGTTGAAGCTGACTGTGGACTTGTGGTACCTCCTGGACCCCGCCAAACTGCACCGCATGTGTCGAACTCTGGTGGCCTAAGGTGTCCAGACTGCGCGAGGGAGCATGGAGATCTTCTTCGAGCGGAATGCATGTGCCTACGAAGGAGCCACATCAGCAACAATACTTTCGTGCTCCGGCTCAGACTGGACGATCCGAGCCACCGATGTCCAGGTTGAGTGCTGCGGTTTAAGCGGAGCCACGGAGGTAGGTACCAGTTGACGTCGAGGTGTTCCGAGAAACTCGATTCCGCTCAAACTGCAACACTCCAAACCAAGCCAATTAGGACCACTTCGTGCGGTGCATGTCACACGACAGCGTAAAGACATATTGCCGACAAGACCTCAGCGGACACGAAGGAGTCGAGACCTCTGTCGATCACTTTTGAACCATGCCGCGGCAGCGTGGTCCGTCGGCTGCGGGCGTGGGGGAAGCTAAGGGCGGGCTAGGAGCCAGAGGCGCACATGCGGATGATCGTTCGTGTTGGTGATGGACATGGATGTCGCCGGAAAGGACTACACAGCTCTTTTCGCAAGCTGAAATGGATCCTATGGGAGGGATGGAAGTTCTTGGGAGTGCCTCATGTGGTGCAGCCCACGCTGCGATGTGAGTCTGACCATCTCGATCATGAGGCGATCCGGTCCTCGGCCACTCATAGATGCCAGACACAGTGGAAGAGCACGAAGAAGCGACGATTCAAGCCGCGTGGTTGATGGCATGGAAGTATTGAGGCACTAGTCGTCAATGGCGGGCACCCGTCTCATCAATACACCTATCAAACTGCCACTAACAGGCATCCTTGCTTCATGAAATCGACGACCCTGCTGCCATCTCACTCCTCCTATACCGCTGTTTCTAAAGACGATGCTACTACTGTATCGCCCTCACCGTACATTGCTCGTTCCATTTCTCTGTTCTGTGTGCCTATTACCAGTATTGTAATCCTCTTGTGAACGTAATTTCGATTCACGACAGAATATCAGCTGAAGAAGTTCACTTCGGCTTCTCGAGGGCTCAAACTGCTGCTTTCGTCATCCCGACCTCAACAGCGCGGAAACCGCGTATGCGCCACGATCTCACGTCCAAACTTCCCACACGTTCTTGGATACACCGCCTGACCTGGACACCCTACCAATCCACTGGGTAATACCGCCGACATATCGCCCGGTGACCATTGCTGCTGCTGCATCCACACTCTAGAATCTGGTCGCACTGCATTTCACCCATTCGACGGAGCAGTACATCCACAGCTCGGTCGATCACCTCACTCACCACGTCCGGCCTGGTCGGCCTCTGTCACCACTCGGACAAGGAGCGCATGATTGCAACAACAGCATCGACTTCGCGGGCCAATTGCCCTTTCCTCGGTCACCACCGCCATGTCTTCGCCCACCGCGTCGACTAATCCACCACCGAGACGATTCGCTCCTCAGCCGATTGAAACTACGACGAAGTCCTCCAAACAGACGCGGAAGCATTCACCGGAGAAAGAGGACGCTTCCAAAGTACGCCGATTCATACCAGAAGCGATTGACTCTTCCTCCAAGTCATCTCGAAAAGATGCTGCGGTTTCGGGGAGTAAACCGATAACGAGGAGATTCGCTCCAGAGCCGGTGGAGACATCTACGAAATCGTCACGCAAGGAACCTGCAGAAGGCAAGCCGGCAACGCGACGGTTTGCACCTCAACCGGTTGAGACGTCGCATAAAAGTAGCAGGAACAATTCAAAGGACAACACTGGGAGCTCGAGATTCAAGCCACAGCTCGTAGAGACCGTTTTTGGAGGGAACCGGAAGTCTGCTAGCCGCAAGAACACTCAAGATGATTCCACGACCAATGGAGACGAGACGACACCGAAGAGATTCACACCAGTCGTGTTGTCCACAGCATCAAGATCACGTCGGGTCGGCGAGGCGGACAAGACCAATCGTCAGGATTACAGGACCGAAGATGGCCATCAGATACATGCTCGAGAGCATAGGAAACATGCAGGATGGAAGACACCAGTGGAGGCCAAAGCTGGTCTAGGAGGAAGTGATCCTACCTCACAATTACAGCGTTTCGACTTCTCCGGCAAATTGAGAGAGCAGATTGCGCCTTCAGAAGGTGGCTCGGGTTCGAGAACGCCAGAGCGGACTCATTCGTTCCGCCTGCCGGATCTGGAGACAATCGAAAGCTCGGAAAGCGATCGTGGAGAAAGTGAACATGGTTCGGGTCCGTCATCGCGGTCTGGTAGTGCTGGACGAGGCTCACCGATTACTGCTTCAGATTCCTCCTTTCACGACTTTTACAGAAACGCCGATGCTACCCGACAACGAGACAGCGTGGATTTCGGCTCGTACTACTTCCAGCTCGAGGCGAAGAAGGCACAGCAGAGATTGCAGGAACAGGCACTGGCTGCATTTCCCAACTCCGATTTCCACGAGCCGGTCCAACATTACGTTAATGACGATATGGAGACTGACGAGATTGAAGATCGTCCTGTGCCTTGGATGGATTATGACGAGGAAGTGTTCTTTAAACGGGCAAGACGTGAGAGCTCTGTCAAGATATCATGGGAGCAGATGGAAATGCAGCGACATGCGGAGCAGCTCGAGAGGGACCGCAAGGCCGATCAAACCACCGCGGCCAGCAAAGCGCCTCCGGACAACTCTCCGTGGTGGAACCCTGACGCTGGAATGACCATACAGCAGCCAGACGCTGACATGCAGTCCATGCGTGATCGAGCTCGTCCGCCAATGCTTGGAAACGATTTGGTGTTCCCCAGATGTCCGTCTCCAGAACCGGCGCGTTTCGATGTGACACAAGGATCTGCCAAGCTTCGGCAACAAATGCTCGCCGAAAGCAACAAGCCGCAAGCTCCGAAAGAGGACAAAGGCGGGCTGTGGAATGCACCTGCGGGCAAAACTTCGAACATCTCCGTTACCAGTGCCTCATCCAAGGCTAACAGCTCTAACAAAGGCGGCGGTCTGTGGGGTGGCTTCTGTGTTGCGACACCCGCGGCGCCTTCTACTAATACTGGTGGTCTCGCGGTGCCCAACATACCCACCGGTCTTATGACCCCTCTCCCACGCGCCGAACCTTCTTCCAACCCCTTCGAACAGTCGTTCGCTGCCCGCAACGGCGCTCCAGGTGTTGTTCAGCCTCCCACACCACCGCCTGAAGGTCTCACTGGCGGCGACCTCGCTAATCTCGACGCCGTCCTTGACTCCGCCCGCGACCTCGACGAGATGATCGAACGCGAGTATCCGGATCAATTCGTCACGCAGGTGTACAACTACCTCTCGCTCGGCTATCCGACTCTCGCAAGGCCCTTCGACGAGGAGCTGTCGAAAATCTCGGGCATCCCCATCGCCGAACTGCGACAGGACGACGTCAAAGCCAAGCAAAACCCGAGAGGTCATATCCGTCTGGATCCCGCGTACGAGGGCCAGGGTGGAGATGGCATTGAAGGTAATGGATGTGCGAGATGGCGGGCATTGAAGTTGTACGTCAGGGAGTGGGCGAGGCAGGAGAAGAAGGGCTATGCGGACCAGCCTGTGTCGACTTGGGGAGCAGCGAGGAGAGGGTCTTGGGCGTTCTAGATGGCTTTTGCGGAAAGCAGGCGATGAAAATGCATTGTTTCCTGGCGCTTGGGTATGCTGGGCATATGTGTGGTGTTTCAGGCGTTCCCTTGGTTTCCGACGGAGGGTATGGAATGGACATAGGAGCACGACGACGAAGGACCGATATCGATATGCAACACAACTACGAACAGACACGAAATGAGAATGGCACGGTACAGTTGGTTCGTTTGCCTTTGGATGTGATGCCAGATCAGCCTGAATGCTAAATAAAGCTCGACCCATGAGTGAGCACTGTCCTAATGAAGCACATGTCAGCAAGCAGCTGGCGACCTCGTAGCGGCGAACACTGCTTTCCGGAATCCGTAATCCTGATGAACCAGCACTCTTCGAAAGTTCGATTGGACTACTTCTGCATCCTCAAGTTTCCATCTCCACATCCTCTCCATCGGGCATCGTCAGTCCAAAAGCGCATGTTCGCGACTCTGACCTTCATTGGTACCTGTCCGTTATTAGGCTGCCGCATATGTTTACCGTTACGCCTATTAGTCTGTCCTGCTATCGTACCTGTACAATTACTTCGACGGGCCTGCTATCGTACCTGTACGTTCAATTAGACTGTCCGGCTAACTTATCTGTACGCTTAATTGCCAGTCCGGCTAACTTATCTGTACTCTTAATTGCCTGTCCGGCTATTGTACCTGTACGGTCAATTAGACTGACCGGCTAACTTATCTGTACGCTTAATTGCCTGTCCTACTATCATACTGGCACAGCTAATTGACTGTCCGGCTAAATTATCTGTAACTTATCTGTACGCTCAATTGCCTGTCCTGCTATCATACTGGCACGGCTAATAGACCGTCCGGCTAACTTATCTGTACGCTTAATTACCTGTCCTGCTATAATACCGGTGCAGCTAATTGACTGTCCGGCTAACTTATCTGTACGGCTATTTAACAGTTCTGCTGTCGTTAGACGTAGTCTGTCAGGGTTGACTAAGCTTCGATTCACTTCACTTCGCTTCACATGCGCTAGACCGGTCTTGGCAGCTGCGACAATTTACATTTCGCAAGAGTGTCTCCAACCTGGTCGCGGCCGAAGCAGTCCTCAATCAATACCCTGCTCAATGCAAACTCGATGGCCTGCGGCCTGCTGATCGAGGCCCTCGATGCGGCGTTCGGTGTGGTGTGTTCGGGAGGCAAGGGAATATAGTAACAAGGATGTGGACAAGCGTTGAAGTTGTTGACGTCTTGACAAAAATAGAATGATATCCAGTTTCGAAGCATGTGATAGGCGGGACATCGGTGAAGTCGCAATTGAAGGCACACGTGGGCATTGAGAAAGTGAAGTGCGTCCTGCCTCCACTAGCGTCGCAGGAAGAGATTTGATGCAATAGCAAAAAGGAACTGGGGAAGGTCGGAATCGAACCGACATCTCCGAGTGAAAACACAGCACAGTGGCCATGGGGAAATACAGAACAGAGTCCGTAGGGAGAGCAGAGCAGAGTCCGCTAAGAGCACAGCACAGAGGCCATGGGGGTTCACTCTCGGTATTCTACCATTAGACCACTTCCCCTTTGATATATTGATGGAGCGGAAAGATTCAAAGGGTATATACCGGTTGTTACGGCACACTTGACTTAGCAGCTAAGGAAGGTCCAGGACTCCAGGTCGATTGTCGCTCTCGATCAAGGCGGGAGGAAAACCAGACGATTGCAACGGCTTTTCGTCAAAGTATCGGCTTTGCCAGAGTGAAGAGACATGCATGCAATCGACCACACAGCATGTTTGACCTACTCTAAGAAGTGACGAGCCGACCATCGACAAGATGACAACGAGGGAGCAGGGTGCTGGCGTGTTCATAAGAAATCAGTATCTCGATGGAGGAAAAAAAAGATGGAGAAGGCCGGATTCGAACCGGCATCTCTGAGTCAACAGTATCACAGTTCAAGACTGTGTGGAAAACGCAGGACAAGCCTGACAGGTAGCACAATTCAAGACTGTGTGGAAAACGCAGGACAAGCCTGACAAGTAACACAAGACAAGCCTGTGGGAAATTCAAGACAAGCCTGAAAGGAGACACAATCTCCGGAAAACTCAGGACAAGCCTGAGGGAGTAACACAGTACAAGACTGTGAGCAAAGTACAGTACAAGACTGTATGGAAAACTCAGGACAAGCCTGAGAGGGATTTTGACTCAGCGCCTTACTATTAGGCTACTTCCCCTTAAGCAGTTTAATCGAGGAGAACGGGCAAAAGCGTACATATCCGTTGTTTTCGCAAACGGCGAAGACCCTGCTCGGCGGTCCATTCCTAAGGCGGGAGGAAGACGGGACCTCGCCCAGAGCCGGCCTGTACATAACACTATCACGTTGGGCACGGAGGGGAGAAGTTGCATGTCCAGTCGAAAAGCTCTGTAGATTGTCCTTATTATGGCGTTGCATTCGCAGACACCGGCGCCGGTACGCTATTGTCCTCCATCTCGACCGCGCTCTCCCCTCGTAACTCGTGCGATACATGCCGCGCTTGTGCTTCGGTCCAGTAGCTCGGCGGTTGAGGAGAGTAGGGTGGTTGACCAGGTGATCTTGGGTTGGACGACAAGGCCGGAGATGTCTCGTAACTATCTGTAAGCATTGTCAGCAAACCTTTAACGTCGGAAGTGCAGGGTCAACACTAACGAGTTCCGTGTTTCGCCATACTCTCGTCCATGTCAGGGTACATGGCCTGCAGTTCCGGCTGTGGTCGATGAATTCCAGCCTTGTATTTGGCAGCCGCCCTTCTCTTCCGCCGACGGAGCAACAGGATGATCGCCGCCACGATCGCGATGAGGACGATACCGCCAACGATACCTCCCGCGATGGCACCGATGTTGGTTTCATGCTTGTCTTTTGGTCCGCCTGATTTGGAGTCAGAATCATCCTTGGGTGTCTTGCCGGGCGAACTGTCCGACCACGTCGTGTTCAAGCTCAGGTAGGGTTGTGCTGTGGCCTCGTTTGCCGAAAGGAATGCGCCGGCCAGATCGCTTTGCGGACAGCCAGTACCACACGGATTGCTCGAACAACAGCCCCAGAATGGTGGATCTATGGCGCTGCACTTGTAGAATCGACCTTTTGAGCATTCTTGATCAGGAAGCTGTGACGGCAGGTCAGGATTGGCTTCACCATTGAACATCGACTGACTCACCTCATTGTATTGTCCACTATCGAAGCTCGTCGACCGCAATGATCCAGCAGCGCAGCCGGTCGTGCCGCAAGGATTGGAAGCACAACAGCCGACGAATTTTGAGCCCGCTCCACAGGCGTAAAAGGAAGCCCCTGACGGGCAAGACATTTTCGGAGTGACCATGGAGGCGATTGTGTCCTATAGTAGAATAGGAAAGGAAGATTGGCAGAGATCAATGCGGCAAGAAGGAAAGAGACCGAAGGTAAGCCTACCTGGGAGGAATGGTAAGTATGTATGAGTTGTCCACGGCTGAGCGAAGGTCACAAGGCAGGCCGCCCAGGCCCGCCCTCCAACGGGCGGGAGGGAGACGTCGCCCGTGGCTATGTTCCAGATGCCATGCATTTCTCTGCGACGCCCCACGGGTAGAACGCAGATGAAGCTCAGAAGGGAGATCGGTGAGGGGTGTACGTTGGTCTGACCAACTCCGCAGGGCTGAACACGAGCTATGTTCCATGTCAACAGAGCCGTAAAGGAAGCTAGATCTCTTGTCAGATGCAACCCTCTGCGGTCATCCCTGCTGATTTGTGCACGCCGAACGTATGGCTCCATTCGAAAGGCGGCGTTGACAGTAGATGACAGGAATGTCAGTGACGAGCCGACTCGGCTCATATCGAAGTTTCAGTGTGCAATGTTTCAGCAAATCCAGGAAATGATTTGTGCATGTACTGTGCCGTCCGAAAAGTACATGCCGAATGCCAAGGTCAATTTGCGTGTCCTTGGAGGCTGTATGAAGGGACACATCATAGCTTACGAGATACATGCTTTATCTATCGCCGTCCTTTTAAACCGGTGGAGAGGCGAGGCAAAGCCAAGGTGTGGGTGACGCGGCATAAGGGTTGCGGTGAGATCGTTGCTCCGCGAGAACGATTCTGTCGAAGTTGGAAGAAGTCTCATCTTGGATGTTGGAAGTGAGTTCAGCTTTCGGAAGACAGGGATGCTTTGTGGGCCTATTTTTAGAGAGGAGGTGGATCTGACCGTCTTAACAGTGTCGACATGTACACTCTACCTCCATCCTTCCGCTCAAACTGCAACACTTCAACCAAACCCATCAGGCCCACCTCGTGCGGTGAATTTCACACGACAGCGTAGAGACACATTGCCGACAAGAACGTGATAGCAACGGTTCTGGTGCACATCTCCCCAATCTTGCGCGCAGCTTTCACCGTATAGGTATCGCTCGGTTGGCTTGGATGGTGCACTTTGAGCGGAAGCACGGAGGTACGGCGAAGGTACCAGCACAGTCTGATCGGCACTGTCCGGTAGCCTCCACTCTTACCTACTGCGCCAACGAAGTGAACAATCTGCCCCACTGTCGCAAATCTTCACCTTTGCCATTGTACCCGATCATCCTCAGACCTTCCCAAAGCGTCACACCAATACTGTCGACAATAGTCAAGTCTAAGTCGTCCTCCAGCCTCTGGACCAGTCCTGTGGCTGGCCAGTTGGTACAGGTGACCAGTATCGCTTTAGCTTCAGGAACAGCTGCTTTCCGGATGACAGTTTCCATCTCGTCCTCTGTACACTTCGCGATCTCTCGATTTGGAGCCGGAGTCTTGTCCATGCGGACAGCTGCGTGGACTTTGAACTCCTCGCCGGAGAAGAACTGGTTCACTTTCTCCGTGAGCTCAGGAGTGTAGGGTACGGCAATGCTAACATCGCGAATGCTGAGATGCTCCAGTGCAGCCACAGTAGCGAGAGTGGTGGTGCTACAGGGAATTCCTCCTGCGGCATCGCTCATGGCTTTCGCTAATGCACGATCGGCCTCGAGATCGTGGCCCATGAACATGCCCGAGGTTCCGTTCCAGAGAATAGCAGAGCATTCTGCGTCTGTTAGGAGCTGAGCGGCGCTGGTGAAGACGTCTGGGCTGAATTGAGAGCGGGATGTTGCGTCTGTTCCTACGGTGAGGACTCGAATGCGTGTGAACTGGGACTTCGAGTCAGCTCGGATAGTGCAAAATCCAGGCGTGACACCATACGATAGGGATGATGTTGACGTTTAGAGAAGCCAGTATGGCCGTGGTTATCGCTTCGACTGCGACATTGGAAGAAGGCACAATGAAGCCGATCTTCTTGGCCGTTCTCAGATCTGGTATTAACGACATGGCGAAAAATGTAGAAGGGCAAGCTTGACGTTCGAGCAGAGAAGATCAAGCAGTAGATTGGTATGCATATCGATGGGCAGGGACTCTTGGCATTCTCGCATGCCTATCGCTGCGATTCTCCCATGCAGATTCGTACATCTGCCTCCGAGGGCATCGCCATGCACGAGAAGCGCTGGTACGGAGTGAAGATAGCATCACAATGCTATCCTTGCTCCGCTGGGGGGGTTTATTGCTCATGCGTACAGCGTGGAAAGCACTCGCCAGGATGCCAGAAACAAGTGTCGCCAGCGTGAGATGGCCAGAAGCTGGAATGGTCTCCGACGTAGTTCTCCTAGACCGCGACAATGATCTCCATGCTGTACGAGCGAGATTCGCACCAAAAGGAGAGATCGCACATGCGTCACTCGACTTCTGTCGGTCACGTGCGAGGCAAATTCTGGAGAAACAGCCCGAAGAGGTCCGCGACCGCCTTCCTGCCCCGCCCCCAAGGAGACCGACAATTGCGAAACCAGAATTCCGTCGGGACTTGTATTTGTGATTCACAAATTACAACATCCTCAGTGCGTAGCGCCCTTGAAACAATAGCCTTCTACTGTGCGTGAACGAACGTCCCGGTCAGCTTTTCACACTTGAACGACTGTTCGTAGACCAGACCAGGCCAGCGCACAGTCCACCGGCACGGCAGAAGCGATCTTCATGTCCTCGATCATTGCACCACGATCCAACATCGGCCACCACCAAGCGGAATACCCACAGCAGCAACATCACTCACAATATCCCACTCCGACGCAGCGCAGCGCAAGTCCTTCCGCTCCACCCTACTCACCGATCACGCCAAAAGTCCAGCCGGCCCTCCCAGTCACAAACAACACTTCACCCGCCGCGTTTGTTCCACCTGAAAATGGAGGGAACTTCACATTCTCCCACCCAAACACGCCCGGCCAACAACCTCAGCCGGAGGCGACCTCAACGATGAACCCGCCAATCGCACAATACATCGCTCCACCACCAACATTACCGTTCTCCGGCGAGGATTCGACAGATGCGATAGCATTAAGAGCCGCAATTTCAACCCTACAGTTCCAGAAGAAGAAGGCGCAGGATGATCTGAAGACTTTGGCAGATATCAAGAAGCTGGCGCTCGATGACCCAGAGCACTTCAAGGCGGAGCTATCAGCGGGCAAGCTGAAGGAGGAGCGGCCCAAGATTGGCGATCTGCGAGCGATTCTTGATGGGTCGAATGGCAGCGATAGTGACGATGAAGAGGAGCCGGTCACTCTGGGCGCTGAGAGGGAAGACGAGGCCGGAATTTCAACACAATCGACCGAGCTGCGGACTGAGATACCAGACTCACAACCCTCCCAACCCTCGCAACTGCCATCGAAGAGGTCTTCACGATCATCCATGGACATCGACAAAGCAAAGTCCTTCCCACGAATACCAGGCCCACAAGACATAGTCAGAACACCCTACGTCAACTGGGAGAAATACGGCGTGGTAGGCGGCCCACTAGACAGCATCCACGCGCAGCAGCAACGATGGCCCGGTAGCGAGAACTTCACACGAGATCGAGGCAGAGAGTACTCGATAGCAGCGCCCTACAATCCATTTCTGGACGCGCTCGAGGCACAGCCGAGACATGATGGGCAGGAGATACGCCAGGATTCGGGTTCGACGCCTGTGTCGGCCACGGGCACGATCAGCGAGCATCCGATGGAGACGAGGAGTCGGAATTAACGAGAAATGCTTATGAGCTTCACGGCATGATAGACGATACGTGCGATAGAACAGCGTAGCACAAAAGCGAAATGACTATTGTGGGAGAGCATCTCTACCACTCAATCATAGTCAACTTTCGATGATCCCCTGCGTCTGACCATTGCAGTTCCCTCATCAGTGATACCGTCCTGCTACCTTATCTGTTTGGCAGGGCCGGACGTCCACTACTTTACTTCTCATGTCTTTGTACCGTCAGTCAAGGCGCCAGGTATGGTTACTAGTCTTGTCAAAAGCCTTGCAACAATAGACTATGAAATGTGTCTCTCCACGTATTGCTAAGTTATCTGGAAATCCTGTAAGGAGTACGCGCCAAGTGACTGGGTACAAAGTCGTATCTCGCCAGTGCTTGACCAGTCTCTCCGGCACAGACACAACGAGTAACACGTTCAGACAGCATCACTGATACAAAGGAAAAGGTTCTCGCGTATCTACAATGCTTTCGTTGCACCGTCTCCTCCTCTACCACAACACCCGCGAAGGACGTCTTGTCGTCTCGGAGAGCTCAACCTTCGCCTTTTGTAATTGTACACACACCCAATCATTCCAACATTCCTCTACGAGAAGCTTGAGATGAAGCTGGTGATGCTGCTCTTGAGCTTGCCCTCGAGGTCCTTGCTCAAAGCACCCTCCTTGTCAATGGTGGACAAAAGCTCGGACTCGTTGCTGCGGAGGTGGCTGAGGTAGTCGGACTCCCACTTGAGGATCTTGTTGACGGGGATCTTGTCGAGGTGACCGTTGACACCGGCGTAGATGAGCGGCACCATCTCGCTGACGGGCATGGGCTGGTACTGCTTCTGCTTGAGAAGCTCGGTAAGACGCTCGCCACGGCTGAGGGTCTGCTTGGTGGAGGCATCGAGATCGGAACCGAATTGGGCGAAAGCGGCGACCTCACGGTATTGGGCCAAGAAGAGCTTGAGAGATCCGGCGACTTGCTTCATGGCTGTTGTGATGGTCAGTGGGGGCGCAGACATTTGCAATGCGGGATTGATTCACTCACCCTTGAGCTGGGCAGCGGATCCGACACGGGACACGGAAAGACCGACGTTGATGGCCGGGCGAATTCCCTGAGGTGAAAGTCAGTGAGGGTGCGGAAATGAGTACTTTGTAGGGGACCGGCCTTATAGAAGAGCTCCGCTCGAAGGGTGTCAGTAAGTGTTTGCATGTCATTTGGGTTGCGTGAATGACTTACATTCGAGGAAAATCTGTCCGTCGGTAATGGAAATGACGTTGGTTGGGATGTAGGCAGACACATCACCACCCTGAGTCTCGATGATGGGCAGAGCAGTGAGGGAACCACCTCCGTGGGTCTTGTTGCTCATCTTGGCAGCACGCTCCAGCAGACGGGAGTGGAGGTAGAAGACGTCACCTGAGAAGTGTCAGTAAAGGTGATGGGAAGACCGATATTCCAAAAAAAGGTCTACCGGGATACGCTTCGCGCCCGGGGGGACGACGGAGAAGGAGAGACATTTGGCGGTAGGCCACGGCCTGCTTGGAGAGATCCTGAATGAGTGTTAGCAAATCGTCCGGTCTGACAGTTTCAGAGCCATGCTTACGTCGAAGATGATGACAGCGTGCTTGCCGTTGTCACGGAAGTACCTGCGGTCGAGGTCAGCAACTATTGAACGAGCGGATTCTCAGAATACACTCACTCTCCGATGGAGGTACCAGTGAAAGGCGCGATGTACTGAAGAGGAGCGGCCTCGGAGGCGGTGGCGGCGACAATGCAAGTGTACTTCATGGCGTCGTTCTCCTCAAGAGTCTTGACGAGCTGGGCCACGGTGGATCGCTTCTGACCAACGGCGACGTAGATGCAGTAAAGCTTCTTGGTCTCGTCGTTACCCTCGTTCCAGCGCTTCTGGTTGAGCATGGTGTCGAGAGCGACGGCAGTCTTTCCGGTCTGACGATCACCGATGATCAACTCACGCTGACCACGGCCAATTGGCACCATGGCGTCGACGGACTTGAGGCCGGTCTGCACGGGCTGGTTGACAGACTGGCGGGGAAGAATACCAGGGGCCTTCATCTGGGCACGGCGGCGCTCGGTGGTCTTGATTGGGCCCTTGCCATCGATGGGGTTGCCGAGAGCGTCGACGACACGACCAAGCATAGCCTCGCCGACTGGGACATCGACCTGCGGCCTTGTCAGCGTTGTGCTACATAGCCAGATATCCGCCATAACCCACAATCTCGCCGGTACGCTTGACGGTCTCGCCTTCCTTGACCAGACGATCGGAACCGAAAAGCACGACACCGACCTGGCCGGCTTCGAGGTTCATGCACATTCCCTTGACGCCGGAGGCGAACCTGAAGTGCCAATGTTAGCCATGGTCCGTGCACTCGAGTGTATTGTCCCACGTACTCGACGAGCTCCTCAGCCTGGACGTTCCTCATGCCGTAGACACGAGCGATACCGTCACTATCAAATCTGTCAGCGCCTGTGCTCCTGCGAGTAGGCTATTGTGTTGTCCCATCATACCCGACAGTCAGGACGCGACCAGTCTCGGCGAGACCAGTGTCCTCCTGTACGCCACGGATGCGCTGCTCGAGGATCGAGGAGACCTCGGTCGGCTGGGCCTTGGATTCGGAGGCATAGCCACGGGCGAGCGTGGAGGCGATGGCGGGTGTGGTGCGCTGCTGTCGATGCAAATCCAATGTTAGTGTGCTGTCCCCTAATAGCCGAGAGCTCGCTCTCTGTTTCCAGTACGCCTGCGCGCGCGGCGGAAGCTCCAAAACGCCTCAATTTGTCCTCCAATGCCACTGATGGCTCCTTTGAGCTGGCATATCGACATTTTGAGCGCCATTGGAGCTCCCTCGCTGGCGTTGGGCGGCGCGGGCGTGGTGTGTACGTACGGCGACGATTTTGCTGCTGCTGGCAGCGGCCACGCGGGCGCTCGTCCGGAGCGCGGTGCGGAACATTGTGATGGCGATGGAAGCTGAATGTATTGATTACCGCTCCCACTGCGGATGATGAGTTGATGTTGAGCGGAGAAGGGCGGTGGTGAAGTTCGTCGTTGGACGGCAAGCTGTGAGGAGGAGAGAGACTCTTCCAGTTTTCGCCAAGGAACTTGCCGACCGGGTGGATCCGGCTTGCCGGCGGCGCTGAGTGTAGAGCGCATGCTCTCACGGTTCCGACGACATCCAAAACAACCTCACCTCATTCGAAGTCATTCAACAGAACCACGGAGACCGAAGTGCTCTTGTCTCCAGGGCTCGCGATAACTTCAGGACAATGGCGTTAAATTTGGAGAAACAACTTCTATTTGTGAGCTTCAACCAACTTCTCAAGCTGCCTCAAGTTGCTGACCCACTTCGCAGTATGGATCATATCACCACGATTCGGTACGACGACGGGCATATGAGCGCGATCTTGATGATCGACGACTGACAGATCGCACTTGAAGGTCAATGTCGGCATTCACATCATATTCGTGCCTGTCCTCCTTTTGACCGGCTTCCTATTCGTACGAAATCACTTCCTCCCTATCATATGCATGCTGACAGACATGTCAAGGCTACCAACACGCCAGCAATACCACTTCCAGACTGGGCAGAAATACCCTACCTCCCACTCAATCTCGGGACCTTAGCATGCGTGATGTATAGCTCATTATACATCTTAATGGAACCCGTGGCCGGAGCCATGCTCGCTCCTCTTTTGCTTGCCGGCACAGCCTACGCAAACCACTTGACATCCACCTACGGAATGACCGCCAACTACGCCGCGATCGCCGTCCACGTGGCCTCCTGGATCTTCCAGTTTGTCGGCCACCTTGCCTTTGAAGGCCGAGCCCCAGCGCTTCTCGACAACTTGGTGCAGGCTCTCTTCCTTGCACCTTTCTTCGTCTGGCTGGAGATCCTGTTTGTTTTCGGCTATCGCCCAGAGCTGAAGGCTCGTCTGGACAAGGCGGTTCAGTCCGAGATTGGGAAGTTCAAGGCTGACAAGGAAGCCAAGCGATTGAACGGCAGCGTGAAATCGAATGGATCTGCCAACTGCCATGCGAAATGACGAGAGTGAAGTGCAGTTCAACGCGTTGGTACACGCGCTGAGTCCTGATGATTTTGATGAAGATTACTTTGAAGCGTTCCGCGGCATAGATTTGGGCAGGGGACAGGTTTGCGGGATGACTGCGGATATGATGGAAGTTGAAAGCCTAGCACTTGTACAGATTGTTGCTTCACAGGCCATGCATCGTTGTTTGATGCGGACTCTCAGCAGTGGATCGGATACGTTCTGATTGCTTCGAACAGTGCGCAAGAGCTGCGGTCGTACCCGCCAGAGTACCTGCGCGTCAAAATAGAATGACCCGCTTGCTCATCTGCCCTCCTAATACAAAATCCTGTTAAGATATGTTCTTCATTCTACTGGCTTAATTGAACGCCTAGCAAGCCGTGCTGCTATCGTAGCTGTGGGCGACCTGCTAACTCACCTATACGCCTAATCAGCCGTCTTGCTAACATACCGGTCTTCTGTCTGCTAACTTAGCCGAACGACTCCATAGCCGTATTCGCGCGCTTACCTGTACGGCTGCTAAGTTACCTGCACGCCTACCTGTACTTTTAGATAAGTTGGCATGTCTTGCTAGCCCGGTAGTAAGCTGAACACTTCAATTCCAGTATGAAAGAATCCCAATCGCCGAGCGCCTTCGCTAATTTGATATCAAAGCACAGCACAACCACATTTTCGTCAGCTTGCAGCCTCGACTTCTTCCATAGCGGAGTCCTTTGCGATATCGTCCACTGTATCCAGTCCGTCCTGTGGTTCTTTTGATCTCTCCGCCGTGTTCTGTGCCTGAACATTCACAGATCTCTCCTCCAACTTCGGCTTCCAATCTCTCACGTGCTGCACGGGACCACCTTCAACCACCACCTCCTTGAACTCATTTGGCCTTCCCAGCGCCGTACCCTGTAGCCTCGTGTCATCCGCCGCCTTGCTCAGCTTCTTCTTCAACGCCGTGAAGAAGTCATCTCCTTGCATCATTTGTCCACCAACTCCCATCCGAGCGATACTATCGTCCGGTATGATGCCCGCCACACGCTTGATCTCGCGGTACTGAGGAGAATCGTACCATCTCGTAAACTCTCGCACGTCCTTCGTGTCCTCGTCGTCACGCTTGCGCTTTTCTGCGACCTTGCGTGCGGCACCACCAGAGGGAACGTCGGCGACTTCTGACAAGGGCTTGCGCATGCGCTCTTTCCAGGCTTCTTCTGAGGGGTCGGAGTAGGGTATTAGGACACCACAGTCGGACAGCGCCATGCGCAGGTCGGTGATGGTCGGGACCGGGTCATTATGGCTGGACCAGGCATGTTGTGCTGTGGTGGAGGCGAGAAGGAGGAGGTGACGCTCGGCGAGGTTGACAAGAGTGTCGAGGACTGAGGGTTTCGTGCTGTGGAAACCTGCGGCTCGGAGGGTGTGAATAATGGCGGGTCTGAGGAGCGCGCGGTGCAAGTCGTGAGCTTGCGACATGGTCGCGCGAGTGGGATGTTGTCGTTTCTATCGCAATATCATGGCGCGGACAAAGTGTTGGCACAAGCGAGCATCGAAAGGCCCGAGGCGTGTGACAATCACTGCGTGTCAGTGTTCGGGCTGGACTCGAATCGCTGAAGTGCTTTGAGCTCTTTCACTTGTGAAGTTCACATGCGCGTGTAAGTAAGTGCCTGAGGCAGAAAATTGACATGGCCGATATTTAGAATGATACCGCCTATGACCACGAGCGCCTCATGTGTCAATCTTGAACCTTCCAGGTTCACTTCAGTCACTCAATCACATATTCCCTATCAGGTCACTACACATTGACCTAAACATATGCACAAGAGTCTTTCAAATGTTCGTTCCCAACCTCATTCCATCTCTTCCCAGATCGCGCGACTCAGTAGCAACGGGTATCGTCGTGTTGAAGACTCGAAAGACACAGAGCAAGCCGAAAACTTTCGCAGAACAGACACCAACACCATGAAGCAACCACCGACCCTTGCCAAATAGGGTCATGAAAAAAGACGGGAAGAAGCACATAACAATGTGCTGTATGCCAATACGCTCATGCTTTTCTCCGCAGAATCTCGACTCTCCATGTTGAGCTCGTCGGTCGGAACGACGTAGCAGCATGCATCAGCAGAGTCGGTTCTCGCCCTCGAACACCCTCCTTCTCTTCCCTCCAGACTCCTCAAATCCTAGAATTACCAGTCCCTTGCGGGCCAGGGCAAGTGTTGAACGAATGGCCCGCAGTCAATGCCCATTTTAACCAATCGCTGTTCACTCCGAATGCCACCTCTGTTCGCGCACGTACATCTCGCGACCTTCTCTCTTTCTCGAGCCGTCAGTCTCCTCCTTGTATGCCCAGTATTCGTGCAATCGATGCTCAGCATACGTCGCATAGTCAAAGTCGATCTGGCTGATCTCATTCTGTATTAGAGCCCATATGCCCCAATATAATCCTGGAATCCCACGGAACTGCTCCACCTGGTCGTAGAGCCGGTCGATATCTTTCTTGAAATCAATCTCCACCGCGATGTTGTCCTCGTCGGAGATGGAGTGATATCTGTATGAACCAACATAGTGTTTCAAGAACTCTCGACGCTGTGATCGAGTCGGAACTTGGCTGTGGTCGCATGCGAAACCGCACCATTCTGCGAAGTGGTTGGCAATGTCAAATGCAGCGTGACCCGGTGTGGCATATTCGTAGTCGATGAACTGAACTTCCTTCTCAACGGACTCGCCGTTCTGTGAAGAAGGATCCGTTGTCGGAATGATCACGTTGCCAGATAGAAGATCACAGTGGGCGAAGACGTAGTCGTGTCCATCGAAACCTGGCATGTCACCAAACTTTGCTGATACTTCAGCAACTTCGGCCGTCAACACCTTCTTGCGTTCCTTCTCTTTGTCCGTTCTAATAGGAAGCACCTCCAGCCACTGTTCCATTACGATCCACGTGTTCGGCGACGGCCTAGTCTGGTTGCCGTTCTTCGTTGCGAGGTGCTTCTGACTCTTGTCGGGACCGTCAAGTATAGGAGTGGACGTAATCGCGGAGATAGGCAGAGCGCCGTGCCATTGACCCAATCGCTTTGCTATTTGACAATACACCTCCGGCTTGCGAAGGTCTTCCGGTGTGCACACATCGCCCGGTATGAAGGAATACATCAAGCCATTGTCAAAACGGGCAAGGAGCGGTGGTGCCAGACCAAGATTTGCCAGTAGACTGTGTGCTCGGAGCTCTCTCTCGCGATCTATGAGGATATCCGTGTCCTTGCCATATGCTCTGATCAGAATAGCATCCAGCTCTATTTCGAGGTCCGTCTTGCCCGGGCGTCGTTTTGTGGCTTTCATAAGGGTATTTGTGATGCCGTCAGTGAAGCGGACGAACTCGATCGCGCCCTCCTCGTTCTTCCACTCCGGCGAATAGGCCTCGACAAGCTCTCTCGCGCACTTCTCGCCATTGGCATTGTCGAAGGATAACTTGATATGCCGTAGAGCAAGTGGGGAGTCGACTCGATCGTCTCGGTGGCCGTTGGTTGTGCTGGCTCCCGAAGACATTGTACTGGTTGTGCGATCAGATCCTGAGAGAGCTCTCTCTCATGATACAGATTTGGAAATCCTGGAGTCGCAATCGACACGCGGCGTTTCGTTCGGTCTACTAGGGAAACTCGGCGGTAGCTCCTGGCAGAGGCTCAATTTGCGTGGACAAGGGTCGGAAAAGAATGGTCGGCGGGCGACGCGGTGTGGTTTCGTAAGGCCAGTGCGAGGTTGGCAAATTGAATGTCCGTGTGAGCGACTTGTGTTTGAGAAACCGCGGTTTGAGGGACTAATTCGAGGGTTTGCTTTTTGGACGGGAGGATTGTGCCTGGAAACCTTCGGAGTAGTGGTGGACCCTTAGGCTCTGGTAAATGCCTGTGCCTTGACGTTGGCGTGCAGAGCGGGGACGTTGTGGCCCGAGTCAGGTGCGCTTTGCATGTGAGAGAGAGCCAGGGCGGAGAAATCGGTCGCATCGTCGTTTCCATCTCGACATCACCGTCGGCAAGAGGTGTGATCTGCTCATCTTCCTCAACATTTCAGGCTGTTTATCGTATCGAGTGCGTCCATATCACACTCGCGCAGCAGCAGCACTTCAAGTACGCTGCATGGTTCAAGGGCCGAGCTCGATGGAGGCTTCCGACGGTAGCGATACACGCTCGGTGCAGCACATGCCGATCTCGTGGACAGAGACAAATTTCTCCGATGTTGGCAATTCAGTTCCGAACTCAATGACCTTGGGACCTTGTACGAAGCTGTACCCGACATACACACTCTCTTCTTTATGGGCTGCACTACAGCCATTCGACGCAGAGGATTGCGCTCGTTTACAGTCCACGACTTTCCTGGTACGCGACCCTGAGCCCCTAGTCGCACTGGCGGTGCCAAGGTCCAGTCCGGCAATGAACCACAAAGGAAGGTGGTCTCGTGTGAAGAAAGGGGCAGACATCGTACCAGGACTCGACGTCCGGCTTTATGAACATATCACGGAGGCTCGTTGACGAGTGGCGCCTGATGCATCTGATCACAGCAATCGCAGCATGGTGGCTGAAGCAGCCGTCTTATCAGCCAGTGAGGTGCCTCGCTGCTCTTATCGCTGCAAGCTATGGAGAGACTGCCACCAGAACGTACGCTCTGCGTAGTGGGCTCATATTGCCGCAGGAGCATGATACCGAGCGCGCGTTATCTCGTTGCTCATATACAACGTAAGCCCATCACTCACATTTCATACCGTACAAGACCAAAAGTGCCACGAACAAACGGACAGGATGCCTGCCCATGAGGCGAGCCCGCTGCTACCAAGGACTGGAGATCACGGACTTGGCCAGATAGTCCGAGGCGATGAGGTCGACGCTGGTGGTCCAAGTCCGGTCATGGAAGAAGAAGCAAAGCTCTTTGATATCCCAGCTGGTGAGAGACTGGCCTATAACGACTACACCACCATCGATTGGCTCCAGGATCTCGTAAAGGACTCCTCTCGATTGCGTGCCATACAGACGAAGAAAGGTGTCCGGCATCGAGTGACCATCTGGTTCGATCAGGCTTCTGGCTGGATTGCCGCAGCACTCATAGGCGTATTCACAGCCTGTGTAGCTTTCCTCGTGGACATTGCTGAAGCGTCCGTGAGCGACTGGAAGATCGGATACTGTGCGACGAATATCCTAGCCACACGAGAGGCATGTTGTCAGAAAGGGTTCCCGAGTCTCAGTGGGAGCGCCAACACTCTCGGCGAGACCGCATCGGACTGTATACATTTCAAACCTTGGTCGAACAGCTTCGCATCGTCCTACGCTATCTATCTTGCCTTCGCCCTCGTCTTTGGCATCATCAGCGCGAGCGTGACACTCCTCACCAAGACATCTCTCCCTGCCACAGCACCAACAGCCAAAGACAGACTGTCCTCACACGCACCATTAGCTGGCAAAATGATGTACATGGCTGCGGGCTCTGGCATCCCCGAGATCAAAACCATACTCTCCGGCTTTGTGATACCAAACTTCCTCTCCTTCCGAGTATTGGTCGTCAAAGCTATTGGAGCCGTCTTTGCCGTTGCGACAGGCATGTGTCTGGGTAAAGAAGGTCCATTTGTGCACATCTCCACTTGTGTCGGATGGTTGGTCGCCAGCCACTTTCACAAGTATCGGGACAATGGTCGGAAGATGAGAGAGATGCTTTCGGCAGCTTGTGCGGCGGGACTGAGTGTTGCCTTCGGAGCACCGATTGGCGGTGTATTGTTCTCGTATGAGGAGATCTCGACGTACTTCCCTCGGAAAGTGCTGTGGAGGGCATTTCTGTGCTCGCTTTGTGCTGCGGTAACACTGAAGGCACTGAACCCAAATGGTACCGGCAAACTGGTTCTTTTCGAGACCAACTACGGGACAATGTACAGTCCTGTTCACTATCTGGTCTTTGTAATCCTCGGCATTGCAGGCGGAGTTTTTGGCGGACTCTTTTGCCGTCTCAACTTCATCTGGTCGAAATGGTTCCGGGGCTTCGGCATTATCAAGAAACATCCTGTCCTGGAAGTCTTCCTCGTCGTCCTCGTGACAGTCCTCCTTCAATACCCGAATCCTATTGCCCGCGAACCTGGCGACATTATCATCAAGAACCTCCTCGTGGACTGCAGTTCGGATGCGTCCGCCACCACTTGGATTTGCGAGCAGGAAACCTCCACCAGCTCTCGGTCCTCATACTACGCATGGCTCATCCACGGCACCTTGACTAAACTCGTACTGACGATTGTGACCTTCGGCATAAAGGTACCATCCGGCGTGATCATACCCGCCCTGGACGCAGGCGCCTTCTTTGGTCGCCTAATAGGTCAGCTCATCCCATCGATTTCGCCCGGCATCTTCGCTATGGTCGGTTCTGCCGCCTTCCTCGCTGGCGTCTCAAGGATGACAATCAGTCTGTGCGTCATCATGTTCGAGCTAACGGGAGAGCTGGAGTATGTGGTGCCTCACATGACTGCTATTTTAGTGGCGAAATGGGTTGCGGATGCGATTGGGAAAGACAGTGTCTATGATCTGGCACAGTCGATCTTGGGACATCCATTCTTGGATGTCGAATGTGCCATGGCAAAGGTGCAGAGATTGCAGGCAACAGTGGAGGAGCTGATTCCGCCCAGACAGACGATGGAGGAAATTACGGTTGTGGTGCCGGAATCGAAGGAGGTTCCACGATCGATGTTGGCGAGGAAGCTGAACCAGCTGAAGGCGAGAGGCTTGATGGATGCAGGCCTTGTTCTCGTCGATGGCGAGCATCGACTCCTTGGCTATGTCACGCAGAATGAGCTAGCCTTCTGTCTCGATCAGATGCCAGCATCATTCGAAAGCGAAGCACTGGTACGTCTCTTCGGCCAGAGTCATACTGGCGACCACGGCCTGAGCATCGCAAAGACCGTCGAGCGTACGCCGTTGACGATATCCGCAGCGGCGCCACTCGAGTATGCTGTCGAGATGTTCGCAAAGCTCGGGCTGCGACATCTCGTGATGTTGGAAGAGGGCTCCGGACGACTCGTGGGAGTCATCATCAAGAAGAGACTTGTGGCATACTTGGACCAGCTCAAGCATTCTTGATCTGCTCACTCAAATGCAACGCAACGTACATATCCCGCTAAATCGACATTCCGGTAACTTGTACGTGTCCTGCTAAATGACCTGCAGGTCTAATTGGCATGTTCTGCACGGTTACACGACGGTTACATGTACGGTTACATGTACGGTTATCTGGACGGCAAAGTAACTTACCTGCACGGCTTCGGAGGCGTGGTTGACAGCTTACCGGCACACGTACCTGTACGCCTATTTGTCAGGTCTGCTAGGTTGGATGATTTTCGCATGTGTTGCCTCAATTATGCTTGCCAATAAGCTGGCCTGCTCACTTCCCTGCACGGTACCGATGTATGTCCTGCAGAGTCAAGTGCCCGGCGATCTGTACGCGAACTGGCGTGTACTTAGACGTGTTCGCTAAACGAATCAGCATGTGATGGCTGCCGCTCGCAATGGAGTGTCTTCGAAGATGTGCGGCCTCTTTCGCATCTATCTAGGAGTGAGGGAGGACCGATTTTCCATTTCGAGTGTAGATGCCTGAATTTTTCAGGCAAGAACTTTTGTGCATACGCCTCAATCCAGAAAAGGCTCTCTCTCTTCAGAAACAAATACCATTTCTCTTTCATTGATCCTCTGGAGTATCAATAGGCGGTCATGGCTGGACCACCAAAGAAGAAGCAGAAGCGCGAGGAGAAGCAGGAGGGCGAATTACCTCAGAAGAAATACTACCGCCAACGAGCACATGCCAATCCATTCTCGGATCATGATCTAACATAGTGAGATCGTCCTCTCGTGAAGAACGCAAGACAACATCGCTGACTACCGTTCCAGCCCGGAGTCTCCAAGTGCAATGGATTGGAGCCAGCACTATCCAGCTTTCGTGCAGAAAAACACCTCAGACGAAAACACACATCCTCAGTTGACCAAGAATGTCACAGTCGCAGACATCGGCTGCGGCTTCGGCGGTCTCCTCTTCGCCCTATCTCCCAAAATGCCCGACTCCCTGATTCTCGGCATGGAGATCCGTACATCCGTCACATCGTTCGTCCAAGACAAAGCGAAAGCTCTCCGCGCACAGCACGCCTCCACAGGCGAGTATCAAAACGTATCGTGCATACGCGCCAACACGATGAAGTTTCTACCGAACTTCTTCACCAAAGGACAGCTCGAAGCGATCTTCCTGTGCTTTCCGGATCCGCACTTCAAGGCCCGCAAGCACAAGGCGCGGATCGTTAGCACGACGCTGAACTCGGAGTATGCGTATGTGATGAAGCCAGGTGGGAAGGTGTATACGATTACGGATGTGGAGGATTTGCATTTGTGGATGGTGGAGCATTTGGAGGCGCATCCGAGTTTTGAGAGGGTCGGTGAGGAGGAGTGCGGGCAGGATGAGGGTGTGGCTACGATGAAGACTGAGACTGAGGAGGGCAAGAAGGTCGAACGCAACTCGGGAAAGAAGTTTGTGGCGGTATTCAGGCGGCTCGATGATCCGCCGTGGCCTTGATGCGGCGTGTTGTGAGGGATGGTATTCGTTATAGTCGCGGCCTCGAAGATTCGTCTGAACGATTGATATCGACACATCCATAGCACGTTCAGCCATGCAGAGTGCGCCTCTCCGTCACACTCTCCGCAACATCGGCAGCAGTCCCTGCCACTGTTACCATAGACAGCAGCATCAACGCTCTCCTCCCGACAGAGGTCGGACAAGCCCTGGTTCAAAATATGATCCTTGTCAGGTTACATAAAGAATAAATTCGAAGTGAATGCAATGGGTATACTAAACTATGCTTCATCAGAATGCCCGCTGTCGTCGTGATTTAAAATGCAACAATATGCAGCCATGATAGATGCAACTCTCACCATCCAAGATGCGCCATCCAAGTCCTTCGAATCCAAAAAGCCATCTCTCCGTCTCAAACAAAGGACGTAATCTCAATCAAGTCATCCTCCTCGTCCCAGCTCTCTCGCTCGATCTCTGCAACCAAGACCCGTGCAGTCTTGTGATCATCGTCCTCCAGTCCCTCGTCAAGTCCCTCACGCCTTCGGAGCCGTCTCGCCAGATATTCCGGATACGCGACTGCTGGTCTCTCCATCGTTGCAGTCCTGGGAGCATGAATAGACGTTGGTCCAACCGGTGGGTACAATGCGTTTTGGTAGAACAGTCGCTGTTGTGTTCGTGCGATCCATCTTGGACTCGTGTCGAAGTTTGCCCGGTTCGTAGAGAGGTGTGTTGGTTCAGACTGCGACACGGCGGAGTATGCTCTTCTCGAGGACTTTGCTCTTCTCAAGGACTTGCTTTTTATTGAGAGCAGCTTTTGTTTGAGCTGAAACCTGGACATGATGTCTCCTGGTTGATTTGGCGGTCCGTCAGAGACCATGAGTGTCGTTCACCGCTTGTGAATGTTGAGATAAACACGAGATGTCGAGCAGGAGGACTCGGATCCGGCAGTGGTGGTTGACAACAAAGAACTTGTCATTCCTTCATTCTTTGGCAGGACGAGCTGAATGCGTGTTGTTGGAAGGAGGAATCAAGGCATATTTCGGGAATTGCTGTACAATAGTTAGTTGTACTTGCTTCTTGCAAGCGGTGTCGCGAGGTTGGATAAGAGCTCATCAGAGAGGTGGATAGCATGGCGTGATTGGCTTCGCGTATGGCCAGAACTCTGTATGCGCCATTCGATGTGCCAACCCTGCGTAGCGTGAATTTTAATAACATTGCTTTTCTCTATGAAGCGGTGTACGTACATAGCACGCCTCTGTATTAATCGTGATCGTCGTGCTCTGTACGTGTCGTTCGATGTCTAGTTGCCCAACAGACCTTGCTCCTCCAAGTATTTCGTGATGATCACAACGGCTTCCTCAACGCTCGTCTTCTCCGAGTGAATATGAACCTCTGGCTTTTCCGGTGCCTCGTACGGAGCGCTGATTCCTGTGAACTCTTTGATCTCGCCAGCTCTTGCCTTTTTGTACAGTCCTTTGGGATCACGCTTCTCCGCCTCCTCAACCGGAATATCGATGAAGACTTCGATGAATGGTAGCGGCGACTCGTTGGTCTTAGTCTCGGCGTGGAGTTGACGGGCAAGCTCGCGATCAGCCTTGTAGGGCGAAATGAAGGATGTGAGGGCGATGGTGGTGGAGTCGGCGAAGAGTTTGGCGACCTTGGAAGATGTCAGCATTTGCAGCACCGGGCGTCTCTCGACACAGCTTCAATGCATACCTCCGCGATTCGGCGAATGTTCTCCTCGCGGTCCTTGGGCGAAAAGCCCAGGTCCTTGTTCAGACCAAATCGAACATTGTCGCCGTCCAGTCGGTAAGTTTGGAGGCCCTTTTGGAGGAGATGTTGCTCGAGAGCGATTGCAATCGTCGACTTGCCGGAAGCAGAAAGACCAGTAAACCAGACGGTCGCGCCCTTTTGCTTGCGCAGATCAGTGCGCTCTTTACGGCTCAAGCCCTCGTGCCAGGTAATGTTGCTGTAGCTTGTGTCAATGGCTGGGCGTTTCCCTCTCGTGGAGTATTGACTTACGTTGCCATGACTTCTTATAATGAGTTCTTTGAGAGTCGTGCTACAGTTCTGTCGAGTCAAGATCAAAATCCTGGGTGGAGATGTGGGTATAGGACATTTGTGCATTCACTATGGCGCCATCAGCAAAATCTCACAAGACCCCACGACGATGCGGATGCGCAGGGCTCACGAACCATCCCACCATGCCGTTGCCGGACCGTCCCGAGAGGTGCATCGGTCTCACTACATGACGAGTCGACGACCTTCACTTCATCTGCTCCGTCTCGACGTCGAGAATCGATCGTTGAGAATGCACGAGCCGTCGCTGGAGTGTGCGAGGTCTCACTGCGGCGTATGAGAGGAGGTCGATGCCGGAGCAAACCAGCCTACCAACAAGAACGGACGGCCGACATGGCACTCTTAGCTCGACGACGACGCTGACCATCTGAAGGAGATGTCGGACGAACAACTACCTGGCAGCATTGTGGATGCTAAGGCTCTTGGGAAGGCGAGATGCTTTTGTCGTCAAGTGCAACACACATGCGCACCAACATCGCGGCAGTCTCGAGACGTTCAACATTTCTTTCCATCGCACTGCTGGGCGGTCTTGACACATGGACTTGAAGCCGTGGCCCCATTCTCAGCAAGTTCCATGGCGCCCGATTGTGCGATCCAGGGATTGTCGCGGTCAGGGCCAGAGAATGACTTACCGCGTCTCAAAAAGCTGGTAGCGTCGCCCTTGGCTTCATCGCTCACCCTCCTTCAGCATCGACTGCGCTGCTCATGATCGCACTGAATGGTTGCAATCACTTCGAGACGGAGATGCTTTGCACTCACATCATGCCGCGCAGTTGCTCCGTCGGAAAGAGCTCGAGATGTCAGTCGGAAAGTGATCTCCCGTTTCGGAGTCGCCGAAGAATTTCACTTCATCTTCTCCATTGCAGCGTTTGTGGTTACACAGCCACGACCTTTCCCTACCATTCTACCTCATGCTTTCTTCTTATTGTCAGATTTTGCAGTGCGCTACCTTTGCTCGCATTCCCTCCGTCTCGTCTGCTTCTTCCACTTTGTTCCATCTTTTCAAATTCTCCAGCAACAACATAAGGTACTCAAGAACTTGCAGCACTTTCCCAGCATTGTCATAACGCAGCTTCATCGGACCTCACCTCTTTGATGCTTGCCTCAAATTTGCAGCACTTCCAGCAAAGCATCCGATCATCTGCAGCATTCACGACTACCGCACCATTGGCAAGCAGTTCCTCTTCTTCAAACACCATCACAACAGAGAAGCATAATTTTGGAGCCGGCTCCAGCATTCTGCAATTTCAAGACCATTGGGTATTGCTTTCGCCAGTCGCAAGTGATCGAGACAACCAGGGCAAGCTTTTCACAGCGCTGGAAAATACGCACGTTCAGGCGACTTTACCAAGAGCCAGGACATCATGCCTACCACCGAGCAAATCATCTTCGAAGCCAAGCAGCGCCCTATCCCTCATAGCACGCCCAGGCGCCCGTCTACCATCATCAGCGACAGGGGTTGTGTCATCACCCACGGCTTTATCATTCCCAGCAGATCGTCCTCCAAATCCTCCCTCGAAAGCATGGCCAGATCCTCCAGCACATCATCCATCAACCCGTCCGAAATTCCGGGCACTCCAGCATCACCAATTTCGATCGCACCGCCAGGATACCAGCAACCAACGGGATCCCTCTATCACGCACCAGAGATGCAGATCCTTAAGAGGATGTCCACAAGCTCGATGCTCCCTCCCACTGCTCCGACAGGCACTCTCTCCCGTCCACCAATGCCACCACGCCGCCAGACCGAACCACCACCGCAGAAGACCGGACGCTGGGCCACAAGCGATCTTGAGCAAACCACCTGCAAAGTCGTCTCGGGCATAGCCCAACTCCATCTCCAATCAAGAATCCCTCTCCCTTGCCCGCAGCCGGTTCGAACGGATAGCAAAAACGCCATTATCATAGTCGCAGCCTGCGACGCGGAGAATGCAATCGAATCGGACAGCGAGTCGGAGGAGGAAGAGGAGTTCACTCACCCCAAGCAGTGCGGTATTGCCGCCATGCGGGCGAAGCCCACTTACTTCCAGCGTCGCGCTCTCCAAGCTCAATCGCTCTTGGCCCGCCGCTCCTCCTCCTGCGCCGGCGACTCCGCCACCATCTCCGCCGGCATGACCATCAAAGCGGCACCCGCCCGAGAGAACGATCCGCCGGTTCTCCGCTCCTTCGAGGAGTGCGAGACGCCGAGAGAGGTGAGGTCGTTCTCGCGGGGCGATCGGGTGCCGCATCGGGCGTTGAGGCCGTCGGCGAGTCGGCCGAGCCCAGTGAAGGGTGTGTTGAAGAGGAGAGACTCGCCGCGCTCCAGTGGAGAGAGTGAGCGCTCTGGCGAGGGCGGGGGAGGCAAGCGAGTGAGCACTTCGGTGCGCATGGAGAGTGGGATCGCGGTGAGGGTTGAAGCATGAGAGAGGAGGAGAACGAGGCCGGATCGGTGTAATGCAATTTGAAGTGCAGAACGAGACGAAGGAGACGGAATGACGATCGGACGAATTCATGAATTTGCTTCCACATTACTGCCCATTCCATTACTCCTTGTGATACTTGCTGGGCACGAACGGCATCTTCGTGACCACCGCTTTTCTCGGCTTGCCTCTGACCTTGACGTTCACCTCCGTGCCTGACTTGTGCATACCATCCTTGATGTAGCCCATTGCAATGTTCTTCTTCAAGGTCGGACTTGGGCATCCCGAAGTGATGTTACCGATTACATTTCCATCCGCATCCACAATCTCTGCACCCTCTCGAGCAGGAGCTCCTTCGATCACCAATCCCACCCTTCGTCGTGACACGCCCTTACCACCCTTCGACACTGGAGTGAGTTGTGGAAGAATAGTCTCCGCACCGTTGAACGACGCACGCTCGCCCGAGCGACGATCCTTCGGGATAATCCAGGCAAGTGCTCCCTCGACAGGTGTGATGTCGTCGTTCAAGTCATGACCGTACAGACACATGCCAGCTTCCAGACGCAGACTGTCGCGAGCACCAAGACCAGCAAAGCGGAGCTTGTCCGGAGTAGCAGTCTGGAGTAGATGCTGAGTGACTTCGACCGTCTGCGAAGGATGAATGCTCAGTTCGAAGCCGTCCTCTCCCGTGTATCCGCCGCGGGAGGCGACAATCGGCAGTGATTCGCCGGACGGAAGACTTAGAGTGATGTACTTCTGGTTGCCGAAGTACCACTTCGAGAATTCTACCTTGCAGGCGCTAGAAAGGGACGACTGGAGAATTTCGGCAGCGAGAGGACCTTGCAAGGCGACGAGACCGTACGGCTGACCTTCTGACTGTAAATTGCGGAGGTGCACGACGGGATTCACGGTGTTGTCCCAGTTCTCGATAGCAGAGGATAGGAAGGCGTAGTCCTTGTCGCGGCAGCCAGCGTTGGTGACGAGGTAGAAGAGATGCTTAGGCCCCTCCTCAAGACGAGTGATGATGCAGTCGTCGACGATGCCACCAGTCTGGGGATGGAGGAGAGTCGAAAGTGATGACTGGCCGGGTTTCATCTCCTTGAGGCCAGCCGGAGTGATGGATTCGAGGAAAGCTTCGGCTCCAGGACCATCGACGTGGTACTGCACCATGTGACCGACATCGAAGAGTGAGGCCTTCTCGCGTGTCCAAGCGTGGGATTCTCCTACTGATAGATCCGAGTACTGAACAGGCATGGAGTAGCCGCCGAAGGGGACCATCTTGGCGCCATGTTGCATATGAAGGTCGTAGAGTGCAGTGCGGCCGGGATTGGCTTCGGTGAAGAACTCCGGGGCTGGCTGAGCATTTGAGCTTTCAGCCCTTCGCTGCTGCCGGGAGATAAGAGAGCTCTTGGAGAATGGTGCAGCTTCATGGCCGATGACAGGTCGTGGAGTATATGTCGACAGTGGTCTGGCAGAAACAGCCGCGCGGGACAGTTTTTGGCTGGATTGACATGTTCTCAGTGCGCTGCGGAGTGAGGCAGCTCGTGGCATCAATCTGCTGGCTGACATCTTGATCTTGAGCTCGAAATGCCGAGCTTGGTTTCGTAGAAGGTAAGGGCGCCGTAGGAAGAAATACTCCCAGGTCGAAGTGATCTCACTTTAGGACATGGTCCAGTCCTGTCGTTGTTGCGACCAGGGAGTCGGATATTGCGGAGGATTGGAGCTGTTGATAGAGGACGGAGAGGTCGGTCAATGCCGCCCCACATCTGGAAGCTTGTGCTTGGTCGTCATGGCCTGAGGTGGCATCTGTGCCTGACCTCAGACCTCAGAAGTCACGACTTGCTTTGTGATTGTACAGGCAGCTTACACACCCTGCTCGCCGTTCACACATCCGATCGACTCCTCTTACAACCGTCGCGATGCCCTCACAGACCTTCTTCCTCGTCTCGCTGCCCAACTCAATCAATCCCTCCGGAAACCGCGATGAAGCTCTTACCACTCTGCGCTCCGCCGTGAGCGCCGACGCAGCGACGACATATCCCTTTGCGATACCAGATTTCAAGGTCGGAACTCTCGACGCATTGGTGCAGCAAGCAGATGAGTTGGCGAAGCTGGAGCAGGGCTGCAAGGGCGTGGCGGACAAAGTCGCCGACTCATTAAGATCACTGTTGGAGGGCGACGAGGAGAAACTACAGGAGCAGAAGGTGGTCAATGACCGTATGTAAACATGGGGAGCAAGAAAATGCGTTTCATGCATTCGCTGATACTGCTTCTCAATCACAGGACCGGTCGAGAACTACCTCCAATCTTTCCAATGGAACAAAGTCAAATATCGCGCCGACAAGCCCATCGCCGAGCTCATCGACACCCTGCAGAAAGAGATCGCAGCCGTGGACAACGACGTCAAGGCGAAATACAACCAATACAACACCTCCAAAACCGCACTCGCCAGCATGCAACGTAGCCATACCGGCAACCTCTCGCAAAAATCCCTAGCCTCCGTCGTCAACCCAGCGACTCTCCTGCAACCCGATGCATCAGAATACCTCGCGCAGCACATCATCGCGGTCCCCTCAAACCTTGTCAAGGATTTTCTCAAGTCATATGAGTCCCTCACACCAATGGTCGTTCCTCGCAGCGCGCAACTGCTGGCCAAAGATGACGAATTTCAGCTGTATGCGGTGACGGTGTTCAAGAAGCATTCGCAGGAGTTTGTGCATAAGTGTCGCGAGCAGCGGTGGACGCCGCGGGAGATGAAATTCACAGAGGGAGGTCGGGAAGCGGAGGAGAAGGAATTGACCAAGTTGGAAAAGGAGGAGAGGAGGCTTTGGGGCGAGGCGTTACGATTGGGCAGGACGGGATACAGTGATGCTGTGCAAGGGTGGATACACGTGCTCACCTTGAGAGTGTTTGTGGAGTCTGTGCTGCGATATGGGTTGCCTTTGGACTTTGTGTGCGGTTTGCTCAAGGTATGTGTCGATTGTGGTATGGAGCGGAGAGAAATGGGAGTGGCTTGCTAACTGATATTCTTAGACCGACACGAAACGCGCAAAGAAAGCCAAAGCCGGTCTGGATTCGAGATTCGCCGAACTAGGAGGCAATGCCGTGAGCAAGGACAAGAAGGGACGGGTTAAGCAAGATGACAGCCAGTTGCAACAGGAGATGGCTCAAACAGGTCTCGGCGGTGGTGACTCGGGTTACGAGCCGTATGTCTTCTACGAGTTTGAGCTCGTATAGAGTATGACATGGGTATAGAATTGGAGATATGAGGCTCCCTTCACTTGCCATGTGAATATGCGTAACACTAACAAAAGCCCCACGCTTTTACGCCCACGGGCTGGACCTAGCTGCATAGACTGAGCTGCATTTGCAAGCTAAGCAGTCTCAGGCCAACGGACGAGCTGACTTAGCAGCAGCACCTCCATCAAGCGCGCCGACTGAGTAGGTCGGCCTTTGGAAACGCAATATAGCAAGACATGCTGGGACGGTCAATACTTGGCGCTTCAGAAGACCAACAGGTCATCTAGCATGAAAGCTCAAGCAACCGTGCAGGTAACTTGGCGGCACAGCTTAACAAAACGTACAGTACAAGTCAATCGACAGGATGAGAACAACAGGTTGTACAGGCGAATTACGTTCACGCAGTCAAGGCACTCCATCGAATAGATCCAGCCCTGACCTTCTCCGGCACGAGGTGCCGATAGGGCCCAGTTCCATAGTGTCTCACTGTCGCACGCCGAACGGATTGGCCGAGAGAGAAGACTTCGTGGCACCTCACAAGGCTGGGGACTGGAGAGTTCTGTGCGATACCGACAGGACGGTACCACACATGCCGTGAAGGCTTATCACTTGCCTTACGAATTCCGATGTGTGTAACCGGATCGCATGAGCATCAGGCAGCACGTTCATGCTCCCTGGATTCATGGGGAAACCCTCCGTTCTCCAGCCCAGTAATTCTATGCACACTCCAAGCCACTGTGGTGCAGGTCGTCCAATGTAGGTCGGACCGGATCACGGAGGCGAACTGAACAATTTGGGTGGACGCTGCTGGAAGAAGCAACCACTTTCACGCCGTGACACCGCATGACCTTTAAAGCAATGTAGCTTCGGACTCGCCGAAAGGATGCGATCTTGCGTGTAAGGATGCCCCGGCTCAAGATCGCGTGTGACGGAGGAATTCCAGTTTCTTCAGCGATACCATAGGACACGTCGCAGACTATGCTCATCTTGGGCACGGCATACCGACAAGATAGACAGACGCACAGCAGTCGAGGTGAAGACAAGCAGCCGCCCGTCAAGTTTCACCCACAACCATGCTCGCGGGTGGCCTGACCGATCTAGACCAAACCGAGACTAGAACCGATCCTTCGCGACCAACACCCGCACGCAATCATCCACTTTCTTGCTGTTTTCTTTGACGGCTGAGACAACGATATGGCCGCCGCGTGGGCCGGCGGTTGCCTGCTTCTATTCCTATCATCTTGACCACAAGAGCGCATGCCTTCTTTGATGCGCCTGCAGCCGAGACATGCGCGAACCCGGTGGGATGACGGTTCATGCTGCTGCTGCTGATGAGATGGACGGAGCAAGCGACGGCACGAGATGCAGCAATCCGCCGCCATCGCGTCGACTAGGGATGCGATCACCAGGACTATCCACGCTTGCTATGCAGTGCAGTAGCAGAAACAGTAGCAGCAGTGGTGTGTCTCTCACGCGCCCGCGAACCCCCGCTCCAGCTGCTTGTATGCGATTGTCAATCCTCTTCGGAGAGACAATCCTTCTGCATTAGGCCAGAGCTGAACTCTTCCTTCCTTCAATCTCCATCCTTCATTCTTCGTCCTGTTTCTCTTCTCTCTCAAAACTCAGCCAGAAAGAATCGCATACACATCACTGTCCACTGCTCCTCGGAAGCGTCTCCACTACTCCGATCGTGACTCCTTCCTACACCGGTCTGCCCACGTCTGACACACATGCATGAGCTGATCGGCTGGAGGTGCCGAAAATATCTGTCTGTCTTTCGCGACTGACCAAATTCTTCCTTCGCTCTCAATCATCTTACCTCACATCCCCCAAAAGCTCATACAATGGCGGGATACTACCCCGACCCATACGACTACTACGGTCCTCCTCCACCACCTCGACGGCCCTCTCCACATCACCACATGCGTAGCGACTACCGCAACCCGGCTTACCTCGATCCAGGTGCGGCGGGCTCAGGACTCTACCGCAGCAGATCTCATGGCCACAGTCCGGCGCCAACAATCAATGTCTACAATCGCATGATGCAAGAGAACGACAACCGCACTCCATCGCCTGCTCCTCCCCTCGTGGCATATCCGCCCGTCATGTACCCACCCTACCCTGGAGAAGTCCGCGTCTCTCCTCGTGGATCTCCCGAGAGTCGCGGACGTCGGCGTAGCAGTAGGCTAGGCGAGAGACTAGGCGACGAGATGCTTGAGGATCTCGCTGGGCTGGCTTTAGACGCTCGTCTTCGCTCTCGGTCTCGCGGACGTTCCGATGTCGCTTGGGGTGACCGTCCGCCAGGTCTGGCAGATTGGCAGTTGGCGCAGCGCGAAGCCGAGCTGAAGGAGAAGTCGCGAGAGCGGGCGTGGAAGGTGGAGCAGGAGCGCATCATGACCAAGCTGAAGCTCGAACAATTGCAGGCTGAAGCTAAGCGCGAGAAGGATGAAGATGCTGCCAAATTGCGTGAACAGCGGATTGTGGAGGACTATGAGCGCAAGCAGCGTGAAGCCAAGGCGAAGGAGAAGGAGGAGGAGCAGCGGATCAAGGATAAGATCGAGAAGGATAAGCGTGAAGAAAAGGAGAGGCGCGATCGGGAGTATCTCGAGTACAAGCAGCGAGAGAAGGACGCCAAGGACGAGGAGGAGCGAAAGTACAACGACTTCCTCCGCCTGCAAAAGGAGAAGAAGGAGAAGCAAGAACGTGAAGAGCGAGAAGAGGAAGAAAGATTTCAATCTGAAATGCGAAAACGTCTCGCCAACATGGGCTACACGCAACAAACGATTGACATCCTCGTCGACGAGGAGAAAGCCAAGAAATTCAAGAAACAAGTCGAATCGAAGCACAACACCACGACCACCGCCCTCGTCGCCGGCGAGCCTTTCCGTCCTCCTCGCGCTCCCGTCTATCCCAAAATCCACCGCGAATACCTCTCCGTTGAGACGCTGCAATACTACCAGATCCCGTGGGAATACGACCGCGTAAGTCGCCGACGCCGTGCACAACCACCTCTCCCCAAACGCATATATCTAGTCCGGCGAAGCTGACTTTCTACACAGTCTAATCCCGAGTACATTATCATTCTGCGCGACATGGATAAGCACGGCACGGATATGTTGTTTGAGCATACGTCCCGGTTGAGGAGTGGGAAATTGTTGATCAAAGCGGCGGATGAGAAGAAGCCGGAGTTTGCGTGGTATCGACGGCGGTCGAGGAGTCGGTCGTCCAAGGCGCCGAAGCAGGTGGGGATTTTGAGGTTGTCTTGATGACAGTGGTATGTCTGATGGGTTATACGTTGATCTGATACTGATGAACGGCGACGGATCTTGCTGCGATGTTTGGGAAGGGAAAGGAACTCTGCTGGGTCGGTCGGTCATTTGAGTTGGTGTACATAGGCGGAGCATTCCACTCCATATCGTTCGAGCGACTAAAGCGTAGAGAGACGACCAGTTTTGGACAGCAGAGCACGTTACCGGCATGTCTAGAGCCAATGCACTCAAAATGATAAAACATCTGAGCTACGCGTGCATCTTGTGGCATGATACGTTCGAAGCTGCCCTCACGGCAGGATAATATACACCATTCCTGGAATCTAAGGTGTAATGCTATATCTTAGCCGGAGCAACGAGCTTGGCACTTTTCGCCAACTCCTGTCCCTTCCTGTTCATCCGCTGCTCGGTCTTCTCTTGAGACCGACCCGTCAACTTCCTCTTCCTCAAAACCTTCCGTTTCGTCCTCAAGGTCTGCTTTCTCCTCAACAGTGAAAGGTGCTTGCTGAACCTCGCCTCGATCTTCGGCGCGAGCTCCGCTTTATATTGCTGCTTCGCGAGACTGATCAGTCGAGCGCGGGAGTACTCAGTAAGCTGAACGGCATCCGGCTGAGACTGCTCCTTGTCCAGAATCTTCGCATATTGTTGCACCTTTCGCGCCACGGGACCAGTTATTTCGGCCGCGATCTTCTCCTTTATCGGCTTCTGCCAGTGGTCTGGACTCGGACGGGTTCGTCGCCATCCATTCGGCGTGAGCATTACGTGCTTTCCTGGCGCGACGCGGAATTTGATCACTGGCAAGTTTGCCGGCTGCTCGACGGTGAAGGCGCCATCCATGGCAATAGGTTCCGTCTCTTCGAGGAGTTGCTCGGTACTCTTCTCCGCGATTGCGAGATTTTGAAAGGCTTCTTCGATGACCTCGTTCTGCTCGGGCTTTGCCGCAAGGCCCAGTCTCGTTCTCTCGCCTCGAAACCTCCTCTGGATCGTTGGCGTCTGCATGATAGCCCATCGCAGCCACCACCCGGACTCTCCCAACTCCTTGATTCGTGCCTCTTTCTCGCCCAATAGATACTCGTCCAATCCGCCCAGCTTGTCAATCGTCCTCAGCACCCTCGAGCTGACTCTCACTTGCACAACCCGATTCAGCGACTTGCTAAACAGCTTCCTCGTGAAGATATTGGGATGCCACGTCCGCCGTGATTTCGTCTTGAATTTCTCCCCAACATTGTTTCCGAATTGAATTCGTTGTCCGCCGTAGAGACCGAGTCGTGATTGCTTGTACCATCGTGTGGGTCCGTATGGGTAGGGAGGCAGGACTTCTGCTAATGCTTCCGGGTCGTTTTTATCCCATTGCAGGCTGACGGCACGAGGTGTCGATGTGGAGAATGCACGTTGGCATTGACATATTGTCGATGACCGCCGGAATAGTGCGGCCATGATTTGTGCGATGTCGTGCGGTGCAGATGGTGGATGAGGATGTCGTGAGTTGTCGATTCGAGATGTCGACTTGAACTCCTCGAAGGAGATCCTCTCCGCAGTGCCAAGGCCAAACCTCGATCAATGCGATCTATAGACTCTTGACAAAGGACCTCACTTTCACATCTCACATTCGATTCGAGCCACATCTCAGTGTCGAAAATGGTTTCAATACTAAAGCGCATGCGCAAACTGCAAACACGACTCCTCGCGATCCGTCTGGGCTCTGGTGCAATCGTCCTTCCGAAAGATGTCAAGCGAATACACCTGAGCTTCGCGCCGAGGATGAATGGAGGACACATGGGAGCACGGTAGGACATCTGGATAGACTCTCTGAGCGGTCAAGGCTGATGGCGTTCTACAGAAAGTTTTGGCGGCACGAGCTCGTTCGGATGAAATATCACAACCCTTCAGTACCCATGAGCGTGGAGCGATCAGAATCACAAGACGGCCCAGCCGTAATGTCGGTACATTTTGCTGCGAAGGAAGGCGAGGCGAGCGATCGGATCGAGTCGATCAACATGAAGAGCTACACGAATTCCGAGATACTGGACGCCTTGATAAACTTGACGAAAGCAACATCCATCGAACCTACCGCAGAGGACCGAGAGACATTAGCGAAGTTGCAAGAGCAGCAGGTGGCCAGTGAAAGAGATAGTGAACGAGCGCTGGAGCTACGGGCGAAGCAAAAGCGGGAGCAACAGATATTGGAGCAGGCAAGAGGTGATGTGGCATCACAGGCAGCATGAGGAAATAGACAGCAATTTCGGAGAAAACTGGGATGTACAAAGGGTCGACTGGGCGGTTTTGATTCAATGGCGTGGCGTATGGAGCATATCGTGGACACCACAAAGGACAGGACACCTCGCTGTATATCATATGAACGTTTGCATGGCTGTGTCTCACGCTACGGTCGCTACCCCATCTCCGTTCCACCACGCGATGCAGCCGAGCACAAAGACAATGACCATCACATCGCTGAAGATCGTCTTCGCAATGCCGATGTACCTGCCCACAATGCGGATGTAGTTGGCGTACGGCTCGGGGACAAATCCACTGTTGGCGACCATGGCCAAGGGTCCTCCTCCTTGCAGCTGACCTTTTTCCATGAAGTACCGTGTGCTTTGTAGCACCAACTCAGCCGATGTGAAGATGATGAAGAGTCGTGGTCCAAGCCCATTGCCCTCCGTGCTGAGGGTCTGGTACCGCGATGTTTGTGTGCCGTTGAAGGTCGAGGTGAGGCAGATGTAGAAGGCCAGAATGAACGCGAAGATGGCGTGCACTATTCGCCAGAGGTACACAGAGCCAGCCGGTGCCGGTTGTGCTGCTCCCTGCTGTCCTCCGCCCATTGCTCCGCCCATAAGCGATTGTAGCATTGGGGGCATGTCCTGTGGTCCTGCGTTTGGGTTGTTGGAATCGCCCTGGCCTCCCATCGCACCCATCATTTGTTGCATCATCTTGGCGAATGGGTCTTCGTCTTCGCCGTTGCCAGGTCCGCCTTGCGCTCTCCGCTCTTGTTCCATCTGCATCATGGCTGCCGCGAGCGGGTCTTTCGCACCCTGCGCTCCTCTCGCTGGGGTAGAGAAATGCGAGCTGATGTCCACCTCCTACGAGTCTTGTCAGCTGGGTGTTGTTCGAAGAATATGTCTGGCTCGTGGGGTTGATCATACATCGGGATCATCTGCCACGGATGCGACTCGAGGAACGGCTGTTGAATAGTCAGCACAGGCTTATATTCATCGATATCCAGTATATCATAGACATACGTCCTCCGAGCACCTCATCGGGAGGTGCGATCCCTCCGTTCAGTGCCTTGATCTTTGCCAGTCTATCCTCGCCTTGCTCCGTCATCTTTTTCTGTCGTTTCTCGCGGCGCAGGCGTGCCTGCCGCTGGTTCGGGGTTTCGTCTGTCGGACCATCTGATCCAGTGGCTACTGCGGCACTATCGGCCATCGTTGCACGGCTTGGTGAAAGTGGGAATGTTTATTGTTGTGCAAGTGCAATTGGCGTTCAAGAAACTGGATAGCTTTCACATGTGACGTCGCGAGCCAAGAAGTCGCGTTGACCTCGAATCTCTCACCCTGCCTTTCGACTTTCCTCCTACTACGACCACACGACCACCCAAAGTTGCTTTCACTATATGCCATCGGATTAAACTGAGCGGACAATGAGCTCGTTCGACGCAGACCGCCCGCAAGCAGACTGAGGAATCGACGGCCGGTGAATCAGATGCCCAGGCAGGGGTGATCAGGTTCTCTGGTCGAAGCATGCATCCAGCACCGTGTACGAGACGGGACCACGTCCAATGGCGAAGAAGCTGAAGCTCTCTGTGACGCGGGCACCATCCTTTATTGTTTCTACAGACAGCGCACTTCGACACAGCACGCCCATAAACCGTACCCCAGCCCGACTGGACGACACCGTCTCTGCCTGCGTCATGTTCCCTCCAACTTGGACGGCTCCTCCACATTCATCTGAACATCGGTGACATATCTCTTGAACTTTCGAAGGGTGACCTTCTTCTCAAACCTGGTGACGAGACACAATCAGCGACCATCTGACAACATCGTAAGCCATGGACTTACATCTCATCGATCTCGGCTGGTGTGCGACGAGCCAACTCTGGCAGGATATACCATGATATCGCCACAGCGAGCGCGCCTGTTCCGGCAAAGCTACATACGGATATCAGCACCAATGCCATAGGGATGGCAATTCTTGACTTACAAGAATCCGGTCTTGACGCCCCATTTATTGGTTCCATTGATCATCAGTGGTGTGCAGAAATTGAACATGATAGCGATGCAATTTGAAGCAGCCAAACCAAACGCGGCCGTTCTTGCGCGGAGACGTTGCTGGGGTACCTCCGCGGCGTATGCATATCCGATGGCGGAAGCACCTGTGGTGGCAAAGGTCGCCATACATCCAAAGAACACCAAGAGCGAGCCTGTGGCCTGCGCTTTGTAATCGAAGCATCCGATGATCCCGATGGAAAGGACCGATAACACCGTAACGCCGTACGGGTAGATTGTCAGTGGTCGTCGTCCGATGGTATCTGTCAAGCTGCATGTTACCATCATCGAAAGAATTTGACAGCAAGACAGTATGACAGTGACCAAGAAAGGGTCTTTGTTGCCGGCGTACTGGACTGTAGGTGAGGGTCAGCATCGGCTGCAAATCTCCTGCTGTTCGCTCTTACAGAAGTACGTCGCGTAGGTGTTGAACACCGTAAGTCCGACCAATTGCTGGGTGATTTTAGGCCAGGCTGCGATGACAAAGCGAATGAGGTTCTGGCCTTGGAAAACTGAGAAGAAGCCTTCTTGAGAGTCTCTCTTCGCAAGATGTCTCTCCTCTTCGATGGTGTTGTTCATGATATCCTGTCGTTCGTCAGACAACAAGCTTGGACGACGACGAAACAGCGGCATACAATGCTCTCTTGAACGCGGTACCCATCGATGTGGCCATTGTACTTGCGCAGTATCTTGGCCGCGTCGGATGATCGGCCCTTTTGGACTAACCACCACGGAGTCTCTGGCAACAGAAAGAAGATTGTACCCATGGTTCCAACCATGGCCCACTGGACGATTGATCAGCTGAGCGACTGCGCCGGAGAGTGCGTCGTGTCTACCTGAGTATAGATCGCCGTTCGAAAGTCGTACGGATCTGAGTCTCTGAGGCTTTTCAGAGCTACGGATCCGAAGAGCTGCCCAACGACAAACCAGCTGCGTTGTCCTGTCAGTCTCCGGATTGATACGCAGCCTGCGTCGTCAACTCACAAAGTATAAGCATTGATGAAGAAACCTCGCAATTGCGTAGGAGCAACTTCGGAGAGATAGACTGGAACGGTACTTTGAAGCATGCCCACCCCCATGCCGGAAAATAGCTTTGCGACAAGCCAGTGCTCCCATCGAGTCGCGAACGTCTCTGCAAAGATGCTCTGGTTGATATCTCAGCCACTTCTTTCAACATATGATGGGTGTACTCACCGCGACCAAGAAGACCCACAATGTCAGGAGCGCAACCTTCCGTCCGAAAGCGTCTGCAACGAATTGCAACCCCTATGGCACAGTGAGACACTGTCGATGATCCCATCCCAAGCGCTTCACTCACGATTTGGCCAAGCGCTTGGCCAGCAGACTGGATACCTCCCCAAGCTGAGATATACTTGCCAGCGATGATTTTCGTTCCAGGTGTCGCGAACTGTCGGATGAAGCCCTTGTTTGAAACGATGCCACCATTCAGGGTAATCTCTGCGAATGATCAACTCAAATCTATTTGACAGGCCATGACGGACTCACGGTATCCATCGAGCGAAGCAGCAAAGGCAGCACTCATTGCCACGACTCCGACGCGCTTGTACTTCTTCATGCTTTGCCATACGGAATCATCATCGGTCTTGCTGCGCATCTGCATCGTCGGTCCCGAATGGACATGTTCCTCTATATGAGTATCGACGGTCTTCTCGAAGGGTCGTTCGTTGGTCATTTCGTCTTCGGTCTGCGTCGCAGAGGCTGAGGACAGTCGCTGTTGCGAGATTCAAACGTAACCACACGATGGAAAAGTGTCGTGGTTGTTACGGACGAGGAGGCCACGTGAGATGCACCCCAGAATCGACCATGGCATTCAGTTCGTGGGGATATGGGGTAAAGTTTGTCATCCCTGTCTACCGGGTAATGATCCTGGAAATAGACGCGAGCGACCCCTCGAATCTCGGTGGAATAAGCGCCGAGAATGTGACATGGATACGTCCTCTCTCGCGTCGCCTCTGCCTCGATCAAAAGATCAGCTTTGAGCCGAAGGCATATGCAGACATCTGACTAAGTCGGCTGGCGTACTCCGAAGTCGGGTGTACTGAATTCTAAAGTGTACTGACAGCTCATCGAAATGGTCGAAGAAGCTGTACCTGAACGCGCAAGGAGTTCGTCCTGCTGCGGCAACAGTACGCCAATTCATAACGTCTCGATACATCGACGAGACTCGTTCCTGCCCGTACTGCTAGGGTACTTGTGCGGCTCTAAAGGCATATGACTTTGCTACGGTTGCACTGGCAAGGCTGTCCGAGAGCTATACACAAGAGAGAGCGAGGATACGATGCCATGCTCCCTCAAATCACCTCCCGGAAGCTGACTACTCAAGTCCACAGCCTTCGCTAGATGCAATCGTACTTGCTTCTCGCCGTTGGCATCGATGCTCCAGGACACCTTCGCTAGGTTGTCTTTCCCAAGGGCGACAACGGCATCGATCGCCTTGCTCAAGTTCAGTCGAGGTTTGAAAAGCACCTTCTTGCAGCCAGGACCAAGTGGCTGGACGCCTGCCAATTCTGTGCAGTATTCGTAGATGGGCACGCTTCCCCAGGCGTGACAATCAGAGCGCTGCCGCACATCGTCTTCTTCCCATGTTGTCAGGTTATTGGCCAACATCTGTCTCCACGGCTCCCATGTCGGCTGCCACATGGATTCATAAAGCTCATCGCCCGCGATGGAGAAGGCTCGTAAGGCGTAGAACCTCATTACGTAAGAGCACTTCGAGAACATCGGCTTATTAAAGGCTTCGTGCAGCAACCGGAACCTCTCTGTACCCTCGGCGGCTCCAGAAAGGACAGCAAATACCTGGCAATGCTGAGAGTACGCATCATCGCCTGCAACGTCGGACGTTGAGTCCGTGAAGAAGGACCCATCGTAACAGTGAGTGCGGACTGCACGTTGCAACGATTGGGCACGGCTTTCATACTCTGCAGCATGTGCAGGTCGACCAACTTCGATCAAAAGCTTCGCAGCCTTTTGCAGGCCGTACGCGTACAGCAAGCTGAAGTATGTATGCAAGTTCGACTTCCGTCCAGACGTTGGTACACCCTTGTCTGGATGATCGTCTGTGGCTCCCCAGGTCGTCACCCAGTCCACGTATTGCCAGACATCTGCAGGCAAGCCGCTAACCAGGCCGCGTTCATCGACATACGAAGCGAAGAATTCGAGAACCCCGTCAATCCTCGGGAGAAAGGATCGGGAATGTGCCGTGTCGCCGAAGAAAAGATGGTGATCGCATACTTGGAGGATCCAGTATATCGAGAATCCGGCAATGAGTTGCATTACATGAGACGGAAAACGTGACTGGGTCAAGCCCTCGGAGCCAATCGAAGATGCGAAATTGTTGATTGTCTGTCGCATCAATCGGTCGTCGCCTGAGATCAGATAATGGAACAGCCCGACCGAGCGACTATCTCCAGAGTATCTGCCACCTGGTCAGTCGAATGCATATACTGAGCCAACGGAAAACCAACTGCAATTGCTCGTAAAAGGGACAGTCCGAGTATGCATCATGCATACAATTGCGCATCGTTCGAATTGAGACCTCCCAAATCTTCTCGGATTGAGGATCTCCATGGTCCTGCCAGCTTGCCTTAACATCAAGCGGATAATTGGTCTGTTTCGCTTCAAATTTGCTGAGCTCCACAGCCTCAGCTCCAACGTCAATCTCAAGACGGAACAGACGGAACGTCCTGAACCAAAACGGCTCGTACACATTCATTTGCCCCGGAACGATGTCTAAAATGATTTCATCGAACGGTCCCAGAAGATGGCCGTTGCTCGCATCTACTCGGTCCTTCTTGGTCCGAAAGAATGGATAGGATCGAGGCTCTAGCTCATATCCTTCCGAGTATGTAACCTTCATCTTGATTTGAGATTGCTGCCTGGCGTCGAAAGTCCACCTCAAGAACGCTGTAGAGTGGACTTCAGCCTGTATTTCAAGCCGATGCGAGGACTTCGCTGGGAGCGTCAAGGAGGCAGATCCCCGCAGGAAGGCGGTCCAATCCGAGATCTGGCGTGCGCTTTGACATGAGCGAACAGCATGTACATTTGCGACACTCTCCTTCGGCATGGGAATAGAGCGGGGTCGAAGTCGCCACGGCAAGATGTCGCCATTGAGAGTCTTATAACCATATGGTATAGGAGCGTACGTTGGAGCCTGCGGAGCTGAAGTAATGCGCTCACTGATCTGCAAGACAATCTCAGTCTGGCGCCGCTGGAGTTGAGGGTGGTACTCACATGGAGAAAGCCATCGTCGACAAGTCCCGTCGGAAAACGGATGCTATCGTCGATCCAACATCGCCACCCTTTGGTCGAATCAAGATCATGGAGGAGGTCATTGACCACGAAGCCACCACAAATAGTCAGGCCAGGATACGACGTTCGCTCGAATGGCATTGCAGCCCTGGACGAAGCAAAGTAGCGGATAACCGCGAACTCAAGCACATTTTGTCCTTCGATCAAAAAAGGCGCAATGTCCAGAGTGTCGTAATACCAGATGTACGGGCTGCTTCTACATGGTCCAACAGCCACACGAGCTCCGTTCACGTACAGCTTGTAGCGCGTATCTGCGGAAAAGTGCAAAACAGCAGTCTCCGGGAGTGAGCTGATTTGGACCTGGCGCTTGAAATGTACGATGCGTCCTGCGGTATTGGTCTCCGCAGAGTCGATCCAATGCGGTGTCCATATCCAATTTGCGTTCAGCTGGCTGATGACCTGGTCCGCGGTTGTCAGTACTTGAAGAAGCAAGACCGGGCTCAAAAACAAGCAATACCTTTTGGTCCGTGTCTGATAACTTCATTGCGAAGGCTGCTTTGATAACTCAATCGCAGAGCTATCCTGTTGTGAAAAGGCCTTTGGTCCCCCACATCATGCCCTGTGGTTGGCGGAATGCATTGTCCGGGATGCCCAGTCTTCCTCGGCACAATTGCCAGCGAACAGGGGTTCTACAGGGATGAGTCTCGCGTCGGAAGAAAGATGTGCAAGTCGAATGCAACATGCTGGTCACCTTCCGTATTCGATCTAGAGATGTTGCTGCACGGTGCACGTAAGGATATCCGTTGTGTGCACGTGTGTACAGTATGTGTGTGCAATCGTACACACAACATGGACAGTACACACAACATGGACGCTAACCTCGATAGGCGACGACGGCGATGGAGTCGCCTATTCGAGAGAGCTCTCGAGGCAAGCTAAGCGTACTGCTATAGGCGATACGATCGCAAAAAGAAGCAGTTAGCTGCGCCTTCTCGTCGTCGAGTTATACAGATGTATACGAACTAACCCGAGGGCGCTGCTATCTTGCACCCGGCTTTCGATATTGCCTGTTTAAGGTAGCTATTGTGCGCACAACGGAGCTTCGCGGATCTCTGTGCACACTGTGTATATAGTGCACACTGCACGGTGTGTGCAGACTCCACCAACACCCCTAATTCGATCACTCGTTTCGAGCACGAGAAGGCAGGACGCCAGGAACCAGGATCATGCTTCCCATTCGTGGACCGGGCCAACGAATTACACCGAGATCTATTAATGGCGAGCGAAGACAAAAGAGCTGAAACCTCCCGAGATGAATCCCAACATCTCTGCACGAGTGCGCCGTCTGTGAGGAAGATGTCGAAATCCAGGAACTTCGCAATCCTGCTATACTTTACTACTGTGGTCGCAGCCCTTACATACAATGTTTCATCTTCGTCGCCAGCAACTGCCAGCGGACCTTTGAGCGTGGCACCTGTGGGTATCTCGTTAGTACATTCGACTGCTTGACAAGAGTGACAACAGCTGACGAGAGTGGAAAGTTTCGAGTTCTTCACGTTCCCGGAGTACTTCACCTCCGTGAATGCCACGGACCAATGTCTGCAGAACCTGAAAGACGTCGGCGGTGGTGCGTCCACCCGTATACGCATTGGGGGGACCACACAGTAAGAAGACATCCGCAAGAAACCTCCGCTTCGAACGAACTGTAGCTAATTCATGAAGGGACCGTGCCACGTACGATCATGCTTTGTCTGCCGACGTCGAATATGCAGTCGCATCACCCAAGGACGCCCCGGCGTCTCTGACTTACGGGCCTTCTTTCTTCGCCCGGGCTGGAACTTATGGCGGCCAAGTGACCGTTGGTAAGGCGAATACGATGCGCGACCATCGACTTGTATATTGACTGCCAACCAAGGGCTCAATCGTGAACTCAACAAACTTAACAACACCATCGCGGCGGCTCGGGTAGCGCAGGAGAAGATGAGCAATCTCGAAGCGATTGAGCTTGGCAATGAACCAGAATGTGAGTCTGTCCAAGCCATCTCACTTGCAGCCAGTCTCGGGAACTAAGAACATGCTGTAGATTACAGCTCTACCAGTCCGATTGCCGAGGGTCAAGCCTGGACGACGCAACGAGACTACGCGTCGCAAATATCATGGCAGATATCACTTGGCCAGAACCTTTCAACGCCAAACATTATTCAGGCTGGAGTGTACTTGGAAGCCAGGGAGTTCAACAACAAAGACCTCGCCTCTATTGAGACCACCGCTGCTCTGGAATATGTGAAGACGTTCGACTCTCACCATTATCCTCAATCAGGCCCATCATCAAACCTTACATCGCTCATGAATCATGCTGAGATCGTTTCTCGAGCTGCTGCGTTCAAGGGGGAAGTAGCAGCAGCGAAGAGCAAGGGGAAGATTCATGTGTTCGGGGAGACAAACTCTGGTAAGAGAATCGGCACGTGGTCGTTCGAACGGGTCATACTGACACCTTTGTACAGCAACTCAAGGTGGAGGAGGTATTAGTCCGACCTTTGGAGCTGGCCTTTGGATCGTTGACTACGTTCTGCAAGCCATGATTCTGGGATCCGAGGTAAGCTCCGAATGAAGCATCACCTCCGAGCGCTTCATTGACACTCTTTCAATGCAGTCCCTCTTCTTCCACCAGGGTACTATCGGCAATTGTAAGTTCGACGATCTCACAATTCGGGCATAGCGGCTAACACCGCAAGGTCAATACTGCTGGTGGGGACGGTTCAGCATGGGTGCGCCCTACTACGGTGCATACTTCGCCACCCAAGCCCTTGCCAATGTCGCATACATCGCTCAAATGGACGACGGCTCTTCTCAATATGCAGCATACGCTCTGTATGACAGCAACAAAGCCTTGACCAAGGTCTTGCTATACAACTCGGACTACTACACCTCTGGAACCAGATCCGCTCAGTATTTTACGTTGACAGGCTTGAACGGCTCGTCCACCACCGCGGTCAGGCTCACGGCGAGCTTCGCGACTTCGAGACAGGATCAAGGTCAGATTCCGACCGTCGGTGGTCAGAGTTTCGAGGACGGCACTTGTGTCATTCAAGGAACTCCGGTCAAGGAGAAGACAGTTGTGGCAGATGGTCAGGCAACCTTTAAGGTCGCGGCAACAGAAGCGCTGTTGATATACGTGTCGTGAGCCGCAAGGGCAGATATTTTAGCAGGGCGGCAAAAACTAGCATACATACAAGACTTAGCAGGGTGGTGACATTAGCATGAAATCAACTCAGCAAGGTGTGCAGATTAGTCGACAGAACACATGCATAGTCGTACAGGCAAGTTGGCAGGCCATGCCAGACATATAGTTGTGCAGGTAGTAAATTACGCTCTGTGGTCGTACAGGTAGGTCTATAGCAGACCAGAATGCTTCACATCACGGCTAGAATCTACCAATTGATCTCCAGACAAGTTTGTATGACACAACGTAGTAATCATGCTTCGTAGTGAAGTTACATGCAACAGCTAATCTGTTTCGGTAAGACATTCCTTCAGTAAGACATTCCTCCATTGTGTCGATGCATCAATTCAAATCATGTATCCAACTTTGTCAAGCCAAGAGTGATATCTCGAGAGCAACCCGATCTCTGCTTCACTATACGCTTGGTGCCACGGCGATGCATTGATGGTGCTTTGAATCCAGACATGCAGTATCGCGCCTTCAGATCACGTTCTCAGCGCCTGCATGGAGACTTGGGCGGAGATCCCGGGGAAGCAGCCGATGCCTCGATCTCAGAAATCAAGGTCAGCACCCGCTTGCGCTTGGGCGCGTCGTGTTCGAGCACTGGGTCGCACATCAGCATCAATTTCTGGGTCGCTCTCTGTAGCAAAGTTAGGGTGAATTCGATGGGAGAGGTGAGTGTTCAATAGTTACCATCGCCGATGCCCCAAGCTCGACCACCAGAGCGGGATCCCATTCCATCGCCAGCAGTCTTGTAGATCTTCTTCGGTGCTGCCGTCGGCTCTTCAGCGACCTTGCGAGAACCCATACCGTCGCCGGCGGTCTTGTAAATCTTCTTGGGCGCATCGACCTGGCCGTCAAAGCCCCAATTAGTGGACAGATCCGTGCGAGTACCACGCTTGTTAGGCGCTTGAGCACCCTTTGATCCGGCAGGAGAGTTGTCGGACATCGAGTAGTGAGGACCGAAGTCATCGCCGCGGCGGGAGTTGTTCGTGTTCGTCGACACCGTCTTCTCGGCTGATCGAGAGCCATATGAAGTCCGCGCGTCCTCCATGGTTGGATCTTGGTAGAGACCCATGCCCTTCTGTCGTTGAAGACTCTTGCCAACCTTGTACTCTTTCACGGGACCGTCGGATGCGTCAGTCATGTCGAAGTGGGAGTCGGCATCTTTGCGAGGGGCGTGGACGATCGGGCGCTTCGGAGGAGAGGGTGGGTAGTCCTGCCTCTGGTTAGTCAAATGCTTTGATGTGTTCAAAAGTGAGAATGTCACTCACCTCATCGACATCAGCGCCCCAGTGACGCTCATCGTCCCGTCTTGGCTTCTCAATGTGCTTTGGTGGTGTTGAGAAGTCCTCGAAGCTGAAGGTGGTGTTGTTATTTCCGCCCTGTCCCTTGCTGAAAGGACGATTCTCCTTGGTCGGGGCATCCTCGCCATCTCCGAACGCGAAATGCTCGTATTTCTGGTTGTACGTCTTCTTGCGCTCTGGCGATCTCGAATCTTCCATATCTTTGCCTTGATCGAAAAGTCGGTTGCCAGCGTAATGTTTACCGGCACCGGCCTTGAGGATAGTACCGTCGGTCTTGTGCGGGGAGCTGCTTCTACCAGCAATCGCATGAGCTGCAGCACTCTCTCCGTTGGTGAAAAGCTCGTCGTACTCGCGCGGAGCAGGCTTGGCCGACTTTGCAGTGGAGTACTTTGGTCCTTCGTAAGAGCGTCCGGAGTCGTTTGAATCACGCTCAGAGAACAGCGACAGACTGGCGTGTGGGTCGCGGGTCGCCGAGAAACTGTCACGTTTGCTGTGTTGGCTGATGACGACCTCGTTGGGGTCGCGGGCAGCCAATGGCTTGTGGTTGCCATTACCGTTGCCGGGCGCGCCGCTGTTGCCAGCCTTGACGCTGGCAGTCACAAAGTCGGCTTGCGCTTTGCCATCTCGGATCGGCCAGTTGCGACCGGTCCTGCCAATGGCCTCGACCTGCTTCAGTAGTGTGCCCTGATCCCAGTACAGACGAATCTGCCGGATCTTCGACTCCGAATTGTACGTCACCACGTGTGTGACGGCGAATGTGACCTCGCGCTCGTCCAGGAGGTTGGAGTCCATGCTCGGGAGGTATGCGCCGCCGCCTGACTGGAAGAGCAGGGTCGTGAGAGTCTCGACGCAGCATCCATCGTCGCCCTCAATGACATTGAGCACCTTCTCTTCCTTCTTCTCCAGCTGCTTCGACTGCGCAGCGATGTGCTTCAAGATGGCGGTCGGCTCCTTGATGGCCGTCGTGGTGGTGATGTAATTCAGGGAGGCATCGTCGGCCAGAGCCGCGGTCGTGGGAGAGCGGAGAAAGGAGAGGTACGCCATGTCGGTGGTCTCCCGCTGCGTGCGTTCTGTGGGAAATGCGTGTGTTGTGTGTATCGGTGCGGTTGTGTTGTCGATGTCGCGCTGCAGACGCGAAAGGAAAGAAGTCGTGTCGGAACAAAACAATCTTTTCGTGGCCCGAACTTTGAAAAGGTGCTCCTGGACGTCGCAGGGGTGTCATGCCTTCCGGTAAACAACTTACCCGATCGAGCACGCTTCATGCACCTAGACCCCTCGTCCCCGCTTTACCAATCACATGCGAAACTTTAAGCGCGAGCTGGAAACGTCCCGTCGTTCACAGACACAAGGCGTCTTCACTTTGAACTCCATCGAAGTCGACTTTGTAGTGAGCAGCATGCGTTCGAAACCACCAAAGTAAGAGCAACGAAGCCTTGGACGATGCATGAGATCGATTCGCTCACGTAGCAGCGCCGATGTATGCTGACGGGGGCCGAGAGTCAGAGACCAAAATTTTAGACCGGACCTTACCTACGCCACTTTTTGATGGTCGTCTTGTGGTCGGCGTGGTGCAGAATACACGGTCGATCGAACATTTCGAACGAACACTCCATTTTATGCATTGCAATCTTGTCTGTCCGAAATATTTACCTCCAGGTACACAGGTACACCGGAGCAACTTCGTGGTCTGCCAGAATCCCCTTCTACACACACTACTCGGGACCTTAATCCGGACGACAACGCAGAGAGCAAATTTCTTAATCGGGAACAGCTCACAAGACTTTGCATAAGTCGCAAGATCTACAAGCGCAAACTATGAAGCGCGTTCTCCGCCGAGCTGGCTACCCTAGCAAGCTACTGGTGATGTTCACATTCACCGCCCACCATGCACAGCCAGTGAGACGACTCGGAAGCCTTTGCTCACGCCTCATACGCAACCCAGTCCTGCCCTTCTAGGTAAGTCCTGGCTTTGCCGACCACACTTTCTGCACACCTTATCATTGAGTGCGTTGTCCCATCGTCTTCGATTCATGACTGGACGGTTTCTGCGCGATGCAGGACCACTGACGCTTGCTCGCCTAAGAGATTATCGGTACTTCTACACACAACCCGGGAGATCCCTGCCGCGATGATCTACTCTGTGCTTGAATGCAATGCGAGCTTTGGAACATAGTATAAGGAAGGTCGTCTGCTACTCGTTCGGGAGGCAGGGCGACTTGCGAATGCACCTTCCAAGCTGCCATCGCACTGCTCCGTCGTTGCTGAAGCCGCAAAAATGAGGAACTACATGGAAGCTGGATGGTTCTACTCTGGCCACCAGATTCGACGCTACTTTTCGACCCGCTTGACATCATTGAGACCTCCCCGCGCGGCTTTGAAGAATCCGTGGGAGATAGTCCGGGAACTGGATGGTCACCAATGGGCCATGTTTGGCGTCAGCTTTGCTGCTTGGACATGGGACGCCTTCGACTTCTTCACGGTGGGCCTCTGTGTCACTGAGATCGCTGAAGATTTCGGAGAACTTCCTTCTGCTATTACGTGGGGTGAGTCGCTACTCTAGGGAGCGATAGTGGCACCGAAACTCGCTGACTATTGTCCAGGAATTACTATCACGCTCATGCTACGTTCGGTGGGAGCGCTGATCTCCGGCAGCATCGGAGATCGATATGGCCGGAAGTGGATCATGATAGCCAATCTCAGTCTGTTCATCATCCTGGAACTCTGCTCCGGGTTCTGCAATACTCTGCCTCAGCTTCTCGGTGTCCGAGCCCTATACGGAATCTGTATGGGTGGTCTTCTTGGTCCCGCCGTGGCCACTGCTCTCGAGGACCTGCCTTACGATGCGCGCGGAATTCTTGGCGCCCTTTTCCATCAGGGCTACGCTTTTGGGTACATCTTAGCGGCGTTGTTCTATCGCGCGTTCGTGCCGACCTATGGTTGGAGATCGCTCTTCTGGTTCGGCGCAGGTCCTCCCGTCCTTATTATCGCATGGCGCCTCTATCTTCCCGAGACCAACAGCTTCCAAGTCCTCAAAGCCGCCCGCGAAGATGAGTACGAAAAGGGTGTCCGGAACGGATCCAGATTCAGCGGCCTCCGTGCCTTTCTCGATGAAGCTAATAAGACCTTCCGCGATAACTGGGTGCTTTTTGTGTTCATGGTTATGCTAATGACAGCATTCAATTGTCTAACACATGGCGGAGATCTGTATCCGACTTTTCTCAAGATCCAAGCCGAAGCTGGTCCCACCCAAGTCACAATCGTGACCTTTATCGGACAAGTAGGCTCGATCTTGGGATCAACGACCGCCGGCTGGTTTTCGACCTTCGCTGGTCGACGTCTGACTATGATGGTGTGTTGTGTGATGGGAGGCGCGCTTGTGGCGCCGTACGTACTCCTCAGAGGCGACAGACTGATTGCAGTCACTGTGAGTCACCGTAGAACATCTTTGAACCGGAACGTACATTCTTCCAACATCTTCTGGGCGGTGGAGGTGAGTACAAAAGGCTGAAGGTCTGCAGCTTAGCCTGAGTCCATCTCGTGGTCCATACTAGCAGATCTCGGCTTTGAGCCAACCCTATCGTTTTGTGCAATTGCTGACTTCACCAGTCTGGGGCCCCGTTCCAGTCTACTTGGTCGAATTATCCCCATACGCATTAAGAACATTCTTCTATGGCGTTACGTACCAGCTAGGTAACCTTGCCAGTGCTGCGAGTGCTACGATCGAAGCAAAGATTGGCGAAAGGTTCCCTTTACCGCCATCACCAGATGGCAAGAAGAGATTTGATTACGGGAAAGTAATTGGTAAGCTCTCATGGATGACTTCAAATTATCAGACCACTCACGCCGGCAGGTATCTACATGGGAATATCATTTGTAGTCATTATGATACTTGTCTTCCTTGGTCCAGAGATGACGCAGAAAGAACGGGATGAAGAGGCATCTGTCGTTCTTAAACTGGAAGAAGTGCGGGTTAACGGTCGCAGCCTTACGGAGATGGGCCGAAGAGGGAAGACGACAGCAGGAGACACGGCGTCATCGAGTGGCAGTGAAGAAGGTATGGCTGAGAAGCGAGTCAGAGTCGGGAAGAGCGAGGCCGCGGCCGCTCGCATTGAAGATGTCTAACATTTACTTCTAGATAGTGATGGTCTGAACGAGCAGAGCGAGCCTCTCTTATGACGATGTCGTATATGCCGCTTCTGAATTTGGCCGTTACTGCAGGTGGTGCCAGCCGCAACAGCTTGGAAGATGACCTTGCCGTGGTTGCAGAGTCCGAATTGTGAGCCGCCGTTGCAAACGACAGCGCCGTCCGTAGCGCAAGAAGCGCCGCTGGAAGAGGCTGTCTCGATTGACGGAGCAGCACCCGAGGATGACTCAGGGCCAGACTCAGGCATGGACTCAGGGGAAGAGCTACCTCCGTAGGAAGATCCAATGCCCCACGAGCTATTGCCTGGTGAAGCACTGCCACCGTAGGACGAGCCAGTGGCCAAAGGTGTAGGAGCGGAGTTGCTTGCCGATGCAGGTCCCGAGATGCCGGCGCCCGAAGATGGAGTCAATGTCGGATAGGATACCGGTGCTTCAGTAGCCGCAGATGACTGTGGTACAGACGCTACGCTGGACACGATAGTGATCATGGTAGTCGGAGATGCATAGCTGCTGTCATTGCTAGTGGCTGAGGGCGCGATGCCTCCGTAACCAGGAGCAGTGGCCGACGCAGCTTGAGAACTCGAGTCATCCCCTTGCGGCGCACCTGTCTGATAACCTGATGCGTTTGCAGTTTGAGCAGCGGCACTGGCAGCACAACTCGGTCCGCTAGCACCCTTGATAGCTGATGAGTCCCTGAGAATGCTCTGACCTGGATGTGGAACTTCAAGGTCGGTTGTCTCCACGGAAGAGCATTCTGAAGTAGGCAAGTTGATGAGATAGAGGTTTGGTAGACTGTCGTAGACTTCTTTGGTGCCAGACCCGCCTGTAATATCAATCGGCGCGCAGTTCTGATAGACCTCACGGTTGCCGATTTTGTTGTACCAGGTCCAAGAAAGTGTCGCTCGGCCATCTGGGAAACCTTTCGGTATCTGAAATGTGAAGTTGTTGGAGCCGGAATTGCCATCTCCGGTAGTCGGACAGCCGCCTTCGTACACCTGGATGACTTTCCACACCGACTTGAAGTCCGGCTCCTCATCAAGGGATATCGCAATTTGACAAGTTCCTCCGCCATGAGATGCGGATCCGTTGAAGGTGAGCGCGATTGGTGAGCCGACCGCCATGTTGTTCACGCCATGCTCGCCAATGTCGTATACACCCGGGCGTTGCTTGCAAGGGTAGTCTGAGCCAGCGCTTCCGGGTTTTGCGTTGTTTAGGGGGTTGGTGTTGAGGCCTTTGTCGAAGGGAAAGGGCTGATGCATGACCATATGGGCGTCGACATGTCCGAAGGATAAGAGCGCCACGACAGCGAGCGAGATCTTGCTGAAAGACATGTCGGTCGACAATGTTGTCGTTGCTAATTAGACGTGAAGCTGCTGTCGCGCGACAAACCTAGACCAGCTAGATCTTACAGCTCAGCGAAAGGAGTGTGGTTGCTTTTGAGCCGTTTGGGGTATCTTTGAAGGAGCGGTAGGAAGGAAAGTTGCTGAAAGAACTGTGGAATGATGGTAAAGACAGGAAATATCTGGTGGAGCAGACAGGACTTAAATGCGAGGAAACGGGAGAACGGCAAGAAGGAGGTATTGAGCACCTACCTCCTGCAACACATCGTCGGACGCACGACAAGTCCATTTTGAGACAGTGGGCCTTCTGTCTGTCGTCCATCGGCCTAAGACACGGCGACCACGCATAGTTGCTGCACCAGAAAGTGATTGTGGCCGAAGTGAAGTTTGAAGTGCATACGCACTGGTTGGGCATGGCTTCACGCTGTCCGATGTCCCACGGTTTCGTGGCGTACGAAGCATCCTCAGGAGCTCCACCCGGGGGAAGGAATCTGCAGCCCGCCAGGCGAACGAAGAGAGTGTGGCCGTCGATAGGTAGAGCAACAAACCACATCCGAAGAAGCATGAGTAGGTATCATGCGCAGATGCTGCGGTGGATTTATGGCCAAGGACGCGCAAATGGGTCGAGGACGTCGAGACATGAAACACGCGTGCCAGAATCGGGTGTTTTAAGCGCCGCCATTGCTCATATATTCATCGGTGTGGTGCTGTGGGTTGAAAGATGGAGCATCTTGGTGATACAAAGTAACCTGTGGCCGTGATGGCAGCCCGCGGTGGGCCTTTTGATCCATGGGGGTGGTGTTGTTGGTGTTGTGTGCGAGAAAGGACGACGGTCATGAGGGAAGGTAGAACTACAGATTCTTGCCTTAGGCAGAGATCCTCAGATATTCTCCACAACGCGTATGTTCTAGCTCAAGGCCAGGGCTTCACGTTCACAATGAGCCAGGCCCTCACATCTATTACGTTTCATTCCACGACCAACGCAACACCCACGGCCAAGAATATAGCCGATCAAAATCGCGCTACCTTTGCGACTCTGTGGACACCCATGTCGCCGTAGTCGGCCAGCGCATTCCTCCACCCTGCTCTTCGCGACGAAGCCTCAAACAATCCTCTCGCGGCAGACCCTCGTGGTCTAGCCAACCTACACTCCCTCGATATGACGACCGCCGTGAACATGAATCGGACGAACGCGCCGCAAGCATTCGTGTCCAGCTTCGCGCCGCGCATTCGGACGTTCGGAAACTCCTTGCTCACACCCGTCGTTCCTCAGACCATACTCCCGCAAGTACGAACGACAAAGCGAGGGACGACTGCGATCAACTATGCCGAAGAGTTCGACGATGAGAGCATTGAGGATTCTGATGGGCCTCGCCGGCCGACCGGTCTGCGCACGGCTCAGCAACGGCAGGGACCTGATCCGATGATTGAGAAGGTGAAAGAGCTGGGCAAGGAGATACATGAGCCCGTCGATGTGCAGGGAATCTGGCGAGATTGGATGGGCAAACCGAAACGAACATTGACCGAGAGGCAAATGCACGTACAGTCTGCTTTACCGACCACTCTCATACCGATCAAAATCGACCTAGATGTTGCACCGTTTCGCCCCGAAGCAGCATTACCCACGCCTAGCAACGCGAGAGACTTCGGTATTGATGAAAATCTACCCGCATACAAAGCGCCGGAGCCGACACCACCATACCGGTTGAAGGACAGCTTTCTGTGGAACTTGCATGAGGCATTGATCACGCCAGACATGTTCGCGAAGACTTTCGTTGACGAATTGGATTTTCCCGTAATGCGGAAGCAGGCCATGATTCTCGAGATCGCGCAGCAAATCCGAGTACAGCTAGAGGAGCATGCCGCGATTGCCTTACATCCACTCTTCCAGCCCGAAGCCAGCCAGCCAGCCGCCGCGACCAATGCGCCTACACCGGCGGTCCGACCAGCACTTTCACCTCAGGGCTCGTCGACGCCGTTGGTAGCGGATACACCGACCGCAAGCCACCTCCAACTTCCGCAGACCAATGGACTCCTTGCATCGGATCCTCCAACACCCATGGCAAATGGCAATGGAACATCGACTCCTGCGATAACTGCGAATGCCCAACCACTACCCAAGGACCCATCTGGATCTTCCGCGCTCAATCCGCCCGATACTCACCGCTGTGTCATCACTCTATCGATCAACATGCAAAACAAGCTGTATACGGATAAATTCGAATGGTCACTACTACATCCTCCTGGGTTTCCAGAGATCTTCGCAAAGCAGACCTGTGCAGATCTTGGCTTGCACGGCGAGTGGGTGCCAAATATGGCACATGCAATTTATGAAGCCAGTCTGCGTTTGAAAAAAGACATGATCGACAACGCTGGTACTCTGGCCGGTGTGGTCGGGAGTGGTGTCGACGGATGGGGCGTGATCGAGAACGAAGCCTGCGAGTATCATGGCACAGCCGAGTCCGCTCTGGGTGTGGGAGCAGGGTGGCGCTTTGATGAGAACGATCTCGGAGGCGACTGGGAGCCGAAAATCGAAGTCCTTAACAAGGAGGAGATTGAAAGGCGCGAAGGCGACCGAGAACGACAAATTCGAAGACAACGCAGAGAGACGGCTCGGTTCACCACAAACTTGCAAACTCAAAGCAGTGGGCTGGGTGACTACTTTGCTGGTGGTCTGGGTGCATCACAAGGCACTCCGGGAGGCGCCGACGACGAACGCATGGGCCGTGGTGAGCGGGCGAAGAAGAAGCGAAGATTCCGGAGTTTGTCACCGGCTGGACGTGATACACCCGAGGTGGCTGGATTTGGAGGCACTTCCAGTCAGCTCACCGAGGGCGAGAGGCAGTACTGGAGCTGTTCGCATTGTAATGTCTGGGGCACTGCTATATGGGGAGTCCGCGATGGTCCAGCAGGCCCAAGGGTATGTCTTTCATGCTCGTGCTCATCCTACCGAATCTCACTAACATCTCTGCTAGACTCTCTGCAACAACTGCGGCCTCCTCTACGAGCGCGACAAGCGTCTCCCACCCTGGAACCACCGCCTCTTCTACACCGACAAGAACCAAGCTTCTCGCGAAGCAAACATGCCCACTCACGCCCAAGTTCCCATGGTCCATCAACAACCCGCCCGCCACATCCAGAACTTCCAATCCGACGTCTCCTCATTTCCGCAATCCACTCCTCCCACCGCCTCCCGCTCCTTCAACCGCGCCGCCGAGGATCCTTCTTCCCACCTCTACACCGGCAACACGACGGGTGGTCAAGGCCAGATTTCCGCCAGCACTATGGCTGATATCACAAATTACGCCGAACCCGGCGAGGATTTGGACTGGACGAAGATTACCGAGCCGAGGGAGAGAAAGCGGCTGCAGAATATCATCAACGGCAGGAAGTATCGGGAGAGGAGATTGGCGGCGGAGGGTCATGGTGGCAGTGGCGGAAATTACCCCGGTGCATCGGGAGTCGGGAGTTTTCTCAGTACGGGTTATGGGTCTAGGCAGTCCGCTCAACAGGGCGGTGGGTCAGCACAAGGAACGCCCACGGCGGCGTGAGGAGATGGTGTGTAACTGTATTAGCGATGGCGTCAAAAGGACTGGTGGCGGGAGCTGGAAGGCTTGTGCGATTATGCTTTTGATAGAAGACAGATGGCTGTGGACAGAATTGATGTTGTTGTGTGCCTCCATTTCTTCTCGACCGTGTCACCAGCTTCCTTCGCGGTGAATACAACAACGCTATGTGTGTGAACCGACGTGCAAACAATAACCCTCTCTGTAACTATGCCATACATTTCCATTGATCAATAGAACAATCGAACAGGTTACCATCATCATATCTTGATCACCTCTACGCAGCATCCACAGCAGCCCTCTTCGCAGCAGGCTCGTCTTCTGCCGAAGAAGTCTATGCAATCATTAGGAATGCAATGCTCAAGCACACGCGTTGAAGGATCACTCACATCATCGGCCTTCCTCTTCGCCCCAACGGTCACGCCTGGCGTACTAGGTGCCGTCGCTAGCTCCGAATCCTCGTTGACACTCGTCTGGTCCGTCATGTTCGCAATCGGCGTCCCAGCTTTAGGTCGCAAACCAATATTGCCGACGACATTTCGGTCGCCGATGACAGTGATGCCGCAGTTGATCGTCAAGTCGACCTTCAGAGACCGTGGAGATCTGCGTTGACCTGCTGCTGCGACGGCGTTGAGCTGGCTGACGGCTTGTAGTAACAGGCTGCTGAAGTTGGAGGCGTCTGCGAGAGATGTCGCGGGAATCGGCACGAGATTGTGGCTTCCTTGGATCCGGTTGGCCGCGTTGATCGTAAGCTTTAGAGGTAGAGATGAAAGAGGTGATGTGTCGGCTGTGCTCTGGTCTTCCTCCTCGTCTTCATCGTCGTACTCATCGGCCTCTGAGTCGGAATCATCATCTTCGTATGGTGGTGGTGGACAGGAGGGCACGTTTTGTTGCAGAGCATTTCGGATCTGTTCGATGCGGATCTTTTGATGGAGATGAGCGAATCCCGAGGGGTCCATGGTTGCAGTCGCGTTGAAGGCTTTTGGTGAGGGTCGATGCAAGAGGAGTCGGTAATGTAGAAGGGAAGGCAGGATGTGTTTGTTGGCCTGCGACACAAAAGACAGTCTCTTGCTACTGTCGACCGGATGTCTTGCTCACAAGGGAAAGCTATGCTTCCTTCGAGAAGTGAACAGAGCAAGCGGACGTCGTCCTGATTGTTGATATTCTTGTCTGCTTGAGGGAGATGAGATGGATAAATGTCTTGATTTGATAGCAGAGGAGAAAGAAGAGATGGAAGAGAGGAATAGATGTATCTTATCTTTTCAGTGATCAATAGGAAACTCATCGAGGTGGGTAGCACGAGTGGTCCCGTCAGCCTGAACGGCGACAATAGCATCCATCTTCCTATTGTCCTGCGGGCTGGTGCAAACTCAAATCTGCTGCGCTGCCACCGCGCCGTGAGCGACATGCCGCGACACACGACATTCTTGTAACCCTGAATGCCGATGACAGACCGACAATTGTTCCAGACTGCGTCCGCCACCACACCATGTATGTTGCAAGGTGGTGTTGGTGATCACGGCGCGGAGTAAATCTGGAACTACGACAATAGGAAGAAAGAAAGAAAAGCGGAGGCTGGTCTTGGCGCTTACTATGGTCCAACATCACCTAGAGTACCTCTTATCATTCTTTCACTCCAACTCCTCTCCTTCGACTTATCGACTTATCATTCCCTACTGCGTGATTTATCACCTAGTCATCCATGGTACTGTGCATCATGATGGCCCAGGTCGACCAAATGCCCTGCCATGTCTTGCTTCTGGCGACTCGGCTATTGATCGGCTTGTCAGGATCATCCTTGCCTGAAACTCCTTCCACTTTGCTCGCCCCGACTTCCAACAAAGGTCATCGCGACTCCTCCACTGCGAGAGTCCAGGCTACCGGATTGGGACAGCAATATCCTGTACTGGACCTGAGCTAGCGCGATCATTTGCAAGGAATGAGGCGAGAGGTAGGGGCGATAGGTAGGGGCGAGAGGTAGGGGCATCACTGAATCGCGCGATTTATTGTCCGAATTGAAACCCGAATGGCACCGATACATGCCCATCCTGTCCGTCCTGTCCAGCAGTCTTTATGTCGAACACATTCCGCACGGCCTTTTCTTCTTGATTATTCCAACCATTGACAACCTATCTATTCTTACCGAGGAGAAGCTTGCCGGCCATGAAGGTCAACATCGCGTTCGTGGTCCAGACGCTGGCATGTCTTTGCACGGCTTTGGCCCAAAATGAAGTCAACTCAGAACGTGGAGCCACAGCGGAAGCAGACTATGATGTCGTAGTCGTTGGAGGCGGCTATGCAGGTCTGGCGGCAGCGAGTTCCCTGGGTCGTGTCAGGAGGACCGTGCTGCTCGTCGACTCTGCGGAGTATCGGAACAACTACACTCGTCGTGTCCACGACGTTCTGGGCTTTGATGGTGAGATGATCCTTTCATGTTCTCAGGTTTCAAGTGCTCACATTGGCTCTTTCTAGGCGTCACGCCGGCCTGGATCCGCTTCAGGGCACGTCAGCAGATCATGGAATATCCCACCATCCATTTCACAAACGGGACGGTCGACGCCATCCAGTCTCAAGGATCCAGTTCTGCGACTTTCTTCAGTGTTTCCGCACGCATTGGCAACGACGAGAAATCGACGACCGTCACGGCTCGCAAGGTCGTAATCGCAACCGGTCTCCGCGACATCATTCCCAACACACCAGGTCTGCCTGACTGTTGGGGCCAAGGTGTCTGGTGGTGTCCTTTCTGTGACGGATACGAGCACGTAGACCAGCCTATAGGCGTCCTAGGCGGCCTCGATGTTTCCGCCAATACTCCCCTCGAGATCCTGTCCCAGAACAAGGACATCATCCTCTTCGTGAACGGCACCGATACTCCTGAGAACCGCGCCATTGCTGACAAGAAGCTTCCACACTGGGACAAGTGGTTGCAAATCAACAACATCAAGGTCGATAATCGTTCCATCACTTCTTTCGAGAGGTTGAAGGACGGCGGCGCGGTCAAAGGGGATCCCAGCAGAGCTACTAGTCCCGAGTACGATCTTTTCCGTCTGCACTTCAGCACCGGTGAGCCCGTCGAGCGTGCAGGATTCATGACGAATTTCAAGAATGAGCAGCGCTCTATGGTTGGCGCCAACGCGGGTGTGACGCTGTACGGCGGAAGGCTACAGGCGAATGATAGCAAGGGCATGGAGACCAATGTTCCGGGCATATACGCCGTTGGTGACGCGAATACCGACAACTCTACGAATGTCTACCATGCCATGTGGAGTGGCAAACGGGCGGCTGTGTCGCTGCACGGTGAGTCGCAAACTTTAAACTCGAAAGAAATGGCAGCGACTGACGGATGCATAGTTCGTATCGAGACCGAGAATGCAGAGGCAGAGGTTAGTAATGGTCATGGCAAGAGAGACAACTATGTTGTCGAAGACGAGCGTTCCTTATGGCGTCGCGTCAATGGGCCAGACGATGTCCTGAAAGTGGGAGAATACGACCGCTGGTGATCATCGGACGATGCGACTGTGAGCCATCACGACATTTGTTCGGAGCAGAAGTCAGTCGCTACCGAACGGAAACGTTTGTATACATGAATAAGAGCTACAAAGCAATGAAGTTTAAGACTTGTTCGATCTACCACCTGGGTCGATCTTTGGTGAGATGTCAATGTCTAGGTCCCTCCCACGAATATGGACAGAAGTTGAGGATTGCCATCAGCCAGCGTGCCCGACTGATCCACGCCTCCAGTTGGGTTCACATCATCGTAGCCTGCATTCAGTTAGCAGTGCACTTCTCGAAAATTTCAAATTCGTAACAACTCACTGAAAGCATAGCCCTTCTTGTCGGGTTCCTTCTGATGCACAATCCCGCTGTAGCGGTTGTTCGGCCTCGTCTTGTAGTATCTGTCCGCCGGCAGGTTTGGCTGGATGTTGCCGCCATCGTATAACAATGTTCCGCGGTTGAACGCTGCGCACAGTCTCGGAACGACTGCACGGTGGACTCCATTGTCGGATCCTTGAATCGCGAAAGGACCAGAGTTGCAGCCGAAGATATCACCGGCCGTGGGCTTCGCATAGCCGCGATTGTCGCCTGCACAGGTGAGGACGTTGTTGTTGACACGACAGGCGACTTTGCCGGCACCAGACTGCGTGTCGATGGTAAGAGTGTTCTGAGTGTAGCGACTCCAGACTTGGTTGACATAGTCGGTCCAGTAATTGCCGAATGCACCATTGCCGGAAGCCTGGTATGGGAATGGGGCGACGACACGAAGAGGACCATTGCTGCCGGATTGACAGAGGCTGCTCCAAGGCTGGCCATCGCGCGACTGTTGCTCCGCGAGCAAGGAGCAGATGCCGCTCACGCCGCCGGGAGGAATACCTCTGACAACGCGAGTCTGGCCGTTGCCGCCTTGCATGGACATGCCGAGTGAGAGACCGACGAAGTCGACGTAGCTGAGGTTGGCGTAGAGTCCACCTGCGTTGTTGGTGAGTTCGACGAAACCCCAGTTGATGCCAGCCGAGGGGTCGCGAGGGTTTGCGAACGAAGGCTGAACTGATCCGGGGCCATTGCCGGCCCAGACAGAGTAGAATTTGAGATTGCCCTGCGCGAACCATACTCGGGAGGCGGAGATGTAGTTTGGCAGCACGATACGAGTTGTGCCACCTCTGACGGTGTTGAGTGGGATGGCGATGTTAGCGAAGACTTCGCGAGGAGCGGTGTAGCTGGCATCGGCGTATGGGTAGAAGAATTGTCCATTGGGTTGGACGAAGACGATGCGGCCGCTGGGATCGAGACCAGTGATGTAGGCATTGACGGCGCCGCCCATGTTGTTGACGAGGTTCAAGGGAAGGCGGCTATTGGCCTCAATGCTGAACGTCGTTTCGTTGGAAGGAGTTGGGTTTGGATTGGTGGCATTGAGAGTGTTCTCTGCTGTTATGATGATGTCTTTGACACCACCTGGCATGACGGGTACTGTGTTCTTGGTCTTTGGTGGCGCAGCGGCAACATTGTGGAAGATAGTAGCAGTCGCCGCCAAAAGGAGGCTCCAGGAAGTATACATTCTTTCTGAAAACGAATGGACGCCCGTAGGCTGAACGACAGAAATGAGAGAATGAAAGCGAAAGTAGAACGACGGTACTGTATACCCGAATATGCTTGAGAGAACAAAAGATGAGGATATGCCCACCAATTGATATACCTTTGCCCAAAAAGGTCGCTCACACTGAACCGCCCTCAAGACCACGCACTTGTCTTGCCTGTACCGTGCTAAAGAAACAATTGATTAAGGAGGAGGGTGGAGTAGTGCCACGTCCAAGAGTGAAACAACTAGCATAATGAGAGCAGGTGAAATCGAAGGAATGGGAGTGCTTCCATTGCTCCCGTGATGTTCATCCGTGGGATTGACTTTCCATGTGGTTTCGATTTTGGGGCCACGCCGGCGTGGCAACGGCGGCAGCGAAGCCGTTGTGCGATGATCGCCCTCGTGGCTGGATGGATCTTGCAATATGCTCCGAGGCAGATGACTTGAAATGTAGACGTGAGGTTGTGGTTGGCGTGTCGCCTGTTTGACTAGGCAAGCCTTGATGTTGAACAGGATGGTGTACGTAGGCCGCTATTGGTCGAGGCGTGACGACGGCATTCCGAATCGAGGAAGACATCCTTCCTTGCGGGCCATCATCCGGAAATGATGGAGATTGGCATGTCGACGACAGGCCAGTTACACTGCAGTCACCAGTGCTTGATGGATGAAGAATGTGATCTCCATTGGGTTCGTGATGTGATGGAAGAGGAGGAAGGGGCGTGATCAAGCATCGCCGAAAGGCATCCATCCCGCGCCAAGACCGAACGACGCCGGGAAAGTGACTTCACAACGGTCCTCTTTCATTCTCAACTTCGCCAGCCACACCCTTGGACATCGAACAAGTGATCTTGAAATGACATCGACTCACCGAGAGCCTACACATAACGCCGTGTGTGCCACGAAGGCAAAGACGTGTGGCCCGATGGATCTGAGTGGCAGAAGAGTTGGAGTCGTCTTGTGGTATCGGCTCATCTCTTCTCTCCGAGTCTGTTATGAGTCTACGTTTACGTACATGTCCCTTGTCACAGAGCTCAAGGGTAGCAAACAGAACTCCTCCGCACCTCGCCATCTCGCTTGCACCATATTTTCCGCAAGAGCAATATTCTTCTCCACAAAGCCTTCTTCTCTCATACTTCGATAGTAGGCCTCGAGCAGGTTTCTCCCCATGTCGTCTCCCTCCAAGACGAGTTTATGGGCAGGGTTGGCCCGCAGCACCCATATCAGCGTCAATGGCGGATCATCCGGATCTAGGCCCGGCTGGACATGGGAGCTGATCAGTCTCCCGTCATCTGCCCTCTTTAACATCAACGCCACACTACCACCCCTCGCATGGATTATCGTCCTCTCAGCTGCCTTTGCTCGGTTCGCATCGTCCTCGCCATGTACGACCGGCCCAGTCTCGCACAATGTGAATGGGACCTCAGCTACCAACCCACCCCTCGCATGGAATTGCGCATCAGCCATCGTTATACCCAGCACAAGGGTATGCAGTAGCTCGGAAAGATCTTGTCGACGACTTTCGGGCCGAACATAGATGTAGTTGAGGTACGGTACCGCATGCTTCCCATCAGGCAGGAGCAAGACGCAGAAATGTGCGGCGGCGATGGCCTGACCTTGATGATCTCTGATGCCGACGATGTGGAATGGGAAGAGACCTTTGCGTAGGCCTCGGAAGTCTTCGTCTAGACGGGTAAAGATGAGATCTCCTCGCTCGCGTTCGCCCGCGTGAAACATCGCATTGTAAAGATCCTCATAGTGTTTTCGGAAAGATGTGGCCGAGACGAGCTCAATCAAGCCAATCTTGGGCAACGCCGTTCTGCAAAGTCTTTCAGTCGGTATTCTCGTGACTGGTGTGAGGTTGATGTCTTTCAAATGTGCTTTCAGCCGATGATCGAACTTTGGTTCCAACGTCTTGCTCAATTCGTCCATTGCGGAGAGCCGCTACTGTCGCTCGGATCGAATCAAGTCCTCTCGCGGTAGGTGAGCATTGATTGAGGGTGAAAGGGATATGATGTTGTCACGGGTGTCCGATCGCACGTGTCGCATCAAGGCTCTTGGTACCCTGTCGGACCAGGCCTGGGACTAGTTCTAGCAGAGCCAAAGCCATTCACAAGACATTCGGCACAAAAACTCGAGCACCGTCCAAGTTGCAAGTATTGAGACTTGGCTCATTCTAGTCTTTTGACATCGACTATAGACTATGTACAAATACAACTACATCTGGCATTTCGCCAGCGATACTGCTACTGTATCTTTTTGCCCTTCAGCTCCATCGGTTGGCCCCGTACTACACCCCTATACAGCGCATCGGCAACGCCCTCTCTCACACCATCGTCCAGCTTCACCATCGGCTTGTACCCTAGTCTTCTCTTCGCTTTGTCAATGTTGTAGTATCTCGTCATGCATGTGTACCTCACTTGCTGCCGCGTCAAGTTCGGCGGACCTAGACGGAAGATGAAGAATACCCATTCCATGATTGTGGCCAACAGCAACCCAACTTCTTTCGACAGGATCCATACTTGACTGGGCGTCGTCTTGTCCCCGGCGGTAGCCCAGCATTTGCGCGCGAAATCGAAGAAGTATAGGGGAGCGTCGTTTGTGATGAAGAATGCCTCTCCGTCCACCTTTTCATGGTCCAGAGGGATCGCCTGGCCTTTGGATTCGCGTTCGGCGGTTGCGAGGAGTGCCGCCGCAGCAAGGTGGTGGGCATGCGCGACGTTCCGGATCTCGGTGAAGTCGAAGAGGTTTTCATTCTGACCAATTTGAATCTTCGTCTGGCCTTTGAAGTATGCGCTCAGTCCTGGCGGGAGGCATTGAACATCACCTGTGCCAAACATGGCAGAAGGACGCAGAGCACACGTGAGGAACTTGGGATGTGCTGCGGTGCGATTCGAGGCCAGAACGTGTAGCTCAGCCTGGGCCTTCGTTGTTGTGTAGTATTCCGGCTGCTCTTTCCCCATGATGAGTGGCCATGTCTCGTTCGCATTGATCAAGTCGCTCTGTGTATCCGAGACCACACTGGCCGAACTCGTGTAGACGAATGCCTTGACACCAGTCTCCTGCGCTGCCTTAATCATCACCTTGGTACCCTCCACATTGACCTTGTACGTGAGCGCCCTCTTATCGCTAGACGTCATGACCGGGCTCGCGGTGTGAATGACTGCGTCGAACTTGTGCTGATTGAAGAACTTGAGCATGGCATCGAGGTCTGTGAGATCGCCCTGCTCGTAGTTGACGCCATCAACTGGGTTTGGAGGTTGCTTCAAGTCCAGGACAGTGATTCGTTCGCATGCTTTTCGTGAGGCCAGAAGAGTGACAACGTGATTTCCCAAGAATCCAGCACCTCCTGTGACCAGGACGTGTCCTAGGGTCCGAATCATCTGCGGCTCGTCTGAAGCCATGATTTGAGGCGATAGTGTGTGGAGATCTTTATGGTCGTGTCCAGCTTAGACGTCCCTCTCTCGGTGGGTCACTTTGCGGCGAAGAATGGTGCGTGTCGTCGTTCGCGAGGTCACACGAGGTATCGCGAGGTGTCTGGGCGTGCTGGGATGTCTGGCGAGGTGGATCTGTCGTTTCAATGTTCGTACGATAATTCCTGATATGCCAAAAGTCGTCGCATGAACTCCCCGGCGACTTTTGGCAACTCGGCAGCCTGCATTCCGTCCTTTCTGTTTCCATTTCCGAATCATCATTATCTCATCACAACACCACGAGATACGGCGACCGGCGAGATGAGCATCCACTTATATGCAGAGCATCTCGTGAACATTCGCACACTCTCCATCGCCGCATCTCTCGACACAGAGACCACAAAAGACACCAAGGCTGTGCTGGCTCCGGACGGCGCATCACTTTTTCTAACACATGAAGGCCACACAGCCAGGATCGACCTACCAGTCTCAGTCCCGAGTGGTCACAACAAAGCGGCTTTTACTCTCCCGTCTGCCCCTACCAAGCAACTTAGCTTTCGAATCCAGCTGGACGAGAAATCTAGAGATCACCCTGAGAATGGCGAGGTGAATCGTGTCGACGGCGACATTGTTCCATGGACCGCCGTCTCGTTGACCTCAGGTACTGAGCTATGTTGCAATTCATGCAACGCCGTGCTGTTGGCGCGTGACAAGATCCGAATATGGAAGGATCTCCCATCCGAAAACTGGGCAGAGATGATGGACTTCTGGCATTGTCATCGACCTGATGTACCAAAAGACCACGATCACAAGATTCCACTGAAAGGCTACTCAGCAGAAAGTCGCCTTGCGATACAAGCTGGCGTGGGAATGGTGGATCCGGTCGATTTTGTGTTTGCTGCTGATGATTGCACGAACTTGACGGTAGGCTCATTCTCGCACCAGCACAGTCCTTTCCATCTTCACTCTTCATGCACTACTTTGCTTCACGGGCGGAAAAGAACCGGTCTTCCTCAGATCGAAAGATCTTCTCTCAGGGAAGCTTCGGGATACAAATTGTCCAAAATCGAACGACAGGAATGCAAAGCGGGAACTAGCCTTCATGGTTTGTCTCAGGGAGCTTCCAGTCAAAGTTTCTGGCATTTCAGGTTCAAGTCATACGTCCACAGGCTTGACAGATCATATGTACAGACACAACTACTCATCAATCAGAATCCGCACAATTCCGAAGCTGATATTACTGCCTAGAACATCTCAAGTCCCAATGCCATTTCGGATGATGCAATCCTCCAATGTAGTCGCTGCAAGACGGTCGTTGGACAGATTCACAGCTCCAGTGAGGGCTATAAGCTCCGCAAAATGCATGTCTCGCTCTCCGCGGAACCCGGCCAGCCGCCAATCTCCCATGAGTCGGAGAAGTGGCTATCATGCCATCTTCTGTCCTCCATAGACACCCAAGGTGTCCGTAAATTCCGCATCCAAAGCACTGACCCCAATGACACATCTGTCAGGATCTGGATATTCACACCAGACATCAATATCGCATCCTCGAAAGCAACAGACTCCAAGCCAATGCGGGCCGTGAAGGTCTTCTGGGCCGATGCTGCTCCCTCGCAGCCAGGTGATGAGGGCAAGTTGAATCAACAAACACTTTCCGAGGGCGAAATTGAGCTTCCCATTGAAGAGATGGAAGCTTTGCGAAAGACACTTGTACGCAGTGCCGCGCTGTTGCCTGAAGGGTCGCGAAAATTCCAGGAGTGGAACGTAGCGCTCCTAGCACGGTTCACCGGAGCTGATGTCCTAGGCCGTCCTGCCCAGCTTCCGTTCAGAAACGCCTGAAGCACATATCCGATCCTTGGCGAGCAAATCAAGAATACGGAGCAACTGGCGTCTGATACCTGTGCCTTCGAGATTCCATCGCAGTTCCCACGTCCGTATTTCAGGACGTCGCTGAAAGATGGTCGACAAGTCTAAGGCCATTCTGAGACTGATAGTTGGAGTCCTCTGCTTGAAGGACGCCCGGCATCTAAGGAGCCCTCCCAGTCGTGGACTCGGCTCGATTGCGCAAATACTCCTCAACTCTATCTTCGTCGAATCCGCCGTTATCGTGGACTTCATCGATGCGGAGCTTCATGAGCCTGTACAGCTCGCCAGCTCGTGCTATCTGCTGCTCGATGGTCTGCCTACGTGGGGATGGGCTGCGGGGAAAACCCCGCCCTTCCGCGAATAAGTTGACAGGAGGCGGAGACTCGTAGCCATAGAAAGGTCGGCCGTCGTGGCCGCGGCTGACAAGGACCAATTCAGCTGCGCACCAGTCATAGAGGGCCGTCGTCAAGTCGTCGACAGGACTCCTGGTCGAGGCCAGCGACGAGCTCTCGTCATCAATCGGTGGGCTCGTCTCATGATGGGCCATCGTGCTTCCATTGTCTGTGGGGTTTTCCGAGGGCACCGTCACGGAGTCGTGTTGAAGAAGCGATTGTGGCACCTCGGAGTCGTCTCCATGCGGCGGGAAGCGCGTCGACGGCGACACGCTGTTCTCAGTCCGGGCAAGTGGGGTCCTTCCGAAGTCGACATGGCCAAAATCGACTCTGACTGCGAGCGGCACTCTCGGCTCTTCAACTTCGCTATGATAGCCAGAATCTTTTCGCTTGCGGAGGAGGGTCGTAATACGCTCCGAGAAGCGTCCTCTCACGGCGTTCAGGTGGACGCCGATTGCTTTGGTCCTCTCACGCACGCCGATCGGCTGTAGGGGCGGAGTTCCCAGATCCGGCGCAGAACGTACACGACGGAGTCCTTTGAAAAACAGGGCGAACTTGCTTCGCTGCTTGACTTCGACGTCTTCCAGCACATCTGAGCGACTTAATCCGTCCGAGTCGACCCCAGCGTACTCTATACAGACGACATCTACTTCTCGAATGCGGTAGAGGTTGCCATGCGGGGCGTCGACTCCAGTACATGAATGAGTTGGCACGGTGGTGGGAATGCTCTGCGATCCGACGAGAGCGGCGTTCTTGCTCTGGACCGACAGCGGGAGTTGATCGCATGGCAAGGTCCTGAAGCGCATAGGCTTCGTGTGGCACATGGAGAGGGTAGTCATGACTGGGATACCGGTGGCGGCCATGGCGCTGCTCTCCGCGTGCCCGCTGTCGAAGGATGACATCGCAGTGATTGGATGTCACGGTGGGCGTCTCTCGTGAGGTGAAAAGGAAAGACAGCGACAAGATGAAGGAAAATTTCGAGGGCACCGGACGTCTGGAAAGTACGACGAGTACGTTGCGAGGTTCTAGTCTGCGGGAGTGCGATGCGTGGTAGCAATTTGGCTTCCCGACGAGGAGCCAGGGCGCCATGATTCCGATAATATCGTTGTGGGCGAGCGCGCCGAACATCTCTCGGCGATTATGCTGCAAAGTCAGTGACTACCAGGGGAACAAGGTTGCCAGAACGTGGTAGCAATTCTGCTGCTCAACCATGAGCCATGCGGCGTACCGTACCTAAGTCCACGTGTGACCAGCCAACGTGAATACAAAGTAAGCAGGAGAATCACCACGCCCGCGAGAGGAGAGAGAGAGAGCGGAACAGTTATTAGAGCAGTCATAGTCATTTTGCTGCTATATACTAGTACATCATTTCAGGAGCACGCAACGATCTTTCCACAATGAAAAAGAGTCGAGTCGACATTCCTCCGAAGCTCCTCTCCGCCGCTGTGTCCATCTAAGTAAAATCTTGGGTGGCTTGCGGGTAGCAAGAATTCCACCATCCCACCATTCCTTCCTCCATATCCTCCGTATCGTCGTAATTATATCATCCATATTCAAATCTTCGTGTTCGGTAAAGCTTTCCAATTTGCAGTGGAGCTTCGCGAGTGTGGTAACGTTGCAGTGGTACGCTTGTAGTCGACCAGTGGAAAGCGTATTTGGCCGATACGCGGAAGCGGCACGTTGTAGCTAGAGGTAGCCATTGTAGAACGACGAATTTGGCTTTGGATCAGCCATACCAGGGAACAAGTCGTTGAGCATGCTGTCGGCGCTCTGAAGTGCCGGTGGATTGGTGGAGTCAAGGTGAGCTCCAAAGTTCGACCCGAGGCTATTGACGTTGCCCCAGGACGACTGCTCACCGAGTGGCTGGAACATGTCTCCCGCAGCACCGTTCCCGTCCATTCCTCCGTAGAGAGTGAAATCACCGCTTGGACCTGACGAGAAGTCGTCAGAGTGGCTCATGCCGTCGACGCTCATGGGATCCGCGGTGAAGGTCTGGTGCAATTGTGCACCTGGCGAAATGTGCATCGCCGCGACGGTATTGCTGGAGCCAGCCTCGACAGAGTTCGGCGTGTATTGATGCTGAGTGGTGTCGGGCATGTCGAAGCTGTAGTCGCCGAAAGTGTCGAAAGCCAAGTCTTTGGGTGATGCATCGTCGAACGCGCTGCCAGTGAACATCAAGCCGGAGCTTGAGGAGAAGGTGGTGGATGGGTGGCTCTCTTCGCTCATCGCTGGTGTGACCGGGATGTCAGGGAAGTTACCCAAGTCGTTGAAGTCGAAGGCCTTGGGGTTGTAATTGAAGTGCTGCTGGAAGTCTGGCGAAGGCTGCATGAAGAAGGGAGTGCCAAAGGCCGGGGTGCCGTAATTGCTTCCGTCCATGGAGCCGGGTGGTGCCAAGGAGCTGTGTCGCGAGGAGTTGGACCAAGATTGGACGGAAGGTGACGGCGCAAGCGGAGTCAGGGCAACAGAAGCTGGGGACTGGGGAACGGAGCCTTGTGGCAGTCGCGTAACGGAGGAGCGGGCCTTGCCATTGTTTTTCGAGCGGACGTAAACCCAGTTGTGAGCCTTCTCCATATGTTGCTTGCAGTTCGACTCGCGCTTGGAGGTGTATGGGCACGGCTTGAACAAGCAGTGATAGAGAGAGGGTGTGGAGGAATGCTTGTCGTTGACGTGTCGGTCACGCTCCTTCTCGGTCGGCCAGCCGTACTCGTGGTACTTGCAGTCCTCAGCAGAGCACTTCCATGGACGCTCGTGTGTCTTGACGTGCTTTGTGAGGTCGCATGGGCGCTTGAACTCTTTGTCACACAGTTCGCAGGTGTGAATCTCCGGCTTTGCGTTCTTCTTACGGCGTGCCATCGAACGCATTGCCGCTTCTTCGTCGTCTTCAGCAGGAACCGCTGGTCGCTTCATGGAGGCGGCTGCGACTTCAGTCTCCGAAAGCACCTCGCCAGAGGCCAAGGACACCTTCTTGCCGTCCGCAGTGGTGCGAATGAGCTCAGCAGGCTTCCCGTTGTGGGCGGGTCCGCCGTGCAGGGAGACCTGCTCGTTTCTAGTCTTGATGTTAGCTGCGTAGTTCTGAAGCAACAAATGATCGCCCCAAGGCATGGCATCCAGCTCCGATAGAACAGACGCAGGCATGACGGTCGATGGTGGTGCGAGTGGTGGCATAGTGGCTTGTTGTCGGTGGCTCGGTGTCATCGAAGCAGCCATATGAGCAGCGCTGGCTGTTGTATGCCGAAAGTCCACAATAGAGCGATGCCGAAAGCTTCGTATTGTCGGATCGTTGCCTAGCTCAGACCACCGACAATACGGAGATTCGCAATGGTCGTCCGCTGTGTTGGCTGCGCAATGGCAAGGCATCGAGATGTCGTTTCCGCCGTCCATTGGATGACTCGAGGTGTGATGGAGCCTGCCTTGGGTAGATGAAGGAACTGTGCATACGTACTCTGTGATATCCATCGCGTCGAGCTTCTCGCCCTTCGCCTGCTTTTCTCGGGTGATCGCCAGGATGGCTGCGTATCTGCGGATCTGAATTGTCATGTCAATACTGGCCGCCCAAAACGGCGTCAATTGTGCCGGACGAACCTGCTCAACCAGATCAAAAAAGTAGCCTTGCGTGTACGGTCGGTCGGTCGGCGCTCGCTGGTCGGACTCGTGGAGGGTCGTGACAGTCGTGTGGAGGACGCGAATCGTTCGTTCACAAAAGCGGAGGTATTTCGAAGGAGAACGCGAATAGTCCTGAACGCCAGAACACCCATGAGTAAATGCGTCATCCGAAGAATGACGGATGCGAGGACTTACCGGTGCCAGAAAGATGAGAGTCTTTTCGAGATCCCGAAGATTCTTAATCTCCTTGTCGCCTATGCGTTCCGGGACAGTCTTGATCAGCTCATGGAACTCTTTGAGCGAGTCCTCTCGCAGGATCGGCTTGATGATGTATTTGTGGATCTGCTCGGCAGCGTACTTGCTGAGGCCGCGCTCTTCTTCGCAGGCGTCAGAGATCTCCGACAGAGAACGAGAGGCAGGAGATTGACGGACGGCAGTGACTGTATATATGTCAGCGAATGTCTGGGTGAGAGACAGGGAGGGACACCGACCGGTGTGCGCAGATTCGGTAGACCCCTTGCCGGAAGAGATTGAATCCACAGAGTCAGCAACAGACGATCCCAGTCCACTATCAGAGTTGTGGCTGTGGTGCCGGGCGAGCGGTGTTCCTGTTGCTTCAGCTTCGCCAACAGCGAAGTTCGGCAGGGGTAGCACTTCGGGTTCGCTCAGCACATTGCCCAGGGCTATCCTAGAGTTGGCGGCAATGGCACGGTCGACCTTTTCGAAGAGCTCGGCAACACGACGCTCGCCCGATCCAACGAGAAGGTCTTCCAGTGACTGTGGAGATGTGGCAGATCGAGATGGCATAGACGGTGTCCTGGCTCTTGACTCCAAAGGATCCCAAAAGCTGCTCTGACTGGTGTTGGTCTGGGGATGAAAGGTATCGCCCTTGCGGATGGACATGTTCTGGAACGAGTCGACCAAGGAGGGAGTTGGAGTGGAACCGTTCGAGGAACGGGCGGCGCGCCGGCGGGGATGAGTGGCGGCCGACGACATGTTGGGCGAGAGGTGAGGCGATGTAATAGTCTGGGAGGGAGCCGAGCGTGCGGTAAGCTACGAGGAGTTAGAGCGGTCCCTGCTTGCATGCAGCGTGATTGAGAGATATGTGACTCACGGATCGATCAATCCAAGCGATGAATCGAATCGCGTTTATGCTTCCCACATCTAATGCAACTCTGGTTGGGGTATATCCGAGGCGAATGGCAAAGCTCGAGATCTTGATGTTGAGACTCCAGTGCTATCAAGCAGCGTCACGGTCAAGGACCCGATATCGTGTGGTGACGGGAGAAGTATATGGATGCTGCGGTCGAGTCCGGGGAAGGATGAGGGGATCGGGACGGTGGTGTTGGCGGTAATGAACGAGGATGGCGGAGCAATTGTGGCGATGTGGTCTCATGAACGACTCACTTCCAATGGCGACAACGAGGGAAACCTGAGGATCGAAATCTGGCGTGGAGAAGAGCAAAGGAGAGCGACGCGATCGTCTGTGGTTTTGTTGGCAAGCATGTCGCAAGGCAGGAGACGTCGTTAGTGGCTGCTGCCTATTCCACGCTCCAAAACGATCTAGCGTGGGAAGGAACGAGTTCTTAATAAGCAGCGACAATCTATGGAATGGATGTCTCGATCTTCTTTCACACATCGACTCTACAACAACTCGACATTCACAACATGAGCGAAGTTCTCCTGTTCGACCATGAAGTGACTCGACGCTTTATGAGATGCTTCGTACTGAAGAGCACGGCGTTGGTCTGACTGGGACGAGGTAGTGCCTGAGGTCTGGACCCCAGGACGATAGCGGGCTTATCGATTGGTCGACGCCTCGTCGGTGGCACAGCATCGTGACCGGTCAAGAATCCTTCGCGTCTCGAAAAGCGGCGCATTCGATGCGACCGATTCCGGTGAAGAGGATTACTCATCACCTCAGAGGACACATATCGCATTGCACATAACAACGAGGAGTCATGTTCACACGTATCACCCAAGACAGACAGTTCACGCATCAAGGCGCTCCACACAGATCTGAGAACGGACGATCCCAGACCGACTATGGCTTCCAACCGGATGCGTGCAAGCCGGTGCACAACGATCCCGATGATTATATGATCACCATTCCTGTCGACCGGGCTTGACAGTGCTCACGTGGCAGCAGCGCCGAGTTGTGGCTCGGCGGTGAGACGTTCCTACGTCCTGTGCGGCCGCTTCGGCGGTAGTGTTGGGCGTTGCGAGGCTGTGAAGTGATTCAGCCGCGGAGAATAATGAGTGTGCCAATACAGGTCGCACCCTTTCGTGATGCATTTTTTCTCGCGACGTTTTCTCAGGGAACGTATTGCACTTCAGAGTTCATCGCAGCGACTTCCGTGATATGAGCTTCGAGGAAGACGTCCCGAACTGGCATCTGCCAATGCGCTGCAACTGCTCAGACCTATCGTGCTCGGCACAGACGCTACCAGTTCTGTTGCTGCACGTATTGTCTGCCAGCTCAACTGGGCTGTACCGCGTGGGATGTATCAAAGCAGAGGTGAGCATTTGACGTCCTCTCCGTTCATTGGCCAAGCTTGAAGCCTCTACGGCTGTGTCGGCTCCCTTTCCGTTTCATCCCTTCTTGAACAACACCGTACGGGGGATGTTCCACTTCCATCAACTACGAGAGACAAAATGGTCCTCCAACGTGGCCCAGGGGATATTCAAGTCCCGTTCAGTTGTTGGCCGAATCCCTTGTTCCTGCATCCGCTAAGTAAGTACTCCCGGTCCTTTATACATCTACGATCATTCCACAAGGCGGTGTACTCTTGTGTCCTGTACCTCTTCTACCTGTCAGACACAGCAAACATTCGACGGGCTGGTTTTAGAATCGCGTCCTCAGATCGCAAACTTGAACTTCGGTCAAGCAATTTCATACACGAATACCAGGTCAAGGAAAACACAGTGAACTCTTCGTCCTGGCTGGAGAAGCGTCTTCGCCCTGACTCGATCGACATCCTGAGATCAACTCAACATGTTCGCGTTCAAGACTCTAACAATATTTGGTTTGACGACCATCGTTCAAGCCATACGTCCTCCACAATACAACACCGCCATTACCGCAGCAGACCTGATTCGAATCGCGGCAGACACCGAATCTTGCACAGAAGCGACCTACGCAGACGAGTGTCGCACCGCGAGCGCAGCAGCACCTGCCATCGCCATCAGCTTCACCAATTTCGCCATCTCCAGCTTCGGCGCGCAAGCAGCTTTGGTGGCCATCATGCTGTTCGAAAGCGGCGACTTCAAGTACAACAAGAATCACTTCCCGGCACCAGGAAGACCCGGACAGGGCACGAGGAACATGCAAAGCGCGGATTTCAACGAAAAGTACGCGGAATATTTGTCAATTGTCTGCACAAATTGTGGTATCACTCCTGCAGATGTCGAGAAGGCAAAAGGCGAGGGACCGGCTGCTGTGTTGGAGCTTGTCAGTGGTGATCAGTGGAGTTTTGGTTCGGCGGCCTGGTTCTTGAGGACGCAGTGCGATGCTGCGATTGAAGACGGGCTTGCGGCAGGGACTGAAGCCGGCTTTAAGAGTTACATCGAGGATTGCGTTGGAACGACTTTGACGGGTGATCGGATCGCTGGATGGCAGAAGGTCATGGCTTTGAAGCAGTGGTGAACGCGAGGTCGGTAAGCTGAGGATGCATTGTTGGCGTTACTGCTTGGTCATGAGCGTGTCCTTAGCATAGGGATCGTACGCAGCGATTTCGCAATTGTGAAATTCACCATGTTCACGTAGAGTGAGATTGCAGGAACGACACGCGAGCACTCAGCACTTGATTCAGCCGCAAGCACGTGATCGGCCGAAGCGCCGGAGCGGGCCGTTTTGGTTCTTTCCAATCGAAATGTCTTGGCTCCTCCACGAGTCGAATTTGGCGCCGACTTTGAACTTGAACGACGACAACGCTCGAAGCAGCACAACACATTGCCCAGGTGAAGCGACAGTCAATTCGTACGTTCCAACCCTCCGAATACTGGACACACAGACAGAATCTCTGCTGCTCCAGCCTCTACGACTTTCGGCGCAAGACTAATAGATCTTTTCACAGAACTCTTCGCCAACCGCAATCATGGGGTACAGATCTTGCCAACACTTCCACGATCGATACCACCGTCAGTCGCTGACCTCCTCACAGTATCTCTCGTGACTCCCGTCACAAGCGCAGCGCCTCCGGTGCTAAGCGCGCATACTACCGCAAGAAGAGGTATGCATAAACCGATCGTCTCCCGTTGGCACATCATATTGATGTAAAGACAGAGCTTTCGAGAAGGGTCGCCAACCGGCCAACACCCGTATCGGAGCCAAGCGAGTCCATCTCGTCCGCACCCGCGGTGGCAACCGCAAGTTCCGCGCACTCCGTCTCGATTCCGGCAACTTCTCCTGGGGCAGCGAGGGCATCGCCCGCAAAGTCCGTGTCATCGCCGTCGCTTTCCACCCTTCGAACAACGAGTTGGTCCGCACCAACACCCTCACCAAGTCCGCCGTCGTCCAGGTCGATGCCGCCCCATTCCGACAGTGGTACGAGGCCCACTACGGCGCCGCCCTTGGCCGCAGACGCCAGCAGAAGGCCGAGGAGGAGGTGAAGAAGAGCAAGTCCGTTGAGAGCAAGCAAAAGGAGCGCCACACCGCACAGGGCAAGGTCGAGTCCGCTCTTGAGCGCCAGTTCGAAGCCGGTCGTCTTTACGCCGTTGTTGCCAGCCGTCCTGGCCAGAGCGGTCGTGTCGATGGTTACATCTTGGAGGGTGAGGAGCTTGCCTTCTACCAGCGTGCTATCAGGAAGTAGAAGTATCACAGACAATCTTCTGCTTCGACTGTTCGGCGTTTTGGCAAGGCTGGGTGCTGCATTTGTTGCAAGGAATGGGCGAGGACTGCGGCTGCAAGTGGTCCGTTCCTGAGACGGAAGAAGCAGCGCCGTGCACTGGAAGGTTCACTAAAAGTAGAATACCATGGCACAAATGCGGAACTGCATTCTGAAAAACAAAATGTTATGACCAGCGACGATCCACTCTTCTGTCCTCGTGAAGTACTGCTGCTCCGCCGGACTACCTGATATCGGTCGTGCCTTATACATGTGATGCTACGTCTGTTATACAGCAACTTCAGCACCATGTCCAGACCCATCCAGCCTACCAAAGTGCTCGGCGCCAGTGTCCTCTGAACAGACATGTCTGCCCCCAGAGACCTCGCCCTGCGATCTACGACCTTGATGAGTATCCTTTACCTCCATCCTTCCGCTCAAACTGCAACACTCCAACTCAACCAATCAGGCCCACCTTGTGCGGTGCATTTCACCCGACAGCGTAGAGACATATTGCCGACAAGACACATTGCCGACAAGACACATTGCCGACAAAATACATTGCCGACAAGATCGTGATAGCAACGGTTCTGATGCACATCTCCCCAATCTTCCGCGCAACTTTAACCGTACAGGTATGGCTCGGTTGGCTTGGATGGTGCAGTTTGAGCGGAAGCACGGAGGTAGATTGCCAGACCTGGACAAACTGACTTCAACGTCCTGCATGGCGATATGATTGGCCTTCATTGAGCTCCTTCTTACTCGACAGGCTAAAAACCCCGTGGTCCTTCAAGTTGGTAGCTCAACATGAGCGACCTCGGTGTACTTTTCTTCCACCACATTTCCCTGAGCATCGTGCACTTTCTTTGCTCCCATCTCACAAATAGCGATCCGGTCAAGCACAATGTTCTTCGCCCACAGAAAGTCTTCGTACTTCTCTATCAGAGGCCTCGCGTCCAGCTTGATCGGCGCCTTCGCATTCGGACCATGTCCTCGAGACCGGTCTTCGAGCTTTTCAGCGGCAGGACCAGGAACAGTCGAGTCGAGCTTCTGCCTGGTAGATTTACGATTACCTTTGGCGTATATCGTGTTGATGATAGTGGCATGCAACTTCAAAGACCTGTCGTTTGGGATGAGGAAGCCTTTGCTTCTGAACAGTGCCTGTAAAGCAACGCAAAAGGGATACAGCCGTTGTGAAGAGTCGACCGGCTCCGCGTATAGGATCGAAGTGCTTTGCGGAGCATGCATTGAGACAAGACCTTTGAGCTCGATAGTGAGTGGCGACGAATCAAGACCTCCTGTTGTGGCTGAGTCCTCGAATAGCTTCGTCACTTCGCACGATTGGAGCAGCTCGATCGCTGCTGCGAGTTGGTTCTGGTCGAGGCTCATGACTCCCAATGTGCAATGCAGAGTACCGACGGGGCGGATTGCGGCATGAGGGATGGTCGGAATGGCGGCAGGCGTCTGTGGACTCGCATGAGCACCTCTGGCTGCGGTGATGTTTTCACTGGGCGACGAAGGGGAGACCTCACCCCGGAACGTCTTGAGAGATGTCTGGAGTTGTGACTCCGATGCGGGCGTCACCAGAGGCACGCATAGAAAGTGCGTCAAAGGAGGCCTCTTACCACCTGGCGAGCTCTTCTTGTTTGACCGATTTGCACTGCTTCCGGAACTCATCGTAGGATATTGACGCGGATAGCAATTTGGTAAGTAGACCGTATATCTCCTGGGTATGCATGGCCAGACGGCCTTTCGGAGCACGAAAGAAGGAGGCACTATGACGGATCGGGTGCCAGGTGTACATGAACGCAAAGGAGCCCGATCTGTTGGGCGAGAGTTCCTCACCAGCCGGTAGACAGGACTCTCGGTGATTGGGTCGCTTCAGACAGTTCAAAATCCGAAGTGAATGAATGCCAACCTGGAACTTTGCCTTGTCGTGATGGTATACACTACTGCCGGACTATACTCTACGCGGCAAGAGGCCCCAACGAACAAGTGGAAGTCCAAGCTCGACTTCACATCTGCATCACCCTTTCTCCACTCTGTCACCACACGAACATACATCAACCTCCGCCACAATTGGCATGCGCTGGCTAGACTGGCTCTGCCGTCGTCTGCAACGAGGGTAAATAGGCGCCGGCCGGTCTGCAGCGATACGCACAAGGTCTCCACTCCGCCGTGCGGCGTGGAACGCCGGCGGCTAATGCCCATTAATAGCGAATGCGTTACACCATGGAGCCAGACTGGTCCCGAGATGGGAGTTGTAGAAATATATTCGACTCGCTGTTCGGTTTCTATTTACACGAATCGTACTCGGTGGCTAGCCTCCACTTGAGAAAAATTACTTCCTCGACTCTGCACCGATGGCCCGCCCGGAGATCAGATTGGACCCAAATGCCACGAAATACGCTATGCAGCTGTCGACTAACACCGATCCAAAGCATGTTTCGATATTCAAGTGGTGGCCGGAGTTTCTTGGCTGGACGACCAGTGTCTTGATCACTGCCGCCATCATCGCAGTACTGCAAGCCTACGATGGAGAAACGACCGCTCGATGGCAGTCCCAAGTACCAATAACCCTCAATGCGGTTTTGTCTCTTCTCGTCACGTTCTTGTACATGGCGTTAATGGTACCAATTCCAAAGTGCATTGCTCAACTGAAATGGAACCACTATACAACAAGCCGCCCGCTGAGCGATGTCGAGCTCTTTGATGAAGCCAGCCGCACCGTCTGGGGCAGTGCTGTACTGCTTGTCACAAGGCCGAACAGGTATCGTTTCTCATGCTCATATCACCTGTCGACTACGCTGACGAGGATCATCAGGCTTCTTGCTGCTCTTGGTGCGTTTCTGACTCTTGCGGTCGCTGGAGTCGGGCCGTTCGTCCAGCAGATTCTCAACCAAGAAGTGGAACCTCGCCAGCTGAACGCGACGATACCAACTGTTCCAATTTTCAATCTTACAAGTCCTTACTCAGGCACCATCAGCATGGTCACTGCGCCTACCGGGAGTATCGGCGTTTTTGGAATCTCGGAGCCAAGCGTTGACGGTGACGCCTTCGATGCTGCCTTGTACGCGGGCCTCATCGCGCCAGAGCCACGAGAATTCCCCTTTGCGCCGAATTGCGCTGCTGCAAACTGTACCTGGAGCCCGTACTGGACCCTGGTCGTCGAGAGCGAATGCAGTAACCTCACAGAGCAATTGAGCCGGGACAATGATACATGGTCCTTGCCGAATGGCCTGAAGGCAGGCTATCCTTATGGTCTCGCTACCAATTTTCCGTCAGTGGCGTTTCAGGATCGAGGACACTTGCTTCTCGACTTCTTTGCGACAGCCTCAGATACTCGTATCCAAGGCAAAGAGCAGATTGATACTGCCGCTGCTGTTGAGTGCATTCTGCAGCTCCGTGCTCGCAAAGTTCGAGCCGAGTACAAGAACGGAACCTGGTCCGAAACGCCGCTGGGCCCTGCGATAGCAGTGAATACTCTTGAAGCACGGGGCTGCTCACCCTGGAGACGAGGACTGGCCAACGGCCAATTCGACCTTCCTGCTGATGCCGTTGACCAAACCGGCGAAACCTTCAAAGTCTTCAAAGGAGCAGTCCAGCAAGATCCACTGAGTGCACAGTGGTTTCCCGGAGGATCTCCCCGCGAGCCGCTGACCTCCACTTGCAATATTACGATCCCTGTTGATCCGCCCAATTCGAACGACAGGCTGCTTTTTCCCGCACTGCATCTGCTAAACACAGCCTCGAGGCTGATTCTCCTGCTTGGGGACGAAAAGGGAGATCTGGGTGACTCCGGAGGGATCAAAGGAGGAATCCTGAACTACTTGGTGTCGCTCGTTTCGCAGGACCCAAGCACACAGAGCTCACTTGATCGGTCGCACAAAATTGTGCTCACGGAGCGTGTTGACAATATTGCCAAGAGTTTGACTCAAGCTCTGAGATCCTCCTACTTCGAGAACACTGTTTCTGTAGCTGGCGAAGCTTACAAGGACACGGCGATCTACAGGGTGACATGGTACTGGGTCATAGTGCCGGCTTCGTTGGTCTTGTTGACGCTGGTACTCTTAATCCTCACTGCTTGGAATACATCCTACAGAGGCCTTGAAAAGCGAGCGGATAGTAGTCTGGCTCTGATGGTTTTCGGTTGCGATCAGGAACTACGGGAGTCACTTGCTAGCGCGGGAGATTTGGCGGCCGTGACCAAGATTGCTAAAGGAACTCGTGTAAGGCTCGGCCCAGGCCATGTTCTGACAAAGTCAGAACATCTGCAGTTCACGGGATGAATGAAATTAGCAGCAGAGCAGCGTGGCTGTTTCTCTGCTTTGCGGAGGAACACACGCTCATGTTTCCACCATATCGAGTTGATCAGGCTATCAGATCGAGTGACTGGTCAGCAAAAGTAACGCCTCACTTCGACGCTGTGACAGCAAATTTCCAGTTGTTGCCGCCCCAGCAGACGATTGATTTTCCTGCGATTTGCACCATTCCTCAGAGGCACCTCGACTGCTGTTTGTAAGGTCGTAAAAGACTTCATCCTAGAAGACATACCAGGGTGACCCTGCTGGTGGCAACACAATTGCACCATCACACTCAAGCTTACGACCAATTTGATGACCCTGTCGCTACCAAGAGATTTTCGCGTCGGGCTACGCCGGCGTCATATTGTTCGCATCGAATTCAGGACTCCGTCGAGGAGCACCCGGGGATTTCGCGAAACACAATCATGAGCAGCACTGAGCAAGCTCCGGACAACGATGTCCTCATCATCGGAGCTGGCCTTTCAGGAATCTTCTCGCTCTATCGGATGCGAGGCTTGGGCTTCAAGGCACGAGTGTTGGAAGCTGGATCAGCAGAGGGAGGGACTTGGTACTGGTGGGTCGGCATGTTCGACTGAGGCGGCAGGGCTCTGACACTTCGTATAGGAATCGCTACCCCGGGTGTGAGTCCAGGCGCTCGGATTGCCGATAGGACTCTATTCTCCTGATTGATGTTGACTTCACAAAGGCAGATTTGATTCGGAAAGCTACACGTACCATTTCACGTTCTCACAAGAGGTCTTGGACGAATGGGACTGGACCGAACACTTCGCACCGCAAGCTGAGACCTTGAAGTATGCACAATTTCTCGCCGACAAGTTCGACCTCCGGCGGGATATGCAGTTTGAGACCACGGTGAAGAGCGCTCACTGGCAAGACCAGAGTCGGTTATGGCTCTTGACAGACGCTGCTGGCAAGCAATACACTTCTCGATTCCTCATTACCGCCGTGGGCATTTTGAGCGAGCATACTCTACCCAATATTCCAGGCGTGCGAGACTTCCAAGGAGAGGCCTTCCACACCTCAAGATGGCCCAGTGAATGGAGCGTCGATGGGAAACGGGTCGGCATCATCGGTACTGGTGCGACCGCGATTCAGATCATTCCTGAGCTCGTGAAGCTGCCTTTGCAGAACCTCACGGTCTTCCAGCGTACGGCGAACTGGTGCGAACTCCTTCCCGTATATAACAGTAGACGTGCACTGACAAGCAAAGGTCTGCTCCTTTACGTAACGAAAAGATCAGCCCAGAAGAAATGAACGAATTGCGTAAGCAGTATCCGGAAATCCACAAGAAGTGCAACGAATCTGGCGCTGGATTCCAGTATTCCCTGGACCGACGTAAGACCTTCGACGTTCCGGAGGAAGAGCGACTCGCATTTTGGGAGTCTCTATACGCCCAGAGAGGCTTCGCGAAGTGGTTAGGTTCTTTCGCAGACCACTTGACTGACCCAGCCGCGAACAAGGCGTTCAGCGAGTTTCATGCCAACAAGATCAGGCAACGGGTGAAGGACCCGGTCGTAGCGGAGAAACTCATCCCCAAAACGCATGGCTTTGGCACAAGACGAGTGCCCTTGGAGACACATTATCTCGAGGCCTACAATTACTCCAACGTGCGATTGGTGGACTCCACTGTGGACAGTCCTATTGAGAGGATTACCAACAAGGGCGTGCTTCTGGCGAATGGCGAGGAAATTGAGCTGGATATACTGATATATGCCACGGGCTTCGATGCCATTACGGGCTCTCTCACCCGAGGTATCAACATCCGTGGAATTAATGGTGTCAGTCTCAACGAGAAGTGGGAGGACGACGTTGAGACGTTCCTCGGCTTGATGGTCAAAGACTTTCCCAACATGGCGATGATCATGGGACCTCATCAAGTCGCCGGCAACATTCCTCGGAGCATTGAGTTCGCTGTGGACTCTGTGACCAACCTTTTAGGACATTGCAAGGACAAGGAGATCACCTTCTTTGAGGCCAAAGATGACGGTGTCAAGACATGGATGGTAAGAGATCAAGAAGTGATGATTCCCGAACTGTGCTGATATCAGTTTGTGTAGGAGCATGTGCACGAAGTCACCAAAGGGCTACTCACAATGCAGGTAGACAGCTGGGCCACTGGAGTCAACAGCAACGTGAAAGGGAGGCAGAGAAGGCGTGTAATACGATATTTCGGTCCCGGACCGAAATATCGTAAAATCGTCAACGAGGTGGCCGAGAGGCAGTGGGCTGACTTGGAGCTGATAAAGTGAGGTCTGCTACGAGTAGTTTGCCAGACAGCGGTGAAGAAGAATCACAGTCCACAAACACAACGTCATCGAACATTGCGGGTGAAGCAGTGTATTGTGAGTGAATTGACTGTTTGTCATGTGTCACATGAAAGGCGGAGTTTCTGCTCATTGTCGAAAGCTCACCGTCCACCTGCACCGTCGTCAACTTTCATCCACGAAACCAACACATTCCAGAAATCTGCATCATGACTCGCATGCCAACCAAGGCTGAGGAAGGCTCCGCCGTTGACACCACCACCACTAAGCGCAGCGGCGGACGCAAAGCAGCAGCCCCAAGCGCCGCCAGCCTCAAGATGAAAACGAAGCGGTACATCCACCTCGGTACCGGTATGCAAGATCAACGACCGATGGCAAGGAACTGGCCTAATGTTCGAAGCAGTGGCTGCCCGAGGAATCAAGAAGTACCAGCGGCGTCTTGACAGACTGCCATTGCTGCGTCTGATTCGCGAGGTGTCTCACGACCTTCGCGGCGACAAACAAGCATTTCGCTGGCAGAGTGCTGCCGTCCAAGCAATACAAGAGGCGATCGAAGCCAAGGTCTTTGGCATCTTCGAGAACTTGGTGTTGGCCGCGGTACGTACATCAAGGCGAGAGACAAACGTGCCTTGCTGAGCTGACCCGTCGCTTTAGACTCATGACGGCAGAGACACGCTCGAGGTCAAGGATTGGGAGCACATCAAGCGAGTGACGGATGGTTGCATGGCGGTGCGCAAGGCCGGCTATTAGAGGCGATGGAGTGAGAGCAGAGCAGGTGAAGTGAATTGACGAGAAAGCGGGAGGTGGTGGAGAAGTCTCGATGCCCCACAAATCCAACCCTTGCAGTGTGGGGGCCAAAACTGTGTTAAACAGTTCAAGCTCCTCCGTTTCTCAAACCGTTACAAACACAATGCCACCATGCCATTTCCTTTTGTGCTCCCAACCACAAGCTCTGCGCTCCTGTCCGACTCCTTCGAAAGCGTCACTCATCCATCTCTGCCGCTTGCAGCAACGACGCGACGAAGTGTATTGAAAGATGCCCTAAAGAAGCACAAACGCCTTTCTCCCCAAGCCAAAGTCGCCAACTTGCCCATGGTTCAAGATGCCGTGAACAACTATCTTCCCTACCTTCTCGCTCTCAATGCCGGCTCTGGCTATCGAGACATTGGACCCGAGCGTATCGATGTTGAGGTCAAGCAGCCGCTTCAAGTCGAATGGCGAAGCACGCTCTCGTCTGCGCTTCCCGGCCGCGAAGGTCCGCGTGTAAAGTTGGCTGGCCTGCATCATGAGCTCGCATTCACCTTCTCCACGCTAGCACATGTGCACTCTCTTCTTGCCCGTTCGCAGCTGCGGACGCTGCACGGCGGTGATGTACTCACGTCCGAGCAACGGACCGGGCTGATCACGACGGCGATGAAGCAGCTACTGGAGGCACACAGTATTCATACGTATCTGGTGAATCTTCCTTCACTTGCTGCTTCCAAGGACTCACCGGTAGATATTCAGCCTTCGACGATATCTGCCTTGGCTTCCTTGGCGCTTGCGGATGCGACCATTGCTGTGGTGGCCAAAGACGATCCGTATACAGCTGCTGTAGCGGACGACAGAAACGAGAGTAACAACGACTGGATGTTCAAAGCACCAACTATTCCACAAGTCCGTGCAAAAGTGTTCGCGAGGATTTGTCTTGCTGCAAGTGAACACGCTGCAGCCGCATGCGGACTTTTGGCACGAAGCGGTGCCGGTAAGGTGGATGATGACCTTGTCAAATACGCGAACGATCTACGCAGGACCACGAGAGGCAAAGCTGCTCGGCTACTAGCCATCGATGCTGAGTTGTCAGGGAAGACAGGCGAAGGTCTTGCGTGGCTGAAAGGCGCGAGGAAGGAACTGGGCCTCTCAGTCGACCTCGAAGATGGGAAGCGGAAAGGTCTCAAAGGTCTCAAGCAAAGCTGGCAAGAACGACGGGAGGACAAGAAGGTCGAGAAGGGCGGAGAGTGGGGTCTGGACGCTGGACGATATGAGGAAGCGCGAGTGGTAGAAATGCTAGAAACCAAGTGGGACAAGGAGAACAGCACCATGAATGTGCAACTAGTACCGCCTTTTGAGCCTTTTCTGGCCAGCATGCCTTCCGGGAGAGAGTACCATACACCACAGCCCTACAGCCCGCCTGTATTGGATGCGGAGACGCTGATGAGGATGCGAGCACCGCCAGAGCCCGACGAGAAAGCTTTTCGCGGAGACGAGGACGACAGCGGCGGGGAGGACGGCTACGGTCTGAGCAGTATGCCCGTGGGGGCGTTCCCTGGAACGGCGAGCGATTATGGAAGGAGTGCAACGAGCAATAGCTATTACTGAGAAACTCGAGCTCAGTCTCGAGGTCCTTCACAAGCCGTCCGGCACCGCGGAGGGCATTGCTACATTGGTCACGCTCCGTTGCTGCGCCGCGCGTATGCGATGCACCTGGTGTGAGAGCATGGACACTGGTCACGATCGTCAACCAGCTGCATGCCATTGATGAATGACCAAGGATCAGACAGCCGGCTTGTTGACAAAAGTGTCATCTCTGCTCGACCGTCAAACAAACATCGCTCAAGCATCTTAACGACAATCTCAACAATGGCTACTCCGACCAACAACAACAACAGCATGGAACGCCTGCAGACCTTCAAAGACGCCCACCTCGCCCTAGCGCCGAAGAACGATTTCGCTGGCGGTCTTTGGGAAAATGTCAAGATCACATCGGCCTCTATCAAGACAAACATCGCCGTCTTCACAGCCCTCGTGCCACCAGAGTACGGCAACCATCGACAGAGCGCACACGGCGGTGCGATCGCAACTCTATTCGACAGTCTCACCGGCTGCACCCTCGCGCTCATCTCCGAGCCAGGCTACTGGGTAAGTCGAGGAGGAATCACGCTTGTCTCCGAGCCAGGCTACTGGGTAGGGCAGCGACCAGACGACCCGATGACCACAAATATGGCTGACACGTATCTGCTGCAGGACGGCCGCGAGGTCACGAGGAATCTTCAGATCAACTACTTCCGTCCGGTCCCGGTGTCCGAGAAGATCCGCATCGAGTGCGAGATCGTCAACGCTGGGAAACGGCTGGCGACTGTGCGAGGGTTGATGAAGAGGGACAGTGATGGGACGTTGCTGGCGTCGTGCTTGCATGACAAGTTCAACCCTGTGGCTGGCGGTGGATCGAAGCTGTGAGAGAGTCGTGTCAACGCGCCGCCTCTGTTGCTTTGAGACTCGGAATATGCTCCCGGTCTGCTTGCCTGAAGCATACCTCTCCCTTTCCTTGAGAGTCGAATGCCGCACATTGGTTTGAAGATTTTCGTTTTTGAGTTGATCCGAGCTGCCAGCGCACAGAGGGTACACACAACAGTTCAACATTCATTCATACCACTGCGAATCTAATGCTCTGCGTCACCACGCTTTTAGCCAAACCCAAGCTGTGTAGGATGTGACAGCACATGTCTCCAGCCCTCCGGAACTCCATGCATCAGTATCCGCTCAAACCAATTCGCCAATCTTGCTCAGACCTTTCAGTGAGCCTAGACTGAGCGCCAGGCCTTGTGAGCGACTGCGTATCCGCATGAAGCCAGTGACCGGACCATTCTCGCCTTCCTTCTCCACGCTCAAGTTGGCTAGAGCATCCTCACCTATATTCGATGTCAGTTCCGTTCAACTAGCACGGTGGATGAATGCAGCTTACCGAATACACTCCTCGCGTACAGATTCGCGCTCAAGAATTGGCAGTCACCCTTCAGACTGGCCTCAGGCGTCAAGCAGCTCATGTTGGTCACCTTCATTAGTCGTTGCAAGAAGTCTCTCAGTCCTGTACCAGCAGGCATCTTGGTGTTGATGTTGACCTTGTTCTCCCACTCAAACTCGGTCCACATTGTTCGGAATTGTGTCTCTGTGCAGTTGGCTGGTTGAATGTAGTCCATGATGTCGACGTGAACGTCGTTCAGGATGACAACATTTGATTCGGTCGAAGATGGGCCATCGTAGACCACGTTGCCGAAGATGACGCCGGTATCGGTTGATGAGACCTTGATCGTAGCTTGGACGTTGAGGAAGTCGAGGCCGGGTAAGTTCTGAGTCGTTGGCCTTTCGACAACCTTGAGGTCACCGAGAGTTGCAAACTCGACGGACAGATTTTGGAGAGTCTCGCGCGTCTGGTTGACGAGTAGCACATCCAAGATGATGTCGAACTGGTTGACCTGCACGTAAGCCTCGGCGTACACAGAGTCGGAGAAGCCTGTAAGTTGTACGACACGGCTGAGCTTGGAGCTGAGATCTTCTGTCGTTGCATCGCCGCCAGTTGCCTTCTCCAGATCGACCACAGCCTCATCTGCGCCATCCACTGCGTTCTTCTTGCTGAGCTGTCGGATTGTGACGACATCATCAACCTGGACAGCGCTCTTGGACTTCAGCACGGCATCCTTTTCGGCACGCTTCTTCTCCTCGACTTGAACCATGTTGACGAATGCTTTCCTGGTGTCGTCAAGGAATGCAACTTCAAGGTCCTTCTTCTGGGAGAATTCGGCAAGCGACCGTACACAGGACATGATACGGTCGACAGAATCCTCGTCAATTGGTGCCTTGACGAATTGTGATTGACCAGCGCGGATTATGGAGATCATGATGAGCATGGCCTCAGCACGAAGCGCGTTTGTTCGGGCGGAGTCGTCGGAAATTTCGTTGTGACGCATCACGAGTTTTGTAAGAGTTGAGGACAAGACGGTTGCGAGGAAGTAATCTCCGTCCAGAATGAGCTGCCGGAGTGGTGGTTTCTGAGCAGCCTTGACGGCATCCAGCTTAGCTTTAGCGGAGGACTGGCTTGTAAGGGCGCTTTCAGTAGCATACGTTCCATCGGCAAGGACTTTGCGGGAGCCAGTAGGAGCAGCAGGCTTTGCATGACCATTCACTTGTTCGGAGTTGGCCCCTGTTTCGCTATCGGCCTGCTCCTCCAGTAGACGAGCCTCGGATGCGACGATTGGGATTTCACCCAAGCTTGCGCGAATAGTCTTCCATGCTTCTCTGATGTCGTTCTGCTCAAGCGAGTACTCTCCAATGATCCAAAGACTGCCTCTGTACACCTTGCCAGCCCGGACTTCGCTAAGCGTGGAGACCAGCCTCTCGACAATTGAGCTGCGCATTTTCGGGAAACGTTCAACGACCTCCTTGACGAAAGAGATGACATCGATCGCTGAAGCGTTGTTGAAATCCGAGATGAAATCCATAAGCAGGCCAACGACGCTTTGCGCGACCTCGGAGAATTTGATAGCACACTGGTGAATGGAGTGGATGAGTAGGGACCGGTATTCGTTGTTCTTCTCGTACTGCTCGTCCACGGTCTTTGCGAGCTCCTTCTTGAGAAGCATTACAACCTCTTCCACATTCTTGCTGGAAACCATATCCATGGCCAATTCCAATGCCTTTCTTCGCACGTCCAGATCCGGGCTCGAAAGGACACGCAGAATCTCCATGGTCAAGTCGTCCAGGATGCCCTCGTTCGCTTTGCGCAGCGAATTGACCTTCTCGAGCACAATGAGCTTTACATTGTTGTCCGACTCCTTGATGCTGAGCTCAATGAACTTGGACGCTGCTGCCTTGACCGCCACAGGGTTGCTCGTAAGCGCGACGAGGGAAGACGCTGCCTCATATACGACTGTCGAGTCCTTTGCTTCCAACAAGTCGAAGATCAATCGCAAGTATCGTGCCTTATTCTGTTGATTTTGAACCGCATCTTTCCGAATGAACTCCAGCTCGACCAATTGCAGAAGTTCGCTTGCATTGGGAATGCCCTCGAACACGCCGCTCAAGTACTCCAAGGCCTTCTCATGACTGATGCTGAGAAGAGCAGCGAAAGCGTTCCGCTTGCAGGTGTTGTCACTCTCGCCCTCGAGGAAGGCCTGAATCAGCTCCGGTGCGTCTGGCATGAGAGCCTCGGAGTGTGTGTAGATCGAGGCGATGGCGAAGACCGCGTTCTTACGAACGTAGGAATGACGGTGCTCGAGGCAAGCTCGGGCGGGAGCGAGGAGTGGTTCGATGAGCTCGGCCTCGCGTAGCTTACAGAGGAAGCGAAGGGTGTTGCCGCGGATGTACTCGTTAGGATGTTGGAGGTCCATTCGAATGCCGTTGCTGGAGGAGAGCGTCAGTCTTTATCCCATATTCATAAATATACGATCGCCGTACCAAACCAAAATCATCTCCTGCTTCAGCTTCCCAGCAGCATCCAGCTTCGGACATATTTCGTAGTACAAGTATAACAGCTTCTTCAATGGCTTGCTCTTCGATGGCATGACGAAGCGGATGATGTGCATGAGGAGGTTCGGCATTGGGTCCCCATTGAGCATAATTGTCAAGATGCGCTTCATCGTCTCCACCTTGGAATCATCTGTGCCCTTTTCCAGCTGCGTCTTGAGGTCCTGCTGCGAGGGCTGATCGGCCGCATTGTCCTGGTGTACCAAACTGTACGAAGTCTCGAGGAAAGTCGCCATGGTTGTCGGATCGTACTGCAAGCTCGTGCGTTGTTATAGACGGGCGAGTCCTCCTCGCAAGCGGTTCCTTGTGATCCAGCCCTCTCCGACTTTCTCTCCTTTTGAGCTGACGCGTGGATTCTCGTCTGGCAAACGGTGGACGGCAACAGTTGGACAGCGAAGTTCCTCTGCCAGGTGCAAGAACGAGAAAGACAGGGCGGTGGTGGTGAGGTTGCAGTCGTAGCTACCGTGGACTCCTGGCACTAGAGACACGTTCACGAATTGTTGGAGAGAGGGTCCGGCTAAATCGCGGCAGATTTCAAGGCTTCGACCAACCGAACTCTTTGGCTCAAATGAAAGTCGACCTCCACAATTGTTCACTTCCATCGAGTTGATCCCCGAGAGAGAAAAGACTTCCTGCTTGAGTATGGCGACAAATTCGGCACCAGACGCGTTCTACGTGCGCTATTAGTGCGTACATTCCCCGATACTGTCGCGAGACGGTCCCAGGACGTTCCTGCAATCTTTGCGGCCCCTCGAGAGAACATACAATCTGACCAGTATCTAGCTCTGGCCACTCCGGTCGCTTCGGTCACGAGTTCCTGGGTGAGCTTGCTTGGAAACATCGATTGCGAGACCAAACTAAGACAGGATGATAGAATTCGATTTCCGAGTTGTTGGAGATGGGCGCTCTGCTGTCGCACGATACGCAAACAACTCGAATTACCGCAACGACTCGCTCATCCGGAAGGAGAGTAAGTCATCTGATCGAGCCACATTCCCAGAGATGCTATCCTGACACGAACCAACAGTGTGCGTAAGCACTCTCCTTGTACAAGAGATCAAGCGCATCATCAAGGACAGTGAAATCATGAAGTAGGTCGAATCTTTCGCGAGTCTGCGCAGAGCGACAGCAATCTGACGAAATCCTAGGGAAGACGACACCAAATGGCCACAGAAGAACAAGGACGGCAGACAGGAACTTGAGATTCGTCTCGGCGGCGAGCACATCTCATTCGAGGTCAGCAAGCCACTGCTTCACTATAACGCAATACACTAATGACTCCGGCATGCACAGACCGCAAAGATTGGCTCTCTAGTGGACGTGAACGAGTCCGAAGATCCAGAGGGTCTGAGAGTCTTCTACTACCTGGTTCAGGATCTCAAGGCGTTGGTGTTCTCACTCATATCGCTTCACTTCAAGGTAAGGATCTCGGCATGGCACATCGCGAATTCTGCAGCTGACCATTGAAATAGATCAAGCCGATCTGAGAAGACGTAGCATGCGATCATGCAGCTTGGGAGGCCACCAAGAACACAGGCGCCGAGACAGCCTTCATCGCGACGACAAACGACGAGTTTGCAGAGACACGACAATAAGGAGACTTCAAGAAGGACTTTGTACGACCTTTGCAGCTCCACAATATTCTGTGACAGACGTGGTCAAAGGAATGCCAAGAGATATGCCGCAGCGCAGTCCGGCGGAAATCTGGGGCAGGGTTATGGCGATAGCGTCCCCGCGATTCGGCAAGTCGTCTGACTGGATGGTCGGTGCTTTGGGAAGAGCGACCAGTCGGATTGTGTTTGTGTGAGGACCTACCGAGTTCCTTTCACGTCATCTCTTCTTCATCCAAACGCCTTCTGTTCCGCCAAACCACACTTCACCTGTTGTCCATATGCTATAAATCATTGCGCGTGTGACAGTCTTCCCTTGTTGTGCATATCTTTGTAATGTCTTCCTAGGCGTTGCGCCTCCTTCTACCACCAATCGAACGACATCACGCGAGTGGACACTATGCCTACCCCGAGCGAGCACACCGTGTCCGCCGTCCTTCCGCTGGACATCGCTGGGCCACTCAGGGCTGCATTCACCGGTTGTCCACCCGAAGACATCCGCGAACAAATTGCGCAATCAGAAGAGCAAGTAGAAAGGACGGACACACCTCAGCCTTTGGCCGACGCGGAAAGCCCGCCGAGTGATGGCAGCGATGATGGCACTACGACAGTACAAGAGACGGCGACAGGACGAGAACCCGATATTGCATCTCAAATCAGCTCAGAAGTCGCCGAGACACCGGCCAAAGGCGAACACATCGAAGACGTGACATCGTTGACGGAGGCACCAAGTCCCCCGGCCACCTCCCCAGACCCTGTCAGTGACAGCGATTCAAGACTGGTCCAGCACATGTCGTCTGCCGTGATCTCCTCTGGCATATCGTCACCGCAGTATCTCCATTTCCCAGAGCTGGACAGAGACAGGGTAGGTCTGCCATATTGTCGACGGTAGGAATAGAGCTGACGGGAATGCTGCAGCAAACATCATACAACTCCACTACATCCTTCTTGCGACCTGGGAGTAAATTCAGAGGAACACAGCAGTCCGACCGACAGGTGTATGACGTTCAAGTCGAGATCAAGGATGTGGACATGGCAGAGTCATTTCTGTGCGGCTACTTGCGCATACAAGGTCAGGCTGTACGAAGCAGGCGTGGTGGAGACATAGACTGACGTTCTCTGCAGGCCTCACGGATGACCATCCAACCCTCACAACATTCTTCGAAGGCGAAATCATCGGGCCGAAATATCTCTTCAAGACAGACCATCCGTCCTGGGGCAGCAGCGAAAAGGTCGACATGCAACACTGGGCACGATTTCCTGCATGGAGACCTCTGGCCAAGTCTGCGAAATCTGCCAACTTTTCGTTGAACAAGTTTGAGCAACGGGAACACCTCTTCATGCGATGGAAAGAGTACTTCCTGGTGCCGGATCACAAGGTCAAGACCATTACAGGTGCAAGTTTCGAGGGCTTCTACTACATCTGCTTTAACCAGTGCTCCGGGACTGTCAGTGGGATATACTTTCATGCGAAGAGCGAAAAGTATCAGCAGTTGGAGTTGAGGCACGTGGAGGATAAGGGTTGCATGCCAGCCATGGAGTTTCGGTGATGAGGAAGCGCTGATAGAGCTTGGCGGAAGCGCAAGAGGCGAGCAGAACGATGAGAAGATCGTCTGCCTCGAACATTTGATGACATTGATAGCGTTTGGGCGTACATTGACTGATTGCATGAGGAGTTTTGCTGGTTCACGAAGAGCTGTCCCAGCCTGCTTTCTTCACGATGGATCAGGGGTGATGAGGCATTCTACTAGGATGAATTGACGAACGATCATTCACAGTCTGCAGTACTACTTCGCTATTGTACAAATCGCCGATACCTTGACCCCTCGTGTTGCTTGCTCTAAAGTGAACCTGGAACCTTTTACGCATTGTACAGCATCTAACTCCGAAAAGTACGACCTCCAGCTCTCACAGGAGCTTTGTAAACCTCTTCAAACTCCAACGCAACACACATACAGGCAAAATCTGCCCCTTGCCCTTGACTCCTTCGATTCTGCGGGGTCAGAGACTCTGTCGTAGACCTCCTTCGATGAAACAACCCGTCCCATCGTGCATCGTCTTGAATGCCGCAACTGAGCAGGTCTTATAGCAAATCGTGGTTCGCTAATCCTAGTGTTCTCGTTCCTGTTGGCTCCCGGTGCTCGTGGCTATGATGGACCCCTCGAGTCAAGTCCCGCTTTCAGCTCGAGCTGCTGCTTGGAGCGACTCCGCAACATCATTGCCCGTAGATCAAGCGAAAATACTCGAGGTTGCAGGTGCGGACAGGGGTGTGGACGGGAGTGGTGGCCCGGGTCGTTGGCGGTTCAACGGTGGTGGAGGCAAAGGAGGAGCCAGAAGAGATGGACGAGTCGGTACCAGCAGAAGAGCTCGAAGCAGCAGGCGAGCTAGCAGCAGCTGGTGTAATCGGCGCAGATGAGGTGAGCGTAGATGTTGTGGGAGTCCCCGAGGAGCTAGAAGCAGGAGGTGGTGCTACTGGATTCGCAATTGGAACCGGTTGGACATGATGTGGTCGCGGTGTCGGCGGCATCTGGAACAGAAGCCTCAGCAGTCGTTCAGTAGCAACGACATCAACCGGCCATGGACAAACCACTGGTAATTTGAATCTGTCCGTCTCACAGTACCAGCAGTGCTCCTCCTGGCACATCTGGGCGAAGGCCGGGCGAACAGTCTTGATGTTGGAGTAGCTGAAGATGGTGCCATTGGGATTTGGGTGCCAGGCCCATACGCAGTAGCCAATGGGTGGCCCTTTGTAGGTGCATGGCGTGTTGTCCGGAGTGGAGTGGGCGACGAGCTCTTGCAGGAGGGACGGCATCGTGGCGGTCTGATCTCTGGCAATACTTGCGGAGAGCTTGGATTGCGTCGAAGGTGCGGACTCGGCTGAAGGTCATATACCCGATGGCTGCCATATTCTTGTGACAGACTTCCCGAATGAATTGTATGGTACATGGGGAAAGCTTCCAAGGGCTCGCGTGCGTAGGTACCTAGCCAGTCTCGATCTTTTCGCTGACATGACGCAAGGCCGAAACTGGTTTTGAACATCTCTTGAGAGTGCTACCATCCCGCTGCAGTCCTTGCGAAAGGGAAAAGCGGCCATGAGTGTATGCCGACAACAGCTCACGACATGCAATCGCTGGGAGGAGAAGAATCTCATTATTGCCTTTGTACAACCCAATGGTACATGCTTACATCATCAATCGTCTCATTCGTGAAACTCACCTCAATCTGAAAAGCATCTGGCATTCTCGATCAGGCACCGTGAGTCAATCTCTCATCCAAGACCATGGCACCGAAGCCTCCCCACCCATGGAACTCCTCGGCCATCTTGACGGCCGACTTGAGGTAGAATTGATTCGCGTCACCCCAGGTCTTGCTCGCTTCATGCATACAGCGGAGTGCTTTGACGAAATGTGCGTCGGTGCTGTATTCGCTTTTGAGGGCTTTCTCTTTCACGAACTTCCAGTCACGGCCCTCCAGCTCGACAAGCTTGATTTTGTCGATGTTGATCCTGGGACGGAGCTGCGCGATGTATACCAGAATAGTGAAGAGCCACCATTGCCGTACCAGTGGAACGTGGTGCTTGCTCGGGATGAGTGGCAAGAGTGTCCGCACGGCGTGGGAGCTCGTTAAAAGGTGTACACCGAAGAAGTCGTATCCCTTCTCGTTCTTCGATGATTGCGCAGCCACAACAAGAGCGACTGCAAGCTTTTGCGACTCTGCAAATTGCTCCGTGGGCTTCTTGATGTCCCATGAGTTCCAATACTCTAGTGCCGCTGCTGCAAGCTCTTCATTCCCGAGGATATTTTCGATATTGTCCGGGCCCTGATGGTCGGCCAAGTTGTCAAATTTAGGATCACTCGCTACCCGGTCAAGAATAGTGAACAATGAGTCTGTTGGATTTCGTGCAGGCTTGGTGTACTTTGGATCATCGAGGTAGACATGCCAGTCATTGTAGAAGCATGCGGCAAGTCCCAGGGCCTCGATGGCCACCGTGCGTGATGAGAGCTCATAGCCATATCCGAGGTGGATGAGTGGATGTGCCAAGCCGGCGATGAGGTTGTTGATCAGAGGTTCGTCGCCGGAAAGAAGGTACTCGTCCAGTAGTGAACGCCAATCGTAACCATGCCGGACAAGCTGATCCTCGAAGAAGTCAATGAAGGCTCGCTGGTATCTGCCAACACTCGTCAGCTAACGCTCGACATCATGGTCTCTATCCTGCGACGTACTCTTTCTTTCCCAGGAATTCTCTCCAATCATCTCTTGATATCTCGCCTGGACTGTCCACCCATGGCTCCAAGTGCTTCGACTCTGCTTCGTAAAGGTGGTTCAACTCATCGGCATCAGCTCCAAGGATGTATGCGGATCCGAGGATATGAGGCGTGTGGTTGTGAAATCGTAGTTGGTTGTAGATGATGCTGTGATTGATGTGGTTCGCTTTGAGGAGGTGTTTGAGTGTTCGTGCTCGTTTCTCTGGTCGCTCTTCGATGTCGTGGACCTCCGCCTTGGGGACTTTGATGCCGCTGCCGGGCAGGCTCCAGGAAGGCAGCTGAGGAAGTCGGAATTGGAACATGGTGTTTTGGTGTCACTCAGGATGACAGGTGGATCGCTCAACAGGAAGAGAAGAACGAATACAGTGCAAGTCGACGTCGTCTGCCGACTTGTCTCATGATGTCTGACGTATAGCACCTTTGTCATCGTCTGGGATCCATCTTTCCCCGCGTCAGCCGATCGTCGTTCCTGTGAGGACAGCAAAGTCCTCTCACTCACTTCACCTCCTGATCTGCTACATCCACGGTACTTGCATCATTATCATACTTTCTTGTGCGCACCAGACAGGCAGCGGACCGATATCTCGCTTCTTTGCTCCGAACGACTACACGATCGACAACGCGCGATGGAGCTTGGCCTCCAGACGACGAGCAAGCCACTGAGTAGGATGGCCCTTCAGTACACCCTCTCGATGTCCAACGGTGCATGGAAGACTTGGAGATTACTGTGCCAATGGTGTTCCCTTGAGTAAGGTATTTGAGTACGCAGTAGGCCTACCGGGCAAGTGTACAGTAGACCTCTCTCCTTGGTTTTTCATCCAGCAAGCATTATTTCCGTCCAAACTGCTTGCTCTCTCATTTCTTGCCCGCGAGAACAATGCTTTTGAAAGACAACAAAAGCGAGCACGTCCCAAGCAAACCCCAAGGAACTGATGGACTTCTGTTGTCTGGTAGTTTGTAGGCTTGCATGGCAAACCTGCAATCCGACCATAAGATATGCTCTTCCGCCGTTCTTTCCTATTCTCATAGCTACATTCTTACACACTTTTCACAATACATCGATTATATTCAGATGCTTCTGACTCCTTCACTCGCGGCTTATTGTTCGCTTCTGAAGGACAATGCCCTCGACACAATCTGGTGAAGGCCCTGGTGAATGCACGGGCAGGCAATTCACGTACGGCACGAGTAACTCTCCGCTGAGGAGCACGGCCCTCTCAGCCTGCCCTTCTCTCTATATCAACTACTTTCCTGCTCCGACTCTTGCCAATAATCTCAATCTCGACATCGACATCTCTGCCTCGCCACCACCCACCAAGCCTCTCAAGCCTACCACATCGGCCCAAAGACTTCCACATCAACAGAAGTCTCTCACCCATACACCCACACGACTCCACTCTTCCCAAAGAGACAACGGCCACCACCATGTCTACCACCCAGCGCGTCGCAGCCGCGTCGATGGGCGCATCGAACGCGACGAAGCCTACAACAAAGGGATTCACGGCGGAGGAGAAGACAGCTCGCAACAAGTACGAGCGCCCGTAAGTCGAACTCACACAGCATCTGATCTAACGGGTACAAAGCTAACACAATCAGACCGGCCGGCTACGAGGCGCCCAAAGGCCACCTCCGAGTCCACTCTAACATCGAGGTGACCGGATTCATGAGAGGCATCGTCCTCCAGGACTGGGAGTTCTGCGTGAAGCCGCGCAACGCGGCAAACGCGGGATGTCGCTCCGGACACTGGGGCTTCTACGTCTGGCATGAGGGCGTTCTCCGCAAGGCCATCTTGCTCATCCGCAAGGTGTGCAACTACACCCACCCGGACGACGATGACGGGTCAGAGCACGACTTCGGCGATGAGGACGCGGATGAACTGGACGGCCAAGACGTGATTGAGGCGTAGGGCAGATGATTTGGTCGACGTGGTTTTGTGATGAGCATCTGGAATTTTGACCTTTTACCCGATTGCAACGGCAGCGAACAACGACTGTGCTGTTATGGTCGAGACTGAGCGTTCAAGCGAAAATACCCGAACGGAGAGCATAGAGTTGTGGTTACGAAGGAGTCTGATGGCTTTCGATGACACGAAAGTTTTACAACACTCTATTATTTCTCCCAGTCTCAATCGATATGTGTGACCAACTTCCCCTGGTTTGACCCGCTGAACAGCTTCAGCCACGTCTTCGGGACGTCCTCGAACGATCCACTGACTACAGTCTCACCTCCCTCAATCTCCAGCTTTCCATCCTCGAGTGCCTGTCTGAGCTCGTCGAGTGCCCTCGGAAAGTCCTTCATGTAGTCCAGCACGATGAAACCCTGTACTCTGACACGCATGATGACGATCTCGAACCAGTTCTTGAGGCCAGCTGTGCGCTCTGGAGCAGTGTTGTAAGAGCTGATGGCACCACAGGCGATGACTCGACCGCGGCTGGCCATGCGGGTGAGGACGAGGTCGAGAATGTCGCCTGCAACGTTGTCGAAGTAGACGTCGACGAAGCCGTCACCGGTTGGAGTTTGCTTTTTGAAGTCTTCTTGAAATGAAGAGGATTTGTAGTTCAGGCACACATCGGCACCGAGCTTCTCCACCCATCTGTCATTTCGTTAGCCATGTTCGAGTCTTGAACTCAGCAAAATTCCGCTTACCTGCACTTCTCATCGGTTCCCGCAATACCGATGACTTTCTTGCAGCCGATGATCTTCTTGGCTATCTGCACCGCCATCGATCCAGTAGCACCCGCCGCTCCTGAGATTACGACGATATCGTCCTTCTTCGCTTGGCCAACCTCAGTGAGTCCGAAGTAAGCTGTCAAGCCAGTACCTCCTAAAGCACCCAGGTAATGAGTCTTGCTCATGTTTCCAGGAAGGTCCTTAGCGGGCTGCACAGCACTAGCCTTAACGACAGCCATCTCAGTCCACCCTGGAGCGGCAATGACAACGTCGCCCTTCTTGTAGTCCGATGACCTCGACTCGACGACCTCAGCCAGCGCGCGGGCAGACATCGGAGCTCCGACCTTGACAGGCGGGACGTAGAGTCTGCCGCTCTCGGCGAGGTCTGGGTCGATCCAGCCTCGTTGAGCTGGGTCGTTGGACAGGTCGGTGATCTTGATCAAAAGTTCATCGTCTTGAAGTTCTGGGAGGTCGACTTCCTTCAATTTGAAGGTCTGCTCAGGGCCGTCGAGCTGAGGCTCGTCCCTTGGCTGATGTGCCAGCTGCCATTGGCGTGTCTTGACCATTATTTCGTTTTGTGTTGGTATTGATGTTGGTCTAAGGTGTTGAGCAGGCGGAAGCTTTTTCTCTTGTATGCTCGATGAATGCCGAGGTCAAGCTACGTTTAGCAAGGGAATGCTCTGTAATCAAGCTGCAGAGCTTTCAATCACGTTGTGTCAATGGAACGGATGGTTCTTGTAAAGGACATACCTCCGATATGACGGAGCGGATCCACCGAAGTGTCTACAAGGAGAACAACAGGATAGAACAATCCGGCTAATTTTCTACGGGTAAAAGTAATCACTCCCGCGTAGATTGACTCCCGGCATAGATAACCGGACAAGCGAGCCGAAGTTGCGATACAGCGAGGCGACGAGCGTTAGCAATAAGGGAAGTGAGTACTAGACCGAGCCTAAAGCGAGGTCGTACGTACGATACCCGAGCGCGTAAGGCATAGGCTCGTTTAAAAGGTTAGCAAAACTATTTGGGCGCCGCAGGCTCTATTACAAAGGCTAGTTTTGGTGGGAGTAGCAGTTAGCCGGATGTTCTTTCATTCTGTTCTCCTTGTAGACACTTCGCGGATCCACGAGCCCCACCTTGCTGACACGCTGGAACCTTGTCAAAACTCAAAAGTGGCAAGGAGGCAAAGTGAATCTTCAACCTCACCTCTACAAGACTACAACACATCTTTCGTATCATCAGCTCCAGCCCATTCACAGTGATACTTTCTCTCGAAACGGCGAGAAACCTTTCGCAGGGCTCAGCTCTCAGCCCGGGTCAGCTTTGAAAGTGCCTTTCCCGATGTCTGCCAGCTTGTGGTTGCCGTCTCTCCACGCACCGGAGCAGGCAGGTCATGCCCGCCCGACGTTGCTCCTTGCGGCGGACGCATGGTAGACGACAGATGGCACACCATGCACGGAGGCTACAGTCAGACGCCTTTGGTGGTAGCTAGGCGGTCTAGCCGGTGGGCATGGGGTCTGTCAACGCTACTCGGGGGCGATCCATCACCGACGTTCCAATTTCGGAGGTATCGGCCTCATCAGCAAGATTTTCATCGCGAGTACAGCAGTGAGATGTAAGCTGCGTGGGGCTGAAAGAGTATGCAAGTGGTTTCGAGGTGACATCGTGCAGTTGAAGAAGCAAGCGGGGAATTGCTGATCCCGCTCCTGCAAATCGACATGGGCGGATTTGAGCTCCGCTTCAAAGCGCTGAATACTCACTGTCCGACTGTGCCGACCCAAGGCTCGATGACGTCTGCTGCTTGGGAAATTCGATGCTCGGAGACTTCGAACGCAACATTCGAGTTCATTCTCTCTCTGGGTCATCAACATCCGTCACCTTCGACTACCAATCCCATCACGTTGACGACAACTCGATATCGCTCACCTTCTCAGACATGGTTCATGATACTCGGCTCGAGCCTTCTTCAGTCCAATTGCTAACAGCACAGGCCGAGCCTCAGCGCAAGAAACGTTGTACAAACGCTGCCATATCGTCGATTTCGCACAGCGAGCCTTCCGCTGCGCATGCTAGTACCGCAGCACACTCTGGCATTTCGCAGACCACGAAAGACAGTTTCGGCGAACACTCGAGTGGCGACGAGGTCCCCGACGATCAGCTCATCCAAAACACTGCCGATGACCAAACCTCGCCAAAACTCAAGCCCTTCCGCTTCCTCGACCTCGCTGCCGAACTTCTGATGAGGTCTACGAGGTTGTGGCCGTCGATCATCCGTATATTGTGCCCAAGTGTGGTGGTTTCAAGGCCACTTCCGCGCTATGCGCTGTCAACCGTCAAGTCCGAGACGAATTCCTTTCCATTCTCGAGAATGCGTCCGACATCCGAGCCACGGTTCCCCGCTACAACTTCCAGCATATTGTTAGGTCCATGAACCGCCTGCCTGAGCAGCATGCGAAGAAAATCTCTGCCTCTGTCGGTACCTCCAAGAAGCGAAACATTGTCATTACGCTGGAGCTACCCAACGCAACTGGCGACTTAACCGCTTCAAGAAGCCGGAAAAGAGGGGAACCACCATGAGCTTGTCCTGCATCTTCATCCGTCCAGGCCCTCGCTGGTGGGACACAAAAGGCGACATCATCTTTGCGATGTACCTGATGCGCACGATGAAGCTCGACTACACGGGTTGTGCTCAGGAGGAGGTGGTGAAGATGATCTCAGCGCTCGAAGCTCTGCTCGAGGCTTAAAACGAGCTGTCGTAGCCCGAGATAGGCCACAGTCAAGATGCGGTAACAGGAGCTTGCGAAGCCGTACAAGAGGGGTGTCACTTTGAAGCAAGTAAGGATATGATTCGGAGAGCCACTGATGAACTTCACTTTATAGTGTCCTTATCAAATACCTGGAATGCCACAGGACTGTCTGATGACAGTTTGCTTTCACGTGAATGCACGTTACTAGCCTTTGCTTCTGGACTTGTCTTCAACTTTGTTCTTCATCTTTCCGGCCTCCTTCCTCGTCAGCTTCACCCAGACATCCTCGAAAGGCTTTCCTGCAGATTCGCCACACACATGGTATGTACGGCTTCATGAAGCTCTTTAAGAAGCTCTAACTGACGGACATGGAAGGCTCAGCCAGCTCGCAAAAAGCAGCGCACGACTTCATCGGTCAAGTCGCTTTCGCACAGTCAGTCGCCCACGACTATCGCCGCCACCGATCCGTCCTCCGATGACCAAATCAAGACATCCGAGAGCGAATTGTCCAGCGAGGGTACCGACAACGATGCGCAAACCCAGCCATTCCGCTTCCTCGACCTCTCTCCCGAACTCCGCATCAATATCTACGAGATCGTGGCAAGTGCGCAATCACCCATCATACTAAGCAACAAGGGGCATTTGCAAGTCGACTCCAGGCTGTGTTCCGTCAGTCGACAAGTTAGGAGCGAATACCTCTCGGTGTTCGAAGATGCGCCAGAGATCACGACTGTTGTGTCACGATTCAACTTCGGGCCAACCATCAGCTTCATCAATCGTCTGTCTGAAGAGCGCGTCAACAAGTTTTCCAGCTTCAGCAAGTCTCCGATCAAGCGAACGATCAACATCAGACTTTTGCTGCCTGGATATGTCTCCAGCTACGAGCGCGCTGAAATCCAGCAGTTTCAAGGCTTCTTGGTGCGCTGGATGAATCGCTTCAAGAAGCCGGCGAAGAGGGGAGTCAACATGAATTTCACCTACAAGTTCGTTGCTCCTTTCCACCGTTGCATTGCCAACGTCTGCGCAATTAGCTACGCCTTGGAGCTCCTGATCCCGATCGCGGAAAAGTCCACCGGCCGCTCAAGGGAGGAAGTGCTCAAGATTATTCTTGCGCTCTCTGTTCTCATAACGGCTTGATGAGCTCTCGTACGAGGCTCACAAAGCCGGTGTGGGATGTACTTTGGAAGAATGACTGAGGTCAGAGAAGGAGGCTCAAAGCGTTCAACGCTTGGCGCTCTGACGAGAATCTCCGTGAGCTTGTACAAGGTTCCCAAAAGACATGGCACGGGACCGGGCGTTCTTGAGAAAGATGCAGTTCATTGGATTTATCGAGACTGGGAGGAATGACTTCTACGAAGCAAGGTAGGAGATCACAGGCTCGACTGTGCGCGGTTTGAACTTTGTCACATGCTGCCCTTTCGGATGCATGATGACGGATGTTTTCGTGGAGGTGAATTGACGTTCGTTTGCTCCTGATACCACTTCATTTTTTTTTTCTCCACTTGTCACTTTCTTACATCCGCCATATTTCTCGAGCTCTTATCTCATTTCTCGTCAGTGTTGATTTGAGTCGTTCTACCTCAGACATACGGGTAGCTTCATCTTCGCCGTGACGAGGATGGTTTGTGATGTCCAGCTCCCCTCGAAACGACTGTCCGCTGACAACGGACACAGACTTCACCACCGCCACGCAAGAAGGTCCGCCCAAATCCTGTGGAGGAGCTGAGTTCAGGCAAAGATCAGTCCGACTCTGAGCCACGACTGAGCACTACGGCGCACTCCGATCGTTCATCATTCAACGATCAGACATCCCCAGAGCGAGCCTCCGCCGACCAGACCTACGCTGATCGAGATACGGCCAATCAAGTCCCTGCCGACCAAGGCTCGACGCCAGCGATGCCATTTCGTTTCCTCGACCTGGCGCCTGAGCTGCGCGACGCAATCTACCAAATGGATGTTACGGATCATGCGCCTATCATACTGAAGCGAAGCGGCCGGCTCATCGTCAAATCGAAGTTGTGTGCCGTCAGCCGCCAAGTGAGGGACGAATACCTCACTGCCCTTGAGTATACTCCGGAGATCAAGACCATCGTCGAACGCTTCGACTTGCGACCAATCGTCACGTTTTTAAATCGACTCTCGCAGGCGCACGCCCACAAGCTATCAAGATCTGCCATTTCACCAGAAAACCGAAGCATCACCATCATCTTCAAGGAACCTTACAGACGCTCGCAATTCAACGATGCGCTCTTGAAGCGCTGGTTGAACAGATTCGAAACAGTAAACAAGAGAGGATTGGACATGAATTTCTCTTATAGCTTCAGGGCGAGCGGACGAATCATTTCACATACGGCACAAACGACTGCGCATGCTTTCTTGACTGGCTTGATGGCTGGGTACACTGGTCGTGCGGTGGAAGAGCTGCAAAATGTGATCAATTCGCTGGCTGCTCTATACAGGAATGCTCGCCGCTCCGGAGGTAGCTACTGGTGGCCTCTAGTCGCTGTGCCCGGTTCAGCTTGAGGCTACACATCACATCCGTCTGGTTTGGGGAGCGGAGTGAGGTGGGTGGGTTTCGAGGCATCGGACGAAGGCACGCAAGGATCGAGCAGTGGGCAGCAGAAGGGTACCGCAAGCAAGAGGTCGACTCCGGTACGCCCATGCTTTTCTTGGGACATGAGTTGGAGCGAGCAGCGTATCAGGGCGCAACGCATGGTGGAACCGTCTGCGCACATCGAGCTCGACAGGTTGGCAGAATGCTTCATACGCAGATCAGACGAGGCGAAGATGAGCTATTGAGGCAGCCAAGTAGCGTTATTTCGATAAGCCTTGCAAACGCTACCGCTGCATAACTTATTCCACTCTTCGGCCGACGAAGTAAATGGTTGATGAAGGCGATGTGAGAGGTATAAATTCCGTGCTAGCTGTAGCGACCTCCGTATTGAGCACACTGGAGATCTGAACCTCCTGAGGTGATTCCCACCATATTTGTCATGTGCTTTGGGCTGCACAATGTTTGTTTTCACGTGAATGTTCTTCACTAGCGCTTCCGCTGGACTCGTCCTTCACTTTCTTTTGATTCTGCGCTCAGCCTTCTTCATTATTGAACTTTTCCTACCGCTTTCGTTCATCCGGCAAATCTTGGTCCCATCTCCTCGACCGTATCATCATTCGAAGTGCAATTCGACATCTCTTGCTCCGCCCATCATGGTCAAGCGCAAGAGACCCAGAACAGATGCCTCCACAAAGTCCCTCGCGGTTGATGCGCAGTCTGGAGCGAAGACCACCGTCACATCATCCTCGCCGACTGATAGCGAGACCACCGAAGAAGGCTTGCACGACAAGAACCTTGACAACACAGTCCGGCCACCGTTCCGTCTTCTTGATTTACCGGCGGAGCTTCGCGATGAAATCTATGAGAAAGTCGCTCAGCAAGATCCATACGTGGTTCTTAAAGGAAGCCGCTTGCAAGTCGCCTCCAAGCTGTGCGCCGTAAGCCGTCAAGTCCAAGGAGAATACCTAGCAATTCTCGAGAACTCAGCAAACATCACGACGACCGTCGTGCGCTTTGACTTTCGACCCATTGTTCGCTTCCTAAATCGTCTTTCGGAAAGCTATGTCAAGAAGCTGTCAACCTTGCGCCGAACCCCAGTCAAACGAACCATCAACATCCAACTCGAACTACCGAGCGCCACACGCGAAGAGATTGAGATGGCACTCTGGCACGCACTCAACCCGACAGTACCAGTCTTCACCCATCACGCCCTTTTACAGCGGTGGTTGAATCGATTCGAAAAGCCCGAGAAGCGAGGCGTCGACATGACGTTCTCCTACGTGTTTGCGTACTCTACCAAATACGCCAATAAGGACAGCGATTTCACTGTCACCGAGGACTGGATTCATGGAATTGAGTCATTCTACGCTGGCCGCGCTGAAGAGGAGCTGGACAAAATTATTGCCGCGTTTGACGCCTGGGCCAATACTGCATTGTGACAAGACTGCTCGGGAGACCACGTTGCATGTTGTGAGTTGCGGCGGGATCCCTCCGGGGCTAGTTCGAAGCATGGCGGACAAGGGGCTGTGTCTCCTTGCAAGGCGAGGCGCCATCTTCTCATTGCTCCTCGAGCATGATCGCGACCATCACAAACAGCTGAAGTGTGACCCAAGGGGAAAGCAACGCGTGCGTGAGAAGTAGCATCAAGAACCCCAGTACAGCGCGATTCAGCTCAAGTAAGGTCCCGGACGATGTGCTGTTGGACTTGGAGGGCCGATCATGACCGCTTCTTTTCGCTACGCAATTCTTTAGTTTCCAATGTCCTGAATTTCTCATGGCTGATGACTCGATTTTGCTGTCAAACAGCTGGCTTCCGTTCCAATGTGCTCAACTTCGGCGCCAGATAAACGCATCCTTCAAGTACGAAGCATCAAGCTTCACAATACCTCATCGAAGCTTCAAGTCCTGCCAAGGGCGTACTAACGACCCAAGTAATCATACGCGTGCGAGCGACCACCAGAATACTAACCCGGTGGAGGCTGCGCATGTGGCGATGGCAGTGGCAATTGCGCTTGGGCTGATGGCTGGACTGAAGACGCGCCGTTAAGATCAGCACCCAACTTGGGTGACAGCTCTTGCATTTTCTTCACCGGCACGGTGCCCACCGCGCCAGCGGCTTGCTGGCTTGGGCTTGGTGCAAGCGGAGTGGCGGGTGGCAAAATCGTGCGCTCATTCAGACTGTGCGCTGAGGATGGAGGAGCGGGACTCTGATCGTGTTTCTGTGGGATGGCTTTGGCGTTCGCCGGCCAGGGCCCACTCATTCCATCGGCGACGACCTGACTGGCGTGCTTGGCATCACCTGCGCTAGTCGGGCGCATCTGCGGCGTGTGGACCTGGCCTGACTGAGGCTGCCCAGCGTGGTGCCCATTGGACGGAGGGAAGTGAAGAGACTGCGGAGGCTGCGTGAGGTGAGAGATCGGGCGTGGGCTAGGCTGAGTTGGGTGCTGAGCAGCAGGTGGAGGTGACGATTTCACTGGCGAGCGTGAAGGTGCCTGATGATTGGCATTGACTGGTGGTGGGAGAGTTGTCTTTGGGCTCTGCTGCAATTTTGGCGGCTGTTGCTGCGGTGGCGGCTGGTACTGAGTCTGAGGCGGCGCTTGACCATAAGCTTGAGGCGTCGCATATGGCTGGACCGAAGGCTGAGGCGGCGAAGATGACGCTGGTTTTGGTGTCTGCTTGCTTGGGGACTGGAATCCATTCATCAACTGGCCCGATCCTCGACGTTGCGCTGGCGGCGCTGGCTGTGGTTGCTGATATTGTTGAGGGTAGTATTGCGGTTGCTGGTACTGCGGACCCTGACTGTACTGCGGCCGCGGTTGCGGCTGAGGAGGATAATAGTACTGTCCTGCCGCAGGGTATGTGCTTGGATGCGGGCCAGCGTGCGCGTATTGTCCTTGCTGTGGTTGGCGTTGTGGCGGTACATACTGCTGCTGCTGATGGTAAGGAGGATGGCCACCTGCAGAAGCCACGGCGCTCGAGTGAGCATATTGGTGCTGCTGTTGATGGTGAGTAGGAGCATAGCCATTCGGCACCGCAGCAGGTGAGCTCGAGTGTCCAGAGCTCGGTCTCCGTGGTTGAGGGGGGTGCCCTCCTTGCGAATGAGACGGCGAAGGGCGAGGCGCAAAGTTCCCAATCGGCGGATAGCCGTAGCCTGAAGCTTGCGCCTGCTGTGGCATTGAGTTCGCACCATACGTGGTAGCACCGAAAGGGCCGGCGCTCGCGCGTGGATCGTGAGATGAGTGCAAAGCATCAAGCTGCTTCGAGACATGGTCGGGCAGGCGGCTTGCTTGCTGTCCGTTCGAGACTGGTCGATTCGCTGCTTTCTGCATCTCGGGGCTGCCGCTGCCGCGATTCGTGAGCTTGAGCGGTGGGATCTTGGGCTTCTTCGCGTCCTCCTCCTTCCGCCTGCAAGTGGCGCAGATGAAGCTGAAGTCCTCCTTTTCAGCCTGCTTCGCTGCGAAGCCATGGCACTTGCTGTGCTGCCAGACGTTGCACCTGTCGCAAGCCACGCTATGTGTCCCGTCATCCAGGTTCTCGCCATGCACTCCGCAGACAGAGCAGTCAAAGAACCAGTTGCCTTCTTCCTCGGCGAGCTTTTCCAATTCCTTCTTGTGCTGCTCCTTTTGAGTGACACGCTGGCGTTCGGAGATGCGTTTCGATTCGGCGATTGAGTCGCTGTCTGGGCCTTGTGAGCCTGCGCGCTCGGCATCTTCCTCCAATTTGGCCAGCTCCTCCTCGTGAAGAATGCGTTTCGCCTCGCGCTCGCGCAATCTCTGCTCACGTGTGAGTCTCCGCGATTCGTGTCCCTGGTTCTGATTAGCAACAATAGTGATCTATACAACATCCGGACGTCATACCTCTTCAATGCGTTTCTGCCTCTCCTGTTCTTCCCTCGCCATCTTGAGATCGGCAATCTTCTTCTCTTCAGCTTCCCGTTCTGCACGCTCTTGCGCCTCTCGCTCAGCCTTGCCTGCTAAACGACTGGACCGCTTGGCCGTGGCCATCTTCTGCTCATTCTCCAACTCTCGCAACTTCTTCAATTGCTTCTGTCGGACAGCCTCGGCCCGCTTCTCAATGATTGGGAGCACGTCTTCCTCAATCCGGGCACGAAGCCGCTTCTCGTTCGGATCGCGCGAGCGGAAAATCGTGGCCAAGAATTCCTGGTACTCCTCAAGTGTGATCGCAATCAATTCCCATGTCTTGCTGGTGAAGCCGTAGCCCGGTTCGGTGTCCAAAACGTCCGCATTCGTCATCACAGTGTCGTCCACCGCGGTGTGTTCCATTTCTTGCTCCTCCTCGGGCTCCTCCTCCTCCTCACTCTCTTCCACCTTCTGACGTTTGCTCGATCGGGTACCGCGCGTGCGGGGTCGAACGTCCTTCTTCGCCGCTTTGCTCTTCGGCTTCGGCTTCGGCTTGCTCTTCTTCTGCACTGGCGAAGGAGGTGGCAATGGTTCATCAGAGCGGCGGTACAGTCGGTTGTCGTCCAAGACAAAGTATGCTCGATCATCCTTATCCCAGCCCAGCGGTTCCATGCGCCAATTGAGGTCATCTTCGTCCTCCGGCATCATGCCCCTCATTCGATCGACATTGCCAAAAGTCCAAACGCTGAGCTGCTGCAGTATTTGTATCCGTGTGTATATGCTCATGTCGTTGAACTTGATAGAGTCCTCATCTTCGCCGAAGGGATTGCGCTGTGGAGCCTTGGCAACATACTGTCGTCGTGTGTACTCGTCGAATATCTCTGGTCTACCAACAGTCAATCGATATGCCCAAGGAATGGATGAAGCAGTGTACTTACGTGAGCCCGCGATGCGATGAGACATATTTGAGGAATTGAAGACCGATTTGCGCAAGGCGTTCCGAGGGTGTGGGCTTCAAACACTCTGCTTCGAGGTCCTATCATCAAGATGCCATCAGCACAATATTCTCATACCTCCACTGATTCACTTCACTTGGGCTGCGCAGCCTCGGGGGTGTTCCATACCTCGATATCGAAGTCATCGTCAATCTTGACAACATGTCCAAACAGGAAAATGTATTGCATCAAGCTAGCAAACTCCCACATATTCCGGAGCTTTGTGAGTGTTTCCAAGTCCTCGGGCGCGACCTGCGCCTCAACAGGCAGATCGAGCTCGGCATCGTCTCTTGTCCGCTTGTAGCGCGGCATGGTGTGTGTTGGGGGTCCAGGAGGGTGGGGATCGCGGATCGAAGTGGCGATCGTGATGTGGTGAGCCGTAGGCAGTCAATGTGCCGCGTTCAATGGTCGTGGACAGGCTAAGATACGATAATATGAGTGTCATTCAGAGAAGAGTGCGGAAGCGATGCTTGTACTTCAATACCGAGACGCGATTTCGCCGCGAGGTAGCTCGCGATCAGCCGCTAGCGCCGAACCTTAAAACCCAATTGTTCGTCATCACCGTGACTTGAACAATCCTTGCAAGCGTGAACAGTTCAATGCTAACCTCAACAAACAATACCTCTCCCGGAACATGTGTCTCACTCCTCTTGGACTCGCTCGAGCAGTCATCTCGCCAAATACGTCTGCTGAGCCTATACCTTTGGCGGGCTCCATCGATCATGCGAACGACGAAGATGCCGATTCAGACGCAGGAGACTCGATGCACATGTCCGAACAGGAACACGGACATGTCCGCAGATTGATCTTCACCTCTCATTTATTGTCCACTTGGAATTCACGAGTATTCGAGTTCGGTGCTTTCCTCTTCCTCGCCAACATCTATCCTGATACACTTCTTCCTGCTTCTATTTACGCCTTGGCTAGAGCCGCTTCGGCCGCCGTCCTATCTCCATGGATCGGCTCGTATATAGACAAGACGGATCGACTGAGAGCGGTCCGGATATCTATAGGCAAGTCGTTCTAGCTTCAGGCCACGTACAAGCCCTGACTTTCTTCGTCCAGTTGGTCAGCGCGTTGCGGTTGCACTTTCCTGCGTTGCATTGTATCTGCTCGCACGATTTGAAAGCATGCGGAGTGGAGTGGACTCTACCCTATTCCTCGCTGGTCTTGCCCTCCTGGCTTGTGTCGAGAAGCTGAGCGCCGTCCTCAACACTATTTCAGTGGAAAGAGATTGGGTCGTGATCGTTGCTGGTGGTCATGAAGAGCGCCTTCGAGGTGAGTCGCTGTGCCTAGAACTGACGAGACAGTACCAGGCTGACCATGCCTCACAGACCTGAATGCTCAAATGCGTCGAATTGACCTGTTCTGCAAACTCATCGGTCCGCTAGCCATCGCCTTCGTGGACGGGGCATCTCCTGAGGTCGCCATCATGGCCACAGGTTGTATGACGATGATGTCTGTCCTCGTGGAATACTGGACTATCGCTCGCGTGTACAATTTCGTGCCAGCACTTCAAGCGCCCAAGGAAGTCGCCTCAACGAGAACAGATCGAACCATGGCCACGAAGATCAAGTCGTCTCTTGCGGGTACAGCGATATACATCAAGCACCGAGCCTTCTTACCATCACTAGCGCTGGCGTTGCTCTATCTTACTGTCCTCGCATTCGGGGGACAAATGCTCACGTATCTCCTCAGCTTAGGCCTATCATCCGGCCTGATAGGTGTATTGCGCGGCATCTCCGCCATCTTTGAGATGTCAGCGACCTGGATCGCCCCCCGGATCATGTCACACATTGGACCTGTTCGCAGTGGGATCTGGTTCATCAATTGGCAGATCCTCTGCGTCTCGATTGCCTGCGCTTTCTTCTGGCTCGACTACAACCCTACCGTTGCAGCTATCGGCACGGTCACAGCAGTGATTGCAAGTCGAGTGGGGCTCTGGGGCTTCGATCTCAGTGCGCAGATGATTGTACAGGAAGAAGTCGAGCCAATACACCGAGGGACTTTCTCATCGCAAGAGTTTGCGTTGCAGAATGTGTTCGAAATGCTTGCGTTCGCCAGTACGATTGTATTTCCGAGGCCGGCAGAGTTCAAGTATCCTGCAACCATCAGCGCTGGAGCCGTGGCGGTTGCGGGAGTACTGTACGCGGTGTTCGTACGGTCAAGACGAGGGCATCTACTGCACTGGAGCAAGTGTGTCGAACGGCATGGGAAGAAGAGCGGTGCGCACGGTTGGACGAGAGTCCCGGGTCATGATATCGCGGACCAAGCAGACGACCCCGAGCATGAGCTCAACGGCCTTCTGCCGGCCGCAGGTCGTGCATGAAAGTGGACGAAGTTCATAACCAGCCTCTTTGGCTCGTCATATACATAGACTTTACGACATCGAGCGAAGTGATCCCTCGAGATACACAACCCCACTGACCACGCCATCCACGATCATTATGCGCTGCCCCTCCACTTCGCCCAAGTGCTCCACACACGCCTCCCTCACAGTCTGGTCCATGCCAGCCATACCTGCACACCCCAAACAGATCGCTGTCGTACCAAGTTGCAAAAGCTTCTTGACAGCAGCCTTCATTCTTGCATCCACCTCCGGCTTAGGCGTTGAGTGTAATTCATCTGCATTCAGTCCCGTGGTCTTCGTCCCTGCGTACCGTGTACTCGCACTCGACCCGAGTAGATCTGTCACTGCATCTGCGAGGATGACCTCCCACTGCGATCCCGTGCTCACGATGCCGAATTTGTCGGCTGCGTTGATGCCTTGCAAGCAGGACGCCACTGAAGCCTCGAAGATGCCAGTGACTGGTTTCCGGAAGCCGGCTTTGGCGATCTCGGATCGTAGAACAGCGACGAGCGGATGTTGGGAGTAGCAGCAAACGAGGAAGGCATCGTAGTCTCCTAGCTGTTCCACGAGGACGGGTAAACAGGCCTTGGCCGATATTGCTGCATCGTCTTCGTTATTGATGGAGGGCACGCCTGATGGAGCGGTGAAGAAATCGAAGCGGGTCTACTGAGTTGTTCTGTTAGACCGAAAGCCTGTAAGTGAAATTAAAATACAACCCACTGTCTCGTATCCAAGTGAATGAACGAGCGGCTTTAGAGCATCGGTCATCGCTTGCGTTGTGTTGGGATTGATGATCAACACAGAGCGGCCATTGGAAGAAGCCATGGCTGTCAATTACTCCGATATTGGTTCTTCTGCTGTGACTCGTTCGATTCCAAGTTTGTCTCTTTCCTGACGAAGCTGTCAAGGGTCCGATAAAACACCTCAAGCAGGGGGATCCAGGACCGGCCACGAGAAAAGCTATTGTGGTATGGTTCGCTTCGATAACCTTAAAGTGCTTGAGTATGGTGCAAGTACGTTTTAGTCGAACGTGAGAACGCCAATTTCGGATAGTTATTCTCGATTGTTGGTGGTATAGATGGCTGAGATGTTGGTGTGAGCTCAAGCCTTCCACGCGGAGAAGTTTGAGTTTCGAAGTGCCGATTCGGCCCGTGAATGTCCGCCGGGAGAGGGGACCGATAGAACGAACTACGCCAGCCCTTGAAGGACGAAAGTGCAATGCACGCGTCCTATGTTGGAGGATTCGCAAGACTCAGCTCGCCGTTCATGAACCACGCCTTTGCTTCCACCCTCCGCCACACTCGCTCGTGCGACACCCCTGATCTCAACACCTCGACCTATCCACGACAGGCTCCGCCACGCCTCCTACCTAAACGCCTAGGACTGCCTCGAAACGCTCGCTACTAGAAAAGTCCCCGATTGCCCCAATTGAGGACTGCATATACTCCACCGAATGCCTCTGAACCAATGACGGCAGCACGAAGGAACTGTCGACTTCGCGACGAGCGCTGATTGCTCCTCGGGCATGGCCTCGGACGACTCAGCACAGCACCGCCGCAATCAGTCCGACAGTAGTGCCATTCAACTCCAGAACCTCTCCTCGAATGGCACGCATGGGCAGGTGGGCGGTCTGTCCCGCGAGGAATCGCATCGACGTACTCTTAGTGACAGAGGTCGAGAGCTGTTTCGCGCCGGACGATCGAATGCGGGCAACGATCGAGCGCATGCGCCATACACACCGATACAGGATGGCTCTCCCAGTCCACCTCCGCGTGGCCATCCGACAGCGTTCGTCACAACGCCATCTGGACAGCATCGAAGAGTACAACAAGCGGACGAAGGCGAGGCGATGTCCCCCATCGCGGATAGAGGCGCATTCCAGTCGGCCATTGGATTCGCCGGGCTGAGCTTCACCGCGAGCCAGAATTCAATGGATAACATAGACGAAACGGAGGACGATACACCGCCGAGACCGCGACGCTCCTCAAGAGCGACACCGAACAGTCTTCCGACGGTTCGGACGGTCAGCATGACCAGTAATAGCTCGGATGATATGGTTCCGGTACAATTGGAGGATGGCCCAGCGTACTTCACATCAGGCACAGCGGATGAGGATGACACCCTACCTCTGACAGACCCGTCAAGACTACAACCCTCTGTTGCAGCAACACAAAATTCAAGTCCAGGTCAACGACATGACAGACAAGCAAGGTCTGGCTCCTCAATAGGCGGTTCGAGCGGGTTGAGCGGATTGAGCGGATTGAGCGTGCGATTCTCGCCGAGCAGGCAGCATCGTTCGACCAATTCGAGGCTCGGTGACGACTTGAACAGCATGGAGATGGGCTCGAGGACAACCGGATCGGACGCGAGCAGGTCTCCACGACGGAAATCGTCTCTATCACCCGGCGGAGATACTCTCCACAGGACCGGGACCATGTTTCGAAACATGTCCCAGCGTGTGGTCAACCTGAGCAATGAGTCTGAGCCGGTTGAGCGAATGCTTCGGAGACGCTCCAGCGTAGGACCACGGCCCCGAGAGCGCTCTTCATCCCACAGCTACCGTGAAGGCGGCTTGGACGGCAACGCACCATCCAAGTCCTCCAGTGAGAAAGCGCCTTCGTTCATTGAAGTCGAGACGCCGCCAGAGCTTCCGGCTATTGACCGAAATCCTTTGAGAGGCAAGTCTCTAGGCATCTTCTCACCCGAGAGCAGGATTCGGCGAGGACTACTGGAGTTTCTCGTTCATCCATTTGTCGAACCTCTGATTCTACTCCTGATAGTCGTGCAGACCGTAATTCTGGCTGTCGATGCTTCGTTCAATGTCGAGAACGATCCCAGGCCGACGAACTGGGGCACACAATGGAGCGACTACATCATTCTGGCTATATTCATAATTTACACACTGGAGATTGCAATCAAGATGATTGTATCCGGATTCGTCTTCAATCCCGTCGAGTACAGCACAATAGATCGGGAGATTGGCATCAGAGCAGCCCTCAAAAAGAAGGCAGACGGCATGTTTACCTTGCATCGGGAATCGTCGAAACGGAATACTCGAACGCAATCCCGTGTGCCAGCTCCGGAATCACTGTTACGTTCATTCACGATGCAGAACTTTGACGACGTTCCGGGCGGCTCACGACAAGCGCAGAAGAAACGTTTGGCGCATCGAGCGTTTCTGCGACATTCCTTCAACCGGCTCGACTTCGTGGCCGTGGTCTCCTTTTGGATCAGCTTCGTATTGGGAACCGCAGGACTGGAGCATGACCATCAGCTGTACGTCTTTCGGATGATGAGTTGTCTGCGAATCTTGCGACTGCTAGGCATCACAAGCGGCACGTCTGTCATCCTTCGTAGCCTGAAGCGGGCGGCGCCGACCTTGCTGAATGTCGGATTTTTGATCGGTTTCTTCTGGCTCCTGTTTTCCATCATTGGAGTTCAGAGTTTCAAATCAAGCCTGCGCCGAACATGTGTCCAGGACGGTTCTCTGGTCCAACCACCAATGGAGAATTTCCTTCAGTTCGTCAATGGTACTGTGCAAGACAACCGTCAAGACTCTCCTGAGCCTGCAGGCAATTTCCAGTTCTGCGGTGGCTGGCTAGCTGAGAATGGCACAAGAATGCCATGGTTGAGACCAGATGGCAGCTTTGGCAACGATCAGCACAAAGGCTTTCTCTGTCCAATAGGCTCGTACTGCATCGAGGGCGACAATCCCTACAACGGCACAATCAGCTTTGACAACATCCTGCAGTCTGTCGAGCTGGTCTTTGTCATCATGACCTCCAACACCTTCACGGACATCATGTACTACTTGACAGATTCGGACTATCTGGCAGCGGCTCTCTTCTTTGCATTTGGGATTATCATCCTGACCTTCTGGCTGATGTCGTTGCTCATCGCAGTCATCACGTCCTCATTCCAAATCATCCGCGAGGAAAGCAGAGGCAGTGCGTTCATGGCGAGCGATGAAGCTGATGACGAGGATCCAAAGCAGAGACTCGACGAATCTATGCACCCCAAAGGACGAGTCTCCGGTATCAAAAGAGTATACCAAAAGTCGTACTGGTTCTGGATCATCATCATCGTGTTCGATCTGATCGTGGCCAGCTTACGGCATGCCACGATGAAGAGCTTTACAAGGCACCTCATCAAGTACACGGAGACAGCGACTACTCTGCTGCTTGTGGTTGAAATATTCCTCAGATTTGCATCCGACTGGAGAGACTTCTACCGCCATCGTCGGAATTGGTTCGATCTGTTCCTGGCAATCATCACGGCAGTCATACAGCTCCCTTTCATTCGAGATTCGGGTGATCCCTATGCCTGGCTTACGGTCTTTCAAATCGTCAGGATCTATCGCGTGGTGCTGGCGGTACAGCTTACGCGCGACCTCATCCTGCTGGTTTTGCGCCACGTCTCCGGTGTGCTGAACCTGATTCTGTTCGTGTTCTTGCTCACGTTTCTGGCCTCCATCTTTGCCACCCAACTCTATCGAGGAACGCTGCCACAATTCGACGACGAGGGCAACTACCTCCAGGTGACCTTTGCCACCATCTTCAATTCCTTCCTGGGCATGTACCAGGTTCTCTCATCCGAGAACTGGACAGATGTGTTGTACAACACGAGCAGATTCAACAAGGAGTGGCACTCGGCATGGATCGCGGCCATCTTCTTCATCATCTGGTTCATGTTGGCCAACTTTGTCATCTTGAACATGTTTATTGCTGTCATTCAGGAGAATTTCGACGTATCAGAAGATCAGAAACGTCTACAGCAAGTGAAGATGTTTCTACAGCGCAAAGAGATGGGAAGCAACACAGGGGGAACGCTCTCCCTGTCGGCGATTTTCAAGTTCGGCAAGCTGAAGCGACAAGATCCACTGGACTTTGGATCAGCAGCCACGGAGATGCTGCTTCAGGACGCCGTGGTCCGAGACTTCCTGGATGAGGAGAACATGGAACAGACAGACGTGAGACGTGCAGTGACGGGTGGACTGGCATCGTCGTCCACCTTGAATTTGTACAAGCAGCCAGCTTCGCTAGCACAACGGATGCAAGATGCAATCACGAAGCGATTGTTCAACAATGAACCAAACCCGTTCTACGCCAATCTGAGGTTGACCAAGGCATACGAGGAGCTGGATCCGCGCACTTTGGCGAGAGAAGTTGTAAACGCTGCCGAGCAACGCAAACTGTCTCAGCGAGAGTACCTGCGCCGATATCCGAAGTACAACGTCTCCCTGTTCATGTTCAAATCTGGAAACAAGGTCCGCAAATTCTGCCAGCGTATCGTCGGTCCAGGTCGCGGAACTCGCATCGAGGGTGTGCAGCCAAACCCAACCATTTGGTACACGTTCTCTGCCTTTATCTATGCCGCGATCGTGGGGATGGTCTTTCTCGCATGCATTACCACGCCGTTGTTCCAGCTGGAGTACTTCAGAGATCATCAGAGCGTGGACCGCCGTCTCAACTGGTTCATTTACACGGACATCGGCTTCGCTGCACTCTTCACCGTCGAAGCCATGGTCAAAGTCATTGCAGACGGCTTCTTCTGGACGCCCAACGCCTACTTCCGCAGCTCCTGGGGCTTCATCGATGGAGTCGTGCTCGTCACGCTTTGGATCAATGTGATAACTTCGCTGTATGATCCAGGCAGTGGCTCACGGGCTGTCGGAGCTTTCAAAGCGCTCAGAGCCCTGCGGCTTCTCAATGTCAGTGACAGCGCGAGAGACACGTTCCACTCCGTGGTTGTGCTGGGTGGCTGGAAAGTGCTGAGTGCGGCATTCGTCTCGCTCAGCTTGCTGATCCCGTTTGCCATCTACGGCGTCAATCTCTTCGCGGGCAAGATGTCGTGGTGTAACACCTGGCAGCAATACGGCGTGCACAACCTTACTGATTGTCTGGGAGAAGGCATCTTGAATCCGATCGGATATAACGTGCTGGCTCCGCAGAGAGTTGGATATCAGCAATTCGCCTACGATTTCGACAACTTCGGCGACGCATTGTTCATCCTCTTCCAGGTCGTCTCCCAAGAAGGCTGGGTGGACCTCATGTGGAGCGCGCAGTCCATCACTGGTGTCTTCACTCAGCCGTCATGGTTCGCGCAGCAAGGGAATGCCGTCTTCTTCGTCGTGTTCAACTTGCTCGGAGCAGTGTTCGTGCTGACGCTCTTCGTGTCCGTCTTCATGCGTAACTATACCGAACAGACTGGTGTGGCCTTCTTGACCTCGGAACAGCGATCGTGGCTGGAGTTGAGGAAGCTGCTTCGACAAGTGGCACCATCGAAACGACCAAATCGGCAGAAGAAGAGGCAGAGCTGGCAGGAATGGTGCTATCGCCGCGCGGTGACCAAGAACGGGCGATGGCAGCGGACCATTACCGCTGTTCTGATTGCGCATCTGATTCTCCTGTGCCTCGAATGGTATCCGGAACCCTGGGCCTGGCAAATCACGCGCTTCCTAATCTTCTTCTGCTTCGTTTTGTTCTACATTGCCAACATTGTCATTCGCCTTGTCGGTCTATCCTGGACACGATTCCGGAAGAGCGCTTGGGATCTGTATTCCCTTATCAGCGTATCGGGAACATTGGCCACCTCGATCATGGTCTTCTTCAACCTCCACAACGCCGTCTACACACAGATCCATAAGTTGTTTCTCGTGTCTCTGGCGCTTCTGCTCATCCCACGAAACAACCAACTCGACCAACTCTTCAAAACGGCAGCGGCGAGTTTTAGTTCAATCGCTAATCTACTGGCAACCTGGTTCGTGCTCTTCCTCGTCTACGCCATCGCCTTCACCCAGACATTCGGCCTCACCCGCTTCGGCGCGCATCAGAACAACAACATCAACTTCCGTACCGTCCCCAAAGCACTCGTCTTGCTCTTCCGCATGAGCGTGGGTGAGCAATGGAATCAGATCATGATGGACTACGCCAGCATTGAACCACCCTACTGCACCCTCTCGGACAACTACTACAGCGGCGACTGCGGTAGTAAGCAATGGGCCTACGCCTTGTTCGTGTCGTGGAACATCATCAGCATGTACATCTTCGTCAACCTGTTCATCTCGCTGATCTACGAGTCCTTCTCCTACGTCTACCAACGCAGCAGTGGCCTGTCCATCATCAGCCGGGAGGAGATTCGTCGTTTCAAACAAGCCTGGGCGGAACACGACCCCAACGGAACGGGCTACATTTCCAAAGACGACTTCCCTCGCTTCCTCGGCGAGTTGTCGGGCATCTTCGAAATGCGCATTTACGATGGCGACTTTACCGTGTCTCAGATCATCAACGACTGTCAGGTGGAGTCTCGGAGAGCCTCCCAACTCCCCGTCGACGGCGCATCCTCCTCGCGCGCGGAAATCGACCTCACAAAACTCAACGCCCGTCTGGCCGAATTGCCCGTCCAAGAAATCCGACGTCGTCGCGCGCGCATGAACACTTTCTATGAGGAAGTACTCGTGTCCGCCGATCCGGATTTGGGCATCGCCTTCAACGCCTTGCTGATGATCCTCGCCCACTACAAAGTCATCAACGACAGCAAGTCCCTCCGTCTGGAAGAATTCCTCCGCCGCCGCGCTCGCCTACAACGTGTCGAGGAAGCGGTGAACCGCAACATCGTCGTCGGATTCTTCGACACGCTGTACTGGGCCCGTCGCTTCAAGCGGATCCTCGAAGGAAGGAAGTCCGCGCGTATGACCGCCATTCCCACTTTCGGCGTGCCGGAGATTCTTGTCCAGGACGAGGGCGGAGACGATGTGACCCCGAAGCCGGGTATACCTGGGTTCAGTATTACGCCTGTGGACTATGATCCTGCGGACACGGCGGAGACGTTGTCACCTACTCGCGGCTCCGGTGAGGGGAGAGGCAGCTTTAGTGAAGGCCACTCACCTTCTTCCCGTTTCCGCAGCGGATCGATCCAACTCTCGCCCGTCTCGTCGCCCACTCGGGAGGACTTCAACCTCACGCCTTCTCCATCCCGTCACCGTCCGTCCGTGTCAGGAAGCAGTATCCAACCGGACTGGCACTTTGCCGCGGCTATGGAAGGAGCAGGAGCATCGGGGACTTCACCACCCGCGAGTCCCGGGTTTGGACCGAGAGGGAGGGGCAACAGTGATGTGAGTGCGGCGAGAAGTCGGGCGGGTTCGGCGGTGAGTCAGGTGTTTCAGGATTCGGCTTGGGGCCAGAGTCTGCAGAGGAGTGTGACCCAGCATCAGAGGGGAGGGAGCGGGAGTCGCAGTGGGAGTGGAGAGCAGAATCAGAGGAGATCGAATGGGTCATGATGATTTGGAAGTATTCATCGGGTGAGGTGGAGGAGAGTGATGAGGTCGGATGAGAAATGAAGAGTGTGGGGAAAGGACCTTTCGTGAGTCGGTGCGATTTTTGACTCGGCGAGCACAGGGCAGACGAGTGGTGGGTTTTGACTTTGGGAGGATTGTGTATATTTTATGTTTTTGCGATGGGATGGCATGGCTGGCGTTTCTCTGGTTGTGTGTGGAGCTGACCTACGGGCGGCATTACCTTATTCTAGATGAGTGTGTGATGGATGAATGGTGAAGAAGAGGAGGAGGGATACCCTTTTGGCGGCATTACTGGATGGACATGGACGGACGCACATGGCGTATAGATGCGTTGAAGATAATGGTCGAGATACCTGTGGCTTCTAACTTTCGAGGTTTTGTGAAAGGCTGTTCCTTGTGAATTGTGAGTGAAGGGTTGAGCTATATATTATTGCTGAAGAATCGACGATACTCGTAAGTCCATCTCGAGACGGTGACATCTGTCATGTCCATAACTATCCGAAGAAAGAAGAGACACGTGCTGCTCATGTTGTGTAGGCTGATGATGAAGGAGGGAGACGTGCACTCTCTCCCGTCGATAGTGTGGAAGTTTAAAGTCGCCATATTGGCATTGGCACTGGCAGCGGCATTGTGATGAAGACGTTGGAATGATCGTGTTTGCAGTTTTTGGGCAGCTTCTTTACTGATTTGGAGACGAATGCAGCCGTGTTATTAGAAGCATTCTCTGCAATACGAAGTCGTACTGCACAATGTCGTGCCTTGGTGTAGCGTCGCTGTCTCTTCCCGTCCTTCGGAACCGGGAACAGGGCTCCAAAGCCGCGAGCCGTTCGGTGATGAAACAACAACGTCGCACGGCGCTCCATCAACTTTCTCCACGACATCCAATTTCATACCGGCGTAGTCCCAGTGAAATCCCGCCCACGGCAGATTACACGCGTCGGCTTCCATACGCAGGGGTGGATGGATATGGGAGAAGACTCACAAGCAGCGGGGACTCCGGAGCAGAGGAGAGTGGCTTCCTTCTTGGGGGGAATTGGAAATGAAGCCGATGCCAGGGAGATGATGACGCCTCATCAACGTCTACGAACTACTAGTATGGTGTTGCCCTGCGTCGTCGTCGTCGTGTACACAACAAGTACATCGGTACTGTGATTGTGATGGGGGTGACACGACAACGGGTTCCTTTCTTCACATTCTCTGCAGATGTTTGGAACGGCCGCCTCATCCGCTGTCTTGCCTCCTTGACTACCTTACTCCCTCTCATATCTCTCGGACCCGCTCTCCGTGTTTGGAACCGTTGAGCAGTTACATGGTCTTACATTCTTGTGTTCTCTCTTTCTTCCTTCTTCTTCTTCTTCTTCTTCTTCTTCATCTTCCTCTCTTTCCATTCTGTCCTTCCTCTTTCATCAAAAAGTTCGTCTTCTACCATCGCATTCTCACAATCTCGCCTGTCCTTTCGCTGGAGCCGACTCCGCATTCCATTCCTTCCTGGAGCGAGTCATACACGTACATCTCTGGACCAGGTACCTTTTACGCCTTGCACGAGACCCGGAATCCAATCTCGCTTTCTCAAAAGACTATACTGTCACCTTGATCTGCTGTTTGTACTGCTGTCGAAAGACTTGTACTCACTGTCAACATCATCGTCGACCTCCATCTACTTCTCTCTTACATATCAACAACAGTCGAAAGACACTTTTGATATACAAGACCACGAGCAACATACTACCTCGGACTCGACCTCGGCGCTCAACACACGAAACCAACATTTCCGCAACGACGACAAAAATGCCACTCAACACCCTCTCCCCGCAAAAGTCCTTCCACCGCCTCCGAACCGCCTTCCTCTCATCCACCTCACCCTCACAACAATCCACAATCTCACCGCTATCACCCACCTCACCAACAACACCAATATCCCTCACCCCATCCTCCAGCTCCTCCACCCTCTCCTCATCCTCATCCCGCTTCTTTCCCTCTCGCTTCTTCAACCTCTCCTCCTTCCCCAACTTCTCCCGCTCCTCGGTCAACACACAAACCTCCGGCCGACCTATCCGCCGGCGAAAGAGCACCCTGGAAATGGAGCAGGAAGAAGAGTTGTTGGTTATGGGAGATGGGTTGGTGGGATTGATCGAGCCGAGGCCTTGGGGTGGATTGACGTTGGTTGTGGGCGGCATCGAGGAGGTTTTGGAAGGGAGGGCTTGACTGGTTTTGGGTTTGGGATGGAATGGAATGCCCTGGGACTTTTTTACTGGCGTACATGGGATGAGGAACGATGGGAATTGAACGTCATCCCAGGGATGGAACAGAGCATCGCTTCACGCTTGGAACGTTTACCCTCACGTGGGCTCGATTTGGACGAAGGGCATTTACTCACTGGAAGGACCGTGGCCTTGGCTGGCTCTATGGGACTGAATGTGGAGGGAATCTGTCAGACACAGTGGAGGAATGGAAATGAAGCTATTGGCGTCCTTGCTGGCACTGGGAGGATAGAAGGACTGTACAATGGACGACGAAAACGGAAGGATGACGGCTCTTCATGTATCACCACGAATGTATCATGTATCAACACTACAACTGTATCTATAGACATTTACCTGTATCAAGAATCTATCATGGGTATCATCATCATCACTATGCATTCCGCGACACCTTCCACCTCATCACATCTACCCCATCAATTCCTCCACATCCACCTCCTCCCCTCTCCTCTGCGCCAAGTATATCCTCCCACTCTCATAACATCCCAAATACAACGCCGCTCCCACCATCGTCCAAACACCCCTCAACGCTCCACCGCGAAACAACCCCTTCAACCCTTCATCCCGCCACACCTCCTTCCCAATCTGCCAACTCGTCAATCGCCCCGGCTTCACAATCTTCTCCACCCCTTCCCTCGCTTTCTCGCCCACCTTCCCCGTAACATCCTTCACCACCTCCTTCACCTCACCCACACTCCGAGGAATCCCACTCTCCTTGTCCTGAGAACGACCCTCCTCCGCCGCCGCCAACATAATCCTCGTCTTCACAACATCAATCGGCGTCGTCACCACCGCCGCCCCACTCCCTCCCACCCCCGCACTCACAGCCGTCACGACCGCGCTCTCCACCAGACTATGCGATCTGATCCCCTTCTCTTCCCTGTACGCATAAATCCTCCTCTTAATCCCCTCAAACAACGGGAACTGCAAAGCCGTCATGGGCAGATTCCGTCCCGCCAACGCCGTATACCCCCTCCACAACGCCAGCGGATTCGACTTGAAGCGCTGTAAAGTTTGTAAGGTTGCGTTGACGCGCTGCTTCCCCGAATTATCCACCATCTGCGCATTCTGCTTAATCACCTCCGCCGGCGTCAGAATCGCACAGCTCACCAACTCCGCCGTGCCGCTCGCTATACCATGCAATACCGGCGTGGGTAACCATCCTCCGCTCTGTGCCTCCCCTCCCACGCCATTCCACCCGTGCAGCCCTCCCTTGACACCCTCGTAGACGGTAAAGAACGTGCCACTCGCGGGTAATGTGGCCAAGATGACGGATCCGACGCCCTGGTATACGCCGCGAAACATGGCGGGGGTGAAGGCGGTGTTGGAGGCGTTGCGGTAGGTGGAGAGGTAGAGCGGGGATTGGAGGCGGGTTTTGAGCGTGTCGAGCGGGTAGACGATTAGGTCGACGGTGAAGGCGGCGAAGGCGCCCGCGAGCCAGATGTCGGAGGGGTGTTGGTTGGCCATGATCGCTGTTCGTTCGTTCGTTCGTTCGTTCGTTCGTTCGAGGATGTTTTTAGGTGGACGTTGATGACATGGTCGCAAGGTAACTCGATCAACTTGTACTGGAGTACTACGTAGGTACCTTAGAGAAAAAGAGTGCACAAAGCAAGATGTATTGTACAGATTCGGTCGATGATGGCTGTCGAGAAAGTCCTCATATCGCGACGTCACCAAAGCGACCCAACCTGGAATCCAATGGATTAACGCCGCTCTAAGTCCGCCGCGTTCTTCGTGTTTTCGACTGCATTTCTCCTTCTCTATTATTACACACGCAAAGGTCGCGGGAATCGACGTTCCATTCCGATTGCCTTTGAGAGACCACACGCACCAATATCTGCCATGGATCCGAACGCAGTGAGCTGCGACCTATTCTGCGACGCAGAGCGGTATCTTGGCGTCGGTGACCGCGACGATGAGGACGAGACGGAAGAGAAGACGAGCTTTGTTTCACAGCATGACTTCAAGCCGTGATGAAGGCATTCGCAGATCCAAACTATCCAGCTGAACAGCATCAACATGTTGCGGCCCATTGAAGACGAAGTCTGGTACTGCCCTCGTCAGGTATGGCAGAGTCGTGGCAGGCTTCACGCAAAGTCTGGTACCTAGGTTTTTGGTCTGCGTGGTCGGCGAGGACAAATCTATTGCTGCCATCTTATTGCCGACTGTCTGAACGGCGCTTTGCTCTTTGATTGCGGCCTTCTGTTCGAGAACATCTCTTTCTATCTCTCACACCAACTTTGTCCTTCTGAGACACAGCCACTGCTTATTGTCTACAGTCCCGACACTGGACACACTGCCAATCTGCGATCATGGTACCGAAAAACTCCACAGAGCTTCCAACCGAGATCAAATCGTTCGATACACTCATCTACCTTGGACTCAATAACGAGCGCGCAGCTGAACTCTGGGCCAAGTGGGCAGAGAATGGCTACCGGTACTTTGACGATGATCAGGCAGGCCCGGACATGACCTGCAATTGCTTTGGATGCTTCGTTAGAGACTGTCTGCGCCATTGGAGGTATTTCAGGCGCGCCGACTTTGGAGACTCCGACGTCGACTGGCGTCCGGCGTTGCGAGCATCTGGTGCCAACGAGGCCCTCATCGAGGCGATCATGGGAACGTCGGGAACCGATGGCATCCGTTTGACCCAGTCGACCGCGGAATGGATTGACAATGCCATCATGTGGCGGTGGGAGTGGCTTTGTGTCGTCCATGAAGCACATAATGGCGGTTTTGATCTTTCGAACGGCATCCACGTTCACGCCGCAAAGAGCACAGTACCCGAACACGATGTCACCAACATCACTTGGAACCGCGAAATCAACCGGCCAGTCAAACCTGACGGAGGCAAAACCGACCACATTCCTCTGTGGAAGGCGGTCCCTCGCGTCCACGCTGAGGCTGTATGGGACGCAGAAAGGGCTAAAGGTGCGTTCAGTATCGACAGGTTGCATAGCTGTCCTGCCGCCAGCCTCTGCCCAAACACCACAGCCCAACACTGGACGCCAGACCTGGAATTCGCACAGATGTACGCCGACTATTGCCAAAAGATCGCTGGACCGGCTCCATTTTGTCTCGCTCGCCTGGAAGTGCCCAACTCGGTTTTCAAGAAGCACACTCGAAAGCTTCTACAGTACCCCAGCGAAAAGTGGAAACGGGTTACATACGCCTCGCACATCCGTCGCTGCGCGAAACCGGAGAGTCTGACTCAAGAACTCCTCCGTACCGCTCTACTCGTCGGCGATATTGCCACCGGCCTCAACAGCAGGTCCACCCCGTTGAAGAGTTGGGAAGAAGTCAGCGACAAGCACACCCTCAAGCTGAAGTCGGGCCAGAGAGCGACGCAGTTCGTGTTCGATCACGAGTTTATTGGCCGACATGAGGACTACGAGGAGTTTATTGATGCTGTCAACAAGCTGGAGAGCAGATTCACGATTCGAGACGTCGAGCGGCCGAATGTCATTCTGCCTCCGATAGGTGGCTTTGATGATGAGTCGAACGAGTCGTTGCGCAATGTCGTATATGTCTCTATGCTGTCGGATGTTGACTGGTAGCGTTGCGTTCTCGAACCCCGCCAGTGGATCATCCCGACACGATGTGGCATGTAATCACCATTGAGCATGTCGCGGCATGGCCGTCTTATGCACACGAGACCGGCTTCATAATTGTTGCATCCGCCCCGTGGGAACCACGCCTTTTTCCGACCTGCACGGCACCATATTGACGAGACACAGGTTCATACGACTCATCGACTGAGTCTGCTCAGCATACTTGACGATTGCGATTTATACGACGCGACGTTAGCGTCGTCGTGTTGCTAGTCTTGGAATCGGTGCTCGGGCGTCTTTCGGCCCCGACTCAACTCTCCGCCGCCATCCCTGGCAACCATTGCTCTTGAGCTGGACTGTCGCCTTTGCTCATACCGCTGTTTGACGGGTCCTGCACCCGGTCGACGAATGCGAATAATCGCATGAATACGATAACGATGGGAGTCAGCCGGAAGGTCTGTCATCACAACGGCATCGTTCGAAGCCGCGACGAGGTTGACTGTCGCAAGCGAGCGCGACTTCGGGTCGGCAAAGCATCGATAGTAATGCTCATGTTTCGATGCAGTCGTCGAGATCGAGTCCTCAGCCTCTTCCTTCCGAAGCTGGTGTGGGCAAAACGTGGTGATGTCGGAATCCGGTCGGTGCTTCTTCAAGCCCCGGTCATTGTGTGAACTCCTTCTACGACTCTACATAAGGTGCCAACCAACATGAGAGATCCACATCATACAAGGCTATCCTCGACACCGACCTCACCGTCGTGCCAACCGCCAGACATAGCTTGGACCTCCCACTGCTGGATGCCGCGTCCCAGTCGTCAACATGTCGCTCGACCTACAAAGCCAATGGCCACACTCTTTCATCGGCTGCAACTATACTATCGAAAAACATGATTGTACCACCGCCACCTGCTGCGTGGCGCAGTCCAGCTTCCTCTACGTTCCGGAGTACTGGCCAAATCTCTTTTACGCCATTCTGTTTGGAGTCTTCATCCTTCCGCAGGTGTTCCTTGGTGTGAAGCACAAGACCTGGGGGTACATGGCTGGTATGGTCACTGGACTGGTGGTGGAGGTGATTGGATATGTCGGGAGGGTATTGTTGAATGACAATTGGTTCAACAATGATGCATTCTTGATGTATGAATTCCCCCAAGCATCTGAGTGATTTGGAATCTCGACACTGACAATAACGCAAGGTATCTCATCGCCCTGACCATCGCGCCCGTCTTCATCACCGCGGCAATCTACATCTGCCTCACTCGCATCATCATCATGTACGGCGAGCACCTCTCCTTCTTCCGACCCAGGACCATCGCGATCGCTTTCATGTCCTCCGACTTCATCTCCCTCGTCCTGCAAGCAGCCGGGGGCGCCATCGCGGAAACGGCCGACGACGGCTCTGACACCAAGCAGACTGGCGTGGACATCATGATCGCCGGTCTTCTCTTGCAAGCCATCAGTCTGGTCGTCTTCAGTGCAGTATGGGCACACTTCCACATCAGCTTGCGGCGTGGAATTCCGGACCAGACTCCGGATCGAAGGCGAGCTCGAGGGCGGAAGATCTTCAAGCTCTTCCAGGCTGGTTTGATGTTAGCGACTGCCGCGATCATTGTGCGATCCGTGTATCGCGTCGTGGAATTGTGGGGAGGTTTTGAAGGCGAGCTGTGGAATAACGAAAAGGACTTTATTATCATGGACGGCGCGATGATGGGTCTCGCAGTTGTGCTTTTGACACTTTTACACCCGGGGTTCTCTTTCCAGGGACACTGGCAGACGACTGGTTGGAATGTGAGAGGTTCGAGACAGAAAGGCGCTGTTGGTGGGAAGAGTGCAGAAGAGGCTTGATCGGATGGAAGAGTAGGGATGGACCAGATGGATCGGAATGATACGGCAGCGATTGATAGAGGTAGAGAGATAGAGCGATACTTCTTGGTTCATGGGTATTGACATCGCCCGAAAGTCCGTAGGAGCCGTCAACCGCAGTTCAGCAACAGCAAAGTTGTTCTCGAAACCGAGAAGTCATCCTGCTCCTTTGCAGTCGACGGTTTATCGAGAATGTCGTCGACACGATCGCGCTGCTGACGTCAGTGAAAGAGACGACTGCCCCGGCTGCAGGCTGAGGGCAATCCGAGTGGTTTGGAAGAAATCGGTATAGCTGGTGAAAGGCCGTTGACGGAGCTCGATCAGACGTAAGGTCAAACAACGGGCAGAAGGCGGAAGCACACAGAGACAAATTCGGAAAGTAGCACACGCACGACTCACGCAAGAGGTTCACACAATGCATCGTGGGAGGTGCCTTACAGATCTTTCGAGCATCCTTGGACACTGTTGATCAGCGCATGAGCTCTTCGTTGATGAATGAGCTCTTCGCTGATGAGGCGCTGGGACATTCTTCCTCCTCCTCCGCTCTGCAGTTGGCCTGTCTCCTTCGAGCTCCTCGTCACAGCGGTCCAATTGACGCAATCTCACACCGCTCTCAGCACGCTGTCGCCGGCATGGCAGGAGGTGCCGAAGTGCGGACATCGGAGACCATGCAGTGACATCCTGTCACGGTGGAGAATGGAAGTTGCTGCATGGTGGAGAAATTGCTTCCAGGGCTCTGCCGAGCTCCCCTGCCACGTGTGAAAATCGTTGCATGGGTCGAACATTTCTTATACACGATCACACAATAATCGCGAATACGAAGATGCGGTCCTACAAGCTGGATACGAGTCTGCACTAGAACTAGTATATATACACACTGCATCGCTCATGTCTCACGACAGTTGTCTACCGAATACACTGCATTCAGCCGCAGCCGAACCAGACGACCATACCACCACCGATTACACAGCACCCAACTGCCGACGTCGCTCCAAAAGTGCCTGTCAGCTTGATTTCCTGCTCTCCCCTGGACCACGCCCTTTGATTCGCCAAAACGCCTCCTCGAGCCCTTCACCGATTGATTGGTGGTGCGAGCTTGGTTCCTGCCAGTCTCCCACATCGTGAGGATCGAACGGCATCTCCTCGGCGCATGTGGATCACTTTCCATTGGACTGCTAATCGCTTCTGTGCAGCGTCTACAACTGGTTTGGTCTCTCCTCAAACGCTTCCCAAGGACCCAACGTTTCCGCTTCTCGGCACCTTGAAAGTTTTCTGGCGTTGACTTTTCGCGCTACCTTTGCCCTCGTCCACGCGTACAGTACCCGTTTCACCCCTCTCGTACGCATCTGCAGAACAGAACTGCAACCCCGGCAAAATAGGATGTTCTGTAATTTGGGTTGAGGTCAGACTGCTCACGCCACGTCGAAGTATGCTCCCTTGTCCAACGACGCAACTGTGCGAGGGCTCGCTTCCTGAATCGAACCAGGCACACCTCGAGGGGGGCTCCAACCTTCGGTGGGGATGTGGGATCATCCTATCACCGCTGTCCGGTACCTGACTGGCAGTGACTGCATCCACGCGCGCGCACTCGGCCGCGTGCCTGATGACAGGTCCCCGTTTCCGGTGTTCCTATCCATCCTCCTGGAGTCCAACTTTGTCTTTCTCTCTGGACATACACATCACTCTCTTTCATCTCTACCTATTACTGTCCTGTCCACTTTTTTGCGATCTTTCTGTCATTTACCGTTCGCGTCAATACATACCCTACGCGGGCATATATACACTCATTTTAGATATACCCATTCGACGCAATTCATACCGCGGTATCCCTTCAATCGAGCCCGACGAAACCTCATATCCTTGAATCAACTCGAACGGTACGCCCCGCGTGTATGGTCTGCGATTCGGTTATCACCACTCTTCCGGTCGCTCGTGGAATCATTTCTGGACTCCCCACGGTTTCGAGATGCCTTTCGGGCACCGAATCCAATCATGTCTTTTATCTCTCCTCGCACTATCGCCGCTATGCGCGGCATACGATACCCATGTACACGATCATGACGAAGGATTGCACACATTTATAACGGTACGTCGCATACACAATTCGACCCAAAACCCACAAAGACTGACATGTCCTTCCTCATCCACAGCGTCCTGAAATCAAAGCACCGAAATTCACAGTCAACATCACCGACCCAGCACACGTCACGCCCGGATACTGGTTCGTGGCGCCCTTTGAAGTAATCGACCAGAAATTCGCAGGAAACGGCTGGATCGCTCCAACGATATACGATGGCAATGGAGAGCTGATATGGAGCGGGGTGGAGCACTCGCAGAATTGGGACACGCTGGACTTCAAGATGAGCAATGTGCGAGGAGAGGCGATGATGACCTTTATGGTGCAGAAGATGGGCGAGGCATTTGTGCTGGACAACACCTACACGGTGCGGGAGAAGAAGAAGATCGGCACGCTGGGCAAGGACTTTAATTCGCATGAGCTGTCGTTTATTGCGAATGGGACGAGGGCGCTGGTGTTGACGGAGGGGAGGAGGGCCGCGAATGAGCTGCAGACCAAGACGGTCGGCTGGCACGAGTCCTGTACTGTCATGTTTGACGGATTTCGAGAATTGGATACGGAGACGTGGAATCCAGTGTTTTCGTGGAACTCGTACGACCATCTCAGTCTGAACGAGAGCAGTTTCCTCGACGGAGGCGTGGAGAAGGCGTGCAAGGACTCTTGGGCGTGGGATTTTCTGCACGCCAATGCAGTGGACAAGGACCAGAACGGCAACTATTACTTGTCAGCGAGGCATACCGACACGATTTACAAAATCTCCAAGGACGACGGGCATGTCATGTGGAGACTGAACGGAGGCCGACCGTCCAGCAGTGACTTTGCCATGAACGACGTCAGCTTCTCCCGCCAGCACAACGTCCGTTTCCGCGGCTTCGACGGGACATACGAGTTCATCACCATCTTGGATAACGCCAAGGGCCAGGACGAGCAGAAATCCACCCACGAAAACTCCCGCGGCATGATGATTGCGCTGAACACGAAGGACATGTCCGCGGTGATGGTCTCCTCCATCGAGCATCCAGGCGGACACGGGTCGTATGCCCCTCGTCGCGGCAATTACCAACAACTCCCCAATGGAAATATCTTCATGGGCTGGTCCGAGCAGGCCATCCACAGCGAGCACCTTTCCACCGGCGAAATGGTGATGGAAGCCGCGCTGGTCCCCGAATGGCTCGGCACCTACCGCGCGTACAAATATGACTTTGAAGGCCGACCCGTCGAGAAGCCTCGCGCGCACTCCGCCGCGTATCCCAGCACTTCTCGCAATTCGACCACCACCCTCGTGCACGTCAGCTGGAATGGCGCAACCGAGATTGCCAAGTGGGCGCTGTACAAAACCACCGACACGGGATTCCCCAAGATTCCCATCTTCCAGACCAACAAGACCAGTTTCGAGACCGCAATGGCGTGGGATGGGTATGCCAGTTACATCATCGCTGATGCGCTGGACAAACACGGCTCCGTCCTCGGATCGACCGGCGTCATCAAGACGGTGGATCCCACCGCATCTCAGCTGACCGGCGCCGTGGCGGAAGAAGTCTACTGGCTGCAAGAAGTGCGGCAACAAAACGGCGACTGGAAAGCGGACGTGTACGAATACGCCATCGCGCGACCGGGGCGGTATTCCGTGATGATTTTCTTCCTGGGCGTGGTGAGCAGCGTGGTGTTCTTCACGCTGGTGCGGAGACTCCGGCATCGGAGTCTGTTCCCGCTGGGCAAGTTTGGAGGAGGATCGCCGCTGTTGATGTCGGAGGGTTATACGCCTGTGTTGCGGGAGGAGATGATGGAGGCGGATGAGGAGCGGTTGTCGGCGAGGAGCTCGGATCGGTTGTTATGACGAGTCGGGAGGGGGGTGTGGTGGTGGTGATTGTTGTTTTTTTATACTTCGTCTTCGATTAGCGAGCGGAAAGGAATTGAAATCTTTTTATCTTTGATGTCTGCGAGGAAGTGAAGTGGAGTGAAATGATGAGAAGAGGTGAGGTGGTGTTAAAGGTTTGATGGTTACCTAAAGCAAGGGATGAATCCAAAGTAAGGAAACATCCTGCCGAAGCACGCCACTTTGCCTTGCAGACGCATCTGCAGAACGGATCGGTGTTGTGGAGACTTCATGTCAACCAAGGTTAACATGCTGGACGCGAGATGACGATGCAAATCGCGTGATGATCGTCCTATCACGGATAGCCAGTTCATCAGTTGCTTCACTTCGGTACCTCCTAGACATACGCATCGCAAGATGAACACACATTCGCCTCGTCGACTGTATTCCCTTGTTCATTAAGATCTGCGGACTGCATTTACGTCCGCTGACTACATTAATGTACATTCGTTATCCCATGTGGTCTGGTCATCATCAGTCGTTAGATGCAACAATCCACATAATCATCTTTCTGTATAGTTCGTCTAAGCGCGGTATCCATATCCAGATGGTGCTCCTCATGCATAGCCTGTTGCGTTGTCAATAAGCTTCAATACAACATGTCAAGAAGACGAAGTGCGGAGCTCACCTTTGATTTCCGGCTCCACGAGAACCAATGGGTGGTACAAAAACGTCTGCACTCCCGCCACCAACAAGTTGTTCTGCGTCGCCAAAAAGTCTCCGAGACCCAGTCCTGGCGACAGCAGGTTGTTGCAGACGCTGTCCAGATTGATCCGCTCCAGTTTTCCAGGTCCGTTGTGCTTCAAAGCGTCCACGAGCAAGGCATAGCCAACGGGGTTGGCGAGTGTGGTCTCGTGGTCGTAAAACCCGCCGGCGAGTGCAAATGGACACGCCTTTTGAACTTCCGTGTTGGAAGCTTCGGCGGAGCGCGAGCTGGACAGGAAACCTGATGCGCCGTCACCCTGCTGTGGCTCGACGATCTCGTCGAAGAAGCCGGAGTACACGTTCGTGGTGGGCACGTATGCTTGGTCACCTCCCCCTGAGCGGAGAGTGGCGACGAACTGGGAGTTGTACTGCTGCTGAAGGATGGAAGGCGGATATGCGATGCCCGGTGGCGAAATCAGGTTGGCTGCAACGGTGCCGTGATAGTCGGGCGAGATGGAAATCTGATCCGTGACGCGGGAGCGTGTCGACGGCCAGTACTTGTATGCCCACTGCCCCATGAGGCTGCCTTGCGACCACGTGAGTACGGCGACCTTGCGATGGTTGCACATGCCCCAGATGTAGTTGATGGCGTAAGCGACGTATTCCGCGTTGAGCTGAATGTCGTTGAGGGCATACTCGGGAATGTTGAGCCAGACTGGGTCGGCGATGTTGGAGCCTTGGAGCAGAGGGATGTAATTGCCCTGGAAGGTTAAGTATCCTGTGCTGCCGGTGCCGGGCACCATGATGATTGGTTGCGGTGCACCTCTCGCGCCATATCTGAATGAGGAAGGAATGTGAATGGCGGCACGCAAAGCGGACTCGGAGATGGAGTATGGCGCATCGTGGAGGCCAGCCCTCGGGTACGCTGGAGGCCAAGGGGACCGAGCGTTGTTGTTGACGAAGCTATTTTCGTCCTTGTCGAGCGAGCCACCTAGCGAGCTCTTGGAGTCTGAAGTAAGACCTCCTGCAACGAGCTGGCCAATGGCTGCGACCAAGTTCGGCTTGGGCTGGCCTGTGGGCGCTAGGATTTCCTGGCACCCATTCATTGCATCTTGTACAGAAGCCGGTCTGGCCTGAATATCAAAAGATGTAAGCGTCAGTCATGTCCCGACAAGAAGACTTTGGCAACTCAAAACTTACGGTTGGGACGATGTCGTCAAGGTTTGTAAGTATCTTGCCGACGACATCGAATCCTTCGTTGGCCGCCGCAGAAAGGCCATCCTCGAGGTTGTGGATAGCATCTGAGATCAGGTCTCGTCGTTCAAGCTCCCTGGTTGGAGTTGGACTGCACTGGCCGAGCTGAGCCAAAGCCAAGACCGAAGCATAGAGCAGAGACTGGGTCTTCATGGCGAACGAGAAGGATGAGTGGTAGAAAAGGTCTGGGTTGGCGGGACTATCGGGGTGAAGGAAGCACTTGGTGGTTATGTACGAAACGATCATGAAGATCCAAACCTACTCACCCGACGCATTAACGTGGCGACAAGATTGTCCTCGCCCCAACCCATCCTTCGTTCATATGCAATTACCACTACCTCATGAACGGGAGGCTCCATTTCTCACCGTCGGAGCGGGCTGCTCACTGAAGATGGCAAGATGTGCTGTTTTTCGTCACCGTAAGAGATTGCCGGGCTCGAGCGACGCGACGCACGAGTAGCGTAATAAGCAGGGCATCCATATGTGCATGCGGAGCGACGCCCGTGCCGTCTTTCGTGCAGAAGCGCAGAGCCGCAAGAACGATCCGCCGGTGATCGGGCACTTTATCTTTGCGCTTGTCCACTGGAGAGCGCCACGTTGCGGCGCCAAGTGGAGATACTGAATCATTCAAGTGAAGATCTTCGACGTTGACGATCCTTGGAATGATGCAGGGTCGAGAAGGAGGTGATGATCGGCATCTTATAGGCTGCATTGGGATGTTGCAGACACAACGCAGCATTGGCGCATTTGCGTGAAGCCGTGACGGAAAGAGCTCGTACGTCCAGCGGAATCGTCCGGCTGGAATGCGTGAGGTGGTCATGATGATCCCATCCAGTGTTGGTGGGAGGCGTGGGTTCCACGCATAGACAGCAGCACGAGAGGACCCTGACGGAAATTCAGGTTCGGGAGTGGGTGGGAAGGGATCGAATGGTCTTATTTGTTGTGATGTCGTCTCTAAGCCCAAGAGGAACCTGGAAGATTTGGACTTCTGACTGCCTGAGGCATGATATGCTTAGTCATGGCTCGCCTCGATATTGGATCGTCCGTCCCGCCCCGCCTGCTGCGTCCTTTCTTCCTGTCTCCTCTCGACAAAGTTGTTCAATCGTGAATTGAGCCACATGTCCAGCGGAGAATGTTGGCATCAAGAACTCTCGCAGGTCGACGAGTACAGCGTGTGAGCACGTTGGGAGTCTGTTCCCATTTGCAGGGGCATCCTCAATCCGAGGCTCGGAACCAGTTCGTTTGCGAACACGCCTTCCAGCTCGGACCAGATTCGAACGAATGGGATCCCGATACTCTCACACTCTCATGGACAACTGCTGCTGGGCAAGGCCTGAACGGCGGCCAGGCTCCGCGCCTCCTTGCGCTGGCGACTCCCGGGAAAAACTCAACAGCGACTTTGATTACCTGCTGGGCTCCCTGGTATTGGACTTCACTTCCGAGGTCTAGACACAGTGCGGCCTCGCGATTGAACATCACGCGATGTTGGACATACTGCATCACTTGACCCGCTTCCATGGTAGAACAAGACCATCACAATGGTCTACAATGGAGCATGTTGGAACCGACAACTTCTCCATATCAAGTATCAGACCCTAGCGGTTGCAGTGGACGTTCTGCACCCGGTAGCACCTCTGGCAGTCGGACTACTGATGGCAAGGACAGTTGTCAGACACTGCACAAACTGACTTCAGCAGGGGCCTACACCTGTCTCCCGTGATGACCGCAATATCGATTCGTCAGAACCACCCATGTTCGCGGCCGCATCGGGCTGACGAGCAGAGATGAGACCATCGGTTGCGGCGGAAGAACAATGTGCAACCTTGCGCCGCTGCGAGGACGCATAACTAGAATCTGCCTCCCGCCGTGCAATCGTCTCGTAAGTCACACGCCTTTCAACTTCTTACCCTCATTTCTACCACCACCGTCGTTACCGCAATTTGTCAAGATGAAGTTTGCTGGAGTCCTCCCCTTCGTCGTCGGCGCTCTCGCCGTCACTCGTCGCCAAGCAGCAGGAATCCCCGATGCCCTCGACGCCATCACTAAGGCAACCACCGACGCCGGCAATGCCGTTCAGGCCTTCAACGGTGATTTCACCAATGTGGCCTCCACGAGCGCCGATATTCTCTCTGCTATCAGCGCCGCGGATGCGGTCGTCAAGGGCGTGGACACGCTCACGTCCGATCAGGTCGTCGCTCTCCTCGATCCCACGACTCGATTGAACGCCGCTGTCAAGACTGCTATCGACAACACAATCGCTCAGCATGACGCCTTGGTGTCCGCATGCTTCGCGTCGGAAATTCTCCAGGCTCTCCAACAACAGCAGACCCAGTCTGCGGCGCTCGTCGAAGACATCGCCGCCAAGGCTGGGCCTCTGTCTGAGGCCGTCAAGAACGGTGCGAAACCAGCCGCTGCTGACATTCAGCGAGGCATCGACGCATTCGCGGATGCGAAAGCGTGTGACGCCAGCACCACTGCCCCTGCCCCAGAGGCCACAACCTCCGCCGCCGCCGCCGAATCTTCCGAAGCCCCAGAACCAGCCGAGACCACCGCCGCCGCCGAATCTTCCGAAGCTCCAGAACCAGTCGAGACCACCGCATCCAACAAACCTGTCCAGTCATCAGAGGAGTCCACGGCAACCACGACCTCATGCACGGCTGAGCACCATGCTACACCTGCCGTCTCTACTGCTACACCTGCCGTCTCTACTGCTACACCTGCCGTCTCTACTGCTCCAGCCTACTGGACCAAGCCAGCGCAGAACACCACGTAAGTCCCAGGCTCTCGCCTTCAGCCTCAGCATCCTCGTGATCAACTGCTAACATGCTTCAAGTGCCACCTGGGCTACCGGCATGAATAAGCCAACTGCTTACCCTACCAAGTCAGGCAACGCCACTGCCACGACCACCTCGCCGCCAATCCAGACCTACACGGGAGAGGCCAGCAATGCCCGCATTGTCTCCTTCGGCGCTTTGCTCTTCGCTGCCGTCGGTGTCGCTGCCTTCTAGATTAGCTCGACTGATCTGCAAGGCGTTGCGGTCGTTGACGCCCACAGGCCGAAAGAACATGACGAGGCAGGATGATTTCATTTCCTCGAGAGGATGGGAACGACTTCTCTGAACCTTGAGACTTTGTATTAGGATCTCGTTCTTTTATGTAATTGCCAAAATTGTCGCTGAGCTCGCCTATGACGATTTACAGTCCACGTTCAACGACAAGACCGGAGGTGGGATCGACGAGTCCACGAGTCCACGAGTCGGATTCGGGTCGGATGTACTTTGCCCTGACTTCACCTGCTTCGTCATACCTTCGTAGTCTCGTTCGCTCCAGGTCGCTGGCGTTGCTCTTTGCTGCAGTGTGACGGCATTGCTTTAGTGTTGACCTGGCCTTACTGCTGTGCTGTTGCGGTATGTAAGCTCCATCGAAATCGCCTCTGTAGTGGAACCGGATTCTCAGATTCGAAGCCCTAGCGACTACCGAGGATGTCAGCCGTTCTCGATTTGGAGCGATGGAACCAGCTTATTCTCTTTTATTCCAGAACCATCATGAGCGCTTCTGAACATTGTGTAGCTTGACAGATACTCAAAGTCCGAAACGTATTCGAATATAGAACCATGTCGGCCTACCGCATTGACGTACCGGAGGAAAAGCTGATCTCCCTGAAGATCAAGCTCGCTCAGGCTGAGTTTCCTGACGAGGTAACTTCAGTTTGACTTCCCATACTAATAAACGAATCCTGCTGAGAAACACTCATCTAGCTCGACGGTGCTGCCTGGTATGCTCTCAAGTGCTGGACGATATGTGATGTGCACTTCTGATTCCGTCAATCCTGCAGGAACTATGGTGCTCCTCTGGCAGACGTGAAGCGTCTGGCCCAACACTGGAAGACCAGATACGATTGGAGAGCTCAAGAGGTCAAGCTCAACGCGCTGCCCAACTACAAACGACCCATCAAAGTGGAAGGCTTCGGCGAGATCGATATCCACTATCTGCACCAACCTTCCGAGAACCCGAATGCCATTCCGCTCCTCTTCGTGCATGGCTGGTAAGCACTCCGCCACTCCCCAGCCCATGAGCTTTCTAACCACATACTCCAACCTCCGTAGGCCGGGAAGCTACCTCGAAGTCTCGAAAATGCTCGCCTCCCTCCGCGAAGGCTCCAAGGGCGTCGCCTTTCACGTTGTAGCTCCATCCCTCCCCAATTTCGGGTGGTCCGCGGGGCCCAAGAAGACCGGCTTTGGCCTCGCCCAATATGCGGAGACCTGCGACCAGCTGATGCAGGCCCTTGGCTACAAGAAGTATGTCACCCAAGGTGGAGATTGGGGGTTCTATGTTACACGATCAATTGGCTATCGTTATCCGCAGCGATGCCTTGCATCTCATATAAACATGATCCGCGCGTCACCGCCATCGTTTGGCAAGAACCCAATCCTGGCGCTAAAGCACGCTCTCACGCCGTACAGCGCTGCAGACAAGAAAGGTTTCGAACGGTCCGAATGGTTCCTGAACGAAGGCCAAGGCTACCGTCTCCTGCAAAGCACGAAACCGCAGACCATTGGTTATGCCTGGCAGGATTCCCCAGTCGCGCTTTTAGCCTGGATCTACGAGAAGCTGCACGACTGGACGGACAACTACCCGTGGACGGACGATGAGATCCTGACGTGGGTCAGCATTTACTATTTCTCCGCTGCGGGACCAGCAGCTAGCGCGAGGATCTACTATGAAGCAATCCATAGCCCGATCGGAGCCATCTCGAGGGATCGCACGCAGCAGTGGATTCCAAAGGTGAAGCTCGGATTGTGCCATGCGCCGAAAGAGATCACCGTGATCCCGTCGACGTGGGCACGCACGTTGGGTCCCGTGGCGTATGAGTCGAAGAAGACCCGGGGTGGGCATTTCTTTGCGTGGGAGTGTCCTGAGGAGGTGGTCAAAGATCTGATCGCCATGTTTGGCGAGGGCGGGCCGTGCTATCGCATCACTGGACCAGCAGCGAAATTATAGGCGATGAGGCGATGGAGAGCTCGGATTCAACTGAAGAACGAGGTCATTACCATTACTTATCTAACGTCTCGGGAAAGACTAGTCCCAAAATCTCGTCTATCAGCGTGAACACCAAGTGGGTACTGCGGACTGTTGTCAGTGTACGAAGTCAAATGCCATATTTGATAGACTTACTTCAACCTCGGATTGTTCAGCATCGCAATGATTTTCCTGCCTAGAAGCGAAGGTCAGCAAAGTCTCGAACATGGGCTGGTGCAGTGGCAAGCTTTGGAAGCCTTTTGCCGTCTCATGAACTCACTCGCTGCCTGGGCATTCGCCCTTCCAACCACACTACCGGCCATGTCCGGGATCAGGTGGGACAGTAGTAATACTGCCTCCTTCCTCGTCCGCGCCTTCTCCGCAGGCGTGCGAGGTACAGAAGCGGGCTTCAGCTTACCATCCGGCCACATGATACCCTTCACCAATCCGAGCCAGCGAGTCATGCCTTCGTCCTGGAGAGCATGGCGTGCTGCTTCTCGGACCTTGCGCTCGATCGTACCGCCAAGGAGCTGGTGAAGCACAACGACCACGGTCCGTCCACGGAGCCAGCTGTTCCCCTTTGACAGCTCGAAAGTCTCCAGGAAGAGGTCAGCAATGGGCTTCACGAACGGCTCGACTTCTTTGGTCTCGTAGGCGTTGAGTTCTGCTTCGGCCTCTGCCGCCGTGCTGGGATCCTGAGCTGCTGGATCTAGGCTCTCGGCAGACGCTCCGCCGCTGATCTGAGACGTAGCTGCGGAGATCAGGTTCTGCCCAGCGACAGACAGCTGGTCCAGCACAGGTATGTTGCCGAGGAATTCTTCCATACCATCGGAGACGGAGTTGTATATTCGAGTAACAAAGTCTTTCGCATCGACTTGCGTGCCATTGCTGCCATTCGAGGCGATGGCGGATTGAGAAAGAAACGCGCGCAGTTCACGGCTTCGGCAGATGGCAGGTACAAGAAGCAGAGACTTCAAGTATCTCTCCAACGTCACCCGTCGTTTCTGTAGAAAGTCCTTTTGCAGCGTGAATAGAGTCTGCCGGCGCGGGAAATCCAGCTCTCTTACTGAAGGGAATCGTGCCTTGAGTCTCTTGTGCAGTTCGTGGAACTGGCTATATCTTCTTGTGACTGCCCAGGTTACCGCCGGTATCTGGTCGCCTGCTTGTCGACGCACCTCGATAACGTAGAGTGCGAATTCATGCCCATCCTCCTCCCGGCCAACCATGACAGACTTAATCGTCACGGCGGCTCGACCGTAAAGACTGTTGTCGCTTTCTTGCACAACATACTGCTGCTTTTGCATCTCCTTACGTTTGATCTCTCGTTGAAGACTTTGCTCCGACTTCCGAAGAATGCGCAATTCGGCCGTGTTGTTCGTCAGCTCAGCCTTTGCTGTCAGCGAATCTAGCACACTTCTTTGCGCAGTAAGCCTTTCAATGTCTGCATTCAAGACATCGATAGCTTCGGCCAGGCCCAGATCGCCCGGCGCGGCCTCCTGAACCTTGTCGTGACTGTCCTCGGAAGAATCATCAGAGTCTGCTCGATCATCCTCCGCGAATTTCTCTGCTTCCTCGCCGAATAGGTCATCCACGAAGACGCCTCTACTCGATGGAGCTCCCACTAGTCCGAGTGAAGCGATGCTCTTCTTGCCGCCAAAGGAACTGGTCGAATTGGGAAGTGGCGGACGATGAGATTCCCCAAATAGAGGCCTTTCCTCGTCCTCATCCAATGATTTTCTGCCTGATGTCTCCGAAAACAACGACTCTCGAGTGTCGTCACCAACGATATCATCAAGCGCGAGTTGCATTTCTCTCACAGCCTTGGCTTCGTCCTGTGCCCGCTGGGCTGTTTCGCTATCAGAATCATAGCTTCTCAAGCTTGAGATGGATTGCACCATCTTGTCGTCCTCTACATCCTCGCCAAACAGTGCTCCACGGCTGCCTCCCTCATCAAGAGATCGCCTAGGTGAGTCAGAAAAGAGACTGGCATTCGATCCTGTGCGACCTGTAGCTTTGAGATCTGTGGAGGACAGGACAGCTCGTCTGAGCTCGGGGTCCTTTTGCGAAGCGCCCATTGATGGGCGCCACGCCGGACTTGGAGACGATGCGCGCTGGCGTGGACTTTCCGGCGACATCATGTCACTTCCTTTGGCTTCTGGTGCACCGAACAATGGATTGTCGTCGATCGCAAGCCATTTGTAGTACAAGTCTGATCGTTTGAACGTGTCAAAATGGATGTTCTTCATGACGTTGTACACTCTGGTCTGTGTCTGCAATACGGCGCGCCGAGCTTCGACATAGTCTCGGCCACTGGCATTATTCCCGGCCTTTAAGTAGTGCTTGACCGACTGAAGCATCCCACTCGGAGTCTGCAGCTCCGACTTCGATAAGTATTCCGAGTACATTTGCCCAATGTCCATACGATCTTGGTCGGTGGCAGCAGAAGGAGGAGGCTCGTCGAAATCACCTTCCAGAGGGCCGCGAAAACCGTCCACGACCAGGTAAAATTGGACAAGCTTCATTAGCCGTTGACGGTCCATGAACTCCATGAAATAGCTCAGACCTGCTGCATCATATATGACCTCTCTGAGAGAAGCTTTTCGCTTGCGATCTGTCGCCTGCTCATTGCGAGCAGGTGGCCGGACGGGCTGAGCAGGCGCAGGTGTCGAGTCAACACTCGAAGTAAGGCTGGTGATCTTCTGCTCGAGCAGCCGCCTGCCAGTTTCAAGTCGGCGCAAGTATGCAGCGTCCTGACCATCGAGCTGCGAGTCTCGCCTCAATTGACTCATGATTTCACTGCGGAAGCGTCGAGCCTCCGTCAGTGCAGAGACTTGTCGGATAGCACGGATGAAGCGTTCAAACTGGCGCTCGCTGTCATATGGTCGAAGTCGCGGGAATTGGGCATTCCTTGTTCCTTGAGGCGAGGCCGGCGCGTGCTGATCCAGAGCTGCGCGAACTCTTCGAACAGTCTTTCGATCGTGCAGAGCTGCCCCTCCGATGTTCACGATCAATTGATTCCAGGTGTCGGGGTCGGACAACGTCAAGATGACAGGAGCAAGGACCGCGCAGGAGACGATTTCTCGTATCAGAACAGAAACAGCCGGGCTCGACTTCATATTAGCTGGCAGGACTGCGGGTAGGATCCGTTCGATGAGACTTCGCAGATACTGCTTCGTAGCCGGAGAGACATCTGTTGATGATAGGGAAGCCACAGTGTGCAGCTTCCCATTCCTGTATTTGCCTGCTATTGCCATGCTCAACTCATCGCTCTCTGTGACATTGTTCTCCAAGCCTTTGCCCCGGACCAGTCGCTCTGCGTCGTAGAAGTCCCTGAGATGAGCCGTCACAATCGGCAGTACTCTTGATATGCCCAGCTCCACCACGTCAAGATCCGTAAGCCTGGCCGTGATCGAAAGAAGCACGGCGCGGATGCAGCGATCGATTTCATTCTGGAAGAGCAGTCGCTTGCTGATATTGCCGTACCAGCTGGTCACAAAGTCTCGAAGTATCAAATCCAACAGTTCGTCTACCGCTTTGGAGAATTGTATGGCCTCTGGGAAGATCGCTGGCCTCCGGTATTCCTCGCGATCCTTCAGCGCTGCCTTCTCCTCAATCCACGTTCCCGGCGCCACGAAAGATGGCGCAACGGGTCCATACAGCCGTCCGCCATCGTTCTGCCTGTCTCTGACTCCTTTTGACGTGCTCGTTATCACAAATCCCGCTCCGGCGATCGTGACCAGCACTCCGGCGAGGAACGCGTGCGGTAGCCAGCGGATGGCGGGAATCCAGTCGGTAAGAAGCGCCCACGCGACAAACGCGACTATGGTCGATGCAATGACATACTTGAGGTCCAAGGGCATTCTCCGTACGCACGCTGTGTCGCGCGTACTGGATGCATTCTCCGGCGATGGTGCTGCAATATGCAATCTGACCATGCGCTGGTCGCGACAAGCTTGTTCCGTCACCGCTCTAAGCCCAATCGGATGAAGGTGGCTTGTTACCGATGCGCACAGGTCAGAACAGCCTATTTGAGTATGGCGCATGCCTCTTGAAACAGATTTCGGCACGAGACCTTGAGCATTTTGTACTTGGAAATAAACTGGACTATATTGGCAGGACACGATCTCGTCGCGCCACAATGTTTTCTATGAAACGCCATTCCTGAAATCCGAAGCGTAATCGTTGAAGTTCCTCCACAGCGGCTCCTCTGGACCGCATGGAACCACAGAACTCTTCTTGACCTTCAGTCCGCCCACATGCACCTCCGGCACCGCTTGACCCATCCTTTCAGCATCCATCTTTGCAAGAATTTGCTCAATGCCAACCAGTCTCTTCAGCGTCTCCAGCATTGCTCCACCATACTCGAAGCTCAATATAATGGAACAGCGGACTGCGACTGCCGCCAGCCACTTCCTTGCCTCTTCCTCCTCGCCAATCCTACCACCATCTGCTGACCGATTCTCGTCAGACCGTGGATGGTACGGCGAGTCTGGATTAGACGATGCTCCTGCAATCAGGGTAATCCAAAGAAGAACTCCCGCCATATTACCCCAAGCATCGCTGAGATCGGTCCGAACCAGTGCGGATTTGACCAGAATGTGCCAAGCGGTCGCATTCGCTTGCCGTTGAAAGCCAGGCATCTCGGAGAGCATCGGGGCTGCTTTAGACAGCGGTACTCCGTTCGATAGTGCAAAGGCAAAAAGGACAGCGGTCAGGCGAAGGGCCTCGAAAGCGAACAAATCGCTACTGGTTCCGAAGTCATCGCATCGCGACTTCGCAGAGGGCATAGCGAAGATGTTCTTGCACAAAGACTCCACATCGAGCGCATCCTGCTGCCAGCGCTCGTCGCCCTCCACCACTTGAAGCGGACTCAGATGCGACGTTCCGCTGTTTCGAACGAAAGCAATGGTCACAAGACGCAAGGTTTCAATCAGCTTGTAAGCTGGACTGTCCATTGACAGACATCTCTTGATTGTGTAAAATCCTGAGGGCCGACAAAACAGTGGAGACTCCGGCAAGTGGCTGTCATCGGTCGGCGGTTGTGTACGATTTTGCCTAGCATAATTAATGAAGTCCGTGTGCGGAATTGATTCTCTCAAAGCATGGATCATATACATGGTGCTACAGGCTGTCAGCCTCGTGTACTGCGGACGTCGAAATCGGAGCAACGTACATGGTCGTCATGGAAGCAAGACTTCCATTCATCCCAAGTCGATGGAGACCACCGCGTTGCCGCACTAGATCATGCAGGCCACGGGCGTGCATCGCCATGGTGAAATCGGTGCATCCCATGATCTCACTGTTCAGAAGGTGCAGCACAGACACGACTGTCGTGTCTGCCAGCCTTGCAGCAGGATCGTCCAGTGCAGCATTGACCATGCCGATGATCTCTCCTCTGACCTTCATGCGTTCCAATGATCCGAATGGAGCCCGCTCATGCGGTGCTTGGAGACCGCGTTGCATAACGTCATCGTGCGATGCCGATATACAGATCGTGCTTAAGAAGGCATGTCGAGATTGAAGAATCGTCGGTATCCATCGTATGGCGATACCACGACTTCGAAAGTTCCTGCTACCTGAAGTCATAATTAGCGAATGACAATCGTATGCAGTGTTTACACTTACAGCTCCATTTCAGCCTCTCCGTATCCAACAAAGGGTCTGTGAGGGTTGGCCACGTGTTGAACGGCTGTATATTCGATCCGAGGTAAGAGCTCGGCGGCGGTGTGAGTGACAGACTATGTCGCGGCTCGTCGTCTGGAGATCTCTCCGGTGACGATTCGACTTCGACAAACCTGATCGCACGGGCAGCCTGCACCTCCTGTTGAGAAAGGCGACTATCGTTCTGCTCGATCGAAGAAGCCACCAGATCATGGCTCTCAGGGGATGATCTGGATATGTACGCACTGCCAAAGGCTAGTTGATTGGCCGTCGTCTCTCGCGAGAAGATCTGCGTAGCTGCACTTTTATTGACAGACTGTCCGACAGCGGACGGCGCTGATCGCTTGCGCTTTGTGCCTCCACTCGCGGCTCGAGTCACGCGAGAGTCCGTACTGCTGGGGTTATGTCGTTCCTTCTCCAGGTAGTCGTTCATGACATGCTTCCGATTCGCTCTCATCTGCTCGCGATCTTTCAGCTTCGCAGGATTGTCGACGACGAAGAATCGAAAGTTGGCAGAATTCTTGACGACATTAGCCCTGGCTTTAGATTGTCGTGCTCGTAAAGGATTCGCAGAAGAATCCGCCACGACTGGTCGTCCACTGTGTTGCTGGCACGGGGTTTCCGCGACAGCCAAGCTGCTCCTTCGGTCGAGTGGTGAAAGCATGTTCCGATATTCTTCTTTCAAGCAGTCCGTTGAATGTGAAGCGTGCGTCCAGAAGTGCATATATCGAATTCTCAACCCGCGCTGTCTCGATGTCTGACGGAAGCCTTGTGCGACGTATGTTTCTGAGCGTAAGAAAGCAAAATCCAATGATCGATGAAAACCTCAGGCGTATTGTGCCAGCGCTAGCTATGATATATCTCCTCAGAGAGAAGCCAGGTCCGAGACCGAAAGCGCATGGAGTGGCTCGCGTGCTGCTGTGCATCCTTCGCACAGCCGACCTTGAAAGCTCCACTCAGGGCAGATTGGAACGATCCGTATGGTGCCGCCAGATCGTGATAGCCCGAGTCCAATCACGTTATGCTTGCCGGAATGCAGTGACGAAGCGAGAGCTCACCGGTGATCGCTGTAGCCCGCGAGGTGGCTTTCGCGTGAGGTGAAGCTCCAAAAGAGCGGTGGGCGCTCAGCCGCAGTTCCGATCTTGCATGTGTACACTGCCTTGCAAGGTTGCACAACGAAGGCGGAGTAATGACCTGAGGCCACACACCTCTGCTAGCCGCAGACACTGCAGAGGAGGAACTTTGTCACATTGGCGGACTGGTGATGTATCAGTAGGACTGAAGTTCTTGCTGGTCCGCTGAGCTTTGCGTCATGGGCACAGCTTCGACACACCCCACGTCCGTTACCGGCGCGAGGCAATACAGGAAGATCCAAGTTTGGAACGACATATCGTGCAAAGCAGTAACATATTTGTTCAACAATCGTAAGATTCAAACATCATCATGGCTCCGAGCAAAGCCGAGATTGAGAGCTTCTGTGCATCTCTAGCCACGTCTGATCCATCGCCATTCTTCGATCGCGTAAGTCTCTCGGGCTATGCCAGGTTTCGGTCCGCATCAATGCATGCCTCGTTTAAGCACCGCTGACACTCGTACTCGCCGTAAGGTCAGTAAGAATGTCCAATGGACAGTACTTGGTACACAGCCCTACACCGGTTACACGGCACTAGACATCATGCTGACCGGTCTCAGGCACCCACCCAGCAGCAGGCCACTTTACCAGCCTGGAAGACTGGAAGAAAGGCGCACTCGGCGTCATCAACGACGTCCTCTCGGCACCGCTGCAGCTCAAAGTCGTCAATGTCGTAGGCGGCGGAGACGAAGACTGGGCGCTGCTCGAGCTGGAAGCCAACGCAGTGTGCAAGAACGGCATGGACTATCCCCAGCGCTATGCTTGGGTGATGCGGTTCGATAGCAGCGGAATGATTGTGCAGGTACCTTCAATGCCGTGGCCCGTTTGATGCTGTCAGCGCTGACCATTCCGAACTTAGGTTAGAGCGTATCTGGATTCAGCTCTGGTGCAAAAGGCGGTGGACTCCGACAAGTAGAAGTGTCAGATTGCGTAGAATATATCAGATCTGCTGCGGCATCTCCAGTATATGCAGCTGAACCATTTCTCTGCCGTATCTTGGCTACACCTGTACTCCGACATCAACACCGAGCTCGTGCTGTCCAATGATGAAACTCGGTAGATGAGCTTTCCACCAACGATCAATCTCTGTCTTCCGGCGTTGCAAGGTACGACTCTTCTCCATGGTCGTATGTGATTCTCTCACTCAGAGAGAAGTAGTCGTTGCCTTGGCTTGCTCGATTGCTGGGAGCTCGAGACGTAGGTGAAGCTACGCGTCCGTTAAGCCCTGTGACTACGCTCGGACGGCGTATGTCACCGGCATGTTCGCTAACTCCATTAGGCGTACCTTTGAAACCCGCTGCTGCGATAGTTGATCTCAGGATCCCGCCAGAGCCATCTATGCCGACCAGGAAGCGCGACAATTCCTTGCACAGTTCCCAATCTTGCTCATAGCCTGCCAAGCGAAGGAGCTGGGCAAATTCATGGATTTGAAATGATTCCTGTTCGAAGGCATGTAGCACCAAAAGGTACCCAGCAGCCGTATTGAGTTTGTTCAGCGCCAGGGACTGCTCAAAAAGCTCCAGAACGGGCGGTAGGTAGGAGAAGAGGGTTTGCCAGCTGCGTAGCTCGGTTTTACGGGTGCAATTGACCACAACGTCCAGATACGAATCGAAAGATGAGAGGAACGAGAGCACGGTAGGGAGTAAAGCGGTCTCTGGTGGTGATGGCGGATTGTCTACCTCGGCATCCAGTACATCGTGTAGTGTGACTTCCAATGCGTGCGAAAAGTAAGGGAGATGTTCGTAAGAGCTGGAGAGATGCAAGGCTGCAGGCGAGTTGTACTCGGTCAAGTGATGCCGCAAGAGCTGGGGTAAGAAAAGCTGCGTCCTTGGTGCATGGCGGAAGTAGCTGAAGTTGACATCTCTTCTTTGAACAAGATCGGCTTCGACTCCGAGGATTATTCCTTTGCCAACCACTGTGGACAGTGGAGCGAAGTCAAGAGGTACTGTGACGACGGGCGGGAGATCTCGTCCCAGTTCTGATGGTGCGCTGGCCAACACATCGTGGACATCAGACCATACGTTGAAGCCAGATCCGTCAAAGTACCACAGCGAATCGCGAAGGCTATGTCCAAGATGGCCAGAAATCGACAGGCCGTTAATATGCGGAGTGCTAGGGTCCTCGTTCTGAAGAGACGCGGCGATGACAGGATGATCCCGCAACAAGGTGTAGTACTCGACGTTCTGCGCAATCACGCGCATGTCATACTTCAACTCCCCTTGCTCGTTGGTGGAGGGCTGTAACAAGACCAGCTTGCCATCAACCAAGAAGAGTACCGCTGCAGTCGCGACATCTTGAGATGGATCGCCATGCTCTAGCTGATCCTCTGGTAATATCCAGCTAATCGACCGGACTCGTGGCGGAGCTCTGATGATCCCATGAAAGCCTATCTGCCCAACTTGAACCAGCTTACTAGCAGAAGCCGTCATCACCACAATATAGTGCAGCAACGTGTTGTCGTACGTATAAACCAGAAGTGAGTCAGTACCGGACATTGTGGTGGATATCGCAGGCGCTGGTAGCTTCTCAGTGTGCTGAATGTTGTTGAAGTCCAGGGACTTTTCGCGAGAGTACAGTCGAATCTCATAGCGATTGCTCGCCTCGACAGATGCAATCAGAACGTGATGATGCCAGCACATGCCACCACGGACGACAAACTCTTGCTCGAGCTGTGTGTCATCGAAGGTTCTCCATCGACCGCTCGAGACGCTGTAATGCGCGAGTCCGCGTCGACCTGCCACTGCGATGTACTTTCCGTCAGGCGACACGACCGCAGCTTTGATGGGCCATTGATGCACAAGATAATGAGCTGGAATCTGCACTGTCTGCCACATAGGCATATCCGATGGTAGAGATGTCACGTCTGCCACATCATGCCCCTTGTAGACCATTACGCTGTCGCTGGAATGTAGTAGGCCCCTCGAGATATTTGCAGGCGTGAAGCAGCCCGCCGTCGCATTGCGTGCCATGTCCAAGGTCCATATGCGATTGTCGGCGCGTGGCAGAAGGGCCAGTTCGCAGCCGCCGCCTAGCCAGAGAGCTCCCTGAATTCCTCGCAGCCATTGCTCGTCGTTGGCTTGCAATTGCGCTTGGTCTGCGCTGAATGAGCTTGCGCACAGCTTCCCATAGACTGTCCAAGTCGCCCAGCCGTGCTCATAGCCAGCAAAGAGACAGTAGCCATCCGGTGACCATGCGAGACATGTGAGCTGTCCTGTCGTAGTAGAGGCGATGTGCAAGTCGATCTTGTGCGAGAGCGGCACGTTCCCGAAGTAATCTTTGACAACGTAAGCATCTATTTGCCCATTGGCACATCCTATTGCGATCAGTGAGAATCTCGCATTGATGGCCACTTTCTTCGCGGCACCCTCGTCTGTTTCTGGCTCGCGGAAACAGAATCCTTGGAACAACGCCTTTGGGTTCTCGGGATCTGCCTTGGCCTCGCTGCGTCGTTGTACCACAAATGCTCTCCCGTCGTCCGTGATCCAGGTACTTAGACTCATCGGTCGATCATGGAGCATCTCCATTACACAAGCTTTCCGTCCAATCCATGGGATGCGACTCACAAGTTCAGTACTTGTCTGCGATGAGCCGTTGTCGGCGACCCATTTTATGCATTGCAACGCCGCTGGCTGTTGCGTCGCGACGATCAACTCATCGTCAAGCGCGATCGCTCTGCTTATCCCGGCATCAATCCGAATGACCATACGGAAACGGACATTGACCTCCCGGATCCCATCACCTTCAGCCGGAGCGAATCCAGATGCAGTCACGCTGGGTTTCCTCAAATTGCTGTAGCCGTCTGCACTGGCCTTCCGCGCATGTCTCGAGGACTCGGGCAGAACAGTCTGATATACCCGGGCAGATGGATCGGTCGCGAGAGAGTATGTGATCAGATAGCCAAGCGAGGTTTGAAGAACTATTATCAGAGCATCCGGTCTCAATAGCAGCGCAGTGGTCGGACCGTATGTCTGCATAGATTGGGGCGAACGCGTAACAGTAGCGAGGGCCACAGTTGGCTTGGTTTGCCAGACGGTCAATGATGATCGTGTGATTGTGACGAATACACTTCCACCTCGCGAGATTTTGATATCCAATATTTCGTGCTCCCCTCTCTTTGCATCCACGACTCCTCTCGCACTCATATGCTTGGTCTTGCCATCTTTCACATTGTGATCGGAGGCATTCGTGCCATTGGCCTTCAGCTCGGCCGTATCGTTCTGCCCATCGTCCTTGGGTTGGATGGGAGAGGCGGACACATCGTCGTCATCGTCCAGCCCGTCTTCAGATTGTGTCACGATCGTTCCCGGGAAGGCATGCTTCGACAGGGCGTAGACATTCGGCGCCCCGATCGGCCAGTACATGGCAGGATCAAAAAAGCTGTAGGTGGCGCATTTGGCACCTTCATCGTCCTTCGTCAGCGAACCAAAGCCATCTGTTCCAGAACGGCGTTGGAAGGCGGCCGTGAATGTGAAGGAATTGAGGTTGAAGCAATTGATAATTGTCGAGTTGAGCCCGGGAAGGCGCCTGTTCTGAGGATGATGCGCTCGGCCCGTACCGAGTCTGGGCTCCGCTGGTAGTGCCTTAGCCTTGTGAACATCTTCGAACTCAAGAACTACATCCTCACCTGAGCGCACGAAATCGACCACGACCTTTGCAAATAACCCCGTCGCGACGAGAGAAGAACACCGCAACGACTCCGGAGACTGCCGCACAACGACACCATGGACGACTTCGCGAGCGACACCGATAGCGATTACACAAGTTACTGGCGAGACTGGGTGAGTACTTCTTCTGTTTGCCGTTGGCCTAGAAGAATGCACTTTGGTCTCGGAGCATCTGGAGCCCTCTGCATCTCACAAAAGATCTGCATCATCATCGCGACACATTCCAGGAAAGCATTTGACGCTCCGTCGTGACTTCTGTACCACGGCTGAGCCCTATACTATCGCCATGGCATCACTTCGCCGGAGAGGTCTTCATGATCTAATTGGTATGCCGGGGGAGCACATCCCATCGCTCGATGCCACTAACTGTAGCGATGGTGACGACAAAGTCCACGATTCCAGAGATGCCACTCCCTACGCCAACGTGCCTTTGATTGATCAAGTCTGCCACAGGATGTGGACAGTTCCTGTACGCAGCGCTAATACATGCAACAGTTCATATCATCACGGGGCAATGAGTACTTCTGCGAGATCGACGAAGACTACCTGACGGATCGCTTCAATCTGACTGGACTAAATACGGAAGTCCAGTACTATCAATATGCCCTCGACTTGGTCACCGATGTCTTCGATATGGAAGTGGACGACGACATGCGAGAACAAATAGAGAAGAGCGCCAGGCATCTTTACGGACTTGTACATGCTCGTTATGTGGTGACGACTAGAGGGCTCGCCAAGATGGTCAGTTTATTAATGTCCTCAAATCTGGCAACTTGACTAACACTGGTCCAGATGGAGAAGTACAAACAAGGCGTCTTCGGCAAATGTCCGCGAGTGATCTGCGAATCCCAACATCTCCTCCCAATGGGCCAACACGACGTACCCAACACCTCGCACGTGAAACTCTACTGTGCCAAATGTGAGGACATATACAATCCCAAATCTTCCCGCCACAACTCAATCGACGGCGCCTACTTCGGCACCAGTTTCCACAACATTCTCTTTCAAGTCTACCCGGCGCTGCAACCGCAGAAGACACAGCGTCGATACGAGCCGCGGATCTACGGCTTTCGCGTCCATGCCAGCGCGGCGCTGATGAGGTGGCAGGAGGAGAGGAGAGAGGAGATGAAGGATCGTCTGAGGGCGAGAGCAATTGAGACAGGGTTTGAGGATGAGGATGAGGGCGAGGAGGAGATTGAGAGTGAGGAGGATGAGGTCGATGAGGAGCAGGATGGGATCGATGATATGTTTGAGGGCAACGCGCGGATGCAGGCGGTGCAATGATTGTCCATGGGTGAGGAGCCAATCTTATTAGAAGAAGTATGCGCTTGTGGAAAGCCTCCCTCGACGGAATGAAGCGGAGTTACCAGACGGCGTGGACGGCAATGTCGGATTACGCTTCAGCGAGAGTGGTGTCACGACGTTGGCCAAAAGAATGAGTGCTTTGCGCTGGGAGCCACGCAATCGATCTACGAGTACGACGCCCTTCATGGTGAGACGATTCCGCGTGTGAGGTTAACCATGAGTACGACGAGAAGGAGAGAGACCCGATGCCGAGCGTACCAGAGACGCTCACAGCGCTCCGTTGTGTCTGGCAACCCACCGTTCGAGCATCGCCATCATTCCACGGCTTTGTTCGCCGCTGTTGTGTAACCACGATCCTTCCGCAGGTTGCATTTGGGTGCGCTATCGCTTCGTTCGTACGGCCCTGCGTCGCATTCCACCCTTTCCAAGGCGGCTATCCTCACCGGTCGAGGCTCTGCCATGGTAGCCAGGACATAACATATCAGCCAGAGCCGCGAAAAATCCAGCCAACTCCACCCTTCATTGACTTTATCGGCTTCTCGACCTCAGCAACTCAGTTCTCAAGATTCTACACCATCGACGGTCTAGCCAGACATGAAGCTCCAAATCTTCACCCTCTCAGCGATGCTCGTCGGTCTCATTCATGCCGCCGGCGTCAAATTCGGCAGCGATTGCATCGGCAACGACAAGAACGATCGTGGGTGTGAGGAGAATGGCGGTCATGTCGTAAGTAGCGTCGCGATCTTGAGAAAAAGATCGTTCCTCGCCCGGAACAAGCACACCGTCCTGTCCAACGATCTAATAAGCAAAGTCCAGATGCTATGTCAGAAGCTCTGCATGGCTCCCGGGAAGGGTGGACAGACCGTCTGCTCGACGACTTGGCGTTACGGAAATAACTGCCCGCCGGAGGGAAAGCATTGCGTCAAGGGTTACTGCATCAAGAACTGAGGGTTGCGAGTGGGAGTTATTTGCAGTTGGAGCAGAGACTTCAGCACAATGAAACGAGGCACAACGAGGCAGAGATGTCGGACATATCAGCGGTGACACAGAAATATTGGGCAGTATCGTCAATTGAGTCTCGCTCTACCGGTTCATCTCCAGTATTTGACACGGTATCTGACAGCAGCTCAAGTGTTGACTTTGACCAACGAGATATTGAGAAACCAGGCGCGATGTAGACCCGACGAACAAACACCGCCTCCCAGTCCCACACCGACGCATCCACACAATGTTCCACCGCCAGAACGCGCTTCATTAAGTGGGTCAAGATCGACGTCTCCAACCACAAGATCGTCTCGCCAGTCCAAGAGTCTAGTTGGCGACACAGGTACCCTCGACGCAATGTTTGTTCTGCGGCGGACAGTTGACGTCCTTTTGCCAAGTCCAGGGGCAGTTGGGATCTTGGGTGTCGGCCTGCTTGCAGAGCATCTAGACATGTCTCGTCAGGAATTGAAGCTGGATGGAAAAGTGGAGCATCCTCCATGAAGTAAGACAAGTATTGGGAGGATCCGGGAAGACTTACTACGTGACCTCCATTGTATTCGCAGTCCGGTTTCGTGTCGGCGCTGGTACAGGTGCTGTCGGGCACGACGCCCACGGCGAAGGCGGGTGTGATGAGACCGCCGAGTGCGGCGAGGGCGAGGATTTGGAACTTCATTGTCTTGATGAGATTGGTAGCTGAAGTTCAGTGGCCGAAGTTGCGCTGGTGGCTTGAAGTTTTGTGAAGCTGAGGTGATGTGTCTTGGTCTGCAAGGAAAGTTGTGAGGACTCCGCTTACTATATGTCTTCTGGAATCAGCACGTTACGTCAACTTGCCGGTGAGCTGGTCCTGGCCAGGCTCGAGCGAAGATGGGTTGTGCGCACTGTCCAAGCACCGCGAAGCTTGCGTGTAGGGATCATGGCTGTTCGAGAACCACAGATAGACCGAAGTAATGAGAAAGGATAATCAACAACATGAGCATGGACATGCGGACCACTTTCATCTGGAAGATTGTAAGTCGTCCGAGCATGACTGCTGGTTCAGGAGAATCGATGGGATGTAATATTGGGTCCCAAATATTAGGCATGGTGCGGAGGCGTCGGGGAGGCACAACAGCTGCAGGGAGACGACCAACTGTGGTCAACCATGCGCAACTTGAGCCATGCGCAACTCGCTCGTTGGAAGCAGCATGCCGGATGCAATGCCACTTGTAACATGGCGAACAAGATCGGCCATGGACCATTGGCTGAAGGGCGATGCACCATTCCTCGTGCCAAGGCCAAAGCTGGAGAACGTGCGACGCCTCTGTCAAGGGACTGCATGGTTTCTGTATTTTTTGCGACCAAGATTCGCAGCCGCAAAGGTCCGCGGAGGGGATCTTGAGTCTTGAAGAATCTTGAAGAATGCTCATGACCTTCAAATAGGTGATGGCGGATGAGGCTCTCGAAGGATGATCCTAGTCTCTTCCTCTGGCATCCGGTTTCGATCGAAGGCTGTTGCGCGGATGTAGTTTGAATTCGAGCGACATGCGCCATTCTCCGGAATTGCTGGTTCGTCGAGCACAATATCTTGGCAGTTGCACCAGCATATGATCTGGCCCTGTTCGTGACGCCCATATCCCGCCGTACGATCCACGGTCGCATTCTGACCCTCCTGAACTTCGACGTTGCCCTCGCCGAAAGGAACGACCCAAAAAGCTGATCGATTCAAGCTTCGCGGTCTTCGATATCTACAACTGCAGCTGAACGAATCTGTCTCTCCCATGCCGTCAACCTCGTGCTTTTCAAAGTCCACGAGGCACGTCTGCATGTCCGCTCTGTATGTTCAATAACTGTACATGGTTTTTTACGAATTCTGTCGTAAGTATTCCAATCAGCAATCTCTCTGCTGATTCTTCCGCTTCACGCCCCGTTCATCGGTACGTCGACCTCTTTGCTTGAGGTCCTGCCTCGTTCAAACGCAGTAATTTCGGCACAACTTGTATGGTCCGAAGCAGTTCAAGTGGCTGACCATTGTCAACCAATTCCAAGGAGTTTGGCGATTGGCCGTATCACCACTGACACGATTCCAGGGGTGTACCGAGATACTGAGATTTTCCTCCATGTGCCAGCTCCTCAGATCAGTCCAGGATACACACGGACTTGCCATTGATGTCGTGGTCTCCGGCGGTTCCTTGCTGTTGTTCCTTGAACACGCTGTTAAGTTGAGGCCTCGCGAGGTGCCATTGTATCTCCTCGGCCTTCGTGACCCCAAGCTGGTCTGATTCCATGCTTGAGTGAGTCGTGAAAGGGTGATAATATGCTAGATGCATGAGCGAAGCCTCCGAGTGCTGTAGAGATGATGTCAAGCTTCTTGCTCTCCTCGAAGGTCACGGGTAACATCTGAATGCCATGTATCCTGGGGACAAAGCAGATGTCCGTTCACTTCATCGCCTCATGTGTCCCAATTCTGCTGACCCAGTCCGGTGTCGTAATCAGAACTGCTGCAATTGCGGTCCCAAAAGCATGAAGTTCTCAGTGAATGTGTCTCCGGAGGCAGCCCAGTCGAGCTCCTCCACAAAGACAGCCCATTCGCCGTCGAGACCGTTAGGACGGAGATTAAGATGCATAAGCACTTTGTTCTCGGGCAGATGAAGATTTGAGCCGCCGAAGCTGGCACTGTGAATACGCTTCCACTCGGGAATGTCCTCGCAAGTGGCGATTTGTTTGCCGCAGTCCGCTTCTTCGAATGCAACGCAGACTTCCGCCGTGCGCAACGAAGTTGTGACGTGGCGGATGCCCTCCTTTGACGGTAATTTGCCGAGATGTGCCAGTGCCTGGTGCCGTAACCTCCCGTCTCTGCAGTGCGTTGCAATGAAGAAGAGAGGTTGCACTAAACCTTCGTCGAGACTCACAGCGAAGAAGCGCTTGTCGGCGTTGTCGCTACTCATGATGTAGGAGCAGATGGTAAGAATGTCCTCGAAGTCCGAGAGGAAAAGGTCGAATCTGCAAGCTTCGGCATAAAGACATGTCGATGATAGAATTCGGTTCATCTTGACACGACTGCGCAGCATACCGAGCCCAAGCTGCTCACGTGTGGAGAATTTGGCGGACGGCTTATGCATGTACTCCCATAGGAGACGATCGAAGTCCAGGAATGTTGCTTCCAGCTCCTGTGCTTTGGCGATGTGTTCCAGAGCAATATCGCCCACGCTTTGAAATCTGTGGTGGTCCGCGATGGTCCGCATGAAATGGTAGAGTCGGCTCGACCAGGTATTGACGAGATCGCGAGCCTGCGTGAGGTCATGGAAGGAGGAAGGCAGGATGTCATCTGCTGCACTGAAAAAGGAGAGACCAGGTATGCGACTGCCGAGATACATGGTTCCTTGCAAGTCCATCCGCATGATTGCTCGAACCAGGCTGGGATTGACTTTCCGAGCATCAAGGGTGCCGTTCTTGGAATTGAGAAGCTGTATTGCATTCTCGACATGCATCAAGCATGGAACAAATGCCTCTCGTAAAGCCTCGAAGTGGATGCATATCAGAGCGCACACGAGCACAACGTCCATGGATGCATTGCCACCCTGCATTAGCGCCTGCATTGCACTGAGTGTCTTGGCGTACTGCTGAGTAGGGTAGCTGGCCTTCACCAGACTGTCGTTGACGTTTCCGTTGCCAACATCCGACAAGTGCTCGTGGAGGGATCCCAGGGCATTCACGGCATGTCTCACGGCAGGCTCGCTATGGCTCAATTGCAGCACGATTCGATCCCAGACAGAGTCCTGGAAGTAGCCTGACACGGTCGGTGCAGTCTTTGCTCGGAAGAAGTCGAAGGTCCTCCGTTCAAACGCATCTGCGGAGACTCCCGAGACGAGTGCCATGGACAGAGATTCGGTGCCTTTGGGCTGCTGCTTCTGCTCGACCAGGTTCGTGTAGCCATCGCATTTGCGGCCGGTGGTGGTGCATCGTTTACAGTAAGGCTTTCCTTCGTCGCACTTGACCCTCCGGATTCTAAACCAAGGAGATTGTGGTCAGTCCAGTAGATCATCAAACAAGACGATGTGTTTGAGGAGATGCCGGCTGACAGTATTGCTGACGTGTGTAGATGGAGGTTGATCTGATAAGCAGGGAAGGGTGGTGCAGTTGAAACCAAATGCATGGGAGTGAATAACCGCCGCTGCACGTACTTGCATGTGATGCAGCCTGTCCGTGTTTTGGGCGCATATCGCCGCTGTTGACCGGGTCGACGCTCGATGCGTGCGAGTTGCTTGTTGCTATTGCCGATGGAGCCGGTGGCATCGGAGGTGGGAGATGTGCTGGTGCTTTGATTGCTGTCGTCGCTAGTGCCGCTGGTATTTGATCCGGCGCGCGGGCGATCAACCACGACCGTCGTGCTTCCGGCGAGCATGGCGAATATCCATTGATCTATTAGTGTATCCGATGGCTGTCTGCTGGCTTGCTGGGTAGGGTGCGAGCGCACGAATACGCGGCTGAAGGTGAGAGAGATTCAAGGTGCGCTATACGTGCACGAATGGACGAACCAAGGCTGCTGAACACTCGACGCCGGTGTGCGAGGGGCCCGCGCTACCGGATCTTTGGACGTCTTCGGATGCGGAGAGTGGATACCGCGGTTTTCTGCCGGCCCTAAAGGCTAGTTCTAAGGTAGGGTAGGAAGCAACGATCACAGACGAGAAACGGTCCGGGGATTCCAAGCTGAAGAAGATGTCGACCACGCAAAATACTCGCAACCTACATCTGGACTTCATATCTACGGTAGTCTTGTTCGGGCCGAGCCAAGGCAAGTAAATTGGACGAGTTCCTCCGATGCAGACCTCCTTTGTGCCGGAAGCCTTTCAACTCGCCTGGTTTCAGTCAAAGACTACATAGGTATGATTGCACCTAATTGATCGAGCCACCATAAATTTTATGCACGTTCTGGCCGGTCTGGTCCCTTGGCGGGGACGTCGGAATCACATGTCAGACTCGCAAACCTAAAATCCGCAAAGCCTCGGTGATCTGTCGATCACCCATGTCGGCAGATGCGTCGAAAAGGGATCCGGCTCGTCAGTAATACGAAGTAATATACAAGAAGTATGCTGTACAACCATTATTCCTATTACATGTTGATCCGGAAGATGGCCAACTCATGGTCGTCTTGAGCCGAAAATTCAGGGCTCAAGGACATGGCGGAATGGGTCTGGGAGCCATTCGCTGACTCGATCCGTGTGTGTCACGCCGGACTGATGAGCCGAATTGCTCGAGCCAGGAGGTTCGATTCGACCTTCCCTTTCATTCTGCAGATCAGCACGCCCTCCATGGTCGTTATTCGCTGGAGCTGAGATGATTCTTTTAACCCGCACGCGGCACACGCGAGGCGCCCCTCACTCCTCTTCTGTCTTCGTTATCGGTTCGGTACCTGCCTGGATCCTCTTCGCTCTGCCTTCATCCTCGGATGTGAGCTGAAATGATCGCATCCGACTGATAATGCGTTCGTCAAAGGCCATCGGCTCGATGATGACGCTTTCTTCGTGCTCCTTGCGCGGCTGATATGCTGTCTTCCACCAGTCTCGCTCTTCAAAATCCAGGACGGCCTTCTGCTCGGGGACTTCTCTCGGCGTGTCAGAAGCGCTGTCCTCGTCAGCCTCTGCGACGGTTCCATACGGTCGATGCGAAGCGAGGATCGCGGTTGCGACTTGCCGCCCAATGTCGTCGGCAAGCCTTCGTCGAGTCAGAAATCGGTACATTCGAATTGGTGTGTTCCTGATTCCAAGGAGATGTGGCATTCGCACACCCATGCTGGGCCCGATGATCTCTGGCGTTGATGGAGCCAGGGTAGCATTTTGGTATTGCTCAGGAAGGATAGGAGATGGTGGGAAGCGTCTCTTGGGCTTCTCCGCCTCTTCCTTTTTCTTCTTCTCTTCTTCCTTCTTCTGTTCCTCGGTCGGCTTCGTATCTCCCGGTTGCGCCTCTGTGCCAGGAGCTCCAGTCGACGACTTTCCGTGCTCTTCCGGGAGCATTTCGGACAACTTGTTGACCGCTGCTCCACTTGCTGCAGATTCCGTGGGAGCGATCGCTGCTGCAGATTTATCCGCAGCTGTAGATTCCGTCTCTGGCTCTTTGGGTAGATCCGCCGGGCCTAGATATCCCTCATGTAGACCTCTGATGTACTCTTTCCATGTATGCCTTCCAATGACAATATCACCACCGACTCCATCCCACGTTTTGCTGCCGTTCTTCTCGCGAATTGACTCGATCGTGAGCTCTCCATCATCCTCCACTGGCTCGCCTTCTCCCCTTCTCTTCCTCATCTTCCTTATTTTGGTTGCAGTCTTATGCCTTACGTCACCCTCCTTTCGTCCCTCGACCACGTCCCAATCCATAGCTGCTGCCACCAACACTGGCTTGATGTACGCGTGAAAGTGCTCTCTCGCACTACGAAGGCCATCTCCAGGCGGCGCGGATAGGTAAATTGTGACTTTACGTGGTGCAGTGTGCGGGTCTAGAGGTTCGTCGGCAATGGGAGCGACCAGATCGCACCACTTCTGGCGTAGTCGCTTCGTCTGCCATTTATCGTAGATGACGCTGCCCGCAAAGGATCCCGTAACCGTCCAGAAGATCATCCAGTTTCGCGATGGGAGTCGTATCCTCGGAAGACCTGTTAAAGAATCAGTACAGGAGCGACCAACCCATCATGAATTGTCTTTACCCATTGCCTTGAATGCTGGATTCTGCTCCGGGATTGGTTTCTTCGTCGCCGTGGACGAAGCACTACTGCTCCCAGCATCGACTTTCGGAGCACCAGAGCTGGCACCCGCTGCATTCTCAGCAGCAGGCGTGCTCGGTTTGTCGGACATCGTGGAGTTGATATTGCGAGGTTGAAGTGTTCATCAGACCCAACGCCAAAAAGTTTCTGGGTCGGATGTCGGAGGACGCGCCAAAGACCTCCGAGCTTCACACATGGGAGGCACGTGATCCAAATGAGACATCAGTGAGAGAGCACGAGAGATCTTTTTGTCGATACACTATAGACTCGCAAGCTGGGGTATTCTGTCTCGTCATACTACAAGACCGGAATTTTGAAACTCATCGTATGCAAACCTTTACCCATCCGTGATCATGGCCTCATCCCCATTGACGCCTTTTGCCGCATCCAGTACTTCAAGATATCGCGCATATGGTACGGTGAGTCGTTGCAAGTCTCGGTGCTTGCCCAAGACCATGACGACTTCTCGAAGTAACTCGATTCGCTTCCAGCCAACAATCTCCTCATCGTTCTCATCCTTTCCACTCCACTCAACCCCTGCATCAGCATCGCCATCCTCAAAGACTCGGCCCACTAGGCCTCTGAGCAGTTCTTCGACTTTCCCTCGCAGACTTTCAGCGCCAATGCGTTTTGCATACACGATGAGATATACACGGAATTCATCCTTTGATGCGAGTGTCTGAGCAGCCGCCAGCCGGTTCTCAAGATGTGCTACTGAGACGGCTGATTCGAAGCCCTCGAAGCCCTCAGCAGAGAGGAGCTGTTTGACGAGGCGTTGAAGGAAGAATGCGCGACCCTTTACCAGAGCTTGTGAAGTAGTGTTCCGTTCGAGAAGTGGGATGATGCCGGCCGAGATGTTCTCAGGGTTGATTTCGTCTAGGAATGAAGGACCATCGGTGGATTTGGACCCAGCTCCTTGCTTAGCAGCGCTGGCCACTGCCGAGACGCTGGTATCGGTCGTATTCCAATACTGCGAGCCAACCGCCCACCAGGCTTCGCTCAATCGCTGCCAGGTAAGCATATCGGGGTTGTACGAGAAGCCATCACCGTTACTCATCGCAACGACAAGTCGGCCTTGGCTGTTCAGGCGGGCAAACATGAGGCTAGGGCCTGCTGTCAGGTGTCCCTGCTGTGTTTGCGAGGAAATGTCCAGTACAGGCGCAATATGGAAGGGTGGGTGAGCGACTGCTCTGTTTTTGATGTTCCAAATATAGCACTGGCCAACAGCCGTTATTGCTGAGAGCCACCAACCTCGACTGTCAAGTATGACGGGTTGAGCTTCCAATATGAGAGGATTCAGAAGTCTTCGACCGGCTGGAGTCCACAGATGAAGCGATCCGTCCTCACAAGATGCAGCCCAGAAATTTCGATTTCCCGTCACAAGTAATACAGCTCTGGGAATGAAATCCTGCCATAGCGTCTGGCCTCGTTTTGATAATGTAATTCGTGTCGGCTCCCGGTCCTGTGGTCGTCCCGTTCGAGATGGTCCCATGGCATTGCGTGCTTCGAAAACAAGAGCTGAGTCGTCTTCATCGTTAGCATTCGTTTGCGGTTCGGCGCCGTCCGCGGGGTTCTTGTTGGGATCGAGTGGTCGTGTGATGACACCGCGCACCATGGGCACTGCCAGCCTCACCTGGCTGACTGTCATGCTAGGATTGACAATGGCTGGTCTCAAGACATCAGGAATTTCGGCCGGGCGTTTGGCAGCCGTGGCGGCTGTAGCAGGTGCTAGACCAGCGTCGGTATTGTGCATGATTGGTGTGGCGCCGTTCTGTTGCACTGCGTGGACACGCTTTTCGTGTGCCCTCTCCTCACCATCGGCGTCGGTCATCTCTGCGTACTTCCGCTTGTTGCCCATCAAGAGACTGGCGAGCCCGCCCTTCGGAAGTCCGTCATATGGTTTGCTGAGATCCAGGATCTTCGCTGGCTCATCGTTCACAGCGCCTTGTCTGACGGCCGCTTGCATTTGCGGACGAGGCAAATTCGCTTCTCCTTGATTTGAGGATGAAAGCAGTAGTGGCGCGACACGCTTCTTTCCATCTTTGGTAATGGTGACCCGTTGCTTGAGTTTGTCAACCCTCTCGACTTGTGGATCTTTTGGAGGAGCTGATGCAGGTGTGGTACCATTCGCGCCTTCCTCCGAGACCACGCCATTGGTCACTCCTCCGTCAACGCTGTCTTTCATCTGAGTATCGCCATTGACAAGTGTCCCAGCGTGTGCTTGAGCGTCACCCATCAGCTCTCCCATGCGCCCTTCCACGCCCTTCAGCTCACCAGCCTTACTACCTTCCTCTAGACGCAGAGCGTCTGTATTTTCGACAATACCAACTCTTCTTCCTGCACCATATTTCGCTAGCGCTTTGTCATAGTCGCCGCTGGGTGCCGGGTATCCTAGCTCCCCCTTTTCGAACACAAGTGCTGCGATCATGCCGTCCAGAGAAGTCAGGTACAAAGTCTCGCCATCAGGACCCCATGCCAAATCGGTGATCGACTTGTGGCTCAGCTCAGTCGTGGTAACAAACGGCCGCGGGAAACTAGTGTTCCATACACTTAATGTCTTGTCTTGCCCAGCGCATGCAATGACAGTGACTGCTCCAGGCGAGACGTAGTCCTTAGGATATGGCAGTGGAGGGGGAGGTTCTCGGCAGAACAGTCTTGGTGAAAATGCGCAGACTTCCACGGGTCCTTCGTGTCCGATGAGATTGATCTCGCTGTCCCAGCTACCTCTGTTAATGATAGCCACGGAGCTCACCGGACCATTAACAGCGTTCGCGGCCGCGATGTGCGCACCCTCTGGACTCCACGAGCAGCGACGAAAGTAGGTCGTCAATGGTGATGCACTGAAGGGCGCTGTCACTGTCGTCTCCAGTGTGAAATTGCTCGACTGATCGTAGGCGGTTGCATTTGGCGGCGGAGAGGTGAACCGGTAGATCTTGATACTGCGATCATCGCTCGCAGTTGCAAAGTACTTGTTCGCAGGGTCAAATGTTATGCCTTTGACGTGCGACTGGTGCTGTCCAAGCGTCTTAAGTTTTTCGAACGTTGTCCCTGACCACACCACGACCTTGCTATCCAGTCCCACCGATACCAAAATGGAGCTATCGCAGCTCCAGCCCAAATCTTGCACATCGTTGTCGTGTCCGATCAACCTCCGGAAAATGCGCCAATTCTCTGCTGGTGGAGCTTCCTTACTGCCAAACGTGGCATGCTGCGGCGCTCCGGGATCCAGTGTGTAGACACATACTATTTTGTCGTCCGCGCCGGATGCGAGATATTTGCCATTTGGACTGAAGCGCACCGAGTGCACAGTCCCAGAGTGGTAGGAGAGGGAAGCCAGCTGTCGAGGCTTGGTGTAGGATGGATCGGATGCGTTCAGGATGGCGTCCGTCGACCATATTCGTACGTGCCCATCGCCGGCCGCTGTCGCCAATCGTGTCCCATCGGGAGAGACATGACAACTGTAGACTTCATGGTCTTTCTTCTCTCCGCCATGAATCAGCCACGATGGCTTGGTGAAGCGCATCGTAGGCGCAGGCGCATATTCTGTGCACCAGTATCGCGAGTGTCTCCCTCCAGAGCGCTGGTATGCAATCTGGTCACTTGCGCGTGTTGTCGAGTCGATCCGCAAGAATAGAGACGAGATAAATAAGAAACAAGACCACTTTACGCGAGCTGGAGGACGCGAAGTGCTAAGGTAGCTCGAAAGAGCTTGGCTCGAGCGTTCGAGCCTGGACCGTCTTCTTTCACACTTCACTTTCCCACCTCTGGATGCAGATCACCAAAAATGTCGGAATACTGGAAGTCGACGCCCTCGTATTGGTGCAAGTTCTGCAGCCAGTATGTCCGCGATTCACCACTGGAACGAAAGAATCACGAAGCCAGCGGGAAGCACCAGAACAACATCCAGCGAAATCTACGAGAGCTGCACAAAGGTCGAGAGCGAGAGGAGAGGGACAAGCAACGCGCGAAAGATGAAGTTGCACGACTCAATGGGTTGGTGGGCGACAAGTCAGGCAGCAATAAAAGCACCATACAACCTCCAAGTCGGCCTGTCCAGGCACAACCTGCAGCGACGCCATCGAGCCTCGCTGCGCAGAGAAAAGCGCATGCAGAACAACTAGCGGCCATGGGCATCGATCTGCCTGAAGAACTGAAGAAAGAAGTCACGGGTGTAGGCAACTATCACGTCGTGGCCGAGCGAGTAGTCGGCCCGGCAGAAGGCGGCGCCGTCAGCGGACACCGATCGTTGGCGGAGATCTTGGCCGATGCGAAGCGAGGCGATGTGGAAAAGCCACAGAACGTCGAGTCGGAAGACGAAGGTGAGAGCATATCTCGACGGGCATACAAGAGGAAGGCGGAGGAGGTCGAAGGAGCTCGCGATGAGGAAGCCGCTCCGAAGAGGCAAGCTTGGGGAAGCAACATCAAAAGCTATCCTGGGAAGACGGAAGCTGTCGACGATGGGACCGATCTCGATGCTCTGCTCAACGGTGTTGCTAAGAAGAAAGAACCCGAGGCCAAGAAGGAGAAGACCGAGGAGGGCGGCGACGTCAAGCAAGAAGAGGAGATTGAGACAACGAAGCCGCTCAGCGAGATTCCGGACGTCAGTAGCATCAAGCCCGAAGTCGACGCTGGTTCTTCTGCGCCTACGATCATGTTCAAGAAACGGAAAGGCAAGAAGTGAGCCCGGCAAATCACTCTTGAGTGTCTCTACTATCCATCGCACTGGACCACTGCCTGGCCGCCGCTATGCGCTTCCGCATGGCTCACGAATGCTAAGATGATCTCAATACCTCGTGCTTGGCTCAATACACGCAGGCTGACTTGACCATAGCGGCTGCGATACGTCTCCGGGACGACCTCTTTGAGACAGGGAATCCGTGCGCGCTCGCTATTGCGGTATCGTGTGGACAATTACCAAGCTTGATGTGCTCGTCCTCAAACTTGGTCTACAAAGCTCCATGAATCTCTCGAGATCGATCCCGCCTTGGTCTAGCTGGATTTGTCCCAGCTGGCATGAAAGGCAAACACGAATGCCTGATCCATGCTCGGGCCCCTGGCAGAGGTAAGATGCAGCTTTAGCTTTGCCACTGCGGCTTGATTATGACTGCCAAACGTGCGGGTACAAGACGACTCAACGATGGTCGAGTGTCTGGCTGCTGTTTGCTGGGCCCAGTCGTTGCTCACTTGAATTATTCTCTAGCAAAGATAGATGGTCAAGACACTCAAATTCATAAAACTTGGTCAAACGTTGATAGTCATACATAACGCGCGCTCAAAGCTTAGCTGCCAGCTCTTCCATTCTCACGTTGATCTCCTCTATCGCAACCTTTTCCTTGATTCCCAATCTCCTGCACTGTAGCTCGACGGCTTCTCGTTCTTTCCACGACTTGCCGAGGATTACAATGAAAGGGTATCCGATCAAATCCGCGTCCTTCAGCTTCCAGCCGAAAGGTCGTTCGCGATCATCGATGGTTGCGTCAAGTCCAGCCAATCGATCATACACCTTATTCACCTCTTGGTCAGCAACGGCCCCTGCTCCAACGATCACCACGCCATAAGGAGCTATCTTGATTGGCCAGTTCAGACCCCTCTCATCGGCCAGTAGCGAAGCCACAGCACCCATCAGCCGTGACACTCCGATGCCATGGCAGCCCATCTGTATGTCTTGTATCATATTCTGCTCGGTCTGGACTTTAGCATCAAGTGGCTTCGAGTAGCGAGTCCCGAGGTGGAAGGTATGACCAATCTCCACTGTTGGTGTGAAAGAAAGTGTTTGCGATCCACACGATGGACAAGCAGAGTCGGCTTCAGGCTTCGTGAGGATGAACGGAGAGGTCATGGTAGAAGACGGGCCACCACGGTCGCTGGGCTTCGACAGTATGGAAGACATCGAGACTCGGGGATCGCGGATGGAAATCCGTTGCCATGAGCCCGGCAGAGTCGTCGTGTTTGGATAATAGGTCGAGAGTGTCTGGTCGAGATCGAAGAAGCCGCTCGTGTCCAGTCCTGGTACCAATTCCTTGAGTGCATGTGTGTTGATCCGAGACCCTTGGGGTATATACACCTCGACCAGTGCAGAAGTATTATCAGAAGGCGGGTCCGGTGCTCGAGCGATCTCAGTTTGAGGTCCGCGTTCATCAAGCGCAGCATTAGGTACAGGAGGTTTCAGTGTACGTCCAATCCAGACACGAAATGGTGTGTCAGCATCGCTCTCCATCTCGACATGAGTTGGCCGCCACAGTTCTTCATTTATCGTATGTTGGCACGACTGGCAGCTGATGATCGTGTCTTCTCCTTTCGTCGAAGCAAAGTGGTACTCGTGGCTATGGTCGCCGCCCATACTTCCCGAGTCGGCATTTGCAACCAGATAGGGTAGTGCAAGTTCATCGAAAAAGTTTCGATACGCCTTGGAGACATCGGAGTACGTCTCCATAGCTTTCTCCTCGGTGACGTCGAAAGTGTAGAGATCCTTCATGACAAATTCGCGGCCTCGCAACAAACCTTGCCGCGGACGTGCCTCATCGCGATATTTCCTGGTGACTTGGTACAAACGCAGTGGTAGGTCCTTGTAGGATTGTACGGCATTCTTGACAATCGTGGTGATTTCTTCTTCGTGGGTAGGCGATAGCAAGAATTTAGCACCTTTCCGATCCTCTAGTTGGAAGAGCTCCGAGTCGCGGCCCTCCAAACGTCCAGATCGCTCCCAAAGTTCTTGCGAGGAGACTGATGATAAAGAGACCTTTACAGCACCAACAGTCTGCATATGCTTGTCGATCAAGCGTTCGATCTTGTCTTGCACGCGCAGTCCCAGGGGCAGAAGATGGAAGATTCCGGAGTGAGCCTGGCGGAGAAATCCTGCTCGAAGAAGGAGATCGTGGCCATCTTCGCCAGCTGATTCAGATGTGACTGGCTTCTTGTTCTGTGTTGGAGTCCAGAAGTTGCTTAATCGGCTACGTCCATCGTACTGTACAGCGATTAGTGTATGGACATCGGCTTTTGCTGGGGCAGCTCACATGAAGCCCTCGTCGCAAAGACAACGAGAGGATCGATGGTAAGAAGTTCTTACAGCGCCATGACCGTTTCATGACATGGCGCGAGTGCATCCGGACAATCGAAGCAGATTCGATGATGAGGCGATAAATCGCATTGATGGTTGGTCCAAGAGCAATGTCTTCGAGACTGGCTAAACTTCGGTTCCTTGAAGTAACTTAAGGTAGGTTCGGTTTCTTGAAGTTCAAAAAAGCTGGGAACCTGAACTTTCCGAGTTGAACTTCCGTCTTCACTTGCAAGCACTCTGCACAACTTCTGGTCACTATAATATACGATGAGCGCGAAACGAAAGTCATTCGGCAACGACGCCCGGCCGCCGAAGAAGTTCAAGCCCGATCATGCGAAGAGGGAAGAAAAGCGAGCGGCTCTGCTCTTCACAGCACGAGCCGATTGGCATAATGCGGAATTACCAGCTCTGGAAACGAAGGAAGTGACCACTTTGCCGCCGCCTCGAGTCGTGGAAGAGTTGTATCAATATGCGACGGAATTGCTGGAAACAGAGAATGCGACATATGGAGCCTCGCACATGACCGGATCTTCTTCGCAAAAGTTCTTGTCGACCATTATGTCGTCCGGTACACTCGAGGACAAGATCTCGGCGTTGACACTACTGGTACAAGAGTCGCCGTTACATACGATGAAGGCATTTGACAATCTTCTAAGCTTGTCGAAGAAGAAGAGCAGAAATCAAGCGCTCATGGCAGTCGCTGCGCTGAAAGATTTGCTTGGAACGGGTGTGGTGCTGCCAGCGGATCGCAAGCTGCGAGCATTTGGCAAACAGCCTGGCTTGTTGAGTGCGCTTCAAGGAAAGAATTTTGGATGGTCACCTGGCGAACCTTTGCCCGAAGGCTTGGACAAACTACACCTCCTGGTCTGGGCATTCGAAGACTGGTTGAAGAAGAAGTACTTTGAATTGCTGGGGATACTTGAGACATGGTGCAATGATGAGATCGAATACTCCAGGAGTCGTGCTATCACATATGTCTGGGAGCTGCTAAAGGACAAGCCGGAACAGGAGGAGAATTTGCTGCGCCTGCTCGTCAATAAGCTGGGAGATACAGACCGCAAAATTGCGTCACGGGCTTCCTACTTGCTACTTCAGCTCGAGGTCACCCATCCTGCGATGAAGTTGATCATCACGAACAGCATCGAGGCCGACTGTCTTTTCAGACCAGGCCAGAGTGACCACGCCAAATACTATGCCATTATTACTCTCAATCAAACGATCCTCAGCCAGAAGGAACAGGACACTGCGAACAGGCTGCTTGAGATCTACTTTGCTCTATTCGTACAGCTTTTGAAGCCGAAGGAGGCCAAGGATGCGCCGGTGGTGAAGATCAACACGCATGGCAAACCTCAAGGAGGGGGTGGAAAGGCCGGCAAGATGGCTGCGAAGAAGCGCAAAGCAGAAGAGCGGAGTGATGAGTCCGCTGTGCAGCTTCATGACAAGATGATCGCGCAGGTTCTCGCCGGTGTCAATCGCGCCTTCCCCTTTGCCGATACCAGCAGTGCAGCTTTCGACAGGCAGATGGACACGATCTTCCGCGTGGCACACTCGGCCAATTTCAATACGAGCATTCAAGCACTGATGCTCATTCAACAAATCTCATCCACCAAACACTATGGAGCGGAGAGGTTCTACAAAACTCTGTACGAGTCTCTTTGGGACCCACGACTATTCACCTCCAGCAAGCAGGTCATGTACCTCAACTTGTTGTATAAGAGTCTGAAGGCAGATCTCAACGCCAAGCGGGTGCAGGCATTTGTGAAGCGATTGTTGCAGGTCATCACGATGCACGAGCCTCCGTTCGCATGTGGTGTGCTGTATCTGATCAGCGAGCTGGAGAACACTTTCCCAAGCATACGAAAGATGTTCACGGAGCCAGAGGTTGATGATGAGGATGAAGAGGAACATTTCGTCGATGCTCCAGAGGATGGAAGTGTTATGCCCCAAGTTCAGCCTTCGACGCAGAAGAAGGTCATCTACGACCCCCGAAAACGTGATCCAGAGCATTCGCAAGCCGAGCGAACATGCCTCTGGGACATTTTGCCACTGATCCAACACTTTCACCCTTCGGTCGCGCTATTTGCTGAAGCAGTATACGGCTCCAAGGAGATGCCTCCGAAGCCCGATCCTACCACTCATACGCTCATGCACTTCCTCGACCGGTTCGTCTACCGAAAGCCGCGCTCGAAAGAAGCTGTCACACATGGCAGCTCCATCATGCAACCACTTGCAGGCACCGCTGCCGCCGACATGCTCATCAAGCCTGGCAAGGAGGGCGTCAAGAATGCACCAGTCAACACCGAAGCCTTCTGGGCGAAGAAGGTGGAGGACGTCGCTGCCGATGAGGTCTTCTTTCACAGCTACTTTAACGTGGCTGGAACTAAGAAGCGCAAGACAGAAAAGGCAGACAAGAGGAGTCGTGACGACGACGAGGATAGTGAGGACCAGGCCGAGGATGAGATCTGGCAGGCCATCACGAAATCGCGGCCCGATGTCGAAGGACCAGAGTCGGATGATGATCTCAGCATGGCCGATCTCGAGAGCGCATACGACAAGAGTGACGATGAGGAGGATGGCAGTGAGGCCGAATCTGAAGGCGGCATCGATCTTGGAGGCGACGACGACGAGGAGGCAGCCACAGGCGCTCAATTTGACGACATGGACGGCAGTGATCTGGACGAGCTGCCTGAGCTCGATGAGAGCGACGAGGAGGCCATGTTCGACGATGACGACGATGTCCCAGTTGCTCTCGGCGATGACGAGGAAGCGGAGCCTGATTCCGCTAACGCTCGCAACAAGAAGAAGCGCAGCGAGAGGAAGAAGCTCAAGCAGCTGCCCGTCTTTGCTTCTGCAGACGACTACGCTAAATTGCTGGGTGGGGATGACGACGAAGAGGAGTATATGTAGAGCCGTGGTTGTGGCCGGTATACTCCGAAGCACCTTGAATCGCCATGCACGTGGAATCGATCCAAAGCCCGTCCGACTCGCAAGAAGAGTGCCGTGGTCGTTTCCGGCGCTTGTTATAGGCACTATACATGACCAGGCCAGTACCTTATACAAATACATTCAAATCTACCTGCCAACCAGTACGCTCGGACTCCCATCTCTCCGGATTGTGGGGAGAATTGCATGGGGATCGACGCTTTCAACGTGCGCCGCGCGAAGATCTACACTCAAGCTCAAAGTTTACTCCGGAATGGTCGCTGAAAATTGGGAAGTGCCTTGAAGTCCGACGAATCACGATGCTTCTGTTCGCAGCTGACGGCCTCGGTATTTCGATGGCGTCTTTTGACATGATGGAGTGGCGGATGCGGGACTGGACGAAGTGGCTTATTTGGTTCGATGGCCGATGGCCCTTAATCATTCTTCAGAGTTGATGTTAAGTCGGCGATTTCTCTCTCAACTTCTCCTCGTCCAACTTCAAGCTCTTCTACGAGGACCCTTCGAATCCTTCTTCTCCGTATCCAAAAAATGGTTCGCACGTGGACGGCCGTCTCTCTGTTCGCCGCAGCAGCGTCTGCCCAGTTGAATATCCCATCTCTGCTTTTCGGCCTCGGACCAGCACCCGACAGCGATGTTCGCTGGCAAGACTGGCGAAAACCGGGCCCCAACGATGGTAATTACATCTACAGGCACGCTCGACGCTCGCTCTGATCTGGACTGATCGCTTCGACAGTCAGATCCCCATGTCCCGGGCTCAATGCACTCGCCAATCATAACTTTATACACCGCGATGGTCGTAATATGACCATTCCTCATCTCGTCAAAGGACTTGCAGCGGGTCTTAACGTGTAAGTCGTTGAAGGAGATGAGGTCTGCAACATCAGACACTGTGTCTCGAACTGTGTCAGGTCTTCGACCACATCCAACCCTTCACCTAGCATTGCTGACCATCATGCCATTTCCTAGGGGTCCCGACTTCACTATCGCGATCGGCGGCGTCGGTCTCTTCTCCTCTCCAAATCCTCTGGGTGGATCATTTGACCTGAACGACCTGGATCAGCACAACTTTCCAATTGAACACGATGCTTCCCTCAGCCGGAAGGATGCTTTCTTCGGCAACGACTACTCTTACTACGACCCATTCTTCCAAGATGTCATATCGTTCTTCCCAAGCGGCAAGACAGACATTCCCGGAGCGGCCAAGGCTATTGCCAACCGTACCGATGATTCCGAGGCGACTAACCCCGAGTTTGTCTATGGCGCTCGCGAGTTCATCCTCCGATACGGCGAGACTAGTCTGTACCTGCAGACGATGGGCGGAAGTGACACCGATGGTGTGGCCAATGTGGACTACGTGCGAAGCTTATTTGAGAAGGAGCGTCTGCCATACGCTCTGGGCTGGAGGCCGCGTAAGGAGCCTATCACCTTGAACAGCTTGGGCCTGATGATCTTTGAGCTCTTCGGTGCCAACCCCAACGCTGCACCCGAGGGCGTTCGTATCACTCAGTAAGCTTGACGGGGTTTTGCTCAAGGTGTTTTCGCTGTTCTAACACGTCTGCTCGCAGGGATTCGTACAAGAACCTGTTCCAGGTCTTGGCCGGTGGCTCAAACGCTTTGAACAACGTCACCCAGGGTCTTGCGGCTGCTGTGGGGTTGTAATTGCATGGAATAGGACAGCATATCAAGGAGGAAATAGAAGTTCACAAGATCGGTTCCTCCTCAGAATCAACAGATTCACGATTGATCAGTCCTGAGCTTAATTTTCCGTTCCGCCTGGCTCAGTTGTGCAACCCCTGCACACCCACGTGTCGCCAAGAAAACGAAGTGAATGGGACTATACAGGTGGCAGCCTGACAGAGGGTACCTATCTTGGTATCTTACCCATGGAATCTTCTCTGCAAACGAGCATGGCTCTCCTTGAATAAACACGACAGTGTACAGGTACAGCTCTTGATTGCGCCAATAAGTCGGCAGGAGGTGGCCGAGTCCGTCGTAGTGCAGTGAATGAGTAGGTCCGTTGCATTCATTGAAGGCGATCTACCAGCACCACAGTTGATATCATACTTCCTTTTCGGCTTTCTCGTCTCAGTAATGTCGTGACTTCATGCTACTCTCCCATGGTTTTGCTGCATGCTGCACGCCGCCCCAATAGTGCGTGATCTTCTCCGAAACTCCTCGCTAGGAACAAGCCACTCTACCCGCCTGTATGATGCAAATGCTCCAACTCCATTTCTCTTATCATGCGGCCATCGTCTCCAGGTATCGAGCTCAACCAAGATCTAACCTCCACAGCCCATCTCCAACGTAATGTCCATTCTCAATTGCGGGGCCTTTCTTCTTCTCCTTCATCTCTTTCGTACCCACTTTCAACACACCAATCATGCAAGCATGCTCTTTTCCCTCCGCCTCCACAGCCACGACATCACCAGCCTCGAACTCCTTCCCGTCGTTGGCATATTCCTCCATCTCCTTTCCACCGGGCAGTCTTCCGCCGGGAGACGTCAGCCCAGGCACCATCAATGCCGCTCCACTCAACACGAAGCGTATTGCGCCTCTGTCTATGCGTATGCGGTTGAAGCACTGTGGGTATTTGTGCACAATCGTCAGGTGCGGAATGATGGCATCGTCCATGTGTTGCCAGAAAAGCGGTGTGCTGCCCAGGCAGTATAGCGATACACGGTCAGGGACCTTGACGAGGTCTATCTGCTCTTTCTTCGGAAGAATCTCATCGATGTATGGTTCAATGAGTGGGTAGGTTTCGATCACTTTCGCGCGAATGGCTCGTTGGGCGGACGATTTGACCTTTGATTTGGCGCCGGGCGAGAATCTGATCAGACATTGTCAGTGATTGAGAGCATTGCAGCCATTCAGTAGCGAACTTACTCCTTTTTGAACATGTTGTGAAGATGAGGTAGGTTTGTACGAAAGCATGTTCAGACCCTCACCGTAAGAGCACATGAAAGTGTTCTGCCCCTCGGTGGGGCAGTCCACTCGACTCGGCAGACCTGCCCCGGAAACAACAACAACCAGAACGTTCGAAAGTTGGAAGCACAACTCGACGACAAGAACAACATTGGGCGACCTCTCATACTGCGAATAGTGAGATCTTTCAGCGACTTCACAAATAGCCAGAATGGTATGTGGGCTACAGGTCTGCCGATGCGCAGTCAACTGACAGATTCATGCAGGCTCCTCAGAACGACTCCAAGAAGCGCCTCGCGCTCACGATTATTGACTACCTCCAAACATCCCTCAAGGACGGCACCCTCACACCCGAAGATGCCGATTCGATCGAGATCGCCAGCAACTGTATCGCCGAATGCTTCCACGTGGACCCGAACGATGAGACCGCAATGAAGGATGCACTGGGTGGCCAAAACTTGTTGAGCATCTACGGTGTATTTGAGAAGATGAAGGGCAAGGGAGGACCAGCACCGGCCGCTGCATCTACTTCGTCATCTTCAACAAGTGCTGCTCCCGCTCCTCCTGGCGCACCGACTGAAGAAAGCGAGAAGCTCAAGGGCCTGGGCAACGTAGCGATGCAAAAGAAGGATTACCAGGCCGCTGCGGACAACTACACGAAGGCCCTCGAACTGTGCCCGCTAAACCCTATCTACCTGTCGAACCGTGCTGCGGCGTTTAGCGCGATGCAAAAACACGAATTGGCGAAGAACGATGCTGAGCTTGCAACTGCGACGGATCCAAAGTACACTAAGGCCTGGTCGCGATTGGGACTGGCGAGATTCGCTTTGGGTGATGCGAAGGGTGCAATGGAGGCGTATAAGCAGGGTATCGACGCGGAGGGCAACGGTGGAAGCGACGCGATGAAGAAGGGTTATGAGACCGCGAAGAGAAAGGTTGAGGAGGAAGGAGCTGGTGCCGATGAGTCAGACGACGATGCGGCGCCTGCAACGAGAGGAGCCGGCGCTGGTGCTGGTGGCATGCCCGACTTGGGCAGCTTGGCGTCGATGCTTGGTGGAGGAGGCGGTGGAGGGGCGGGTGGCATGCCTGATCTCGGTGCATTGCTAAACAATCCAATGATGAGGAATATGGCACAGAGCTTAATGTCAAATCCAGAGGCTCTCAACTCCATGATGAGCGGTCTCGGACGCGGTGGCGGAGGTGGAGGAGGCACTGGCGGGATGCCTGATATCAGTGCGATGATGCAGGACCCCGCAATCGCAGAGATGTGAGTTCCATACACGATGAGTGGAGTATACAGTTGACTGACAATACTGCAGGGCTAGGAACTTCATGGGCGGTATGGGTGGACAAGGTGGCGCTGGTCGAGGAGCTGGCGGAAACCAATAAAGCCAAGTTCGAGACACCGAATTTGGCCGAACTCATACTAGCTACTGCTGTGGACATGCAGCGCTGATGTCTAGATATGCAATGTCCTGCGGACTGCTGCGAAAAACATTTTGAACGGCGGGGGAAAGTGTTTTGGAAGCTCATTCTCAGCTGTGAAAGTATAGAAGCAAGCGATCAGTCCGTCGAGATCAAGGCTAATCACACATCTGCTAAACCACATGCTCTGCTAACAGTTTGTCCTAATAGAAGGGCTCTTCCATTGATCACGGACTACACACGAGACTGTTAGGTGAATCTACGCCAAGGTACGGCTATTGAGCATTCCCCTGAATCTTAGCATTTGGATAGAGCACATGCAATTTGTCAACTGGAGTCTTGCAGTGTGGCAGTCGCGGCTTACCTGCGCTCTTAATTCAATGCGAAAAAGTGGTGAGAAAGGAGCAGTCGGATTTGACAATCAGCGAGAGAGTTCTTGTTCGTATTGTCGAAAAGTTCGTTCGAGGAAGATGGCGATTTGCAACGACAATCAGAAGCCTTTCTGTAGGACATCTGATCGCCGGATACATTTTTTCGAATCATACTTCGCTCTCTGTCTATATTTTTTCAGCAGCTGTCAGGCTTACCGGACTCATAGCATTCACAGACTTCCAATTCATCCCCAGCAGCAGCGAACTATTCCCTCCAAAGATTCTTTCGGATCAAGTCCACTCGACGTTTGCAGCTCTCCGACAATGCCGACTAACCGCACCAACGTATTCGACCTTCTGCCCCTAGAAATGATCCACGAGGTCGCGAGCCATTTGGAGAGCGACACGGAGCTCGTCCGCTTTCGGCAGGTGAACTCGGCGATCCGGGATGCCATCGACTGTGATGGCTGCTCTTTCTGGCGCCGTCTCTTCAGTACCAAGTTCGAACCCTCCCGCTACGCAGGTGCACCGGAGCACAACGGTGCCTCGTACATGGGAGATTATCAGGCTCGGCGCACCTGGCTCAAGAACGGTGCCAAGTTCCAGGATGGCCGTAGTATGGAGGAGCGTCGATGTCTTGAGATCTTGCTGGACCTAATTCTCGGTGAGTCGTTGTCTCTTCCGAAAATGGTCAGTCAGCCGTGCTAACGAATGCAGACGCCAACAGTGGACGCAGATCGTTCATCAAGAAGGCCAAAGGAGGAGAGTATACCTCACGTAACCTTCCCGCTCTCGTGGAGTTCGCGAAGAAAGAGAACATCACTTTCAATCCGAACCTCGGAACGCGGTCTGCTCGACCGAACCCGTTGTTGGAGATTGTGCAGGTCATGCTGGCGCCCTTCATGCTCGATCTCAGCTCAACCTCCATCGTCCCAGTCACTGGATACCTCGCCAGCCAGAACATCGTGTATTCCATCCCGGAGAGTCGACCGATCGTTCTTGGTGGCATTGACGTCGACCTGGAATGGGTGCTTCACCAGATCAACTTCTGGAGACATCACTTGACCAGTGAGGCAGAGAGCAGCCTCTTCTACGAGTACGACGAGCTCGAACCGCATAAGAAGCCGCGGTTCTGGACCGAGCAGTTGCATGCCAAACACAAGCCAGATATTGGGAGACTCTGGAAAGGCAGCTTTGCGAACGTCGACTGTGCCGACCTCCCTTTCGTCCGCGCGGGCAGGAACGACGGCAACGGCAGCATCCTCGACGGCTTCTGCAACTCTGCCGACGATCGTATGATTTTCGATCTGGAAGTAAAGCTTGACACACACAAAGAGGCAGACTGGGACGGTATCCACGAAGATCATCTCCATTCTTTCGACTTCCCCGAGTCACAAAACGACACATCCTCTGGATCACGCAGCGTTGAAGTCGTGGATCGAGCCAGGGGTAGTGCTGCTGGCGAGCTGGTCGGTAAAGGCTGGCTGCACACGCTTCCATCCCAGGAAGGAGTGCCTGGCTGGCAGCGCGTTACTTTGGTTCAGCACATCAAAGATGAATTCGGCAATATCGACCACGGCTGGATATGTGTATACGAAGGACTTGTGCTGCCCGGTGGCCAGATCATCCTCGGACGATGGTCTGTGCCCGACGATATCGACAAGGAGTCAGGTCCATTCATCATGTGGAATCAAGATGCCGCGTGGGAGAATACCCTGCCAGAAGACGTGCAGGAGTCTGCCTGCTGAGTCCAGGCAGCTCGTATTCCTCACTGCATCCGGAATTTCACATCAAGACCCGGCAAGTCAATGCCCTTGATCTTGGTGGACCAGAGATCGCCGTTCCGGATGGTCAAGGCTTTCGTCAAAGTCCCGGTCGCAATGATCTCTCCAGCCTGCAGCGGCGTGTTGTGCTCATCAGCAGCAAGCAATTCAGCCATATGTCTCAAGGCGTTGATTGGACTACCAAGAACGTTGCTTCCTTGGCCCTCCTCCACTTTCTTTCCATCCTTGTGGAGGTCCACGGTGAAGCTCTTCAGGTTTTCTAAAAGAGCACCAGCGCTCTGGGTCCGGCCGTTCAGCGACAGTCGTGGTCCGACGAGCAGAAGCCCATGAAGTGCAAATGCCGCAGTGGTGTCAGCGGCAGTGAACTTCCAACCTGGGAAGATCGATGCCACGATTTCGAAGCCGTGAGCGATCCATCCGATGCATTGCAGAAGCTCCACATCCGACATTGTCGGATCCACTGGACTCTTTAATCCCAGCACAAGTTCCGGTTCAATCTTTGGCTCGAGCGCTGATAAATGGCTGATATTGGCCAATACTGCCTTGCCACCACCCAATTCCGTCGCTCCAGGAAGGTCAACCACGGTGTTCTGGTAGATATACGACCAGTTGCTTGCATCGACCCTGTAATCTGGCCAGATGCTCTTGTTCGTGAAGCCAATTTTGCGACCTGCAACGACCTCTCCGTTCATTTCCCTGAGTTGCCGTATAGCTGCCGCAACGTGGTACGCTTTTGACTGATCCAGTCCTCCATCGGCGGCCTTGGAAAGTAGAGGGATTTGATAATTGTTGGCGCGAGCATGTTCCGCAAAGACAGCCAGTTTCTGAATGGGATCTGGGAATGTGTCCCATTTTGATTTTTCATGAAGCATGCCCTCGAGATCGTTCGCTTGGATCTTCGCGTAGCATCGTCGCTGTGAAGTCACTCCGCTCAGCTTGAGCATCCGAGGGAGCAAGCTAGATCGCATTGTGGCCCGATGACAGATTTGTACGCAGAGCGAATCCGAAGCAGAGATGGAAATCTCAAGCTTTTTTCTAGTTTCCAACGCAATACAATTTCGTTTCGATCTCTGGATGCCGATGGCGATAAGACAGACGACACGCTTTGTGAAAATTGTGACTTTAGACTGAAAGATGCAAAGTTGTAGATAGATTCAAGTACTGCAGTTAGGAGAGAAGTGAGGGAACATTGGCACGGACAAGCCTGCCTCGAGACGGAGCCCGGATCTCTACCATGACTCAGCAATGCGGGTTCAATGCCTATCAGGCATCAAAAAAGGAGAAGAGGTTAGATCATTGCAATCTGCAACAAAAAGTCAATGGGCTCTGGGAAAGTGATCTCATGGGGAGACACGCTCCATCGCAGAGCCCTCGTTAAGCTACATAGTCTGTACAAGCATGGTTCTATACCGACGCGCCAAACTTGGCGATCAGTCGATCCTCTATCCCCTCCAGAATATATCTGTGCTCAAGCACCTCCAAGTTCTCAATCTCAGCCTTGAAAGGCTTCTCGGGGTCTTCTTGGCCACCCATCGGGTTCGTTACCATCTGCTGTTGGGCCATCTGTTGAGTAACCTGGGCGGCAGCTGTGACAGGTCAGCATTTGGAACTATCCAGATTGCAGAGTGAATTGCGAGGACGTACCGTTGTTGCTACCCAGAATGAAGTTGTATACTGGTTGCAGACCGAACAGCGTCAAGAAGTACCAGCTCAAACTTGATACCCATCGCACGTCCAGATCTCGGGTTCCGACACCAGCTTGCAGCATTTGCTTGAACTGCGGCGTAAGGGGGAATGGCAGTTTCACTGCGCATCGTTGTCAGCAAGAGATCTCCAGTGTAGGTCTCCTTTTAGACGTACTAATCACATATCCCGAGAAGAACGCATTGATCCAGCCCATGATCAAACTCTGCGGCACCATCATCGCAACATTGCCCTTCATCATGCCCATCATGCCCTCCATCATCGCCGGATCTGTCATTGGATTCGCGGGAGGCTGACCTCGGTTCTCCTGATCTGCAAGATATCTTCCATCCTTGACTCCCTCGATGAACACCTCTTTCCTCCTCTCGAACGCGGATTTGGAGATCTGTTGGTAGTTTACGCGGAGGGTTTGCGCGTGTGCGAGAGATCGTTGTTGCCGTGTCTTTCCGATAGGCTGCTTCTTGGGGATCGTTTGGAGGAGTGTAGAAAGGTAGTGACGGAGGATGCCGGTCAGGATCATGACCACTGTGATGGGTAGGAGAATCCAGTAGCTAAGAAGAGATCAGTTTGAGATGCAAGATGGTAGTTAGTCCATCGCGCGTACAACAGAGCAGGATCTCTATGGATCTGCTGTTCCGCCGGGCTGGCCATGGTGAGTTTGTCGGTTGTCGAAGATCCAGCAGGGTATGCGCGCCAACCTTGGGTGAGGTCCACACGTCCATCTTTCACATGATGCATGTTTTAAAGCTGCAGGGAACCAGCGCCAAGCCAAGAGCTACCTTATGGACAGCTTTACCTTACTCTCGACGAACATCTCCTTGATCACATCTGACCACACTGCTTTGCACCTGGACATATCCAACATCCAATCAACACGAACGAAATCACAATAGATCTGCTGCAATGTCGGAAGGACGCATTTCCGTATACTCGCAAAACGACCTCAAAAATACGACCGACGATGCCCTGGGAAACTACCTCCGTGGTTTGAACTTCAAGCAAGACCATAGTAAGATCGATACACGACTAGCACTGGGCTTTACAGGCGTAGTCATTGCCGGAGCATTGTTTTACGCGGACTTCAAGCTCGGATGGGAGGCAACGCGCAGCTATACCGCTCCAGCAGTAGGCGTGTACCTCGTGCTGAACACCGCCCTGACGGCATGGATGTACTTTGTGGAGAAGGGATTGATCTTTGAGGGCACTCGGGATGGGAAGAAGGTTGGTCTTACGACATCGGTGGGTCAGTAGATCGACACTGACAAGCTGCCAGCTCTCAATCTCGTCGAGTACCAAGAAGCACGATCCGTCATACTACCTCGACGTCTCAGTCAGCAGCAATGGCTCCGAACCAAGCAGCTGGCAGGTCAAGACCCCTTTCACGACCTTCTTCACACGAGACGGATTCTTTGTTGCTCAACCCTTCCAACAATGGCTTGCTACCACAGTCGAGGTCGTGGGCAACGCAGATTTGAAAAACGCGAGTCGAGATGAGAGGGACAATTTGGCGGCACCAACGGCAACGTTCTCGGCGATTGAGTCGACCAATGGCGACGTAGATGCGACGGGAGCTGAGAGCAAAGGGAAGGGGACAAAGCGGTCGAAGAAGACCTGATCGGGACTATAGCCTGCCGTTGCTGTATTCGATGAACCCTTCCACACCCGACAAAGGAAGACTCGACAGCGAGGCCAACAATGACAAGTTTCTCTCGATCCATCCTGTTCCGGCGTATCTTTGTTGAGCCTCTGTGCCCGATTCGCAAGTACACTGTCAGCATGTACCATCTTCCCACTCCGCAGCGTTACTATCAAGACTTCCGAGAACCGAGCGCATGCCTGAGCTTCAGCCATGGCCGGCGAAACCTTCGAATGTCCTGTTTGCGCGGATGACCTTTCTCTGGATGTCAGGGTCCTGGTCGGCGATGGCGACGATGCCATGTGCAGGGACTGCATCATCGCTCAATTCGAAGAGGACTTCGAGCGACCGGATGAGGAGGCCGAGACCGGATTCGGTGTCAGATGGGGTCTACGACGACTGCGGATCGGTGACTTCCGCGAACTCTTCGACATCGACTTCATCGCCAAATACGAGCAACGGTTTCTCGAGTTCACAACTCCCCGCGAGCAGAGAGTGTACTGTCCATGTCTTTTGCAGCCGATACCCGGGTATGATGTTCGATATTGTACCGCCTTTGTCGCAGCGGCATCGGATACCGAAGAACTTGTGACCTGTCCACAATGTGACGGTACGGTATGTACGCTCTGTCAACGACCATCTGACCGCGACGCCCACGAGTGTACTGGAGCGCCCGAAGTAACGGCAGGGGAAGAGATGGATGTGTCGGAAATGCGGCGAGGAAAAGACTACCAACGTTGTCCAGGTTGCAGGAAACCATACGAGCTCCGCGAAGCGTGCAACTTTGTACGCTGTGCTCTTTCCTCGTACGTGTGGCAAGACGATGAGAGGCTTACGATGCCGACGCTGACTGATCTCCCAACAGATGTGAGAAAGGCTTCTGCTATCTGTGCGGAACAGAGACCGCGCATGAATCCAACCATTGGGACGATGGTATGCTCCCGTTCTGGACGTAATTCCTATTCTTGAGCTCACGAAATGACAGGCAGGCCTTGTACCAGATGGAAACATCCGGATGATGTAGACAACGACGACTCCATTGGGCAGGTCCCTCGCGAGAATTCTTACACTGAGGTCGGCATGGATGTTTTGCTAGGCAAGCTGGATCGACTCTATGCAAGCGTGGGCATGCCGCGCTGGCTCGAGGAGATTTCCAGAGAGGAATGGTACATCACTGTTCAATGGACACCAGGCCCGGCTCTTCCGCGCTTCGCCAACGCCTTCGTTTGGGGCTTTGGCATGTATGCCTACAACGAAGCTGTTGCCTGTGCTGAGATTGATAGCATGCGCAACCTTCGAAAGCATTTCGACGGTCATGGACGCCACCTGACTGCATTTCTTGCATCTATCGAAAGGGACAACGAAGTCCCACTCGTCCAGGTGCCCGAGCCCGAACCCGCAAGGCAATTTGCACCGCCAGAATTAGCGCGGACGCTGCTAAGCAGGCCAACGCCACCCTACGTCGAACTTGGCATCATGCCAATATTGAACGCACTGGAACGGAGTGGAATAGAATTCGAACCTTGGAGCATACATATCCGCAGAGACCTCACACTGGTGCTGCGCATTGGAAATAAATTTGCGAGTAGAGACGAACAGACAGCCGAGCTCATGTACTGGTATCTCTCGGAAAATCCCAATGCTTCTGTACCGGCCAACCCGCGATCGTACGCCCATCTCGACGCAATCTTGATCTCGCAAAGGGGCTCTTGGATGACAATGTCGTATCGAGACTACGATGAGATCACAGCAATGGTCCTCGACCACGATATGTCGAGAGACGTTGAGTACCAGTACTCGGTAGTTCGGGCCACGGTCTTTCGTGATCGACTGCTGCAAATGCAAGCCGAGAACAGGCTTGGGTACGAAGCTGCTCTTGCGACTGCAAACGACCCGGAAGAAGAAGAAGTCATACGCGAATCCGTCATGCTGCCGGACGGGTTGGAGTTACTTTCCAACTCTACTCAAATACTGTTCTCCTTCATTCGCGATGGACAGGCGACCGTGCCGTTCGAAAGGCCTGTGATCCGTGGCGTCTTTTTGCCTGATATTCGCAAGACAAATAAGGCCGACGATCCTCACCGCAAGAAGGAACTGGAGGCATTGCTATTGCTGGCAGCGTGGTGGTGCTACGACCCTCGTTGGAAGTACTTGTCGAAAGTACTCATACGGCTTCCACGAATGCACATGTTGGGGGACAGCGCACCAAAGATCACACTTCGAGAGGGTGCCGATGTCTGGACCAGACCCGGTTTCTGCGATGTACTGTACCCAATAAACATGCCTGCGAAACTGGTGTTGAAAGGCTATGGACGCGACGATTCGGAGATTTATGAGGTTGCAAAACCAACCGATCTTTCAACCAGGAAGGAGTACCACATCAGCCGTGATCCTGAAATCATCAACGAATTCCCGCGACGACCAGGAAGCTTGGAAGTCCCGGTACGGTGAAGATGCAGACGTCTTGCGAAGGCACGCTAGGCAGTGTACAAATTTGTTCTCGATACTGCCCGACACCAGGTCACTGCCTAGTCTCGCTCTGTCAACTTCTGTGTACTATAATGCGGCACAAAAGCATGTCAGAGGAGGCTACGCGCCGAAGTACATCTAACCAAGCCTCGAACTGGTCTACATCGAGGCGTGGAAAGACCGTCATGACGAAAACGCCGAGCAACGAGGTCCCAAGTGTGGCTGCAGAAGGCGATCAAAGCCGGTCTCGAGCGTGGCGTGGAGGTGCGGACCACCGCGAATGCCGACCCACACGTCAGCGCGGTGGACCTACACGTCCCTCCTGATCGCTACGACATGCGTGCTGGCCTCGAGGTGCCCGACGATGAGATCTTGGACCCCATATCGGGTCGATGGAAAAAGCGAGGGTACGGCGCCTGTAAAGTGCCAGGCTTGTCTCGAATTATTTCCGCAGGACATTTGGCAACAGGCCCAGAAAGGGATTCCACCGGACGAGGAGGCAGTAAATCCCTTGAAGATTTCAGACGAAGTGTGGGCCAAATTCCGTGAACTACACAGAGAGGACGAAGTTGATCGTGGAGAAGAGACGTTCCGTGTGCAGAACAAGGTGGAGGATGAGCGAGATCGTGACTGTGCGGCCAAGGCGAAGCACTCTTCCGAGATGGGAGAGATTTTGCCTGCGATCATGTTTCCCGGACCAGAAGAGAACCGTTGAGGAGAGCGCAGCAGGTGCGACAATGTAGCGGGACGGGGATGGACTGAGCAGCTCAACAGGTGGCATAGCAGAACGTCAATAGATGTATAGATATTTTTGCAGCACGTCGTCGTAGGCATACAGTCAACTTGGCAGAACGTCTACTGAGACGTAACGTTACAGATAGCTTAGCAGCACGTCTTCACAGCCGTGCAGATAAACTGCTCGATTCGACTCAACGAACAATCCAGGTCTTGCCATCTAAGAAGCGTGGCTTTCCAGGATGCCCGATCGTCTGACTTTTCGTATTGCCATGACCCTGGCAACTTCAAGCCTGGGTAAAAGATGACTTGAAATAGAGTGCTCGTCAAACCCTGTGCAGCTGGGACACTCAATAATCCGTGAAATGAGCGACCTCTGTGCTGACCGACATGGTTTGACAGGTAATAAGCGAGCGATCGATTGATTAAATGACTCAGACCACGACTGGCGGTTGCAAAGCTCTGGACTTTTGCCTGAAATGTCACCAGACCTCGTATCTGCATGTCACCCTCTTCTCACATGCATGTCTGAGGTTATGCAGTCGATGAGGAGGCCATGCTTAGGCAGAACTAGCTTGTCTCGTGAGCGAGGGCATCAAAGACATTGGACATTTGACAGCCCGATGATATCGGCGGTTTCACGCCCCCTCTTTCCCATCACTGCGCGTTGCATGGCCATCCAGGTCTCAAAAGCATATACCGAATTGGTCCCGATCCTGAGCGCAGTGGCCCAGTGGGTGTCTTGATCGAGCAAAAGAGGAGGGAGGATCCAAGGAGATCCATGGTTTCCAAGCCGGAACAACTTGGATGGACCGGCCAGCATGTGAGGAAAAGGTGGAAAGGTCAACTAGCGTTGATCGGATGGAGAGCTTCTTCGGCCGTTTAGTTCTAGCAGTAGAGATTTCTCGCTCACACGACTCCACTTCATCACTTCAACGCTGCAGGAAACGCACAACGCACGAAATTGTTTTGGTGCTTGTTCGAAGAAGCGTTGTTGCAATTTCTGTCGTGGCATTTCTCCTCGGCCTGGTCGTCTTGCATTTCTCGTCCTCGCTCGTCTGGCTGTTGTCCGGCCTTATTACCTGCGTTCCGGTGAAGTGCGGGAAGTAATTTCACACACCCGCGGCTTGTTCAAGTTTCTTTCTCTCGACACACCTCGACCACTACGCACGACACACCTCCCTCCACCGACGTCCTCTCTCCGCCGCCTACTCCCGCACAACATCCATTCGTTGCCGCACGGTTTCGGACTAAATTCGACCTCGCCATTCGATCCGCCGTTGTCGGTTCCGCCTACGACTCGGACATCCCATATTCGCAGCATCCGTTTTCACGATCACAGTCTTTTCTGCGGACTCGAGCGTACCACCCGATTTTGTTTGGTATGCCCTGCCACCAACCATCGAATCCGCCGTGCATATAGCTTCAAGCTACTGTCGACGAGATCCAAAGACTTTCGCTTGGCTGCTTTATTTGCTAACCCACTCTGCTTCTTACAGACGCGCGCGAGCTTCCAGCTCAAGTCAAGCTTCATCCGATCATCACCGCGCGAACTTCCGCCGCACCCACTGGTGCCAGACGCCCTCACGACTCTCGACATCCGTCCAGCTACATTCCTCGCGGAATTCCGGAACAAAAAGCTTTGGTAAGACGAAAGTGTGTGGTGGGGTGCGGAAGCGTGTAGATTGGGAGGAGAGCAGCAGTGTCCTGCTGGACAATTTTTGGAACACGCCCGACCGGGCAACCCGAGCGCGGGTGACGAGATAGCGAGAGTCCCTCTCATCCTGACACTAACTCAGCGTTGCTAAATCGCAATGGCTGCATCAAATCCAAGCCCCAGCGGCTTTTCTTACGCGCAGGCTGCAAAAGGCCGGGCATCCACTACTCCATCTCAGACTCCTTCCAGCAAGGTGACTTCGGGCACTGCGACGCCCGCGACTGGCACATTCTCCGAGCTGGCTCCCAACACTAGCTGGGCAGATGATGTCGAGGCTGTGAGTGGAGAGAAGAGTGAGAAGAGTGAGAAGTCGGAGAAGACGGAGATTACGGAAAAGACCGAGAAGACGGAGGATTCGAGAAAAGAGCCTGAAGAGCAAGTCAATGTAGCACCAGCGAAGGACATCGCCGTGGAGCGCACCAAAGCCGAAAGCATACCCCAAAATACATCATCCGCCGTATCATCACCCGATCTTGCTGCCACCTCGAGTACCACCAACACCGACGACTCGTCCTCTATGCCAAACGGCACGTCGAACGGCACCTCATCCTCCGAGACCACATGGGAAACGAAGTCGCAAAATTCTGAGCCAGCGTGGATTGCTGAGCGAAAGGAGCGTCAGACCACCGAGCCGGCGGCATCGCCAACCAAAGCTTCATCTGGTCACGAGCGATCTGGCAAGCGGGGCAAGAAGGAGCCGAGAGAGCCAAAGGAGCCCGCACTGCCGCAACCTCCACCCAAGCCCGTTGTCCTGACTGAAGCTCCTCCACCAGCTGTGAACTTCTGGGCGAAGCGTGCTGAGGAAGCTAAATCGAGGCCCGTTGCTGTCCCTCTCACGCCAAGGGCTGTCGCAACGACGCAGGCCTCATCCAATAACAAGGAGAACGTGCGAGCGAGGACAGAGCCAAGAAAGAAGGCTAGCTCTGTTGCGGACGTGTCTCGTGAGACCGAGTCACACGCCGAATCGAAGAAGCCGGCCACGACACAAGCGAAGCGCACAACCGACGTCCGCAAAGACGCACGTCAAAACTCAAGACCAAGTACAGAAGATGTGCGAACCGAGCAGAATGGGACTGGTCCTGCCCGCCCGGCACAACGAGAAGCGCAAAGCATGCCGAACTTGTCGGCTGCTGCACCTCCCTCCGTAAAGGACGAAACATCATGGCCGACTCCCGACACTGTCCAAGAGCAAGACCGCAAAGTAGCAGAGAAAGACGCTGAGGATGCTGGCGATGCAGACTCCACTGCCGCAGGCAAGGCGCGCGACAAGACGAAGTGGACACCATTGCCAGTCACACCCACAATTGTGTGGGAGACTGAAGAGATGAACCGGCCGCGTGGCTCGGGTGGTGAACGAGGTGGCCGTGGCAGCACAACAGGTAGAGGACGCGGCGGTCTCCGTGGCACACCGAGCGGCGTCAAGGGCAGCGAGAGGTCGACTGGAAGAAACGGCGCTAGCCCTAGTGAAGGCGAAAACGCATCGGGCGCTCAGCAAGTCCGCTCCAATGCTACCGATGGTGAGAACACAACCCCTTCTGAAAAGCCATCCATTACCACAGAGACTCGCGAAGGACGACAGATCTCGAACGATGGCCAGCCGCCACACAAGATCGGCGACAGTCACACTGCCGTCGGCTCTACAGAATTCGCAAGCAACAAATCAAATGCCAAGGTCGACAATGCTGGACAGGACGTCAAGCCTGCACCCATTCCTCGCCAGCCTGCGCACATCGGTCAAGCAGAGGAAGCTCGCGATAACCCAGAGACGCTTCGCGAAGGTTTCAGCAAGAAGCATGCCAAAGAGGCGCGCACGTTTGATCCTAATTTCACTGGAAAGGAATGGACGAGTACGCGTGGCAAAGGCAACCGCGGAGGTCGTGGACGTGGTGGCTCCCGGGAGTTCGCTAACGGGCACCAAGCCAATGGGGCGTTTACTAATGGACATGTCGACTTTGCCGCCGGTCCGTTCGGAGTACCACAATCACCTTCTGCGTTCCAATCTCCTCGCGGCGGTCACGCATTTGGATATCCTACACCAACTCAAGGGCGCGGAGGGTGGCGCGGCAACGGCCCGCGCTCTCAATCCATTCCCATGGATCATGTCTATGGCCGCCCATATGGCTCCCCACCACAGCTGCCACCAGCTCCAGGCTACTACCATCCGGGCATGTACGAGTACCCCAACGGCATGCCGATGCATCCTATGCCCTACAATCCCATGATCGACCAGCAGTACCTGTGGGACATGGTCAGCAACCAGCTGGAATACTACTTCTCTCTGGACAATCTTCTGAAAGATATGTTCCTCCGCAAGAACATGGATTCTCAAGGCTTCGTCTTCCTCGACGTCATTGCCAGCTTCAACCGTATGAAGCAGCTCACCACGGACAAGGATCTCATCAAAACCGTCTGTCTGAAGGCAGACGTCATCGAGATTCGCGTGGGCGATGATGGCAAGGATCGCCTTCGACGACGAGAAGGCTGGGAGCAGTTCGTTCTGCCGATGGATCAGCGTGAGGAAGGTGCGCAGAACGAAGGCGCTCAAAATCTCCATCGACCAGAGTTACCAAAACTGCAATACTGGCCTGGCAACCCTATCCCTTTCAACTCGCCGCCACCCGCCAACGGTCGTAGGTCGCACGATTCCGGTTTCGCCATGAACGGCGGCGTCACCCAATTCGCGCCGATGGGACCCCTCCTCGATGCAGGCTACTCCAGTCTGCCGAATGGCGAGGAGAACCGTGGGCGCACCACCAAATCGCCAATTCGCGAAAACGGCTTGTCCTCGGACCACCAGTCGCTCGCTGAAGGCACTGAGATCGAGCCAGATCAATTCCCAGATGAGCAGATCAGCAGTCTCACTGTTGTCGTGAAGGTGGGTACCTCCCGCACACCGCCGCATCACACGGCCGCATCTCGGACGTTTTCCAACGGATCAATCGACACCCGCAGCATCTACGCTGAGCTCGACAAAGAGAAGGCCGATGGTGAGAACGCGGGACCCGTGGCCAATGGAGAGGCGATCGCCAACGGTAACAGCGCGCAAGCAGTCACTTCTCGTCAGGCTAGCCCCAGTGTCGTTCAATCACCTGAAAAGGGCAAGTCTGCGTCCGAACTCATTCTTCTTTGGGTCAAGGATAAAGAGTTTCCTCAAGAGTCACTCCCACAAGACTCCCTTCCCGAGCCGTACATGCAGCTGCGAGTCAAGGCTCTGGACCAACGCGAACAGGCAGCCACCGGTACATGTCCCTACGACCTCAACGTGCTGTACCAGTTCTGGTCGCACTTCCTCATCCGCAACTTCAACAATAAGATGTACAACGAGTTCAAGTACTTTGCCAACAACGATGCGCAGGAGCGCCACAGCGCGAATGGACTGGAGTCCTTGGTGCAGTTCTACTCCAAAGCGTTGGCCAGCAGCAGCGTGATCCGTGACCACATTGTCAAGGACTACGTGAAGCTGGTCAAGAGCGATCCGCCCATGTTGCAGGGTCTTGCGCACAAGCAGCTTCGTCAGGCATGGCGCAATGGGGCGCTGAACCTCAAGAATCGCAAGAAGCTTACCGATGTGGTCGACGAGCCATTCAAGGCTAGCTTGGAGTCGTAGATGCTTTGCCCCTTCGGCGACGTCTGTCTGCGAAACCATCCTCAACTACCCCTTAAAACCGTACTCGACATACATTCGTCTCTCGGCGCGAATGCTGCTCGCCGCGATCTGGCTAGTAGCGGCGAACAGCATCGCATCATCAAGGACTTCGTCCCTCATTACACATTGTCTGCAATGCACGACACAAAATCCACGTCACGACGCTTCTCTCAAGTCCGCGGTCACAGCAGCCCCAATAAATGCCCACAGGCGCTGCCACCAACGTCCTCGGATATGCTCTTTCAGCGGGTGCATGAAAACCCCATGGTCTCTCACGGCCATTTTTCTTTTTGCGATTCTTTTCCTCCATCGGATCGACGCACTTCAACAACAACGGACAAAAGCATGATTATAAGGCACAAACTTTTTTTCCCTGATCGACTTCTTGTGTGGCGTTCACGCATACATTCTGGAGCGAGCGAGTGGGATTGCTGGGATAGGCGTTTATGGAGCCGGACGATTGAAATCACGGCTATTGCCGTTTCTTCTACGCTTCTGTGATTGTCGAGTATGAGGCCTTCCAAGGCAGAGTGAAGCAGCAAGGAGGAAGATATGGAAGGCTCGCTCGCTTGCATGTTTTATGGTTACGGAAATATGCACGATCATGGTAGGCAGAACGACTTCGGGGCGAAAGATTGATGTGGGACGGATGGCGTCACGCGACTGCTCATGGGCTTAGCAAGACTCGTCCGCCCACGCCGTCTCGCCTGCTTGCATTTGTCGCTGCCCATTGCTTCGCAAGAAAGGGTTTGTGAAAATAGAACGTCTCTGCCACTGATCGCTTTCTTCTACTCGATGCATAGCGATCGGAGCAATTTGAGCAAAGAGAATACCCCACCATCGCGCAACTCGTCAATTTCTCCAATGTTGTCCCATCCGGTTCGTCCTGAATGAGTTGTTGATTGAGGTGAGGTCGGAATTGCCAAGGCGGTTGCATTAACTCGATTGGGACGTTCCGACCTGTTCCGCAGAAATTCTTTACCTTCTAGCGGATACGTCTCAGTCTAGACTTGCCGCTTCCGTGGCCGCGAGTTGCCGACGACAGCAGGGTCGGTGTGGACGACTTGTGGAGTCACCTCGCTTTTCATACACACTGACTTTGGATCATTGACTGTGCATCGATCGTCACCAAGCAAGCAAGCAACATTGACCACGAAGAGCAAGTCTAGTGTCAGGAAGAGAACAACCCACTGCAACCCGCGGGTACTCGCAACAGAGATTGAGCACTTCCACGAGTGCTTCTATACGACGCAGAGTCGAAAGACGAACGAGCATCCGTCATGCCGCATCATGAAGACAACGACTTCTCCGCGCCTGCTGAAACGCACGAGTTCTCCGCTCTGGTTAGTCCTCAGTGTGCCGACGAATGGAGACACCGAACGAGATAACTGACGCTCGTCATATGTAGCTTTTCGATATGGATGGCACGATAATCGACAGCACAGACGCCATCATCAAACACTGGCATCAACTCGGCGAAGAGATCGGCGTCGACGGCAACGAGATACTGAAGACGAGTCACGGAAGGAGGAGTATCGATGTGCTGAGACTACTGGCACCGGAGAAGGCGACCTGGGATTGTGAGCGTTGCTTCTCGTTCATTCATACATATCAAGCTAACGTCGACTCAAGATGTCTGCCAAGCCGAAGGCCTCATCCCTCAGAAATGGGGTTCTTCAGCAGTCGAGATACCTGGAAGTCGCAGTCTACTCGCTCGTCTTGAGTCCCTGAAAGCGCCATGGGCGATCGTCACAAGCGGCACGCAACCTCTTGTCTCCGGCTGGCTCGACGTAATGAAATTGTCTCGTCCAAAGGTGATGGTCACGGCGGAGGAAGTCGCATTGGGCAAGCCAGATCCGGCTTGTTATCGACTCGGAGCGGAGAGACTGGGATTCGGAACGTTGAGTGAGGGAGAGGAGATTTTGGTGCTGGAGGATGCACCGGCGGGAGTCATGGCGGGGAAGGCGGCTGGTTTTAAAGTTCTGGGTCTGGCGACGACGCATACTGTGGAGCAGTTAAAGGAGGCAGGCGCGGACTGGATTGTGAGGGATCTCGAGAGTGTAAGTGCGGCCAAGGTCGATGCGAAGACTGGGAAAGTGGAAGTTGAGATCAGGGACGCGTTGGTCCGATGATTCGCATTGGCCAACGAAGGCTGTGCTGACACACAAGTTGGTTTGGAAGGCGTTTGATATAGATATCTAGATCGTAGACTGCTACAATACGGAGGCTCACGACTACAAACCTCCCTCACTTCTTGCCTTCTTCCTCATCCACGCCTCATGCAACACCTGCTTGATCATGCTCTCAGCATCTCTGAAATTCGCCTTACATACCTTGACAGCATCTCCACCTGCTCCGGCGTCCAGACGAGGTTAACCGAGAACTTTGCCGTTGACGGATCAAAGTTCTTGACTGCCCTCTCGTTCGGTAGCATAGGCATGTATACCATCGTACATTCCTGTTCGAAGACAGGTGCTGGAGGATTCGTCACAGTGCGACCGTACGAGTCTACTACCGTAGCTGGGCGTGGAAACGGTACGCCGTCGTATATTTGTCCGTAGACTCCCTTGAAGCGGTCAGGATCTTTTGGATCATCGCCTGGAGACATGTCGTGGCGTTTCGTAAATGTCAAGCCTCGCCTTGATCTGGTCCACACGTTCTCGAAAAGTGTCTTTCTGCACGTCTGAGGAAGCGTCCATGTTGATCATGACATCGCATTTGCGTTGTGGATGGAGAAGGACCACGGTTGGGCAATTATTGTCCATGCCGGAGTCGATAAGGTGGATTCGCGGAGAGTTCTCCAGACCCGGAGCACGGTGCGCGTCGGGTTTGACGGGCGTGTAGTGGTACATGAAATTGTGCTCGTTACAAGCGTGGAGCGGGTGGTGGTTCTGGAACTCTTCGGTACCTTCTTTACCCCAGAGTCTAGTAAGTCCGTGAGCGAGCGTGTGGACTGAACTCCCGAGAAAGCCCACTGGCAGATTGCGGCTGATGGTAAAGATGTAAGAAGTCCGCGGACCGGCTGGTGCATTCGTCGCTAGGCCGAGAAGGAGCGCGAGTGACTGCTCCGGGAGTTGCATGGTAGATCTACCATGCTCGAAAGGTCTGCCGAAAGCCCAGGTCGGAACCAAGCCTGTATCTCATCGCATCCTACCTCGTAAGGTGTGAACTCGAACCACTGGAACCATGCCTCGGGTGCGTCGGAGTGCTCCGGAGATGAATGGACAGACTCCTTGAATGGGTTCTCCTTGTCGATCCAAACACGTTAAGGCCGCTCGTGTCTAATGGCTGTTATGATTGGAAGTGGCTCTTTGCCATTGTCAACGCACTCTCTCGCAGAAGAGAACTTGTGCCAGGAGGTCTGAAATCCAGCAACTTCATTATGAGCAGAACCACCTGGATGTGTAGCTGGGTCGTCCTGGAAGAAGATCCATCCTGTTGTGAACACTGAATAAAGGTCCATCGCCACGGTTTGCAGACCACTGTGTGCCTTCTGTACAAGTGGGCCAAGCGTGGTCTTTGCTCCTCCTGGCGAGCTCAAAATCGTTCGTATGGCGTCTCCAGACAGAGGATGAATATGGACTTAAGCGCTTCTTGCAATGATCGATGACAGCGTGCATACTCGCCTTTCCGAAAGTGTAGTAAGCAGCCACAGACCAACACGATCCGGACACACCCTAAGGTAAACATAGGTCAGGCAATCCAACGGCCCGGCTGCTTTCATCTCGTCTGCATAGCTCAGCACACCTATCATGGCTCGGAAGCCTCCACCGCTGCCACCAAACGAGATTCTTGGTACATCGTCTGGATGTACTTCTTGCGGATTGAGTCCAAGATATTTCGCAAAATGGTCTCGAACATGCTGCTTTCGCTTCACAAGGAATGCACGCTCCTCAGGACAGAGCTCCAGACCACGCCGAACCTGCGCCATCTTGGCGACTTCAGGGCAGAGGCCTGCATCGTTGATCTCATTCTTGACGCGCCTCTCGAGCGCTGTCATGCCATGCAATATCTTGATGTCTGTGATGGCTTCCGGAAACGCTGGCTTGACGAACTTGTGGCAGAAAGTGGACATCCTCGTCTTGGCATAGCCCTTCTTCTGGGTTATAGAGGAGCTGCTTGTCTTGTCCATTCGGTCGCTACATTCGTCCATCGAATCGTCCAGATGTCCGGAGGTGTGCAACTGCTCCTCGTAGATCCTCTGTGCGGCCGTCTCGGTATCACATTGGTGGACTGACATGCTATCAAAGGTGTGACTTCAGTAGTATGATTTCATTAGTATGTGTGGACGCCTACTGCAGACAAGACTAAAACGTCAGAGCAAGGCAGTGATGATCAGAGTAGCAAGTAGCTCTGCCACAGTCTTAGCAATGTCCAAATGAACATCTCTGCAATAAGACAGGTCAGGGCAGTGTGCATCCATGTGTAGTCCGCCTACAAGTGCTCTGAAAGCGAACATTGCTGAGGGTAGAGCTTCTCGCTCCTTTACGTGTAGCTGAGGGATATCTTCGCAGCTTGGTAAGATGAGGTATCGCGGCCGCGTCGCAGTAGGAGCATGGCGGCATGAATTTCTGCTCGCTCTCTTTCTCACACGCGGGAGATCGGACAGCGGACATTTGGCGGACGCAATTATGGAGGAACTCGTCAGTCGGTCGAGTCGGTGTGAGCTTGGAAGCTTTTAACTGTTGAATTTCTTCAGACGCGCCCTAGCGCGATGGGCTGGCTGACCAATGAAAGCACACACAAAGGGTACGCAGCGAGCAGCTGATCAGGACACAATCGACACTATGCCCTGTCCACAATGCCCATTGTCCCGATGGGACAGAAATCGCGACGTCGGGCCCGAGAGAGCGCCATTCTCTGCAACTGCAACGCGCGCTCTCGACGTCTTCTTCGTTGATGCTTACATGAGTCGGTAGCGATCGCGCGGGCGGCTCTGGGCTTTGGACAGGATTCATGCCTCCGCCACAAGAATGTCGGTGAAGCATGGTGTCAATTGAGTAGTGCAATGCAGGGGTGAACTTCAAGATTAAGAAAAACTATGTGTTTCTTGAGGTTATCGACCTAAAGACTATATAGACGCCGTGATTCCAAATACCCAAAAGGGGTTAGGGTCTTATCGCTAATATCCTATAATATTATATAGGACACTAACTACGTAATTAGGCTATTAGAGTTAATATCCCTAGTCTTACCCTGTTTTATAAATTAACGCTAACAGATCGATACACCCCCGAGATCCGTTTATATTATACTAAACGATCTTAACGCTCGCTCTCCTCGCTGTTAGAGTCGTCGTCCGTACCTTCAATTTCGGGATCCTTCTTTAGCGGTAGTAGAATGTTAATAAGCGCTAGGGCGGCGGCTTGACGACGGCGTTAAAGTTTAAGAGATTCTGGCTCGAACTCGCCGGATCCGCTAGCTATAGCGTTGAAGACGGCGGCTCCTTAGCCTCTTCTACGTTAGTTCCCCGCTATCGAGGTTATAGCGTCCTCCTCGGCGTAGGCGTCTCTTATTATCCGGTCGGGAGTAGTAACGTTGCTCGATTAAGGTCCTTTAGGTAGAGGCAAGGGAGCGACCTTCTTAGCGTTGCGGTTTATCTTTCTAGTCTTCGATTGCTTAGACTTAGTATTAACGCCTATTACGTTTTCGTCTTCGTCCTTATCTTGGCGTTTACGTTTCGCGGGCTTCTCGGCCTTAATAGCAACGCCCTTAGTAGGTTGCTTCTTTGCTAGTGCCTTCCTCTTAGTCGGCTTAGGCACAGGTATAAGCTCCTTCTCCTCTTCGTCGGAAGAGTCGTAAATAGGCTAATTGCGTCGTAGGCGAGCTAACGGGTAAAGTTTTGCTAAAATTAGCGCCTTAAACTCCTTTATGCGGTCGATCGAGTTAAGGAGGGTAAGCAGGATAGACTTTAACTGCCTCTTAGGCTTTAACTTGTTTTCCGTAGCGTCGCGTTAGAGTACTCCGTCTTCTCCTTTATTCTACCGGAACGCCTATTCCTTTGTTACGCTAAAGTTAGTAAACTGCCTAAATTCTCTAGAAAAGTCGTTAAACGCATTTTAGTAAGTCTTAACAACCTTATTAGTAATTTTAGGTTATTTGTCTAAAAGAGTTATAGGCCTCTTAGCACTCTGCTGCCTACTAGTTGTGCGTAGGGTCTTAGGAGTGCGAGTTAATTTCTTCGTTAGGGTCTGCTAAGGTTAGTTCTAATAATATAAAGTCTCTATTACAAAGGTTCTACGTAAGGGGCCCTAGTTAAAGTTACCCTTTCTAGCCTTCTTTGTAGGGATAGGGTCGACTTCGGATCTATCCTGCAACTCCTTTTTAATATTAGCAGCTTTAGACTCGGCCTCTTTAGTAGCTTTGCGTTATTTCTCTGCCTCCTTCTTTGCTTTTAGGATAGCCGCTTCTCTTACCTTTACGTCCTAGTATGCTATTAGGTCCTCTTTAGTTATGTAACTATTCGTTCTTAACTTTATTTCGTATAACTAAATAGCTTTAAGGTCCTTAGCTTACTAGGCCTAAAAGGCCTTATCCGATTATCCGGTAACTAGATTAGCTTAATAAAGTGTTATAGCGTAATTCTTAAACTCCTTTTTGTCGAGGATAACTGTTTCTTAAGGAGGAGCGTTGTCCTTAGTTAGGACTTTAGCTCCCGCTGCTGTAGTATCCTCCTATATATTCCCGTCGTTTAGGACTTGTACGCTTTAATCCGGTATCTGCGCATTACTTACTACGCGCTAATTAAGGTAGCGGTGTCGGAATATGTCGTCCTTATCGCTTAGTAGATCTTCGGCCGCTAACAACTCGCGGTTAACTGCAGCTTTAGCTGCTGCGTTAATTGCGTCTTCTTCCTTTAGATAAGGCTGCGCACCTTGCTAGTTGTCCTAAACTTTATCTTACGTACAAGTAGTTGCGGCCTTAGTAGTAACTTAACGTAGCTATTCTAGAGTAATTAGATTAGTAGGAGTGTTAACGCGCGCGTTCGGGTCGTTAGCGTCGATGCTAGACTAGTTGTCGCCTATCGTAGAGGTAGTTTTTAAGTGTTTTCTCGACTTCTTAGTTAATTTAGGGACGTTTTCGAGTGCGTTAAAGTCCAGAAGTAGTACCTCGTTCTCGGGGTTAAGGTTGCGCCTGTTTCTAGTATTTACTATCGTAATAGTGCTACTATATAATGTTAACACCTCTACTAATGCAAAATAAGGTAGTTAAAGAAAAGAAGAGAAAGTAGAAGTGCAAACGGAAAAGATATAAGCTCTAAGAATAAGCACAGACTAGTGCTAAGGAATGCGTTACGGGTTTAGAAGTACGCGTAGTTCGGTATATAATAGCTATTTAGGCCTTTAGTAGCTACTAATTTTAGTTTAGCGCAAAAAGTAAAGTGAATTTAGCTTTAAAAGGGTAATCTAGTCGATAGATCCCTAGATGTATACGTCCTAGACTACTTGTTAAGGTAGTAAACGTAATAATTTAAGTCCGCATGTAATATATATATAAGGCTATGTAATAGCTCCTAATCGTTATGCAGACTTCTTTCTAATAGTAAAGTTAGGCTAGGCATTTGCCTAGCCCTTACCCCCGAGATCTAGTAGTAAAGTTTTACTATTAGCGCAGTCCTTACCCCCTAGATCCGGTAGTATTATTATTCGGAGCTAGTTTAGAAAGGCGCGATGCCGTTGTGCTAACAGCAGTTTTATTATCCTGTCCGCGGGTATTAAGGTAGTTTCGACCTATTCGACTTTAAGGTCTCCGGCTTAGTACCTCTTACGTAGCTAGCACTGCTGTATATCTATATGCCTTATCTTAGTGTCTAGCTTTTAGCCTTATGTAGTAACGACTCGAATAGTTTGCTTGTTATTATATAATAACCTGCCCTTACTATTAAGGCTTAGGTCTATGTTTTTAAACACTCGTTCCTACTAGATTATCTTTGTTCTAGTATAGCTAAGTATATATAGCTCTAACTCCGTAGATAATTTAGTAATTATAGTCTGCTTCGTAGACTTCTAATCGACAATTCCTCTAAATAAGAAGAAAACTATACCCTCTAAGCTTCTTCGCGTCTCTAGATCGTCTGCGAACGAAGTATCTAAGGCTCCGAAGAACTCTAGCAGTTGCGATAGGTAGGTAAGCCTGCTATCGTCTTTACTATACTAAACGCTTAATTAAGAGCTTTATAGCAGATATCTAATATAATAATCTGCTACTTTAAGATAATGTTCGGCTAGATTTACTAGATAACGTGCTAACAAAGAAACTACAAAAGCGATATCTAGTCTTGTATAGGATACTACAAAGTTAAGAGAACCGACTTTTAACTACATCTCCTTAATTATGTAGGGTTTCGCCTTTTCTTTTGCCGGTTCCTAATTAAAGTTTATAGGTAGAGGTGTATCCGCCCTTTTCTTAGTTAATAAGATATTATATCTTCTAGCGACCTTTTTAATATAGGTGTCTTAGTTAAGCTACATGTCCTTAGTCTCTCTGTTCCGGATAATTTTAATTTTATAGAAGTAGTCGATTAGGCCTATAACCCTTATCTCGTATTTAGCTATTAGCCTCTTCTATATATCTTCGGCGTAAACTTTATGTTTATAATAAAATGCTAATATAATGTTATTAACGAAGAAGAAGATTATAACTTTTCTATCGGTATATAGATAATTAACGACTTGCCGTAGTCTAAGCTCTTCGACTCCTTTACTTAGATCTCCCTACTACAGCGCTAGGGACTCCTTAAAGCCGTAAAGGGCGCGAACGCATTTTAATAGCATGTTCGGATCTCGAAAACCGTCTAGAGGTTAAAGGTAGATTAGCGTTAGCAACTTAGAGTTTAGAAAGGCGTTTACGGCGTCTATCTAGATTGTTTCTAGGTTAAAGTATGCTATAATTGCTATTAACAACCTAAATAGCCTCGCTGCGAGGGTAGCTGCGTATATGTTAAGCTCGGTTAACTACAAATCTCCTCTTGCACAAATTCGAGCCTTAAACTTCTCTAAGTATCCTTTTAAGTCTTGCTTATATTTAAACACCTACGTTAACGGGACGGTTAGGTTATTTCCTACTTAATTTTTAGGGATCTAATAGAACATTCTAGTATCTAGAGCCTTTTAAAACTCTGTTCTAGCAGCCTTTTCGAATTCCTTTAAGTACTTATACATAATAAGGTCTTTCTAGCATTTTAGTTCTAGCGGTAAATCTCTAATAAGGACAGGTGCGTCTTTTGCGGATACTCCTTTCTCTATAACCGCCTTTATCGTAGTAATAGCGTAGACTTTAGCTATCGTCGTATAAGTCGCGAACATTCCTATAGTATCGAATAAGGTTATTTCGCCGAAGTTAAAGTCTATAACCTCGGAGTTAAAGCTTAGAGGTAGCTAGTAATCGATTATTCTCTGCCGTTAAGCTAATAATGTTAGTTTATCGAGCTTATCGTCTGGATCTATCTATTCTAGTTCCCGCTTCTAAGCTTAATAGAAGGGGAAGAGTTAATTGTCTATGTATTTTATGCCTTAGATACTAATAAACGTTTCTACGATGTCCTCTCGCATCTCTTTAGGTCTATTATAGGGGATTATATATTCGACATTACTGTCGTCTTAAATTAGAGCACCTCTTCGGAAGGATTCCGGAATTTCGACCTTATTACCTTGTCTAGCAATATAGCTTATATACATAGCCTCTTATAGGTTATAAAATTAATGTGCTTCTATAGCGTAGTCTAGTTCGATATTAATCGCAAGATTAAGTAGTACTACTATGTTTAGATTAAAGTTGTAGAGTCCTTCGTACTTTATCTTCTTGTTAAATACTACATCTCTTGTCCTAATTACCCTATCTAGGCTTAGAATCTAAATTCGAAAAATGTTATATTCTTCGAAGCCGACTAGGTATCCGATTCTTACTTGCTCTATTATCTTCTTCCTTTTAGGGACGTCTTTTAGATTAGTTTTATATGCATACGCTCTTAACCCGAACTTATAGATATAGGCGATATCTAGCTTCTAGTTTGTCGCTATTTCCTATAGGGATTTGTAACCTAATGCTTGCGTTAGGGCCCTGTTTATAATATAGGCTACTATTACGTAGGCTTTATTCTAGAGATCCTTTAGGAGCCTTAATTTAATAATTAGTGTCCTTACTATCTCGACGATAACGCTGCCGGCTCGTTCTACTAGGTCCTATACTTGCGTATACAGTACTAAGGGCTTCTATATTACTAATCCCTTACGGAGTGCGGACTAAAACGTTAATCCGTACTTAGGGTTTACGTCCGATCTAAGGGCGAATATTTTACGACTTATACTCTTTATAAAGGTCTAAAGTTCCTCGAAGTATCGTACTAGGCTCGCTTAATTAGTGTTCGGTATCGTCTAAACGAAGTGTAAGTATATCGTTAAATCTACGGCGTAAAACATGTATTTATCTCTGTTCTTTGCTATATTAAATTCTACGATATCGGCCGCAATATTGGAAAAAGATGCTAGCATCCTAATCTTAACTAGTTTTCTTCGAGAAACGATTCTTTTCGACTTGCTCTAGGCGCATAAGTAGCATTCGTGCATTTTAGGGGCCGCATCTCTATCTTTTAGATACTCTACGCCTTTAGCGGCTCGATAGAGTTCTAATATACGATTACCCCCGATGTAGCCTATAACTTAGTACTATTAGGTCTAAGAGAGGACTCTAGGTCGTCTCGCAGCCCTACTGTCCGTCGCGAAGGCGACGAGCCGTGTTTAATCGGCTAGTTAATCCCTTTTTAACGCTATCTCGACGCTTAGGGGTTAACTATTCTCGTTAAGTAGCTAGTTAATAATTTTAATCCTTACTTTCGGCGTAGTCGCTAGGTTTAGGTATAGTAAGCTGCTATATTGCTTAATCTTAGTAACAACTACTCCGGATTTATCTATCTAGTTGTCGGTCCTCTCGTCTAAGAAGAGGCTAAAGTCTCTATACAGCCTAGTCGATACGATGTTAACGTAAAATCCGGGTATATATAGGACGTCCCTTAGTAATAGCGTAATCGGCTTACCTAAGGGTAATAGGAACTGCACTTTTGCTATGCCTCTTGTAGCAGCCTTTATCTGTTAGTTCCCGGTATAAATCGATATGTTATATAATATATTAACGACCTTAAATCCCGCTATAGTTAGATTGTTTACGATATAAACGTTCGAGCTACTATCTAGAAGCTATCGATTTTTCTTGTCGTAAGCTTCGGTCGATATTACTCTAAACTAAGTTACCGCTCTAATAGCGTAACTACTATACTACGCCTTCGGTTTGTTAGAGACGATTGTCCTACTTAAACTAGGTGTTCCGGACCTAGTCTATTCCTTTAGTACCTTAGTAATCTTGTAGTAATCCTTTAGTCCTATAGTAATAGGGTCTCTAAACTTTATCTGCTAAAGGCACTTAGCCTTATCCTTCTTAAGGACGTTCCGGTAGTTGTCGAGGAATTTCTTATCCTCTTTTGTTATATTAGCTTTATTAGGTCGAAGACGATAGTTAACGATAGGACAATCTCCTAGTTTTAGATATGCTTTGTTAGCGTCTTTACCCGTATACGGTCGACAGGTCCTATCCTTGTTATTAGGCCTGTTCCCTCTGTTTTAATTACCTAAATTAGTCGTTGCGTTAAATATTACCTAACCTATTCCGGTAATTTAAGCCTCTTTAGACCTAAACGTAGCGTTTGTACGGAACTACTTAGCTAAGTTGCTAGGGTCTCTATTAATAAATGTAGTTACGTCGTAAACGCATTAACTAAGATTATTCTTGCTCGCTAATAGTCTTCCTATAATAATATTAATCTTGTCTTCTACTATCCGCACGAAGTCGTCTTTTAGGATACTAGTAGCTAGATAGTATCCTCTAACTATCTTCTTTTTAAGCTTAATCTACTTTTGTAGGTACATAAGGATATTAGACGACTTAGGTCTAGATAATAGGTCGTTATATTGTTTAGAAAGCATTCTGCGCCTTGTTACGTCGTCCGGCGCGAATGTCTTAGTTACGAAGTCTATCTAGCTTGCTAGTATCCTAGACTAATCGTTAAGGTCGTCTAGGTACGTTAACGGAATAGTCCGGCTAAAGTATTTTTTAAAATCTTCTTTCTTCTTCCTAAACGTCTTGTAGATAACGGATTCTCTAGTATAGTTCTTTATTTTAGAGTCGAAAATAGCTTTATTTTGTTGCTACTTTATAAAGTTCTCGCTTTCTAGAAGTTAAGTGTCTGTAAGGTCTAATTCCGTCTTGTTCGGTATATTTAGGACCTTTAGTTCTACAGTTCGGTCTATAGCTATACTGTCTATAACTGTTAGGGTTATCTCTCGCATATATTGCTATATATAGTTGTTAATTGCCGCCGACTTAGTGTTTAGGTACTATTCGTCGTACTTAGTTTAATCGGTGTAGACGATTTCTCGACGCTTTAGTCCTATTACGGTTAGAAAACCTAACGAGTCTAGCTTAAGACCTTCTATTGTTGCTTGTTAATGCGAATTTGTCTTTAATCTTGTTGTTTAAGTCGAAACCGGGCTTATAACTGTTAATTAAGTAGTGCAATGTAGGGGTAAACTTTAAGATTAAGAAAAACTATGTGTTTCTTAAGGTTATCGACCTAAAGACTATATAGACGCCGTAATTCCAAATACCTAAAAGGGGTTAGGGTCTTATCGCCAATATCCTATAATATTATATAGGACACTAACTACGTAATTAGGCTGTTAGAGTTAATATCCCTGGTCTTACCCTGTTTCATAAATCAACGCTAACAGATCGACACATGGCCAGCCGCGTTCGTCTCGAGCGCGAATGCACAATCCTTGCGAGATGTTGACGAGACACTCTACGAGACAACATCGAGTTTCGCGGACCGCAGTTGCTGACCGGGTTCTACGCTTCGAAACTTGTCGACATCTGCACGCTACAGTCGGCATAGCTTACTCGCGAGTCATGTCACTCTTGTCGTGCTTTAGCGTAATATGCGTTATTGTGCACTATGTTGACGAGCGTTATGCGCGTCCCCCAACTCGCGGCCAAGCATATATACCATCCGCAACATTGGTACCCGGGAATTGTCTTCTGTCGGTGATGTTTCACGGCTAGCGGAGAGCTGCAAGGAATAAAGTCGCTTGGTGTCATTGTTGATGTCGACTTCAGGGGAAGTCTATCTTTGGATTTGGTGGAGGTCGCACGAGAGGGATGGAACGAGCTGGGGGGCTCTGGGGTAACACAGACAGCGGGAGCGTGCTGATACTCGCGTGGTCTCCCGATGTTCTGGACAACGTGGCTGCTATACCGCGAGATTCGATCCCAGTCGGAGGTTCTCCATCAAAGAACTTTCAAGGACATATCATCCGAACGACGGATCATTGCGGCTGCGGAACGGTGAGTGGAGTGGAGAACACCGGAAACCGCACGAACGGTCGCTGACCCTCTCGAGTCTTGGCGACAAGAGAAAGTGGTGGCTTGATAATTTGTTGGCATATGCATCGAACGTAATGTAGGATCGGAGATGCCGCGGATGGCCGGATTACATCTTTTCCTCGCCAATAAGACGGGACTCGTTGCACGAGGAACAGGGATGATGGACCTGATCGTTGTCATGTTCCCACGGACGGAGATTATTTGTCAGATATGGGCAAAATGGATCAGGAGATGACTTCTTGTGTATAGTCGTTGTCGACAGGAGATCACCAGCGCAAGGGCGCGTACCGCAGTACCGAACAAGCACTGAAGATCAAATCTTCCACACGCCGGGCCAGCAGGATAAAAAAAGAGCGGGTCCTGGGAGAGGAACAGCGCATCAAGGTTCGCTCCTGCTGTTCCTGCGCCTGGCCGTTGCGATATCGTCATTGGTCTTCTAGTTTCCCGTGTGGCTTGAAATGCCGCCGGCGCGCAACTGCGAGGCTCTCTCCTTTCTTAGAACTACCCGGCGGCCGACGGCTTTTCGCAGCAGTGCAGTGAGTTTAAAAGTCGGACTAATTTCATGCTTTTGCGCTGAGCAGGGCCTCCATGTTAGTCTGCGGAGTCGTATGATTCTCGAGATGTGCCGGCGGTTATTGCAGACCATTGCCTGGGCGACACCGTGCCTGGAGTCGTGAGGTTCCGCCTGTTGCTGCTCGTCAAGTACAGCGGAGAGGACCTGAGAATGTGGAGGTCTGCAACCAATCACACCATGACGGGACAAGCGAGGGCTGAGACCCGCGTAAGGAGAAAAGTCAAGTCGTCGTGAATCCCGCACACACCGAGAGCGTGTACCTTCAGTACTTTACCAAAACGCATCCACTCATCATCCTTGGCTTCTGGCCCGTGCCCTTTGCCGCCGAGGCTGTCTCTCCGCGCGACGCTCGTCTCGTCTCGCCTTCGTCTTGCATTCACTCCTCCTCCTCCTCCATATCGCTACTGTGATCGCACGGTGTTGGCGCGAAAGGGACCTGCCAACCCTACGCCGCCTGCAGACCGCTGCACATCTTCTGCCCATCGCGCCCTGCTTGATCGTCTCGCCGTGCTGCTTGACTGGACTGTGCCCGCCGAACATCCTACATCACTACATCGGACCACCTGATGCGATCTTACATGCGTTCGCCCTCCTCGCACCCACGCTCGCTTGCTGCATCCACCCTCTGATGGGCCGTCCTCTCGTTCAGTTCTCGCCCTCTTACGCCTGTACATCCACTGCGATCAGCAAAATCTCCGTCTGTCGTTTTATACCACCGCTCGCTGTCATTCGCTTGAAGGCCTGATCGACAACCGGAGTTTCTTGGGGCCGAGAGTCGAGACGTTGCCTGCGTTTCATATTCTGCCACTCACTTGTCCGCGTCTTGGGAAGACTCCACGTACATACTCCTGTCACCAACATCGAAACGATAGAGCCGGCCGACCTCCACACAGCTGCTCCGCGCGCGGGCTTGCGTCGCGGGACCATGGCCTTCGCCGCTTCGCATCCCTACCACTCCGCTTCCTCCTCACCATACGCCGAACAACATCGCGAATACCACCACCAGCATCCGCATCACTACCAGAACAACTCCGAATCGAGCCTAAATCTACACGAGACGAACAACAAATCCAGCTACTATTCGAACACAAATCTGCCAGCTTCGATCCCATGCGATATCAAGCCTCGCTTGACAAAAGAGCAACATGATATTCTAGAGTCGCATTACCAGAAACAACCGAAGCCCAACACGAATACCAAAAAGGGCTTTGCAAAGAACTTGCAGGTGTCGTTAGACAAGGTCAATGTAAGTGAACGTGATGGATGCGTGATGCGCTCGTTCGCAAAGCTGATCCCGCGTAGAACTGGTTCCAGAATCGTCGTGCGAAATCGAAGCAGGATGCGAAGAAGCAGGCTGGCACATACAACTTGTACGCACAACCAAGCTCGGGTGCGCCCAGCGTCACGTTCAGCTCCGATTCCGACGCCTCGCCTGCTTTCAGCTCGGGCGAGTACTTCTCGATGATGCAGCAATGCGACACTGATGAGCAAATGTCGAGTGGCGGGAACATGGGTACATCCAGTCTGTCGCAATACGACGACAAGACTCACGGACTGCCATATTCGAACGTGAGCATCCAATTCCACAATAACGGCAACGACGGCAACAACGCGTCGCAACATCTGCAAAGTCAAATGTTTGACAGCCCTCAGGAGATGAATCGCAGGACCATGACTCAGGAGCAATTCGATGCATTTGCGCAGACGAGCATGATGCAATCTACCGGCCAGTTCGATAATCTCCAAAATGACTTCTCTGTAGGCGACGACGTGCTACAGGAAGTGTTCCCGGAGATCGACCACAACGACTATAAGTCGTCCAACAACTACTCCTTTCCGGCTCCCATGGCTGCGCCTCTTTCGAGCTGCGACTCCAGCATTCCTTCCACGATCTCCGAGCAATCAATGTTTCCCTCATCTGGGATGATGCAGCGACATGCTAACATGTCCACGGAGTCTTTGGATTGGTCTGATAGCCGCAGCTCGTCTGTTTCGATGCCGTCATATCATGCAAACGTATACCAGCAAATGACGCCACACGCGCAGCAGCAACCCGCACCGGCGACCTCTCAATGGCACCCGGGACAGTCCATACCCGTCGATCCCAATGCTTTGCAGCAGCAGTTTCGTGAAGCAGCTCAGCGCCAGTCGCGTCAGCAGGTGCCGCAAGAGCAATCTATGGCCTGGCCTGTGGACGAGTCCTTCGTCCGGAGAGATTCCCAGAATGGTTCCATGCTGGCCCAGCAAATGAGCGCTTTTGCCATTCAGACTCCGCAACCACAGCAGACAGCCTCCTTTCAAAGTCCACCTCCACCGCCGATGAACGCAGGAGGAATCGCGGCACGGAGACAAAAGCCACGACCAGCGAATCTTGGTATTGCAGCGCTGCGCAGTCAATCTTACAGCGGTCCCGCTCAGCCAGGATCGCCCGTCCAGCAATCGGCGAACATGGCTCCAAGCCAGCCACAGCTGCGGCGCATTCGGTCTAGTAATGTTTTGGGTGGAATTGCTCAAGGTCGTGTAATGAAGTCCACACCTGGTTCTGCGCAGAGGTCACCGATGGCCTTTTCTTTCGCGGAAGCCATGGCTTCGCCACGAATTGCGCGCCATGCATCAACATCGGATCTTCTCGCACCACCGACGCCGCATTCGCCACGAGAATCGAACTGGATCGAGAATACTCATTCTCGACCGCAATTGTCATCATGGCAGTCGTCTTCCGGACAGCAGTTCAGTCGCCAGGCAAGTATCAGCGAAACTGACATCGAGCATGACGTGCCTATTCAGGCGCAGACATTCACTTCTCCTCCGCGTACTCCGATGTACTCACAACGACAACCGCACCAACAGCAGTCGCATCAGCAACTGCAGCAGTCGCAGCAACAGCAGTCGCAACAGCAGCAGCAGCAGCAAATTCAGCAGCAACACAATGTCTTTGTTAGCCGGGTTGGAAACAATGTCATTACCGAAAACACTCCGCCTCAGTCAGCGCCGGCCTCACAGCAGAGCTTTCCTCAACATACATTCATGGCTCCGCCTCCGATTCAATCGCAGCCGCAGCCATATACTCCGCCGCAGGCCCATCAATTCATGACTGCCGCTCCCCTGGAATCATCCTACCAGATGCCTGCCGTGTCGTATGCGCCGCCGCAACAATACGTTCAGCCGACCGTCGAATCGCAGCAGCAAGACCTGATGCAATTCGCGAACGGAGTGCCCATGGTCGACGCGCATGGGCACCTCACCATGACGTTTCCCGCTCCTCCAACGCAGCAGATGCAATTCGTGCAGCACGTCCCACCACAATCCCAGCATCAATCATCGACGCATCACATCACCACTCCACCCAATGGCGGTCAGTACAGCTTCGTGACGTCGGAAAGCAACACCCCGTCCGGTCTGGCAATCACTTCCGGCATACCAAAGTCGTCGTCGTCCCAACCTGCAGAGTTCTTCGTGCACGAGTATAGTCCACCAGAGGAAATCAAAAATGCGTCTACGACTCGCAGACCTATGGTGGATAGCGGGCCGAAGAATTATACTTTCAACAACCACGGGCCAGTGAGTATACGTCAATTGATATTGAACGAAGTTTCACGCTGACGGATGAATAGGGTGACTTTGGCAAGGACAAGTCGAAAAAGCTAGGCGGCATGAGCAGTCCAGGCACAGGGACTTCGAGCTCATAGCCAGCGCACACTCTCTCGCTTTGCGAAAGTTGCAGCACGACCGCACTCTGATGTGTCGCCACTGTGCTAGCTGCACATTCTTGTTGATCTTTTTTTCATTTGTCTGCTTTTAGCGCCCTGGATTTCGAATTGGGAGATTAGGAAATGTGGCGTCGACAAAACGGGATGTCTGGAACCGGGCCATGACATCTCGACTTAGCGATGGAGGCGTTCATCCAGGCGCGTACGGCCACACCGGACGCGCCGAACGGATGCTGTTTTGGGAATATACCTTGTGCAATATTGGGCGCTCATCGGAATTATTTATGATTTGGGATTTGATTCTGGCGGCACTGCAAAAGCCATGGGATTTGGAGATGAATATATCACGGGACATGTGGACCGAAATTATGGAGGGGTGTACAAGTTTTGATTTGGATGGAGATGGAGGTCGAAGAGGAGCTGGGCCATTGAGCGGGCTCGGCTTCGTCTGGATGTTTGACATTATTTGGGAGGAATCTAATGAGACCATATGAACGGAACATCTTAATGGAATGGAAGCGAGAGCATTCTGTGTAATAAGACTACTGCCGTTTCATTCTGCTGGTTTCCATGAACGAACTCGACACGAGATTAACTGTCCATGACCTCAGGCAGGAACGATCCACTTGCTCCACGTGACCCAAGTGGCCTGTGCCCACTGTCGACCTCACTTGAACATAGATGTCCCTGATAAGCACTTTTTGTACCATCGTATTTCTTACCCAGACTCGAAGACAGTCCGATGCCACAATTCGCCCGACGACATCGCCGCTATCGGTGACGGAAGTCAAACGATGAGAGAACAGCAGAGCCGTGGCTCACGGCGTTACTAATGTGTATCTCCACGGCTGCGATAAGCCTCGCAGGAGCAGGACGCACTAATGTCAGCTTCAGCATCAGCTTCTTGCGGACCTCTACTATTGAGCCGGACGAGGGAGCTCGACCCGTGCAAGAGCTCCGCGATAGAGGGCCGAGCTGAATGCTCACCGGGTCCTCCAAAGTTGCGTCGTATCAGACCTTAGACTGTCTGCAAGGACGATCTGAAAGGACTCCATAGCTGCTGCAGAGGCCTTTTCATGGGCCACATACGCCGTCAGATCTTCCTGCTGTCCATAGTAGGACATTTGTGCTGATTTCATCCCTCCTTTCATTCTGATTCCTTTCTTGACTACCATCACGATGGGTACTAAGCAAGACAACGATCAGGCTGCAGGCTCCTGGCTTAACGCATTTTGGAGGAGACTCACGCAAGAGAATGATCTGTCGTCTAAAGACGATCGACTCCCGAACGAAACGACCTCACTGCTTCCAAAGCCCGCTGTTGAAGAAGCAGAAGACGACAGCCATGTCTACAACACCGACGACCGCACACGAACGCAAATCGTCGCTTCCGAGTTCTGGCTGCTCTTCAAAAGTTCAATACCCGTGATCCTGGCCTACACGCTACAGAACTCACTACAAACGATTTCTGTCCTGATCGTCGGACGACTGAGCCCAGAGGCTCTAGCAGTCGCAGCTTTCAGCTACATGTTCGCCATGGCCACCGCCTGGCTGATTGGAATGGGAGGCACAACTGCGATTGACACCCTCGCATCGGCTTCCTTTACCGGCAGTAAGAATAAGCATGATCTCGGCATCATCCTTCAACGGGCATTCCTCGTTCTTGGTCTGTTCTACATACCAGTTGCAGTTCTGTGGCTTTGCTCAGAGCCCGTGTTCAGAGCTCTTGGACAGGAAGAATACATCGCTCGGGATTCGTCCAAGTTTCTCTGCGTACTGATCCCGGGAGGTCTGGGCTACGTATACTTTGAATGCCAGAAGAAGTTTCTCCAAGCGTACGTACTCCTCTGATCATCGCACAGGATGTCTGCTAATGCTTCGTAGCCAAGGCATCATGCGTGCCGGGACCTACGTCCTTCTCATCACATCACCAGTCAACGCAGGACTGAACTATCTCTTCATCTACAAGTTCAACATGGGTCTGTTCGGAGCACCTCTGGCTACCGGCATCTCCTACTGGCTGTCATTCATCCTATTGGTCGCCTACACACGATTTATAGCGGGTAGCGAATGTTGGGGCGGATTTGATCGGAGGTGTCTTCGCAACATTGGCACGTTCTCGAGAATCGCAATACTCGGTGTTGTGCACGTCGGCACCGAGTGGTGGGCTTTTGAGATTGTGGCAATCGTTGCAGGACAATTGGGCACCATTCCACTCGCCGCTCAGAGCGTCATAATGACCGCCGACCAGGTCTTGAACACTATCCCCTTCGGAGTTGGCGTTGCAACATCAGCCCGAGTTGGCAATCTCCTCGGATCGAAGACTGCGAAAGGCGCCGCCCTCGCCGCCAATACAGCTGCATGGCTGTCCATGCTACTCGGCGCTATTGTGCTCGCTATTCTCATGGCCACACGGAACAACTTTGCACGCCTTTTCAATGACGATGAAGATGTCATTAGGATGACCGCCGACGTTCTCCCGTACGTTGCCCTATTCCAGATTGCAGACGGTTTGAACGGATCCTGTGGCGGTGCCCTCCGAGGTATGGGACGACAGCACATCGGCGCTGCAGTCAACATCGTGAGCTATTACTGCGGAGCTCTGCCATTGGGCGTTTATCTCGCGTTTCACGATTGGAGCCTCGCCGGTCTGTGGGTCGGACAATGCATAGCGCTTTACATCGGTACGTAAAGCTTGAGCTCACTCAGGGTGCATTCGCTAACACGCCGCAGTCGGAGCACTCGAATGGGTGATAGTAGCCTTCAGCAACTGGGAGAAGCAGGTCCAAAACGCCTTTACGCGAATGGATCCCGGCGACCGCGCCGAACAAGGAGAACAGTCAGAAGTCATCGAGCAGTAAACTGCCGAGCATCGATTTCTCCGCAATCAGCAAGAGATAGGACGTATCAAGAAGCCCGATCCGGCTAGCGTCCCACGTTTCTTAGCTCGCCTCGTGCGTGAATGTCCAGAATTTCCCCAGCTTTCGACAAAGAGCTTTCGAATGTTCACAGCAGCTCCAGCTTCATCCTGCAGATATCTCTTATCGCTGTGCTCCACTCCACACGACATGCTGCGGCCGCTCGGCAGAGTGACCTCGCCCGGACCGCTTCGCTTGCAGGCCACATGACAGCTGCCATTGACTAAAACGTCTGGACTTCGATCCGACGATGACGCTCAGATCCTCGCATATCGTTCAAGACGCCTATCGATAAGGCTACCACCGCGGTCCGATGGGTTGCAGAGATCTTGCCCGCGTATCGGACGTTTGAAGGGCAAGCAACGTGTATGCACGTATCGATTGACGATATGCAGGCAAGCTCCGCCGAAAGCTCCCTGAGCTGTACCGTTGTCCGGCAACTTTTAGGTAAACAGACGAGGAAAAGTTGTACCATGAGCTGGGAGCTTGTCGGTAGGTGCAGCTCCTATAAGTGCGATTACTCTCTTCTCTCTCTCTACCTTGATGGACCATTGAGACATACAATTGACTTTGATTGACTGCACTCTCATCATGTTCGACCTCCTCGCACCAATCCTTGCATTGGCAGCTACTGTCCACGCACATGGAACTCACTCTCAAGAGCCATTGCAGCAGGGTCCGCACAAGAGCTTGTGGTACAACACTTTGCCTGGTGACGGTGGCACTCAGGTGAGCGTTGAACAGTTGAAGCATGGCATGACCATGGATCCCGGTCTGACACGTCCAAATACAGGCCGACTCGGTCTTCTCCGGCATCTCCACGTTCGGCCGTCTGCCATACCACCCTTGCCTCGCCAGCGTTGATGTGAAGTACGACATTGCTTTCATCGGCGCTCCGTTCGACACGGGCACTTCGTACCGTCCTGGTGCCAGATTTGGACCCTCCGGTATCCGACAAGGAAGCCGTCGTCTAAACCTCTAGTACGTCGAGCAGATTCTCGCAGAGAAAGTAGAACATCTAACACAACACCTCCCAGCGGCGGCTACAACGTCCCACTCGCAGCCAATCCCTTCAACTCCTGGGCAACAGTCCTCGACTGCGGAGACATACCAGTCACCAGCTACGACAACACCTGGGCCTTGCATCAAATCGAAGAAGGCCACAACAGCATTCTCCAGCGTGCACCCGCCACCTCCGCCGATGAACCGGGTATCTCGAAACACGGCAAGACCCTGCCTCGCGTGCTCACCCTCGGAGGTGACCATACCATCACTCTACCTCTTCTCCGCTCCATGAACAGAGCGTACGGTCCCATCACCGTCATCCACTTCGACTCGCATCTGGATACGTGGAAGCCGAAAGTCTTCGGCGGTGCACCTTCGAAAGTGGCGTCCATCAACCACGGCACGTACTACTACCACGCTCACGAGGAGGGACTTCTCCGAAACGACACCAACATCCACGCTGGCATCCGCACGACGCTGAGTGGTCTGTCTGACTACGACAACGATGGATACTGCGGCTTTGAGATCGTCGAGGCAAGAGAGATCGATACTATTGGCACGGATGGGATTATCAAGAAGATTCATGACCGTGTGGGACACAAGAACCCGGTTTATCTCTCGATAGATATCGACGTAAGTTTTCAAAGGGTAGAAGACCTGTCGCCGTCCGAGTCTTTCTCTTGGGCTATGCCAGCAGGTCTCGCTCTGCGCTTTATACCCTTCGAATGCGAAGCACTGCTAACCCTAATGTCCTTCTGTTTTAGACTTTGGATCCTGCATTCGCTCCTGCTACGGGTACACCTGAGACGGGTGGGTGGAGTACAAGAGAATTGAGGACGATCATTCGTGGATTGAAGGGTATCAACCTGGTCGCGGGTGATATTGTCGAGGTTGCTCCGGCGTACGACACTAATGCTGAGCTTTCGACGATGGCAGCGGCGGATATCCTGTACGAGGTGATGAGCTTGATGGTACTGGATGGACCGTTGACGGTGGAGAAGAATGGAGAGAAGGCGAGGAAGGACTGACAGATGTTCTCCAGAGGACAGGGGCACTACCCACTCGGAAGGCCCGTTCAGAGAGCCGTGTTTGATACCGATAGCGTTGCTTGGCTCAGCTTGATTCGAGTGAAGCACGCATCTGTCTGAAGCTAGTGGACGACCGCCGCGATGGAATACACAATTAATCATGACGATGTTGTCTTCTCCTACATGCCGTAAAACAGACTCGTGCCGGGGGAAAATAGCAAGCAGCGTGATAATGTTGAATCTAAGTCGAACCGAAGCAAAAGATACACAGTGACGTGCTGGTGACCTGCAAGTCACAGTGGAGACATTCGGCCCGCGGCAACAAGGTAGACCACTTCGCCTGTGGTCAAGCTCAATGGCAATGGCCGGAGGACCATGTGCTGAGCATCAGGACCAGCTTCGGCCACTCGAGCTTGGGTTCGTCTGAGTGTTGTCAGCTCATTCACTTTCGAAAACGATCTGTGCATGCAGCTTACCCTGAATGGCTTTCTCGTTTTTCTCATTTGGATCTGTAGCGGTATCACTCGAGGTTGCGTGGGGCTCAAGCGTAGGACGTAGCTCGGAGTAATGTTGACTGGTGTGTGGGGACGGCTCCAGTCGAAGGTAGTTCGTCGCTTTCTGGAATCGCTGTTTGATCGCCGCGTTGCTGATATGACTCTCCATGTTGACTGCCAGAGTCTGAGTTCCTTCGATGCAGAAGGATCCTGTACTGTCCTCCATGTCGCTTGAGAGCCACTCGTGAGCTGGTGGTTTTGGGCGCGGCATTGTCAGATGGCAGATAGTCGTTTGGATGTGGTTTTCGTCGTGCCATTTGTAGTTCTTGTGCATGGGCCAGTTATCTCGCTCCGGGACGTATGTGCGGGTCTCGGTAAAGGTCACCTCGAGACCAAAATGCTTCCTCAAGGTCTGTTGCCAAGATGTTAGCGATGGAGACAGGAGCAGGGATATGCTGTACAAACCGCATTCATCTTGTCGACTTCCGTCTTGCAAACCCTCTCATCCCATTCATGGCGGCTCTCGAAATGGAGATCGATCCACACTGCACATTCGCTGAGGAAAGATTCTGACTCCTCGAGCTCTCGTCCGTGACAACTCTTCTCGCACACCCCTTCGCTGGACCTGGTCTTGCACACTTCGCAGGGATCTGTCTCCGAGTTCTTGCAAAGGGTCCGGCAGTCTTCGTTGGAGCCTCCGTATGGTTCACAGGCCACTGATCCGCAGAAGGTGAAGTCATCGTATATGCAATCCAAGGAGCTGGCGCCGGCCAAGTGGAACAACGGAGAGCAGCGCGACTCGAAACACTTGAAGTCATCTTCCCACCTCGCAATCCTGCCCCATTCCGTCGAGCACTTGAACGGGTGAATGATGAATCCTTCGATGAGAAGCTCGAGCTCGGCTGGCAGCTTTGTGATGTGCACGTCGGCGCCCCTGCCGTAGCGGTGGCAGAGACGAAGCGCGTGAAGAGTAGGGACAGCTTCTTCGAAGTTCTTGAGATGCGGACCGAGCTTGTCCGGCCTCACTGGAAGCACCCTATCACTCGGTCAGTATCTCGGGCGAAGATGTGTTGTTTCAACTTGGCAACATACCAGGCCAAACCTGCAGAGAGCCCCGTAGCTGCCATAGTACTGCCGTGGACAGTGATAGCGACGGAGAGTGGAAGAGTTGGAGAGTTGTCGTACGGTAGTGAACCGTGTGAAGGCGAAAGAGATGGAGCTGGAAAGTCGAGTAAATGACGTGAAGCAAAGCGCGATCCGTGCAGCAGGCTCCAGCTGGCGAACGCGCGACGGCTGTGCAGAAGGGGTGGTGACTGAAACGAGGCAATGATGCACAACTCACCTTATAGCGCAGTCTCACCTTTACACGGCCACCTGTACAAACAGCATCTCTTTCGACAACAACGCACACGCACGCTGACTCACCACGACGTACTCTCTGCCAATGCTCCAATCACTCCACATGCATGCCATGCAAGCCTCACTGCTCATGTGCACGAAACGATGGGCTCTAACCGACCCAGCCAGCTCTCTTTCCGCCTCCTCATGAGAGACATCCGGATTGTGTCTGTTCCGGTGCTTCCAATATGCCACCGCATCCCAATCACAGCCTCCACACCCCGTTCCCTTTCTCCGCCTTTCAAGCTCCATACAACGCAGCTCTTGTCCAGCAATGCTTGCTGTATCATATCTCCATGCTCTAATGCATCCTTCCTCAAGACCCGGCCTCAATATTGATAAATGCAGGGAGTCCAGCCCAAGGGCGAAGTCATCACGACAACTCCAACGATTCAAGCTCTAAGATTGCGAGATGAAATGTGATGTTTGATCACCTTTGGTGCATTGGTGTGGTGACCGATGGAGAGGTGAAATGGCATATATTCGCGACATTGCTACGGCGGACCATATCGCCGCGAGTCAGGTAATCATCGACCCTCAGCTCACGATGAACTCTATGGGTGCGGCGTTCAGCGAAGCATTGTACTCTGCATCTACTCTTACATGGCAGAATTGTGTACTGCTGTATGCTGTCAAATGTGCCCGGGTATATCAGCGGGTATGCATACATGTCGCTCAAGCATCAGCGCCTGATCCTGCCATTTCACGAGGACCCACAAAACAGACGGTATCATCTGTCATTCGAAAATAGTGCAGCTTGAGTTGGTGGCACATGAATTACTTTCCCCCTGAAGCGATCATTCGAGCAATGCTGTTGCCATGACCAAAGCCGCTTTGGACTGTGAAAATCGCCGATTCGATTGCTGCTTCGACTCTCGCCACACATGGCATGAGTGGTGCGTCGTTGTCCGGCGGCACCTGTAACAAGAACCCTTTTGGAGCGCTGCAAAGTATCACAAACTCCAATTCAGCGTATATGTACACCGACTCTATGACAGAGCGAGTCCTGCCATACCGAGCCATTGTATCATGCTTCCTGCTCCGCGCCACCTCACATATCTTCTCCTCCCCCAGCATGTATCCCACATCTATTGGTCCAATCGGCACGGGAACGTGCCGGCCTCTCTCTGCTCATCCCATCGGTTCGACCAGCCAATTGGGCAAAGGGAGCGGTAGGCGAGGTAGAACTGTCCGCATGTCAGTCTGCGAGCCATCTCTGCGGCATCCTGCTGGCGCAACATACCTGGCGGCATGGCTTGAAGTCCTCGCCCTTGGCGAGAATGCACTTGTGGTAGTCGACGTAGTTTTGCCAGCAGTGCTTGGTCTGGTTCTGGTTCGGGAAGCGGGCGTCGAAGCCTGCGGCGGAGGTTAGAATCGGTCGAGCGCATCTCCTTCGCATGATGTATGTTTGGAGCGAGTCCTTTCGGAAGGCATTGGGGACTGTCGTGGTCACGTACCGGCTATGGACTTGTCAGCGCTGCTCTCCTCTGATCGCAAATGAGGCAAACCGGGACGTACCTGTAACGAACTTGAAGGGCATGGTCACGCGCTCCTCATCGTCGGACATGTTTGCGATAGTTTGAGTGGGTGGTGTGTTGGTGTGAGTGGAGTGGTGCTTCGTAGCGGTGGCAAGTGAGGTCGTTGGTGGTGGTGTCGCAGATGAAGTGAGCTCGACAAGAACCAAGAAGCGGAAGCGGAATTACCCGATCTGCAAGAGCTTCCGAGCACAACTGCACATCGCTCCGCTGCCACCACTGTCACTCTCCACTCACAACTTCGGCATCACAAGCTACCGACCACGATGCAGTCCACACGATTCCTCGCCGCCAATGCGCTGCGCGCACAGTCGGCCTCGACCTCCATGCTCCGCAGCCGCGCCGTGCCAATGCTCCGAATGCAGCCGGTGAGAGGATTCAAGTCCACACCCAAGAGAATGGCCATGCCCGTACGTTGTCCCATGGATTGAGAAGCGCTATTACACACACTGACACATTCACAGAAGGAAGAGCAATCCGGTATGCGAGCACACCAAGACCAAGCCCTGACCGACCACGACTGAGACTAACACCCGACCGCGCAGCACACACTATCTCCCAGCGTATCCGCACGCTCAAGAAGATTCCTCCGGAGTTGATCCCTATCGGCATTGTCCTTGCTGCCGCCATCGGTGCCGCGGTCTATAGTCTGGGTCGCAAGCTGGTCACGGACAAGACCCTTCGCCTTACCCGACAAGGCAAGCAGGCCGACCACTAGACGGACGGAAGAGATGAGGAGATGATGAGCGAGGAGGCGTGGTGTACAAAGGAACCAAGGGAGATGTGGATTAGAACGTGGTCATCCGATGAGCTATCAGGACGAGGACGTTGGAGAACACATTCTATCTCCTATGTATTGCAGCAACACGTATGTTCTTTTGGAACTCACAAGTTCATTGAGCCGGGATGACTGCCGGTGTTTCAGGCATTCGACTCAGTTCTTCGAGCTTCTCTTGATGATGTCGGCGTATATGGTGATATCGGTGACCTGGCGATCTGCTGAGCCGACAGTCGACTTTGCAAGCTTCGCATCGCTCGATTTCGGTTGATCATACATGGTACAATCTGTGGTCGTAAACTAACTAAGCTGATGCAAGACCACGCTTCCCGGCCCCTGTTGCAGTCAAAGTATCAAGGAATCCCACAGCCAGATCTCTCACTATGCTCTTGTCGGGTATACTACCTGCCACGCCATACAACGCCGCGGCGCCACCCTTCTTATCCGACGCTTTGCCCTTGCAGTCATCGACCACATCCTCCAGATCTTTGATCATATCATCGACAGAATGCGTAATGGGCATAGTGACAGCGATGTGAATAGCAGCGGGGTCCTGCAGAGCATTGAGATGCCAGCCTTTATTCGACATGCCATCAGCAATGTCATAAATGTCGACTCTCCGCTCCGGCGTCTTCAAATTGCGCAAAGCACGGAAGGCGACGACGGAGACCATTGGCTTTCCAATCACGACGATGCTTTGTCGTAGTCTGTCCGACGTTCGAATGGCCTCCTCGATTTGCTTCGCTGTACTGACGATTTTGAGACAAGTGTCCACATATCCATCCTCGCCGATGCGCATGAGTGACGCCCAGCATCCTGCGATGAGAGCGCCAGGTCGCGAACCGGCCATGTTAGGAGAAGCATAGACACCACCAGGCCATGTCTCGGACACGTAGTACTGGTACTTCCGCAGTTCTGCTGTACGATAGAGTACCACGCTGTTGCCTTTTGGTGCGAAGCCGTATTTGTGAGTGTCGACGCTTATTGATGTGACGCCAGGAACGCGGAAGTCGAATTCGGGAGACGGAAAGCCGGCTTTGGAGAGGAATGCGATCACGTATGAGCCGAGACAGCAGTCGACATGCAGAGGAAGCTTGCGTTTTACTGCCAGCCGGGAGAGAGCGGAGATGTCGTCGACAATTCCATGAGGAAAATTAGGCGCGGAGCCAACGAGAAGGACAGTGTTCGAGTTGATCAGACGGGCCACGGAGGGGATGTGGACCTTGTAGCTCGGCTCTGGACAAGGCACAAAGTGCATCTTGATCTTGAAGTAGTCGCCTGCTTTTCGGAAGGCAGTATGCGCGGTGTTTGGCAAGATCATCTCTGGCTCCGTAACACCACGCTCCTTGTATGCCTTTTCCCTTGCACCCAGCACAGCCATCAGGATACTCTCCGATCCACCACTTGTCGTGACTCCGGCACCCGTCTGAGGAGCATTGAATAACGCCAGTGTCATAGCCACAACCTCCGCCTCCATCTTTCGCACTCCCGGAAACACATCAGGGTGGATCGGATTGCTCACTCCAAAGCGCTTGAATGCCTCACTCTGCAGGTCTGCGAGTTCACTGCCACCGTGGTAGACCGCTCCGCTGACTCGCCCATCTTCCCATCTCGTATGTTCCATATCTCCCAGCTTTTCCAGCTCCGCGCGTACTTGATCTGCCGACCATCCCGTAACAGGTAATGAGAGGTAATTTGTGATTCCTGGCCCTGACGGCACAAGCTTTCCTTCTAACTCTGTGATCGCTTTGTCGACATCGGCTCGGACCTTGCTCTGAACAAAGGGTAGGCGTAGGAAGAGCGAATAGCATCGTCGGTAGACTTCGCTGTATAATTGCTGGATCGATACCAGCAGTCCGTATCCACGGAGTTGGTTTACTGACTTCCGTACAAGTCGAAGGACGAAGAGGACCAGTAATACATTGCGGAAGACGTCGAGGCCTTGATTGAGGATGATCTGCTGGGGAGTGCTGCGAACGTTCTGCTTCCGCAGCAGTGACAGTGAGCCGGCCATGATTCTGTGTTCTCAGGATTCTGGTAGTTCCGTTCGAGAGGATCCGTTGCAGGAGTTATAAGACTGAGGCCAGGCCAGAAAGAAGGAAGCCTAACAGCCCAGCCGGAGGTGAAGCTGACTTCAAGGTTGCAAGTTGCGACCCCGATCGTCGTCACATGAAGGGCCCGATTGCTCGGTGGAGCCAATCACCACCACACACGCGGATCGCTTTGGACCCCTCTTCCAGGTTTGTACCGTACAACCAAGATGCTTTGTCACAGTGCAACAGTGTATAGCATGCGTTCCCTGCTACATCGCCCGTCACATAGTATGTCAAGATCATCTGCTGAGGCGAATCTGAAACAAAGGGTAGGGTACACATCAGATCGTAAATCGTACACAGAAGTTGTACAAACCACACGCTGAAGATGGGGTATCGCTACATCGTACATCCTCTTTCCTAACATCATCACATCTTTCATTAGTCTCAACCCGACCAGATCATGCTCCTTAAACAGCCTGCTGCGCTCCTCCCCTATTTTGAAGAAAACTCAATCTCTCCTTCAGCGTCCCCAGCGCACCCTTCTCTCCATCCTGATCCGACGTACTGCGAAACACGCTCAGCCGGCTCGAGCTCCTGTCCCTGCCACGGGTGCGACTCCCCGTTCGGGAAGATCCGCGGCCATCGCCGTTCACGCCCTCGCCGTCCGCTACCGAGTCGCGACCTTGTCGAGACGAACCACGCTTGAACAGATTGAAGGACATGCGGCGGCTAGGCCTCCGGCTCGTCTCCTGTGCTTCGGGTTGTGGCGCGCCTCCATTCGTGTCTGGCTGATGAATGGCGATGTCGGGTCGTGCGGCGTTCTCAATGGACGAGCGGGCCGAGACGTCGTCTACGAGATTGGATCGGAATGGGAAGAGCGTAGTCAGCTCGTTCAGGAAGGTCGCTTCAAAGCGTGGCACCAGCTCAGCTCGGATGGGTTGGTAGTCGGCAGTCTTGTACAGGCCGAGACAACGGCGAATGGCAAGTGCATGGTCGAGCAGAGCGACTCTGAGCGCGGTCTGCATGGAGTCCTCTTGAGCGTCTATTTCTTTCGCATATATCGAAGGGTCGACGGAGCCCGAGACGTTGTCGAGCAGTTCCGAAGCCGGCAGAAGGCCGCGGTAGCGAGCGACGCTTGATTCCGAGTCGGGGTCGACGGATGATTGGAGGTCCTCCGTGAGACGAATCATGGCGCTGGTCTCGTCGTCGATGCCGTTGCTGATGCGCTTTTCAGCGGCCAGTAGCTCCTGAGTCTTCCTGGTCGTGCGCTCAACCGCAGCTTCGATGGGCAGCAATGTGACGGACTCAATGTTAATGACCTCGCTTCTGCGCAGAATGGTGGGGAACTCCTCCGCAGTAGTGTAAACAGTCTTCTCCACAATCTGCTCCGTGATTGGAATGTCAATTGCAGGCTGTCTCGAAGTCGTAGCGAAACGTTGCGGGTTGGATATAAGATTATACTCCCTCACCGCCTGCGAGACCTTGGTCCGTTGGTAGATCGTATGCTCGAGATCCTTGTTAGGGCTGACAGCAAAGATCTTCAGGTATTGGCCTTCGACACCAGGATCCATACCAGCACGAAGAATCTGGGCACCCGGGTGGAGCGATTGCATGCGGTCCGAGAACATGGCCAGTCTGTCATTCTCAATACCTTCGAAGATGAACTGCTTGTCGCGCATGCTTGTGGGGAAGCCCAGGCCGCGGTACACAACGCGGAAGTATCGCGGAACACCACGATCGCCTCGGGAGATCTTCTCGTGCACCCCAGCAATGGCACGCTGTGCCCTGGCCAGCTTGGAAAAGTCGAAGGTGTTATGCTCGTATTGATCAGCAAGCTCGCGATAGGCCGCCAATGCTTGCTTCCATGCTCGACCCTTCTCAAAGTGCTGACACATCTGGAAGTAAAGAGATTCTTTCCGCTCAAACGCCGTCTGCGCTGGGAACTGCGGGTCTTCGAGCTCTGGAAGAGGCAGAGAAGGATTCCAAGCATAGCGATCCGCATGCATCTTCAGCGCCAGTCCAGCTTCGGTGATATTTCCCGTTGAGACCTGCAACCCAGCCAGCTGGTGCACGTACCGAGTGTATGCGTCTTCCGAGTTGGCTTCGCGGAGGAATTGCATCAGATGCAGAGTGTCGACAAGTCGAGTCGCATCGTTGACAACGCCACCACGATGGACATTTGCCAGCATTGCCAGTAAGTCGTCGATTTTGCCAAACATTTCTTCGACAGCACTGTACAGCGGCTCTTCGGGTGTCTGCTGCAAAGGTCGAAACAGATCCAGCATCTCCGGGACAAACGTTTTCTGCAGCACACTTTCCGTCACGCTCTTTGTCCTGCAGAGCTTGTCCAAACAATCGATCATCGCCGTTTGAATGGTGGACAAGTCCTCGTCGATCTGCCATGCACTGATGATCATGGATCTCAGCACTTCAATCGCTACCGCTCGCAGGCTACCGTGGACGCTCAGGCAGAGCTCAACAATAGGTGCGACAAGTTCCGGAACAAACTGCACCTGGTACCCTCCCAATTTTTTAAACCCATGGAGGTCCTTCGTGTCTGCATCAGTCTCCCACCCAATGGCTTCCCAGCTGCGTCGAAGCACGTTCGCACCAGCTTCACGAACATCCCCTGCGATCTTCCATATTGCTCTCCGCTTCTGCTCAGGAAAACTCTCCATCGCGAGTGCTGGGCTACTCAAAGCCGTAAAGAGCGTGTCGAAGAATGCTCGCCACACGACCGTGTCAAAGTCGAAAGCATCCGTGTTTCCCTGAGCGTGGAGATCCGGCAAAGTCTCGATCAATATTTCCGAGATGCGCTCCAATGCAGTGACGCCGCGTCGATGGTGGCTGACCAGCAAACTCAACCAGCTTCGGGGAAAAGCCTCGCAGGCAAGCACGCTCTGGCTGACTTTGAGCGCTTGCAGTAACACGCCAGTGATGTCGACCTGGTTTGAGTCGAAAGAAAGTTTCTTCTCGGTAGCCAAAGATGCTGCGAGCAGCGCAGAGACTTCCAGCATGGCCTCGTCCACTTCGATCGGCTGCGTAGTCGGCCTGTAGGGGAATGGGAACGTGGTTGGAAATAGCATGCTAAACCCATGCTTTGGCTGGCGAGGCACCTGCTGCAGGGCGAGGAAAGACTCTGCGAGTTTCGGCACATAATGGCAGCTCTCTCCATTAAATTCCTCCATCTGAGCTGCGACAACTGAGCAGCACAGACGGACTTGGCTCCGCCATTGTTCATTGACTACCTGAGGTTGGCCCCAGTAGGGCTCCAACCATTGAAAGGTGTTGGCCAAGAGCGTCGTCTGGGTTTCAGGCGTCTTGAACACATCAAGCTGAGTGTAGTGGCCGATGAGTATCAACCGATAGAGAATCATTTTACCCTTCGCCTGGGCGCACGACGCGAGCAAATCGGATGCATGCTCCAGGATCTCCGCTGGTGTCATGACTGGTGCCAGCTCTGGCAGCCAGGAGTGAAAATTCCGCACGAGCAACGTTTGCGTGCCGAGCAAGATGGGCATAGGATTGCGCATGAGGGCCATCACTGCCACGAAGAACCTTTGCAATTCGTCTCTGAGATCCGACTGGTGATCGTGAAGGCTACCATTCATCTCCTGCTCGTCGTTGGTTTCGGTGAGTCGCCGAGTCGTCTCGACAATGAGCTTAAGAATTTGGTCGCCCACTTTGAATGTCGTTCTCAGCTTGCGCGACGCGTCCGAATCCATTGGGTTAGCTACCAATCGGTGGTAGGCCCTGACGAGGACCTGGCTTGCTTGTGGCCACTCGTGCCGAGTCGTCGCATATTCCTCGATGATACTGCCTAGCTCGAATCTCTTGTCGCGGGCGATGCTCAACACCACAACGAAATCGTAGAAGATCACGTCGGCGTATCGCTCGTCGGACTCGTACTCCTGGAGGATCTCGAACAATGCTCCAAACACGTCTCCAAGCATCTTCACAATCTCAATCTCTGGAACAAATGCAAATCTTTGGAGAAGCTCGAGCAGTTTCTCTCCGTGATAGTTGCGCCACTGCAAGACGCCTAGCAATGTTGGATCCTGCGAGTACTCCGTGCTGCACAAATAAGTGCGCAGCGAAACAACAGCCGCATTCACCTGATCCGGATCCTGCTTGGAATGCCAGGGCGGCAAAGCTAGGTAGGCACCCTTTCCTCCAATGATGCTGGAAGAATACTCGTCATACACATACAGTGCGACTTGATGGTCACCATCCCGCACAAATGCATCAAACTCCCAGAGAGGCACCCATGATAGCGCAAATGGAAAGTTTGGCGAGTCAGCGATGCTCATCACCACATGACTGCCGGGGACATCTTCCGCTGGAATCGCAAGTCTGATGGTCTGGTGCCAGCCCTCGCCACGTTCAAGGCCGGTGGTCCGCCAAGCTGTATGGCCGGGATGGTTCGCCGAGGTGTATATACACTCGTCGATGCGCTCGCCATTTGCTTTTCGAACTTCGAGAGTAAGCTGCAAGTTTGAAAGACTCGTCTGCGTTCGCTGGCTGAGCGCTACCGCGCCATACCTCGAATGAGCTAGTGTGGCGCCTCGAGGAATCCGCGGCTCAGTCAAGGTCAAGTAGATGTCGCTTCGCTTCTCGGTGGGCACCCCGGAGAATCCAAGCTTGGGCGTCATGGAAATCTCGTGTAGCAGTGTCGGCTCATCACGGACAAGCTTGTTGAGATCTGCCGATGCAAATGTTTGAACGAACACATCGAAGCGCTTCATCAGCGGGACCTGCGTGAAGCCACCTTGAGGGTTGCCGCCAAGCTCACGGATGATCTCATTCCAATCCGAGGTTTCCTCGCCAATGTCGCCTGTCGACGAGGGTGCGTAGAATGAAACGTCGGACTCGAGAGATGATTTCTCCTGCGCCAGCTTTGATATGTCAATCACACCGACGCCCGCCATTCGCCTCACCATCTTGAGATCTCGAGAGGGAGGTGTTTCAGAAGAGTGATTTGATGATCGGTCCATGTCAGAGTATTGCGATTGTGCCGTGACAGGTCGCATCACACCTTCAGAAGTCGTACGAATAGGACCATTCCTCCGCTGGCTACCGAACATGCTGCGTCTCCCTGCTTTCGTGAGACTACCCAGCCTATCGGCCGAAACGTTGCTCAGTAACGAAGGCCTGTGTTGATGATGGTTGGGTTGGTTGTGTACAAGTCCTTGGCCATGAATCAGAGACCGAACTGGTTCGTCTCGCAGGAGTTTGAAGACAACGTAGAGTGACTTCGAGTCGGCCACCATCCCGACGTCGGATTGATTGAGATTCACGAACAGTGTCTTCGTCTGCTCTTCGGGTGTCTCGGGGGCTGTGGGTGGTAGAGGAACCGCAATCGCATAGCTTTCGCTGACCGGAACAGGCTTCTCGCCTGGTGCTTTCGAATACAGGCCGATGTGGAGCGATGCAGGAATATCCGAGTCGCATACAAAGTTGCGCACGTCGACCAATACGTGGTGTAAAACATGCTTCTCCACGGCCAACTTTGGCGGCCGGTTCAGTATGCTCATATTGGCCTGTAGCTTGGTCATCTCAAGAACAGAATCCTCGGCCGTCAAAATTCGACCTCTTTCGGTGGGACTGCGAACAATCACTTCGTCGTTGAACAGTTTGTTGCCTGCGACCAGATCCCACACAGTGTCCTCGCGCAGTTCTTCTAGCTCTTTCAATGTCAACACCTCATGCATCAGCTGACTCCTGGCATTGTCCACCCGCCGAATGAGCTCCTGCACCTTTGCCAGTTGAGTGTAGCCTCGCCCGAGCAGCATCTCGTGTAATCGTGCATCGTGCCATTCCCGCAGACATGAAGCAATCTCGTCTACCAATGGCTCTTCTGCTGAGACTCCAGTCTCGTCGCCGACTCGGAGTAAAGGCACTGGTGCGAGTGGCTTGGGTGTATTGGGATCTCTCGGCAATGGGTCCTCCTGAGCGATGAACGACTTTGTCCTCCGCAGACTCCGTGAGCTCTTCTTCATGCTCATCCTTTTGCTCATTCTCCGAGCATATGAAGCCTGGCTCTTTCGCCTCGACGCAACATCGTCTCCTTCCTCTTCAGCTTCCGCATCTTCGCCATTGCCCTCCAACAAACTGTGCTTGGTGTCCCCCAAGTACTCCCTCACCTCCACGCAGTTCCTCGGAAATATGCCTGAAAACACTCGATGCTCCAGCTGTTGTCCGCGATCGCTCGTCAGTCCGGCGAGGAGAGACGGCGGCGCAACCAAGTATCCGCGATACCATTCGTTCGTGCTGCCGCCCTGCTCGATGATGTAGATGTGGTCGCCGATTTGCAGTGGTAGATCGTCGTGTTCGGTCGCGCGGAATGGAAATGTGCATATCGCAAAGGCCACTGAAGGCAATGGCTTCCACGGCATGCTGTGTCTTGTTGCCGTGGCCGGCTCTCGCTAGCCCTAGGTAGGAACGGAAGAGATGGAAGCTGCTTCCCCTTGGACCCGACGTTTGACGTGACAGCTTCGGCCGACCGACGCGTTCCTTTGCGGTTAGTGCCGTGGGGAGAGCATTGCGGAGGTCTCGAGCGCAAAGATTCAAATCGGAACAGGGAGTGGTGTTATACTGACCAGGGGCGGGCAGTGGGAGGGATGCGATACCGTAGTGCCAACTAGCAGCAGCATCGGCCCTTGCACGGCTCCCTTCTGTAATTTACCAAGGTCGACGGATCCATCCCCGTGGAGAGAGCGCGCACGCGGGACGCGATTCATGGTCAATAGCGTTGCCCGGCTCGAGCATTGATTGGTGGCTGGCCGTACAAAGTGTAAAAGACAGACGTCAGACGGAGCATTGAAACCGATTGGGACAGGATTGTTGGAATATGTACCAATCTGGAGGGAGTTGTTCTTCGTTGAATGTCGAGGACGACGATGAGCAGTACCTTGGCTGTGATAGATGAGAAGTACCTCTTAAGATGACTTTGCCCTGCTGACCGAGTTCTGCTTTGCCCTGCAGGTGGACATATTGGTAGATGCAATGCGATAGACCAGCATCGGGGAATCAGCATGTCCAGCGTCGAGCGACAGGACTGCATGAACGTCTACCAACAAAACTACTCAAGCAGCAGCATCATCTGCTCCATCGTGGCGTGTAGCACATAAAGTGTACCGATTTTCCACAGCGTCGACTTGAGTCTTTATGCGAGACTCGCACGCATTTATCAAGGACTCGCTCGGCCACAATCGTGCAGCAACCTTTGCAACCAAAAGACGTTCAGCCGCATTGTGCATGGTGTTGGCGTGAGCAATGGCGCAACCACAGGGATGCTCGGAGAATGGGACAATCCTTGCAAGAACTTCGGCGCACGGCGAGGCGCTCATTGGGCTGTTTCTGTAAGACACGCCGCAATCCACGAAACGCGCAGGCCGCAGATTGAGAAATGAGAGTCCCACCGGTCATCCATGTCTGACATTCGGACTGGCATCCGCAGCGGAAGTGCATGGTCATTCCAGTTTGACCACTTCTGCTTCCGCTGCTGCCTTCGACATACCTCAAGCGACTGTCAGAGCGATGGCTCGAGACAAGAGGTTGATCATCGGTGCCACTTTGCTTGTCCTGATCTTGACTTTCACCCTGATCGCTCAGCTCGCGGATGAATCGCAGTTGAAGCCCCTCTCCCAACTCACAAGATTCTATGGCGGTTCCGGATCTGCTCATGAGCCTATCGGTCCTAGCGATGGACTCGAGTCTGTCTTGGGCAACATAACGCCGGCGGAGGAGGATGGCTTCACGTTAGTCTCTCCGTGGGAGTAATACAACATATTCGCTGACACAGGGACATGCCAGCCTCATTGCACCCTCATGGAAGAGGCTCGATACGCTTCCGGACTGGATCAAACATTACGCCAGCGGCGACATCCCCTCTCTACGTCGCATGATTATCATCTGGCCAAAAGTCCAAGGCGATGCGCCAACCAGCCTACTGGACAATGTCACACAGTCCAACTATCCGATTCCTGTGATTATCGACCAACGCGAAGTCAACACCCTCAACGGACGCTTCCTGAAAATCGACGCCATCAAGACAAACAGCGTGCTCGCCATGGATGACGATATGTTGTACGACCCGAAAGACGTCGAGTTCGGATATCAGGTGTGGCGAGAATTTGGTCAACGGGAAAGGATGTCAGGCTTCATCGCCCGCGCAACAAACAAGGACAACACTGCCTACAATATCGGTGGGCTAAAGAGCTACAGTATGATCCTCACCAAGAGCGCCTGGTTCCACACCGATTGGATGCACGCCTACTGGTCGCAGGACGAGCGCATGACGCGACTCCGCAAGTACGTCGATGACCACATGAACTGCGAGGATATCTTGATGGCATTCATTCACGCACATCATACCAGGAAATCGCCCTTATACGTCAAACCATACAAGATGGTCGATACGGGCATGAAGGACGGCATCTCCGCGGCAGGCGACCACTTGAAGCACAGAGCCGCATGTGTCTCAAAGTTTGCCGAAGAGTTTGGACAGGATACATTGGTATCTTCGGATGCTGTCTTTCAAAGAATGCTGGACAATTATGGATAGACGTGCAATGCATGCCCGGGCATTGCATGTTCGGGACCATCCTTGGGCAATCCGTGCGGAAGCTTCACGTCCTGTTTTGAGGGCACCTCCTCGGCCTTCGCCAACAGCTCTTGATGCGCGCTTGAACATGAGGACGATCCACATTGTTTTTGCAGAAGCCCTGAACGCTAGACCGATCTTTGCTTCGGCAATGCTGCTTCCGACCTGCGTCCTGCACGCTGCAATTATCGACTGGCCATTGAACGAGCCACCGACACTCCCGAGCCAATGCAAACTTCGCTACCTGTTCAGACCATCTCAAACAACGCATCTATTGAGTTGTTGATGATGACCGTCAGTGCGGAATCAGGCTATACTGGCGAACTGGCATGGTGGCAGCCCGTTCGGCGTTGCATCTCGGACCCCGCTCCTTCCCAAAGCGACACGGAGATTCCCAAAGCGACACGGAGACGGATGGGAAGCTTGATGTTGACATCATCCTGTGAGGAGAACATCCATGCACACAGCATGAATCATCCACGTAGGATGCCATTGAATGCATGGCAGAGCGCATACATAATTACCGAAACTTGCCGTGTATGCTGATCACTCTCATGATTCTCGTTTCTACTCAATATGCACACCATGCGTTGCATCGTCGCTGTTGCAATCTCCCTGTGCGTAAATACCATTGCATCAAAAGATCGCTCTCTCGAGGGCAACGACTGGACTCTCTCCAATGCTCTACTCAACATTTCCGTACCGGCCGAGCTTCCTAGCTCTGCTCACCTTGATCTCTTGGCCAGCCAAGTGATTGGCGATCCATTATATGGCGCGAACAACTACAATCTTCGATGGATAGTATGGCAGAACTGGACCTATACATCTGCGCCGATATCTGATCTGACGTCGAATGCGAGCTCTACTTGGCTGCTGTTCAATGGACTGGACACTTTCACTTCGATTTCGTTTTGTGGACGGCATGTTGCCAGTACGAATAACCAATTCAGACAGGCACGTTCTCTAATGACAGATGATCATGCGAAAGCAATGGCTAATCGTGATGCAGTACTGGTTCGATGTGTCCGAGATTCTGAGCTCATGCAACGAGACAGACCGCGTGCTTGACATCAACTTTGGGTCTGCTCCGACTATCGCAGATGAGATTGCCAACCAACCCGGACAGGAAACCTGGCCAGAAGGCGTGCAGCAGCTCTACCAGTTCCCAAACCGATGGTTCATTCGCAAGGAACAGAGCGATTTTGGATGGGATTGGGGTCCAGCTTTCTCGCCTACTGGACCATGGCAACCGGCTTGGGTCATTCAACTGGTGGACGAGGAAGTCAAAGTGAGGAATACGTTGATTGACATTTATCGGCAAGGCCAGCTCAACAACATACCGCCCGATCAGAGTCAGTCTTGGGTAGTCAATGCCAGTCTGGACTACTTTGGTCAGATGCCTGAAGGTGCCACAATGACTTATCGTCTGATGAGCCTCGATAACCAGACGACGATTGCCAGCGGAGCTTTGAACAATGTGGTCATCACGGACTCCACTGCGACTGGAGATACGATCGTTCCAAGTAGCGTCGTGGATCTCTGGTGGCCAATTGAAATGGGTGATCAGGTATTGTATTACCTCACGATCAATCTCGTCTCCGCCAGAAACTCCACACTGGCAACCGTCACCAAGCGAGTAGGCTTCCGCACCATCGTTTTGAACAGCAATCCCATCTCGAACGAGCAGTTGGCTCAAGGAATCGCACCTGGAAACAATTGGCACTTCGAGATCAACGGTCGAGAGTTCTATGCGAAAGGCTCGAACTTCATCCCACCCGACGCCTTCTGGACGAGAGTGACACCAGAGAGGATCAGCAATCTCTTCGACACGGCCATCGCTGGTAATCAAAACATGCTCCGAGTGTGGTCCAGCGGAGCATACTCGCCAGACTTCATGTTCGACCTCGCTGATGAGAAGGGCCTTCTCCTGTGGTCCGAAATGGAGTTCGCCTGCGCGCTTTATCCTGTTGCCCCAGAGTTCCTCGACAACGCCCGCCAGGAAGCTGAGTACCAAGTGAGGAGAGTCAACCACCATCCATCACTGACATTCTGGGCTGGCGGCAATGAATTGGAGAACTTGGAATTGTACCTTGTGAACCAATCGGCCCCGGAGCAGTATGATCGCTATTTGGCGGAGTACGAGAAGCTGTTCTTGGAAACCCTGCTCCCGGTGGTGTATGGAAACACCAGAAGCATCAGCTATCAGCCAAGTTCGACGAGCAATGGCTGGTTGACCTTGAACCACAGCGCTCCCATGCCGATGGTGCAACGATATAACAACAAGACGGAAGGATCGATATACGGAGAGAGGGACTAGTGAGTATCTGACCATGTGCCATGAGGCTATTCACCACTGACACAGACAGCTATAACTACGATCCGGCGTCTCTTGGAAACGCATCTACGTATCCCGTCGGACGCTTCAGCAACGAGTTCGGCTACCACTCCATGCCCTCGATTCAGTCTTGGAGACAGCAAGTCGCCGAGCGAGATTTGCAGTTCAATTCGACCGTCATCCTGCAACGCAATCAGCACAATCCACCAGGGAACCTCAGCACAATGAATCTCGGCAACTCCTTGGCCGGCCAAGGCCAAATGACCCAAGCCGTGGAGATGTGGTATCCGATCCCTAGCAAGCAAAACGCCGCTGCGAATTTCTCTGCCTGGTGTCATGCCACGCAAATCTTCCAGGCCGAGTTTTACACTTCCCAAATCGAGTTCTATCGCCGCGGCTCAGGCCTGCCAGAACGCCAATTGGGCTCGCTGTACTGGCAGCTCGAGGATCTTTGGGTGGCACCGACCTGGTCCAGCGTCGAATACGACGGGAGGTGGAAGGTCCTACATTATGCGGCAAAGGACCGATATGAGCATGTCATCATTGCTCCATACTTCAACCGTACGACGGGCAACTTGAGCGTATGGGCTACTTCCGACTTATGGGATTCTGTCCAGGGCAAGGCGACGCTCACTTGGTACGATTGGAGTGGAACCAAGCTCGACGTCGGCTCGAATACTTCTTCCGTTGATGTGACGATCGGTGCCATCAACACCACAAAAATCATGGACACGAACACGACCGAGCTTCTGTACGGCTTGGACGTGAACAACGCCATCCTGCGAATGGAGGTCGAGGTCGAAGGGAAGTTGCCCAACAGCAACGCTTCGCGGACTTTCAAGCACGAGAATTGGTTTCACCCAGCCCCGTTGAAGGACGCCAGACTCGTGGATCCTGGACTGGTATACAGCTTCAGCTTTTCGGATGGCGGGAAGATCATGGTCACAGCGACTAAGGGTGTTGCCGCATGGGTATGGATCGACTATCCGGCCGATGTGGTGATGCACTTCGACAAGAATGCGTTTTGGTTGCTTCCGAATGAGACTGTGGAGATTGGCTTTACCGTGGTCAGTGATGAGACGAATGGGAAGTGGCCGGCGGATGTGACGGTGCAGAGTCTGTGGAACCAGACGTTGTCGGAGTGAGGTCGGAGTGCGTAGTGATGGTTAAGCTGATGGACCGAACGATGGACCCAGACGCCCCTTGTGACCAGTACTCGTCCCGACAATCGAATCGATGAATCTGATCACATCAATACAATGCAAAGCAGCGGAGTGATGCCTTTGCAGCACTTCCAAGCGTATGTTACATGCAATGATAGGGTCGTGAGAGTCCTCCGATAGTCATCATGGCGAGTGACCTGGGCAGCTGAGTAGTCAGTCGTACGTGGCGAGCGACATGCGCAGCCAAGTAGTCGTGCATACAAGTCAGGAAAGACGCACATACAAGTTGGCAGCTACGCTTACTAGCCGTAAAGATATATTAGTAGACATGCAAAGGAAGCGTACAGGCAGACTGGCAAGACATGTAGAATAGTCGTACATGTGACTACATAACACATAGGTAAGATAGCAGGACGCTCTGAATCGTCGTGCAATTGAGGTACCGCAACGGCCATGCAGTCGTACATGGCGGGGGACCCGGACGGCCAAAAAGTCATCCGGAGGATTTAGATCTGACACATGAACGTCGAAAGCAGAGCTGATGCATTGACTGTGTAGTGACCGAACTTGGAAGGAGTGGCTGATGATAGTGCAAGCGAAGTGAATGACTTGCTGGGCGGATAGTATGCTTCCGAGATTCAGCCGGCGCAGATCCTCAATTCCTCGACACGCGCGATGAACTCCACCATCTCATTGACATCGCCGACCACCTCTGCCCGCATCCTATTTCCGAACCACCAAGCTCAGTCATCACCAGAACTCAGGCGACTCCTGTCATCGATCGCCGCTATCTGGGAAACTTGCGAACAACCACACGAAGCCGGCCATCTCTTCCCATCGCCAGACCGGCGAGATGGACCCATATGGAAACTACGATGGCATGGACGCCGATGATGCCGGACCGAAAGTGACCATCCGTGAGGTGTGTCGATCGCGCAATACTGGACTCAAGGATCACAAAAACTGACCAGCGCAGACCAACAAAACTACCATCAAATTCGCCCTCTCCAACACCAGCCTCGCATTCGCCAACTCGATCCGCCGCACAATGCTCGCCGAAATCCCCACCATCGCCATCGATCTCGTCGAAGTCGAAGCCAACACATCCGTCCTCGCCGACGAATTCCTCGCGCATCGTCTCGGTCTCATCCCCCTCAGCACAAAAGGCGTTGAAGAAATGGTCGACTGGCGCGACTGCGACCAATGCGACGAACACTGCGATCAATGCAGCGTGATCCTCCGCCTCAACGTCGCGAATCGATCCAGCGACCAAAACCTCAAAGTCTTCGCGCGCGACCTCTTTGTCGAATCCGGCGCGAACGCAGGCTACAATCGCTCAAATGGGATGGGAAATTCCTCTGACGAACTGCCCGAGCGTGGACGCCCCATCGTAATGGATCGGGACAACCAAGGACCTCTCATCTGCCAACTGCGCCGCGGACAAGAGATCAAATTAAAATGCATCGCCCGCAAGGGCATTGCGAAAGAGCACGCGAAGTGGGCACCGACGGCAGCCATTGGCTTCGAATACGATCCTTGGAACAAGCTCCGTCACACAACACTATGGTATGAGACAGATGCGAAAGCGGAGTGGCCGCGACCGGAGAAGAACGGTGGATGGGAAGAGGAGCCGCAAGAAGGAGAACCATTCAACTACGCAGCGGAGCCCTCAGCATTCTACATTGAACTCGAAGGAACAGGCGTCATGCCGCCAGATCAGATTCTACATTCGGGCATCCGTGTATTGCAGAACAAATTGGCGGGCATCATCACGGAACTGGACTCAGAAGCAGCAGGACAGGACGCGAATGGGTTTGGCGGTGGGTTCAGTCCACAAGACGGTATGGCAAATGGAGGACAAAATACACAATACGGCGGACAGAGTGCGTATGGTGGAAACACGGCGTATGGAGCGCAGACGCCGGCGTACGGTGCTACAAGCGTATATGGACAGGCGACACCATATGGACAGCACGGACAGCGGCCATACTGAGCAGGCGACCAAGGATGAGGGTCTTTAAGTGTACTAGTACGGAAGGGCAGGGACTCTTGCAGCGATGGCGTTTGCTTGGGTGGCATGAAGATCTAGAAGGAAGCATCCCTGGTGCATTAAATCCACAGGCCTTGTGGCCTGGAGGCGCAGTGTCGGCTTGGAGGCCGCAATGCGGACAATTTGGGCGGGAGCGGCCAAGGTTCGACTGACGGCGTGGAGCGCTTGAATCTCCGTACGGCAAGACCTCTCAGCAGTCACACGAAAAAAGCTGAACTGCCGGCCGGCAATCAAAGCTTTGCCATGGCGTGAGTGACTTGGCAGAAGCAGTTGCATGTCTGCGACTGCCCCAGATTGAGGACACAGTAGCGCAGACTGGGGCCGAATGCGCCCATGGAAGAGGAAACGGGACTCGGTCTTGAGAGATGGTACAGCGCGATATTCATACAATACCACAACTCGACACTCCGCTGTCACTAAGAATTACCCCATTCCTCTTCAATCTGAGCCAGAATCTTGACACCGCCTCCACCATCTCGTCCAACTTACTGAATCTCCCCATCGAAATTGATCTTGAGACCTAGAACACACAAAACGTCAGCAAACCTCCTCAATCCATCATCAAACCATCTCAAACTTACTAGTCGGAAATGGAAAATACTGATCCCAATCCTCCGTCAAGTAAAGATGATAATGCCACTCCTCAGGCAAGACATGCTTATCGCCCGGCACAAACTCCTTCATCACCTTCTTGACGGAATGTCCCACGCTCTGCGTTCCCACACTCACAGGCGCGGGTCGCAAGTTATCCAGCCTGCCGATGACTTTCAACATCGTCGTTAGCGCGACGCGAGTCATGGGTAAGCCCATGCATTGATGCACGCCGTGGCCGAGGGTGATGTAGCTGTTCAAGTCTCGCGTCAAGTCGAGGGCGTCGGGGTTGGGGTAGGCGGCAGCATCGCGGGAGGCGGATTTGAGGTTCACAAAGACTGTGTCGCCCTTCTTGAGGTGGTGGACCTGTTCGCCGAGGAGAGGGGTATTGTCGACGACGGTAGTGTCCTTGGTGACGGTGCGGAAGATGGCGGTCTCGCCGTTGAGGCGAGCGCCTTCCATGAGGTAGTGCATCAAGGTGTCGTCGGCTTCCGGGGTGTCGAGTTTCGCGAGACGGTTGATTTCGGGGAGGTGGTCCTTGCCGGTGGTGAAGAAGTAGTCGAGGGCTTGGCCGAGGAGCTGGCCTTGATTAGCGACCATGCCGCCAGCCGTGCCCATAATGTTGCCCCAGACGAGGTCGTCGACGTCGACATCCTGCTTGCAGAGTTGGGCGATCATGTGCACGCCGTAGTCGCCAAGAGGACCATCGTTGGGCTTCACGACGTCGATAAGGGACTCGGCGAGTTTGCCAAACGTCTTCACGGATTGGACTTGAGCTTTCATGATGTTGCCGAGCGATTGAGTGGCGGCGCGGGCCTTTTGACGAAGAGGGAAGGACTTTGGTGGATCGAGGTCGAAGAAGACGCAGGTGAAGACTGCGGCCATGATGAGATAGAGTTGCTGTTCGGTGAAGATGCCCAGTGGGAACTTCTCCGTCTTAAGGGGAATGCTATTAATTGTCAGTATGATGCCTGTGTTCTGCTGTCTTGAGAAATGCTCACCTGAAGAGCTCAGCACAAAAGTGGACGTGAGCAAGGTTGCCGATATCACGGATGATGTCGACATTGTTCACGCCAGCCAGCTTGTACGACTTCTGCTTCAACAGTTCTGTGGTCTTCATTTCATAGAAGTCGCGGACAGCTGTAAGCCACTTTTCATTGCCGGAGGGAATGCCTGAGATGCTGTCAGTACATGCTTGCGACAGCCACTGCACTCGTATGGGTCTTACCTCGACTCGCATTGGGAGCACCTTGGTACATCGTCTTCTCCATCATAGCTCTCGACTTTGCGTTCTCTGGACCATCACCAGCCAGCATGAAGTTCTTGGCCTCGGGTCCCATCAGGAAGATCATAGCCGGACCCCAAGTGACATGGAAATCCTCTTGATTCTCAGTGACCTGCATACCAGCCGCATGGCTGAACAATGTAACAGGATGATGAGATGCCTTCGGCTTGTCGAAGTTGTACATGTGATCTTTCTCAAGCCCCTGGAGGATCGTTTTCATCTCATCGGGAATGGTCATTGGATAGTGCACGTAGACCGAACCTGGATCATAGCTGTTTGGCAACGCGCGGAGGAAGAGCTTGTAGAAGACGCAGCCGTTGTCGATGGAGAGGTCGGACGAGGCTTCTTGGAATCCCCAGTTGGTCAGAGATGCCGGAGTGTACGCCGTCGTGTAGAAGCGATCTCCACGAACAAGGGCGACAGCATCGGACAAGACGCCTCGAGAGGTAGTGTAAGATGGGCAAAGACCAGAACCGGGAAGTTTCGCCTGCTTGTCATCTTCGACCACCAGACCTGGGTAGAGTTCGACATCGTCGGGAGTGTTGTAGAGATGCTTGAGAGCCTCCGACACCTCCTTGTTGGTCGTGATGTCTTCAAAGGTCTTGTGTGGCTTGAGGTGGAAATGCTCGCGGAACTCATTTAGGGTAGCACACCTCCATGTGCGAGCCTGCTGGATTCCGAGGATCTCGATCGCCTTCATCACGGCCGGTACCTGTTGTGGGCCCATGGCGTTCGCACAATCCTCGATGCTGCTGGTCAGCAGGGCTGCAAGATCGTCGTCCTTGTAGTTGCCTTTGAAAGGACCTTCTGGGATGCGGTCCATCTTCTCACTCTTGAGCGCCGGGAAATCACGCTCGGTAGGATCTTTGCTCTCAGTATCATGCTGCATGTGAGCAAGAGTCATCAGGAACTTCTTCATGTTCTCAGGCTTCGCTGCGTCCTCGGCAGTCAAGCCATCAGGAAGAGGAAGCTCCTTGAACAGCTGCTGAGTCCACAGATCGTCACGTTCGGACACTGCGGAGTGCCATCTGTACACAAGATTGAATCTGAGAACATATCAGTATGAACCCTCCCTTACGACTTCTAGCAGATCACTCACTCAGCCGAGCACTGATTACCAGTTGCAACGGGAATACCGCCAGGTATGTCCACTCTAGGATCAAGCTGCCAGTTGTCGTCCGTGCGGTTTAGGTTGAGGATCGTTCGGACATAGTCGATTAGGATGATGTTGATGTAAAGCCCGCAAACGATCAGACGAGCTGTTTGGAAGAGATCATCATCGCGCTTGTTCAAGCCTGTCTCGCCATAACGATCAACAGTCACCTGTCTCGGGTTCTCCGTGAATCGACCATCTTCGTTGATCAGTGCCAACTGCTCAACAACATAGTTGTGATAGCGATTGAACATGATCAGCAGTGCACCGCAGCCAGGAGGAAAGCTCAGCAATCGAGTCTCGGCGAAGCAGTCTGGCTTGATCTTGCCGTTTTGAAAAGTGCGCATTGTCTTCTGCTCTTTCCAGTTGCTGCCATAAAGTGGTGAGAGGTCGAGGTAGGATGAAGTGTTTGAGATCCTCGCGTCCAAGTGGTCAGTTCTGAAAATGTCATGGATAATGATCGAGGCGAGGTAGAACAGCATGCTCGAGATTCGGTTCGGATGCTTCTCACCGGCCTCGTGCTTTCGAGCCATGACTGTGTCGAACAGGACTCCAGGATCGGGAAGGACGCCTCCCTGCTTGGACTTTGGGTTCACTGTGCGAGCGTATGGCATACCTGCTTTGCCGACATTTGGATATTTGAAGTTGTTATTGCTACCATCGGGCTGACGGAACTCGTACTCCTCGCCGAGAATGACATTGGGAGGGTGCTCGAGATCGTTCCAAAGTGTGGTAACCAGGGTTGTGGTGAGTCGATCCTGTAAGAAGCTCTCCGGGAGTTTTGTAGCAACAGCAATCATGCTTTCCATGAGATATTCCTTGTCGTCCAGATTTTCTCCCATAGCGGTGGACTTGAAGACCTTGATCAGACCTTCGATGTCGTCGATATCTTGCCTCGGAATATCCCTCAAGATCTCGCGGACATCCTTGGAGAATGTGTCCTTCTTCGGCTGCGGCAGAGCGCTTCCATCGCCAGTTTGGGTCGGCAGAGGGGCCCTGATCGCCTTCAAAAGAGTTCCAAGCTGCTCCATGGACTTCCGTGTATCTTTCCGCATCTGGTCGAGTGTGGAAAGCTGCTCAGGCTCTGGAGGGGCTGGAGCAGCAGAGCTGCCTCCGACCGGTGCCCTTTCCTTGGTGCCGTTCGTCTGCGCGGGTTTGACAGCAGAGGTACCATTTGCTCCTGCAGTCTTCTGGCCTCTGTCGCCATTACTTTTGTCAAGCCTCAAGCCTCGATGAGAAGAAAACCTTTTGAGAAAAGAATCCATCCTTGGTCTAGAAATGGTTATTAGCAAAGTACAGAGAGAGACATGCTGCAATCAAAGTCAAGATACGATGGAATCGGTGGCTTAGGGTATTCCGAGTAAATGGAGCTGCTCTGATCGAACGGAAGGGATGGTAATGGCTTGTCATATCGGGTTCTGGCATCGGCATGGTCGCTGGAACTGTGATGTCGCGGTCTCCGAACGGGTTGCGACTTCGACTTCGACAACTGGTGCTTCTTGTGCTTTTTGTCCCGAGCATCTTGTGGTTCTGATTGAAGGAAGCGAACGCTGGATCTCAGTTGAACCTCAAGGCCAGCTCCGATATCAGTATCGACTCCGCGGACGATATCCTCGAGCGTGATAGGCAGCTGCACTTCTCGACTGTCTGGCGGCTTGCACCACCGACAAGAGTGACCGAAGTGCTTAGCAGCGGTCGTTGACGCCATGGGATGTTTGCTCGTGATGAATGCTGTAAGGTTTCACTAGGTAAAAACCCTGAACCATGTGTCGTCCATTGGAGCGTGAACCCCAGGTCATTGCTTGAAGAGTGCCTGGCTTGTAGTCCAGTAGTTCTCGTTTCAGTCGTGGCGGGGCGCAGAGCAGGAGTATCCGGCGCATGGCAGATCAGGAGCATTGAGACTTTGTGTACTTACAATTCCGTCAAGAAGCCACCACAACGAGTGAGGTCGTACCTGCGTGCACAATTTGTTCGAAGTTGAATGAAAGAGTCAATGAGAGTCGGAGTGATCGGATGTTCAATTGGAGGAAGAAGACGATGGATTACTTTGTAGTTTGTAAGGTAGTTCAGCACAGGACAAGACGCCAAACCCCCGTAGAACTACATGCAGGCCGTATGCATGGATCTCGAGCGAAGCGACCCAGCTGCGGCTGGAAGGAGAGGCCGCTCCGTAGCAACAACCCGATACCGTAATGGGTCAGCTGAGGACGGAGGAGATTCGTCTGTCCGGCCAGTTATACACGACAATGTTCAGACCCACGACGGTCGCCAAGGTCTAGAGCTTGCAGAAGAGGACACTTTTCTCAGGCCACGTCGGCGTCTCCGAGCCTAAATGGCGTCGTTGGCTGGTCAGCGCGCAGCTGGGAATCCGCTATTGGATTGCGGTGGATGGGCGGCCTTGCGGAAGGAAGAGAATCCCCGTCGTGGTCGCGTCGGCAGAGGAGAAGTGTCATCAATGTGCATACCACGCGAGTTCTCATATGTATCTAGTACCACTATTGGCAGCGTGAGGTACCCTTTAAGCCGACGATAGAAGAGCATCGATCACAAGCCAAAGGTCATCAAAATTTGACCCATTCCATTGGACATTGACGATCGGGCCGAGCTCCGGCTGTGTTTCTTGCCAATGCGAACTCGATGACAGGGATTGAGATGTTTCCTCAGCATTGAAAGATCCATTCTCCTTTAACAACGTTGACTCCTCTGCCATATCGCGGTCATGGCGTCCAAACCAGTGACGCTGCAAGTCAAGCCTCGAGGTATCTCCAGATCTCTACCATAATCACTCCAACAACATCAATCTCACGAACCACAGGAAAACGCATCTCCAAACTGCCCACCGAGACGAGCATCTACATCCAAGGCAGCACGGGCGACCTCTACCAACGCATTGCCGCCGAATCCAACTTCGACATCAATCGCCTCCGCATTACCACCGAAGATGGAAAGCTCGTCCCGAACGACAAGCAGACTACGGTTGAGAGCGTGGGTCTTAGAAATGGCGGCACGATCCAGGTGAAAGACTTGGGTGAGTTTGGACCTCAATACATGACATCCTCACACAACATACTAAGTCAATGCCCAGGCCTCCAAATTGCCTGGCGGACCGTCTTCGTAATCGAATACCTCGGACCTCTCCTCATCCACCCGCTCTTCTACATCCTCCGACCATACATATACTCCAACGCTCCCGCCGAGCCCTCCACCCTACAATCCCTCTCGTGCCTCCTAATCTTCCTCCACTTTCTCAAACGCGAACTCGAAACCCTCTTCGTCCACCGCTTCAGCAATGCCACCATGCCCGCTTTCAACATCTTCAAGAACTCCGGCCACTACTGGGGTCTGGGAGGTCTGCTCATCGCAGCATTCATCTACTCGCCCACCCACGCGACTGCTGCACCGAGCAACCCGCTCCTGACACCCATCGCTCTCGCCTGCTACGTCATCGGCGAGCTCGGCAACCTCAACACCCATCTTGTCCTACGTGGTCTTCGCTCCCCTGGTGGTACTGAGCGCGGCGTGCCGAAGGGTCTGGGTTTCGACTGGGTGACTTGCCCGAATTACATGTTTGAAGCACTGGCGTGGTTGGGAATGGTGTTGATCACGCGATCGTGGACGACGGTGGTGTTCAGCGCTGTTGCGATTGGACAGATGGCGGTCTGGGCGCAGAAGAAAGAGAGGAGATATCGGAAGGAGTTGCCTGGGAAGTACCAAAAGAAGAGATTTGCTATGATTCCGGGTATTATCTGAGGGTATTCGAAGTGAAGATATTCAGAGCAGAAAGCATATGCTGCACTTCCGGAAACGCAGAGCCGAGTATTGTGGTGAGCGCAGAGTCCTCGAGAGCACGGGAGAAGTCAATCATTGGAATGTTGACTCCGGACTTTTCGCTCTGTACGAGAAGATGTACAGCATGAATCGATCAACAGAGATTGCAAGATAGAATTATGAACATGCAAGATATGCTGGACGGACATGCCAGTCTGGCTGCACACAAAATTATTCGTACCTGCCACGAAATTTGAGGCCTTCCGACGCTCTTGCCAAATCCGGAAGCCAGACATCACTTTGTAAAACACGAGACAAGAACTGACAATAGCAGTGATTCGTTCAAAGCCATCTGTAGTTGGCTTGTATTCGTTCATATAGATCATAAGACTACTTCTCCACAACATCTAAAGAGTGTATCGGAATCCCTCAAGACCTTCGATGATCTTGCCTCCCGCCGCCGCACGCTTGTTCGCCCTCCAGAACTTGAGCTCCATCAAGCACGTAATAACGACAACCAACGCACAAGCGATGATGCAAGTGTAGATACCAGGCACGTAGCCGGGCTTGTCCTGGGAGCGGAAAACGGTCGAGCCGATGATACCGCCGATACCGCCTGCGCCCACGAGGGTGGCAGAGGCAAGGGCACGCTTCCATTGTCCGCGGAGGTTGTTGGCTTGGTAGGAGAGGATGGTGGGTACATTGGCGTTGCAGGAGGTGGTGGCGAGGAAGACGCCGATGTAGCGGGCGGCTGGGCTGGTGGTGAAGCCGAGGAGGGGGAGGCCGATGAGTCCCAGGATAGCGTTCATGATGATGAGAGGTCCTGTTGATTGTTAGCACCACGAAACGGTTTCTGAGGTCCATTGATCATCATGAACGCGGGTCAAGTACTTACCACGAAGATGGTGCTTGTCTCCCCACCAGGCACAGCCATACTAGAAGCGAAGTCAGCGATTGTCGCGGTTAAGTGTGGGCAATAGCAGTACCATCCAGATTGCCGCAAATATATAGGGCGGTGCGATGAGGCACTCAGCGGTGTAAGCAGTGTAGCCCATGGACTCGTGGAGAATGATCGGGAGGAAGTAGGCGATAGCGTAGGTCGAAGTGGTGGTCAACATGAAGAGAGCGGCGAATCCCCAGATCTTGCTATCGCAGGCGCAGCGGAGGTAAGTTCCGAGGTTGAACTTCTCGGCGATGGCATCGTGACGATCCTTCTCAATGCGAGCGACGACAAAGGCAGCCTCCTTCTCTGTGAGGAAAGGAATGGCGAAGGCCTTGGTCTTGGTAGCAGCCTTCTCGGGGAAGTCGGCAATAGTGAAGGAGCCGATAGTGGCGACAATGCAGGTCAGGAGTCCTTGCATGATGAAGATCCATCTCCAACCAGCGATTCCTGGAAGAACGCCTTTCGGAGCGTTGGGCTTGAGCTTTGTTGGACCGTAGTGTTGTCCGAACTCAGGGCCAATATCTCCGAGGCCAGCCATCTTGGAGAAGCCAAACGCCAAAATTCCGCTGAAGGCGGAGCTCATGCTGCCGATGAGGTAGAAGACGGCGTAGCGCTTCTGGAGGTCGTAGCGAGGGTACCAGCAAGAGAGAAGGTAAGCACAGCCCGGGAAGAAGCCCGCCTCGAAGATTCCAAGGACCAGGCGGAGGGGGATGAGCTGTGTCCACGATGTCAAGAATCCGAAGGTGATCATGGTGGCTCCCCAAAGGAAAGTGATGGCAGGGAGGAAGGCACGAGGACCAAGCTTGCGGAGGATGACGGTTGCTGGAGGTTGCAGAGCGACGTATGTGATGAAGAAGACCAAGACGATCGTGCTGTATCGGAAGCCCTTGGCCAGCTGAAGGTCGACACCCATACCAGCGACGACGGCGATACCAGTGTTGGTACGATCCATAAGAGACACCTGAAGAACGGTCAGCCGTGGCTCGGACGCAGAACGATGTAATGGCTAAGTGATCTTACGCAGTACATGAAGCCAAGCGTCAGGACGAGGCGACGATCGATCTTCCAGATCAACTTCTTCTGCTCTTCAGGAGTGAAGGCATTGATGGCGGCCTCGTTCTGGGAAACGACCGACTCATCAGAGACGGTTCGCTCGAGGTATCCGACCTCGACGGTCTTCTCCAAGTCGTGTCTGTTGTCCATCTTGACGGAGGCAGCTCTTGGTTGTAGTGATGAGAGGAGGGAGGGAGAAAGGCGAGTGGAGCTGATGGACTGAACAAACCTGGGGGATTCTCGACGTTCTTATGTACAAATGCGAGAGTGGACCCATGCTCGCCACTCCTGTCCGATCCGGCCAGAATCCTAGGAGCCATCTCGCGTCCCCGATCACACGATGCTGGGGAAGTGGATACGGATGTTGGCGGGTCGAGTCTCGACAAGCCACATTTCGAGGACCAGACCGTCGCGAAATGTAGTTTCAGAAGGTATTCCCCAGAGTGAGGAGTGCATCCACTGGATTTCGTGGGGTTGAGTCCGGGGCTAGCCTCGAAGCTTGCTGGCAACCTTAATTACTCCAGCGGAGCTTGGTGGTCTTTGGGTCCAGATTCAAGCCACACTGCATGGCGGGCAAATGGCGGGTCAGCGCGCACATGGCTTCGCATTGGTCAAACGCTCTCGCCGTACAGATTCCCGTGCATTTCGGATCCGGTCGCTCGCCTCCGCTTGTCCTTTCGCCAGTCCGCGACTCGTTCTAGCTTTCTCGCGCGTGTCCAGCGCGTGGTCCGCATGCTAGACGAACATTCTAGCTCCAGTCGCTCGCTTCCTGTTTCTTGGAACTTCCCGGTCTGGGCAACATTGCTCAATTCAGTTAAGATGCCATGCCGTTGCTTGACCAAGCGACAAGGAAATGGCAAAGCTTCAAGCGTGGACGCCAGTGAAGTGAATGAGTTTACAGGCTGCATCCCTGCTCTCGCAAGCCGTGGCACCCTCCGCCCGTCTGTGTCAGTGTGGCAGCAAACATCAATGCAGAACACTGCAAGGTCGGAAGTCGATGATGGTGCGATTCGTGCTTCTCAGCTGCCTTCCAGAGTACCGCACCAGTCAAAGTGGACTGATCAAAGCGATAGAGAGTTGTGTCGATAGTCCCGTCTGCCCAGACGCTTATTCCTGCGCCAAGGTCTGGGCTAGTCAAACCTCCTCGGGGTTCCAAAACGGCTCTTGCGGGAAGTCGCGCAGTCCATTACGAGGCTCGTGTCAAATACTAGAATACAGGCAGGACAAGCCGGACGCATGCCTCTTGTACCTCCTATTTGTCTCCTCCAAGCCTCAAATGCGGGGAAAACCGTCAAAGTTTGGCATTTCTTTGCAGAAAGGCTTGTGGTTACTGGTCAGTCTGCCACCCTTTGGTCCAGATTTCTGCGCTGACACTCATGCACCTCGCGGAACTACGCTCGCGTGCCGCCACGCATTTAGAAGCACACCGAGGTGCGCAACGTAAAAGATCAGGTCACGTCGGCCTGTCCGATCGGTGGGAGCATTGTTCGGATCCGGCTCAACAATAGTTCGCTGACAACGCCAACATGTGTACGAGTATCGAAGTGTGGAACGGTAGGTTCAGGCTCATCAATCACCCGTAAGGAAGCGAGCAGTTGGACTTCGAGTTCCGACCCTCGGGTGGTCTCGGCTTCATTTTTGAGATCTCTGCGGTGTCGTGGCGACGCAGCAGGCGGTGTGATTCAGACACCTCAGCAAATCTTGTGACTTGAGAGCAAGTTGCAGAATGCAAACTGCGGTTTCCTGAAGTAGAGATTTGCAAGCGCTTCTTGGTCCGGAAGGTGCCTTTTCACTAGTTCATGCCACCGGCCTTCAAATGGCGCACCAAGAGTTCAGCCACTCCGTTGATGTGAATGAGGCTCTTTGTCTCGCCCATGCTTAAATTGTCACTCAAACATGGGGTACGGGGTAGTCAGTGAGCGGTAGCGATGGTCGGCTCTTAATGTCGGCAGGTTTTCTCGGTGCTTTCCAAAGTTCAGGAGGCAACCTGTAGCCGAAGGGCGCTGTACAAACGTTGCGCATAGACCGCTCGAGAAGGCAGAAGACCAAGATGTCTCCGGACTTGTTGTCATAGTCTTGCTCGCAATGAAAGCCGCACTCTCGTAGCATGTTAGTCCGGAGGTCCAAGATGAATGGCGATTTGCGAGTTGGCCACGAACATGGATAGCGATGCCTGGGAATCCAGATGCCAGAGACCAAAGTATCGGGTTGACTGAATCATGGGAACTTGGACCGAGCTGCGTTTGGCCTTCGAGCAGAGAGCGCGCTATTATTCAGTTGCGTTCGCCCAAGTTCATGCTGCGAACGCGCGACTCCTCATGCGGAATGGCGTCCGTCAATGCAAGGCGTATGTGCTCGTCGACAGAGTTTCGTCGATATCGCCAGGTCTTCCGGCCAGCGTGACATGCCATCTGTTCCGCACAAGCACATGTCGTCCATCAGCGGACGAAGAGCATTGTCATGTGGTCGGAGATGTACAGAAGAGTGATGTTGTTGATCGACCCTTGGCCATGCCTGTAACGTTGAAGATCTACAGCGAGGATCCATCGTCCATCATCGCGGCCCGCCGATTTCGGACACGGAGTCATCGTCACCTTATCGCAAAAAGTTTCGTCCCCAACGACAGTAACCTCACCTCTTCCTCACTCTCACACTTGACCTCATTTCGAGCACTTGTTGACATTCTACCCTCCCAAGATGTCTGTCCGCTCGTGTACGGTTCGAATTGCTGGAGCTCTCCGGACGCAGAGTCGCAGCCTGCAGTCCGTTCGACGAGGTTACGCTTCAGTAGCAACGGCGGCTTCGTCACTCCCGCAAGAAGCGAAAGATGCAATCGAGGTCCGTGATCGACGGCAGGACGACGTGACAATGTGCTGATACCTCCCACAGAGAGATGCCGCTCTTCGAACACCCGATCCATCCTCCGACTCGCAAGCCCACCGACTCGTCAGCTCATATGCGCCATATATGGTCGCGACCTATGTCCGACCTCCGCCTGTATTTCACAAAGGAGAAGGATGCTATCTGTATGACATTGATAACAGGCAATACTTGGACTTCACTGCCGGCATCGCTGTGAACGCTCTGGGCCACTGCGATCCGGAGATGAGCAAGATCATGTACCAGCAATCTCAAACCCTGGTCCATGCATCGAACTTGTACTACAACCCCTGGACTGGTGCATTGAGTCAATTGCTTGTGGAAAAGACCAAGGAAGCAGGTGGCTTCGATTGTGCAAGAGCGTTCATCTGCAACTCCGGCAGCGAGGCCAACGAGGCCGCCATCAAATTCGCTCGGAAGTACGGACACAGCACACAACCAGATGGCAGCAAATATGAGCTTGTCAGCTTTCACCAGTCATTCCACGGCAGGACCATGGGCTCACTCTCTGCCACTCCCAACCCGAAATACCAAAAGCCGTTCGCACCCATGTTGCCCGGCTTCAAGTACGGCACCTACAACGACATTGCCGGCATCAACGATCTCGTGACTGAGAAGACATGCGGTGTGATCATCGAGCCAATCCAAGGAGAGGGTGGAGTGAACATCGCAACACATGAGTTCCTGCTTGCTCTGCGAAAGCGATGCACAGAGGTTGGTGCCGTACTCATCCACGACGAGATCCAGTGTGGTCTTGGCCGGACAGGAAAGCTTTGGGCTCATGCCGACTTGCCGCGCGAGGCTCATCCTGATATCGTGACCACCGCAAAGGCCCTCGGCAATGGCTATCCTATCGGAGCCACTCTTGTGACCGAGGATGTGTCGTCCAAGATTGTGACCGGCGACCACGGAACGACCTTTGGAGGCAACCCACTCGGCTGCAGACTCGCACACTACATCGTGTCTCGTCTGTCCGACCCTGAGCTGCAGAAAGACGTTCTGTTGAAGGAAGCTCGCTTCCGCAAACACTTCACCCGACTGCACGAGGCCTTCCCAGATGTCATCGAAGAGGTCCGCGGTCGTGGATTGATTCTCGGACTGCAACTCAAGAGCGACCCCACGCCTGTCATTACAGCTGCCCGCGAGAGAGGGCTGTTGGTAATCACATGTGGTACCAACACTCTTCGCTTTGTGCCGCCGTTGATCATCTCCAATGATGAGATTGATCAGGGCATGGGTATGCTGGAAGAAGCCATGACTGCCGTTTTCCGTGAGCCTGGTCACATTGAGGGTACAGATGGCCAGCAAGAGATGAGATGATTGACGAACATCGCCGAGATAAGGGCGCCGTAGGAGCATCTGGGTGCCGCGAGAGGATGGCCGGAGCTCATTTGAATACTTGATGCCCTTTGTTTGCGCATGCGGAGACAGCAGCTCGAGATCACGGGATTCATGACGCCGATATTGGAGTTGGCCTACAATGTAAGAAAGCGCCTTCTGGCAACAACCGCTTCTCTCCCGCTGAAGTTGACAAAGGTCACAGCGTTCCAACCATTCCGCCCGGTGACATACCTTTATGCCTGGCCACATCGAGAACAAAAGTCTGGTCTTGGCGTTCACGTGCGCGCTCCTGCCTCATTCGGACCATATCCGCAGACTGGACAAACTTCGGCTCGACACAATTGAGGTTTATAAGAACAGAAATTCTCTCGCCACAGCCAATGAGGACGCTCATATGCAGGAAATGGTGGACGCACCAAAGTACATGCGATCGGTCTCAAACCAAACCAAGTTGCTCCATGCCAACGACTTTTCAGTCTAACGAGCGCGACTGGTTGAGTTATTCGGGTGTCAATCGCTCCGGCGATTGGGATTCGACTTTTTGCTACGACATCCAAAGTCCGCGAGTTTGATTTCTGGCTTTTGGATCATTTTGCTCCCACTCCATGCAGTGCGCTCGCCGGTGCGCTGGTTTTACAAGTTGACCGTCACAGCGTTCAAGCCATCCCGTCCGGTGACGACTGCCGGCCACATCCGAAGTTACAGTCTGGTCTTGGCGTTCACGTGCGCGCGCTCCTGCCTCATTTGGACATCTCATCGCGGGGATCGGGCCGACTCCGGGACTTCCTGAATGAACGTTCATGTAATTGAAATCTCACTGGCTGCCACCAATGAGGACGCTCATGCAGGAAATGGTGGACGCATCAGAGTACGTGCGCTCGGGTAAAACCGAGGCGGTGTGAAACCAAACAATGTTCCTTCGGGCGCATTTGTCGAGTTATGTTCGATGGTACGAGAGCGACCATGCCGTTGGCTAGTGATCGAAAAGTCGAACTTTTTGCCATTTCAAACCTTTTGCCATTATTCGATGCAAAGGCCGCAAGCCTATGGAGAGGTGCGCTCGGGACCAGCCTCGGGTGTGTGGCCCATTACGTTTTGCAGTGCGCACTATCGCTGCATCACTGTCGCTACCTTAGCGTTCAGCCGCTCCTGCCCCTTTCCGGACACCGTTCGCAAGCTGGACAAACTTCGGCTCAACGCGATTGAGGGGTTATAAGAACAGGAATTCTCTCGCTACAGCCAATGAGGACGCTCATTCGGTACCAAACCAAACAAAGTTTCAACAACTGCGTTGAGTTATTCGTCAGGCGGTATCGAGGATGCCTTGGGTTCGCCCCATGAGCTAGTGTCTCGCAATTCGATTTTTGCCCTTTCGATACAAAGTCCGCGAGTTCGAATTGATCGAACTTTTTGCCTTGGACGTTACAAACGGGATTTGAAGCCGGACAGACCCAGAACAAAATCCTGATGGAAAACCAAGACGGGGCTCTTCTTTTGCCGGCCAACGGATGACTACCAAATGGTTGTCGACCGTGGAAATTGAGAAGCAGACACTCATACCATACATATCTCGAGGACAGTTGAGCTGCAGTTTTCATAGCTGCGCAGCTGGCCAAGAGGTTCCTTCCTAGTTCGGGCAAGCGCCGCTTCATATGACTGATCAAACCTGGACGCTCCCGCACGCAACCCCACCACCGAAATGCGTCTGCATGAAGAGATTTCGTCCGCTCGTCCTTCTTCATCCTGAACACTCTCTCCAGCAACTCGAGCCAGCATGGCCGTGAGTACTCGCGCGGTTTCCCTGTTATCGATACAAGAGTGCTAATAATCTCATCCAGAGACGCAAGCACAAACTGGCTCGACTCGAACCGGACGAATACATCGCGCGCTACCATCCTGACGCCAGCACCCGCACCGTCATCCCCATCGGCTACCGCCCACGAAATGAAATGACGTACACTGTCAATTACAAGCACGACATTATGAGGGCAGTTCAGACCACCGGTAGTCTGGAGCTCGCCGCCTATACCATCAAAGCCGTCTGTCATGAGCGCAAGCAGCAGTACCCGAAGTCTAGGCGCGAGTGCAATCTCCAGGACCTGAAGAAAGTCCGGCAGAACCCAAAGCGCTTCCACTTCGCTGTCTACGGGAACATCGACCCTCCAGCGGCCAGGGCTCCCATTGCGACACAGGACAACAATGGCGCCGCTGTCGTTGCGAATGCTTCCATGGCAGTGAACGATGCGGAGAAGGATGAGGGCGCTGCGCTCAATGACGACACTCTCGACGACGGCGCCACAACGGCCACCAATACCACAAACACCGTCACTGCGCTCGAGAGCAGCGGAAGTACCGCTTCACATCCTGCGCCTGCTCTCACCGAGGGCCCCAGCGACGGCGGCACCTCCCTCACCGCCAGCACCACCATCGCCGATCCTGCGGACGACACCGCTCCGCCGGCAAACAGCAGCCGGAAGAGAAGCAAAGCCCCTCCCAGCCAGCAGAGCGAAGGTCCCGCGCAGCGCGTTCCTTCGGTAAGTCGAATATTTGCCCCGACAATGAGCCAGGTACTAACATGATCCCAGACCAATCACCGTGATGCCGCCCGCGTATTGGCCATCGCGCATACACTACATGCCGCTGCGGCGGGCGTGCTCGAGCCATCCGGTCGACTGTCGGCTAGATCGATGAGAGCATTCCAGATGGCGTTGCTCAGCGCGCTGCGGCGTGCTCACAGGGGGCGTTGATCAGGCGCACTGGAGCATGTTCATGGGAAAGGGGAGTTCTAGCGAGGTGCCCTTCTCTGCAACGCCGACAAGGTCTGTGGCAGTGACAGTGAGAACGTAGTGTGGAACGGCAGGGACGCGGCTGAGCTATCAAAGTGTTCCGCAGCTGTACTTTGTCGCATTTGGTAGATAACTCATGCGTGGGAATGAATACCAAGATGTGCTGCCAAGCTCTCTGTACCCCTTTTCAACGTGTCCTATCCATGAAGCTTTTGGAATGTTTTGCTAAGTCGCCGTCCTGCTACTTTATGTGGACCGTTAACGCTGGGTCATGTGCTGCAATCATCTCCATTGGGATCTCCGTCGGCTCCGACAATGTCGTCAATACTCTACGTACAAGCGAGGCCTGAAGTGGAGAGAGCATTCAGCCATACCATTTGTATGTCAGGAAAGATCAAGTTGCCGCACGCCGCAGACGATGGACAACCTGCTGTGTGGATCGCAAACACTCGGCGGCGGGTTGCAACCGTCTCCGCCGGTTCGTTCGCTGACTCCGCCAACACTGTCCATATTGTGCGACCCAGCGAGCATTGCAATGGAGAAGCATCGGCTGTACATGCTGAACACCATGGGCCGTCTCTGCCGGTGCATCGCTGGCTCCGACAACGCCGTCTCTACTAGGCCTGTAAGCGAGGTCTACGCTGGAGAGACATATTAGCTGTATAGACTCGTGGTGCAACCTTCCAACACTCATACTTTCAAGCCGATGTTTCGAGTTGTGAAAATGCTAAGAGCCATCTCCGCCGCTTCGTTCGCCAACCCCGACGAGACTGGTCATGCTGTGCGCTCAAGCGAGGTCTACATCGAAGACAGCAATTGGCCATACACATACTGGAAATGCTGAAGCCAGTCTCAATGTCCAAGCCAGACTGCTCGCCATCCAGGAAAACACTGTCTTTGTTGTGCATCTAAGCGAGCTCTGCATCGGGGAGAGGAATCAGCCGTGGACACTGGAAATGCTGCGGCCGGTCTCAGCCATGGTACTCGGAGTATCTGATAACGCTGTCTTTGATAAAAGTCCGAGAGAAAGTTCCGCAGCATAAGGCAAGCTGGAAGCTCTGGTCCCTTTCAGGCAAAATGCTCGCTGACCCACCCACACACCACTGCCGTTATTGTGCGGATCAGCTAGGTGGGCATCCGAGGGATGAACCTGGAGGGATGTCAGCCGCGCAGACTCAATGCTGAGGCCCATGTCAGGCAAAGTCCTCACGATAACACTGTCTTCCCGTGCCTTTGCGCGAGGCGGGTAACGAACAGAGGCTGCAGCCGTGCACGCTGATTGCTGATTTCCGTCCCGGCCAAAGTGTTGGCCAGCTCCGATGATGCTGTCCGTTTTGTACGATTGAGTGAGGGTTGCAACGGAGAGAGACCTTAGCCGTGGCATGAATGCCGTGTATCATGAAAAGTCGTCTCTGGGTTGTATTACAGGTACAGTATTTCGCACAGTCTACCATGTCAAATGCCTTCAAGCTGATGCCATCTTCTGTATCTTTCTGCTCCAGCTCATGCTGTGCCGTTCCGAAGGCCCTGGGCCCAGGCCACGTCTTTCTAGCCTTTCTGGAAAATCATGATCGGTTCAATTCCGGTGGCAAGCCTGGTGCTCTTTTGCCTTACCAAACAACGCCTCGCCTTAAATCCCAAAGCCATCACTGAGCTTCTATGCCCGCTCAGCACCATCATTGGCAGCGCTCGCCTTGGAATTACTCCAGCCCTCGTCTCCAACATATCCACCAGTGCCAACGCCAATCGCAAAGGCTCTATCCTTGCTGCGTGCGCCCCAAGCCCAACCCTGTCCACGAGAGATGGGGAGATGGTACCATCGAAAAGATACCCAAGCTGTGAGGATGCCGATCAAGCTCCCGAAAATGATATCAAAGCCAAAATGATAGTACTCGGCCCATCGTGTCGAGCAGATGTACACCGCAGCGCCGACGGGTAGCAATGCCGGGATGACGAGGTAGTTCGGAGGTGAGGCAGCGGTATTCCGTACGGAGAGCGGATCGGCTTGCATCTCAGCGGCATCTTCGATTTCGCGCTTGGTGTCCAATGAGTCGCCGCGTGCGCGGTTGGCATGGAGAGGGAGGAGCTCGTGGTCTGAGGATCTCGGCCGCAGTGTTTGGGTGGTGTTGGTCACATACGGGAGATGTGGGATCGCAATCGCAAATTTGGAGCACAGGAAGAGAGTGAGGTACAGCAGACCCGCCCACGACCAGGAGGAGTGACCGCTTGGGAATGAACGGAACGCATCATCTAGGTCCTTGAGATCGGTCGAGGTGCAGATCGTGAAGCTAACAAGGGACCATCGGATGGAGATGTCCTGCCCGTAGCCACCGACGATGTATTCGGAAATGTTGTCCAGGTCCGGTCGGCATCTCGCAAGCATGTTCGGTCTCGGCTTGCCGAACATGTTCTTCATTCCCTGCGTAATGAACAAAGCCGTCGCCAAAGAAAGACAAAGACCAGCCAGGCCCTTTTCCAGCTCCCATAGCTTTAGGCGAATTGTTTGTGAGCGAGGCGAGTTGCGACGGGTCCCGCGTCCAGGTACCAACAGGAGAGCGATGGCAGCGATGATGATGGCCGGCACCACAAGACAGACCACTGCAAGAATCCAGAGCGGTATACTCTCCTCGATGAACGGGTACGAGTTCTCGGTGCTCAGAAGTGTGAATGGTCGATGTCTGGGGCTCACATAATTTAATCCGCCGCCTGCTGCCGCCAAAGCGAGAATGACAATCCAGTCCAGAATGTACGAGAAGATGAGCTTCTTGGACATCTTTCCCATGTGCTTTGCCGCGCCTAGAACGGCATCTTTGTTTGATGCCGACCTCATCGTGTGAGGCGGGCGATCAAAAGTGGGTTGTTTTGGCGAGGACGAACGCGAGAATCCAGAAGGTCCAGATGAAATGGTTGGAATGCGCCGAAAGCTCTGAAGAATCGTGGCGTGGAGCAGGAGACAATTGATGAAGAAAGACGCCCGAATCACGACCAAACGTCAGCAAAGGAGGCTGTTTCGGAAATGATGAGAGGAAGGAATAGAGTAGCGTAGAGCATACCTACCTTAGCCAATGATGTGGCGCGGGCATGTCGCCGGCGGACTTGCAGTGCTTGGCTGTCTCGCCTCGCGTTGTGTCTCGAAGGCCTCGTCATCGCCAAGGGCGGCAGTGCTGGGCAGTTAATACCTCATCTGGCGGCTGCGGTCTTTTCTCCTTCCGTATGCATACACTGCCATGCCACTATGTTGAGAGCAATGCAATATACCCAATTCATCACTGAAAGGACAAGGTGAGGTGGCGATAAAGGTTCAGGCCGTTGTCGCTTGTCGAGGTTATCGCTGACAGCAGGGGCATGAGAGGGCCCGTGCCACTTGCGGTGATGAGACGGTTGAAACACGACCTACATCCCCTCGCCGTCGCCTCTCATGTTCTTGCTCCGGCGTTGAAACCGACAGAGACTGCGAAGGAAGATCGATATCGAAAATGCAGAGTTGCAGAGTCGCAGAGAAGTGCACTGACTGGCTTACTTGTTGCTTGCGGCGTTGGCCGATTTGCACGGCGTGGAGTCCATACTATGCAAGAAGGAGCAGCAGGGATCGCAGTACGGTAGGTTCTCAGCTCTCGCCGTGAGCTATCCGGAAAACTCAGCGCACAGGATCTACAGGAGGAGTCTCGGTCCGACATCTTGAATACTGGCTTTCTTGGCCGCCGGGCATGCACATGCTTGTCCACGAGGAGCTTGAGACTCGTACGACTGAAGGAGCGTGGTTCTCCCGGCTTGCTCATCTCACCCTCATCGCATATTTATCTGGGAATCGAGGTAGCGAACTGGACGCTGGAGCTCGCTTTGAAGAAGTCCATGGCGAGCTTGATCTCTGATTTCCGCTGAAAGGTGATGTCGAGGACACTTCCACGGCTGTCGTGTGGACTACAATTTCTTTGGCTTGGCTGTCCGTGAAGCGCATGGTCTTGTTCGCATGGCTGCAGAACCACACGCCGAAAAGCTGCAGCACGGTGCGTATAGCGTGTCTGCCGGATTTCCACTGACTCATCGACTTCAGCAGTATACTCCCTAACAATCGCCTCTCGGCCACGATCTTCTACAGTAAGCTGAGAGGAATCGATACCACATCAGCTGCCAAATACTGTACAACTGCAATCGGCAATGCAGATACGGACTCATGCACGGACATGACTACGAAGGAGGGAATAGACGTTGTAGATGGTCCACTCCTTCCGTATTTGGGTAAGCGTAGATTCACCACCAATGCACGTGAAAGACTACGGACTCGCCCGCCCGTCCGTGCACTTCTAATCACTTGTTGGCCTCTGGACCTCGACTTCGACCTCGATCCTAACATCTACATCTTTACATCCCCCTCGACCTCGACCTCGAACTCGACATTCATCTCCACCACCCTGTCTAGTCTCCGGGACTCCTTGCGCACCAGCACTATGGCCGTAAGTACTCTTCGTCAGACGTTTCCACTACCCTCCACTTGGACTGACCTTAGCAGACCCCCACTTACAACCGTGGACCTTCCGCATACCAGGCCAGCATCAAAGCTATGACCAACAACCAAGTCATGGGACACATCGAGACCCGTGTCGCGCAGATCCAGCAGATGATCGCCCAAAGATCCGGCCAGCCAAACACGGAGACCTTGGCGGTGCAGAAGCAGATGGACGACGTGAAGAAGAACATGGAGACGGCCAAGGAAGCTGCCACTCGCGCCGGTGCCTTCACTGGTGGACAGTCGAAGCCTGACGGACAGTCTGATGATGAGCTTTCGCAGATCGCCGACAAGGAGATGGCCAAAGTTCTCGCTAGCGCTCAGCTGCTCGGAGAGAAGTTCGCCCGCGCAGGCTTCCTTGTGAAGAAGTAGACGCAAAGCGGCGGTACGGTTGACAGTCTCCCACGTTGATGTCGGCATTCTGCGGGACGAAAGGCATACTTCGGTCAGAGACGACTAAGGTAAGGGGACAGATTTCTAACATTCAAGGAGTTTGAACCTGCGGCTCGAGTCGCATTTGCAGAATATGCGACACCAATGACATGGCTACTATCATGGTTTCAAGCTGCGAGTGGAGCTTTTCGCGCACTCGGTACGAATGTCAAGTAGTCCGGACAGGCAAATGCAACAATCTCTTCATTTGACACTCTCACAGCTGCATATAACGCAGAAGAATGCGGCCTCATAAGAGGATATGACTACGTGAAGGTACGTGAACTGCTCCTTCCTGATTAGGTCGTCTAGGTGCACGTGAAAAGATGCGGTTCAGCCCGCCCGTCCGTGCGCTTCTTACTGCTCCTATACCTCGACTTCTACCTCCATCTTCACTACTACATCGACCTCGACATCTTGCTCAGCTTCGAAGATCTACCACAACATCATGGCAGTAAGTACCAGACTCCCGACCTCACCTTTCCCATGCCTTGCCTGACCGTAGTAGGGTTCGACCCAACCTAACACCGCCTCGGCCTCGGCCTCGGCCTCCCAACCTAGCGCAAAGGTCCAAGCCAACATCAAGATCTTCGAGCACCTCGACGGTCGCCTCGCACAAGTCCGCACGATTGCTGCCATGCAAGTCGGCCCGCGCGCCCAAGCAGCAGAGAAGCAGATGCTGGAGGTCGACAACAAGATGAAACTGGCCAAGGAAGCCTGCGCCCGCGCGGGAAAGATCCCCGGAGACCAGAGCAACCCACAGGGGTTGTCGCATGCTCAGCTGGAGCAGGCGTCCGGTGCGACGTTCCTTCAGCTCATCGCAAGCGTCAAGGCGCTGTTCGACATCTTCACTGGTGCGGTCAACTAGGCGGCATGGTGGATCTGGTGTGTTTAGTGGTATGCTTGAATGGATGGTGGTTGAGTGGTCAGCTGGAGTGTGCATGAGAGCGAAGTCAGTTCGAGGAGAACGGGCAGTGACGTTGATTACGGTAAAGCGAGTACAATCGGTCCAAGCGCACCGACTTGTTCGGGTTGGGATCATCGAATGCAGCGACGACTTGAGTCGCAGATACACACCCTTCACCGGCCCAATGCTCAGGCTGCGACTACCGTGCTGTAGCCTCAGCCTGTATGCGTAAGCCCGCGATAAGCTGTGCTCCTGCGCCGCAGTATCGAGGGAACTCTGGCACACAGTTAGCGAGAAATCACATGCACTGTACAGGGACAATACAAATCTCGTCTCACATCCGATTTAGTCCGAACAAACAGCCCTCGATCCTCAATGCAAGTCCGACCAAAGACCATTCTGATCTTCGAGGTGAGCGTGAAGTCAGTAGTCGTGTCGTTCCTTCCAGAGTTGAGCAAGCGTCGAAGCACGTGAAAGAACACTTCTTGGCGCTCGTGCGTGCGCTCCCGCTTGCACCTTGAACAAATACCGGAATCGATCCCAACCGCCGGTCTTCCTCTAAGACACCGATCCTCGCTGCGCGATTGACCTGGCCGGCCTAGCAGATATGGCAGTAAGTACTCCACTCAAAGCCTTATCCCTTCCGCCAGCCTGAGTGATCGCCAACTCCCCATCTTAGCTCCCTGCGCAGACTAGCGACGATCGAAAGGATGCCACTGCCGAGACGAGCAAAGGGCAATTCGAGTCTGTAGGGGCGCATCTTGCAGCGATTCAGCAGAGCGTCATCGACGACATACGAGAGCCCAATGAGCTCTCACAAGCATTGCAGAGACATTTTCACAAGACCATCAAGAGCCTGAAGGTCGCCAAAGATGACTGCAACTCCATGGGTCTAGCTGCCAGAGCCGAGACACTTGCTCAGCTGGACGAGCTGCAGAAGCAGGGAGCCCAAGCTGCCGAGAGTCGGGACACCCTCCGCGAGAATTTGACGCTGCTGGGAACCCTCATGAAGGACTTCGACAATGCTGGTGGTCGGGGAGTACATTCTGCGGACACGCATACAGACAATCTCGACATTCAATGCTGAGGCTACGAACTTGGTCGAGCCTTCAGTGCACCTCTACGATAAGCTGTGCACGGTGTATCGAGGGAAGGTCTAGCGAACAATTAGCGGGAGAATCACATGCGCTGTACAGGGAAATCCAAACCACATATGGCCGTGAAACACTTGATCTCTGTTGCATGTGATGCACGTTCGAGCAGCGTAGACCATGCTGTTCTTTGGGGTGAACGTGGCCGTGACCGTGGAGCCTATTCTTTGCTCTTTGTTGTATGGATCCTTCTGAAACTAGTCAAGCGTCCACGCATGTGATAGGACCGGTCATGTTTTCACTCAGTAGTTGCCGTTGCTTTGTCCGTTTGTACCTTGACTCACCATCAATCTTGTCCTCAACATCAACCTCGACATCAACTGCACCAAGTTCGCTCCCACGGTGTCGCAGACATGGCAGTAAGCACTCCAGTCGAAGCCCCACGCGATCCCTCACCGCAACCCAACGCAAGCTGACCACCGCAGTCCCTCAAAGATGACCACAATTCGAAACCCTCGCTCAGTGCAATGTTCTCCAACTTCACAAGCGCCGATGTCACCAAGTGGTTGGAAAACATGGAGGCGCTGCTCATACAAGCCCAAGGATACCTCATGGACAGCATAACCACACCAGACCAGCATACCCAGGCGGAACAGCACCAGATGCAAGACGCCAACCAGAAATTCAAGTTGGCCAAGATCGCGGCGGCTCGCGCAGGCTATCTCCCTGGTAGCGAGCCAGACGGACGGTCCCAAGCTGAGCTGCACCAAGAAATGGTGGAGCTGCTGGAACAACTCATGACGACGATCATGCTAGTCTCGGAGACTGCGCAGGTTCGGCGGGTCGCCATGGTGGGCTCTCGATCGGATGGGAAATGAGGCCGCAGATCAAGCCGAACAGCGATGGGAATCTTGGTGAGAAGATCGGCTCCTTTTGTCGCGGACGGAGTATCGTGCGTGCCTGCGTGAGGAACGCTGAAGCGATAATGCGTGAGATTGCTCTCGCAACTCACGACGCCTTCGAGGGCTGGTTGGATTGACTTCGGCGACGAGGGTGCCACTCGACGGCTGAAATCGGGCAGGGATACGGGGAATCTTCAACTTTAGTACTTCGGCGTAAAGAGTGTCTGTCTCGCGCGGTATGGCATTGGTGACAGCGGCTTCCAGTCGTCTTGGGACGAGTAGATGAGCCGTGGGACTGCTTGAAGTGGCCGACACTACTGCAAAATCAGCAGAACAGCAGGCCTGGCAGTACAAACCACAGTGAACTTTCATCTCATAATCTCCAAAAAGTCGTATGGCTTTCGACCTATAGCACAAAAGCCAACACAGAGAACACGAACGCAAGCGGCAAAGCACCCACACTCATCAAACTTGCCGTACTGGTATCACTGCTCTCAGCTGCGCTGCTCGTTTCCGTGCCGCTGCTTTCAGGAATAGTGCCCGTAGCATTGGATCCAGCACCGCTCGTTGGCGAACCGTCCGTGCGAGTGATCACCCACAGCTCGCCCGTGCCATCGCTCGTCATGAAAAGACGGCCCTTAGAGTCCCATGCCAGTCCTACAGGTCGGATGCAAGTACCGTCTCCGCCGTTACAGGGGCTCAAATCCTCAGTGAAGACGACACTTCGTGCTGCGGTAGTGCTGGTGCTGCTTTCCACGGGTTGCCCGTTCGCGAATTCAACTACGACGAGAGAGTAGCCCGTAGGGTCGTCTCTATTCCAGCTACCGTGGAAGGTCATCCAGGCGGCGGTACCGGCGTTGTTGAACTTGATGTCCAACGGAGCAGAGTGCGCTTGGAAAGACAGTCGTGGTTTTTGGTTTGTGCAACTGTCATCGCTGTTGGTGTCGTTCAAGCTACCGATGACGAACGAGTCACCGACTTGGCCATCGAAGTCGGGAAGCGCAGAGGGAGCACCGGCGGCGAAACAGGTAGGGTAGCCGAAATTCTGGCCAAAGTCGGGAGACTCGGTGCCGTTCAGGAAGCCATGGAAGTTCATTTCTTCGGCCGGGTTATCGCGGGAGACGGTCTCGCCTGATCGCTCCAATTCGTCGGCAGAGTTCTCAACAGACCAGATGCCGTAGTCGACGGGATGCTCGGCAACGCCGACACTGTTGCGGAGACCCCAGCCTACGACGAGACCGTCTTGGACGTAGTCATAGGGCTCGGTCATGTTGGTCATATCGAAGGCTTTGATCTGAGAGACACCGGAGTCGACGTTGACTGTTTCGTAGTCAAGATTTCCCTTCGACCCACGGCTGATGAGGATGAGATTTGGAGCGGATTTCGGGAGTAGTAGTGTACGAGTTTGGTGGTTTGTGCCAGTCATACCTGGTACTTGTTAGCTTCTCAGTCGATGAGCTGGACTTGAGGAGTCTCGCACCAGTGACAAGGGTCCGATTCACGGAAGAGACGGTCTGCATCTCAGCATCGTAGTCCCACGAGTAGAGAGCTGTTTGCGTGGAGGCGTAAAGCGTTGTGTCATCCTCGGAAAGCTCGATACCATGGTTCAAGAGCGTATTGTTCACCAGCCACTTGCTGCTTCCTATGCTCACTAAGACCGGAATCGATGAGTTAGCAAGATGGCCTCATTGAAGATGAACAGCTGTGGGATGACTCACAGCAATCATTCTCACCGTCGACCAGCGTGTGAACAGAAATGCCAACATTCTGCTGGACCACAAGCAAAGCACCCTGGCTATCAAATTTGATACTGCGAGGCTCCGTGAGGCTGTCGGCAATGAGTCTTGCAGTATATCCATCCGCCACAGCTGGAGCGACATAGCTAGGAGTCAACGCTCCCTCGCATGTCTGCTGAGCAGACACCAAGCTCTGCCATAGGAATGAGGTGATAAGCAACGACTTGACCAGGGCTGGCTGCATCTTGGCGTCCAGGGTGGGAATGTCGCGGAGATGTGAGGCATGGACAGGAGCGGAGTCGTGATCTTTATGATGCTACGCCTGCAACGCTGGGCTCTGACCAAAGATCTGATCCACGATCCTTAGTCTGCCGTCTGATCGAGACGATTGGAGACAAGAGCGTTCCATGACGCACTCGGGATCGCGCCCAGGACGGCAGAACTACGAAGGTACAACGACGAGGCTTGGCTGTGTTGCCAGTGGCTGGTAGTAGACAAAGGAGACGGCGGAACAATCGCTCTTACTCCATTTGGTGACATGACCGCTGAGCATGTCGGTGAACCAATATGGAGTCGTCTGGCCGTCTAGCAGATCATGCCTTCGGAGCATTCGTGACATGAGGATCGGACGTCTTGGTGTATATAGCGACGGTAGAGTACGGATGAAGTTGGTCGCGTGAGCTCAGCCTCCTTCCACCCCCGCAATTTTAGTCGCTTGGCATGTCTCCCATGCTGTCCCGCTAATTTCTGGCTGACTGCCCAGAAACAACCCAGCCCTCACGGAGTCCATGTCTTTTCCTTCCATCGCTGCAACCATTCTATTCTACGTACTGAGCTGATACAGCTCACTTCAACACAGCGATACAAAGCCTCCCGGTAGCTCCTCCAGCGCGAGCCATACTCCAACACACTCTGCGAACAAGCCGGGAACCTGACAAGACCACGGATGGCGTATGTTTGCGCAGGTTCACTGCTCTCGTATCCCCGTGTGTGCCAACACTGGCCAGTCTCCGCGCTTGATCGGGATCGTCGCTCATTGGCAGGATGCCTTTCTTGCCAGCGGCAACTATGAGTTTACGCGCAGGCCATGGCAGCGGCTGAAACTCTTGCGAAGGATTTAATACCTGTCCGGTGAGACGAAGGGTGGCTTTGGGTAGATCAGGACGCGGAAGGTCTGCTCCATACATGAGCCAGCAAATTACGAAGCGAGGCACCGACCATTCGATTCGGGACAGTAGCCAAACAACGTACGGCACGCAGGACGACTATGCGGACTTCAAAGGTATACCGCCGAAGCCTGATACAAATGAGTCGGAGACGACTTCAGGATAGCTGGCGGCGAGCTGAACTGCAATGGAAGCGCCAAGAGAAAGTCCAACAACATGAGCGATTCCGCCATGAGCTCGAGCGAGGATAGGGTGTGAAGCATTTCTGATGCGAGAGGAGTGGAGAAGAACAATTTTGATGCGTCGCCGTGGCCAGGTAGGTCTGGGACAATGAGGTGATAACCAGCCGTGATGGGATGCGGCCAGACGAGGTCCCAGTCTCGATGGTCGCCGAGAGCTCCGTGGATGAGCAGTATCGTGGGAGCACCGACTGCCTCAGCATTGAACTCGACGAAAGGTAAGAGACCTTCGTCTCTTCAAGGTCGCATCGTTGATCTCAGGTCACATCTGTTGAGATTATGAGGAAGGTGTTTCCGAGAGGTGACAGTTGCAGAGCTCGAGAATCAGGCAATCTTTCGAGTATCCTTGCTGACGCATCATCAGAACAGCCCGCCTACCTTGATGTAGGTTCCGAGAAGTTGCCGTGGTCCAATTTCCGAATGGTCGCAGATTGACATGACCAACATTTAGTACAAAGTCGCCTGGAATCAGTTGTACCGGAAATTATGAGCATAGTTCGAGGACGTCCAACAATATCAAAGCGCAGACGCACCATCGACCATAGCTACACGCGAACCTGCAGGCATAGCCGACTACACAAATGCAGACTCCTCGGGCGCGCGAAGATAAACCATTCTCCAATCCACCACACATCGAGGCCAAGATCATGCGCCCACAGGACCTTGCGCAACATTGTTCGGGTGGCTCTGAAGCATCGATTCCTGCTTCTCTCCCATTGCCTGCTGCGGCGGCGGCGCATAGCTCATCCCAGCCTCACTCTTATATCCAGCATCAGACGATCCCGCCATCAGCCTCGCTTTCTCCGCCCTCTTCTTCACCTCCATGTTCATCTGCGCCAATGTGCAAGGTGTGCACCAGAAACTGGCACAGCAGTCCTTGATATCGCTGCCCCGAATGCCAAAGGTCTGTCGGATTTCCTGTCGGCGAAGCAGTTGTGGAACCCACTGGAAGCCGCAGCACGCGCCGAGATACCAGAAGAGGCAGGACGAATTGAGCATCGAGTCGTCCTCGACCGGAAACGCCTGGAAGCGAGATGAGACTCGGCCGTGGAGGAAGCATGCGCAGAACCAAGAGCCCATCTGCGTGATGGAGTTAGGAAGATGCGCGAGAACATCCCAGGTGAATATCTTACGCAGGTACCGCAGTCGCCGCCGCAGACGCCATCGCAAAAGCCGCCCTCCCACTCGCCGGTCTGCTGTTGAGGGATGTGGGACATGGTTGAAGTTGAAGGTTAGGGGTGTTGCGGGTTGTCGGTTGTATGAATCGGAAGACTGATGTTTGCTTCGCGCACAATGGTTGGCGAGTATATGAACGAACTCAATATGAACGAACTCAGCACAAAATGCAAAGGAATCCAAGGAAACTTGTCAAGTGCGTTGATCCTCTTTAAGGTCGGGACATCGACTACTATGATTCAGCCTCACAATTCCGAATGCGACATCCATATGAGGCTAGCGGCTGATGGAAGCGAATGAGGCTTGGAGGCGTTGCGTTGGATGTTCCATCATGCCACCATGGGCCGTGGGCCGCCTCACCGGTGTCGCCTTAAAAACATCGGTCAGGTACGCGATGTGACGATCTGGGGAAGCAAAGCCATCCGAAAGAGGTCTCCCTTTGTGTGATCCTTTGATCTCCGCGCTGATATCACAATACACTGAGTTCTGAGCAAGTCGACGAATGTGACTCGACGCATTGCTGAATAGAACTTTGACGCCTCAGTTACACCCGGTGTCGATGTCGCACTGCATCGCGAGTTCCAGCCTTCTGTCATTCTGGTCAGGCCACCCTGATCCGTCAGCGTTGAATCGTGACTGCTTTAGGTGGTGGGCTGTGGACGTTTTGTGATCGATCCACGAAAACGGGTGGGGCACGACGACACCCAAACGATGACTTGGGCGATCGTTCGGGAATAAGGCCGAGTTTGTGCGAGAAGGATTCAGGAATGAACGAGTCTGCGAAGATGAGCCGAAGGATCGAGCCACCAAAGTCAAAGATTGACCTATCATTCGAGCATGCCACGTCAGCGCTGTTGCGTTGACCATCAGGAAGGAACATAGTCCTGTCTGACTTACATTTCTTGTCTCTCGACTGAACGGTAGCCAGCACACTCGGAAGAGGTCCGAATAGTGCGGTGCTTAAAAGGACAAGGTCGAGCAACTGTGAAAGAAAGACAACATAATTATCTGACTCGAACCCCTTTCTAAATGCTGGCACCTCAAACGTTTGAGGAATTCATTGAGATGTGATACTGGTCGATTTTTGCATTCTGAATTCTATGTAGTAGGATCCCTGGCGCCTTTGCGTTTGTCATCACGGCTCTGTTCGAGCATGATTTGCCTTCGTTCAATATCAACGCCAGACACCTCATGGTTTTTATCTCATTTGGTCTCAGGGAAGGGAAATGAAGATGCCGGACCGAATGTTGCTTTCGAACAGAATGAAACCTTGCAGAGGCGGGGCAGGGAAATGAGCAGACACGCGGAGGAAACAGAAAGCGTGAGTCTCAAGAGAGCTTGAGCATGGCCGCAATCAACTTACGTCTCCGAGCAGCATGCTCAAGTTTGGTCAGCAAGCAGGAAGGCCATGGACGGCGTACCGGTAAATCTCCTAACGGTCGTGTGCTTGACGGATGTGTCTGTAAAGGCTTCCATTGCGCGTGTACTCCTTCAAGATCCCCTCCGATGCGCAATACTGGCATCTATAGAGCGTCTCGCGGGCATGCGACTGAGCGTGGTGACGGGCCATGATACCATGCTCTAAGAAGCGTCGGCCGCAACCGGGTTCTGGGCAGGGGAATCTTCTTTCAGGATCCAAGAAGGATTGGTTGTGTTGTGGCGCGACATGAGTCCTGCGTGACACATTTCTATGGCCGTACCCACTGGGTTGAGAATCCCGCACCGGGACACTATCGTAGAACGACCGGGTATGGGGATCATAATGGCCACTCGAGGAAGAAGCGTCGTACTGGCTACGGGAGGAAGAAGCGTGTGGAGCGGTAGCGGCGTAGTAGCTACTAGCCGGTGTGGCGTAGCTGGAAGGTGGACCGTAGTAGCTGCTGCTCGGTTGTGCGGCGTATGAACCGTAGTGCGAATAGCCAGGGGGTGGTGCGTACCCCGAGTATCCCGTGGAAGGTCTTGACGAAGCTCCAGAATACGGGGTTGGATACGGAGTGCGGCGGTTGTAATCCTCGATCATCGACAAGTCAAAGTCCGAGTATCTGCGTGAGTAGCTCATCTTGAGTCTGGCCGCCGGCAGATTGAGATGGGGTCTTCAGGTAGGGTTTGAGGTGTATTTGGAGGTGGTTGTAAGATGATCTTGAAGGTGAATTGCTGAGAAGGAAAGATACACCAGGCATATCGATATGTATAAATGCTGTAAGTCGACCTCCGAGTGTGCAAGTCAACGCCATTGTGTCGATCGAATTGGCAAGTCAATGCCACTGTGTCGTTGGAGGCTGCAAGGCAATGTCGAAGTATCGCGTTGGTAACAAGGCCGTTGATCGTGCAAGTGACGAAGTGAAGTGGTCTCGCACGACCAAAGCACGTAGCAGGCACAAAGATTCTGCGGACAAAGCAGTGATATATTATGAAACTTGCCTGTCAGTAACAAGGCCATTCTTCGATCCAGCGGTAAGGAAGAACGTTGTAGGCCCACGAAGAACAAAGCATTGTTCTATCTCAACCAGTCCAGGAGATGGTACGAAGTTACATCTCGAGGCCTTCGGCGTGTCAAGTCCGCTGGCGTGCTGGCGATGCGTGCAAGCCTTCCAAGGAGGTTGGGAGAAGATGGCAGAGTCGATGACTTCAACCTATCATCACTCTTCATCTCCTGCCGCTGCCAGATGGCCCGCTATAAGCTGCCCATCAAGTCGGGAGTCGGAGCTGACGATGTTGGTCTTGTTGGCGTAATATCTGCGCTGCACAGTACTCTCAACTTCCTTCGACAAGATGCCCGTCGAGCCTCCCTCGTGAAAACCGTTGAGTGTTCTCTGTGGTAATTCGCAATGAGGTCATCTGCTGCCGCCGCCGGTTGCGATCAGTGCGATGAAGAAAACGGCAATGCGTTTCTCTTGCATTGCTGGAAGGCCAGGACCAGTCCATGGTAGAGAGGTTGTCTAAGATGCTTGCTTGATGGTGGAGGAGGAATGGAGGAGAAATGTGATGAAGAACCGAAGACGGAAGCCAGAATTGTGCTTGATGACTCAGCTTGGCGCTGCTCCACGGCGGGCAGCCTCCTCCCGTCTTTCTCTCCACTGTATCACTTCACCACTGATGAAAATGCATTTCGCCATACGATCTGTCATCGCTCCATCAGTTGCATTGTCACGTGTTGCACTCTCGAAGGCGATGGGAGGAACGAACATTGAACGTCATGGAGTTATTAACAATGCTCTGGCAGCATTGCTAATCGGCACGTACGATGCAGAGAGTTTTACCAAGTTCCACGGCTGCTTCCGCACATACTGCTGCAGTCACCGTTGCTGACGCATGGCCGATTATGCTGGCAGACGGAGGCCATATTAGCCAGCCGAGAGTCTCAGGAGAAACACAGGTTCGTACTGCTGCGACCATGGGAGCGAGGAGTCCGAAGAGGGCGGCTGGGAGTACGGTGGTTGATTATTTGGGAACGAATCGCACGAGGGCAGATTGACTGTACTGGGGTTTGACCAACATGCACAGTGATTGATAGAGCAGCAGGAGAGCGGGCTAACATGAGTGGCTCGGTGAGTGTAGACCTGAAGAGGCCGAGGAAGACAAAGCGATGCAAAGAGATGGGCTTCATCTTGACAGTAGTCTGCGGTTGACACGATCTGTGACTGGAAGGTCCTTGGGAGCCTCGGCCGACAGGAGCTGTACGGACGCGAGGCGGACTGTCAGAGGTTCACAGACACGGAGCAGGCCACCTGTACCTAGCTCTTCTCCAAACGAACGTGACGGCAAAGCTGCTCAAGCGACGAAGCTATTCGAGCAAGCAGGTGTTCCCTGAGTCCACCAGATGACGCATGCGGCAATATCTTCGCCTTCTCCGCTTGGCTGACTTACATCGGCCATGATGGAAGAGCTCAAATCCAGGACCTTGGAGCATCGCATATAACTCCCTTGAAGCGGTTCAGAAGGCTGTGCGGCACACATCGCAGCGCAACTCGTGGCACAACTCGTCTTAGGCATGCGAGAATGACATTGCTGCGATCCGCAAATGCCAGAAAACCGCACCCGATTGAGGGAGGCGTTATGCTACATCGAGCGCCAGCTCTGCGTTCAGTGCCATTGTGGCCGTGAAGTCTGTCACTGCGAGCTTTTTCCAGAATCCATGTCTTGTCGACGTCCCAAGTCGTACATGCAGGCTGTCAACCCAGCAGGCGATGTCCTGGTGGTGGATCTCGGTCTGGTTGTAGGGCAGACTTGGCCAATTCCGGATATACCTTCGACGATGCCCGCTTTGTCGTTTGACGTTGAGCAATAGCATATGAGAGACCAGTCTGCTGAAGGCTCTGTTGTCATTTCGACACACGCTGGTGGGATCTGGCCTGGACGTCCGCAAGTGCACCCTGTTGCACATAGGGATGTCAGTTCGAGCAGCATCAGGCTATGTCCGCTTTGCTCAGTCTCCCTTCTCGTGCACTCGATTCAGGTAATGGCTTCGACATTCAGATGAACATCAGCATTTGCCGCTCGATAGCCTCAATTGCTCGCGAAAACTGCTCTTCTCTCGTATTCGCCGGCACCATTATTGTCCGCGGAGCACGACGCCGGATTACTACACGCACAGACATCAGCGACGTTCACGACGAACGAGACGGTGGAGAATCGAGATGGCATGAAATGAGATTGCTGCATTGGTCGATTTCAATTTCCGAGATTAACTGACGGAATGATACCAGATTTCAAATCTGGGATTTGCCCTGCCTTGCCATGGAACCAGGGCACCATGCTTTGACGAGGGTGCAAAGTTAGCACCTCGCCAAAATTCGTGATTTTTAAGAATTCCGACAATTCCGACAATTCGAACATTTTCGGATTTCGAACATTGCGTATAGAAACCGATACTATATGTACAATATGCACTTTTTAATGCTATATATCTAATATATTTCGTTTATAGATAGGTAAGAACTATATATACAAAGTATTAGAAATATATACTATAGATATTATTTATTCCTATCGAGGTGTTTCTCGTTATCGACATCGAAGGACCCTTAGACGAAGTCGATAGTTTAAGGTTTTTCCCCGCATCTAAAATTTAGAGGGAAGCCCTCTAATATTTAGTTAGAAAACTATAGTAGCCCGTAGCCGAAGATTGCGCCCGAAGATTGCGCCTAAAGCGCCCGAAGACGGGATACTTCGCGACAACATTCTTCGCAACGACAACATTCTTCGCAACAACTATCCGGTAATATATTTAGTACAATACATACGATAAGCAATATAAAGCATTAATTCCTAAGGTACGGAAAAATGCTTAAAGTCCGACGCTGTTCGCAGTAGAGCATTTTAGCAAGCGCTGTTACTACACAACACAGCGACATGACAGCGACCGTATACAGCCGTCACGTGCATTAGTGCGTAAATGTATATAGTATAGCGTGAAAACGCGTGTAGTCCGTGCAATATCTCTTGGCGTGTCGCTCTCGTTATAAGTAAATGTGCTCTGTAAGGCTGGCTCTTGCTATTACCGCCGCGGTAGACGATATAGCCTTACGCCGCCTTTGGATGTTAGTGTGCTTTATGTTCCTTCTCTTTAAGTTCGACAAGCCAGTGCTATAGTAGCGCGCGCGGCCGGAGTATAATTACCTGGACTAGAGGCTCGAGGATCGGTCGGAGTCGTAGTACGAGCTAAACTACAGGTGCGTTAGTAGGGGTAGTAGTAGTTGTTATTGTAAGGAAGAAGAAGAACGAGAATTAAGACCTTATCGTCACCGCCGCTGCTAACTAACTACCAATCTCAGATTTAAGAAATCACGAATATTCGAGTTAACTGCTGCACTAGATATTGTATTAATAACCGTCCGGAATCGCCTTCGACCGTCGCTAGAGCTCGCTCTATACATCGTCCTTTAGCGAATGTTATTTCTAAGCCGGTAGAAGGATGCCTGCGAGAGCTTTAGCAGGAGCGAGACCTACCTTAGCATCGTGTTTACCGACACTATTTATTACCTCGCTATACAATTCGGCTGGCTTGTATTATAGCATCTAAGGCTCCGAAGTAGACGAAGGATAAACTTATTCGTAAGAGCTATTAAGGACGCTAGAGCCGGTAGAAAGATATAGGGTTTCGTGGACGGTTATTTTTAAGGCTTCTGTAAACCGTTAAAGGGACAGCGACTACAGTATACAGACTACAAGAAGGCACACAGCTGCAAATACTAGGCTATTATAACACCGGATAGACTAATTTCTAGTTTAATTAGTCCCTTTAATAGCTCCGACAATAACTAGAGTATATATCTTTAATCCGGCGTTGCTCGAAGACTACGCCGACTAGCTGCTCGCAACAAGCATATGCTATATCTCTACGGCGATCCTGCATACTATAGCAGCTTTGGTGTTATAGCGCCGTTTAAGCATTACCGTAGTCGTTACTTCCTTACGCCTAAGCAGAAGCGGTTTAACAAGTATCTATTAAGCCTTCGAATATCTGTCGAGCACGCCTTTAGAGAGACTATAAGGAAGTAGACCTATAATACCTTCTCGAAGTAGCTATATATTAGCAAGCAAGCAGTTAGTTAGTTCTTTATCGTAAGCACGCTGCTTACGAACTGCTATATCTGCATAGAAGGTCGCAACTAAACGAGTAATAAATATATGTATTTACCGCCGAGCCTTAAGGAGTATCTCTACCTCGACTGCGAGTCCTTAGGGGAAGAGCTAAGCGATATTAACTAGCAATCTACCGCTAAATCGACCGTCCGGCTTCCCTTCGACACTCGTATACGAGGAACGACTAATCTAAGCTCTTAAAGTTAGAGTATCAAATACTCGAAGTTCAAGCGGAGCTACCTCCGAAACTCCGCAATTTAGGGTCTAATACGACAGCTGCAATTAATACAACACTAACACAACTATATTTACTTATTTCTTTTTCCTGTTGTATTTACTAGCATACGAGCTATTACTTAAAATTAAAACGAGCGAAATCGGTTTATGTTTGGTAGAGTTATTAACGAGTTAGATTTTAACGCTAAGCCCGACTGAATTCCGGCTTTAAGCTTCGAACATCTAACACCCTACAACCTCTTATGCGTCTACTACCTTCTACACGGTGTATATATTAGCAATCCGACAACAGGAGGCCCTTGCTATATATTCAAACTGCACGCAGCTTTAATTTAAGCCGAATCGGCTAAGGAACTATCGAGTAAGAGCCTTAGAGGAAATAACTAAATAAACTCGTTTATAGCGTTTAAATCGAAGCTGTTAAGGGGGTCCTTCTACATTAATATTTGCTGCAGCTGCTGCTGCATCTACATCTGCACTTGCATCTGCTGCGCTAGTATCCTCTATGTAGCCTACTAGCTTACTACGATGTCCTTTATCGACTTTAAGTCTTCCTTAACCTCCTTAGCTAGCCTCTCGGTGCCGTCGTTAGCAGACTCGAGGTAGCGCTTAAAAACACGCCGCAAGTCTATATTATCGTCCTTAGACTGCCGCTTGCTCGCACCCTTAGCCCTCGCGTTCTTCGACAGCCGCGCACCAGGTGTTAGAGTCCCCCCTAGTGTAGAGGCTAATCTAGAGGAAGAACTCTGTCGTTGCGGTGTAGAACTCTATCGTTACGGTGTTAACGCAGCAGCGGCGGTGGAGCTGCTAGCTAAAGCGCTGCGAGAGCGCTGCAACGGATAAGGCGGTAGTAGCATAAGGGCCTCGTCGTCGGTAATATCTAGCTCGCTGTCGCCCTTAAGCTCGTCGGCTTTATTTACGCTCTTATTACTAGAGCTAGTAGCACCGACGTTCTTCTTCTTCGCTTGCCGCACTATTATAGCAGCCCTTATACGTTGTAAGTCGGCTCGCTCTGTATTCGAGGTAGTAACAACGCTCGCGCGATTCGAGCTAGCTAGCTTACGCTGTTGCTTCTAGTCCAGCTACTCCTTCATAGTATTTAATAGCCCTGTCTCGTCTTCTTTACTAGTCTGCGTGCTAACGCTCTCGAAGAACTCCTTCTATTATCCCTTAAGCTGCTTTAACACCCTCTGCAAGCTCTTATAGTAATAACTAGCCTGTTAAGTAAACTATAGCTCTACGACAGCCTAGAAGCTATCGCTAATAAGATGCCGACTGTTAAGGCAGATACGCATGAATACCTTCTTATCCTTATTGCTTATGCGGTTATTGCGACGACCTGTACTACTTAGAGCCGGTGTAAACAGTCTACTAAGATTACTAGTCGCCGTGCCCTTAGCCGCGAGAGCGGTAGATTGCCGCTGTTGCCGCTAGCTCTAACTAGGCTTCTTATATCTCTTCTTCGCGGCGTTGCCCTGCTCTTTAACCTCCGAGGGTACCTCGGGCTCCGCCGTCCGCTTAATTAAGGGCAAAGCTTAGTAAGGATTCGATGCCGGTAGAGGCTAGCGTACTGCGTCTAGGGCTAGCGTAGGCGTCTACCCTAGATACGGAGTCGGTAAGGGCGACGGCTGTATATAACGCGGTAGTAGAGCCGGCGTTGCTAAGAACGCCGACATAAACGACTCTATAGCTACAACGACGATACGACGACCACGCGACGCGTAAGAGCATAAGGTTAAAAGAAGGAAGAAGACTAACCTAATATAACAGCAGCTAACCTAATGTTGTCGCTGTCATAGCCGCTACAGCGAGTGTAGCGGCCATAACAGCAGATAAACATTTACTTCCATTTTTAGAGGTCACGTAGTGCGCGCTATACCCTTTATGGACGCTGTCAGGTCGCTGTATGCTGTCCTGACAGCGTTGCTAAAATGCTCTAGTATAGTACAGTGCAGTACAGTATAGTGTAGTACAGTGTCGAATTGTCGAATTGTCCGAAATCTTAAAAATCACGAATTCTGGCGAAGTGCTAACTTTGCACCTGCGTACTTTTCGGCAAGGAGATCGTTGGGCGTGCGGCGACGTCGAAGGCATTCGTCCGAAAGGCGCAACATATTCCTGCTCTGAGCTGTGGCAAGGCATGTTTTGTCATCATCGCAGTAACTTCTCTTCCCTCACGGCTGTATAGCCATTCTTCCACCTCGTGGATTGCCACGCACGTTCGACGTTGTTCTTCCCGAGTACCGCATGCGCCATGTCGAAGCAGCCATGGATCGAGACGCCATTGATCTGGTCAAAAGGCCTTTCTCGGATTTGCGGCTGGTTTGGGATTCCACCTTTCGCACATGTTATGCTACTAACGGTGTTCGCAGTAACATCTACCTCAAGCTGGAAAACACACAGCCTTCGGGATCTTTCAAGAGTCGCGGCATGGGCGCCTTCGTCAAGGCTCATCTACCAGACGATGGAGCAAACGGGACTGGCGACAGCCGCACCACAACGCACTTCTTCTGCAGTTCCGGAGGGAATGCCGGCCTCGGATGCGTTTCCGCAGCAGTCACTTTCATTTGTCCCGCGACAATCGTGGTCCCAGATTCCACTTCTGCCTACATGATTGACAAGTTGAAGAAAGCTGGAGCCCACGAGGTCATTCAGACAGGTGCGTCTTGGTATGAAGCGGACCAATATCTCCGCAAAGAGCTCTTACCAGCAGCTCGAGCTGGGGGTCAACATGCCGTCTACGTTCCCCCTTTCGACGATCCCGCTATATGGGCTGGAAATTCAACCATGGTCGACGAAATCGTCCAGCAACTTTCAACCGTGGATGACCACTACCCTTCAGCCACGCGAGAATCCGGAACAGAATCTGTCACCCTCCCGGACGCCATCATTTGCAGCGTGGGAGGCGGTGGTCTCCTGAATGGTATCATGCAGGGACTCGAACGCCACTCTGCATGGAAAGGAGAGACTGGCCCGATGGTTCTCGCCGTCGAGACCGTCGGAGCAGATGCGTTGTCGCAGTCGGTCGAAAAAGGAGAGCTCGTCACCTTGCCCAAAATAACAAGCATTGCGACAACCTTGGGCGCTCGCAGGGTTTCGGAACAAACGTTCACTTATGCGATGGACAGAACACGGGTCAAGTGTGCTGTGCTCACCGACAAGGAGACGGTAGAGGCCTGCAAGCGTTTTGCTGACGACGAACGAATGCTGGTGGAACCTGCTTGCGCAGTTTCTTTGGCGGTGCTGTACACTGGCAAGCTTCACGAATACATACCAGGCTTGCAGCCAGAAAGTCGTGTGGTAGTCGTTGTGTGTGGAGGCAGTGGTCTTTCTTTGCAGATACTGAACCAGTACATCAAAGACTTTCTGGATTAGATAGTCCAGTGATTAAAGGACTGGAACAAAATATCCACGAAATATTGCCTTCAGTGCACTTCCGCATCCTTACCACTCTTAAGGACTCACAACAGCTCTCCATCCCTCTCCAGGTCATTGAGGAATACAGCTGAAGGCGGATGCCGTGGACAATCCACAGCAGTCTTTGAACGAAATACCTCAAACACCAAGCGAAGCTCGAATAGCCTTGAAGTTTGGAGTACCGAATCCACTCGCCGCATCCCATCCTTTCCTAGCAGGGAATCCAGGGGTGGTGGCATTGCAACCTGTGACAGTACCCGAGGTGATGTCGGTGAAGCCGGCACCCTTTTTGGAGTAAAGCATTGGGTTCAAGAAACCGAGCGGGGGCTTTCCTGCTGCAATGAGAGCGTCGTTGACGAGAGTGAGGACTCCGGCAGAGATCGGAGAAGCGACACTGGTTCCGTCGACCAGGTTTGGTGCGGCCATGTTATTGATGACGAAGCGGACACTCTGAGCGGCGATGTCGGGGTATGCGCGTCCGCTGGCGTTGTAATAGGGTTGGTTCAAGGTGCCGATGCTGCTGAGGTAGCTTGACACTGCTGCGTCCTGTGGTGGTTGTCATTAGAAGCTGACCCTATCGGGCGTCCAAGGTCTATCGTAGCAACGTACCTGGTAAGACGGTCGGGGGAAGTAGTTCGAGAAGCCACCTCCGGGAACGTAGCCGCCGTCTTTTGCCACGACCTCTGGGGAGAAGTCCATTGTGCCGCCGATCTTTGTACAAGTTAGTCTGAGCTGATGAGATTGGCTAGGACATGTCCACTCACAGTAGTCACGTAAGGACAGCTTGCTGGAAACGCTGGCAGGAACCTAGGCGTGTTCTTTCCATCATTCGAAACGCAGTCGCCGCTTGCACCAACGCCAAAGTCGCCGGAAGAGCTGGACAGACATCGTCAGCAGTCATGTCAGGAAACGTCGAAATGTTCTGAAGAGGTCTCACAAGAGTAGAGTGACGCCCTTGGCACCCAGTTGAGCGAGCTCATTGCAGACACGAGTAGCATAATCTTGTGGTACGCTTTGCTCATCGTCTCCATACGAGGTCGAGATAACGTATGGGACGTCTTTCTGCTTGAGCACGTAGTCTAGCCAGGTAAGGTATGGCTCGTTAGTGTCTGTCGGCGTAGCAAGATCAGGAGTAAATGGTGGCGATCCTCCGGTAGAATACGAGGTGAATCTGGTGGGGTATGCGATTCCGCCGACCGCCTGGAAGACTTGTCAGCATTGCAGGTGATATCGTGGAGTGGCTATTCTGTAGCTAGAAGTTTACCCACTTCAACGTCGAGGTCAGCTTCAATGCCTGGCATAGTCTGGTCGTTCGCGGCACCAGCGATGATTTGGCGTGTGAAAATGTAGTTTGGGTTCGCATCTGGCCTTTGCGTGGTCATATAGGCACGGAAGTCGACATCGGATGGCTATAACGGGTCAGCTCCGCTCTTGGAACAACCTCTTTCTTGCTACGTACTGTTTGGTTGAGGTAGTTCGTGATACCAACGTAGTTCTATGCGGAAAGGTTAGCCATGTCGACAGGATCTGTTTCTGAAGCATGAAAGACCCGCCTTGTTAGGAACCTTGGGCTTGTAATCGATAGTCTGGTACAGTGATCGAACGCAAGCGAGTGTAACAGCAGTGGACAGGCAGCCAAGTGGCGCCGCGGAAGATGCCAAGCTACTGGCAGCAATCTCCGTGTTTGGAATCGACCCTTCGGCGATTCGCACTGTTGAACCAAAGAACTTGGGGTTGCCGAAGTAGTTTGTTGGTGCAACGATATCGACATGTCCTTGCAGGGATCTGGGCAGGCTGTACTGCGTGGTACGGACAACCTGTGTACCGTCGATGTGCTCATACTGGTGGTACTCGGTGTCCAGCAATTTCTCCACCTTTGAGATCGGGAGCGAGACCATCACCCAGTCCTTTGGTGCACTATACTCAAGCTGGTCCGCAAAGATGTCGTGCCCTCCGAGCCATTGGTGGACTGCATCGAGTGCCGCTTCCGAAGGCGCGACATGGGAGTGGATCTCGTCCGAAGACAAGTGCTTGCCGTAGCGCTCGTGGTCCGGATGGCTGACTTCAAGAAGATCTTCTTCGAGTGCCTGGAAGTTGCCTTGCTTGAGGCCGATGCGAAGCTTGAGCACTTGATCCTGACTTTGTGGTCAGTCCTCCAATTCAGTCCATATGACGCTTCTGCGTTCTTACAGCATGGGCCTTGCCGGCCTTGGTCCAGCCAGAAGGGACAAAGTGAGAGCTGTGCACTGCGTAGTCAGCTCTGCCCTCTAGGGGTGCAGCGAGTACAGCAGCAAGACCACAGGACACGGTCAGCAAAGTCAGCTTCATATTGGTAAGAGGTGAAGTCGGGTTTGTGAAAAAGAGAAAACATCCAGCGACATGTCCTCGAGTATATTACTTTCAATACGCCTCGGTAGCCGTTCATGCTGTGAACCAGCTAGCTTTGGCGACAGTGGCGAAGGTGTACCAGATGCAACCTCTCCGTGCAGCGTAGCACTGCCGGGGGGCGGACTTGATGTCGAGATTGGCAGGTGGTGGGTACGACAGATCGACAGTGGAGCAGGGGAATACCTCCACAGTCTGGCTGAGCCAATTGGTCGTTCAAGCTAAGATGTTAGCACAGCGCCTGATCGGCTTGTCGTCGATAAGCGTTGGCGCTTGAGTTGCTTGCGAAAGAAGCTTTTCGAGTCTTGTGTCATCGCTCCTTCCTTTTATGGAATGGCCGGCGAATCTACCCACGGGAGATTTCCTTGAGGTGTCGCGTGCCGCCGGAAGACCGACCTTCTCTGGGTGTTATCATGGCGCGACAAAGCAGACGATTGGCATACAGCTTGCAATGCATCAAAGCCAGTGCGATTCAGCCACCCGAGGTGTGATGATGGAGCCAGCCGGAAGCAGTCGTGCAGATCGCCTCTCTTGGCAAGCTCGGGACATGATGACGAGTGGGTGGTGGACATCATAATAATCCAGTATCTCGCTGTACCTGCAAATGTCTGTATTTGACTGTCCGAGTGGAGGAGATTAGGTGATGTCCGTGAGAAATTGTGAGACGGGAGCCGACAAGATGTGAGTCGCGTAGCACAGATCAGGCACATCTCGGAGAAAATCCATTGCTGATCGTCGTGTCGTAGATCCGGCCTTGAAGCACCTACCCTGGAGACTCCGATCCGGGACGTCCAGATGTAACATCGTTCACACACACTGCCGCCGAGATGGCGAGGACGTGGCGGACGGAAGATCATGGAGATTGATATAGCACCAGGTTTGTCTTCCAAGCACATACGACCACAGGTACATGAAAACTCAGCATCCCGTCCGATCTGCTACGAGAATCATGTAACCGCCGCATCAGTACTCAAGTTGGTGACAATTGGGGAATCCGCGGTGTTGTATGTTTTGCACATTTTGCTGCCCTGGTCGTTCTGCATGCCTGAGGCACGAAGTGTTGGATGCGATCTTGTCATTCGAGCGGCTTCTGTCAGGGCCGGGAAAAACAACAACACACCTAATATTCCCAATTATTACAAAACATACACTAATCGACGCGCACAGGCAAGACGAGTGCAGCTATCTAACTTTTACCTCTTTAATCGAAGGCGCCACCTTACTGTCGCGTGAAAATAGAAGCTAGTACGTATCTAACGCCGGCTAAGACAACAAAGATAATACGCCCGAGCCTACCTAATATAGAGACTATACAATTACCTATAGAGTTTATAGCAATAGTAGAAGCACACGGCAGAGAACTACTCTATTAGCTTAAATCTACGAAGAAACCTACGGTAGGAGACCTTACGGCCTCCTTAAAGGGCCTTATTAGCCTCTTAACTAGATTCGCTTACTACGTACGAAATTACGACGCGACGGCTATCTAGTACTCGCTAGAGACTATTAAGTCGGATCTAGTCTTAGTAAAGTAGTTTACGAGAGATTCGGTAGCGGTATAGAGGCGTAGCCTACGAGGCGAGCACCTTACTACCGCTACGATATTTAAGGCAGCGTACGAAGGGACCGTCGTAGCGAATCGACAACTCTAGCTCTAACTCCCCTCTATGTTTAGCGCTACGAAGAAAGACTAAGAGCCTTAAAGATAGCAATAGCCCGAAGGCCTATTAAGTTAGGTACGCGTCCGGGTATATAATATAGGTATTCGAGCCTACCTACGTAAGTAAAGCGAGAAACTACGGGCACTACTTTAAGGCATTAACGACACACTTTAATTAAAAGCGGTACTAACGATAGCGGAGGTAGCTAAACTCCTCCTATTAGGCGATATATAGATACATTTCTAAGACGGACACGACCGCGAGATATTTATCGAACACGTATACGCCTACCTCCCGACTTTAGGCGAAGGAGCCCTCCTTATTACCTAGACCTACGGGGTAGTAGTATACGGCTTCCGCGTACGCTTAATTATAATAACCGACGCCGGAAAGGTATAAGCGATTAAAGAGATTAAGGCATAGAATAGGCGTTATATACCCGACGCCGTTATTATATACATCGGCTAGCTATTAAAGAATAAGGTAAAGGGGAAAGAGCGGAGCTCGATAGTACTAGAATTTATATACCCGGAGGACGCTAATACTATTATCGACTATAGCCTTATCTAGGAGGGAAGCCCCCTCTTAGCGGAGATCTTTAATAGGGCGGCAAGAGTTTAGTAGTACTTCTACTATTAAAGATACAGTTATAAAGGAACCCGATGCTACGAGCTAATTCGATGCGGCATTTACGTAATAGATTATAAGAAGGAGGGATGTACGAGGGACCCGCGCTACGTAAACTACGAACGAGGACATTACGCCTAGAGCCTTAACTACCTAACGAGGCTCTAAGTAATTAAAAAGGTACAAATATAGAGGGGACAGATACTAACTAGGCATATAGTACTAACGCCGCGAGTAAGACTATAGCGTTAAATCGAGCAGAACATAGGGACAGCGCTAGACCCGGAAAACGCTAGCCCCTTAACCGTAATTTCCGAAGACCTACCGTATTAAAATAAACAACGCGTCGACGCGTTACGTACGGCTATATAAGGGACACTACCTACTATAGGCCGAGGGCTCCCTACACCTTTATTTATAGTACTTAAAGACAATTAATACCTGCCCTTATCTTTATCGCCCTTACGAAGAGTTACTATAGCGACCGCGCCCGTAATTAAAGACCGCCTACCGCTTGCTAAACTATCTCCCGCAAAGACGAAGCTCCGAGACATTAAAGTATAGAAGAAAGTACTCGCGGACGAAGAGGCTAAGATACGCCGTTAGGAAGCCTTACGCCTAAAGAGGGACAAATAGCCCGTAACTACCGCGGACCTATACCTAAACGCCGTCTAATCTAGCGCGGACTTATTAAGCGAAGCTACCGGAGAGGCATTAGTAACTAAATCGCTCCTCCGAAAGTCGACTCGGAAACCGCCGTATATACTATAAGGCCTTTAAAAGGCAGCTAACCGCACCGCCTACATTAGCGCACTTCGCGCTATATAACGTAGCTAGAAGCGCTCCTACTAGTCCGACAATTAAAATACGCTAGCAAAGAGGCGAAAGCTCTAAAACAAAGAGAATACGCTAGCAAAGGAACCTACCTACACAACGGTATAGAGCGAAGAACTACCCTTATTAAGCAAAACCTTAAGCGGAATCGGTAACGTATACGATAAACGCCTTAATTAGAGCTTAGGGACCTATAAGCCTAAGTACGGCGACGGACTACGGCGTCGGTAAAGAGACTACGACCTTTAAAGTCCTTTAATATAACGTTAACCGGTACTTCGATGTTAGCGTAGCTTTCTTTACTATAGAAGATATTAAAGACTACGACGTAATCGTACTATAGGAACCCTACCTAAACCGTATAAACGAGGGATATATATTAACGTACTATCCCCTTAAAGACGCCTTCTACCTTGTCTTCTCTAGTACCCCCGACGCCCGGGTAGCTACCTTCGTCTCGAAAAGGTAGCCTAAAAGTAAGTAGCTCCTAATTACTAATAAAGACTACGTATAGTAGCTCTATTTTTACGGTATAGACGTAATTACGCTACTTAATGTCTACTAACTACCGCTTTTTAACGACTATTTAATTATCGAATACGCGGCTACTTTAATTACCGAGGCTACGATTATGCTTAGCGATTTTAACGCCTACTACCCTAATTAGATGCTAGACCGCCGGCTAGACGCGAGAGGCAATTAGCTATAATAACTTATAGCGGAGTAGGAGATAATTTAGGCAGTCCCGCTAGGAACTACGACCCGCCGCAGCCCTAACGCTAATAGCCGCTCTTTAACTATAGACCTCGTATTCTATATACCGGCCGTTAATATGGTAGGAATAGCCGTAACCTTTAACGAGGAGGACTAGGATTCGGACTACCTCCTAATTCGAAGTACCTAGCACTTCGTACGCCTACCCCTAATAGAGGAAGACGAGACTTAGAGGCACAATTAGGGTAAGACTAACACCGCTAAACTCGGTGCCGCCCTCGCCGACCTAGAGCTACCTATACTTAAAACCGCTACTAACATCGACGACGCTACTACCCTAATCTAAGTCGCCGTCTAGGCGGCGATTAAAGCGTCTATACTAAAGACCCGCTTTAAACTAGGTAGGACGAAGGTAGGCTTTACGCCGGAATTAATAGCCCTCCGGCGCGAAATAAGACGATAGAAACGTAGGACACGGCTCCTAGAGCACGATATATTAATTAGCGTAGAATAAGAGCAAACTGCCGTCGAGAACTATAAGGAAAAACGAAAGGAATATATTAACGCTATTAAACGCTAGAAGCGTAGCTAATTCCGAACGTAGATAGCTAAAGCCGACGAGGACTATAAGAAGCTCTAGAAGGTTATTAAATAGAAACGAAACTAAGGCTAGCTACGACAGACGCACTTCCCTTATATTAAAGATAATAGAATTACCGCTACTACTAGTTAGACATAGTGTTAAATGCTACGAGACTCGTTCTTCCTATAGCCGCGCGAGGCAGATATTACCGACATTAAAGGCTCGCACTACCCCGACCCTATTAATATACAATTAATTATAATATACGAGATCTACCTCGCGATTAAAAGAATAGCTATAGGTAAGGCGCTAGGGCTAGACGGTATCCCCTCGGAAATACTTAAGACTACCGCTAAAACCGAAGGATACGGCTATAAGGACACCCTTACGATAACGCCTCCTACCTGTCCTAACCTAGACTATCCTAGCACTATAGATTACCGGTGCTATCTTATCTAGCTAAGACTAGGACATCCTATAGAGGAACGAACCTTACGGGCGTACGACGGCCCCCGAGCGGACGTTAGACTACGACTAGTGCCTAGTCTAGGCGGAGGGATGCATTTAGTAATACGAAGGGCGGGTACATAGCCTCGGGGGACGCTCTCGTCTATTCCCTTCCTTATCGAATCGACTCGTTACATTCTATAACTATTTGTTTTCGGTATAAGCCTATATTCCCTCTTAAGGTGCTTCTAATATTCGATTCGATTAAAAACAACCGTACAACTATACCGAAAACTACCGACATAGCTCTAAAGGTTACCCGTCGTTAGGACGATTCCCTTCCTAATACCTCTACCTAATAGTAGGCGAGCGCTTCCTCTACGGAGCTATCGGCTACGCCTACTAGTTAGCTATAGGACGTTAACCTTCTTAACTAGCCTAGCTCGGGAGAGACTACGGAAGAAAAGGCTACCCGGGAGCATAATAACGAAGTCGCCCGCGCTACCTTCGAGTTCTTAACCCTTTAGTAGAAGATTAAGGAATTCCGTACCGAACTAGACTATCCTACGCTAGAAGGGAACCTAAGGACGGCTACCCTCCGCTACCTTTTCTCCAAACCTAACTAGTATACTAGGACGAGGGATAACCTCCCTAAGTTAAAGGAGCTACTAGTCTTCGAGGGTAAGTCGCGTACGAGCTATAACGACTAGGTCTAAGCCCTCGAAAGAGCCTTTAGACGATACGAAGGATTCGCCGAACGCGAAGACCGTAAGGTTAACTTTACTACCGACTATATAAGAAAGCTCTAGTAAGACTACTAGGAACGCTACGTCGACAGCCTTAACGACTATTCTAAGCTAACCTAGTCTATAATAAAGGAGGTTATACTTAACTTAATAAGCATAGAGACCGAACGGCGCGAGAAGGCCTACGAGAAGCTAAAAAAGGTTACCTTAAGTAACCGTACGCTAGAAGAACTCCTCGAGGAGCTAAAGACACTCTAGAAGGAGCTCGATAAAAGGGACGATAGTAAGAAGATCCTTAGGTTCTATAGCGCCCTTTTATAGACCCTTCGTAACTGCCTCTCGAACTACCCTACTACCCTACTAAACCTAGTAGACGCCGAGGAGAGGGCTAAAAAGGCCTACCGCGCTAACGAGGGCTCTAAATAAGAGGCTCGTAAGAGGCAGGCTACTAAAAGGGCCGCTAAGTAGGCGAAGAAGCGCCCTAGCGACAGCTCTACTACTCCGGACGGTAAGAGGGTAAAGACTAGCGATAGCGAACAGGACCCGAAGGCCTCCTCTAAGGCTACGTACTACGGATACTAATAGGTCGGGCATATCCGCCGCGACTATACTAACTAGTACCTATAGAAGGATTCGGGGAAAGAGACGCCCCCTAAGTAGACGCTATTACTTAGGTAGGCTAAGTCCTCTATAATAAGGATTAGCGGCGCTCGGCTAAGCTAGGAAAGCGCCGCGCCTAGCAAGGGCGCCTAATTAGCGTCGAGTTAACGCTAAACGGCCTAGGGAAGTCTAGAAAGGTCCGGGGCCTAATTAATAGCGGCGCCTAGGACAACTTTTACGATTCTATGCTAGTAAAGGAAATAGGGTAGATAGTTTCTAAGCTATCTACCTAGATAAAGTACCTAACTCTAAATAGCTAGAGCCTATAGGTCTTTAGAGAAACGAGAAACTCCTATAAGGCTATAGACACCTCTAGCAAGGCGTAGAGGTGCGTAGATACGTTTAAGGTAGGACGTATTTACAGTTTCGAAGTCGTACTCGGCATGCCCTAGCTCGAGAAGTACAACCCGGGTATTAACTTCGCTCTAAAGAAGGTCTTCTAAAGGTAGAAACCTCGAAAGCGGTAAGCGATAGCGGTAGTGTCCCCGGGCAGGTTCTACCGGGAGTGTCTTAGTAAAATCGAGGTAGCTCTTTATATTATATCGATCTAAGAGGTCGAGGATAGACTCGAACTAGACTAGAATAGCGTCCTAACGGCGTACTCTAACTTCTCCGACGTCTTTTCGGAGGAGTTAGCTAGTAAGTTAGCACCGTATAGACTGTACGATCTTAAGATCGACCTAGTTAAGGGAGCAAAGGTCCTATTTAGCCCTATATATACTCTATCGGAGGTAGAGATAGATACGATACGTAAGTAGCTCCCTAAACATCTAAAGAGTAGCTTTATTCGCCGCTCGACATCCTCGGCGGGCGCGCTAATCCTCTTCGCGAGGAAAAAGGATAATATACTCCGCCTCTATGTCGACTACCGCGGCCTAAATACGGTTACGGTAAAGAATAGGGGGGGTCTTCCCCTAATCTCCGAGTTAATAGACTAGCTAGCTAGCGCTAGGTACTTTACGAAGATAGACCTCCGCTACGCGTACTACCGTATCCGTATCCGGGAAGGCGACGAGTAGAAGATAGCCTTCCGGACTAGATACGGCTATTTCGAATATACCGTAATGCCCTTCGGGCTCTATAATACCCCCGCGGTGTTCCAAAACTTTATTAATAGCGTATTAGTAGGGCTAATCGACGTGTTCTACGTCGTTTACCTCGACGATATCCTTATATACTCTAAAACGGTAGAGGAGTACGAGGGCTACGTCCGGGAGGTACTAGAGCGCCTCCGGAAATATAAGTTATACGCTAACTTGTCTAAGTACGATTTCTATAAGGACCGCGTCGACTACCTCGGGTACGTTATTATACGTAATAGGCTAGAGATCGACCTAGAATAGGTTAGATTAGTCTAGGAGTAGCTACTTCCCTAGTTAATATATAATATTAGGGTCTTTATCGGCTTCGCGAACTACTATAGGCGCTTTATTAAGGGTTTCTTACGCCTCGCTACGGCACTTAACTACTATACGGAGGGGAAAAAGGTAGTAAACTAACGTAAGAAGGAACGAGTATACTTAGAGCTCGACGAGCAAGCTATACTTTCCTTTAACGAATTGCGGAAAAGGTTCTCGGAAGCTCCTATCCTACGCTATTTTAACCTAGAACTGCCCTATAGGGTAGAAACCGACGCCTTAGGCGAGGCAATCTCGGGTATCCTAAGCTAACTATACGAAGACTACAGCAAAACGTAGTAGTTCCCTATATTATACTTCTTACGAAAGATAATCGCGGTAGAACGGAACTACGTTACGGAAGACGCTAAGCTATTAGTAGTCGTAGACTCCTTTAAGTACTTTAGATAATACCTAGAGGGGGCTTGACACTAGGTCGAACTACTAACGGATTATACAAACCTATAAACTCTTATAACGACTAAGACCTTATCTAGGCGGTAGGTTAGATAGGCCGAGTAGTTGTCGCAGATCGACTTTAGGACTATTTATAGACCCGGTAAGGCTAATAGGGCGGCGGATATACTAAGTAGAAGGCCCGACCTAACAGATAAGGACTACTCCGGACGGTAGGCTATAGACGAAGAGTCGTCTATAAGCTTGCGGCTCTTCTAGACGGCATTCTAACCGCATCTAGACTATAATAGACTAGTAAGGTACGTAGGGGTAGTAAAGGACGCCCTAGACCTAAAAACGCGCCTAAAACGCGCCCTCTTAAAAGATCCGACCTTTAATAGGATTAACGAGGAGAAGGACTAAGCGGAACCTACCTTCTAGGCAGAACGATAGACTAACGAGGATAGAGTCGCGTATATAGACGGTAAGGCCTACGTACCGGAAGGAAGCATAAGACTCTAACTACTTTAGGAATGCTACGACGACCCTATAATAGGACACTTCGGCTTCTCTCGAACGCTCGAACTTCTATAAAGGAGTTTCTACTAGCCTAAAATAAGGAAATACGTTAAGGACTATATACGAACATACTAAGCGTACAGTAGGTTAAAGCTACGGTGGCACAAACCTTACGGATTGCTATACGTAGAGCTACTATTACTTATACTATAGGAGGATGTAACGCTAGACTTTATAACGGACCTACTACTTAGTATACTTCTAGGCTAGGCTTACGACTTAATCCTAGTAATCGTAGACAAATGCACTAAAATAGTCTATTATGCGCTATATAAGAAGACGATTACCGTAGTAGAGCTCGTAGAGGTGTTTATAAGGGAGGTCGTACGACTCTATAGCGCACTAGCTACGATTACGTCGGATCGAGGGCCTATCCTAACCTCGAAATTCTAGAGCACGTTCTGTTTCTGCCTTAGCATACGCCGAAAACTAAGTATAGCGTTCTACCCTTAAACAGACGGGTAAACAGAGCGCTAAAACTAGACGCTAGAGCAGTATCTTCGCATATATTACAACTATAAACAGGACAACTAGGCCTCCCTACTTTCTACTACGGAATTCTTGTATAATAACAGCGTATACTCCGTAATAGGGGTTACGCTATTCTAGGCGTATACGATACGGGACCCTCGGCGGTGCTACTAGCCTAGACTACGCTAGGATAGACGAGAAGCCCCGTTCGCCGTACAACTTATAGACCGCGTTATCTCTAACTAGAAGAAACTGCGGGTTAGACTAGCTAAAACAAAGAAGCAAATAGCTAAGTAGGCGAACGAGCATAGGAAGGACATCTCCTTTAACGTCGGAGACGAAGTCTACCTTAACATACGCAACATTAGGTTATTAAGACCTTTAGCGAAGCTTAATTACAAATTTATTAGACCTTATAAGGTAAAAGCGATTATTAACCGCGTCGTATATACGCTCGATCTACTAGACTTACTAAAGATCTACCTAACCTTCTATGTTTCTCTGCTAGAACTATCTATCCCGGACTAGTTTAGTCGCAAACAGGATAGGATAATGCGATACGATGTAGGAGAGGATAACGAATACGAAGTCGAGGCTATTCTAGCCGAACGCGTAGACAAACTAAACAATCGGGAGTACCTTATTAAGTAGAAAGATTACAACTAGTCCGAGAACTCCTAGGAAGTAGTAGTTAACATTAGCCCGGTAGCAATACGGGCCTACCGGCGTAGAATAGGCTAGAAAGGACTAACTACGCGCGGTAAATTCTAGAAAAAACGCTAACCCCCTTAGTTAATTTTCAATCCTTTTTTTCCTTTATAATATTAGACTTTAACATTTTTAATAATTCTAGGGATTTTATTTAGGCGTTAAGGTTTTCTATTCTAGACTATTCTAGCCTACGTTAAGCTATTCTACGCTATTATAACTTAAAAGGGCCCTATTACTCTACGTAATAGCGTTATCTGTTATACCCTATATACTACTAGAGCTAACTCGACTAAATCGGCTTAATTATCGCTATCCTCGTCCGAAGCGTCTTCTCTACGCTCCTAAGCGGCCGTAGTGCGTACTAAAGCCTTTAACGCCTCCCTATTAGTCTTTCCCGTACCCCTAGCGTACGTATTAAACCTCTCTAGGGCCTTGCTATTACGATATAAGGTAGTCTTGTACTTATTAAGCTTGTCTGTTAACGACTAGACCGTAATAGCGCCCTTTAAATTAATTAGGCGGCTTCTCTTAGACCTCGGGGTCCCAGTAGCAGCCTACTCCTATATCCTAGCGTTAGTATAGTCTAAAATACGCTAGAACGGTACACTTACGGCCTTCTCTATATAAGTAGCGGCCGACCTGTCCCGCTTCTTAACCTTTTAACCCGTCGTGTCCTACTCGCGGGTACCCTAGTATAAAGTAAGACCCTCCGGGCCGCGAACGCTATTTCTAAGCTCCCTAAGGCACTAACTATTAGAATACTAGTCTAAAATAAGCTAGACCGGCACATACAACTTAATCGAACTAGTAAATAGGAGCACCTTGCTCCTTAACTTCTTCTTATTGTCCGCGTTCGCTACCGGATTAGCGTACTCTACTTAAATCTAGGCATTAATAGTGTCCTACTCGTTCTTACGGGCCGGAGGGAGCTATTTAGGGTTAGCCTAGATCTAAAAGACTCTAGAACAGTCTAGAAATATCCTACCTAGAAATAATCGGCGTTTCTGTCGTCTAGACAGCCGGCGCATTTAGTAGTAATGCCCTTAATAGGCTTCTCTAACGCTAACTAGTATAGTTTAGTTAAGTCTTTGTTCTGCTTAATATCTTTAATGCAATTAAAGCACGGATTGTAGTTAAAAGTCCCGTTACGGACCTTTCTAGCGTAATCGTTACGCACGAGGGCCGCGGCGGCGGAAGACATAGTATATCTACGCTAATGTTAGCCTTGCTAGACCTAAACTAGACTAAACTAGCACTACCCTAGATTACTTACTTTTAGTAGTTAGTAAAGAAGAGAGAAAGTTTAGAAGAAGAATTAAATTAATATAGCGACGCTATAGACCCGCAAATCCTTCTAGATTAGGACATCTAGCAGCTAACAGCTTATAAATTTTCTACCGCAACTAAGGTTAGTTATAGAGAGGGGAGGGGGGCAATGTAAGGACACCCTTACGATAACGCCTCCTACCTGTCCTAACCTAGACTATCCTAGCACTATAGATTACCGGTACTATCTTATCTAGCCTAGACTAGGACATCCTATAGAGGAACGAACCTTATAGGCGTACGACGGCTCCCGAGCGGACGTTAGACTACGACCGGTGCCTAGTCTAGGCGGAGGGACGCATTTAGCAATACGAAGGGCGGGTACATAGCCTCGGGGGACGCTCTCGTCTATTCCCTTCCTTATCGAATCGACTCGTTACATTCTACAACTATTTGTTTTTAGTGCAAGCCTACATTCCCTCTTAAGGTGCTTCTAACAACGGCACTACGTTCCTTTAAAGCCTCGAACAACTCTTTAACGCATTACTACGACTCGGGCACTACCTAGCGGCCTTCCGTACCTATACTACTATTGCCTTACCTAAAGTAGGGAAGAAGGCTAATACCCCGAAGGGATATAGGCTAATCGCGCTCTTAAATACGATCGGGAAGATTATAGAGAGCATTATCGCTAAACGGTTTTAATAGGCCTTTAAATAAGAAAACATCCTACTAGCCCGATACTTCGGCGGTAGGAAGGGATACGGAGTCGACGAAGCCCTTTATAGCCTTATCGAACCGGTCGTAGCGGCATAGTAGTAGCGTAAATACGCTATAGCTCTCGCCCTCGATATTATAGGAGCCTTTAATTACGTATCCTACGAACGCCTCCTTTATAACATAAGGAAACGCGGTCTAAGCGGCTAACTCGCCCTATAGGTATAGAGCTTCCTATCGGACCGTACGACATTAATACGTATACCTAACTTTTATTTAACGACTAAGCCTATCGCGGTCGGCATCCTATAAAGCTCCCTACTGTCCCTAGTACTCTACGTCGTATTTAACGCCGACCTAGTAGAATAAACGACCGAATAAGGACTTAGCCTAATCGGTTATATTAACGACATTACTATACTCGTAATCGCCGACACCGCGGAAGTAGTATAAACTTAACTCGAGGGTGCGATCGCGACCTACGAACGATAGGCGGACAGCTACGCCTTAATCTTCGCGCCTATAAAGTTCTAATTAATATACTTCTACCTACCGGGGACACGTAATACTACCGAGATTAGGGACTCCTTCGCCGTACGCTTCGGCGATATTAAAGTCCTTCCCTCTAAAGTAATTAAAGTCCTCGGCGTTACGCTAGACTTACGCCTTACCTTTAAAGCATATAGAAAGGACATCGTAAGAAAGGCTAATAGTAAGATTAATGTTATTAAATGCCTAAACAAATTAAGCTAGGGAGCTAATATAGAGGCTACGAGACGCGCGTACCTATTAACCCTTCGCCTACTTATAACATTCGCGGCCTCTACGTAGTATAGACTAGGCTAGAAGGGTCGGCGACGAGGAACACCTGTACGTGGTGCCGGCTACGAACCTGCGACGATACCGTCGTTGCAGAGCTAAGTTTCCTCCGGAGGATTGGAGAGGCCGTTAATCCCTCTTCCCTTACAACAACAACAACACGACCTAGAGGTACGCCTCCTATCGAAATACAAGCTACAACAGAACAACGGCACGATTCGAACGAACAGCCCTCCACGTTACGAACGAGAAGAAGCAGTCCACTCTATCCTATACGCGCACCTCCTCGAAATCCGAACCGAAATCGCATGTCCCTTCTCTAGAGACTTCGTCGCCCTCGAAGGAAGCATACATGCACTTTAAAGAGCTGGAACTCGGTGGAATCCACAACTCTGCGATTAACCTGCGTAGCTGTATGCGTTTAGAAGCGGCATACAGTTCCACAAAGGCATATTAAGGACAAGAGAAGACAGCGAGTTAGACAGCTGCTTTTGCACTACTTTTGCATGGTATTTTGTACTGCTTTTGTACGGCATTTTGCACTGCTTTTGCACGGCATTTTGCACTACTTTTGCACGGCATTTTGCACTGCTTTTGCACTGCATTTCGAATTTGCAGCGTGCGTGCGAAGCGGAAGGATCCGCTGAAAATTCTGCAAAAAGCTTAGCGCGAAAATTCTGCAGCCTTAGGCCGCAGCAACACTCGTTTGATTTCCTTTGTCTCGCATTTGTTTAAAGTCCTTTAGCATTGCCTTAGGCACGGGGTTTCCCCTAAGGTTAAAGAATACCGAAGAATTTGATTGTAAATAGATCTACTGCCTTGCTTGCAAGGCCGTCCTACATAGTCTTGGACTCCGAAAGGACGTAAATGGAACAAACAAACAAACAAACAAACAAACTAGGCTAGAAGAGCGCTAAAGACGCGGAGACTATGCTAGGAAAGATCTAATACTAAGCCCTTATATAGGTTAGCGGCGCATTTAAGACGTCCGCTAAAGCCGACCTAGAAACAGAGCTGTTCGTTATACTACCGAGAATATACCTCGAACAGACCGCACTAGCTATATTTATTCGTCTCGTATTAAGTCTATATAGCTTACACCTTACCGACGACGTAGGGAGGGACGCCGCTCGCTAGGAAATGCCGCTAGCGGGAGTTAAACGCCTATACCTTTAAAGCGGCGGCTATCTCCTACTTAAACAAGAGGGCGTGTTTGTTAATTCGCCCTAGGGCAACTACCTAGATACAGTAATTATCGAGAACGACTAGTAAGTAATTAATAAGCATAATAAACTAGCAGCCCTACCGGGCCTCTATATTTATACGGACGGATCCCTTAAGAAACCTAAGGATAAGTTAAAACTATTAAAGCTCGGCTGCGCCGTAGTCTCCCTTAACGGAAGGGTATACGAAGCACGCGCGCTAGGCACCGCCTAGTTCTTATCCTCCTTCTATACGGAGGCATAGGGACTACTACTCGCGATGTAATTAATCGTACATTAAAACCTAATAGAGCCGGTATATATCTATAGCAACAACTAGGGCCTCGTTAAGCAAATTACGGGCGTTACGGCGACAATAGCCTAGGGAGAAATTCGTTAATTCTATTAATTACGTACCTAAACCCTCTGCCTAATTACTATCGTCTAGATCCTAGGACATAGTAGTATCCCGGGCAATAAGGTAGTAGACAAGCTCGTAACAGAGGTAGTAGACAGAGCTAAACCTATATAAGCGGCGCTCGACCGTAAGTAGGCGGTAGGACACCTTAAAGAACGCCTTTAAAGGGAATAGTCGTTACGCTAGATAAGCTTAGAAACTAGTAACACGCTACGCAAATACGAACTAACGCTATCGGTTAAGATACTAGGCAAATTTAAGGCTGTTTTAAGGCTACTCTATAGCATTATCGTTTAAATGCGTATAAACAAGATCGGACTTAACTAATACCTCTATAAGATCGGGTACGTAGAAACGCCCTTCTACGGCCTATATATTAATTTAGGCTTCCCCTAGGAACAGACGCTAACCTATGTTCTACTCGAATGCCCGGTACTAACTAAAGAACGTAGCGAGATGTTTAATGTAGTAGGTAAGCGGGTCCTCGATGTTAAACTTCTTCTTAGTAATCTAGCGATAGCTAAATACGTAGCCCTCGTACTTTAAAGGCGAAGTGCCTTTAATAGTTTAGGGTAGTCGATGCGGACGAGGAGATATAGCGCGTAGCTACTACTAAATTGCGACTAGCGGCCGTCCTAGCGGTACGCGATGCTAATAGGAAGTCTAAAGCTAGTATAAAATAGTAGCGATAAGCGGCTTTCTCCTATAGAGTAGGTACTATTTAAAGGGAGACCTTTAAATATTATCGGGCGCTAGGTAAGTAGTATATAGACTTTCCTATAGAAGCGGCAGCTATAGCTACGAGATTACGCCTTAATTAAGGCTACCTATAAGAGCACTACCCGCACCTCGCTATTAAACCTATTAAAGCTATTACCGAAGAACTATAAAAAAGAAAAGGGACGCTAGATATAGAAATAGACAACGACATAGGCGGAAACGTTTCGTAGCCCGTAGTACTAGTCTAGCTAGCTACGGTAGTAACTAATAGATGTACCGCCGCCCTAGGTAGGACTAGACAGCTAATAGATGCGCCCGGCGGCCTTAAGTTCCCCTTAGAAACTAGTATATGCTATATATAGCGCTCGAAGCTAATATTAAAAGTAGAGACGCTACCCCTTCGAGAGATCCGACTAAACTCTAACATTTATTTATAGCCTTCTTAGCCGCCCGATGTTACTACTAGACGGCTATAAAAGCCGATAGCTAGCTATAAGCGATCCGGCCGAGACACCGAGCGAAAACCCTTTAAAGCCCGTACGCGAAACTATTATCCTTTAATATATACCGATAGACGTAAACGCTAATATAGACGCCGACTTTAAAGACGGCGTTTAAAGAAGGAGTAAGAGAGGCAATCGATAGGCTGCCTTAGAGGACAGTACATTAAAAGAGCGCGGAGCGTATATATATATACGTACGTATAGAAGGGCGGAAAACATAACCGTCCCCTTAGATATTTAACGTACTCTACTATTAGACTATTTAATTCGCCGACCGGTTCCGCGTACTATACTACTACGCTAGCGAGCAACTTATTCGCTATACACTACTATACTAATCGTCCGCTCCCTAAACGCCCTACGCTACTAAACTAAACGCCTATAGCCTACGAACTATTAAATCGCACTTCTCGGGAACTACGCGGTAATGCGTAGCAACCTATAAAAAACGAGGGTAGAGAGTACCTAAGATACTCGAAGAACGACGCTAATTAATTAATTAAGACTTACTTTATAACTAGACATTAAACCGGCGACGGCAGCGGCATTAATTTAGGCAACAAGGTACCTACTAAACCTTTAGAAAGTAGGCCTAGAGCGGCAGGCAGCGTTAAACTTTTCTACCGGCGGGACTTTTATTCGGACTCCCTTTAAGAAATTTATTCGGACCCCTCTAATATTTTATAGCACACCTACCAAATATTCATAGCATTTAATAGGGGCAACGGCGAGGTGAAAACTTTTCACTTAGTAGGGGCACTATTTGTACCTAGAATTCAAGCCACGTAACCCTCTGGGTTTCAAGACGGCTATATAAATGATGTACCAACCAACCAACCAACCAATCTGTCAGGGCCGGATCTTTGCAAGTCTGACAGCTTCGAGACCGAATCTCGGTACTGTAGAGAACAATGAAGTGAATCTAGATTCGAGGAGGCAACGCTGTCAGCCCTTCAGCTTTCGGTGTAGTGATGGGAGAGAGAGTTTTGGCCTTCCAGTTCGGCCGGCACAGTCGTTGCTGTGATGTAGTGCAGAGAGGGGCGGATCTTGACAGCTCTGCGAGCAATAATGTTGGTGCTGTTGAGAAGAATGGTGGTAGTGGACGAGAACAGATATAAGCGGCGATTGAGCGCTGGTACCAGTGGACTGTCACATGATTGAACATTGATGCTGTGCTGTGCTGTGGTCGAAAGGGGTGAATTGGACGTTGAAGCTGGTGTTATCACATGCCAAAGTGGAGATCTTGAGTTGGTGGCTGCGAGAGCCGCGCCATATTTGCATGTGACGGGCGAATTAGACGGGTGAATGCGCCGGTAGTTCAATCTCCTCGACGGATGGACGGTGGCAATAACAAAGCCCGCGCAATGAGCTGGATGCTCCATTCCTAAGTCAAATTGACCGTTCAGTGAAGAGGAAATCCCGTGGTCGAAGCCGTGCAAGATACTTGCCCGAGCGCAGACAGCACTGATGTGCGAGCAGAAGCAGCTAGACAAGGTCAATCGGTCGGCTAAGATCATGGGGAAGGAAGCGCGGCCAAGCGGGTGACCTGGCGAAGGCAATGACCCAAAGGTGATTGCGTTTTTTCGTTCTTGTCCATGCATGTCAGCAGATCGATGAGCGCACGTGTATTTCACTCCGACCTCTCCCTCATCTACCTCTTCCCATTACTAAAGCTCACGACTGCCCACTTCGCTTGAGAGGCGCAAAGCTCCTTGGTAGGGACACCGAACTGCGTTGGAGAAGGTTGCGAGCATGACACTGTTGAGCCAGACATAACTACAATCAGCTCGAGAATGGTGTTGCGGGAGGCGGGCTTTGCGGCGACGACGGCGTGGTAATCCAGTTGAGGTGCAGGCGAAGGGCACGGATTCCAGGAAGACCGTGAACTTGCGCAGCGGATAGAGTGAGGCTCAAGGTAGACCATGGAGACTGAGCTAATGGTATGTGACAAGCTCGCAACAGGCCGAGGCTTACAAAGTGAACGGAGATGAGCCGGCGTCGCCGTGTCCCTCAGAACACGCTCTCCGCGCACTTATGCTGCCTTTGGACATGAACTTCCTCGAGGAGCTGACTTAGCGCAAGAGCCATACAGCCGATGTTCGGAAGAATCGTGACCTGAGATTTCTATCAAGATTGTGGGTACTCCTAGTTCAATCTCCTCATGCCTGGAGGATATCCTAGGAAGAGAGCCTGATTTCGCAGCCTCATAAGACTTGATGTTGAGTTGACCGAAACTCGTGCGTGCCTTTTCGTGGACATGTGGGAGGGCGCTCTGTACCCGTCGGGATGGAGATGGCCTGGATGATTTGCAAGTAAACACGCCATTGTGACAGCTTTCTGTTCAATGAGACAAGTGGCTGCAGCCTGTGGGAGGTCCACGTCTCTGGCCGTGTCTCGCTGGAGCGGCCTGTGATGACTCCAAGATTGGGCCCGAAGTGCTGAAGCAAAGCTTGTACGCCTTACCGAAGTCCCAATCGCTGACAAGAACGGTGGTACAAGACGGCTCCAGTTGTGTCGAAGCCGTGGCACGCGGATGAACTTCGAAGACCAGACACGAGATCGCAGGATTCCGAACTCGTTGAGGGGCACTATAGCTGTAAGCTCGGCCTTTCCCAGGGTTGAGTGTCGCATTCGAGGACGAGAACCATAGTCGAGACTGTCTCTCCGATCGTTGGGGCTATGGAGAAGTATCCTGCTCCGGGGTCGCGACCTTCGGGCCTCAGTAGCGGCGGAGCCAACAATGATAGGTACCTCCTAATAGGTAGCGCCCACGGCTACTGACGGCTTGAAGGAGATGGCCTTAGACAAACACGGCAAAACGATCCGTCGAGCCAACCGATCGACGACTCCGAACGATCCACCCTTCCTTCTCGCCTCGCTTCTAACAGCCCTCGTCAAGCAACAGGAGAATTGGGCCGCGTGACTACATCCTGGTAGCCACCTTACGTCAAGTCGCGCGGCTCGTCGTTTCCCCAGCAATGCAGGCATTGGGCGCATGGAATCGCTAATAGAATTTTCGACAGAGAGAACGGCGCTGCATGCACGAGCTGGCGGCAAACAGGACTTTGACTTTATGCCCGTGCACCAAACGTCCGCCACTACAACACGTCCACATGCTGTGAATGCGGAATCCCGCTTGACGACTTCCACTAGATACCTTGACTAATAAGAAGTCTCTGTGTAGGTTCGGAAGTTGTCGTAGCCCTGCACCGCGCAAGAATAGTCGCGCAGATCAATCCAGACGCTACTCCATGGAAGAACGACGGCAATCTCCTTGAAAAATACGAGCTACAAAAAGTCGCACTGTCGCACTAACGTCTGTACAGGGAAGACGTTGGGTCAGGAGGACGATATTCCGTTCCCTAAACAGGACAAAGCTCTCGAGGGGTTAGGCATCAACTCTGGCCGCACGCTAACAAGTTCCTGCCCCGGACGTTGTAGTACCTGTGTACTCTTCGTACCTTAGTACCTGTGTAGTCTTCGTACCTTAGTACCTGTGTAGTCTTCGTAACTTTGCGCTCGGACCATTTTCGCTTCGGCCGATCCGAGTAAAAAGCGGAGAACTTCACACTATCACAAAGTTGTGACGTAGATGGGAGGGATGACCGGGGCGTGATTCGGCAATCGGAAGCCACCTAACGTACCTTCACGTCTGGCTTTACCTTAGCATGTGGGCGTTGCGGGGTACTTCCAACACACCCTCAACGACATTCAGAAGGAAGAACTATGCAACAAAGCGAGCGAATACCAAGCAGCACCTCGAGAGACTTCTACGAGCGCATCCATAGTTGTGGAGTTGCGTGCCTCATAGCTACAAACGGCTTCGTCCGCCACGTCACGAAAGACAGGCGTCCGAAACGACATCTGGTATTCAAGGCTAGGGTACTCTTTGTTCCTGCCCACCTGATCGACCAGGTGAGGTGGCCCGGTGAGGAGAGGGTTCCTGGCCCTAGTCTAGTGCCGAGGAACTCGTCTCGAGCCGCAGGTTCGCCACGTGCGGGACCGCGGCGGTTCGCGCGCGGTTTATAGCGGCTCCTACGCATCTGCTGGTCGACAGCAGATCGTGAGATACTGCCACCACGTGTTCTCTCTGCTTCGGTAAAACCACGTGGCGATGGGCTATGCCCTGCAATCGCCCTCTAAGTGAATATGCCGGGACCATGGTCGTCGCATTAAGGTTCGTGGCACAAAGGGCTCTTTCCGGAACGTTCGAGCGGAGCCCCTGCTGTTGGCGCGACCAGGAGCTCGAATGTTACACTTTCGGTATAGTCACATAGTCGTTTGATGTGCGTATCGACGATTTCGCGAGAACCGCACTTTCGATCATCGGCATTTGAAGGAGTCTCTCGAAGATCGAAGGGTAGTCACGATTTCGCGAGAACTGCACTTTCGATCATCGGCATTTGAAGGAGTCTCTCGACGATCGAAGAGTACTCACCCACGTACGTCGAGGGTAGGCAAGAAGATAAATAGGCTGTCCTGCGCCGTTGGAAACTCGGAGCAGCAAGATCGATTCTCGTCACCTTCAGAACAACCTTCAGACACGACACAACCGGCACGACCGTCGAACTCGGCACAGCCTTCGAACTCGGCACACTCAGCACAACCTTCCGGCACGACTCAAATCCTACCATACTGCCCGTTCACTTCAACAGACAAACATGAAGAGTACGTTCCGCAGCCAAAGTCCTGCTCAGACTTCCATGCAAGACTCTTCCCTCTGACGTTGCGCGAACAGTCTCGGTCATGCTGGCTATCCTTGCCACCATCACGGCTCCGGTGCTCGCGGCTCCGCAAGACTTGGTGCAGCGAGAGGAAATGGCCCTTGAGAGATATGCGACAGCGTTCAAGCGGATCCGAGAGGAAGTCGCGACCACGCAAGACTTGCCAAAGCGAGAGGTGGACAAACTCGCGTTCAAGCGAATGGAAGAAGAACTCGGCCAGAGTTTGAGCAAGAGGCACTTTGATGGATGTGACTTCTGTCTGGCCACAGAAGGCACTGGTCCGGTTCCTGGAACGACCTATTCTATTTGCTGCTGCCAAGGCTGTGCTTGTTATGGCGGTAAACATTGCTAAGTGAGAACAGCTGGGGATCATTTGGACTGCAGATAGACGATGATCGGGCAAAGACCAGGCGCTTCTGTGCTTCGATTCAACATCGACGATGTCGTCGTTGCGGTCCTAGTCTAGTAGATAGCTCTCCTTTGTGCGTATGACGGGTGGACTAACTGACGGCAAATTACTCAAAGGATATTTCGAATCTAATAAGCCAACGGAACTTACGGTCTCTACGATCTCCTTTGCCTCCCTCTCTCGCTCCGCCTTGAACTCCGCCTTGAGCTCCGCACATCTGTACTCTGCCTGACGAAATCTCCGAATTGCTCATTCCCAACGTACCATAAAGAAGACGTCGAAGAAGAGGAGCAATAGCAGCAAGAACTCGACCTCCAACGTTCCCGTGTGCACGTTATGCAGAGGAGAACAAGGCAACGAAGTACCCTCAGAGAGCATGCTACCCAAGCGTGAGCGCAGTTCGACACATCAACACCCTCCATCCCCGGTCTCGATGATGAAATGGTTGACAGTCTGAGATTGCCAGGAAGTACACACTTTGAAGGGAACAATATATGCGTGCAGATATGTGACATTCATATGTGCATACTCGACTCACGGCAAATTGTGTAGACAGTAAGAGGACTCCCCCGATCGCCCGTTCATTCGAGATCGCATAGACTTTCCGTACCGCGATCATCCATCTAATACAACCCTGTGAGATTGTACCGTCCCACCTGGTTCGTCAGAACAGAGGTAAACCAGACTGCATCTCCTGGTCCGTAGTTGACCGCAACGTCGACCGCCGGAGGAAGCCCACCTAGGAGCCCTGTGAATCCCAACTTTCCCAAGCCGACCGGGAGGGTGACATAGTCGTACTTGAAAGTGTCTGTGTTCAGGCGAGATAGCACGTTGCCGGTGAATGCGCTGTACCAGACGCCGCCCTTTGAGTCGATGGTATTTTCGGCTCCAATAAGAAGCGGCTGATTGGTGTGATAAATGTCGATCTTATGCGTCTCCATGTTGATCCGGCCAATTCCATTTCCAACAAACAAGGCGAAGTAGACGTAGCCGTCACGTTCGGCTCGTACCACTGTAGGGAATTGAGCTGGCTCAGGTAGAGGGTATTCGTCTATCTTCTCAGTCTTCGGGTCGAACACCAGGATTTTGTTGGCCCCGAACTCTGCGAGATATACTTTGCCGTCGGAAGCAACTATGAGTCCGAGAGGCAATGATGCTGGTGTTGGGATCGTGTAGGTAGTGAACTTTTCGGTGGCGTAATTGAATATGGCGAATGTGTTCCCAGACGTTGCTGTGACGTACATGCCGTCCTTGGAAGTGTATAGATCATTGAATGGTTGAAGGTTTCCGGCTATGTTCGAATCCGGATTCTGGAAGATATCGATCTTCTTTGTCGTCGGATTGATACGTACAAGCTGGTTCCTGATGCCATCCGCAGCGTAGAGATTTCCGTCAGCGCCCTTCCTGATCGCACAGCTCAATGCAGTACGATCAGTAATGTCTTTGGCGACTCCGGGCAGTTCAATGGGCGTTGGGTCCAAGGGCGTGGTGAAGGGAATAGGATATTCGTCAATCTTGCCGGTGTCAGGGTCGATGCGAAAAATGATGTTTTTGAGAATGCCCTGGAAGAGTCGAGTTAGCTTTCGTGTCTGTCAGAAGGCGACACTCCCGCGCCAGGAATTCGTACCTGACCCCAAGATGCACCGTCTTGCCCGACTTCCAAATCGCAAGGACCGGTCAGCTCTGTAGGCAAATCGTACAGCGTGAATCGATCGCTGACTGCTCGGTCTTCCACAGGAGCCGTTAGACCTCGCGGCAGTAATGTCGCTATCGACAGCAATGTGAAGTATGAGAGCATCTTGGATTGAGCTGAGAAGAAGGGTGTGCTTGGACGAAATGGTAACACTGACTGAGATTTTACTGCTTTATGATTTATTCCTAGACCGTTGTGGCGGACAGTTCGTTGCACATGGAGTCGAAGGCTAATGGAACCTTGGACGTACTCCTCACACTCGGACGTGCGGGGGCGCTGTGATTCGTGTAGTGCTGCCGATCATGGTCCTAAATCTGGTAGCTCAGTACCCATGATAGGCGCTTTAGGAGACACTGCCGTGATGCGAGTGACGGCATTGTTCATCGCTTTTACCAAACAGGTAGCCATTTGGGAGATCCAAAGTGATGGCGTTCAATGGCGTTGGACTAGGCAGTCTATAGGTCAGAGAAAAGTGCGGCTCCGCGACCTGGTAGTTGTGGCTTGCGGGTCCACGATCAGTCCTCACTCTTCACAGCGAGAGCCCGGCCAAAGAGCATCGGTGTGTCCTTCACAGTGGCCGGTGCGAAACCGATTGACGAGCTGCAAGCTTCCTCGCTCGTCCTGAGGCGTTCAGAATGAGTGACGCTCGACTTCGCCACGGTCCTGCCGATACAGTACCGCGGTATATGCCTGGTTGCAATGCGTGGACTTCGCCTCAAAGTGTTGGTGAGGCAAGCTGACGGAGCGCGTCACCGTAGTCTCAGAAGCACAGACCCTCTTGGCGAGCACTAACCTCTTCGAGCGCCTCGCCTGAGAGGGTCTAAGGGCCTAGCAGCGTTTTTGGGTGATGTTGTGCAGCGCCGCGACATCGAAAATTTAAAACTACTTTTATCGCGTAATTAAGGTATATATAAGAAGCTACATATTAATCTAATTATACTACTATAAAAATTATACTATAATTCTATCGCTATCGTACGTAGTAGGGGTATTAGTTTCTAACTAGTATCGTAGCTAGATTCCTATACTAAAAGCTTAAAATTACTATACCTATATCTATTATACCCCGCTCTATTACGAAAAAAGCGCGTCTGGACCCTTAGACCACCTACAGTAGGGCCAGCTGCTTGCAGCTAATAGGCCCGTTAAGCGAGGTGGTCTGAGCGCCTGAGACTAGCGTCACCGTGGACGATTGAGCAGCGGACGGGAGCACGCGCACAATGACTAAGCAGAAGTCAAGCCCCCGGGCCCGCCGCCATCTTGCGACTGTTACCTTTCGAGCGTCCTTCACTGGCTTCTGACCTCCGCTTCGTGGCAATTCCGAAGTAACCGCAAGGAATGTATAGCGAGCAATGGTGGCAAGAAGAAGAAGCCCCAAAGCGATGCTATAACCGATATGACCACAAGCGCAAACCCAGGTCCAGAGTAGGCTCATGCGACTGCCTCAAGACGAGATCTACGCCAGCGTCTTCTGCTCTACCCGTTTCGCTTTCGGAGAGCGTGCCTTTGACCGCATGGATAGGCGCCGTGTAGCTTCCTCTGCTCGTGGCACCGCGCTCGCACTCCCCCGAACCCGTCGAATGGTACGAGATGAAATAAGCATATCCTGGCTCCACCAAGTACCATTCCATTTTGAGGACCCCAGAGCGCTGCTGGACACACTCACCGGCATGCCTATCTCCATTTCTTGCAGGAGTGAGACGAGCTTCATGGGACTTGACGAGACCTGGTGCTGAGAGCATTGGGATCCTTTGCGCGATACATGGACACCGGACACACACCGGACACGACGAGTCTGGATGAAGATAGCTGGTCAATGTATGCTACGATGGTATTGAGCCACAGAAACATCAGCGGCACGTATGTCTTACTTCCCCGCAGGAACCGAATCTGCTACTCCGTGCCGAGACTCTTTCAAGCGATATCCGTCGAGCCTTTAAATACAGCCTCATACATCCGGGCATCCCAAATCCTCCATCAGCAGCATCCTTCCATCTTGCGATCTACCTGCTCCAGTGATGACTGGTCGTCAATGACATCTCAAGGCGCTCGGCCACAATCTCCACTTTCACGATGCAAGTTCCGGACCACCCTACACCGCATTCGTCGAATGTGCTTCATCAGATTACTCTGCCGCATGAACTTGGCGCCGCAGAACAGGCATGTCGCAGATTTGACATGACGTCTGTAGTGCCCCAGCGACGAGAACCGACGCCCGTTACAGCCGTGGTCGAAGCAGACTGGCTTGCAGGACGTGTGCCTCGACTCTGGGTCTGCTTAGAGTCGCTCCGGTTCAGCTTGTGTATGCTTGACATGAGAGCGAGTATGTTCTCTGTATGGGCCGTGCTGATACCCTGGTTTGATCTCCGTGGAAAAGATATGGGTGCGTTCAAGTGCACCATCAGGCATGGTGGCGATGGTGCCGTGTAGCAAGAAGAGTATGTGTTGCTCGGCGGTGAAGTTTCCATGGTCTTCGAGGAACCTAGACAAGAGTATGCCTCAGATCAGTGGACTGGCATACTCTGCTGGTCGCATGAGTATCCTGGCGCCTGATGTGCGAACGGAAGATCTTCCAGCGTCTGCATCGTGTTGCTCCAAGCTGCGCAAAGCAGGACACGCTATTTCCAACACGCCGCTCTCAACAATCGTGGTCGACGTACTATTTACGTTGCTCAAGTTCCATGCGAACCGAAAATTTCTGACTTGCGTCTATAGCAGACTCAGACGAGAAGTGGCACAGCTGCAAACCTTGCGACGACACTCCTCAAGATCGATCTGGCAGGATACGGTTCTACTCCGCGGCCACCGCAGCGATCGTACCATCACGATCTCTTTTTTGTCGTCCATCTCATGCCGCAATGCAGGATGCTCAGCTACGCCTCCAGCGCCGGAACTGCCTGGTCAACATGGCTGACTGCAAGACCGGTAAGCTCACAGCCTCGCGCTGGGCATCATTTTTTTTATGCAAAGAGGTCACAGAGGGTGGACGAGTTTGGGGACCGTGCGCGGACAGCGACCAACGTGCACGCTGCAGATCGATAACATTCGATGTGATGACGTGCTGCTTCTTGTCTAGGGTGATGCTTGTGCTGAGCAATGATAGGATTGTCATGTCGAATCCCTGTTGACAGATCACCAGTCCTTTCCCCACGCGATTCCTCAGCGCGCTACGAGGTAAAGCCGGATGGTATGGGTTTGAACATTGAATGTTGTCGCTGTAGCCGTTGCGATACACGACAACACTAATCTTCCTTCCTCGACCTCGACATAGAGGTCAGTATGCCGCTTGTCTGCCGCAAGCATCGTGCTCATCAAGCGGAGTGCAAACGGTGATGGCTGTCATAGCGATCAATGTAAAAAGCGTCTGAGTGGAGAAAACGAGGACATGGGTCCAAAGACTAGGGATCTGTGCCTCAATAGCTGATGCTGGTCGGATGTGTGATGAGGTCCGACGACCGCTATTATATGTGACCGCTTTCACCTCTTCGCGATTTCGATCAATTCGCACAGCGAAGCTCTTGACTCGGCACAGATCTTGGCCGAGACAATGTTGAAGATGTTCAACAAGCATTGGGTGCTCGCAGTCAGCATTCTACCTACTGTCATACGAGCTCAACTACCCTTCACGTACGAATGTCTTCAAGAGCCAGAATGATGTGTCCGTCAGCTAATATGTCAATTAGCCCGGGCCCGCTGCCCCCACCGGACATTACCAACACGGTCATGAACATCACATTCTCAGACCCATCTAACAGAGAATGTGGACGGTCGTCGGCCTCTCCAAACGACTCCAACACGATCATTGTCCGGGATGCGGGCGCGAAACCAGTCTGCCTGGAATTAGACTACGTTTTCACCCACCCGAACACGACGTACTCCCACCCGACCGACGGCATTGCGCCATCGAGAGAATTCGATTTAATGCGATACACCGTCTCCGACTCCGCCGGATGGTCGCCCGACCGCTTCAACTACAGTCAGATCTTCTACACGCAAAGACGGGCCGATCCCAACAGGCCAGATGATACCTCGCGGGTCGCAAACATCATGTTTCGGGCATTCAACGAGTCCAGATGCCCCGGCTATGGCAAGGACGTCGGTGCTGCAGGCTGGTACTCGTGGAATTGTGCAAGCGAGAACGGGTCTTGCAACGTCCTGCCGTTCGGCGTTAAGAGTATCATGATCGGCCATCCGGATGGCAAATACTCGCCGGGAGATAAAGGGTGCATTGCGGCGGTGAAGTTGAACGCTGGTTATACGACGAGCGCTGCCTCATGCTCCATGTTGGCTGCCGTTTTGGGCGTGGCTGCTTTACTGGTCTGGTGATACTGCCTTCGGTGCGGTACTACTGAAGGGATGGACTTTGCGATTTGGCAAAACAACTTTCGCAACTGAAGTCAGGGGAATTTGTACGACCAAAAAACTGGTCGCGTATATTTCAGGACCAAGCGCAAGACTCGCCATTCACCCAAACGTTTCAATTGACATCTCATTGGCGAATGATGGATTTTCCCAGCCCAGGAGTGCATGGCCTTCTCCAGAGTGAAGTCTTCGCGGGGCTACTGGCTATGTCTTCTGACTGTGCAAGTCAAAGACCTGTCATGGATCGAGGCCGTTGGCAGGTACACGCGCAGTAGGATCCATGTATAGGAAGCTCAATCAGATCATGGATTCTCTCTGAGTGATTGATCATTTGTTGACGCCTTTCAGGTAGGGTTCAATCCCGCGAGAACGTCATTGCCCTCCCAGGCAGACGACCTCTGGGTTGCGATAATCTCGATCGACAGCCTATGGAGCCTGTTTCGATTATGTCGCGGTCGTCAGTCTGATCCATTCGCGGTTGGATATGCAATTGCTATCAGCACAGTACTGCTCTGCCTACCTCACCAGGCTCAGGAGGCTCCATTCCATCGACGTGTTGTTTTCCAGTCAGCATGACGTTGAACAATCTGGGTCAGGCATCATGCAAAGACAGTGTTGTTGTGGAAGTAAGCAGCTTCCCACATCGATAACGGAGAAGACCTCCGGGCCGTCGGGCTGTTAGCAGCTTAGTAAGCCCAAGTGTTTCGCAACTGGATTTCCGTCTTGCAAGAACTGACTTCACCTTATCGTCGTCACACAGAGAACAAACAAAACACAACAGGACAGTCCAGTCGTCTGGTCGAGAAGCCGAAGCGACCGGATCGTACAGCCTTGAGTACCAACAAGACACGAAACACGCCGGCCTCGCAGGAAAGGCCTCGCCTGCGCCGGTCTCAGTCACGCCAAGCTGTCAATTGCAACAATTTTACGGCGCAATCTGCATTTCCATCCCGAGGCACAATGCCTTCGTCAAGCTTCGCTATCATGTCCAGGATAGACTCGCGTGGCCAGAATGTGGCACGAGAACAGCGTTGATCAGGCGTGTATGCGAGAATGGCAGATCCTCGGGTCTCATATTTCTTGTTCTGTGAGATGGCTGGGCAATGTAAATCGTGGGCCGAAGCCAGCAAGAATACTTCCTGGAGACCCCATGGGAAAATACTCCTGAGTAAGCGTGCTAGGCTTGTTCGCTCTCGGCTTGTTCTCAACCACGCATGAGCCACGCTTGACTTCCTGGGCCTATCGCCTGTATACTCCACGGCCTATTTCAGTCTTGGTACCTTGGCCAACAGTATCGGCCGTGACAACCTCGCTTTGCAGTAGCGACGCCTGGAGATAATCTGGCCGGAGGAATTACTGTCTCACGACTCTGGCGAACTGTTTTCTTAGCGAGCTTCAACCTGAACATCACTCGCCTTATGGCGGCGGGAAGAAGTGCCAGCTTGGCGAGACCAGCAGCTCAATATGCAAAGGTATGCCATGACCAGCTGTATAAAGGTCAGCCAGAACCCCGTTGTATTCTCACTCCACCATCATCTACCACCGACAAACTCAAGAGCCAGCCTTCCAATCCACCTCTTACCAAATCCAACCAATCAGCCACTCCATCAACCGCAATAATGCAGTTCTTCCAGACCGCTCTCCTCATGACCAGCGTCGCCATGGGCATCAACGCCGCTGCCGTCCCTGCCGCGGCACCCGCGCCCGTTGCCCAGGCCGAAGTCGTCGCTGAGGTCTGCGGATGGTCCTTCATCGAGCTGACCAATGGTAAGTAACGGTCATTTCTTGACATCACGCTGTCCTTCCCGCCTGAGACAGCTCTCTGACCAACCATTGCAGGCATCACCAGCGCCGCGGCCGCCGACATCCTCTGCGGCAACATCTCCTGCGTTGGCAAGACCTTCAACACCCGCTGGAACAAGCTCGCCGACGGCTCCTTCACCGTCGCTGAGGTCTGCAGATGGGCTTGTATTCCCGGCGGATGCATCTAGATGCCGGAGCGAGCACTCTCTGGCAAACACTCGCTGGGAGGAAAGGCTGTGTTGCGGCGGGAAGGGACGAGTGTGTTCGTTGCCAGGCATCCCGGAGGACAATTCTGATGACCATATGAAGTTGTGCACAGGCTTCGTGTTTTGTGTAGTGGACATGCAGGAATGCAGACTTGTACACCAGTCAATCATAGCTTCCCTGTGCTTTGCAAGCCCCACGTTTTTCGGCTCAATGATTACACCTTGCAATTCTTCGTTCCCAACTCTTGTGAAGCTGGCTAGGAGTAAGAAGATTTCTAGTGCTCGGAGAATCATGAAGCGAGGAGGTGAGGATGTCATGGACACAATACAGCTGTACTCCGCGGTAGTGGACAGTTTGCAGCCGACAGTACTCTTGACAGGAGTCCCAGCGAAATGTCGTTCCATGTTCATTCGTTGTTTGTACCGACTTGCGATTGGTCCTTGAGCATCATCTCCCTCTGCCAGACAAGATTATTTCGGCCAGCTGTACATATGCGTGCGTGATTCTGGCATCGATTCGATGTTCCTCCTTCACGGCTTACCTTTTACTCCATGAATCCGAGAGAGCCTGCCATCCTTCGCATCGCTGTCAAGCGCACCAATCGCTCGTATATGATTGCTTTGTTGGACATTCAGCTGGCGTCGATGAAGGGTCTCCTCAACTCTGCGGCAAGCAGCGATGCCGGCGAAAAGGTATGTGGATTCCCATCCATGGCGTTTTCGCCCAGCATACCGCCCACGTGATCGACCACCGGACAGGATCAGAATCCTTCGAACTCGTTAAATCCTTCTCGCTGCCGTGACTGCCGTGCGGTATCATGTCGATCGAAAAACAACAGCGTTGAGCTGATTGGCGTAAGTCCAGTGGTCCCTCCAGTGGTAAATGTTGTTCATCTTACCATTTCGTGTCGAATGTGGCCGCTCAGCCGGCACCAGCTTCAAGCTCGCGACTTGTCCATCTCGTCTGCGAATTCGTCCGTGTCGGGATCTACCAAGACCTGCGGATGACGACCAACAACCCAAAATGGCAGTAAATTGGACAATGCCGGACTTGGCGTATTGACTTCCGCCCAGCTTTCCATGGCTGACCGTGTGTCTTCGAGAAAGCACGTGGGCTGAAAGGCCGCGTCGACGGAATGAGCATCCTTCGAGCCTGCCCGCCGGGAGAGTTGGGTTTCAGCAGGATTGATAAAACGCGACCCGACGCCTTCCGCAGAGGTTGACATCTGTTCGACATTCGCTGTCGTTGCATTCGCACCGCCTCGATATCCAGCATGGGCGCCCAAGGCGGTGTCGAGTATTCAGAGGATGTGCCAGATAAGTATGCGATGGAGCTCCAATTCTTCTGGTCGGAGACTGACGAGGCATCTTAGCAAGTTCTCTGTCTGGTGTTTCGGACACAAAAGTGAGAGCAACCGTCTTCGAACGTCCCTTCTCTGCATCCCTCGAGCTGATATTTCCGGCATCCAGGAATTCCTCGCACCAAAGGCACAACGACATACGCCATCGCGCCGAACCGCGTGCGAATCGGCTACCTCTTCTACAACAAGGCGGGTTCTCGAACACCATTCGAAGATCTAGGAACCAGTTCCTGTATGTCGTGCCACCTCTCGTGGCGGCGTACTGGTTGATGGAGTGGGCGAATGAAAGGTAGGAGCTTGTGCGCCAGCTGGCAATCGTGAGATCGCAGCCCGCTGATCGGAATGCTAGAAACCATTACCTCAATTGCAAAGCCGGGCGGGCGCTGTTCGAACAGGAGGGGTAGCCAGCGTGAATGTCCCAACAGCCAAACTTCGGGCATGATCGCACTGTGAACAAATCAGCAACTCCGACAAAGCAGATCATGCTCTCAGCCGGGACAAATCAGGTCAGACGGGAAAGAAAGTCCTCTCGAAGTGTCGTATCATTACACGTCTTCTCTGGCACGTAGTCTAATCTAGACATTCTTCTCAGATCTGGCCCCACGCCTGAGAACTCTGGTTGAAGTGAGCTCTCAGTATGATTCGTCATATCATAAAAACCTCTCGAATGTGAAAGGCCCGATCTCTTCTCTTGTTGAACGCCACGCGCCTCGCAATGCTTTTGACCGCAAAAATTGTGCCGTTGAAGACAAATCCCAGTATAGTGGTATCTCGTGCAAACCCCCTCCCAATGTCAGTGTTGAAACATTGCTCGTAAAACGTCATGAAACTTTTGTGGAAAACAGCGCTCTAGTAGCGGTAGTTCTCTGGCTTGTATGGACCCTCCTTTGGCATGGAGAGATACTCGGACTGCACATCGGTGAGCTTGGTGAGGTGCACGTTGACGTGAGCGCAGTGGAGCAGAGCCACCTGCTCGTCGAGGATCTTGGGAAGAACGTAGACGCCGATCGGGAGACGCTCGACTTGAGAGACAGTGTCGCCCTCCTTCTTCTTGAGCTGAGGCTCGCCCTCAACACCCTCATCGATGGCGCGTGAGAACTCGACGTACTTCTTGGTGAAGTTCTTGTCACCAGCCTTGTACAGCATGATCTGGGCAAGGACCTGGTTGGTGAAGGAGCAGGACATGACGAAAGAGCTGTGTCCAGTGGCGCATCCCAAGTTGACGAGACGGCCCTCGGCAAGGAGGATGATGTGACGGCCGCTTGGCATGAGGAAGCGGTCGACCTGAGGCTTGATGCTGACGACCTCCTTGGCGTTCTTCTTCAACCACGCAACGTCGATCTCGATGTCGAAGTGACCGATGTTGCAGACAATGGCGTCCTCGCGCATGGCCTCGAAGTGCTTGCCAACAATGATGTCACGGCATCCGGTGGTGGTGACGAAGATCTGGGCGATAGGAGCAGCCTCCTCCATGGTCACGACTTGGTAACCAGCCATGGCGGCCTGGAGAGCGTTGATGGGATCGACCTCGGTGACGAGCACGCGGGCGCCCATGGAGTGGAGAGCCTCAGCGCAGCCCTTGCCGACATCACCGAAACCGGCAACGACGGAAATCTTGCCAGCAATCATGACATCGGTGGCACGCTTGATACCGTCCACGAGGGACTCGCGGCATCCGTAAAGGTTGTCAAACTTGCTCTTGGTCACGGAGTCGTTGACGTTGATGGACGGTACGAGGAGACCGCCGGCCTTGCCCTTGTTCTTGAGCATCTTGTAGAGGTGGTGGACACCGGTGGTAGTCTCCTCGGAGACACCGTAGCAGCCCTCGAGCATCTCGGGGTACTTGGTGTGGACGAGAGCAGTGAGATCACCACCATCGTCGAGGATGAGGTTGAGCTTCTCGCCCGATGGGAAAGCCTTGAGTTGTTGCTCCAAGCACCATTGGTACTCCTCCTCGGTCTCACCCTTCCAGGCGAAGACAGGGGTGCCTCCGGCGGCGATGGCGGCAGCGGCGTGATCCTGGGTGGAGAAGATGTTGCAAGAGGTCCAGGTGAGCTCGGCGCCGAGGGCCTTGAGGGTCTCGATGAGGACGGCGGTCTGGATGGCTGTGGCGAGGTATGCGTTAGAAGACTTCACTTGTCGGTGTAGCTGACGTGCGTACTCATGTGCAAGCAACCAGCAATGCGGGCGCCCTTCAATGGCTGCTCGTCGGCGTACTTCTTGCGGGTCTCGACAAGACCGGGCATCTCCTGCTCGGCCAACTCAATCTCTCGTCGACCAAAGGCCGCGAGGTTGATGTCGGCAACCTGTCGAGGATGGCGTGTCAGTGGTGGGAGGAGGCATTGGCGAGGGCGAGGGCGATGCGGCTGGTCACATACCTTGAACTTCTGTGCTGGCTCTCCCATGTTTGCGGTGTGTGAAGTGGATTGTTGGTGGAGGTATGGGTTGATGTGGAGGGAGGGCGGTGGTGGAGGGTGAGGGAATGAAAGTGAGAACCGAAAAAATGTTGGCGTCGATGGAGGTCGGTCCCTCCCAGCTTACCTCACCTCAGCAGAATGAAAAACCTCGCCTGTGCCCCGCGGTGGTCCCTCCCCCCACTAAGGTACCTCCTACCTACCCTGACACGGAGAAACTGGTGGGCCGACGATCCACAATTCACAAGTCGATGATGGAATCATCGTTTAGGTTCACGTCGTTTCGGGACTTGGGCCATTGGTACATTTCACGTCAGTAATTGATGCTGATATCTCGACCGGAATGCTGATATGCTTGGGTCTCCTCCAACAATGGTCCGCAGTCATTCATTAGACGATGACACTGAAGAAGAGCGTGGAGAAACGGCAGTATGAGATTCGTTGAATTGCCGCAGGTCCCTTGCGTCCATCGAAACCTTGTTCAACTCCGGCCTCATCTGTCCGGATAGCACTCTTTCACAGTACGATGGCCATGCCTCACAGTTGAAGCGTGAAACAGTGTTGAAAGTGTCTGGACAATATCATGTCGACTTCTCTCGCTCTTCATTATCCTCCATTCTCTGCGTCAAGTCGTTCTTCTATACCAGATGCCACGGCCTGACCGCCAATCTTCTCTTCGCTATGCCTGCTATGACAGATGAAAACGTTCTAATCAAACAATGCCGCTGAAGCGATTTCACAAAGCCGGCGGAACAAATTCAGTCATTCTCTCTTCTCATCTTTCCTCCTCATGAAAATGAATATGCTCGGTGAAAGGTGCATGTGCTCAAGAACGCCCTGTTGTACATGCCTACCTCAGCGCACTTTCCTTGTGGACAGTCGCTGGAAGGTGGCCACTGAAGACTTCCTTTTGGTGTTTCGCTCAAAGCGCTGTGATGAAAGCTCTCTCATATGCTCGGACCCGAGAGATGCGGGTCCTAGTGTTTGGATGCCGTTCGGCAGTGGGGATCACGGGATGATCGGGTCGCTCCCAGTGGGTGTTGGGATATATTCATGATCGAGACGTGGTAAGCTGTACCTCTTGCTCGCAAGAGACAATTTGCAAATCAGGTGTGATCGGGGTCGGTCTCAGTCATGGCTCAGTTTTGGCGAGCTTGCCGTCGAATAGTCATGTCGTCGTGGGTTTCTCCCGCCTCCTCGGACATGTTACGGAATGCTGGGCTTCCATCTGCACCGGCCTCCCGGCGGATCTTCTGCTCGGGCGATGATCGTCGACGAGGGCTGGAGTAGAGCTTTTCTGTCTCGCGCATTGCATCTTTAATCAGTCGTTTTAGACCACTGACGTATGGGACGATATGCCGAAGAGTTGCCGTGTCAAATGGTACCTTCTTATTAGGACCAGCGGCCGGTGCAGCTCTCGTGAGAGTAGAGCTTGTCCTGGACTGCAGCGCAGCGATGACGCTCTGAGCGACAAGCTCAGAGTCCTTCCGCGGCCGATTGCCAACGGATTTGGCTTGCGGTGTAGAGAGATGATGGTTTCGCGAAGAAGTATTCTCCAAGGTTGCCTCAACATCATTCGCTGCCTGCCGTGACAGAATGGTGTCGTTTAGACTGGGCGATGTTTCTTCGAAAGCGTGCGGATCGAAACCTGGGGATGACGGCGGTGATGTGCCGGGCTCCAGTGTATGTTCCTCGCTTTCCTGGTCCGCGAGCTCAATCATGGCGTCGACCTCCCGCCACGATTGAGCATACGGCCCATTCATCATATCGAGACCAACGGCTCGGATGCGCAGCTCCTTCAGCTCTTCAATCAGCAAGCCCCATTCCCGAAGCAGGCCGATGTTCGCAACCACATTCTCTTGCTGCTCCCTGATAGACTTTGGCACGAACATCTCATGGCCACTGTCGATGCACCGTTCGTCCACACACACAGCATCTTGAGTCGGAAGTGGTGGTGGGTCGAATTCAAAGTCCTCATCCCAATCTTCCGTGACAGCCTTGCTGCCTACGCCCCAAGTTCCAAATTTGTTGGCGACGACAGTATCTCGCTTGCCATCAACATCCGGTACCACTGGCACGCTGTGGCTGCGCGCGTGCATTGCACTCGGTCCGCGACGTCCAGTGGGTCGGCTCCAGCGGCTATCCTGGTCTTTCTTTCCGTGGACCGTCCTTGGTCGGGGTGGAGAATTGGCAGTGTGGCTAGGACTTGGCTGCTGCTCGGCCATGTCGAACAGGTTCGCTCGCTCCTTCAACAATGCGCCATTGCGCTGTGGAGTTGAAACGTTGGAGCTGGAGTTCGCGGATAGCAAGATGGGTCCGAACCGGACTGGAAGGCCTCGATCTGCCGGTAGACGGAATTCATGCGAGTTCGATGGGTGCTGTGAGCCGAGACTGCGGTAAGATAGCTGCTCATCTTCCGGCGCATCCCAGTCAAGTTCGTCAGTGTCTGCCGCAATGTTCATGACCGGCGGCGACGACGAGAAAATATGCAGTCCTCCGGGCCGTGCGGAGGGTGTCGATGTTACGCTTTTGTTGTGCAAGGAGCGCACTGGTGTGCTTACCACACTCTCCTCCTCCTCGATGGTGCTGTGTCGATAGTGACCAAGATATTCGTCTCCCGGAAATTGGCCATCACTAAGGAAGTCCCGAAGTTTTGTGCTTCTTCCCGAAGAGAAGTTTGGTGGTGATTCGTCAAAGATCGTTTCGATGTGAGGCCCTCGTCGACCAGAACTGCTGCGTGTGGTTCGTGTTGGATATGAGTCGTAGAACGTGTCACTCTGGTAGTCGGTGCTGTTGTCCCCCACCGAGCGTGTGTCACTGTCAGACCCAACGGTCGATGGAATCTCGGATGGCGTGGCAGACAGTCGTGTGTGTTTCGTGGGAGGTATCATGGGTGACTGGAGGGGAAGGTCATCTTGGGAAGAGGATCTAACACTTGTGGCAGCAGCCCGCGACTCGACGTCGGTGATGTGCAAGGACTGTAGATCTGCACCGAGACCAAGGTCGATTTCTTTGACGTGCTCTGTTGTTGCCGCGTCGACGCTGCTAGGTGATGAGTAGATGCTACGACGAGATGTTTCAGGGTCGGTAAGATCGCGCCTTTTCGCTGGCCTCTCAGACTCGAGGGTAGAGTTGGAGCTGAGTCGATTCCCCATTGATGCGCGAGAATCGGATGATACTCTGGGCCGGTTAGTGCGTATGGACCTCGATGACCAAGGTCTGCTTTTGCCGGCCGATGATTTTGGCCGCTTCCACAGTGGTTGCGGTCCAGTTGACAATAAGTCACCGATAGAGAAAGATCTCCGTGGCGCAGCGCTTTCCTCGAAATGGACAATCTGGTTCGGAAATGGCGAGGAAGCGGTGCTGCCAGGTGCCTGACCTTCTGTCCCTGCCGCATCATCTTCGTTGATGTAGTGACCTCCTTCGTCCAGCTCAACATCGGCCGGTCTCGTCAAATCCTTAGCGGAAATCAATGTAGGTATGTACCTCCGATCAGGATACACCCGTTTGATGGGATTTGGAATCGCCGTGGCACTTGAACGTCGTGATTGTGCAACGTCCTCGGCGGCGATTCGAGGGGTGAAGTAGTGGCGCCATTGCGTGTCGCGATTGGGAGTGCAGCCACCTGAGAGCGAGGGTTGGGCATTGCGATCTGAGGTATAAGATAGCCCGTGAAGCGAGGCAGAACGCTGATGGCTCGTTGCAGGTCTACTGAAATGTCAGATCTGGTGGCTGCCGAGATTAGTCGTCACAATACTCACCTGCGTAATATGGGTAGTTTCGACCCGGAACCTTGAACAGGCGAGCTCTGGGTATGCACCGACGACGCTCTCTTCACGAGCTTGTTTGGAGCCGAGTTCAGCGGCGTGGTATCCAGAAATATCGGAGTGGTCGACCCAGAGTGAGACACAGCTACCGGTGCGTTCGACAGCGAAAAAGCTGCCGACACCGGACGCGAACTGGGCGTGCGGCTGGAGTCTCGAGAAGATGACATGCTGTTGGAGAATCGACGAAGCCATGTGCTCGACTGCGCCCCAGAATGTTCTCCTCTTCGTTCCCCATTGCGGGATACTGGGCCTCCCATGCTCGCGCTGAAACCTGTGGCTTTTTCCGGCCCGCTTCGTCTCTTATTTGGTATCTTGATGCTCCCCACAGCTCCCACACCGTCACTTTCGCTGACCAGGCCACGCGGATGGCTCGTCGGATTGGCGAACGGCGAGCTGATCGAGTACGCTGCCACGGCGGTCATGGTTCTGTCTGGTGTGGTGGTGGATCGGGGTCGTGTGCTCGCAGATTGAAGATGCTCGTGGTCGTGGTCGTGGCCGTGGTCGTCGTCGTCGTCGTGATTCGGGCGGGCCAGCGCGAGACCAACGGCCGACAATGCTGCTGAAGAGCCGGCAGCACAGACCGAAGACACGGTTTTCATGTCCTCGCTGCCCAGAATGCCAGCCAAGGTGCGATGGTGCGGCTGAAGCGCGTGAACATGGCGGACGCAAGTGCTGCACAACGAATCGAATGGTCCACTACAGCATGGCCAGTACCGGTTCCAAGTCGACGCGGACGGAAGTGGACCGGCGGAGAGGCCGAAGCGTGCGTTTGGTGGGCAATGATGCTTCCAACAAACATGCAGCCTAAAAGCAGAACGGAATATGCAAGAGAAGTGTCGAGGGATGCGCTGGGTGAGGTAATGAAAAGGCACGGTAGCTTTGGCAGATAGTGGAGAGTATAACTTCGTAAAGCCACTGTGAGGTCGCGAGCTAGCTAGCACAATCCTGTTGCAACGGGACGGGAAGCTGATGAGGCTGAGGCTATTACCAAGAATCGGGATTCCAAACGACCGTCAACAAATCTGCCTCCAACTGCCACGAGCGGCGCTACCGGAGTCACCGACTCCCGATCTTTCGCTTGGATACATACAGAGCGGTGCCTATATAACGCTGGGTGTGCTGCCGTGCCACGCTGTCCTGGAGCACAACGATGGCGTACCTTGCTCTGCGATGCGCGTCTCACGGCGGCGTGCCTGGCGGGCAAACATGAGTCGTCCCGAGGGTGACCTGGAAACCTGCCTCATCCCAGGCGTGTTTTCTCAGGGTTGCCCTCGCGGGATTCAAGCCGAACAAATCTTTTGACGCGAGACGTCACGATATAAACTCTCATCACGAGCGTCGATCCACTCGTTGCACGCGAACCACTTCCACGCTCGCCCTACCCCGTCGGGCTGTCCTGGTTCGGCTGGGTCGAGCTCGGCGTATCCACCGCCTTCTCGTTGCCCGAGTGGCTCGCTGCGGTCCTCTGCATGGCTGCCATAGCTGCTGTGTGAGCTGACTTGACGAGGTGTCTGGCACTGTCTGCAGCCCACGACCAGATTTGCGGGCACGGCAATGCGGAAGCTCTCGTGGAACTGACTACGCCGTGGTCGTACCTTATTGTTAGTCGAGGTCACAACATCACCTCGTACCTTACCTGAAGACTGCCCTGAGAGCGAAGCAGGGCTCCCAATGTGAGTGCAACTGACACCTCCATACTATCAGCACAAAGACCAGGACAGCGGCCTTCGCGTTGGAGATGACGATCTTATCAGCTGCCGGAGGTGTCGCCGCCACGACCCATGTGCTTCTCGATAGCGTGACCCGGCGCAGTGGCCCTGACCTTATTACTACAGCAGCGGCGCAGCTCGCTTCGACGATTCTCAATGCTCATGTCACAGCAATACTCGGCGTGGTCTGTAGAACCTTGTCGCACTACTTTTGTTCCATCTGGACTACTGCACAGTAAGGAGGCCACTGTGTGACCGTGTTGCCCGCCTGAAACAAGAGCACTGACGGGGCGAATCATCCCTGCAATATCACAATTAAAGAGGGTCTCCTTGCGTCAATCCCAGCGACTTTGCTGCGCAGAGCTCAGAATCCCCTCTACTGCCGAATCCGGTAATTCCATTTTTCACCCAACTTCAAGATTGTAGAATTCCTCTCGGGCGTACCTTGGCGAATGCGTTGACCACGTCGCATGCGAATCTTACCCGAGACTCCATCCCCTCACATATAGACGTTGAGCATCATCTATTATGTGCGTGATCGACTAGCCTCGTCTCAAGAACCGGGATTAGAGCACAAGGCCGAACATCCCCACACGCATCGATCGCGCAACACGCAATGCAAGGAATGCTCTACCCTGCTAGACCGAAGCTCTGACACCCAGCTGATGCCGTTGCGAACAAACAAATGAGCAGAAGTCCTCACAGATGACAGTTCGTCACGGCGAATGCGGAGAGAGCTCTTAGTGTACCACGAGTGCACCATATGTATTCTATTATACTTTGCCCAGCCGCGTGAGGAATAAAGTTGTCTCCTGCAGTAAACTGTCCCGGAGAAGACCGACAGTCAAGAAATCGTGGCAGTGGACCGGAAAGGGCAGGGCACATGGTACGACAGGGAAGCCTGATCACCTCAGTCTGGTAGAGATGAACTTTCCATTTAAAGGTACCAGGTTCTAATCAAAAATGTGGCTGATATTTGGTGGCACATTTGATGACCGGCCGCCTTGAAAATCTCGGTTAATTGACTGCCCCACTTCCGCCACGCTTACCAAAGTCGGCAGGCTCGCCAAGTTTTCCATACAAACCACCACGGCGACCACACCTGCAGGCTTCTGAACAGCGTCGGAAATAGAATACGCCATCGCTCACTATCGGAGATCCGTCCGGACTGTCATACACTCGGCACCAAGGACCGACCAGCTATTGACGCTCCACTTCGCTTCGAGAAAGGAAACACATCACGGGATTTGCCTCCGCCTGCTCGGAAAGATGCAAGCAGAGATCAGGACGCAGCTTCCGGATGTCGACTCTGTAGTAGTGGACTACGCCGCTGGATATCTCAATCATGCCGCTCGACAATTCAGTGCCGATGGAGATCCTCTGGCAGAGGCGGCGGCTGCCATCGCGCAGTTGCTCTTGTCCGCATCGGGAGATCTATCGCGTGAGAACGAGGCCACAGTCCAGAAGCTCGTGGAGAAGTTTGTCCAAAGACTGAGCACCCAAAGCAATGTGGACGGGCGGCAGCAGGCCCCATCTGCGAGGAAGCTCGATCAAACAATTTCCGTGGCATCGCAGAGAAATATTTCTTCCACGCTTGGTCTTACTGGTGGCGCCGTAGACTTGGAATCAGCCAACACGCGCAAAGTGGAATCCCGGGTCGACAAGAAGAAGCTCGAGAAGGCAGAGAGAAAATTGCGAGCCAAACTTGACAAGAAAGAGTTCAAAACTGTCGAATATGAGGCCTCACGCTTGCTCGATCAGCCGGATGAGCAGATGTCGTACGAAGAATTCTTCATGGCAGTCAACCCACTGCAGCTGGGGTCAGACGCAGCCTCGAAGAGCAAAGACATCAAGGTCGACGGCATCGACATTTCCATCGGAGGCAAGCGGATCTTGACAGACACCAATCTCACACTGGCATACGGACGTAGATATGGTTTGGTGGGACAGAACGGTATCGGTAAATCCACCTTGCTCAGGGCGCTTGCCAAGCGTGAAGTGTCTATTCCTACCCACATCTCCATCCTGCACGTCGAGCAAGAAATCTCCGGAGACGACACACCGGCTTTGCAGGCCGTGCTCGATGCCGATGTATGGAGAAAGCATTTGCTAAAGGAGCAAGAGAAGATCACCAAGGAGCTTGCCGAGCTTGAAGCTGAGCGAGCTTCCATGGCTGATACATCTACAGACGCTGCAAGACTAGACAAGCAGCGTGAGGGTCTGGATATAACGTTGAGCGATGTGCAGGGCAAGCTCGCCGAGATGGAGTCCGACAAGGCAGAGTCAAGAGCAGCCAGCATTCTCGCTGGTCTTGGATTCTCTCACGAGAGACAGCAATTTGCCACGAAGACGTTCTCCGGTGGTTGGCGTATGCGTCTTGCCCTTGCCAGAGCACTCTTCTGCGAACCTGATCTTCTACTGCTCGACGAACCGTCCAATATGTTGGACGTCCCATCCATCACATTCTTGGCCAACTACCTTCAGGGCTATCCCAGCACTGTCTTGGTCGTCTCTCACGACAGAGCCTTTCTCAACGAGGTCGCGACAGACATCATTCACCAGCACTCCGAGCGACTGGACTACTACAAGGGTGCCAACTTTGAATCCTTCTACGCCACTAAGGAGGAAAGGCGGAAGACGGCAAAGCGCGAGTACGAAAACCAGATGGCAGTGCGCGCTCATCTGCAAGCCTTCATCGACAAGTTCCGATACAATGCGGCAAAGTCCTCAGAAGCGCAATCCCGCATCAAGAAGCTGGAGAAGATGCCGATGCTGGAAGCACCAGAGAGTGAATACGAGGTCCATTTCAAGTTCCCCGAGGTCGAGAAGCTATCGCCTCCGATCATCCAGATGGACAACGTCTCCTTTGGCTACACTCCTGACAAGATCCTCCTGAAGAATGTTGATCTAGACGTTCAGCTCGACTCACGGATCGGCATCGTCGGTCCCAACGGAGCTGGTAAAACAACCGCGCTCAAGCTCCTCATTGGAGCACTGTCGCCCTCATCCGGCTTGATCTCTCAGAACCCTCGCCTGCGAATAGGGTTCTTCGCTCAACACCACGTGGACGCCCTCGACCTGAACGCCAGCGCAGTCGGATTCATGGCCGCAAAATACCCTGGCAAATCCGACGAAGAGTATCGCCGACACTTGGGAGCGTTCGGTATTACTGGTATGACTGGTCTGCAGAAGATGGAGCTTCTGTCCGGAGGTCAAAAGTCCCGAGTTGCCTTTGCCTGTATCGGACTGCAGAACCCGCACATTCTCGTTCTGGACGAACCTTCTAACCATCTCGATATCGAAGCTATGGATGCTCTCAGTGTGGCGCTCAATCAGTTCCAGGGAGGTGTGCTGATGGTCAGTCACGATGTGACCATGTTGCAGAAGGTGTGCACGAGTTTGTGGGTGTGTGATCAAGGAACTGTGGAGCATTTCCCTGGCACCGTGAAGGACTACAAGAAGCGTATCACGGAGCAAGCGAATGATAGCGGTGTTGCGGTACAACATTGAAGGCCGGGCACATAGATTAGCTTGTGAACATAGCTCTACGACCGATCACGACAATGCTGCACATTGGAAGATTGTCTGTTGTACCTCGCCATCGAACGTAAAGTCGTGCCTGAGGCACCCCTCAGTCCAAGTGGGGACAGCTCGGGCTTTTCAAAATTGACAAGGAGAAGAGCTTGCATCAAATCCACCACACACCTCGAAATCATCAAACCTTTTTGGCGACGGGCACAGGTCGTCAGCTCACCAATCAGTCGCAACGGTGTCTCTCCCTTTGACTCCGCGTCTACTCTTTTCTTCTTGTCGCTCCTCTTCCACCACTGCAGCTGGTCCTGCGTTCACCAGCCGATCCACCTTCCGAATCGTCGGTGTCTTCCTACCAACCCCACTCCGCACATACGCCAGCAAGAAGAGGATGCCTCCCAAGAAGGAAGTGAAGCAGGAGAAGCTGCTGCTGGGACGACCTGGCAACAGCTTAAAGAGTGGGATTGTATGTAATGGTGCATAGTGCGTGCTCTGCGCGTGGGGAGTCCGAGGACATGCTAACAATACCGCTCAGGTCGGACTCGCGAACGTGGGAAAGTCGACATTCTTCCAGGCGCTCACCAAGTGCTCGCTTGGAAACCCTGCCAATTTCCCATATGCCACCATTGATCCCGAAGAAGCGCGTGTCATCGTTCCCGACGAGCGATTCGACTGGCTGGTCGATCACTACAAGCCCAAATCGATCGTTCCTGCAAACTTGACTGTTTACGATATCGCCGGTCTCACACGAGGTGCCTCAACAGGTGCTGGTCTCGGAAACGCGTTCTTGTCACACATCAGAGCGGTCGATGCCGTGTTCCAAGTTGTGAGATGTTTCGACGATGCCGAGATCATCCACGTGGAGGGCGACGTCGACCCAATCCGTGATCTCGAAATCATCAGCGAGGAGCTCCGTATCAAGGACACCGAATTCGTTGAGAAGGCACTTGAGAACTTGGCCAAGCAGACTCGCCGTGGAGGTCAGTCTCTGGAGATGAAGAAGCTCAAGGAGGAACAAGCTACAGTTGAGAAGATTCTTGAAATGCTCAAGGCGGGCAAAGACGTACGGAAAGGCGACTGGGGTCCAAAAGAGGTACGTGTGCTGTTCTCCACCATTCACCACCCTCCACCAGTTTCACGGATGAACCAGAGATCAAATCTCTATAATCCCAGCTCTTCGAACCCTCACCATACAACGCAAAGAGGTGTAATGAGAGGACGTCCTTTCTGATCAGAAACAACAACCGCCATCACGAAGCCATGAAAACATCATCAAAACCGTTTGCTGACTTAGTTGGTTCAGGTTGAGGTCATCAACCCTCTTTTCTTGCTCAGTGCGAAACCAGTTGTGTTCCTCGTCAATCTCAGTGAGAAGGACTACATCCGCCAAAAGAACAAGCATCTTCCCAAGATTGCGGAGTGGGTGAAGGAGCATGCAACCGGTGATCCCATCATTCCCATCTCAGTATCTTTCGAAGACCGTCTTACGCGCTTCGAAACGGAGGCGGATGCGGAGGAAGAGTGCAAGAAGCTCGGCACAAAGTCTGCGCTCCCAAAGATTGTGACGACCATGCGCAAAGCTTTGAACCTCGGATCATTCTTCACGACCGGCACAGATGAGGTCCGACAATGGACGATTCGGAATGGAACTAAAGCTCCTCAAGCAGCTGGTGTCATTCACGGAGATTTCGAGAAGACCTTCATCCAGGCTGTTGTCTACAACTACAAGATCATGAAGGAGGAAGGCGACGAAGCGGCAGTAAAGGCCAAGGGCAAAGTGATGACCAAGGGCAAGGACTACGTGGTGGAGGATGGAGATATTCTGCTCATCAAGGCGGGTGCGGCCAAGGCATAAATCAGGCAAAGAGAATTGCAGTTGCGGTTGAGAGGAGACGCTCGCGCGAGAAAGCCGAGTGCAGATACCAAAAGTGCCCAAGTCTGTGGCTGTTGATGACACCAGGACGGGAGTCAATAGCTTCCGTCCGAATGAAACGAATTACCCTTATTGTGCCTCCGATCGACGTGTTCATGTCACAGCCAGAGCCCAACTGCTCATCATCGACGCAGAAAGCCGCTGTGCAATGGCCCAAAGCACTAACGAGGAGTACTACTAGGTAGTAGTCAGGTCCCGCACAAGGTACTGCGGCTGATTGTCACATGCTTGCTCGTGGGCTGTGATCGGCGGGCCGCCTGGAAACCTGAACCATCGAAGTGCAGCAGCAGGGTTCGCAACAATGATCACACATCCCCCGAACGGCTTTCTTGGAAGGGCTCATGAGTTCTCACCCGTTTCTGAAACAAAGCATCGTTCTTCGTCTTGACCTCACCTCTGCATCACGTTTTGCCGACTTCTGCGCCGTCCACGTCGACCGACAGTAACCTCAAGCTCTACCACAACGCCAGGCACCGAGCTTTCACGTTCACGACCAAATCGCATGCGATCGATCGCATCCAGCAAAACGAGATGATCACCAGCGCGGAATGATCCCTCGTCTGCAGTCTGATGCAACCACTCAATCCCTACTTGCGCGCCTTCTTTCGCAGTGCGTTGCCCACCCAGTGCCAACCACCAAGTCATCATGTCCTCCTTGTTCCCACCACCGAAGTTCTGCTCCGCTCCAAGGACCGCGACACCAACACTACATATGCTGATCTTGCTGGAACCGAGGAGTTCCTGGCGAGCCATGTGCTGAGAGTACCGGGCGGTGTTCCTTCTTTGGGTGGATCTGGGAAAGATGGAGGAAATGTTCGGGAAAATAAGAGCAAGGCGAAGCAATACTCCACCATCAATGGCCGGACTGTGGTGGTCAAGGACTCTTTTGTCTACAGCAACAAGGGCTTCAAGACTCTGAATCAGGCGCAACTTCTCGTCGATACTGTTTATTATCCGGACGCGGCAGATAATCAGCAGTGGTTGATCTATTACATCTCGCGACCTCTTATCGGTGTTTACCAAGCGAATCCCATCATACCAGCTGTCATCAGTGACGAGCCTAGCAAAGAGCGGAAGAAATTGCTGGCGGAGGCTTCGAGCGATGCGGCGTCAATCACGGCGACGGGTCCACCTCCACCTAAGAAGAAGGAAGTGAAAACGTTTGGAGACCTTCTGGCTCAATTCCCTATGATATCGCGGCAGATGCAGCATGGACTGGAACAGGTCATCCGAGATTTCATCTCGGCAAACAACGCTCCTTTGCCAAAGCCAAAGTCAAGACGATGCTCGATGAGCTCTCAGCTTTCTGGGCCTTCAATCAGCGACTCGGTTTCTTCGTTGAAGTCGTCGGTGTCCGGGACGAGTACGATTCATCCAACGGCATTGGAGCTGGAGCCTGAAGAGCAATCGTTACGGACGTCGCTGGAGACTGCAATAATCACGGCTATCGACCTCTTTCAGAATGTCGACAAGCAGCAGCTCTCGCTCCTTGGAGCCAACACCGAGCTTACTGGGCCGGCAGTTGAGCGTTTGATCGAGCGCTATGTGACCGAGCAGGTCCATGACCAGACTCTATTTCCACGAGTGCGTGCGATGCGAAGGCTGGACGATCACGACTTGGAATCCAAAATCCGCAAGATGGTTGACATTGATATCGCGCAGGTTGGAGTGCCGATCCCGGACGGCATGCGAGGCAAACGTGCCTTGGCAGCGCGGCTTGCAAGAGGCGTTCACGTTTTCAAGAAAATGGGCGTCGCGGCCAGCCCACAGGAGATGTTGGACATTTTGCTGAGCACCCAGAAGGCCATCACCGCCGCTGACAATCTCAAAGATGGTGATGGAAACGACTCGTCGGGACACCCGGAGGTGTCTCCATTGACGATCAACGCCGATGTCTTAGTGTCAATGCTGCTGGTTGTTGTCATACGCAGCGGCGTGAGACACTTGCACTCAAGGCTGCTCTACATGCGCTATTTTATCTTCATTGATGAAGTTGAAAGTGGCGAACAAGGCTATGCTCTGGCGACATTGGAGGCAGTCTTGGCTCACTTGTCGGGTGGCTCAAGCGCTCTTCGCAAAACAAGCAGGCGGAACAGGCTTTTGTGGCAGGCGGTCAAGACTGGAGATGTACGAACTGTCGAAGAGATCTTACAGCCTCGCATACTGTCGGGTGAGGACTCGACCTTGGCCAGATCGCCCGTGACGTCGGATCTTGAGGCCTCCGACGAGGAAGATATCTCGGGCGACATCTCGAGCCTGGACGGTGCAGATCGTGAGGGCGAAGCCTCCAATACCGCGATCATGACCGACTTTGCTGCTGTCAACGGCTCGCTACAGCACGTCTTTCCCTTTCAAAGGCCGCCCACGCCACTACCAGATAATGTGGAGCGAAAGGTGACCAAACACGTGTCGCTAGCCTCCTTACCTCGGAGCCTTTCGGTATCTTCAGCGTACTCTTCCAGATCTCATTCTCGTAATAAGAGCATGGATTCAGAGACGAGTACTGGGATGGGGGGTGATCTGTCCACAGCAACGCTTTCGCAGACGCAGGACTCTGAGGGCAGCTCCCTCTTGATGATGGCTGTCGATGCTGGAGCAACAGCTACCTTGAAGCTCCTCCTCAACATGCCAGCACATTTCCGCGCTTCATTCGTTCTTGAAGATGCGAACATGGATGGCGCAACGCTGCTCTCTGCTGCCGTGCAGTCCGGCAATCGCGCAATCACCGATGAGCTTATCAATTTCCTGGAGAGGAACGCCTCAGCAGACGAGTTGCGGCACTACCTTGCCATTGAGGATAACAAAGGAAGATGCTTCGCGCATTACCTGTTCCACCAGCCTCATCTGATACGCAAATTTGGAAAGAAGCTTCCTTGGCGGTTAAAGGATAAGAATGGACAAACGCCACTGTTCGCGCTGTGCAGATCCTATGACCACGAGCAGTACCACGCAATGATTGAGGAGGCCTTGGCTTTAGCGACCGAGACGCAAGGCGACGGTGAGCCACTGCATCTGGATGATCACGTCGACGCCAAAGGCAACACGCTTCTGCACATCACCAACGATATGGCCTTGAGTCTGAAGCTGCTACGACACTCCGACGCAGATGTAAATGCTGTCAACGATAAGCGATTCACGCCTTTGATGGTTGGAAGCAAGTATGGCCGCATTGACCTCGTTCGAACGCTATTTGGCGATCCGAGAGTAGACATGACGCTGAAAGATCTCCGTGGATTGACTGCAGTTGAGCTTGCGAAGGACGACGACGTTCGCAATCGCATCGATGATCTCGTCCTGCTCTCTTCTCCGCCGGGCAAGGACGGCCGAATGACGACTGTGGTGCGCTCCCTTTTCGTCGAGGATGCCACCATCCGACTTGTTCTGAAGTCTGGAGCTCCCAACTCTGGCGGCACCATCACCGTCACGACTTGCAGACGCTCGGTGAGCGACTTCGAAAATCTGTCCAAATGGCTGTCGATTGAATGTCCTGCGAGTTGGCTTCCAACGAATTTCGACCTGCCTTCACCATTTCTGCTCCCGTCGCGACCATCGCGAACTGTGTTGAGGGACACCCAGATCAGAATGGACAACTTCTTCCGCAACTTGCTCACGCATGGGACATTCTCGACCCATGAATTGGTATGGGAATTCTTTCTCGTCCCAGAGCTTGATATCGAGATGCTCGCAGAACGGACCAAGCGCAAAGCCGAGGCACGTGTCGAAAACATTAGAGACGACTTCGAGCCCATTACGGACACTCAAGGCGTGCAAAACTTTGTCGTCTTCGCGCGAGAGCAGGTCCGCGGTGTCACGCAAGCGACGAAGAAGGCCATTCGCTTGACGAATAGGCAGAGAATGCTGTACAACGACTTTGCGGAAGCACAAATGTTGTCTTCAAGTGCTCTCTCAACTGTGGCCTTCCTGCCGCAGGAATACACGAAAGCATTCGAGCGATATTCAAAGGCATTACAATCGAGCGAAGCCTCGCCGTTGAGCGGACTTTACTACGCTCTCCACTCCATTCATTCATCCAGCTCGGCCATTCAAGTCGCGACAAATAGACCCACCTACCTCATCGGTAGCATGGCACAAGCGCAGCGAGCAATCGACCGAAGCAAAAGCTCCATCTCCCGCTCCAACCGCTGGACACCCAGCATTGGACTGTTCGAAGATGCAAAGCGTGCTGTGGCGATGGAAGCTTGGGACAAAGCGGCCAAGGCTAGAGGCGAGCTGGAGACGCTCGGCTGTGAACTGAGCTATACTCAGCAGACTATTGCGGGTGAGCTTGCGGCGTGGCAGGACGAACATGTAAGAAGTGGACGGGCGATGGTGAAGAGGTTGGCGAAAGAGTCGATTGTACGAGAGAGGGCGAGATTGGAGGGCATGAAGAGGGCTCTGAGAGAGATTCAGAAGGAAAGAATGTAGGCATACGGATGGTGTCTCTTCTTTGACGACTTAGAGTAATTGTAATGCTAATGACTGACGAACGACACTGCGGGACTATTCTGAGCATTCACTTTGGTCCTCAAACACTGTTTGGCGCTAGCCGCCTTCGGACGAATGACGCAGCTCTTCGTGTCTACAAAGTTTGTAGCCTGCTTGCCTGCTTGCCCGCTTGCTTGCCTGCATGTTCGGAACTCGCATACCTTTACCATCACTACACACCACCATCCACTCTCGCACCACCTAGGATCACAGCTCCGAACCTCAAGATCATGGACGTGCGTACATGTTGTAGACGAAAACCTCCCCACGACTCAGTTCCACTAACACCTTTGTACCTCACAGGTATTTCATGCCTACGCCTTTGGCACGAGCGGCTACCTCGCGCTCCAATCGATTCCCCTCCTCCTCTCGCCCAGAGCCATTCTGTCTCTCATCGCTTCTGAGCCCCGCCAAATCACCGACGCCGAAACCTACCTCTCCCGCAGCTTGGGCCTCGTCCTCCTCACTCTCGCCGCAGTAGTAATCCTGCTCTCCGGTTCTGTGCCCCTCGGACCGCAACTCAGCGCCAACATCTCCGCCGCGCAAGAAGAGACCGACGACGGCACGATTCGCGATCCTTATGCTTATCCGACTTTGGTCGTGACGACGATTTATCATGCTCTCTCGGCGTTCTACCTGTACACTCAGGTGAACTATGGGTTGACGTTTGCGTTCGGGTCAGGTTTAGTGATCAGTTCACTGCTGGCCTGTCTTGGTCTCTGGGTCGCGCTGTTTGGGACGGACAAGGGACGGATCAGTAAGAGGACGGGAGCGGACAAGAGGACGAGTGGCTTTCCGTTTGTGAACTCGGAGAGCGCGAGGGAGAAGAAGAAGGAGAGCAAGCGGAGGAGCATATCGTCGAAGTCGAAGTAGAGAAACAGTATACATTACAGCCCATGTGGCGCACTGCCTGGGACAAAGTACGCTATGAATATCTGCGCCGCTACTCGTGTCATGTTAGGTCCTTGTTGCTAGGTCTTGTGGCTCATGCCGCGCAGGGCTCCCGCAGCATCGCTCTCGGCAGCATGCTGCTCATTCGTAGTCTTGACCGGGGTGTTCTGTATGTTTCGCAGCCTTTGGCGCTCCTCCAGCTCAGCCATCCTCGCGTTGAGGTAGTTGTCGTAAGGGTCAGCTTCACCGTCGAAGCCGCCTCCAGAAACGCCCGTCGCGGGAGGTGATTGCGAGTCTTGATTCTCAGCCGGCGATTCTGCGTCGTCTCCCATACGAGCATCATGGTCTGAGAAGGTCGGAGCCGCCGCTCGAGGACGGCGCCATTTTGGCAGCTCGCCGGTCCAGCGCAATTGTTTCGCAGGCGCGACATCAGTCTCCATGGCCTCTCGTACTGCCTCGTTGACGTTGTTCAGCAACTCTTCTTTCTCCGCGCTCGCGTATTCAGCCTCCATGACTCCATCCAGGAGAATCTCTTTGAGCGTCCATTCCTCTCGCCGTTGTTGCTCCAGCATGTCCACCTCCTTCTTCAGCTCCTCGCTCTCTTGCTGCGCCCAGTGGAGCTGCCTTCTAAGCAACCTCATCAGCTGATCCGCCGCGATTGCACTCTCCCACGCCGTGAAGTGAATGTCTGGAGGGTAGTGGATCATGAAGCCTGGTTGTCCGGTGATAGGGTGATGCGCCGGCATATACGTGATATTATCATTCGGTAAGGACGGTTCGATCTCGTTGCCATCCTCATCGTGTGTGGGAGCCATCTCAGCTGCGGCTTGCGCAGAAGCTTTGCTGCCATTGGTGAGCTTGATTTTCGTGCTGCCTTTCCTTCCAGGCGGTGTCGTCCCATCTGCCTGGCCTTTGATCACTTCCGGCTCGTGGACCGTCCGCATATGTTTCGCCAGGGCGTCGGATCGGGTGAAGGCTTTATCGCATTCTGTGCCGCACGTTAGCCCGAGAACTGTGTACTCTCACGGAGCAACGACTTACCTGGCAAAGAGCAATAGTACGGTTTCTCCTTGGTATGACTCCGCATGTGCGCTTTCAACGCATATCCGCTTGGATGATTGCTCGTCCTCTTCTGGCACTCTCCCCATTCGCACACATACTTGGTCTTCTTAGGTCCGCCTGTCGCACAATGTGTGCTCTGCACATGGTTGACAAGGTCATCGTTGTTGATGCCGACACCAAAGTCGCAGTCTCGCCACAGACATTGCGTTTGCGCTTGGTCTCGTAACGTGTATTCGTCGTCGTTCGGAGAGCCCGGAGCGCTGCTCCAGCCGTCGGATGATAGACTGATGTTGTCGTCCTCTTCTTCAGGATGCGACGACGGTGCATGATCAAGTGCTGACAGGGTCGATGCTGCAGTCTTGCGACGCTTCGACGGTGGAGCGAGCTGGTCGGAGTCGGCATGTCCAATGTCGACGCTGGGTCGTGATGAAGGTATCGCGGTGCTGAGCTGATCTTCGTTGTCGGACTCCACCGAGGGAGGATCGGAGAGGTCGGAAGAGGCAGGTGAGTCGGCCATTATAGCTGATGTCGCTGGAGAAGATGTCGAGGATGGTCGAGGATGGTAGAGTAATCGCTGTGGTGGATTCGACAATAGCAGCACTGCTGTATCGCGAATGCGCTCCAATTCCGTGTTAGACTCGCGTTATCGTCGGCCGTATCTGACCTTCTCAACGGAGTACTATAGCGAGCAACATCAGCATCTGACTGAAGTCTAACAAAAGCTTGACATCAAATGCAACAACATCAATACAATGGCACAAGCACCTTCGATTGACCGCCTACTCAATCTTGTGCCGGAGTCATCAGACACGGTGTTGAGCTACTTACAGACTCATCCGGATCTTGCGCTCAAACAGGATGCGCACGGCTACAGTCTGGTCCACGCCGCAGCTTCATATGGACATACAGATCTGCTACGAGTACTGGTCAAGGACTACAATGTCGATCCCAACATCAAGGACGAGGATGGAGAGACCGCGCTCTTCAGCGTGGAAGATGTCGCCATGGCCAAGGAGCTGATCGAGCTCGGAACAGATATGAATCTACGCAATGATGAAGGCCAGCTTGCGGCAGAGAAACTCGACGATCCCGATGAACAGCCTGCCGTCGCGGCGTATCTGAAGGAGGCAGCTGGTGGCGGCTCAACAGCGACCGCAGATATTTCTGAATCACTCTCGAATGGCGATGCCGCTGGTCATCATCCACCGCCACCGCCACCGCTCCCTCAAGGCCTGCAACTGAACGTTGGAACCATGCGAGCTGGCGATGCAGGAGAAGAGCCGGATCCGGAGTTCAGACGGCGTATCGAGGAGCTTGCTGCCCGCGGCGACTTCGATGGCGAGGAAGGCCAGCGTGAGCTCCGGAATCTTGTCATGGACGCCATCTCAGGCGTGGCAAACGATGCCCAAGCACCAGCAGCATCTCGCCGGAGACTGGATTGACGGACTCGCGGTGCTTCGAAAAACAACGGCGTCGAGATGCTGTCAGAATGCTAAATCTCACACACTTGGCCCATAGCAAATTGTTGGCCAGAAACCAACAGGACACACCATCCGCAGATCAAGCTGGAATAATGCCTTCGGCGGAGGCCGGATCAGTGTCCGTGTGATGCCGCTGTATGGACCTGGTATACCAAGGAATAAGCGGAAGATTCAGCAAAATCGTCGCAAAATTTTCGACTTCATGAGGCTGGATACGCTCGCGTATACATGTACACAGACACAACTTTATCAGTGCCACATGTGTTGCCGCAAGCGATCGTAGCTTCCGAGGCCATTTCACGCACGCGCAGCATGGATCTATGCGTTCAACCGGATGTCTGCCATACAGTACCCGAACGAAGCTTCGGTGCATATTTACCCGACCGCGAAGCGACTGGCTTCTCCGCACTTGGGGATTGCGGGAATGGAGTGGAAGGATGTTCGAGCTTTGGGTATCATTGTGGGGTTGTAACCTTGTCGGAACCTTGTAAAAAACCTTGTGACCACATGAGCGCCAGCAAACCTAATGCCCGTCGATGAATTGACCTGATTGAACGGATGAGGAATCGGCGAGGTGGCATCCTTCGCTTAGAGCAGTGGTGGTATCTCACCTCTCGAGCTATCCTCCAATCTTTTCTCTGACATTCCGAATCCTCTCTCTTTCCGTGCTTGCTATTCCGTAGACAACCATGGCTGTCTTCAAGAAGAACGTGCTGCGGAATAGCAATAGCACAAGAACGAACGCTGCGCAATTGACGCTACGACAATCCGTCTGTCAGTGACCGTCTGCCGAGAACTCTCCATCCTGCATCGCTAACACGGGCTCCCAAGATCCGCTTGCACTGGTCACAATCTTGTTCTTTCTATGGGTATGTGGTGATTCCCAAACAAGTCAGTCTCGGCAGTACTAAACGTGATCCCAGGGCTTCTCCTACGGGTACGTAGTAATGTAGGACCATCCTCGCACCGCACACTTCCTGACACAACATTCAGACTCCTCGATACCTTGAACAAGCACTTTCAAAACACCCTACACATCACACGGGCCCGATCGAGTGGCCTCCAAGCAGCTTACTTTGGAGCCTACCCTCTCGCCTCGCTCGGCCACGCCAACTGGCTACTCCGACACTACGGCTACAAAGTCGTCTTCATCTGGGGCCTCTGCTTATACGGCGTCGGCGCCCTGATCGCCTGGCCATGTCTCCTCCATCGATCCTTTGGAGGCTTCTGCGCTGCCATCTTCATCATCGGGAATGGACTCGGCTCCCTCGAAACGGCAGCCAATCCGTACATTACGGTTTGTGGTCCGCCGAGGTATGCTGAGATGCGTATCAATCTGAGCCAGGCGTTCAATGGTATCGGAACTGTCATTGCGCCTGTGCTGGGGTCGTACGTCTTCTTCAAGAATACAGGTGATGACACTGGTTCGTTGAAGACAGTGCAATGGGTGTATCTCGCCATCGCGGTCTTCGTATTCCTGCTGGCGATTGTCTTCTACTTGTGAGTGGCAGCTCTAGATCCGCATTCCCCACGCTCTGCTCACACGGACTGTAGCTCGCCAATACCAGAAATTACGGATGCCGATATGGAATTTCAAACACAAGATGCGGGCGCAGATACGGCGTCGGACAAGCCCTTTCGCCAGCAGTACCGTCTCTTTCACGCGGCGTTCGCTCAGTTCTGCTACACGGGCGCTCAAGTCGCCGTTGCTACCTACGTATGTCCCACACCATGTCAAAGCGACCCACATCCCGACTGACCTGCTTTCGCTCAAGTTCATCAACTACGTCGACGAGACGCGTGCCAACACAGGATCAGACACCGCCGCCCGATTCCTCGCCGGAGCCCAAGCAGCATTTGCCATTGGGCGTTTCGCCGGTGTGGGAATTATGAAATTCGTTCGTCCGAGATGGGTTTTCCTGGCCTACATGTCAATGTGAGTGACACTGACATCATCCGCATTCATCCCCATGACCATACTAACGCGACGCCAGGTGCATCGTCTTCATCGCTCCGTCCATCACCCAGCGTGGCAACACCGGCATGGCAATGCTCTACATGACTCTGTTCTTCGAGTCCATAATCTTCCCCACCATTGTCGCTCTCGGCATGCGCGGTCTCGGCCGCCACTCCAAACGCGGCTCTGGTTTTATTATCGCTGGTGTCGCTGGGGGCGCCGTAGTGACGCCCCTAACTGGCAAAGCAGCCGACCTTAACGGCAAAGTGAACGGCACCGCGACGGCGATGGCGGTCCCACTGGCCTTCTTCTTCGTTCCGCTGACGTATGCGATTTGTGTGAATTTCGTGCCGGCGTATCGGGTGGTTTGTGATCGGATGGGAAATGCGGAGGTGGGGTTGGAGGGTGCTGCTGGAGGAGCGGTGGTGAAGGACGAGGAGAGTAAGGGAAGTGATGGCGAGATCGGGGAGAAAGGGACTGCGGAGGTGGTGCATGAGGAGAGGGAGGATGGAGGCATTAGTAAGGTGTAGAAGTGAAGTGGAGAGGACATGTAAGGGTGGAGTGTGTTTGTAGATGAATGTCTTGGCTTGCGAAGGTACAGGTAGTGTATAACAAGATCTTGGTCTCTCGATCATCTTATGCCCACATTTTTGTACCACGATGTCGGTCCGAAATCCAGCTTCTGGCCGACAGAGTTCTCAGACAAAGCAGAACTCGCTCGCTCAAATTCGCTCGTAGGCAGGAAGTATAGTAAATACAAATGTGAATCGGCGGCAACATTCCGCCGCGCAAGAGAAGCCAAAAGCGGCGCCTCTTTGTCAAGTTTACAATGGTCTCAGCCCATTGCAGGCTTTCAATCCAGTCAACATCCGGCAGCTGCCTGCTTCACAATCTCCGGCGATGCAGACTTTCTTTTCCACGAAAGATCGCCGGCGTGCTAGCGGAATGTCCTTCTCTTTCTGTTTCCCAAGAAGACACGCTCATCCTTCGAATCTAGCCATGCCAGAGATTGATGCCCATCGCGGTAAGCATTATCTTCGTCGATAAGAAACTCAGTGCCATACGCCAGGACCCGACGACCCATGGCAGCGTAGTCGAACGCGAGAGCCTGCCAATCAATCTCCGCTTTCCAGAACCCAGAGCCAGTGGCACTGAGCTGGCAGACACACACCTCAGGAAACCTAGTGCTCATCGTTGTAACCCTTATCATAGAACACATATTCCTCGTAACTCATCCCCCTCCAAGTCTTCTGCACGCTCCCATCCTCCAGCGTCTCGTGCTCGTACGGATCCGGCACCGGCGTCATCTCCGACCACACCTTGAACAACTGCCGGAAATAGCACGTCTGCGCCGCCGGAGTGAAGTACTGATCGCGAAACTTCGCCGCCGCATTATCCGCTATCCTCTTCGCCTTGGTGTTATCCGCGAGCAGAGCCTCCATTGTCTTTGGGAGGTCGGACCAGTCCTTCCGCACCTGGACGAAATTTTGATTCGGTCCGTCTGACTCGAGCAGGTGGTAGAGGTGGGTGGTGAACGTCAGAGGATGGACGACAATGGTGGAGTGACAGCTCAGGAGGTACTTCAGTCGTCCGGACCAGGTCGTACCTTCGGTATGTACAGCGAATTTGTACTTGCAGTGGTCCGGCATGGTGATGCGGTATTTCATATTCTCCTCGTCCTTGACATCTTCCGCGACTTTGTGCACCGCCGACCATGGCTTGTCTTTCGCAGCTTCGAGCAATTTCAGCCGGATTTCCGGGTTGAAATCTGTTGTGCCGCGCCAAACGAGCTGTGGTTTCTTCGAATTGTAGTCGCTGCCCATGTCCATGGCTTGTCGTTGGTAGTGGCCATAGCTCCCAGCCACGCGCGGATATGCCCAGAAGTTGAAGTCGGGAATCAACCAGACTTGCTCCATTGCCTTGTCGTTGACATCGCGGTTGAAGTTCCACACTGTCGCATTTGGGTGCTTATCCGTCAACGCGATATTGTCATTGATCTTGATGCTGAACTCGATGTTCGGCACCGGCTCTTTCGAAGCGAGGATCGCTCGTTGAAGGTTATGAAGCGTCGCATGCGATCGCTCTTTCCAGTGCAGGAAATGGTTCAAACCCCTGGACTCGATGATGTATAATTGCTGCTCCCAGATCATTACCCGCAGTCCTCCATCTGAGCTCCACTCCAGACCCCATTGTTTGTCCGTCAACTTTTCCTCGCCTTGCCGTGCTTTCCAGTATGCTCGAGAGCGGTCGATTTCGCGGTAGAGGTCGGGGAATGCCGCGGAGCATTGTTCGGAAGTGAGGGAGTGGTCGTTGCGATCGCGATCGGGTACGAAAGTCCAGCCAGTTTTTGTGGTGTCCGATGACGATGGCTTGTTGTCGTTGGAGGATGAGGAGGACGAGGAGGAGGATGAGTATGCGCCGGTAAAGGAGGACGTCGAGGACGTTTGCGGCCAATGTAGGAGGATTGCGTATAGAGTTCCCAAGATCAAGACGGCCCCAAGCAGGGACATCCTGCGATTTATGGGTATTGAAGGCATTTCGTTGATTGAGAAGCCTTTCATCTCCATGGTGTGGCCATGTAGTATGCGTGAGCTCACTGCTGACCAAGGTATATGTGAAAGGTGATATAACAGAAGGGACAGCAATTAAAATGGTGAGATATTGAGCGATAGTAAGAGCAGGGAAGACAGTGTGCACCCTTCAGACGCGCAAGCGGCACTCTAGTGACACCACGCGGCGTTGAACCTCGAGCTCCCGCTCGACCCCTTTTCCTTCGGCTCCACCTCTCATGCTAGCTTCCAGAGTTCACGAAAACACTCTCGAGAGTCCCTTCATTTGCCGTGGTATAAAACTCCAAAATCTATGCCCCAAAAGTGGTCCCAAGTACACAAATCCCGTACAACTGATCCAGAAGTGGTCTTACGCTGCAGCCTTCCGCAACACAGACGCACGTAACGCAACCTGCCGTACGCCTGCTTTTGTGCGGCGTCAAGTCGTGCACATGCACAAACGAAAAGCTACTGCTTACAGTCGTTCAGATGAGGCAAACAAAAAGTGTTCTTTCCCATCAGCCATGCGTCCAGTCCACCTCCACAATACCAAAGCCCTTCTTAGCATTCCCATGTCCCTTGTTCACATAAAACTGCCGTACCCTGCCGTCGTCCATCACGGCATACTGAAACGTCCAAGAGATCTTCTCCTTGCCTTTCTTCAATTTCGGTCTTGTTCTGCCAAAACTGTGGTGAAATTCCAGAACATCCGGCGGATCCTTATGGTTTACCTCCTCCGTCATGGTGGCTTCCACGAGATTTAGATCCGGCAGACCCTTGGGATACTTTACAATGCTGTAGGCATTTGTGAAGACTGTATTGTTCGTGAAGAGGTACCTTTGTAGGAAGGAGTCTGGGCCCGCTACATCCGCAACAGTATGTCCTCGCACGATGGGGTACTGGTGCCATGACTTCCAATGGTGGACTGTGAGGATTGGAGTGAAACCCGCTTCGTACCACCCCGACATGTCCATCCACAGATCCATCTGGTTCAGACCGCGGAGTTCCGTAAGATGCACGGTCGGCGAAGTGACGTGCAGGATACAATCGCGCCAGAGAATATCGCCAAAGAATTTATCCAGATGCGTACACTCGGTGGTTCGTTCGGCGAGGAGTTTCATCAAAGGAGGAGAGATGAAGAAGCCTGCGCCGCCCCAGGCTTTGAAACCTTCTTTGGCAACGCGGAAGTGGCCTTCGGTCAGTGCGCCGATGTAGTGTTGTTTGGTGGGATCGTAGGGCTCCAGAGCTTCGAGCATGCGTGGGAGAGAGACAAAGAAAGTGTCATCGTCGATGAGGCCGTACCATTTTGTGTTGGGTCGGCGGTGCTTGTCGAGAACGGGAGCGAGGCCAAAGTTCTTCAGACCTTCGGAGTCGAATTCAAAGGTCGGGTGGTAAGGCTCGAGAACGAGGTCGATGTTGAGGTCCGCGGCGAGGGAGAGGATGCGAGCTGTTTCATTGGCTTTGTCGGTCAGGTTGGTCTGATCAACGACCAGGCAGATGAGTGGGGAGGAGGTGTTGGAGAGCCAGCGAGAAAAGGCGGGGATGCTGGCTTCGATGCGTTTGAGTGTGGTTGCTACACCGAGCATGAGCGCGCTGGTGTTCGCATGCGCGTGGGAGGAGAATTCGGGGACTTCAAGGTCAATCGTCTCTTCGCACGGTGGGAAGACGGCTTCTGTGATGGGATTTGCAACGAATTTCGCATCCAAGGTGATGTCCACTGCCGTATCGCTCAGGAGCGGACGGTGCAGATTGATGAGCGACTCTCGTTTCAGGCCTTGCTTCTCCCGTGTCCGTACGCAATGCCGTTGATATGTGAAGGTGGCCGGCACATCGAGTTTCTTCAATATCTCGACTTCCAGTGTGAGATTCTCCCGCGGAACGGTGGGTCTATGCCATGAGCCTATCCTCGAGAACGAATCCGGCCGTAGTAACCAGTATGTGACTGTGAGGAAAAGCACGGTGCTGGCGAATATTTGTATCAGCCTCGAGGGCGACATCTTTGATTGTCGATGAGTTTTCCAGTTCCCGGGAACGGTACCTCATCGATGCAAGCAGTCGTGGATAACAAGCAAAACACCGAAAGAGACAGGGGCGACATGGAGGACACGCCACCGAGATAGAGAGATGAAGTCCGTCTCTTGTCTATCACGTATGCATGACTTGTGTCCCAGAGTGGCCGTGTTTCCAAAAGTGGCCAATGTGGTGTCTTACCGATTAGATTGCAAGAAAGGAGGTGCACAAGGTGTACAAGGTGGTCCGCGTCATCTCCGGCTTGGTGCTGTTTTCCCCCTGATCCTGGTCCTTTTCCGAGTTTGCTGTACTGCGTGCGCCCGGCAGTCTGCCCGCAATGCCGCTTCGATACAGACCGCAAAGACGACAGCCCTGACGCAAGTGAATTCGGATTTGGACGGACTGACGTTGAAAAATACGAGGTCGCGTGGGCAATTGTGCCCTGGTCCGGCAAGTTTTACGCTTGATCTGCAAATCGGATCCCTGTGGCTGTGTGGCTCCCATTGGTTGGCGATTCACAAAAACGCGCCAAAAAAGTCTAATGCCGCTTATCGATAAGGCCCACTTACTGGAGATTGTGGGCCATAACAATCCCGTCTTCAACCTCATCATGCAACACTGCTCAGAGGGGACAGACACGGCCAGACTCTGAGCTCACAGAACAGCGTACTTTGAAGGAATACTTAGATCGGATCGGAAAAGATAGGGTAGTGTACAACAAGATAACGACAAAAACCAATAACTCAACCCAAATCATTGCAACATCTTCCCTCCAACCGAAAACCTCCAACCGAAAACCTCCAATCCCTTCCCCAACCTTGCACTTCCTTCCCCCAACACATCCGCCGCCGCCGCCGCCAACGCCTCATCCATGCCAGCGCTCGTGTTCAAGAGCAAAAGCAACCGCCGTCGGGTCCACTGCGGTCAACAAAGTCAGCAAACAAATTCCTTCTGGCAAGAAGGAGGAGTCTTGTACCATTTCTGCGTCCGGCCTTCCGAGCAGGTCCCCGCGTTGGCTATGCAATAATCATTGCCACCGTTGTCGCGGCAGTTGTCCAACTGGGCAAAGTCTGCGTCAGCAAGGGGACGGAGAAGTGGGAGAGGGACGGTGTCGAAGTACCGCGAGAGTTGGGGCGATGAGACCGATGACGACGGCCGCGATCAGAGTAATGAGCTTCATGTTAAGCGTTGGTCTTGAGTGTTGTTGTATTGCAAGTCTTCTTTCTGGCGAGAAGAATCTTGGTCGTTGATGTTGGAGGGAGAAGAAGAAGTTGGACGATTGGCAGCTGCGCTTATAACACTTATCCAGCTAACATTGACCGCCTGGCAGTTGACGTTCAGGCGGGCGACGTGACGAGGAAAGCGGGTGCTTGCGGAATCTCTATACATGGGCGGACCTTGACCGAGAAGCCGACGTTTGCGTTATGAGATGTTCACAATGTGGGTCTATCTTGTGGTGACATGGAGGCTAGTCGACGAGAAGCAGCAGTTATGGACTATTCGCGCGTATAATGTCGCCGCTTAGAGCAGAGCGCCGTAGTCAGACTTGCCGCAATAGTCACAATCTCGTCAAGGCGAATCTGTCGAATTGGTCGGAGATGCAGAATGCGAGTGTCCTGCCGCACTGTGTGGCGATGGCGATGGCGTGGACACGGGAATGCTGGACAGTCTGCTTAAGGCTGTCAAGCAGAGCGAGGCGTCCATGTTTGCGGCACCGGTGGATATGAAGTGTGCTGTCCCACTGATGTTACAGGCAATAGTACAAGGATGGAACGAGTGCTGGGGAAGCCCGACAATTTAGCCGGCAGGTGATCATGTATGCCGGCGCGATGGAGAGATCCGGAAGGTCGGTGAAGCAAGTTCCTGGGTGAGTTCAAATGCCGAAGGAGTGGATGCGTGAGACGAAGTGTCAGGGAGAGTCTGAGGGGGCCGGCCACGTCCAGGCGTGATGCTGCTGCTGCGGCTGCTGCTACTGGGAAGGCACAAGGTGAGCACAGCGGATTGTCAGCGCTCCAAACATGATGAAACGTCGCCGCCGTAGATACGGCAGCCTCCGTGAAGTGCTCCGACGAGTGGAAGTGTTTCGCGCATGGGAGCACTCGCTTCGATCATCAAGGACTCGCCTGCGAATCACGCCTTTGCATCAGCCATGTGGTGCCTTGCAGGTCCGAGTACAGTGGTGGTACCGCATGAGAAACGGAAAAGGAACCGCGAGGGTGAAGATGCAGGAACACGAGAATGAGGCTGAAGTGGTATCTTTGTGCGGTTTTTGGGCGAACCAAACAGGTGACATGGAAGGTTTAAAGAAGGACAAGGTTGAATAGAGTGTGAAAGTCTAAACCCTTGCCCGCGTTCCAAGCACGCCATTACCAAGCTTCAGTCGTGCATCTTCTTGCTGCAACGTGTGGACGATCGCATCATTTCATTCTTCCGATTACTTCAAGTCACCGCCTTTGCCGCCGGATATTTCTCGTCTTGTGACTTCGTTCGATCATCACCGCTCACCAAGAAAACCAGACATATAAGGACTGCAGTCCTTCTGCCGACATTTGTTCTCTTCCGACTCCACGAGCATCTCAGGGACTGTTTGTGCCGCTCGGTCCAAACCCCACCTGAACCCTGTCTCTTCACAAAAAAGTCTCCCTCGACAACACAAGAAACATCCTCACGACCGCGTCGACATATTCTTCTCATTTCCTCGCCACAATGTCACCACACGCCGATAGAATCGTGCCCGTCATGACCGACTCTTCGATCGAGACTCCTCCGCGAGCTCCCTCTCCAGTCCACAACTTTGCGACCCTCGCCGTCCACGCTGGATCGCCCCACGACCCCTCCACTGGTGCTGTGATCGAGTCCATATCACTCAGCACCACATTCGCTCAGACCTCCGTCGGTAAACCCGTCGGCGCCCACGAATACGTCCGCTCTTCCAACCCCAACCGTGAGAACTTTGAAACATCCATCGCCGCTCTCGAAAAGGCCAAATATGCCTTGGCATTCGCCTCCGGTTCCGCCACCACAGCAACGATCCTCCTCTCCCTCGCGGCCGGCAGCCATGTCGTCTCCGTCTCCGACGTCTACGGCGGCACTCACCGATACTTCACCAAGGTCGCCTCCGCCCACGGCGTCCGCGTGACCTTCACACCCTCCATCGAACTCGACATCGAGTCGCTCATCACCCCAGACACAAAACTCGTCTGGATCGAATCGCCATCCAACCCCACCCTCTCCCTCACCGACATCCGCGCCATCGCCGACATCGCCCACCGCTCGGGAATCAAAGTCGTCGTCGACAACACCTTCATGTCACCCTACGTGCAGAACCCCCTCTCCCACGGCGCCGACATCGTCGTCCACTCCGTCACGAAATACATCAACGGCCACTCGGACGTCCTCATGGGTTGTGCAGCCTTCAACTCGGACGAGATTCACGAGCGTCTAAAGTTCCTCCAGAACGCCATTGGCGCTGTGCCCTCACCCTTCGACTGCTGGCTCGCCCACCGCGGCATCAAAACCCTCCACCTCCGTGCGCGGGAAGCCTCGAAAAACGCACTCGCCGTCGCCACAGCTCTCGAAGCCTCCGCCTTCGTCGAAGCGGTCAACTATCCCGGTCTGGCATCCCACAAGCAGCGCAAGATCGCCATCAAGCAACACCGCGACGGCCTGGGCGGTGGCATGCTCTCCTTCCGCATCAAGGGAGGCCAGGAAGCCGCGAACCGGTTCTGCGAGGCGACGCAGCTTTTCACGTTGGCGGAGAGTCTGGGTGGAGTGGAGAGTCTGGTCGAGGTGCCCGCGAGTATGACGCATATGGGCATTCCAAAGGAGCAGAGGGAGGCAGCGGGCGTGTTTGATAATTTGGTAAGGCTCTCGTGTGGTGTGGAGGATGCGGAGGATTTGGTGAGGGATGTGCAGCAGGCGCTGGAGAAGGTCGTGGTTGGTGGGCAGAATGGGAATGGTGCTGCGAATGGGAATGGAAACGGGCATGCGTAGATAGATATATACCTTGGTGTTGGGCGGCAGAGCCGTGTGAGGTCCGTGAGGACTGTTAGATGAGAGTTCTTTGGGCGCGTCTATGGTTGGATTTGAGCGTAGAGCTCCTAGATGGGAGATTGTCTTCGTCTGATAGAAAATGGAACTGCAGCGTCTGGGCGCATATGCGACACGATCAACATCACCCTCATCCTCAACCCTCCTCACTATCCTCCCCATCGTCCAATCCAAACACACCCTTCTTCACCCTCAAATCCTCCTCCAACGCCGCCAACTTCTGCACCTCCCTCTGCCTCAACAACTGGTTCGTCATCGCCTTGACTTTCTGCCTTGCCCTCTCCACCTCCCTCTCCAAATCCGCCACCTCCTCCATCTGCTGCGCCTTCTCAGCCGCTTTCGCCAGCGCATCCTCGTCCACAGCATCCATCGAGTCCGCGTCGTCGTCGTCGTCGGAATCCTCATCCGACCCGTCTTCTTCGTCGTCGTCCGAGGCGGAAGTCTGCGCCGCTTCGCCTGCGGGCGTGCTGATTGGCGTCGCTGCTTCGGAGGGCATGGCGGACTCCACGGCGGCGCGGGAGGCGGCTTGATCAGCGAGTGGAGCGGGAGACTCCGGTATGAGGTCCGCGACAGGAGCGTCTTCTTCGTCGTCGAACATGGCTTGGAGGTTGGCTTCGAGGTCTTCGTCGGGTTCGTCGTCTTCCACCTCCATATCGTATTGGTCCGTCTCGACTGTATCGACAGCTTCGCCTTCTGCATCTTCGTCGTCTTCGAAGTCGTAGTCTTGTGGTTCTTGCGAGCGTTCCATTTCCATGCGGGAAAGAGTTTCGCTGACGACTTTGCCGCCACCTAGTTCCCATTGTGCATCCTGCTCGAGCAATTTGGCGACTTCTTCTTCCACGTTTTGGACTTGGGTGTAGTTGAGGCGTTTGCGGAAGCGGCGCTTGCGCACCCAGTGCATCGGCGGTGTCAGACCGTGAGCGTACTGAAAGGTGTCTTTGTTGACCTCTCGAGGGAGTGGCAGAGAGCGGGCCTCCTCTTCGGAACCGCATCGACCCAGCACGAGCAGCATTTGTGTCACGTCGGCCACCTTCCACCATCCCTTCTTGTCGAAGCTTTTCATTGACTCCACCACGCAGGGTAGATCCACCAGAACAGCGCCATACATTCTACCTCTTACCCTGACCATCGCTCGCCGATATGTCTTCTCCACAAACTTCAATGACACCTCCGCATCTCCTTGACTCGGATGTGGTCCGATCTTGCCCTCCGCGATCGCTTCTCGGATGTAATCCGCATCCTCTCCCGGTTCCATACGCAAGATCAAAGCCTGCTGGATCGCCGGATCCTTCTCCGTGTCCGAATCCTCGGAGTCATATCCGACGCCTTTCGGTCGTGGCGGTGCCTTGCCGCGCGCGCGAAGTTCGACGAATTTGGGTACTGAGGGACGTTTCTTGATCAAGGGGATCTTCGCGAGCCCTCTGCCATCCTCGCCAAGGTTGTTATTCGGGATTTTGAGCGAGATCTTGCGCGAGGGACCACTGGCGGCACGTTTGGGGGCAGGTGAGATGGTGTCATCGTCGGCGGCGCGCTTCTTGCTGTTGGCTTTCTTCGAGTCGGGATCTTTGCGGACGTATGCTCGCTTCTTCTTCGCGGGAGGGTCGGTTGGTGGGAATCCGGCGTTCGGCGGTTGTGTGATGGGGGTTGGAGGTTGCGATACGCTGAGCTTTAGTTTCACCGGTGGTTGTTGTGCTGGCGCAGCAGTGGACGGCGATGAGGCGGTATTCTGCGATGTCGAGCCCGGCGCCTGCGAAGCAGTTCCCTTGCCGAGCTTCAGCTTGATCATGGTGACAGGTGTGATGGCTGCGTGATGACGATGATCGTTTTCGCGATGTTGCGGTCAAGGTAATGTCATCCGATGCAACGATGGAACTCGGGCATCCGCATGTGGTGGGCTGTGCTATGTCATGTCGTACGTGTGTGTTGGAAGGAAGAACGGCGATGAGGCTCAATCGAGGCAGTGGTTGGAAATGCAAGGTGAACGCTAGCGCTACGGGTTGGTCCGCACGGGAGGGATTGGTTTACACGTGAAAGACAGAAATTTGGGGGCCGCTTCACGGGCAAGACGGGCTGACAACTCGTGGTTGCTCGTGCATCGACTAATACTGTAGAGCGAACTCCCAGCGTCAGTCTCTTCGAGCTCGTCTCGCGCTTCCCGGCAACGCAGGTAACAGTAAACTCGCCGAGAAATGTCTCACGTCTTTGCCGGCACAATACGATTTTCGGAGTGGTATGGCCAGTGAGAACGCTATACAGGTCCGCTTTTCTCCTCGCGCCTTGGGAGATAGTGCTAGCTCACAGACAGTCCTCATCAAAGCTCTGGTGCTTGGACACATTCATCTATTCACGCCGACCGCCAGCGTCCGAATGTTGTATATGTAGTCTGAAATCCCCAACTGCCTTGAGTCTTGTATCCTCCACGAACAATCGCAACAGACACGATGCTGATCTTGAAGCTTTTCGTCATCCGTTCAATGGCTTCGTCCTCCCTGGGCTACTTTATGAATATGGTCGAACGTAGCCATATCCTTCTGCTAACACATGGCAGTTCTGCTCAACAAATAGCGGCACTGGTCGCTGCGTCTCCGATGGTGTCGAGGATTCGGGGACTTACCCTTGCGACACCGTACGTCTCTATATGACCGCAAAAAAAATGCCCGCTGACATTGATTCAGGCATCTCCTTGCCGCCCACCTGGCACTGTAGACCGAACTTTTCGACGGGAATCGCGGCTTGTTAGGTCGTGATGATGTGAAGTAATAGGTGTACAAGGAGTGGATGTGAGGCTCACGGAGAGAATGGGATCGATGCTAAGGTAGTGCGACGGGACGGTCCGAGGGGTAGGTTCGCTCCACATGGATAGGGATGGCTCCGCACTGTGTATTAGAAGATTGTCGGGGTGTACAAGTGATGTTGTGGGTGTCCACGTGGAGTCGATGTGTAGGCATCATATCCCAAAGAGGTATAATGGTCACGTGATGCATATCGACAGACCCCCGTATCATGCCAAGACGAGATATATCTTCGTTACCTGCCGAATGCGGATAAGTTCAGGCCATCTCAGCCTTGTGTACACGACTCGTCTCTTTGCTGGCACACAGTGTACACTTGTGTACACACCACAATGGACACAATGTGTATTGTGGAGAGCCATCCATGTGACATGGAAGCCACAGAAAGAAAGGTGGAGGGGTGCTTCTTTTCCACTTCTGCTCTGTCATCTTCATCTTCGTCTCACACTACCACACTCTGCAAATGGCATCGACTCCGTGATGGACAATCTCAGTCATACCGTTGCATTGCACCCACTCGGGCGGACCTCAGGTGTCATGCATGTACTGCCACAATATCGCTGCCGCTCACTCGCGTGATTGTCATTCCACAGCATAGTTCTACCCCTGTCACCCAAGCGGACGTACCGATCTTCACCGGCTCTCTATCTTCCCTCTCCGCCTTTCCATCACCGAAGGCTGACTCTCTTCTCACGGAAAGAGCGGACTGCACGTCCCTACAACATGCTCCGTACCGTCTGCACGGGTGGGTGGCTTGACCATCATCGTGGTATGATCTTCTCGGACTATTACCGCAATAGTATGTAGGTGATCCACGAAAGGTAACATGACGTTTCTACCACTTGCAACCATCTACATCTTTAAGATGTTCTCTATTTCTCGCTGCACTGTCCTTTCTGCTGCACCATGAACCAGACTCTCTTCCCGTCTTCCATGTCAGAGTCAATTTGAAGCGTGCATCTCTTCAGATCCAAGACACTGCCCGTCTGAGACAGTGGTTTGAGTCTCGCAGCACTTCACCGCTGCAGTCAATTCATCACCCCTCTGCCTTCGAAAGAGCATCTCCTCATTTTGCTACTTTCGATGCTTCCATCCTCCGGAGCGCCAGCGATACAACGGACATTCCATCGACTAGGTCCGACAACGTCGATGAGGCCTTCAGAATGGGGTTCGATACCATGCGATCATTCCAGCACCTTGTTCGGTCGATAGTGCCAAACACAATCGAAGCCGAAGATATGGATACGCGGACACTGCGGCGTCGGGATTCATGTGTGGAGATGACTACTCATCGTGAAACGCCCACCGATCAATCAAATCGCACGCTCCGGTCTATCACACGGAATCGGAAGCCAACATCACTGCCGGCACCTCCTTTCCAAGCGACCAAATCGAAATGGTCTCCTCCTCCATCACCAGGCGCTGTGGCACTAGCACGGTCCTCATCGCATTCATCGAGCTTGACTGCCGAGGAGAAGAACATTCTCGCAAACGACCTGTTCGCAGCCGCCTGTTCCGGCAACATCCCTGACATCAAGGACGCTTTTCAACGAGGCGCATCGGTGCAGTCTTCGGTCCTTGTTCCTGGATTGATCGACTCGTTCAAGCCGGCTAAAGGCGGTCAGCTATCTCCTCTCGCTGGCGCAGCGTCCCATGGTCAACTCGAGGCAGTCAAATTTCTCCTCGCCAATGGTGCCGACCTCAATCCTTCGAGCAAATGCTCCGCGAGCAGTCCCTTGCACCAAGCGTGTCGGAACAATGACATCGAGCTCGTCCGCTACCTCCTCTCACGCGGCGCCGATGTCAACATCAATAACGTGTACAGGGTCACTCCTATCATGTACGCCACGAAGTATTCCTCCGTCGAGCTCGTCAAGCTCCTCCTGTCTTACCGACCCGATCTCGACGCTCTCTCCTCATTTAATGGCGCAGCCATCCACTGGTCTGTTTGGCCAGGTAATGCAGAGGTTACCGATTTGCTCCTCAAAGCTGGCGCAAACCCCAACCATGAGATGGCGGATGGCACGACAGCTCTGCATTGTGCGGTTCTCACAGACTCGGTGGACATGTGCAAAGTTCTCGTCCAGCATGGTGCGGGTCCACTGAGACAGAATGAGAATGGAGAGACGCCTCTGCGACTGGCGACCATGCAGGGCGAGCGCGAGGCCATTGCACGTTTGCTACGAGCTGCTTCGTGGATCAGGCGATGAGGTGAAGTGATTGCTACTTTGCGTCTCAAGCGACGAGGTGGTGGAGTGATGGTTATTTTCCGCCTCAAGCAATGCATTAATGCTCGCGCTGACTCGCAGATGGGCACTATTATAAAGGTGCAGGAAACAACGATCCGATACTCGGAAACGATACTGCGGGCGGTACGGAAGAAACTTCATCGGAACGTTGTTGGAATAACGTCGGAATGGAGAATGAATGGCATAATCGAACATCGTATCTCCTACCCTACCTTACCTTCAAGTGTCAACAGAGCATACCATCTCTGTCTCTGATGCATGCCTTTTCGCGCATGGGCTGTCCATGGCAGGATCATGGGCTTCGTCTGACATCGATCGCCGATGATTGTAAGCATCCAACGCCTTATGCCGTTCCCGTTGAGGCATTCCTTCGGCGATCCCGAAGGCGCAGAGCTCCCGTCGGGCCCTTGCAGACTGATTATCGTGGCTGAAGAAACGTGTGCAACCTCTAATGATGACTGTATCGGAGATAGAGTACCTTTTTGGGAGTTGGTCACGGCAGTATGCCACGTGCTGCGTAAGTCGGCGGTATTCAACTTGTCTTGGGTGAGAGTGTAACGGAAGGCCCATCCCCATGGTCTTCGTCTGAGGTGTGCCTGAGGCCGCACAGTGCTCGAGCTTCATACCTATGCTGCATCACGTCCATATGCAACTGCGACTCAACCTCCGCGTGGATGTAGAAGGCAGAACACGTCCAGTAAAGCAGCTGGCCTGCAATGCTGTGACCGAACATGCCTCACAATCCCTCAGACGTTCTACTCAGCCGCAAGATTCTCCCAAGCGTCCAGACGAATAATCTACCTCCCGCCGAATTGTCTCCCACCCGATCACGAACAGACCCTCCAGCTTCGCCGCCGCACAAGCACGAGAAATCCCATCTGGCCCGCCGATTACGCTCAGAGAGTCTGAGAAATAAGCCTGCATCGAATCATCACCACCACCATTACCGGCATAGCGCGAGAGAGACAGTTCAGTCAGCGATAGAGTTGCGACCACCGATCAGTTTCGACTCCCTGCTACGACGAGACAAGAAGACTCCCGATTCGAGTCGAAATGCAAGTAGCAATCAGCAAAGAACTCCGCCAATTCAACAACGCAATGCTACTTACGATGGAGCGGCGGAGCAAGCACAACGAGTGGTGGTCAAGCCTGGTGATGTCAAGAAAGCACAGGATGACAATGCGAAGCGAGAAAAGGAACTTCGCGCAAGTCTACAGAATGTCGAAGAGGTCGCCATGAGCAGTACAAGACAGCTGGACGATACATATTACACAATCCTGGACAAAGCCTCGCTACTGCGATCGACGGTCGCTAACCTCCAGCAACTCGCGGAGGAAAGCCGCGAGATGCATGCTACATTCCAGGAACGTACAGGCAAGCTAGAGGACGACACTCGCGGCCTGCTTCAGTCCTTCGACAATTTCAATGCTCAGGAGAAGCTTATCGACGATCTTGTGTCACAGCTCAAAGCGTCAAAGAGTCAAACGGCCGAACTCAACAACCGCCTCGAAGCCGCACGCAACCGGGTAGAAGCCTACGAGAAGCGGGAGAAGGTCAAAGCGGCGAATCGAAGGAAACGTTGGGGAGCGATTTGGGGAGTGCTGGTCGGGATCGTGATTCTGGTGGTCGCATATGTGATCGCGAGGAACCGCAGCGCAGTGGGAAGCCGCGTGCATGGAGTGGTAGAAGTTATGGACCGTCTTGGGAATGAATTGAAGGCTTCGGTCTCTGCGCTGAAGCCGATGCCAAGTCAGAGTGAGGATCCGTACCTGAAGAGGCTGTTTGATGAGATTTGAGGATCGGAAGACGAGTACGACTTGCTGAACTCTGCTGAGCATCCTTGGATGAGGCCTGATCTTCATCGTCACAACTCCACGGCTACTCGAGTCGAACAAATGCGACGGACCTTGAGTCGCAGCCACAACTTGCCCATTTCCGTCAGCCGCTTGGTAGAACGTATCAGGTCTCCACATCGCTTTGTTCGTCGCGCTGTACGCTCCTCGAATGGACAGGCATCAATGCACACCTGCTCCATGAGCCGTGGGAGTGCCGATTGCGGAATGCGTCCGAGGCCTCTCTATCGGGTCTTGTCGTCTTGGCATGTCGCTTGTTATTTCATGCGAGTTGGACGGTCTGTCTGTATGCTATAACAGGATCACGCTGTCAACCTCCCGATCTGTATCAATTTGCGAGCAAGCCATGGATTTATCACTGGCTAGTCAGTACTTGGGCCAGCTGCCCGCTGGCTTCGATCAATCGATCTGGGCTCAATATAGCACTCGGAAGACTGCTGCTATCATTGGCGACTTCAATAGGACCGGTGAGATCTGTAGCAATTGTCAATACTGTACGTAGTCTTGCTGATAAAGAACAGCTTTGGAGGCTCCCTGGGAAGCAAATGCAACGGACTCATCTCTTCGGGCTGCGAATGACTTCCTCAACACAACCGACTTTGTAGCATTCGACCCATCATTCTTCAACTTGATTGGGTCTGAAGCGAGAGTCGAGCACGTCTGGAACCCAGCGAACACGACTATCCACGAAGCATCATGTTTCATTCCTGAGCTGAACTCGCTCTACTTTGCGTCCTGGGGCTTCAACCACGATTGGCAGTTCCTTCTCAATGCCACGACGAACGAAGTCAAGCAAATAACGACGGATCCTCCGGTCATCAACGCACATGGGTGTCAGATGTACAATGGATCTCTGTACATCACCACGGACGGTGGCGGAGGCACCTACGCGTCAGTCGTGAAGGTCGATCCACTTACATGGAAGTCGGAAGTCATTTTGAACAACTTCTACCAGCAACCTTTTCGGGGTTTTAACGATCTCGACATTGACCCACAAGGCAACATCTGGATGACGGACTCTTCCTCCGCATGGGTACGTCAACTCATTCCTGGCTACAATTACCATACTGACGTTTCTCTTCCAGAGCAACTCCCTCACTGACTTCGCACCCGCGACCTCACCGGCGGTCTACTTCCTCAATATGACCACGCGAGCCGCCAAATGGCTCTTCGAATCACAAGGCAACGTCAATGGCATCGCCTACGGTCCCTCCGGTACCCTGTACGTCGACGTGACAGACATTTCCAGCGGGCGGCCCAAGGTTCTTGATCCCACCGAGTCGCGGGCTCTGTGGTCGTTCGACACCCGCGGCGGTAGACCTCAGCTGCACGATCAGGTGCTGTTCTCAAACCCGATTTCGAGGTACTATGATGGTGTCAGGGTGTCGAGGAACGGATATGTCTGGGCGGCGAGTGGAGATGGGCTAGACGTTATTGAACCTGTTGATGGAACTGTCATTGGGAGAGTGAGGGTCGGTGGCGGAGCGTTTGCTCCGGTCAATGTCGCATTCGAGGATCACGTGCTATGGATTGTGGGCAAGGGTGGTGTGTGGAAGGTTGATGGTGTGAAGGAGCGATTGGCAAGGGATTGGTGAAAGAGAGAACTAGTAAAGCGGATACGAGCGATGAGGATCATTATCAAATGTGTCTCTACTCTGCAAGAACGAGGTTCGATGGCCATCATGGCGGAAGACTGCTACAGCACCTTGGAACCACTGTCAATCACAAATTTGGAGAAACGAAATTTCGAAAATTTCGGAGGGCTCGAACCTGTGCTGCACGTCTCAAATTGGACTGGTCCGGAAAAGTCGAACACAAGTCTTCGAAAGCATTCCAGGCGTATCATCGAGCCTCAAGTATGTCTCTGCATCCAGATGCACAAAGCGTGCTGCGAATAGTTGTCGACGATAACCAGGAATTTCTTGGCATTTGAGATTCATTCACCACGCACCTTCCACATCTGGCCACTCCAAACATATTGTTAGTTAGAAGGCTCCCAACGGCAGTGCAGTAGTAGAGTCAATGTCCGGGCTTTCGCACGTATGCACTACTGTTCGAAATACAGGTTGGCGTTCTCCAAGTAGGTCATCCTTTGTCCGGCTTGGTGACAGCCCAAAAGTCCGTTTTGAAGATAATACTGCTCAATCTTGAGATCGAAGATGTACCGATAGTCACAGCTCGAAGCCGCTCGTCTTCTTGACCTCACGACAGAGGCTGTCGATCAGTGCTTGGCATACAAGCAAAAATCAAACTCATCCACTCCGCACCTTCCTAATCGAAATGGAGGATTAAAAAGACGTCCTCCACGGCCTCAGAACGGCAAAAATAATTTTGTGACCGACGCAGGGCTCGAACCTGCCGTCTATTCAAACAACTTTGCGTTCGGTCGCAGCCGAACGCTGGACGTCATTGTCAAGGGTGTGGCTTAATCACATCACCTCTCGCGTTGTCTGCCATTGGACCTCACCGTTACCGTTACCGTTACCGTCACTACCTTCCTAGCATCGGCATCTGACCGACGCCACATCAACATCGCACCCAGCGTCCGCGTTATGTTCTTGCGTCGTTGTCGTAGTCACCTTGAGCCGATGCAGTCGTGATGGTAACCATCTTAGGGTGGATGTAGGTGTGGGTTGTAGCGACGGATGAATTGTGCAGGTGGGGATGTGATGATCGTGAGAGACGACAAATGTGGCGTAATGGTGTATGTGCAAGCGCAGTAATGGAAATCGATGGGCGTGGTGGATGGCGCGTTTGTAGGGTGGAAGTCACGGCGTGTTGATGAGGACGAAGTGCAGCGAAGTGGGAGTGGCTGCGGGAGTAGCCTAGATCATGTGACGCTGCCCACCACATCCAGGCAGTTCGACCCACGACCAGCGCGATAGCGAAGAATTGATCAACGCAGTGCTTTACTACACTCGAACAAGAAACAAATGTGACCAATGCAGCCGTAGGCGATTTGCTGCACTCGGAAAAGAAAAAAGGTGATCAATGCAAAATGGCCCTGGACCGCTCGAAAAAAAAATTGACCGACGCAGGGCTCGAACTGAGGGAGAATTAGTTGTTGATCATGGAAGGAAGTATAGGTTGAATGCTTACCCTGCAGCCTCTTGATTCGTAGTCAAGCACTCTACCATTGAGCCAGCCGGCCGATGGCTCAAAACTAAAGTGCATGCGTATATAAAGCTCCAGCAAATATGACGTCACAAACTGCAAGCCTTCTGCATCGTCCGGTATGGCACTCGTGAAGGGCGATAGAGCCCTAGTAGGCGGGTGAATGGGCCAGGCTGGGGTGGAGGCATGTAGAAGCCGGTGGAGAAACAAGCCAAGGCGCCGGCGATACGGAGTCTTGAGCGCGAGGCGGCGACGATAGCTGGTCAGCGGGAGGGCAAGGTAATTGAGAACGTAGACTTGAGTGTATGGGTTCACTGGTCTTGTTGAACTGAGTGTAGATCGAAATGGCTGCTTCCCAGATTGCTGCTCAACGCTATTGGCGGCAGCGCTGTGCATCGACGCTGCCGTAGTTGTATCTGAGCTGGCGTATTGAAATATGTGCTGGATGCCAGTTTGTTGTTGGGGTCTTCATGTTGAACGCTTGTCGCCATTGCACACCTTGATCCTCGATTTGGGCGGACATTGTCGATGTGTTCATGGCAACATGCTCCTCATCGTCCACATGTCTGTCGAAACAATCGCGCAGACTAGGTGTGTACAAAGAGGCAAGAGCAAGGCGTGACTGAGGTGCCGATTGGACTGCTCTTGCAATGTCAAGCCGAAGCCGAACTCGAACGACAAATCTGTTCGTTAGCACGACCATAATGCTCTGTGCCATCGTGCTGTTCTCCGAGGCATAGAGTCGCTTTCTGTACAAGAAGAGGATCTGGCTGTACAAACCTTCTGTAAAGGAAAACAGAAGCGCTCACACTTGCTTCAACTTCACGTTGATATTCCGTCGCTGTGTAAGATATAAGCACGCTATCGCCACGATAACAGCAAGCAATCGTCAAGAGAGAATGTCCGACTTCCGATGAGGCTTAGGGTCGTCGGTTCGCATCCATTCTCCATTGAATGCGTTGATGAGCCAGTCGCGAAGTTCTATCAATCATTGTCAGCATGTGTGCGCAGCGCGTGGATCAGTCCACTCACTCTCGTAGACCACCTGGTTGGCATTGTGGAAGAAGATGCTATGGTCACTGTCCGGGAAAACGTGGACGTCGTAGTTCCGCACATTCGCCTGGTCCAGCTTGTCCAATAACATGAGCGTGTTCTGGAAGTGCACATTGTCGTCGCTCACGCCGTGCATGACGAGGAAACGCACGTTGCTGGACAGACCGGTCATGTTGGAGATCGTGGCATTATCGTACCCTTCCTTGTTGTGCTGCGGCATGTGCATGTATCGCTCTGTATAGATGGAGTCGTAGAAGCGCCAGTCCGTGACGGGTGCGACGGCCATGCCGTACTTGAACGTTTCTCCAGCATCCGTCTCAAGCACTTTCAGGGCCATGAAGCCGCCATAGCTCCATCCCCAAATAGCCATGCGGTCGCCGTCGACGTACTGTTTCGCTTTCCACATTTTCGCGGCTGCGATTTGATCTTTGGCCTCCCAGTAGCCGATGTTACCGCGGATGATGGTTCGATGCTCACGGCCCAAAAATCCGGTACCACGGCCGTCGACAGAGACAACAATGTAGCCCAAGCTGCTCGCAACGTATGATTGGAAGTCAACCTCGAATGTGCGGTCGACCAATTGGAATCCTGGACCATTGTAAAGGTAGAACAGTACAGGATACTTCTTCTTCGGATCAAAGTGTGGTGGTCTTCTCTCGACCACATTCAGGTCAAACCCGTCGACATTGATCGTAGAGTAGATCTCGATGGGAAGCTCGGTCTTCTGAGCAAGCTCTTTGAGACGTTTGTTCTTCTCAATGGTAATGTCCAGATCTTCGGCTTTGTTGCTAGGCGTAGACTGCACTTTTTGCCACGGGATTCCCGGACCTTCATAAGTGAGGAGCATGAATTTGCTCTCGGCGGAGAAAGATGTGCGATGATATCCAATCTCGCTGGTATCGGTGATGGCTTTGACACTCTCGGGGCCTTTGAGAAGCTCAGTAGTGTATAGATGCCGCTGAGTGCTGCCATGCTTCGTGGCAATGAAGTAGACCAGATTGTGTTCGAGATCGATGCTTGAAGGGGCGTTGACCACTTCCCAGTCTCCCGAGGTGAGCATCTGCGGTTCTGGATTGTCCAGAGGTGTGAAATAAGCCAGATGGTCAAAATTCTCGTCGATGACGGTATCGACATATCCATCATGCGGTCGGCCGTTGTCCGGATCCGCAGGAACGAATCGAGTCGTATGCGAGACCTCAAACCATCCACCGTCCAACTCTTGCACATCGCGTTCACGAACCGTCTTGCCAGTTCGTGCTTTCGCGTCGACCAGTATCGTCTTCAAGATATCACTCTCCCTGTTGGTCGATCGAATGATAACCTTTCCCGTCTCGCCTGCCCATATGACTTCTGTAATCAGGCGGTCCTCGGCGTCAAAATCGTTCTCGATCGGAACGCTGAAAACTTGACCTTTTTCAACGTCATAGAACAGCAGCTCAACAACAGACATTGGCGCACCAGCTTTGGGATACTTGATCTCGCGGACCTCGGGATAATTCTCTTCGCCAGGCTTCGGTTCCTTACCACTCGGTCGGCTGAAGAAGTACTGCACGGGAAACGTCGGGACCTTGGACTCATCCGTCTTGAAGAAAGCAACATATTTTCCATCACCACTCCACCAAGTAGCACCTCCAGTCGCAAGCACTTCTTCCTCGTAGACCCAGTCAGGGATGCCGTAGAAGAGATCCGGTCCACCATCCGTCGTGATCGCATTGACAACATCAGAGTCCAGATGGCGTATGAACATGTTGTTGTCCCTGGTAAACACCACAGCATTGCCTTTCGGACTCCACGACGCCAGTTGAATCCTACCATCTATCTTGGCCGGATCGAGTGCCTCGCCACTCTGCGTCTCGACATTGAAAATCCAGTACGTCCCAGTACTGCTGTGTCGCCAATTGCTCTGCTTATCACTTCCCACCAGCACATGCTTGTGATCTGCACTTGGCGTGGCATCCTCCACGTAGACGTCCCTTCCACCTCCCACCTCAAAACTGCCCTTCTTCATGAGGGTTGTGCTGTGCTGCTTTTGTGTCGCAACATCTTCGCCTCGGTATCGCACGTCTTCCACCACGAGGTAGTCGCGGCCGCCGCTTCCTCCTCTCTCAAGTAATAAGCCATCCTCGCCGTTGGGACCTGCTATCCAGCTGATCGCATGTTGTGTCGACCTCCATGCCCCTTCCTGTACTTGTTCGAGGGTAACCTTCTTCCCGTTCCCACTCGTGGATGTCGCAAGAGGGTCATGCGGTCGTGATGCATGAGGTATATGTCTGTCCTGACCCAAGAATAGAAACAACGCTGCGACCCAGCCCACAGCACCAATCGCAATGAGGATGTATAGTATTCGCCGCGCCTTTTTATCCGCTGGTTTCGTCGATCGCTGCCATATTGCTTGGTCCTCCAACTCGAGCTCTTCTCTGCTGAGACTGTCCGTGTAGAGTGCCTCCTTAGCTTCGGTGGCGGAATGACCGGAAGCGTGCTCGAGGATTAACGAAGTGGTTGAAGCACTGGACATGGAAGGTCTTCCATTCCGCTCCTCGGGTGGTATTGTTGGTTCGCCTGAAGTTGTCAAAGGCTGCGATTCCCGCTCTCTCATCTCCTCCGCCCGACCCATGTTGGGCTGTTGCTATGCCGAGCGCTGTGTGAAGCTGGACATTGATTTTATAATTCAGACGAGGATTGTTTAGTCGATCGTCGCGCCGGTGCAAAAGATCGGATGACTGCGTTTGGGAGGTCGTTGACTGCGGTGGTGAGTGACAAAACGTGGAGGTAATTACAGATCGAGGCGTGTACATCTCCCGCTCCGAGCTCGAGCGTCTCAGGTCAGCAGGGTCCCGGAGTTACAGCTTTGTTGGAATCGGCACCGAAGTCCCTTTACATTCTTTTGCTATTGACACCCCAAAGCAGGCCAGGCTGAAGGATCTCAACGCAGTACATGTACCGCTTCTATGTCTATGTAGAACGTTCCATGGAACTGTCGTGTCATGCCCTCTGTCGTCCGACCCACCGTATGCGACCCAATGCTGTCTTCTCGTTGGTTCCTTACAGCCTTCCACGATCTAGTCACCGCCGCTTTTCAACAGCTTGACGAAGCGCTTCGATGACTTGGCCTGGGTCTTTGGCGCCAAAGACGGCACTTCCAGCCACAATCACGTTTGCACCCGCATCAGCAGCAGTATCGATAGTCTTCTCACTGAGACCACCATCAACTTCAATGTTCAGATCGGGATACCGCTTTCGAAGTGCCTCCACCTTGGGCATCATCTCCGGCATGAACTTCTGCCCGCCAAATCCAGGTTCGACAGTCATGATAAGGGCCATCTGAGAACTGCTGTCAATGCCGATTCAGCCAAACGCAAATAAAGAACAAGACCTACATCGGGCACCTCGTCCTTGTTCGGGTTGTCTAGAATGTCGTAGAGCACGTCTACAGGAGTCTTGGGCTTGATCGCAATGCCAGCTCTCAGTCCTTGATCGTGGATGTATCTGATCAACTCCTTGGGACTGGTCTTTTCATCGCTATGACCCTCCGGCGTTTCTGCTGCGGTCGACGATATCGCGGCCTCGTAGTGGAAGCAGTATAGATCACAGCCGGCCTTCTTGAAGTCTTTCACCCACTTTTTGGGCTACCATGGCGGTCAGCCAGTTGTTCCAGAATCCAAACTCTTACTTCGGCATACCTCAGCGATCATCATATGGCAATCGAAGGTTCCCTTTCCGAAGGCCTCCTTCGGTCGGTCCACATGCGGCCGGACCATTGTCACCACAGGAGCACCAAAGGTCATGTTTGGCACAAAATGCCCGTCCATGATATCCACATGTAGCCAATCCGCGCCATGTCCTATTGTGTCCGAGCATGCCTTGCCCAAGGCGCCAAAGTCCGCGCTCAGGATGGAGGGCGCGATAATCGCTGGCGGTGCCATGATGGATGGAGGTCGTGGTCGAAGTGTTCGAAGTCTGGAGTAGAAACTCGAGAATCGGGAGAGGTAATGGCGCAGTCCACTACCGTGCGAGGAAGTTCAGCGAAGAAGCAGTCTTTGGTTGCCGGATCTCAAGTCCTCGACATTGAATGTTATACTCGGAAAAGCTGCCAACCTACAACGTCACTCTGGCAGCGGCAACTTAACGGGTCGGATCCGAGCGGCGTCAGACGCCGTGGTTTAGCGAAGAACAACCACCTCTCCTTTTCTTCTTCAATTTCACGTTCACTGCCGCACCTCATCTCGCACCCGGAACATTGCATCCCTTCCAAGAAGCCGTCCTGCACTCGATGTATACAATAGATTTGCGACGCCCCGCTCATATCAGCGAAACGCCGACCAGGATGCTGCAAGACCCCATGCCCGCCGCTTCATTGGCTGTCGTTTTAAGCGCCCACAAACTGAACGAATCCGCACCGATGCCTCTCATCCAGCCAATTCGATCCCACCTCAGCCATCAAGATCTCGAACGTCTGTGCTACCGCAAGGCCGACCTAAATACGCATCCGTGGAGAACCATTTCAGCAGGAATCCAACCAGACCGCCGATCCATCTCGCGGCTCCTAGTTAGCGCCAGCAGTGACCACGTTGAGATCGCATGGGAGGAGACATTTGCCCATGTAACCGCCTTGCTGAGCGCCAAGTTGTTTTTGAGTAACGCTGGCAGGCGCCAACGACTGGTTGGTAGAGGCTGGTGACAGGTCTGTATAAGGCCATGATGCCGTCAATAGAGAGGCGGAGTCTTCCTTCACGCTCTACTGCACCGTTTCTGTTCCTTTGGGTGTCTGTCAATTTCCTCGTTCTCCTTTGCATTTCCATTCCGTGTGGCGATCTTTCTTCGTTGACCGAAGTCTGTACATTCTCACCGCAGGTCGGCCTACAATCATTTGGACGAGATCTTCAAGCACCTACGACTACGACATGTCTCCTACCACTCTACGCGCTATCGCGTTCCAGCCTTCTGCGCAGGACCGCAGCACACAAGGCTTCCGTAATACACTAATCGAAGACGAACCTCAGATCTCCCTCCAAAGAGCTCGACCTCAGGATCTCAAGGAACAATACCTCGTCACTTCTCCGTTCAGCGAGGACTTTCCGACTCCACGAGCCATACCATCGTCCGCACTCTCCGAAATTATCGAGGGAAGTCCCAACCCGAGCAGCTCTGGTTCGGAGTCAGACCAAAGTTCGATGTGGAGCAAACGCAGCTCGCACAGCTTCGATGAGCTCTACGACATCTCCGAGAGCGAGTCGGAGGAAGTTGCAATCAAGCTATCAAGCTCGGTCAAGAAGAGGGTGGGAAATAAGACTCAGAAGTCTCGTTACCCGTCGATCATCATCCCGTCGCCTGGACAGTGGCCGACAATAGACAAGCTCAGGTCAGCGTCTGCACTGTCACCACCGATCCGGGTTAATCTATCTCCTTCGGTCCTCGGCCAACTTCAACAACGCAATCTCCGCGTACCGAGCACCTCATCGACACCATCCCTCGATGGCAGTCTTACGTCTGAAGAGCTCGCCGCGTCGAGCTGCCCTTCGACTCCGGACCTCTCCGCACCAGCTGATGGCGACCATGTGTGGGAGGCTCCATTCCAGCTCAACCGGTCCGCGATCAACCTACTACAACAAATCAGTGGCGAAGAGAATTCTGAACAACAGGATACTGTCGTTGAGGTTCCTACCGCAGTGGTCGAAATGCGAGAGGTCCTTGAGTCGCCGCCAATTACCGGTCGCTTTAGAATCGACACCCAGAGTCTCGCTCCGAGAGATCCAAATGAAGCCGATGACGAGTTGTCCGCACTCTCTGTACCATCTCCGGGCGGCTTCTTTGCGTCTTTGGACTCAACAATGGCGCGCAAGACGTGGGCCGGCATGGACGCAGCACCCAACACTGGCACCGCCACCGAGTTCTACGGCGTACCGTTCCGATCTGCATCAGCACTGCAGACCAGTACGGCGGCTTCTTTCTACGAGACACCATGGGCAGCGCAACTGAATGAGCCGGTCGAGCATGTGGTCGCTCTTGCCTCTCCGGCAAGCACACAAGATCCAGTCACGGCACGCAAGATAGCCTTCTCACCGAGAGAAGTCATCGAGGTCGCTGAGATCGATGAGACCTATGTCGATACCCTGAAGCAGACCGCGGCCGTCAACATCGATCGCACACAGTCTTGGCTGTCTGCTCAAAGCTCCTACATGGAGGCTATTTGCGAGGACGATGAGGTCACCGCCAGCTTCCAAGACATCGAAGACGCGGTCCCACGCACTCCGGATCAGCCAACGCCTCAGGTGGTCGACATCTCTCCCAGCAAGAAGTCTGTCCGCTTCGCTACCGAAGAGACAGCATCGCCGGTCGCCATGTCGATTGCTTCCACCGTCGCCAAGCGCGTCTCTCCCATCCACGACGGGACCTTTTGGGAAGGTTGGCGTCATGCTAAACGCTCGCAACGTGCTCGGGATGTCTTCCAGCACCGACAAGCTCGTGCAGAAGCCGAGCAAGTTCGTCGTGTGAGCCTACAAAAGCAGCACGCCGAGCAGCTGCAAGGCAAATACGAGATCACAAACGCTGAGCGCGTCTCCCAACAACGACCTGTCTCATCATTCCTTCCTACCGCCGTGGACGACGACAAAGTTGAGATCATGGCCAAGGCCGAACGTGAACGACAAGCTCTTCAACAAATGGAGTCCTCGTCTTGGCACGTCGCCGCGCAGAAGGAAGTGCACGGCGGCAAACTTCTCACCAGCCCAATCGTGCAGAGTTTCAAGAACCGCAAAGACGTCCGCATCCTCGATGTCGCCGGCCAAGCACACTGTAGCTGGGCGTGGACTGTCGCCTACGAGCATCCCAATGCCACGGTCTACACGACCGTGTCCTCCGACGCCGAAGCGCATGTTGCCGAGATTTCCCTTGACGGCCCAGGGAACCATGTCGTCGTCGCCTCGCCGAAACTTTGGGAGCTGCCATTCGAAGGTAACCACTTCGACGTCGTCTCCGCTCGTAATCTTTACACGCATCTCAAGACTGTTTGGCCCAAGGGCGCCGCCGCTGATGAGTGGGATCTCACTCTTCGTGAATGTCTCCGCGTGCTCAAACCGGGTGGATACCTCGAGTTCGATCTACTCGACGCGGAGCTCGTGCACGCCGATGCTGCTAGTCAGGCGCTGGGAGTGGAGTTTGCCTTCAACTTGAAGACTCGTGGCTACGAGCCGTGCTCGGGAAAGAGTTTTCTGCCTCGCCTGAAGCGTGCTGGTTTCTGCGAAATCAAGCGTGCGTGGATGGTCCTCCCTGTCGCGGACGTTGTGCCCAAGTGGAACGATGCTGGAAAGAATGGTGGTGGCAGACATGCTCCCGTCGAGCTGTCGATCGCGACCGATGGGACTGTGACAGAATTTCAGCCGCCGCTCACTGGTAGCACCCAGGATGTGCGTGCCATGACGGGTCTGGTCGGTGCAAGGATGTGGGAGCAGTGGATGCTCAAGCTGAACAGCGAGATGGGTCGCAGCGAGAAGAGGGTGTTGGACGATGTGTCCAAGGCATTGGAGGAGGGTGGAAAAGGACAAGCTGGCTGGAAATGTTTGGTGGGTTGGGCGAGGAAGGATGTCTGAGTGGTGGGAGAAGGTCGAGTTCATTTGTCGTTGTTCATATATTATACCCCTCAAAAACTAATAATGGCCGTACACTCTCATTCAGATCCAACTGGCGGTTCATACAATCTGCATTCTCTCAAGTTGAGTATTTCACGCCTGGCACTCAAGGACGCAGAGCCTCCCTTCCTTCATGAATTGCCAGCGAGGAGGATGTTAGAGGGAAGAGCAGTAGGCAATGCGCAGATGGGTGTCGTAGTCGATGCCCGATTTGCATTGACGGTTGTTGCGCTTGATGCAAGGATAGGTCTATAGAAAAGTCAGCCATGTCGGAGGTGACGAAATGAATCGGTCAGGACACACTCTGTGGCATGGAATTACAACTCCTCCGCCGAAGTTACAGACTCCGGGTGGGCCATTGTCAAGATGGCATATCTACATTTGGCTTGTCAATCAATCACCGATTGCATCTGAGAACGTGGGTTGGAGAGGAGAAGACTAACGCCGTAGCCATCGGCTGCGAAAGCGTTCGAAGCCAGAGAGATGATGGTCAACAGCTGGGAGGTGTGCATAATTGCGGTCTTGTGGTGTCGTTCGGAAGGTGACACTTTGATGAGGAGATTCTGTTTGAAAGTGAAAGCAGAGATCTCGCGATGGGAAAGCGGAAGGACTGCGATTATATGCCCACCGCACCCTGGCACCATGTGCTCTGACCTTTCACCGTCATGGACGACTTCTCGGACTGGCCTTTCCTCGGATCACAGCCTCAACATTGCCTCGTATTCCAGTTGCAGGGTCTGGACGTGCGTTGTTCGGTGATTCCGGAGGCCGACGGAGAACCTCGCCAGGTTGGACCTTGGTGACTTCCATCTAGATTGGCAGGCCTCCCTCGGCGGACCGGACACCCCCCGAACTGCACTGTGCGGCGTCGAGAAGGAGGTCAAAGGTACGGTATTCTCGCTTGGGGGTTATTCAAGATGTGAGGTATAAGGTAGATTGAAGGCAGAACGTCAGGCTGCACATCCGACGGGAGGGGTAGGTGCATTCACATCACTTCCACAAAAGAGGGGGACATGATCTCTCCTACAACATTCGTGCACATCATCGACGGAAGATATACATCGGAGGCGAGCAAGATCCGGAACCCGAGACAGCAATGAAGCTCGCTGTCCCTCTCACAGCCCTCGCAGCCATATCCCAGGCCTTGACTACTAATGAGCAAAAACCGCTCCACTCTTCCTCCGACTTGATACAGTCGGCTCCTGCAGCCGCTCGTTCTCTACTTCCACCCCTGTTACGTGCAAGGGCCCTTAACTATTATTTACTAACACGGGCCGCAATACGAGGCTGTACGAGATTAAGCGAGCTAATAAGAGCGTGTTATTTGACCTTATCTATAATTACAAAGCAAATTTAGGAAAGACTAGACGGCTAAGAATTTAGCTTAACTTCGAACACTTACAACTCTATAGCTACTATTACTACTATTACGAAACCGGTCCCGTTCGAATTAGCGGCATTAATAGCCCGTATAGCGACCCTTACGAGCGATTACCTTCTCGCAACGCGATCTAAACGAGCCCGTTATTCGACTAACCTTAGCCGTAGTTACCGCATCCTATACCTCTTAAATCTGCTATCTAAGCACTACATTCGACGACGGTAATAGATAGTTATAATTAAGGCGCTATTTTAGCAAGGCCTACAGGTTCTTAATTAGATTAAGGTCTAGGGAGTTCGCTAGCTACACGTTAAGAGTATAAGGAATTCTAAGGATATCTAGCTAACTACGGAACGTAGCAGCTTTGTAAACAGCCGCGCTATTAAGGCAGAGTATTAGTAATAGCGTAGCTAGCACTTGCGCATTCTTAATGTCGTCGTCGCGAGGTGTAGGAGTTCTAGGAGTAGTAGCACGAGCTAGTAAGTGTCTCGGTAAGAATAAGAAGGCCCCCTCGTCGACGATCTAGTCGTTGCGTATACTAGCTACAGCTTCTTTAGCCTTAGAGTCTACGATCTTACGCTAGAAACGATGCAGCTCTAGCAACACGTGCTCGGCTATACCGGCGGCGGTAATATTGCCCTATACTAGCTCCTAGAAAACGATCCTTAACTTCTTAGTGCCGCTAATTAGTCCGAAGACGAACTAGCTCTTAATGCGGCGATATCGTAGCCTAAGGTAGTCCGGATCGAACGCCTTATTAATACGACGAATAACGAGCAGCTTGCTACTACCGCCCTTGCTAAAGGCGGCTCTATTACTAAACAAGAAGGTGCGGCTATTATCGAGATAATCTAAGCACTACTAGCTAAACTAAGGTCTTAAGTCGAGGCTATTAGCGTTAAGGAACGGTGCTCGGCGAGCTATACGCTTCTAGTATCTACGCTTATTAAGCCGTCGTCGAATAGTGTTAATAGAGCATACTAGCTTAAGCCTCTCTTTAATCTATTAGTAGGTCGCTCGACGTCCTTCTACGCCGCTAGTAACGTATTCGATAATCCTATTAGCTATAGGGGTGCTAAACTAACGTAGTCTATATAGTCTACGACGAGCTAGTGTTACTACCTCGGCGGCAATAGTTTAAATAGTAGTGTATAGCTTACTAAGAGCGGTAGTAATGCGATGTAACGTCTAGCCGGCAACGCGCTTAAGGGTCTTAATTCGAGTGCGAATAGCGTACGGAAGGATTCTACGGCCGCGCGGCTCGTCGTCGTCGTCTACTACCGGCTCGAAGAACGAACGCTAAGGAGTTACTAGCTCTATATCCGGAGCTAGCTATAGTAGTATACGACGACCGACTATGCTATTAGTAAGCACTAGACGGTAACTAATAACACGACGAGGTAGTAGAAGGGGGTAGACGGCCGGTGCGAAGGCGTCGGAGCTGCTAGAGCTTAAAAACGAGCGGTTTAGATTAACGTACGGCATAGTAACAACGAGGACAATAGAAGGGATAGATACACTAGTCTACACTAATTCTTCGCCCTATATATATGCTAGCTGCCCTTACGCTGTCGCCCTTAGCTCGATAGCGTAGTAGAGCTAAATCTCCGTAATCTCCGTAGAAGCGCTATTAAAACTAACAGCTCTACTATAATAGTAGCGAATTCGCCCTTTATATAACAGATTACATACGCTAGTAAACAGCGACATAAAGCTATTAAGCTATACAACAGCTACTACACACTAAGGTAAGGTAAATGCTATCGCTCTGCGCACTGACCTTCCGATATCTAGCCGAGTGTTTAAGAGCCTTGCAACCGCTTAACCGAGCTATAGCACCATGCCGGCGACTATAGCACTATGCCGGTTAATTATAACACCCTTGCAGCCCTCACAAGCGACAACATGACTACCAATCGATTCGACAACGAGCCCTTGCAACAGCGACCAAAGGAGGTTAGTAACGAGCGGCTGTGGCAATGGACTGTATCCGAGTAATGAAACGTTCACCCATCCCAATCACCTCGACGCCTCCACTGACGATTCAACTAGACTCATCAAAGCCGAAATCATACCCACAGTCTTGGACACTTTCCACCCTCTCTTGACAGTAACCCTGACATGGCCACCGAAGCACTACCGCAAGGATAAGCCCAACGACAAGCACCGCACGCAACTTGGGAATACCTTGAAACCAAAATACGTCCAACGACGACCTCGAATCGAATTGCTGAGTGACTTGCCGGATGTGTTCAATTCCATATCTGCAGTTGCAGGGGGCGACCATGAAAGGGACCACCCTCAACTGACCCTCGTCCTCACCGACCCCGACGCCCGCTCCCGTGACGATCCAGATTGGAGTGAGATGTGCCATTGGATCGTGACAGATGTTCCTTTGATCCTTCCCAGCACTCCCAAGCTTTCATCCTCCCTCTCCTCCAACCAAGACGTCGAGATCGAAATGCAAGAAATCATGCCCTACAAACCACCAGGCCCGCCGGCCTCGACAGGCAAGCACCGGTATGTGGCCGTTGCTCTGGCACCAATCAATGGAACCATGGAGAAATTGCGTTTGAGCAGACCTGCGGACAGGAAGCATTGGGGTTATGGAGGGGAGAGAGTGGGTGTGAGGCAATGGGCGGAGGAGAATGGGCTGGGTGTTGTTGGTGAGCTTTCTCGCCATTGACAGAGAAATAAGATGATGAACTGACAATTGAGTGATAGGTGCGAACTTCATCTATGCGCAGGATAAGAAGCAGTGAGGGAGTCGGGAGGAGATGAAGACATGCTTTTGATGGTGGTGCATTGCAGTCAATGCAAGCAAATGCTTTTTCGGTAGAACTAGGCTGCTAAGGTAGAAGCGGCCTCCATGCTTCGGTAACAGTAAACGCTTACAGAATTGACAACCTCAGATTGTCCCGAGTCCTGTCCGACGTCTTCATGGTATCTTCTCTGCATCATGCTCTCGTGTGTCACTCGTCTCTGTCTTGCCTCGTTCGCCTCTTACTCAAAGCAAGGGTTGAACGTCAAGGTGAAGTCTCCCTCGTCACAGTTGTGGTTCTCGCCATCCACGCCCACCGCATCGCCACACACGTCCTTTCCGTCGTGATCTGGAGTCGTCACCTGCGACCCATTAGCATGCGCTCACTATCACAGGACATCAAACTTTTGCTCACGTTGAACGCCTTGCCCTTGAACGGATCCCCACTGATGTCTCCGAGCGACCACCAGAGACGACCGTTGACGGAGGTGAAGCCGAGCACGAGCTTGGGAGTGTTTTCGGCGTAGTAGTCTTTGGAGAAGGTGACGCCGAGGGAGTCTGCGCAATTGAATCGGTCAGCTCTCAGATCAAGACATGTGACAAAGTTGAGGTGAACGATGACAGGAGGTACGTACTGCCACTGCCGGAGATGTCGCTGATGTTGGCCACGCCGGAGGGGATCTCGAATGGCTCCGCGAAGGGCTGAGAAGGAGAGGTGAGGGTCGTCCAGAGACTGTCGGTGCAGTAGTTGTTGATCTGGAGGGAGGAGGCCGAGGTGTAGGTGCTGAGACCGAGGAGGGTGAGGAGCATTGAGGTTGGCTGCATGGTTGCGGTCGCGGTTGATGGAGTGAGTGTGAGTGATGTTGGATGTTGTTGGTTGTGGAGGTGTGAAAGCGAGTGTCGACGTGGAAGTCTGGAGAATATCGCGGGCGTGCCTACCTTTAAGTACTCAACAACCTGAGGGTGCCTTCTCCAAGATTTTCATCAACGTGACACATGCACAGCTTTCCCACGTTACACAGACGCGTCGATCGGTCATTTCCCATGTGCCTTTCCCACCGAGGTCACCTTCAATCCAGGCAGGAGCAGCTAAGGGCAAATTTCAGTGGCCTAGTCGTGTGTTTCATACTGCAGATATGAGCTTGCCGGACAATTTTTGGTGTCACGCCGCACGGCAAGGTGCATGACGGGGCTTGCCGTACCTTGCAGCAAACACATCCAGCCCGTCGGGTTTGATGGCCTTGCAGTGAGAAGGTTTCGCAGATTGCAGGAGCTCGTGTGATCCGCGGGCGAAATGTAGGTACCATCGGCTCGAGCGGCGGCTCTTTGTCTGTCTAGGTTATATCAAGGTAGCACAGTGTCAGCCGATCAGTCCTGTGCCTCGTTCATCCGTCATGCCCCACGAGGACTGACAGACATCGTGAGAGGCAGCGAGAGACACGTCTCGCCAACACCACGCGGAGAGGACGGGAATCAAGGAAACCAGAACTTTGATTTTTCTGACCAGAGGTCGGACCAACGCTACCAATCCTCCACGTCTCATCTTGTGACATCGGTGCCTTCGCGTGTGTTTGTGTCTGCTCCTCTTCCCGTCTGGCATCTGGCCGCCCAAGGTCCATGAAGCAGCACGAGTGAGATACTTGTCGCTCTCCGGCGTAATAGCGTCCGCTGCTCAGCCTCATTTGGTGCTCGGGCTGCGGAACTCTCGACTCTCCCAGGCCACCCCGTGTGTGTGTCGTGCTGAGCCTTTTCGGTCTCTCATGTCTCGTCTCCCACTCAGCTCGCCTTTGCCTTCGCCGCAGTCTGTGATGCCTCTGTAACCACCAAACAATCAGCTCTCACTTTCCTGCATCTCCTTGGCCTTCCAACCAAGCACGGGATGCCTTCGAACAAACGTACCTCTCCTCGTCGCATCCTCCAACAAAGGTGTATCCACTGCTGCCGCAGGCAAGTGCACATATCTCACCACACTTCCCCGAATAAACACATTCTTGACCGAGCTCTGCATCATTCCCACAAGTCAGCACTCTGTATACCCTTTTCCCAAAATATTCCTCTCGCGCCAACTCATGTCCTTCCTCTTTCGCTTTGTTCCACTTCTTTTTCTCAAGAAACACGGCGAGACTGACCAAATGCGGAAACTTCACCTCATCCACCACCGAAATGTTGTCCAACTTGATGTTCAAAAATTGATCGACCGACTTAAGGGTGCCGCGAATGGAGATGTCATTTTTCAGCTCGACAGTGACTTCGTGGTTGACCTGTTCAGTTCATGTATCAGTTCCGTGCTGTCGTCGTTCGCATGCGAGGTTCGTGAGGAGGTTTGGAGAGGGTACGGACCAGCGTTTTGACTGCGAGGGTCGAGTTAGCGGAGGATTTGTGGGAATGAAATGTAGAGGCTTACAGAAGCTGAAGAACAGCATTTTGAGGCAGTGTGTCGGAGCAAGAGGCGTCAGTGCATTGTCATATTCGCGAAGGCGATGGCATCGTAACGTTCACTTGACAGACTGCGCCAAGATATATCGTGATGAGTCAGCAACATCGAGGTGGACGGGATGCAAGATAGATGTGCAACGCGTTCGGCATGTGCCAGACGATGGGAAGTGAAAGCTCCCTGTAAATATGTAGCTTATGATGCTTGTGTGCTCTCACGCAACGGCCTCCACCACCTTCGCGCCTATTTCTCTCCGTTTCGGCACATCCTCCTCCTTCACCCTCGCCAATCCCTCCCTCCCATAAAAGTCCATCGGATACACGCCCTTCTCTCCCGTCTCTCCCACCTTCGTTTTCTCTACCTCCCATGACTTCTTCACTCCCAACGCAACCAACGCCTCATGCGGCGTCAACAATGGTCTAGGGAATGCATACCCCCAATCGATACTCAGCCGCGGACACGCGACTTGCACCCAGCACTCGACATCATTCATCATCGCCAATTTGCCCGGGAAGATTTCGCTCAGTAATAAATTGACCCATGTTATTCCTCTATCCCGCAGATGTGATTCGATGAGAGACATAGTATGTGGGTTTCCCTGCCGCCCGAGTGAGCCAAGAATGAGACCCCACTTCTTCGCTTTCCGGGCTTGTGTCAAAGCAAGAGAGCGGTCGTGGAGAAGAGTGTCGTGATCGTAAGTTTCGTGAGTGAGACGACGAGAGTAAGGATCGTAGCGATATGCCGGGAGGTGAGGGTTGTGGATCATGGCAGATTCGAGGTGGAAACGTCCATCGCCTAGATAGAGGATGCAGTCGATGGATTGGTCTTTGGAAAGATGGGGTGAAGTGCAGCCGAGGATTTCGCCTTTAGACAGAGGTGTGATCTGTGGTATGAGGATGTTGTAGCCGGCGGAGCGGAGTTGGGTTGCCGTGCCGTGTAGTGTGGCGTTGAATTGAATGGTGCCGACCATTGCGATGGTCTTTCCTGTTGGGAAGTTGCGGGAGATGGTGGCAAGGAGATGTGGTACGTCGATTTGAATGTCCACGAAGACGTAGAGGGTTTGAATTTTGGTGACGTTGACTGGAATTAGGCAGGAGTGGGCGTAGTGGATAAGGAGGTCGCAGCCGAGGGCCCGAGCAGTGTAGTCGTCGATGCAGCAGGCGCCGTAGGTCACGTCGCCCATGATGAGGGTGGAGGTGTTGGGGCAGAAGGTGGTGAGGATGTCGGAGATGGTGGTGGCGAAGAGGAGGAGACCCTCGGGCATTTGTAGGGCGATTTTGGTGGCATTTGAGGTGCGGATACGGTGAATTGTCTTGTGGATTTCAAAGTTGTAGTTGGAGGGGAGGAGGGAGATGGCGTGGTTGATTTCCGGGTCGTGGAGGATCGAGTCGGGAACGTTGTTCAGTGCTCGGGCGGGTCGTCTTCGAGGGGCGACTGTATGTTGTTAGTATGTTGAGGAGAGATGTGAAGTTGTTAGATATCTCACCCTGCACGGCACCACTCTCCTCGATCGTGGCATTATTGCCATTTGCCTCCGCTCTGGCTGCAGCTTTGGCATCGGCAGCTTTCCTCCCTATGAATCGTCGTTTGGGAACTTTCGGAACGGCCTCGGCCTCGACATCTCCATCAACAACCACATCTGGCCCCAGATCGGAAATGGCACGGTCCTCCTCCATCCTGACTGATGTGCGCCGGCTGCGTCAAAGATTTTTCTAATGCCCGGACTTGTACTCCTCTCGGCGCAGAATGGCTGATTGTTTTTGTTCGCGGCTATACTTTACTGGATTAGGACAGAATGAGAAGAGACGATGAAGCTGTTGGAGTTTTTGGCGTGGTGTTGCAGAGAGACTTTGATACTTTTCGTGTCGGGTCGAGCCAGAGGCCGGCTTGTGCTTACTGTCCTGGTTCCTGCGTGGAAGGCCAGCATGAGCTTATCGGCTTTGCACCCTGGTCCTGGTCCTGGTCCTCGAAGCCTTGGAGTTTCGACTCGCAGATGTCGTGGAACAGCGCTATGCGGCTCGATGTATTGTCCAAGCGAGTAGCCTACTGGAGATACGGCAGGAATGTGCGATGTTCTTCAATTGCGACTTTCTCTCTCTTTCTTGGCCGTTCTAAAAATGTCCACTCGCACCCACCGGAGAGTCGAGAGCCGAATGAATGGCGGAAAGCATACGGAGTACCTTAAGTTACGCAAGCCGGGCGGGACGACGCGCCTCGGGAGGGATTTCGTGGCGATCACATCAGTGCGCGAGCTTAACTCTGTCTGCTGTAGGTTTGTTGTGATTTGTCGATGAAGCTTGAGAGGAAATGTATAAAGACTCCTTCGGCCGCCTAGTAGTTCACGAACTGTCTGTCGTCAATTGTATAGACCAAGGAGCAGCCGTCTATCAACATGCATGTGATCACCGCTTCGGCAAGTGGATATCTCAATCTCGAGAAGTGAAAGCTTGAACGGTCACAGGGCCGCATAGAGACGAGGGACCCTAGACTCCCTCCTGGATGAACGGCGAACCAACCACCAACCCTACACCCATGGTCCCATGCCTCGTTCTATCAGAACTGTTCTTCTCGTCTAGCCTGATCTTGTCTTGTCTTGCGTCTCGTCTTTCACACACTCCCGTCCGCGACGACATTCTCCTCATGAGAGACATTGACATCTCAGTCCACCCCTCGCCCTGTCTGCCGACCATTTAGCGCGAGGCCGGACCTTTGCTGCAATACGACCACAACAGCCATTCCCGTACCACCCGCCTCGGATCCCTTCACGCAGAGCAACGGCCTCTAACTGTATATCAACACGGCTCAAACACTCCAGCGATGAATCAAAATGGCGCGTCGCCGCCCGATCGCTACAATCGTCCACACGTCCGACTCAACTCCAATACGGACGACATCCTCGACATGTCGCACAACACGAATCCCACCTCGCACCCATCGACGACCTCGAATCCACATCCACTCCCTCCCGCTCCTTCAAGTCGCCAAACCTCCCGATCCTTCGCACAACCCTCCGCATTACGGACCGCACTCAGTCGCAGCGCCGTGTACTCATCACAAGGACCGACCGAATCCGCGGAACGTCTCCTTCCACCTTCGACCAACGGCAGAGGGAGATTTCGCGATGAATCCGCAAGCCCCAGTGCGAGTCGCAGCCCGAGTCGAAGTCCCATGCGAAATGCTGCATTTCCCACGATGAGCGACAGCAGGAGGAGTTCGTGGTCAATAGAGAGTGGTGACAGTCGGTTACAGAGCCCGTTTGCGTCGCCATTTGATGATTCTCGAGCGCCGTCAAGAGCAGGGAGTGATGAGGATGTCAACACGCAGACGGTGAGCGAGAAGTATAACATCCTGCCATCTGCGGGTCTGTTGCTCTTCCCGGAAGATGTCGAGAAGGACGATTACATGCATAACCCTGATCCGAATGACAAGGATGGCAGATTGAGTTGTTCGGAAATGTGGAGTAAGAGAGGTATGGTGAACCTGGGAGGATTGCTGTTCATCACGATTGGAATATTGGTGCTGTTCATCGGATATCCGATATTGTGAGTTTGCGCACGCGAGTTGGCGGAATTGAACGTCCAGCTGACACACTCCCAGAACGTTCGTCCAGAAAGCCATCAAGGACGCACATCCGGAGGGCTACAATTGTGAAGCCGATCCGATGTGTCTCAATGAAAAGTTTCCGTTGTTCAAGAATATTCGAACAGGTTTGGTCGACCCAGACACGCCGGACAGTGTCAAATCACGGACAGGCGACAACGGCAAGAAGCAGACATTGGTCTTCAGTGATGAGTTCAATGATGCAGGAAGGACATTTTACGACGGAGATGACCCTTTCTTCCAGGCCATGGACTTTTGGTACGGCGTAACGGTAAGTCTTCATCCCAGTCTCGCTCTCACGAATCGCAAATGCTGACTTCTCAAACAGATGGGTAAGCTAGCGAACCCCTCTCCCATTCCTCAACACCACTAACATGTAGTCAAGACCTCGAATGGTACGATCCTGATGCAGTCGTCACTTCTGATGGCGTCCTGAACCTCAAATTCGACGCTTTTGCCAATCACGACCTCAACTACCGCTCCGGAATGCTACAATCCTGGAACAAACTGTGCTTCAAGGGAGGATATCTCGAAGCCAGTATCTCGCTTCCCGGCCGGGGCGACACGATCGGTTTCTGGCCGGGTTTCTGGTCTATGGGCAATCTCGGTCGACCAGGCTACGCCGCCACCACGGACGGTATGTGGCCTTACTCCTACCACGATAAATGCGACCCGGGCATCACTCCCAATCAATCCGATCCAGACGGCCTCTCTTACCTCCCGGGCATGCGTCTCCCAGCATGTACCTGCTCCAACGCCGACCATCCTTCTCCAGGCAACTCACGTTCTGCTCCTGAGATTGACGCCATCGAAGCCTCAGTCGAATACCTCACCCCACCTCTCCAGAACGCCATCGGTTCCGCCTCGCAGTCTTTCCAAGTCGCTCCCTTCGACGTTTTCTGGCAACCCAATGCGGATTGGATGGAAATCTACGACCATTCCATCGCCAAAGCCAATGCATACCAAGGAGGTGTCTACCAAGAAGCCGTCTCCGCTCTCGTGGCTCTCAACAACGATTGGTACAACGGCAATGCTTATCAGACATACGCCTTCGAATACGAACCTGGTGGAGATGGGTATATCACCTGGTACGTAGGCGACGACAAAACGTGGAAAGTCACTGGCAACGCGCTTGGGCCGAACGGAAACATCGGACAGAGAGTAATTTCCCAGGAGCCGATGTCCATCATCGCCAATTTTGGAATGAGTGACTCTTTCTCGGCGCTGAATTTGACCGGTCTAATGCCCCTTTTGCCGGCGACCATGAGGATCGACTACATTCGCATCTATCAGGACGAAGATGGAGAGTTGACGTGTGACCCGGCCGGATACCCGACGACGCAGTATATCGCCGAACACCCGGTTCCGTACGCGAATCAAAACATGACGCATTGGTGAGTTGGCAACTAGGATGAGTCTCGAACAGGACGTGTGTATGCTAATGGGTTGTTGATGCAGGGAACAAGCGGGCTTCGACTTCCCACAGAATTCGTTCATGCATAATTGCAAGGCGGACACGAAGATGAACAAGCGAGAGGAGGAAAGGAGAATGCCGGTCGTCAAGAGGTCGAGACAGGCGCCCACGAGGCATTGGTGGGAGTGAGTAATGACTGGGAAAGATACGAAAGGCGATAAGAATGAGGAAAAGTCATGGGTCAGACCGAGGCCGTCACGAAGCACCCCAGTTGGATCAGGTCGCGCCGAGTGTAGTCCAGGCATGATTGAACATGGAAGCATTGGAGAATCAGCCGTACCCAGGGTCGCTCATCTGCGAAGGGCAGTTGGTTGGAAGGAGACACCAGGATCCGGAGCTGGAACAGACGGCGACTCTCGAACAGGACGAGCGGAGATGACCGAAGTGGCGGGCTCAAGGGAGCTGAATGCCGGATCCAGAGTTACAGCATCTCTCGGGAGAAGCGAGAAGAGTCGAGAAGTGACAGTGGAATTGATGTGCACCCGGCTCCAAGTGACCGGCAGACAGAGAACAGAAAGGAGCGATGATCAACAGACGTGGGAAATGCAGAAAAACTGACACACAAGGCCAGAGACCTTGCATTGGCATCAGACACAGGCGCGATGGCGAAAAGAATGATTGCCAGAAAGGAGAAAAAGACGTTTCAGCAGTGTGCGAGGAATAGACGGCATTTGTATGATGAGCATTTCCATGGGATGAATCCGGCGGCGTGGAGTTTTTTCATTTGGGCATTTGATATGGCGCGGCATTTGTACGACTTTCGGGATCAGTGTACGTCTTTCGGTTGTTCGATGGGACGCATCGGAGATGTTGTCGAGTACCTGCTTCGATTTTGATACAGCGAGGATGAAAAAGGAGTGAGGAGTGGCAGGCGACGGCTGTGGTATACCCATTCTTAGCATTCTGTACGACTAGAAGTGGATGACCTCTCAACCACGGTCGTTTATTTGATGCCGCTAAGCTCGTCTTCTCTGAGGTTTGAGTCGCTCCTATGTTTTGAAATGTTCGTCCTTGCACGTGTCTTCGACGACGATGCTGTATATACAATCTCACCAAATTCTCTCGCCTGTCCATTCGAATCCGAGACACGACTTGGTAAGTCTTCCCACCCTCTTGTTCACTCATCCCACAAACCCACCGCCCTCTCCATTGCCTGCTTCAACGCCCACAGCACCCAGCACCCTGATCGGAACCTCAATCCCAAACTCCTCAGCTCCCAGCCTCTCCCTCGCAATCCTCACGACCCCTCTTTCATCCTTGCCCACCGTCTCCCACAGTCCATGATCCTCTCCATCCTCCTCATCATCTCCTCCACCCTCTTCTTCCTCCTCAACCCTCACCTTCTCCCTCCCCACCACAAACTCCACCCTCACCCTCCACCTCACCCCAACCCCACTCGTCTCGAATCCCGGCGCAACATCCGCCGGCACCGCCAGACTAAACGCCACCCGTCGCGAAAACAACGTATTCACACTCTGCGCCGCGTGGATCTTCCTCGTAGCGCGGAGAACGCTCGAGGAACTGCGAAGCGCGAGACTGGAGTCGATGATCTCCGACGACTCGAGGGTGAGGTTGACAGCGTAGCAAACTTGGGCGGACGGCAGGGCGGTGAAGTCGAGAGTTCCGAGCACGGATTCGCCGAGGCGGTAGGCGGGCCGGAGCAGCGTGAGGACTGCTACCGGGTGTGTGTTGCGGGAGATGTTGAAGCGGTTGGCGGCTGCGGCGGGAGTGGTGGGCTGGCGCTCGGAAGGGGAGGAGGGAGAGGAAGATGGTGATGGGGACGACGTGGTTGTAGCGAAGTTGGAGCGGAGGATGGCGAGGTCGATTGCCTCGCGGATTGTGGAGGGGGTGGCGTCTGCGGAAGAGTTTTGGCGGGAGAGGAGAGGGAAGGAAGATGGTATGCCGGAGTTGGAGGATGGTGAGGTAGGGGAGAGAAGTGCGCCGTGAATGTCTGAAGGGGTGTCGAGTAGTCGTTCGGTGTAGCGAAGGAAGTCTTCAAGGCCCTGTTGGGGTGATCTGGATTTCTTGGTTGCAGCGGCTTTGAGTTTGCGCTGGGCTTCTGGTGTTGGCCGACCGTTGGGTGTCACTGCGTCTGGACTGAGTACATGTGTGCGTGCTGCATCTTGGAGTAGGACATATGGCGACATCAGATCGTGGCCTAATGTGTCTCCGCGCGAGTCGTAGCTCCCCAGCATTCTGAATGGGATCTCTAAAGTCTTCACCTGCTGTCCTTCTGGCCTTTGCACGCCCAACGACAAGAAGTATGACACTTTCATCGCCCTTCCTTTATGCGTCGGCGGGAGACCTCTCGGTAACACAAATCGATAGCTGAAGCTCTTGCTCTCACCAGGAGCGAGTCGCAAGTCAACGAATAACAAGCTCTGCGGCGTGCTCAGCAGAGGGATCGTCTTGGATCCCACACTGGCTTTCATCTGTGCCATGGAGCTCATTTCGTCTCCACCGAGCAGTCCTCCCAACGACTCGCCAATGTTGCCCCAACTCAGCGCTCCAAAGAGGCCTGAGCTACGTTTTGATCGTTCGACACCTACAACGCCCCCGCCACCTTGTACACCTTTCCGCTTGACTTCTTCGAATGGTGCGGTGTTGACGAGACTCCCATCGAGCGTGAAGTGGCCCATCGTCTGGACATATGCCATCATCAGCGTCTGCGGTTCAGAGGAGAATGTTTTTCTCGTGGAGAGCGATCTGGATAGTTGTTGGGAATGTGTAGCAGTGTTCTTCGGCAATAGTCTTCCCTGCTGCTGTTGGCCATGATAGTTTTGCGGCGTGGCGATCTCCGAGAACAAAGTCTCGTCGCTGTGGTTGCTCATTGAATAGAACTCGCTGCTGGTACGCGGTGTGCCGTCTTGTGAGTTGGCTGACATGACTCTCGTCAAAGGGTTCATCGCGCTTTGAGGTACTCCACCAGCCCATGGAGGAGAGTACGATCGATTCTGACCCGAATGCATCGTAGACGGTGTTCGTACGGGCTTCGGCCGCGACTCAGTCTCCGAGATCGCTGTAGGGTTGGTGCTGTCCGCTGGAAATCTGAACGAGTTCATTCCCTCTCCTCCACCATTGGACACTTTCCTCCCACCCGCTGCTGGCCTTGTCCCTATCTGCGGCGTGCTTCCTACTGACATCGTTCCCGGCCGTCTCCTATTCGGCCTCAGCGATATTGGCTGCGAAGTCTCGGCCAACGCAGGAGGGGTAGTAGCCTCGTATAACGGCGAAGGATTTCTCGGAGCGGGTTGGAGGCCCTGGTTTGTTGGACTTCTGCTAGGAGGATATTGCAGACTGGCACTCCGGGTGTGAGACCTTCCTGGCCGTTGTTGAGTCGGAGACTGGAGCAGAGACGTCGACTTGGAGGTATGGATTGGGAGTCGGCCTTCGCTGTTCATGGAGATGATGGACAAGGATCGCCCGTGTGCGTGACCTCCAGCTGGTTTACCTGATCTCGCAGCATTTGTGCCTGGAAGAGGTGGAGGACCCATGGGCGTGATCGAGGCCGTCCGCGAATGTGTCCCTGCATGAGAACTCCCTGAAACAACCACATTCAATGAGGCCGACTTATTGTGCCCACCTCTTGCTACAACCCCTCCTCTTGAGGAGACCCGACTCGCAGCCACAGACGGCATTCGACTGTGCGTGCGAGTCGAAGTGCCCGATCTCAGCCCATCGTTGCCTGCTCCTCTTTCCCTGCCCTCTGTCTTCTCACCCTTTGGTCTCGCGACATTCCGGAAAGTGATGATGCATTCGATCTCTTCGCCGGCATAGATGGCAGGTGATGTGAATGTGACGGATGTGTGGAGATTCGAGTTCGTGTTGGCGTTCGAGCTGGACCTGGAGAATGGAGGCATCGCATTGGCGTGAGGTCAGGGAAGGTGCCGTCGACGGTTGTCCGGAGGATACTAGACATTGACCGTGGTTCGTTGTGGACTTTTTGAGTAATCACGCGCTCCACGGGCCCAAAAGGTACTTGAATACGGTTGCTCGTCTGCTCGGTCGATCATTGACAGGCCCTTCGAAAGTCGTTAGGGTCGTCGTCCTGGTGGATGCTCCATCGAGTCCAGTCCAGTGCGTGCAAAATATCCTCGTGGTTATCCTTGGAGCCGGACTGTCATTTCCACCCAATTTCGTCCTTCTCCTCCAACGCGATCAATGGTAAAGCAGTGGTAAGGATGTAGCAAGTACGCGAATGAATGCGACATTGGCAGTTACGTCGGTCCGCGGAAGGAGTGCCGCTCCGGATACGAGAAATACGAGCATGCATATTCAGGAGGTCTTTCTCAATTGCACAGGGAGATCAGAGCACACACACTGAATTGGCCACGCCGTCATACTGGTCCAACTACTGAAATGCACCATCAAGTGCCATGCCCTTCTGAACATCATGATGCGCCTCCTAATGCTCTCCCTCCACTCCAATCAGATCGCCACGAAAAAGCTCTTCTCACCCTCTTGCGGCTCCACCATCGCTCTCTTCACAATATCATCCCCACAACTGACCCTGATCCTCTCGACTGTCGCGGGACTGACCAACTTCAGAACCTCGTCTTCTAACCCATAGTCCTTCCTCTGCGCCTTCAAAGCATCCCTGATCGCGAAGAACACCGCACTCCCCATGAACAACGGTGGTTCTCCAACCCCACGACTCCTCTGAATCGTCCTCAAATTCTCCCACTCCACGTCCTTCAGCAATGAGATGTTCATCTCCTGCGGAATATCTCTGAACCCTGGGATCTTATAATTGCCCGGTCCTCTCGTCGCAATTTGCCCCGAGGCTCGATGCCAAAGTGATTCTTCCATCGTGAACAGGCCCAACCCTTGAATGAACGCACCTTCAATTTGTCCATAGTCAATGGCAGGATTGATCGAGCGACCGACGTCCATTTTGATATCCGCGCGCAAGCAGGTCCAGTCGCCAGTCAGGGTGTCAACTTCGACTTCCGCAGCGGCAACCCCCTGGGTGAAGTAGAAGAACATCTGGCCAGTGTTGGGACCCCAGACGTAGCCGATGTCGGGAGTCTTGTAGAAGCCATTGGCGGAGAGATTGGTGCGGTCGAAGTACGCCGCGTGCGCGAGCTGCTTCATCGTTGCCTCCTTGCCCAGCTTCTCGCGGTAAGGCTTCAGTCGCTCGTTCAGCTGGTCGCATGCGTTCCAGATCGCGTAGCCGTTCAAGTCTGACGACGCGCTCGCTGCCGTGGATGAAGTGTTGGCTACGGTATTGGTCGCAGTCTCCGAGATGAAGACGTTCTCCACCGGCACACCTAACGCTTCCGCGGCGATCATGGTCATTTTGGTATGTAATCCCTGACCCATTTCCGTGCCACCATGAGCGACGAGCACGGAGCCGTCGTGATAGATGTGGACCAGCGCACCGGCTTGATTGAGGAACAGCGCAGTGAAGGAGATGCCAAACTTGGTCGGTATGAGAGCCATGCCGCGTTTCTTCCACTTCGATTTGGCGTTGAAGGCGGCGACCGCCTCTTTGCGGGCTTCCCACGAGGATTCCTCGCGTATTTGATTCCACATAAGGGGCACGTACCAGTCTTTGAGTTCTTGTCGGAAGTGGGTCTTGTCACCTGGAGCGTACATGTTCATCTCGCGGAGAGTCTCGACTGGTATCTTGAGATGGTCGGCGACTTCTTCCATCATGGTCTCGGCGATGAACATTCCCTGCGGTCCGCCGAAGCCCCGGAAAGCAGTATTGGAGACGGTATTGGTCTTGCAGATGCGGCCGCGGACGAAGACGTTGGGAATATTGTATACTCCATCCACGTGGCTCATTGCGCGATCTACGACCGCTGCACTGAGATCCTGCGACCACCCACCGTTGTTGAAGATGTCTGCGTCCAGAGCTTGGACCTTGCCATCTTTGTTCACTGCAACTTTCCAGCGAGCTAGGAATGGATGTCGTTGTCCAGATGTGAGAATGTCCTCATCGCGGTTGAGCATGCATCGTACGGGTCGTCCAGTCTTCTTCGCAGCGATTGCACAAATTCCAGCGAGCTGGATCGATCGTGTCTCCTTTCCGCCGAACCCTCCTCCCAGTCGCTTTACTCGGCTGACAATCTTGTTCGCCGCGACGCCCGTGACTTGCGCAACGTAAGCCTGAGTTTCACTAGGATTCTGCGTTGAGCTGAAAATTTCCATCTCGCCGTCTTCAGGCTTAGGTACAGCAACGCAGGCATTCGTTTCGAGGTAGAAGTGCTCCTGTCCACCCATACGCGCAGTACCAGTGAAGACATGATCCGCCTCGGCAAAGGCTTTGTCAACGTCCCCATTGTTGATGAAGTGGTAGTGGTCGAAGAAGCTGTTCGCCTCAATCGCCTCTTCCATTGTGAAGATCGCTGGCAGCTCCTCATACTCGACTTTGACAGCTCTCGCACCTGCCTCCGCCAATTTCGCCGAAGTCGCCAATACCAGGCCGATGGGCTGGCCAGCAGTAAATACCTCATCGACCGCGAAGAAAGTCTCATCACAATTCGGTGCACCCCAGAAGTTCGCCTCTGGAGTCGGCAGGTCGGTGTGATCCACATAGTCGGCGACACCTGGGAGGTCGAGCGCTGCTGAAGGATCCACTCTCAGAATCTTCGCGTGCGGTTTTGTGCTCAGCACCATACATCCGTATAACTCGTTCTTCTGCACAGGAATGTCATCCGTGTACTGTGCTTCACCAGTAGTCTGCTTCAATGCAGCGACGTGCGGCGCTTCTTTACCAATGATCTTCTTCTCATACGCTCGTCCAGCATCGTGGTCTTTCTTGCCCTTGCTGATCTCACGGTGGATCTCGTCAACGCAGTCCTGGTCGATCTCAACGCCTTCTGGATTCAGCTCGCGGAGGATCTCGTGGTAGAAACGGTAGAAGAAACCCAGAGCGAGCGACTTTCGATAGGTCGCCATGCCACCTGGCACGCCGAAGCGGAGATCAAAGTCCTGCTCGAGAGCGTTCATCACGCCTTCAAGCGTGGTCGGGTCGGTGAACCTCTTGCCTTCGAGATAAGCCACAGCGTTCTTCGCGGCGATTGTGACCGGCGCCATGCCTCCGTAGACAAGACTGCAGTTTTGGACGAAATTTTCCTCGTTCAAGTGGACGCGCAGAGCTGCATTGACGATGGCAATGTCGTCGTCTTTCCGCTTTGACTGCTTATATGCGCGCATGTACTCCCCCTTTTCTTGGAAGACCGGGATGCGAATGCTGGAGATGATGGCGTCTGGAGGGAGAGCAGTGACTCGATACGCTTTGAAGAAGTCGGACATGGGGATTTCGGTGACCTTGTCTAGAGACTTTGCCAAAATGGTCGCATTGGTGGCGAGGAGAACAGGGTTCAAGTCAGAGATGGGAGATGCTGTTGCGAGATTTCCAGCTGGCGTCCCTACATTTCGAATTTGGCGTCCGGCAAAGTATCTGATCTGCTTGTTGATGGCAGTAAAAGGCTGGCCCCGTCTCTCGCCGTAATGTGATGCAGCGTCCAGTGCGAGGAACTCCAGATCGGTCAGAGTGATGTTGCCACCCACCTCGACATGGTCATCCTCGAATGTGAATTGCCTGAGCTCTGGAATGTCGCCTACGAAGACAGAGACTGTATATTGCATTGCCTTGAACTTGACTTCGATCTGTGTCTCCGTGCTGCCTCCAATGATCTTCGCCGAAGGGTATACGCTCTTGATCTCCAATAACTGCTCCACTGTGACTGGTCGATACCATCGCTTCTTCTTGTTGCCAAAAGCCAGCGGCTTGTACTCATGCCTCCTCAATGCCGGTGGAAAGATCAATTCTGTCTCTGGGTTGTACTCGATGAAGCCAGGCGGTGTAAACTTCTTGATCGGTTGATCATCGTCCTTGTCCCCACTCTTACAACACCCGCCTCCATTCGCTCCATCCGTACCTTTCTTCTCCATGCAACACCCACCACCTCCGTTGGCCTTAGCCTTCCCACACCCTGACACTTTGCTGAACGTCTGTGCAGCGTCTAATATCGGTCGATAACCCGTACACCGACAAAGGTTCCCATCAAACGCCTCTTCGACCTCCTGCTCTGACGGAGCATCTGTATTCCTCAGCAGAGCATACAAGCTCATGACAATCCCTGGTGTGCAGAATCCACACTGACTGCCATTCCCCATTGCCACTCTCTCCTGCGCCGGATGTGGCCTCTTGACATTTCCGATCCCTTCTACTGTGATGACATGCTTGCCGTCGACTGAGACCAGTGGTGCGAGACATGCGTTGACAGAGGCGTGGTAGATTTTCTTGGTGGTGGGGTTATACTGTGACACCACGACTGTGCAGGCACCGCATCCTCCTTCTGCACAGCCTAGTTTCGTTCCCGTCAAGCCGATTCCACGGAGGTATTCGAGGAGGGTGACCTCGGGGTCGGCGGTATCGAGGACGACTTTAGTACCGTTCAGGTAGAATCTGAGTTCGTCTGTCCATTCTGAGGTGACTGATGTGAGGTCCGTTCGCTGAGTCGGTTCAACGGCGGGCTGAGGATCGATCAGGCCTGGAGCCATGATGTCTCCTGTAGTATATAGGGTACGTTCTGCTGGATCAACTCATATGTGGCGGGCGGTATGCGACACGATGAGAAGACCTTGCTGGAGGTACCGTCAAGTGTTCGAGCAGTCTGAGCAGGGAGAGTCAATGTGCATGCATGAAGGAAGCAAGGGTCGAGGAGGAGTAGAAGATGAATGTTGTCGGGCCTATAGAGGAGACTCGATTACCTGCAGTCTTATCGAGACGCATGTTATCGCACATGGCCGACATGGCGGGGTCCTCCACAGGAAGATGCTTGTGCCTCACGTGGACGAGATGCATCGGGCCCAACTTCGGCTCGCTCTTTGTTTCGCAGGACTGAGTCGACGTGAGGACTGTCACTCGCTGTGGATTGCCATGAATATTGGCGATTGAGATGGTGATGTAAGGTGGTTTCTTACCGCAGCTTGGTAGAAAGTCATCTCCCGGCCCTCCCGAGTCCATGCAGAACTTCGGTCCACATCCATCGTCAACGTCGTCCTTTCATCCCTATATAGACTTGTTCGATATGCGGTGCATTTCCCTGGGCTGTAGTTCGTCGCCCTCGCCATCTTCTGGAAGGAGCAATCTACCGTCGAAGCTCCCGTCACCACGCAAGCTTACACCGCTACAGACCGAAGCATGGCATGGCGCCGCCCGGCAAGCAGTAAGGTGACAGTCTTCGGACCAGGCCAGAGCTAAGTAAGGTATCTCAGAGCACGTTTCTTTCTGAGCTGCTCCTTCTCCTATTCTCCCTCCCGTGCCTGATCAAGGAATGTTCGACCAAAATCTTCTTCAACTCCCGTCCTCTTCTCCTCGCCCACTTGCACAGCCCGCTACTGCAGGTACGCGCTTGACACGTCAGGCGCTACCCTCCCTTGAGCCCGGAAGACACCCACTATCGGAGCTATACATAAGTATTGGTGGGGTCTCATAGGTAGGAGCGAAGTTCACTTTCTACAAAACGGCAGCACATGCCGGCATTCCGGAGTCCGGCAACCAACACCTCGATCGAACCAAATCAACAGAGGCACGATGGCAACTCCATCTTCAACGACAGTCTCTTCCTCCTCTGCCACCGCAGTCGCCGCCCCACCCTCGCCGACCCGCACTCAAGAAGAAGCCCGCGCCGCAGTTCTCGCCTCTCTCTCCTCAGCCGGCAGCTTCCACGACAGCAAATACCTCACGCGTGCTTCGGACTTACACGCCAACAGCTCCGCCATCGCCAAACAGGAATCCGAACTCCTCAAGTCCTCCAAAGCGCTGGCTAAGGAAAGTGACAAGTGGCAGAAGGAACTGGACAAGGCGACCAAGGGCGTGAAGGAGGTCGGCGACTTGCAGAACTGGGCGGAGATGTTAGAGCGCGAATTTTGCGTGCTGGAGGAGACTTTGAGATTGGCGGAGGGTGGCGAAAGGGAGGAGAGCGCAAGCGGTGGGAGTGAGTGGAGGGTGTGACCTGTGGCAACGAGGATCTCAAAATGCGGTCGTTGCTGGATGCGGTTCTGGCATGACTTGAGAAAGCTGGTCGAAGCTTACGATGCGCGAAACGGCGCTCCAACGCTGGGTTCACGGAACTCGCGGAGCTTCCATGCAGCTCCAAAGGTTGCCCGCAGAGCTTCGTAAGAGCTACTCGAGCTACCTCACCTCACGTTCTGTCCTTTCGTTGCCTCAGTTCGTCCCAGGCAGGCAGGTCTTCCATCACATCTGTTTTGCTCACCACGAGTCCTGCGTCCTTCCGTACAAAACTTCTCACCAAACTTTCTTCACGACTTTTCGATCCCTGACTCTCCCTACTCTCATCCTCCCACGATGTCCTACCCTCCCCGACTCAACAATAGAGTAGCCCTTATAACGGGCGGCTCCTCCGGTCTTGGTCGTGCAATAGCTCTCCTCTTTGCACGCTCCGGTGCCCGAATTTGTATCGTTGACCTGTACGATCGGCCCCGCAACGCGACCAACCCTCACACGGGCAAAGCAGACGACTTCAACAATCGTGTTGAGGGCGGGACGAGTGTCGTGGAGGAAGTCGAGAATGAGCTGGGAGACGGTAGAGCAGTTTTCGTGAGAGCGGATATCACTGTTGCTGGGGAGGTGGACGCAGCAGTGGGACGGTGTGAGTATCCTTTGCGAACCCAACTTTGGGAGTTGGACTAAGACCCTCGTGCAGGCGTAGAAGTATTCGGAAGACTTGACATCAGTACGTACCACATTCATCCATCGATCCATTGATTCATCCACTTCTCCCCCCAGCCAACTGACTCTCCTCACACCCTACCATCAGTGATGAACAACGCCGGTATATCGGTCGAGTCAACGCATCCGAGTCCCCTTCCCCTGCACCTCACTTCGGAATCCGACTGGGACAAGACCTTCGCCATCAACACCAAAGCCGTCTTTCTCTGCTGCAAATATGCTCTGATCCAAATGCTGAAGCAAGATCCTCCACCCGACTCCAAGGAAAGGGGCTGGATAGTGAACACCGCGAGCATCCAGGGCCTGGTGGCGTACTTTAACACTCGTACGTTGTCCAATCCCCGCCACTCCTCTCTCCGACCAGCGCTTCTAACGACTTGTGAAACAGCAAGCTACACCGCCTCCAAAGGCGCCATAACCCAACTCACAAAACAACTCGCCCTCGACTACGCTCCATACAGAATCCACGTCAACTCCCTCTGTCCAGGATTCCTCCGCACAGCCATGACGCAAAACTTGCAGAACGACCCCGTGAAGCAAGCGGAGATCGACGGAGCGCATCCGCTGGGTGGCATGGGTGATCCGGAGGATGTGGCGAGGGTGGCGCTGTTTTTGGCGAGTGAGGATGTGAGATGGGTTACGGGCGTTAATTTGCCGGTTGATGGAGGGTATACCGCGATTTAGCGGTGAATGAGATTGAATTAGTATTCGGCTCGAGGTGTGGTTGATTGTAGGCGAAGTGCAAGTGGGTAGATGTGTGACAAATTCATTACATTATCATTGCCAGTATGTGTTGGCATACATACAACGAGTCATCCATCGTCAGAGAGGAGGGTACTTTACTTCTCAACCGTCTCCATCTCTTGCTGCTTAGGTAGTCTGTTAGGTCTCCGATCTAAGCACGACGAGTCCTCATCGACGAGCTGGGAGCCAGACCGTTCTGCGCCAAAAAGGTCGCGATGGTAGAGTATGTCATCGGAGCGGTGTACTCGAGGTTCAGTCCGTGCCCAGCGCCTGGCACGATTTGAACTTCGAACTTGCTGGTGGCCGGGAACATGGCCTTGGAGGTCTCTGGGATGGACTTGAAGCCCGTTGGGGGCTTGTAGCAGTCGCCACCGCAGAACGGCACGTCGCGCTCGCCGGTGATGATGAGGACGGGTCCCTTGAATTGGTTGACTGCTCCAGCGGCACCTCCGATGGTGAGCAGCTCGCCGACCGTTACAGGTTGGCCGGTCTTGAATGCCACTGGGAGAAGCAGGGGGTCGAAGTCCCCGGGAGAGAAGAAATTGGTCTGCACGCCGGATGGCGAGCCTGCCGCGAGGTAGCCGTCAGGGTACTTGGACAGAGCGGAGTTAAGGTTGGCTTGGACGAAATTGCCGCCGAGCTGGAAGAAGGGGAGGAAGGTGCCGTTCTGGGAGAAGCCTGTAAGGACGATGCCGTCCGAGATGTCCGGGTACATGGCGGTCAGGGCGTAGGTCTGAACGGAGCCGAAGGAGTGGCCAGCGTGCAGGACCTTGTGAAAGGCAGGGACGCCCTCGATGCAGCCGCTGCGGATGTCCTCAGTCAGAGACTTGAGGGCGGCGATCTCGAGCTGCACTTGGATCTCGTTGACAGGCTCGCCGATGGAAGACTGCCCGATTCCGAGGCGATCGTAGGCAAAGGTCGCGTAGCCATGCTCATCGACAGCGCGAGCGTTGTAAGAGTAGTTGTAGTTGTCTGAGTCGGCGTCAGTGCGGAACACATCGTTCAAAGACAGTGTTGGACTTACTGTACGAGAAATCCCAGTAGCTGCGGTCGAAGCCAATGCCGTGGGTCAAGATCTGAATCGTCGTGGGCGTGCCTGAATCTGGCTCGCAGTAGGTCGCGGCAATGTGATACGTTCCCGAGACATCAGCGTAACCCTTGAGGGCTTCGGCCGTCGCGTTGTGGCCTTGTTGGGTGCCCGTCAAGATGATGTTGGTGACATCGATGTTGTTCTTCGGAGTCAACGCCTCCTTGTCGAACACGGCGTTCCTGGCAGTGATCACGACAGGAACGGTGAGGTTCTGACATTGTCTTGCAGACGCAACGCCTACGATAGAGGCAGCAACTGCTGCGGCGGCGAAGGACTTCATACTGCGGGAGAAATACGAGAAGAAGCCTGAGGAGGTATGAGGTGAGACGAACGGTCAACAACGGCTCGGCGGCTCCTCCGTTCATATACGGAGTAGAATCTCGGCCTCCAACGACGAGCTTGTGCCATTCGGTACCTTGGAGCTGGAGACCTGCATGACGTTAGGCGAACCTACAATGGAGCCTCATTTCGTCAATAGACGCAACCTTATTCCGGAAATCATGGACAAGTTTAGTCGAAAGTCTCTCAGAGGCCGTCCAATGAACTTTCCACACGTTCCGCGTCGTGCAAACTGATTGAATCGTACATTTTGGCTAAGGGCACACTGCCGCAGGTCGACTCGGTCGTTGTCTTCGTGGCGGGCGAGCTGCATTGTCCGGCGCATGTCAGCTTCGAGTGCCGCGAGCTTCAAGCATGTTCGAGTTACCTTTATGTGACGAAGAGTCTGGGAGCTACCTCCTACATCCGGAGTTAGACCCGCAGCTGAGCTGGTCTGTGGGGAAAGGATCGCGCGGACGCCATTTGGTTTGTGTTTAGCTCAGGTACTGATGTCACGAAAGTCTCCGTGTGTTGGGCTTGAGTAGCAGGTGTTTTGAGAGCATTGAAACCCATGACGTTCAGATCCGGCCCGCGAAGTGGTCTTTTGCCTAAAAGTACGATTTCCAGCATGACATGTAGCACAATCCGCTGACTGCAGCATCGGAGCCATGGAGTTGCGAGGAGTGAAGTGAAAGCAGCAAGCTATCGTGTCAATTGTTGCTGGAGAGCAGTCCGCGACAAGGAGGTAACGTGGAGATGATCGAAAGTCATGCTCTGGTGACATTCCAAATCGCACTTTCGGTACAAGAGTTTCGGGCCCAGTGCTTCCGCCTGGAGTGATGTGCGCTCGCGCCTTTCGAAGAGCGATTTCGTGCTCATCACTGCAGGTCGAGCAAATCTCCAAGACAACGCACGCAACGGCTACGCGGCCATCGTAGACCGTGTAGCATTGATGGAATGATGGCATCCGGTGATCGTCCGATTGTAATTGAGACCACAAAGGTAGTCGCTTATGCGCTCCGAGCCATTCCAAATCTTTCGTTATCATAGACATAGCGTGCTGCCGATGACTGTTATTGAGGTCTTATATTAGATCTCTGGCATCATCGTCCGGGTTTTTGGCATCGTCAGTTCTCATAGATGGGCGTCTTCGTGCAATGCTGTCGATCCAGGCCAGCCTTTTGTCTGTGATGGCAGACATACAATGAATCTCTCATATAGTGTGATGGACGTCTTTGTCGTGATGAGGGGGGTGCCGTAGACTACAGGCCCAAGCTGTGCACGGGCTACGCTGTACACGCTCGAATTTCGAGAACGTTAAAAACGATAATTTTGACCAAACTTCTACGAATTAATGCACTACAACTATAGCACCGATCGACGATGCATTAAAGGAGCTAACAGATGCGAAGGTAAAGAATATTTAGGAAATCGCGACGAAGCATAAGGTGCACCGTAGCACTTTATCGAGACGATAGCGTAAGCTAACCGATTTACGCGCCCGACGCGATAAGAATAACTTAATATTATTATACTAGCAAGAGCGCACTCTTATAGCCTATATCGACACCCTTATACGTAGAGGCATTCTACCGATACTAGCAATAGTTCTAACCTTTGTTTACGATATTATAAAGGTCCTTCTAGATCGTAAATAGGTACTACGGTTCGTTAAGAGGTATAGGAAGGATATCGATTCGAGGTACCTTAAACTACTAGATAAACATAGGAAGAAGGCAGACTCTATAAGGCAATTTAAGGCGTATTACGACCTACTTACGAGGAAGATAGAGTAGTATAATATTAAGCCTTATAATACCTACAACATAGACGAGAAGGGCTTCCTTATTAGTATACTTTAAAAGACACGCCGGATCTTTACGAAGAAGCACTACCTCTTAGAGCGGCTTATTAGTAACATGCAAGACGGCAGTCGTAAATAGATTACTTTAATAGCTACAATCTGCGCTAATAGTACCTATCTACCTCCGGCATTAATATATAAGGCCGTAACTAGTAACATTTAGTCTTTATAGCTATAGGACTTCGATCCGGACAATACTAACTATTGTGCCTTCTTTACTTCGTTACTAAATAGCTAGACTAACTACAACCTTAGGCTCTACTAGCTATAGAAGGTATTCGAGCCTATAACGAAGCAGAAGGCTAATAGAGGCTATAGGTTGTTAGTTATTAATAGCTATAGCTCGCACGTAAATATAGCATTCCTAGAGTATTATATAGCCTATCGCATCTTCGTAGCAGTTTATCTACCTTATTTAACATACCGCTTACAACCTCTCGATATTAGTCTCTTTAGTCCGTTAGCTAGCCTCTATAGTTCTAAATTATTACGCTTTATTTAACAGACTAAAGGGCTGTTAGTAGTAACTAAGCGTAACTTCTTCCGGCTCTTTTAGCTAGCCTATAAGAAGGCGTTTATACTAGCTAATATCGCTTCTAGCTTCCGTAAGACTAGCTTATATCTACTCGATCTAGCGGTCGTTCTAAAGAAGGTTAAGGAGCCGGCAATTAAGAAGACTAAACACGTACACTTTAGCGATAGCTCTTAGCTAGGCACCGCAAACGACTTACGACTAAGCACCGGCAGACTAACTATAGCCGGCATAGACACCTCTATTATCTCTAACAACTAGCGTAAGACTCGTGCCCTTATAAAGAGCGTGTTAAAGAAGCCCGAGAATAAGAAGGAACGTAAGGCGATTTAGAAGCTTACTAACACCTTTATACATACGCAGACGTAGAATTAGCTGCTTAAGAGCGAGTGCACCGGTCTACGAGACTCCTTTAAGAATAAGTAGAAGAAACGACAACGTAGCAAGCTATTGCTCTTAATCCCTTAGGATTAAGCTGCACAGTTCTATTTACCGGCTAAACTACAAGCTAGCAAGGAGCTAATAGCTACTAAGGAGGCTAAGAAGGTAGCTAATAAGAAGAAGAAGGAAGAAGACGCTATAGTAAGGAAGGTAGATAAATAACTTAGAGCTAAACAGAAGATACAAGCTATAGCCGACAGGGCGCAGAAGAAGGCTAAGAAGGCTTTATTACTAAAGACGAAGAAGGCTAATTTATAGCTAAATACCGACCTTAGAGCCTCTACTTGTACAGCCTCGCTAGCTAAGCGCTATAGAAGGAAGGTAGTAGTAGATAAACCGGTATTAATTGTAGTATTAAAGGTGCCCTTACTATAGAGGAGGGGTGTATAAGTAGCTAAATCCTCTTAGCTACTAACACGCATAATATTAAGACAGAAGTTACAAGCTGCTTAGAGCTAATAGATATAATTAATGCGATAAATTTAAGCTATTAAACACCTTATTGTAACTACTAGTTATAAGGTTATTAGCTATAGAAGTAGTGTAAGAAATAAAGCTAAACTCTCGGTAGAGCGTGCACAGCGTGGACCGTGCACAGCTTGGGCCTGTATTCTATGACGGCACCAGCCGAGCCGATGCGGAACTGCTTCGAAGTCGGTGACCGGACATTTCAAGAGCGGACATCAAGGTCCATACCACGAGTCATTCTACAGATGTGCTTGCCCGGTACATGCCAGCGTACTGGTCCGTGTGAGCTGAGTCTCGAAATTGCCTTCTCTCGAGCATGAGCAAAAAAGCAGCCATTCCCGATGCCTGGGACGACGATTGGGTGAAGGCTGCAGATGTGCGCACTTCTCTGCAGTCCCCAGCTCCCTGTATGTGATGCTGATTCGTGCAACAGAAGCCTGATACCCAGCAATCTTCTCAAGATAGTATAGCTGCGAAGCTGAGCAAAGCCGAGCGCAGAGCACAGCATGCGGAGCAACAGAAGCAGTTATGGGACACTGCCGAGAATCCAGGCCGATTCCACTGGCTAGAGACACAAGGTGTTGTGCCTCTGAAACAGGAGTTCGCAGCTCCTGTCACTTTACTGAGTCGCAAGCCGCCAACTATCGCGAAGAGGGAAGACGACGAGGACAGCGAGGAAGAGGCGCGTAAGAAGCGGGAGGCATCCATGGAGGAACGCCAGAGGAAAGCAGAGTTGGAGCGCAAGGAGAAGCAAAAGCGTTATGCTGAAGCACGGGAGCGAATAATGGGAACTTCGAGTCCTGCACAGGCTTCAAATTCGAGGGACAGCTCTCAAGGTCGCAACAACCAACGACAGCGAGGAGGAAACAAAGCTGGAGCTAGGCGCAGTCAGCCGGATTCTCCTGCTGAGCCTTCGTCCTCAGCCACTTCCAGCTCTCAGCAGCTGTTTGATCCGGACGATATGGGCAGGAGATTGATGACGAAGCGCGAAGCAAGCTCAACGCCGAGAGAAGACATGCCAGTGCGACAACCTCGAGGCCCTGAAAGTGGCCGAGGTGGATTCGGGTTTGCTGGTCGTGGTGGTTCGACTGCATCTTGAGGGTAAGGGACCACTGTTCCGAATACCAACTCAAGGTCACTGTGGAATACCCGACCGCGAATGCCTAGCATGAAGGCCCCGCCGTCAAGCCGCTCAAAATCTTGAATGAGGTGAACGTTTGGCGGTCGTGTGACGGGAATCATCACTGCTGCCAATGATCTCTCCAACTATTCGCCCCTGATCGCACTTCGCGGTCTGACGTTGAAGCTCCGCTGAAGCCATTCTGCGTTGACAGATTCAGTCGGGAAAATGCAGGCAAGCGGCCATGAGCTTCGAGAAACCACTGTGCGAATCGAGCCGAAACACGAACCGTGTTTGAGGACGTCACCGGGTCTTGATGCGGTGCTCGCATTCGTTGCGCCATTCGTTCGTGTCTGCCAGCCACGGATCGGCTTGCGGTAATGCAAGAACAAAATCGTCCACTTTGAAGTGACAACTAAGATTGAAGGAACAACAGAGGGCAACTGGCGAGGGGTCACTTTTGTGCCGTTCTATATCCACTGCAGTCTCTAGTCGGCAAGTCAAGCATAACGCATTATAATCCTTCATGACCGGGCATCGGTCCAGCCCACGTACTACCAATTCTCTTCCGCGTACTTCGAGCCCATCAACCACTCAATAGATCCTTCACGCTCATTCCCGTGCTTGCACTCCGTCCAGTCTCTCCATCCCGCCAACTTCTCCGATCGTGGTTCAACATCAACAACGCCGCAGTGGCCTCATGATCCAACTCCCGCTCCGTCCTAGCAACCTTCGTCTGCGGCAAACTTTGCGTCAGCTCCGTAGCGTTCTCCGCAATGTTTCGCAGCTGATGCGACTGTATTGATGAATCCAACGGTTTTAATGCCGGACTTCCTAATCCGAACGCAGCGGCGCTGCCGAAGGGTGGGGCAGTCGAGACGTGATGCAGTTGCGGACCAAAGGCGGGCGATGCTTGGTTGGAGTGGAAGAAAGGCGAGTAGCTGGCTTGACTGGCGGCGGACGAGACGGAGTAGTGACGGCCTCCTGCTCCGGCAGAGAAGATGGAAGGAGAGCTGGTGGAGGCGGTGGTGATTTGCGAGAGGGAAGGTAGGGAGATGATGGAGTTGGAATGAGAGTGGTTGCCGCCGAGGGTGGCGGTGACAGGAGTGGAGCTTCCAGGTGTGGCAGCGTCTTGGTTGTCGTCTTCCATTTCTTCGTCATTGTCTTCCTCTTCCTGGCGTTCTGTTCGGCGGAACTCCGAGCGTTGAGGTTGCATGCGAGGAGAGGTTTGTGCTTGGAGGTCGGCTACGCATTGTTCTAGGTATCGAAGGTATTCGATACTTGCCTGTGTTGTCGTCAGTATCCCACACTTTGTCACAAGTTTGATGTATGTCTTCCTTACCTGCAATATCGCCAGCTTGTGCATTTCCTGGCCCTTGCAAGCTGGAATCATATCTTTCAGCACACCAAACTCCTCGTTCATCTTCGACCTTCTCCTCCGTTCGATCAAGCTGTGTGCCGTCTTCCGTGCAATTTTCCTTCCTGCAGCCGTAGACCCGGCATTGTTCTGCTTCTTCTTCCCGGCAGCTTGACTTGTTGTAGTCTGACTCTTGCCCGCGGCGGATTGATTTGACGAGCTGTTGGTTGGCTCACTCTCTTTCGGCTTCATCTGAATGATCTTTCGAGACCTCGTCGGCGGAGGAGGTAATGCAAAGTCATCTTTGGTGATCACCGAAGTTGACGGCCTCTTGCGTTGTAGTTCGGTCGAGGTTGGAGAGACTGGGCGATACGACGAATCCGAACCATTGTTTGAAGATGCTGCGGAGCTGGTGCTCGCACGGTCAGGCTCTTGAAAGGCCGTAGGCGGAAGGGTGAAGACAGGTGCTGTGTGAGCGCCCTCTTTGCCGCGAATATCGCTAGAAGAGCCCGGAGTGGGTGGAGGATTGGGACGAGGCATGACTGCTCTTCCGCTGATATCAGGTAATGGGCGACGGGCGTAGAAGAGCTGCTCGGCGTAGGGAGCGAGGGGAGATTCCCCACGACGTGGTATCGACGACATTTGATAACAGCAGCATCTTGAAGAGCACAACTACCTTTGCGGTGGCAGAAGTACGCACGTTTCCATGGTCGCGTGCTCCATTCGCCGCAAAGGCACGAGCGACTTGGGGATGTTCAAGGTTCTGGCCAATCATGGACGTGAATGGGGACATGCGACTGGGAGCACGTGGGGTCGTCTGAGGGACTTTCCAGGCCTCCTGGCTCTCCAGCCGTCTTTTTATCGTCGTCTTGCCTCTTGCCTGCTGCTATCTTATCGAGTGATGTTGTAGTGGTGTAGCTCGTGCTAATCTAAGATCAGCGTTGAGGCAGTTTCACCAACATCCGTGAGCGTTGGTTGCAGCTAGAGCGACTGATTGTGTAGACGAAAAATGGTGGCAGACTTGACTATTGCGTTTGCTATATATTGTGGACTCCGGTACAACGCATTGCGCGTTGCAGACGCTGGCGTGATGCGAGCGATGTGATTGTAATGCCGCAAATTGGTGCCAATACCGGACTTTTCTTCTTGTGTACTGAGCCGCGAATCAGTACATGCCAAAAGTGCTCAGGATTGAAAAGAGGAAGGTGTTTTGGTTTCCGTCAAAGATTTTGATTTAATAAAGGCTCATAGAAATCTGCCAGTGAAATTTTGCTCATTCGGCATCGCGCACCTCAAAGAAGGAAGACAACATACAAGAGCGCGTAGCATTGCTGCTTTGGATAACAGAGAATTACCTGAACCAACAGAGCTGGTCAGTGAACATTCCGCTGGTATGCAAGAGGTGGTATCGGGTTGTCGAGAGTGCAAGTCAGGCTCATTAAATCATTTTAAGCCATCATCGAGGTGTCATGTTCGTTACACATGGACCATTCAAGGCAAAGGTGATCATCATTCAGAGGCGTGATGGTGCGATGATGCTTACCTGTGAACAAGTCAGCTGCGGATTCGCATGGATTTATGTGTAGTGGCGTGTGTCTGTTGTTTCGGATCTCAGACTGTTGATCAATTAGCATGAGCAAGCATAATGGAGTATACGACACATGCTCACATTTTCAGTGTTTTGTGTTTCAATGCGGACACATGCACATTAGGCAATGGACCGCTCAAACAGTGTGAATATTGATCATCATTGTGGAAGTGAAGTGGATTGAGAGATGTGTACCTGGAGAGACAATCAGTCAGTTTAACGCCAGATTGCAAATGTGGTTTGGCTTCAAGGTAGAATGCGATTGTTGGAATCAGTTGACGCTTTCTCAACATTCATCTCCTCGCCAAAGAATCCGCAGGGTTTGTACGCCCTGATTTTGGTGGAAACCAAGCTTGGAGAGTCTGTCCGCCCGTTGCGTTGTAGGTCTCATCTTTGGACGAATGGAGGTAGGGTGGACGTGTGATGTACCTGATTTGGAACTGTCAGCAAAGTTCGCGCTTCATCTTGTTCGTGGATGACGGATTGATGAGAGCAGTGCGTTTCATATAAGGCTGAAACTTGAATATGTGGTTGTCGACATTTGTATCTTCCGATCGAGGAATGCCATCCTTTGATCATGGTGTATAATCATCAACGCGGGGAGTGAGGTTGGTGAAGTGGAATGTAAATAGCATACCTTTTCGATGTGTGCCGACCGTCCATTGAAGAACGTCGGCCATGCGAGCAGCCAGCAGCGATGGACTACATGCTTGGTCTGTGATCGAAAGTCAGCGCTTGACCAGATGTTGGAGTTCCTTTCAATGTAGGCATTGGGCGGTCGAGTCTCAGTGTAATTCTAGAGTTATTTGAATCCTTCATGACGTTATAGGCTTTGGATTGTTCGTGTTGTAACATCATTGGTGGATGAAGAGGAGGAACTGGTGGAAGCCTACCTGGCTGCGAATGAAGCTCAATGGGCGTCCCGGACGCGAGATCAACCGTTGACGTGTTCCAGAGTCCTGAAGACAGTGACCATTATTGTTACGGTCTGCACTCCGTATGGCGATGGCGAAAGATCATATTCGAGTGAGTGGGTGGGTGTGGTGATAGAGTTGTGATATCGCGAAAGACGAAGGTTGAAGATTTCTGCGAGAGATCCGAATTGCTTAGCGCGGGTTATGTAAGCTGGACATCTTGGCGGCTTTGTTACAGGGGTTTATGAGAGATTGAATCACTGAACACATCCCGACTTCGAGCTTGGAGTGAGTCGCGACTCGCATTGAGATATCTAGGAGCTCACCATATCATCGTCGCGTTGTAGTACCCAACCGGGCTCCCTTTACTGCCCAGCACCTTGGCGACTGCCGCCCGACAATCATCACTCATTTGTGCCTTGCCACAGCTGACCACGGCCAAACTACTCGTCGCGAGGCTCCTTCTGTGCCTAATGATCGCTTCGAAGTTCGGTCGTCCATGGAGAGTCTCGTATGGAAGTTGCTGATCCTCGTCCTTGTCTGCTACCGCGGAAGCAGTCAGATAGACTGTCATGTGCACTCGATCAGTGTGTATGACCTCCGCCAGCTCGTTGGCGCACACGTCATCGGGCAGATCACGCCGAGGACTAGCCCAAGCGATGTGGATGCGGGAGGTGGAATTCGCAGTGATGATGTGGTGGGTGTGAGAGATTGCGGCAGCAATGCCAGAGCCTCCGCACAGGATGAGTATGTCGGAGTAGGTCGAGAGGTCGACAGGTACGCCATACGGGCCTTCGAGGAAGACTGTCTCGCGGCTTGAGACGATGTTCTCAGGTGCAAGAGAAAGCTTCCGTTCAAGTCGGCGGGTCATGCCTTGGTGAGGGCGAATGAGGAGAGTATGAGCCGTGCTACAATAGTGGTAGTCGTCGGGAGACTTTCGCACTGAAGCGTGTATTTGCTTGTCAGCGGCCGATGTGCGCGGTGATGCCGATGGTGAAGAGGCCGGCCGTCGCCAGGAACACAATGTGAAGGGATGGCTCTCCCACCCGCGAATGTTTCCCGGGATATACAAGTAGTAGTAGCGTCCAGGGACAATGTCTGTCTTTGGGAGAAATTCGCTGATGTCCATTCGAATCAGATCGGTGCTGTGGTTGTATGTAACCGTGGCCTTGGCTCCCTTCGCGAAGCGTGGCATGACCGAGAGGGCTGTCGTTCGAACGATTCGCAGTAAGCGATCCAGCGCCCAGATGCCGATGCATGGGTACAGGAAGTAATTGAACTGGCCATTGAAGATGCGCACGTGGTACCAGAGCGTGATGAGAGACAACAACGCCGCCAAGATGTGAACAGCGAGAAAGAGTTCGTAGCAGCGTTGCCGGAAAACATAGGAGGAAGCCGGGAGCATCAGACACATGACGATCGTGGCAATGCCGCCGGCCCACCAGTACACTTCCTTCCACGAGGATACATAAGTGCTCGTCCAGGCCGCATAGAAGGAGTAAGCAATCGAATGGACGACGGCGTGCAGTACCGATATGCGGGCGATCCATCGGTGGAAACGGTTGAATGTCGCATACGACCTGGAGATTTGTCAGTGTACCGTGTTAAGATGTAGCGATATGGTCGCACTGACCAGCCTGTCAGCCACATGAAAGGCTCATTGCGCGCCGAAAAGACCCAGACCATGGGTAGCTGAGCAAATGACAAAAAGCCTGTGCGGTCACCAATGTAGCGAGCGAGCTGAACTCGCTTTTCTGGATAGCTGCGAATAGGTCAGTACATAGACGCTGTCAACCACCGGCTGCAAGGACTCACTATAAGTTACCAGTGAAGATGTCATAGCTAGGAAAGCACATGACGATATTTATGACAAGGTAGAGGGTCAGCAGGAGAGTTTCGAGTCTCGGTGGAATGGTAAAAGCATGAGCGACCGCTTCTGCTTGCTTCTGACCGAAAGTTGCCGGTAATATGAGCGTCCTGCGAACCCACAGCCACCAGCTCGACGATGAACACCCGTCGACCGGTTTGCCCATGTACACCAGAATGCGATAGACCATGCCAACGACAATCACGAGGCCCCAGAAACCGATCAAGGCAAAACTGAAGTCGAAGCTGAGGTCATAGTTGAAGTACTGCGCGTCCACGGTCCTTTCCGATCGTGTGTGCCAGTCTAAGTCTGGGATTGCCGCAACTCCTGGACCGAGCGGAGCGTTCGCAGTGGCCAGTCCGGCAGTATAGTTCAATACGAGGATGTTGTTCAGTGCTTCGTCCGACAGTCGGGCGTCCTCGATAGTAGGGTATGGCAGTCCGATCTGATCACAATCTCGTGCGAGGGCCTTGCGCCCCTCGCGAACTTCCCGAGGAGTGCAGTACTTCTGGCCGCAGTACAATATTGAGTTGAGCAGGAGTTTGTTGGAGCACCTGTTCAGCAGGTAGCCGTTGATGTCGGTGCTGATGGGCGTGAAGTTGAACTTGACGTAGTTGAGTGTGCCTTGACAGCCTGCCGTGAAACGATTAGCTCGGTGTCAGTGACAATCAGGCAGCTGGGGCGTAGTGTACCGTAGATGCAGTATTGTTCCGGTAGCGGATAGTAGTTTCTGTACCATTTGTATTGCTGCACAGGGTAGCTTGCGGCGGTGACATTTGATGTGAAGAACACCAACAGAATGTTAAGACCCAATGCTAAGGATGAGACTGTCCAGCGTGCCATCTTGAGCGGATTGACGAGAGTGTCACGAAAGTCGGCCGATCAGCAGCGTCTGCGATGTTAACTATGTACTCGGACGTATGAGCCTTCCGGCATCCTCGTGCGCGGGTGACGAACAGTGAGCTTCGATCAGATGGTGCGACCATCCTAGGAAAAGTGAGGCTCGCTTTCGGCAAGTAACGTGATTGGCAAGACTTGACAAGGACCGGGATCGAAGAGACTTGAGCTTCGGAAGCATTTGCGATGATATTGGAGTGTTCGCATCCGGTCAGAGTTGCTCGTGAGCGAGCGAGAGAAGGCGGTGAGGTCGTCTGCCATCAGATCGGCGAATAGAAGAGTGAATAATAAGGTACCAGCTCAGTGATCCCGCAGAACAGCACACGATGCCAATCGGGAACGCCACAAGGATGATCATCAGACCGAATGAGCATGGGCACCGCTCGCAACGAACATGGTAGATCGGAGCTTAATGATGCATGGTGATCCTTGAAAGAGATCCGTTCCGGCATATCGGTGTCGAGATCGCTGGTCAAGGCCCAAGACATGCTGACCATTCGCGATTGTGGCGGGAGGAGGATAAAAGCTGATGACTTGCGATCTCTTCCACCGCGATTTGGTGGTGAGATGATGTGAGTTGTGTCGTAGAGAGCGACCTTCCCGTCTCGAGATCAGACTGAGTTGTGCTTATTAGCCCGAAGGGCCTATAATAGTCGACTGCTTTTGAAAAAACGAATAAGGTTTAATTAGCTCACAGCCAAAGTTGAAAAGGTCCGTTACGTGCCGCACCCTACGTGATCCTCTATCTAAATTTCGCTCTACCTCTATCTGAAATTTGCTCCTCTATCTAAATTTCGCTCTACCTCTATCTGAAATCTGCTCTACCTTATTCTGCCTAGTCGAATTGTTATCTAAAGGGCTACTACTACCTTACAAAACAATTGCACCGGGCGCGCTACTTTAGAAAAAGAATCGAACAAAAGAGGCCGGGCGGGCTATAGACCCTTCTTATATCGACGCAGCTTAAGCTATGTACCTCTAGGTATTCTTCTACAATAGTAGGGCTACGACTTCCGTTACTAACTAGTACGCTTACTATAGAAAAGAAAGGCTACTATAATAAGAACAATAGTAAAGTAAATAAAGTCAAACGCTAAGCATCGTTACATCGACCCTAAACTTTCGGCCGGAGCCGGTGCTATGCCGAATGCGACTTAGCCCTTCGGGCTAACTCTTTAAGCACCGCTCGGCAAAATAGGCTTCATGTCAGCGAGTCGTTTCAGCTTCGATTTTCCAAGATTAGCTTGCATTGACCGACAAGAACATCCAATCCCAGGTAGCTTGCACTTGTGGGAGGCACCTTGCGATTTGCGGTGAGATCACAAGCTTGATCGTGGTGGATATTTAGCAGCGTAATTGCGTCTTTCTTCCGCAGCGAGATAAGATGGCCGTTGCGGTAATAAGTGTCCCATGAAGCATCATGTATTCAGACCTGACTCTTGTAGGCTGTCGGTCAAATATGGTGCCGCTCAAGTCCGTGTTCACTCGTAGGTTTTCACACTGATGTCCGACAGTTCCACTCCGTCTATGGTCCACAATCTTGCCCAGTGCCGCGTGGTGATAAAAAGGGCAATCGCCGGTGGGGCAAAGGTAAGCGCACGCCGTCGAGTGCAAATTCCATTGCTGATCTACCTCATGTAGGCACTCTTCCTCCCCGAAGCAAGTGACTACATCGGTGGCTCACCAGACGAGACATTGTCATTGTGTAAACCTGCGAGCTCTTCGCCTTTCCTTCTCGGCTTGCAAGAAGAGGCAAAGAAGCACTCGTTGCCAATATCTGTCGGAGTTCATGAGCCGAGTGAGGACCCAAACAGCAAGCGAATCAAGAACACCCTTCTGTGGATCGATGAGAAGGGTCAAATCGCCCACCGATACCAGAAAGTGCACCTCTTTGACTTGGAAATCGAGGGAGGTCCGATCATGAAGGAGAGCAACGTGACCGAGCCGGGCAATAAGATCTTACCGCCTTTCAACTCGGCCGTGGGGAAGATCGGCTCTATGATCTGCTTTGATCTGCGCTTCCCAGAGATAGCGCTTGCTCTCAAAAGGCAGAAGGCCGACGTTCTTCTCTATCCTTCGGCATTCACCGTACCAACGGGCAAAGCTCACTGGCTTCCACTCCTCCGAGCACGAGCAATCGAGTGCGAGTCGTACGTTATTGCTGCTGCTCAGGTCGGTGCGCACACCGAGAAGCGAACAAGCTATGGGCATAGCATCGTCATTGATCCTTGGGGAGAGGTTGTTGCTGAGCTCGGTGGTGAAAAGAAGGAAGAGCCGGAGGTCATATTCGCAGAAATCGACCTTGAGCTATTGAAGCGAGTCAGGACTCAGATGCCTCTGTTGAGGCGAACGTAAGTCATCAGCAAGAGATGGTGATCCTTGAGGCTTGAGCTGACACAGAGTAGTGATGTTTACCCTGAGGTCTGAGTCCTGAAGAGGCTCTCTGGGTTGTTCTATTCGTTGCTTCCCGCTCGAACGTCGTGGTGTAGGCGTACACCTCCCTAGACCATGGTTAGGGTTAGGGTTGGGTGATTGCGAATGATGAAAGAAATGTCAATCTCGTCTGGCATTGTCGGGTATTCAGCATTGACGAAAGCCAACAGAGAATATTGCCCTGGTGACCATCCCCAAAATCGTACATCAGTTGATGGTCGTCTTATGTCGAAGCCTGCAATATTTTCCCAAACACTGCCACACCTTCTCGCCCAAGAGCAGTTCCGACCGCGACAACGGCTGCGCCGACTGAGCGCATTCTCATGTACCCAGCTAGGTCCCCAACACCGCCGACACCAATAACATCTATCGTCCTCAGCTCCTCGTGTTGATCAAGCATTGTGCGAATTGTTCTGACGTTGCCCAAAGCCAGAGGATGAAGAGGTGTTCCTGCCATGCCTCCAATTCCTGCACCAGACGCAGAACTCAATACTGGAGTGCCGTCGATGTCTCCCAGTAGTAGACTCGAGCCCAGAGTGTTGGTTGCCGTGATGAAGTCGATGGGACATGTTGGGCTGCTTGACTCCTTCAAGGCGTCGATCAAGATCTGGAATTGGTCATGATAGGTGTAGGGCGGAGTCTTGATGCCGATTGCCACCCTCATGGAGCTTGTTGGATTTGGGACATTTGCAACGGCTTGCAAATATTCAATCAGGGCCAGCTTGGAATATGCTGGAGGCGGCTTGTCCGGTATGTTTGGGCAAGACAGGTTGATCTCCATGCAGAGCGGGTTCGATAACTTCTGCTGAGCGTCCTGAATCATGCGGTAGCACTTCACCACAGCATCCGAGCTACCGGTCACCGATATGATGACTGGTTTATTTTTGCGAATGTGGTCGGGCAGTTTAGAGTCCGCGATGACAATCTCAATCATGTCAAGGTATGCTGTGAGCGAAATTGGACTATAGCCAAGAGTGTTCAAGCTGCCGCCGTGGGAGGCCGGAATTTCAGCTTCTTCATAATCATCAAGCATTGATGTGTGGTCGCCGCCATCGAAGAAGGCGAATTGATGGATGCGCGGATCATGCTTGAAGGCATTGAGTAGACTTGTGCGGGTTGTGATTGCTCCCGTGTTCGTCGAGTCGAATAGATTTTGGAGATGTTCTCGTGTCGTGCACCATGGGTTCGCTGAATTGACGAGTGGTGGACTTATCCGAGGAAGTGGCATGTTAGGCCTGATCACAGAGCAACCAAGCTCGAAGAAGTGTCGCCGGGTCGAAAGCACTGGAGAATCTCTATCAGGCAAGTGGCCGCACTCCGATTTGCTGGTTGGAGAGTGCGGCGAGGATGGCTGCGGTTGTCAATGGACACCATGTGTGAGGAAGAACAAGTGACTTGGCTTATCGGACAAGCTCGAGGTCCGATCATTGCCGATGCAGACGTGCCGCGGGGAATCGGCATTCAAGTACTTCACCTTCAATCATCAAATGAAGCGACACAAAGGCGGTCGTGCCATCAACACAGCTTGTGTAGATCACCAATAAGCCCTACCTTGAGAGTTCTGACATATCTAAGGTCGGTGAAGTGGTCCCAATTGCTGCAATCTTCCGACCTTTTGATCGATCAGAGTCATGACTGTGTCATTTCTGGGCCGTGAAACATTCCGTATTCAGGTCGGAGAAGGAAACTGATGATGAGGTGCCGCGCAGATGACGCCGAATTGTGAAAGAGAGAGGCCTCCTTGATGGAGCCATGGGCGACATTGATGAAGTTGAAGAAGTCTGGAGCTCTCGCAGGCCCATTGCATTCACGTGGAAGTAACTCTAATTTTAGCAAGGCTTGGCGCCGACCTCAGCTTGCCATTTCCGACCACTTCCGACGACGAACCAACGCAACAAAACGAGAACACAACATGCACTTAGCACAGTGACTCTATCGTCTTACATATGTGTTATAGACAGCGTCTGTAGCGTTGTTGGAACGATATTTGGTACCGATACCGCCGAAAGCTGGGTCGGGCACGCAGCCAGCGGGGAAGCGAAAATCTGAACCTTGCTTCTTGAAATTCGCACTGGGCGAACCCTATGGCTTTCAAGCCTCGCAGTGCATGTGTACGAAGCGTAAACAGTATGCCAGAGGCATGACAACGTCCTTCGTAGCGGTCTCCCCAGTTCTAGCCCCTATAGCGAAAGAATCCGTTCTGTCGACCGAACAACGTTGTGTACAGTCCCGAGCGCCCTACCATGATGTTGCCCCGCATCTGCCGCTCGCTGCTGGCGTGCCGACTCCACCCTTGGCGTCCTAAGTCCCGCTAGAACACCCAAAATCAGCCCCTATTGGTCAAAACTCATCATTCCTCGTGTTTAGTCGTCTTATACGTTACCACCGTCGTCCCCTTCATCAATACAACAGGCGTTGTAGCAAAGTGGTTACTGCGATTGACTAGAACCAATCAATTCATTGATTAATTGCTATCAATTCCCTTCGGGGGGTGAGTCTGATCCACAAAGCCTTGTTTCAATGCATCGCTAACAACCTCAAAGCGTAGGTTCGAGTCCTGCCAACGGTTAGTCCGCTTCACATCTGGCTATATACGAGCTTGACCTAACATCTCCTCAGTCGTCTACTCCGACAGCCTTTATTTTTCGCGATTTTTTGGTCATATGGCGTGTTGGCACATGATCGCTTTTTGGTTGGATAGCCACGCGCTACTCACACTAACCTGGGCAAGGCTCGACGTCATGCTCTTTTTGCGCCTCTCCTGAGCTATCAATCGTCCAAATCAGTCAAGAATTGGAAAAGCTGTGCACAATCAAGGGGCCCGGGCTTTTTTCCCGCTGTGTCGAGCATTACCAAGCAACTGCGCGTCTTCCGACACTGCAAATCCTACATTGTATGACGATGAGATTGATCGCACCTTATTCACCATATCCGCACGAGCACAAGATCGGGCAATGGCCTTCTCTGCATGTTGTTGGCACGGGGTTGGCATTCTTGGGTCGAGTTTGGTCTTGAACTGACCAAATGTTACCACGCCAACGACACGGTCACGACAATCGCAGAAAACGTGAAGAATCATAGCTCTTGCAGCGGTGCTGACAACAGAAGTGCTTGACGCTTGTGTTGGCCGTATGCGTCGATTCCCTCATTTCACGCTAAGAAGATAGCGGGTATGGGCAATAGCAAAAACAACTTCCAGCTACAATGGCAGACTGCTTTGACATTCGAAGTCGTCAATGATGGCAATAGCTTCGATCTCATACCAATATAGCTATACAGATCACCCTCGATCAAGCCGCCATGCTACAGACTTGCATTCCCACCTCCAACCTTCACCTCGACCAGCTCCCTATATATTCTCTTCAACTCCACGACATCCGCCCTCAACTCAGCGACCTCTTCTTCCTTCTCGCCCAACATTTCCAAGCTCGCCTCATACCGTCCCTGCAGTCCCTCCATGGCCTTTTCCGCCTCCTCCACTTTCTTCTTCCCCTCCATCTCCCTCATGAGATCCACCACCTCCGCCCTCGCCGCATCTCTTTGCGCACCCAATCGAGCCAGCTCGTCTCGGAAACTTGCCTTTTCGCTCTCCAGCTTGCGGACCAGCGCACTCATTCGCTCGACGAGTTGGACACTCGGTCCTACTCCCGGTCCCGCCGTGGATGTACTCATCAGATCGGCGATTGTGCGCTGCGGTGAGCTTTCTTCAAAATCACCAGCTTCACTGATGCCAATCTCAATCGACGGTGTAGGGTGTACGGCTTGAGGACTCGAAGCATCATATGAATCCTGCCGACTAAGCGATGGACTGAATGACTCTTGCCGGCTTGCGGAGGCTGAGGCAATGTTCGAACTGCGCCGACTGGTCGATCGCTGTTCGGTGTGCAGAGCCGCGAGGTCGTGGGAGGTCAGGCGGGATTTGGGTTGCCGGACATCGACGGAGGAGCCTTTCCGGCTGAAGTAATTGGGTGATTCTGTTCGAGAGGCAGGACTGAGGATTTCGCGGCGAGACTTGGATCTCTCTTCCTCAAGACGTTGGGACATCTCAGCCTCCCATTGCTTGCGCTGGCGGTCAACATCGGCTTTGGTCTCAGCATGAGAGGCCTCCGCTTGTTGCAGACGAGACTGCAATGCCGCCAACTGAGCCTTGCAAGCGGACAGGTCCTCCTCCAAGCTCTTCACTCTATCCAATGCACTCTCCTTCTCATCTTCGACCTTCCTCGCCTTGACACCCACCTCTCTCGCCTTCTTCCTAATCTCACTCTCCCTCTTACTCATCTCGTCCCTCTCGTTTTCCAACGCCGCGACCCTCGCATTCAACGACCCTTCGATCGTCTCCCAGTTGCCCTTCGCAAGCGCGTACTGCTGTTGTAGAGTCTCAACCTGCCGCATCAATTTGACACTGCTCTCGCCCTCCGCACTCCCGCCATCCGTCGCGCTCGCTTCCTCCGCTCGGGCTCTCATCGCTTCGAGCCTCGACTCCAGTCCTGAGATCTCATTCTTCCACTCCAACTCCTTGACACTGAAGCCCTCTCTCTGCCGTTCGACTTCCTCCTTGGCCTTCTTGATCTCGGTATCCGCCCTATCCTCGGCAAGCTTCTTCTCAATCTGCGCATCTTCCAACTCATTCTCCAAATCTGCAATTCTATTCTTGTCAACCTCCAAAGACTTGCTACGATTCTCCGCCTTCGCCGCCTTTTCCTTGGCCTCCTTCAATTGTGTTGTCAAACTCCTCACCAACTCCGAAGCATTCTCACGATCCACCTTCAATTCCTCCACCTGCTTCTCAATCGCCGCAATCTGCTTCGTCTTCTCATTCGCTTGTCGTTCCGTGACGTCTGTCTTCCGAATCTTTGCTTTGAGATCTGCCTCGCTTCGCTCCGCCCGTTCTAGTCTCTTCTTTAGCTCTGCCGTAACTTTGTCGTCCTCGACTCCTTTTGTCCGCAGCTTCTTGATAGTCTGCAAGTGCTTCATCTCCGTCTTGCTGAGCTTCTCTCCCTCTTGCATGAGTAGTGCGATCTGCTGATCCTTCTCCGCGAGCTGCCTTTCTAGAGTGTTTACTCCTGTAGCAGCATTGGCTTCTTTAGCTGCGGCCACGGTCTCGTTCGCGAGGTATGTGAGCTTGGCCTGAAGAGCATCAATTCGTTCGAGATATGCGTGCATCTCTTCTTGTCGTTGAGCTTCAGCTTGGGTGTAGTCCGCTTGCATCTGATTCATGGCTGCTTGGAGCTCCGCAGCGCTCTTCGGAGGTGTCTCAAGACCATTGGGCACATCGATCGATGGTCGCGCAGAGGTCTCGCCAGATACCACGCCCGCTGAAGGTACTGCGCTGTCTAGTGACACTCGCGCCGGATTTATAGGTAATGTTGATGTTGCCAATGAGCCACGCTCCTCCTGTGCAGGCTGCTTGCCTTCTACAGCTGCATCCTTCTCGCCAGCAGCCTTCTCTTGCTTCGGTAGCTGATCCGCCTCAAGATCCGGCGCTGACTTAGGAATTTCCACGGACCGCCTGGTGTCCGCGCTCGTCCTCCCACTGCCACCATCGTTCGTTGGAGTCGAGACCCTGGACGGCGGCTTCTGCGTCGCTTTAGCCAGTCGTTCCGCCAGTCGGTCATTTACTCTCGACCTTGAGGCATCTCTAGAGCCCTGCGTGGAGGACGCAGCTTTCGGAGCTGCGAGTCGGCCGGAGTTGGCACGCGTCAGATTGGTCTTCGTCTTATCGGCTGCTGATGCATTTGGGTCGTCGGCGAGGATAGTGTCCAGGCGTGATTCGAGGTTGGTGATGGCGCCGGTAAACAGAGAGCCCCATCCTCCTCCGCCTCCGCCAGTCTTCTTCGCCGGGCTGCTCATCGTTGGAACGATGGATGTGGAGGGCTGTGTTCGATCTCGTGTTCTTCAAGGATCGTCGGGTTGGACTTCTTTGCGTCGCGACATTTCAAGTCCTGGTCACCGCAGTAGTGGTGCATTCATGTCGTACAGTTCTTCTGTAGAAGATTGTGTAGGTCGCGCAAGCTGGCATTGATGCACGTCTATCGAGAACGTTCGTCGTCAGCGGGGGTCGAGCTTCAACTTTCACGAATCGGAAACCACTTCACTTTCGCGACAACAACATTGACCTTCACATGTGATCATGTAGAGGCAGATCTGCAACAACATGTCGTACAATCCCAGCAACGCCTACTCGTCGGCGAGTCCAGCACCTCCACTTCCCAGCTATCACTCCACGCCGCCTCCACCCCCACCGAAGACCTCGACGCCCTCGTCCCGTGGACCACCACTCCCACCAACCCCAGGACAACAGCATCAATCCTCCGAACTAGACGGCGGACAGAATTACCATACTCAGCAACCTCGGATCTCACCAATTGAACCAGGATGGCTGCCAGAAACACTCAGAGATAAATCGTACAGCCCTCAGTCTCAACTACCTGTAGATGCAACTAACATATCGCCCAGCACGTCCGACCTCCATCGCATTCTCTCTACACCCTCCTTGCAGTCCGCCCTCCTCACGAATCCCTCAACAGCTCACCCGTCCATACAACAATCCGTCGCTCCGCTCCAACCACTCATAAATACCAACCTTCACTTGACCTCCACGCTCCTCGACCTTGAACGTCAGCTCTCTCACCTCCGTCAGCATACTCAAACCCGCCTGCTCTCCCTACGAGCTCTCGAACAGAACCACCGCACAAAGATTTCAGAAACCGAAACCGCATTACAAGAGTTCAGTCCAATGGCATTGTACCAGAGACTCTCGGCGAGTGGGCAAGAGCAAGAGGCACTCAATAGAGGGCTGGAGGAGAGTTGGCTGGAAGAAGAGGGTTTGGCGAGCGAACGGGAGGTGGGAGAATTTGTGAGACGGGTCAAGGAAGGTAGGAAAGTGGCTTTCTTGAGGAGGGAGAGAAAGGGTCGCTGGGACGAGGGCAGGGTTGGCGGATGGAGATGAGCAGTGACTGGAGCAGAATGTGGGAAATATTGGAACATGACAAGGCTTCAGGGCAGTGCTCGTGCTCGTGCTGGAACCTCGTCGCACGCTGAGTCTGACTGGACATTCTCTACGCCGGCGCTCCATGAGGTTCAACCTCCCAAGCCCGGGTGTCTTTTCGAGCTCGACTTTTCCGGATTTGAAGCCTTTCGGGAAGTTGCGCAGCCTTGCTCCCCCATTCTCTCCGCGGTCGCGGCTTTGCGTCACAATGACACCATAGTCATCCCAATACTGTCCAAACGACGGTGGGGGCCGCCACGGAAATCCTCCAGTGTTGAGATGGGGAGTGTAGGCAAGCGGGCTCCCACTCCAGGCCGCGAGAGGGGGCCCGAGGATCGGTAGAGCGGCCAAGAAGAGTATGGGAAGAGCTGCAAACAAGAAAATGTCCAGCTGCGAATGACGTTCCCGATCCTCACAAGTAGGCGCAAGGAAAAGCATCGAGTCTTGCGTCTTGCACAGCCAGAGTGACCGGCAGGACTGCTCAATCCGCGGCCCCCGGCTCGCTTTGAAAGTGTGCAGTACCGGAGCTATACAAGTCTGGTTGTTTTTGACACTAGCAGAGTACCGAAGCTCGCTCGAAACTGCCCCGCAAAGTGCAACTCCATCGCACGTCTCCGCTATGGTACGGGACACGGATCGGGGAGATGTAGCGGTTAGCTCTCCCGCCGAGTCGGAGGGATGCGTTCTCCGGATATCGTCAATGGGGGCGTTGATTGCGACTCATCCGAGAGGTCCTGGCGTCTACCCTCGCCGTGCAGACGATTGCGCTCGATAAGAGCAAGACAGATATGCGTAGTTGAGCGCCAGAGCTACGACTACGCTTCAGCATTACAGCCATGATCCATCCCCTACCGCACTTGTAGTCATCGAAGGCAGGTTACGAGCGTAAGCTCGATTACGTTGGCTAGTCTTATGATCTGCTGGATGGTGCGAATCGAAGACACTGTCGACGCACCGGCACGTGGCATTCTCTGCTACAAGTAGCGGAGGCGCTCTGTAGTGCACCTGCGCGCCATTCTTTTCATCGTGGAGAGCGCGTGGCTAGAAGGGATGAGATGACGGATGAGGGTAAAGACGCGGGGCGGGTGAATCATTATATGCCGCTCGGGCAATACGTACAACACGACATCAGCCACGCAGCTCTACATTGAATTTGAGCCGAACATCGCCATCGACATGCAATCATCTGGTCGAAGATGAGGTATCCAAACGTATGGAACGTCGACCTCCACACTACCAAACCATGGTGCGTCTATACGCTCTGCTGCAGAATGGCTGTTTGAGTTAGCCCCGTTATGGAGAGAGTCCGACAAACACGGTCCATCATGCCGCCTTCTGGCTGACAACACCCTGAGCTCATCGCAACTGACACACAATAGGCACTCATTCTCTGCGCATGGATCGCTGCCACGGGCTTTTTCGTGGAGTGCACCTTGGCGGTCGACTCGCTTGGTGAGTCTAGCATCGTCGCTGCATCGACAGTCTTCCTTTCCAACGATATTGACCAACAATGTACGGCTTGATATAGACTATCGAGTTCCTGTCCAGCCTAGCAAATTCGAATTTATCGCCCTAATGATGTGGTTCATCGAATTCACCTTCGTCATCAGCCAGGGCTGTATCAAATTGGCGATTCTAGCGATCGTGAACCGCTTCGTAAAAGACACAACCTATACTCGGATCCGATACGCCATATATGGTGCGGCCATTCTCACCGCTTGACACTCGCTAGTAATGCTCGTTATTGCGTGCGCAGCCTGCCACCCTTTGCAAGGTTTCTGGAGATTCTTCAACCTGGCCTATGCCGCCGACCACGAGTACTACTGCATCGACAAGGCCGCGACTGGGCTCCTAGCTGGCGTTATCGCCGTTATTAGCGATCTTTATACTATTGCAATCCCGTGGGCAATCAGTCGGTCTTTTGGACTGAACAAAAGGCAGACATTCGCGCTGAACTTCGTGTTCATGCTTGGATTGATTGTCACAGTCGCCAGTTGTCTACGGACGGTAAGACAGTCGAAGGGCAGAAGGCCTGCAGCGGTCTGAGACCGTCTCTCGAGCTATGCCAGCAGGTCTCAGTCCGGTCAAGATTCCTTTTGCGTCCGAGCCATTGCTGACCCTTCCACCCCGTTCTAGTACTATCTATACTGTAAGGCTTTCATCGACAATGCTTTAGACGGCTTCGACTGACAGGAACCCATCACAGTGGTCTACGTGGGCAGACTTTCCCCGAACCTGATGCGAACCATAATCTGGGCGACTGTAGAGATTCAGCTGGCCATCATTTGCGCTTGTCTGCCATCACTGCGAGTCGTCTACCGCTTGATCATGGGGACCCGATTTTTCGAATCAGGTGCAACGGCTTTACTACTCCAATGGAACGCGAGGGCCAACGCATGATCTGGACCAGTCAACGGTGTCAGTGAGCGCCACGCCCATGGAGGTGACTTCGTCAATGAAACAAGGTCGCGTGGTAGATCGAGATTCCAAGACTCTCTCGCTACTGAAAGGATCTCTCACGAGCTCGGATGAGAGTGGTGGCTACTCTGGATCATCAACAACGTAACCCAGTCTGAGACATCAAGGATGTCGGGCCGCAACGAATATCACGGCATATATTGGAGGCATGACGATACACTGAGGTCCCCAATGCGATTGAAAGCAGGAGCACCCCGAACAGGGTCGGTATCTGTGAGCCGGAGCACATCGAGACCATTGTCGCGTTCTCAGCACAGAGGTGCAAACCCGGAACCGACTATGTGAGCAAAGCAGAGGATCAAGAGAAGAGGATGAGCAGGTCCTTCATGGAGCAGGCCGGAAAATCTCGCCAGGCGATTCGCGGCACGTGTGACATTGAGAGATCGAGAGCTGGATGAAGCTATTGAGACAAATAGGAAGTGTGACGAGACACGAGCTACGGCCAAGACGAAATCATCAATGAAAGGAGATGGCGACAAGGGGGCATGATGGCAGGGAAGGAAGGCAGAGACGACGAACGTGACGGGTCAGTCACGGCATGTCCATGCCTAGCGATCCAGCGAACGATATTTTTCCCGACTGTTCACGGCCTGGTCATGACTTTGAGCGGGCTTTGCACGTCTCCTCCTCTCGGTAGGTAACGAGTCGTTGGCCCACGGTCGACGCAGCGATGACACCCGTGGGATCGTCTCGAATATATGGAGACGGAGTCGTCCGAGCATCCGACGAGAAAACCGAACGGTGAGCACGGTTGACATTACGCGTACGACACGACGCGAAAGTAGCCCTGCCGTCTTATCGTATCGTGCAAAGCAATACCGCCATGGTCATGAGAGTTCAAGGCCGCAGCTGTCCATCAAAAACAATGGGTGTTCATGATGATCCCGCGGCAAAAGGACATTCACAAAGGCCCAAGATACACGACGAGTGGGACAGAACGGGAGCAATTCGGGTACCTATCTCCGTGGTGGCGGAGAGCCCGTGCGACGGTATGAGTGAGGTGCAAACCCCCATCGATCGAGCCAGGCAGGGCCCGCCAGGCCCGTATGGCGTGATAGCCATGGCCTTCAATTCGGACCCCACGAGAGTCAAGATGGGGCGATGGAGAGAGAGGGCATGATGCACGATCAAATGACTGACCCTGATGAAGACTTTGGACGCAGATGTGGGAAGTGTATGAAGAAAGAGAGGACTGGCGCAGAACGACGGGGTGATGCTGGCAGCTGGGATGGCACAGAGAGATGAGCAAGGGCTGGAGTTGGAGATCCGGGGACGACTTCCTCTACGAGCTCGTGGTGTTCCTCTACTACCCAACTGCTCGACTGTGACCTTAGCCATCACAGCACCACGACTCCGTGTCTCGGTGTAAAACCTGCTTCAAGCGCATGTTGACTCCCAAGGTAATGATCGCTCATCTCTCCAATCGCCGCCATTTCGCCTCGATCCAACATCCCTTATCCACCACTCGTGTCCAACATTGCCCATCTCCAAGCGCACGTCCTCTACCACCTCGCCCCTCTCCTCACAACTGTCAAATCCCCATCAAAATCTCCCCGATTCCACCTTCCCACATCCCTTCCACAAGCAATCCATAATCTCTCGTCCAACTCCTTCCTCCTCTGCAATTCCACCGCCTTCTTCTCCGCTGAATTCATCAACTTGACGACTTTCGCAAGAGCCTTGGCGCTCACTGGTGCGTTGGCTTTCAGCTTTGCCTTTCGGTTGCCAGTGCCAGCGGTTGCAAAGGCGAACGGCGTTTCCGCGGTCGGAGTGGTGGGCGGGGAAGGCGTGCTAGGTCGGCGTTGGAGGGAGGGAGGTGGTCCAACTTCCAAATTGAGAGCTGCTTTGCCCGCGCGGCGTTTGGGAGGCGTGTTGAAGAGTCCTAGTCCAACACCTCCTTCTCCACTTCCACCACCCCCGCGCCTAAGTACGCGGGATGCCGAGTTTGGCTCTTCAAACGTGACGTCCATCATGGCTGAGTCGTCCTCGTCTATTTCGGTATCACCCTCACTCTGCCATCCACTTGCTGGTCGACCTGGGGGATTCATGCGAGGTGGGGGTGCGCGGAATAAAGCATGCTGATTGCTGCTCTCCTGTCCTCCATCACTTGCTCCAGGGCTACCATTCGTCCGACCCATTTGTTGTCTCCTCGCCGCAGCTCCATTCTTGCGAGGTGACGACTTGCGAGGACTGGGCGGGTACTCTGGCTCCATATCGACATCCTCGGAAGTGTCCCCTTCCTCTTCTGGTTCTGTGTCTAGGGACAGCTCTCCTAGAGGCACAGCTGCGCCTTGAGGTCTGCGAGGCGTTCGCGCGTGTGGAACAGGAGATGTCGGTGGCTTGGCCGGAGAACGAGTCGCGTCGTTCTCTTGTTCCGGATCGTCAATGTTCGAGTCGTCTCCGGACACTGGGCCGAGTGTTTCTGTCGGTCGAGGCGGAGGAGTCGTGATTCCGCCGAACACATCGTCTCTTCCGGACTGAAAGACAAAGGGCCGGTCCTGTTCCTCAGACACAGACTGCGGTCGAGGCTGTGTTCTTCTCGCAGGCGGTCCAGTAGGCGATCCGTCCGACCTCTTCGTAGCGGCCATTGTACTCCTGACCCGCGCAATCGTCCGTCTTCTCCGCGCAGGCACCTGCTGTGAAGACTCCATCCTCGATTGCTGCCTCGGTCTACTCTCCTCCTCCACTTGCACATTCTCCTCCTGCCCTCTCATCTGCGCCTCTTTCACATGCTCCACCAAATCCTTCGGCACCACCGCATGGATCCCCGTCATCATCTTCGCCATATTCGCAAAACTCTCATAGTTCTGCTGGATCAAGTGTCCTGCATCCGCATTCAACGCCGAGTCCGGATTCGGCTGGATCAGCAGACATGATATCGTGACCAGCACGTCCTTCAATGTGAGCTTGCTGTCCCAATCTCGCTTCAAGGTCTCCACGCAGACTCCGCCTGTTCGAGGTTCGACGTTCGGGTGGAAGAGAGGTGTGCGGAAGAATGCGGTCGGTGGTTGTTGTGGGTACGTGGGAGGGATATCGAGGTGAAGTTTGAACACTCCTGCGGAGAAGGGAGTGTGCATGGGACCGGCGAGGAGAACATCGAATTGAGTGAGGTCGTCGTTGGAGGAGGTGTAGGGTGAAAAGAAGTAGTTTGGTGGGAGACCTTCATTGTGAAGTGTGCTGTGGTCCGCGGCGAGGCGCCGGAGGGAACGCGAGTTCTGTACTGGGTGAGTATGAGTGTGCTGCATGCTGGATCTGGGAGTGTTTACCATGTTGATTGTTGATGCATGCAGCGTAAGATGTTTTCCGTATCTCTACTCGTATGCAAAGCTATGCGAAAGTATGCTCTGTATGATCCAAGTAGGAAGTATGCCGTCGGTAAGGTTGTCGGTGGTATAGGTGCGTAGGTGGTGGTGTGGAGTGAAGTGCACTGCTTCCCGTCTTTGTTTGTCAACGCTCGGCAGCTTTCCAACGAAGAAGCTCCGGTTGCGAAGCTCGCGTGTCTACGCGTGGCGTGCGTGGCGTCACTCTCGTGAAATCGAGGCCCAACTATGCCCATGGACACTCAAACGTTGCACTGGACATTCAAAGTGTTGCAGAATCATGGATTCATACACATATTAACTATTTACGTACTGTTTAATCACGAAGAAGCTGTTCGTCGTCCTGCAAGGAACTTCTGTCATTCTGTTTCTTCCCTCGGACATGCCCGGCTGTCCTTGTCTGTTTCCCATGTGTACGCCGGAACACAAGTTGCCAATCAACACCCGTCTGTACATTCCATTTACAAAGCATTCGCATCCTCCGAAAACTTGCTCAAGAATCCACCTTAATCTCTGGTGCTTGAGAGTTCTCCGATTTCGATACTTGTGCTGGAGCTGGTAGTACGATGGTCGGTACTGATTGCTGCTGCGGTTGCTCGGTCTCTTTCTTTCGTTCGGTACTCGTCTCCGCAGTGGCGCTTGTCACTGGCTTCGTACTCGACTCCGACTTGACACTGCTGTCCGGCTTCGCTGTGTTCTCCGCCTTCAGATTGCTCTCGGGCTTGGATGTGCTCTCCCTCTTTGGAATACTGCCCAACTCTGCTCCCTGTCCACTCTGACCTCTCTTGCGACTCGTCAAATGCGAGTGCCACGGCGCAGGCTTGTCATTGGCGGTCGTCGGTTTCGCATTGTTCGCATTGTCGGCGGAGTGATCAACGCTATCGACCATGCGCGCGAAAAGACCTCGCTTCTTCGCCGGAGGAGGCGCGGGTTTCGGATCATCAATGTTGACATCCTCGAATTTGTCCTCCTCTTGCGTTTGTGGGACTTGAAGCGGTCGGTGGAAGGAGTTCGAGGCGCGTGGTGGGGCGGTAAATGTGCGACTGTCTAGTGATGCGCGTGGTCGGCCCTCTGAAGGTGGGATGACGGGCGATCGCGCAGAGATATCCTGGACGCTGTGCGTCAGAGCTGATCCATGTTGCCGTTGCATTTGCAGGGACAAGGGTACTCACGAAGGATCTGCGATACGAGTCGAACGATTCTCTTGAGATGCTGAATTGATCATTCTCATTGAAGGCCGAGCGGCGCGGGATCGAGGAGGATGTCGTCGAGCGCGAAGATGTGGTTCCCCAGAAGCTCTTCTTCTCGGTCGAGGGCGAGGGAGGGAGATAGACGCCGGAGTCGTTGATTTCTACGCCATTGCGCGATCAGTGCGCTGCTCAAATCCAACCACGCGCATTGGATTCCTCACTCACCACTCAACTTGTACTCGGCCGGCTGTTCCTTGCTGCTGACATCGCCGCTGCTAGCATTCGTAACGGCAGACTCGGTGGTGTTCCGCGACACGGGTCGCGCATTCTCGTCTTGCTTTCGGAAAGGATTGCGAATAATCGGCATGGTGAAGATGGGAGTATGAGATGCGACGGTAGACTGTTTTTGAGTATGCGCTGCTCGCGTTGGTGTATATGCGGGGTACCGATTGACGATCACGGGTGGAGTCTCAATTTAGAGATTGGAGGTGATGTGGAGTATAGACGGGAGGTCGTTGGAGACAAAGTCAGAGTAGGCGCGTGGGAATGGAAGGAGAGAGAGAGAGAGAGAGAGAGCGCAAGTAGGAATACAAGGTATGAAGGCGCAATGGGATGTATGTACTACAGGTGACTGCATGAAACCACGGCTGGACGGCGAATGGAGATTCCGACTGGTCTTAGGTTCCATGTTCTCAAATCACACGACACCAGAGGTACGACGGGACTTTTGGTTGTGCATATTCAGCCCCGAGAGGACACGCGAGAATCAGCCTGTCGTCAGCGTGTTGGATAATTTAAGGTACCAGATTAGCACTCGACGATGATGAAGAATCCTTGTGTGTCTGTACCAACTTCCAAGCAGCCGCCGAGTCGCAAGAAGAAGAGCGGCAAGAGTCGTGGGATGGGATGAGATTGCGTCCGAAGTTCGTCGGCGGCGCTTCAGCGTTGAGAGTGATGATGTCGCCCAAGACCTGACCTGACCTCCAGGGCTGGGCTGGTCCGCTGGGCATCCGATGTCGTCCTTCTCTCGTACTCGCCTCGTATAGAAGAGACTATCAAGCAGCATGTCGCCGTACTGGCCAGTATCATCATCATGGGAAGCACGCGGACAGTCAGCACTTGCAAGTCTTCGCTTCGTCCATCTCGTTCAGCGCATCCGTCAAGATTGCTTTCTTCTTTGACAGAGCAGGGGGAGGGCAGCGGGACCGTTTGATTCAGTCTTGTCGTATCGTAGGTAGGTAGGCATGTTTGAGATGAAGTGAACTCGAAGGGAACGTCTTCTTCTCACCGGCAACAATTCATCCGCCAAGGGTTCCGTTCCACAAACTTGCCCTTCTCGGACGTCTCAGACCTGCGCCCCCAACGTCCAACCACACATGCACCCTTCCATTGAAACCAAGACAAGACATCCCAGCAATCGCATCTCAGTCAGCAAACATGGCTATGCCCCTATCCTTGCAAACCGAGGCCACGCCTCTGGATGTCTCCAAGAAACGCAAACACGATGAAATCGACCATCTCCTTCAAGAAGACCTACTTCCCACCACAGCCACAGAACAACCTCCAGCAAAACCTGCCATGGACGATCCTCCGAGTGACGATGCTCTACCTACTCGTCGAATCGAAGACAGCGACGAAGAAGGCGACGAGGATGAGAAGGAGTATTTCGAACACATTCTTGATCAATGTGAAGGCCAGCCCTACATTGATGGTGAGACGACGTTTTCTCCTCCCTAGTAAACTCAGCTAACTCTTTCACCAGACGGCGACATGGGACTCACAGATGCCGACATGAAAAGACTACGATCGCGCCTGCAGCAAATCGGGCCAGACAAGTTCTTCACGGAGGCTCTCGGGAACGACATGGATCCCAGAACTCTCGGTGTGGTCTTCGGAATTGACCCTTCCATGTTCATCGAGGAAGAAGACGAGGAGATCTTCCTTCGTCTTCTCGGTCATGCCATCTTCCGTGCATACTACAAACGGAAGAAGCTGCCGCAATACAACACCATCGACGATGTCGCCGCCCTCATCCAACGCAGCAACAAGATCATGGTCATCACCGGCGCCGGCATCTCCACCTCCCTAGGCATCCCTGACTTCCGCTCCAAACACACCGGCTTCTACTCCAAACTCGCCGATATAGGCTATTCAGAACCGGAAGAAGTCTTTGACATCCACAACTTCGACGAGGATCCTTCCATCTTCTACGGTCTGGCGGGTGACATCTTGCCGGACCATCAACGCATCTCGCCCACCCACGCCTTCATCCGATTACTACAAGACAACAACCGCCTACAAACGAACTTCACACAGAACATAGACAATCTGGAGGCTTTGGCGGGCATCGACCCCTCCCGCCTCATCCAATGCCACGGCTCCTTCGCCACGGCCAGCTGTCGCAAATGCAAACACCAAGTCCCCGGAACAGACATATATCCCGACATCCGCGCCAAACGCGTACCCATCTGTCAACGCTGCGTTCAAACCCTCCAAACCGCATCCCTCCAACCACCTCCTCGACCCGCCAAACGTGCCCGCTCCCGTCAATCCTCCGTTTCCGACAACGACTCCGACCAAGACGACGACATCCCTACACCCGGCGTTCTGAAACCCGACATCACCTTCTTCGGGGAAGCCCTCCCGGACGTCTTCTTCACCCGCTTCACCACCATCGACGCGCCCACCACGGACCTGGTCCTCATCCTTGGCACATCCTTGCAAGTCGCGCCCGTATCGGATATGCCAAACTTCCTCCCGCACGGCGTTCCGCATGTATACGTGAGTCGGGAGAGATTGCGGCATGTGGCGGTTGACGTGCAGCTGTTGGGCGACTGTGATGTTGTGGTGGGAGAGTTGTGTAAGAGGCTCGGGTGGAGTTTGGAGGGGATGGAGGGATTGGTTGCGACTGGGGAGAAGGCGGAAGGGGAGGTGGAGGTTGTGAAGAGGGTTGGGGAGGATGGGGTTGAGGAAGGGCATGTTTGGTGGGTGAGGAAGAAGGTGGTGGAGAATGCAAATGTTCAGGCGAAGGAAGGCGAGCAAGCGAAGGAGGGCTCATCAGAGTAGTATGCTGAGAGAGGACAGTTCAAAAGTACGAGAGAACGCAGGGATGGGATGTATGGGACGAGGAAGGGGCGCAAGAAGCGTCCGCGAGCGGGCACGGGTCGTCGAAGGAAACAAGTGAAGCAACTCTTCATGCAATGATGGAGCGCATGAATAATGATTGAACATGGGCATGAAAAGTCGCGAAAGCACTCAGCAAGCGTTTGAGTGAAGCGGTTTCCGACTTCCATTGATTGAGTGCAGCAGCAGCGTATCAAGTGCGCCTCCATAGCTTCTCACAAAGCATTTATTTGCTGTCAAAACCCCCGGCTGCACTCTCAGAGCTTTCCGGCATTCCTTCTCGCCTCTATGTCCTGTAGACCGCACATCAGACCTCCACACCCTCCAACCCCTTCAGCACTTCACGTCCAACCCCACCCTTCCCAACCACCATCTCCACGACCTCCCTCACGACTCCTCTCCCCACTCCACCCCTCGGCGGTCTCCAAACCGTAACCCCTGCATCCCTCTCCCGCAATTCCAACGCCTGCTTCGCCGAAAACCCACCTTCCGTCGAATTTGCTCCATTGGGTACACCCGCCGCCGTCAACCTGCTCGGAGGATCAACCATTCTCAACGCCACAAGATTCAACTTTCCATCCTTTCCTCCTTCTTCCGAGGAGCCGGATACCGACACTGCTAGCACGCCTTCCGCAACAGCGAGTTCGGAACTCGAAGGGTCGAAGAAGATGTTGGAGCCGACGGTCATGACGAGGAGGGTTACGGGTGGTTTTGAGGGAGAGGTGGGAGGGAAGAGGTGGGTGGAAGCTTCCCAGTCGTCGTTGAAGAGGGGGTCTTCGTCACGTTCGGAGATGAGGGAGGGGAGGCGGGTGGAGATGAGGGCGAGGTGGGTCGTGAGGGAGAGGAGAGGGAGAGGGTAGGATAGCGGTGGGGAGAGGAGAAGGATCTGGAGGGTATGTCAGTGGAATGTCTTGTCTGTGGGTGAGGAGAAGAAGAAGAACATACGTCAATGTAGAGTCTCCAGTGGAATCTCGAGTTGATCCATAACCGATCTTTGACGCTCCCGTCCGCGAGCAACGCTTCCGTCAACATGGCCGCGAGAAATACAGGTAGAGCATCGTCGTCTCGCATGCCGGGTATTTCGATATTAATTTCAAGCCATGAGTGTTGACCTTTGCCTTGACTCCTCCCTTCATCCTCATCATCCATATCGACATCGTTCAGCGCATCCTCCTTCTCGCCGTCTAGCGTGCCTCCTCTCTTCACACTCTTTTCCACTTCCGCCTTCACGCCCACAATGGCTTCTGTGCCATCTGCGAAACATACTCTTGCGCTGCCATTCGTGGAAGGGAGGATGTCTGTCTCGGCGACAAGCGGTCGGAAGTCGGTCGGTGATCGGCCATCGGGTCGTATGGGTGGATTTTGTAAGAGAGATGTGTGCAGGTAGGAGAGCTCAGCGGGAGAGAGCGGGATGTTGGTGAAGGGTGCCATTGTAGTGGTGACGAAATGGTTGCGGCGAGGATCGTCTTCTGAGGTCGCCCCGATTATTGTTGGCTCATGCCGGTATTCTTCTTGGTATGGCGAGTCGTGTGCGAGAGTCTTTCCAGTCGTCGATGTGTGAGATGATGTTGCAGGCGGTGCTCCAACGAAGTTCAATTTGGTGGACTTGAAAGTTTCGAATTTGGAGCTGAAGCTTTGAGAAGACGCGTTTGGAGAGGTGACGTTGTCGCGCACATTTTGAGGAGCTGCAGGTGAGATATAGTAGAGCTGCTACACATGCTGTAGTCGATAGACATAAGAGACACTTTTGTTGCATGGAACCGTGAGTAGCACGAAGAAGTCTGATAGCCTGCCACAATCCCCTTTCGTCACATCAAAGGCAAACTCGCAAGTGGATCATCTACATTCAATACATCTAGACACCGATTCCGATGTCCGACAGGAACCAGACAACAGCACGAGACAAACGAGACGGGAGTGAGTGATAAGATACCAAACAGCTCAGCAGCGAGTGTGTGTAATACCAAATATAAGAGCTAACGAAAGTCTTCCTTCTGAAAAGACAACACAAGGGTATAAAGCCAGCTTTCCTCCTTTTCCCTTCCCGCTCGCTGTTTCCTGCGAGCCAACAAATGAACCCCCTTTCCTGGGGAATGAATGATAAGGAAACGGACTTTTCCATCTGCTCGGAACGCGTCGACTGCGAAAGAAGTGCAAAGCAAAAAATTGTACATTATCCTCTTTCCACGCCAAGGGTGGACGTGGCCGTGGTGATGATAGTCTTCGTACGCTCGCGCTCTTCCTGTATCCCCACCACTCCTTTCCTCCTCCTCCTTTCTCCTCATCCCAAACACGCCGGAGAGAGACATGCGTATGTTGAGAGAATTATAACAGTAATGTACCAGGCCCTGCCGGTGTGGTTGGAGAGGATGATAGTGAACATGAATTAATATGCCGGCCGGCCGGTGATTGGGTGGATGTGCCCTCCTCCTTTTCCCATGCGCCGGTGCAAATGCAGGTGTAGCGCTGTGGCTGACTGGACAAAGGAAATGTATCGATACGAAATGGTTCGAGCTTGCTCTCTCTCAACGCTCAGAAGATGATGCGGGTGCAAGCAAGTGACGACAGCTCATTGATAGGCGCGCTGAGTAGCGAAGATGCTCGCTGCTGCGGCGGCGGCCCAATCGTTCTCGTCGTATGGCGGTGTTGGCCATTGAGGATTGATTTTGCTGTTGGATGGTTGCCGGCGAGGTGGAATCTCCACAGCTTTGGTAGGCGCTGGACCTTGCGTGACGTAGTCCAAAGACATCTGGTCTTTGGAGTGAGATGGTGTGAGATAAGGTGCGGTATAGACGGTGACGGGCTCCGAGATGACATGTGGTAATGGTGGGCGGGAGAGTTGCTCGTTGTCGAGACGCCGTGCGGCGAGATGCGCTGAGGTCATGACTTCGTCGAGAAGTTCCTCTTCTTCGTCGGGAGTCTCGTATCGGCTGCTCGTGGCGTGCTTCAGTGCTCGTCGTGGTATACGGTGGTTGGGTTGCGTCTTGTCGTCTACGCCGTGAGGAAGCGAGTGGTGACGCTTCAATGATGGGTTGCTCACTACGCGGTTCGTAGGCTTCCTAGCTTGTTGAGTCGCGTTCGCGGCGGCATCCAGGCTGTATCGTACACTTTGCAGTGCACGATCCAGCTCAGCGAAATTGGGGTCTGATGACGGATCGGCTGCGGCAGACGCGATCGAGTGGGTGTCGAAGGTGGTTTGTTTGTTAGCAGCCCAAGGAACGCACCCAGCGCTGGTTTCCATAGCATCCATTGAAGGTGTGATGACACCTGAGTTGCGGCCGGAAAGTCTTCTCGCCCTCTTGCGCAGATGAGAGAAGAAGCTTTCTCTTTGGCTGCCAGTCGGTGACTTGAGAGCGCTTGCGCCAACCAGAGCACGCTCAGCTTCCTGCCGGTGAATTTCGGCGTAGTGATTGCCCTGTGAGTTGACTGATAATTGTCGGCCAATCTTCTTGCTGGGGCTGACCTCTTGAGGTGCTTGATCGGTATGTCTGGCATTTGCGTGGGCAGTGATGGCATCAGGAAGAGGCGAAATCGGTCGAATGGAAGGCAGTATAGGCATCGGTGCCGCGTTGGCATTTCCATGAGCCCATGTTGCACGCTTGGCAGCCATTGGCTTGACTTTCGGTGCCGGCGACGACTCCATCGGATCTGGCAATTGTTGTGTCGCCAGTGGCTCTGAATTGTGTTGAGGAACCGCAGGAGGTGCGGCATCGCGAGGACCCAGCGACTTCCTGAACCAGGAGGCGGTCTTGGTAGGTAGATCCGAGTCGTGCCTGACCGATGCCCGGGATTGGGCGCGAGAGCTGGACTTTGGTGCCAGAGGATCAAGCGCGTTCTGGAAGTACTCGTGCTCCAATGCCTGCCTTGAAGTAGGGCGGACCTTCGGGTCCCACATCAAACACCAAGTGATGAAATTTGCCAAACTTGCAGGCCATTGAGGAGATGGCAGAACAGTCTCCAGAGAATGAGGAGCCATCTTCGGGAAAGAAAAGCCCAACTTCTGAGCGAGCTTGATGCCCTCCTTCCATTCTCCACCGCCCACCTTCTGGCCATGCTTGTTCACCCAGGCGCCTGGACTGCCCATCACTTCGCACACTCGCCAGACTTGGTCCACCTCGTTTCCTCCCGGGAAGAGCGGCTTGAGCGTAGCAATTTCCACTGCCATTGCACCAATGGCCCAGATATCGACCGGAGCGGAATACTCGCCCGCTCGGAGGAGAACTTCGGGAGCTCTGTACCACCGTGTCGAAACGTATGTAGTGTAAGGGACTCGCGAATGCGTCTCTCGTGCCAGACCAAAGTCGGCGATTTTGATCGTGTATGCAGGAGGCGTTGACGGAGGCGTGACCAGTGATGAGTATCGCTTGAACGCGCTGCCTATGTCGTGTGCTGATGTGGATACGAGGATGTTCTCGGGTTTGATATCGCGGTGAAAGAAGCTGTGGTCGTGGATGTGCTCCAGGCCTTCGAGAATCTGAAAGAGGATGCTCTTGACACTGGACTCGTCCAAAGGCTTGTGGTCACGAGCCTTCATCAATTGGTAGAGGTTGCCGTCCATGTGCTCCATCGCGATGTGCAGCTTCTTGCTGAGCGGATCGAGGAAAATGTCATATGCAGGTACCAGGTGCGGATGGCTCGGAAGAGTCTTGAGGAAGATGACCTCGCGTAATTCCATACATTGCGCGAAGCTCTCAAAAGTCTTCTTCATCGTCTTGATGGCAACCTAGAGAAGAGATGTCAGGTATACTGCCACTCGATCAGCACACTCCAGGAGACTTACCAATGTGTTCCGTCGAACGAGGTGAGCGCCCGCGCTTCTCGTCCTTCCAAGCGTGACACTGCCGAAGCTGCCATCTCCAATGTCCTTGATGATCTCAAACTTGTCCTCGAGGCACACGGCAGCAGAGTGCGAACCGCTGGACCAGCCGCGGTATGACATGTTCTCATACGCGACGGTCATGATGGCGCGAATAGCTTCAATGGTGAAAGAAGCTTGACGGGGAGGTCGTGTGAGTACTATCGACGCATGGAGCTGCAGGTGATGTGGCAGGATCTGAGGAAGCGTTAGTCGGGCCATGGAGGAGCATTGGTGGTGATTGTTCATGTGAGGAGTGAGGCGGACGTACGTGAGTACCAAGGAGAACTCGTCGAGACGTTTCGCCGAGTGGGAGGATAATGGTACGGAGCGTTCAAGTGGTCGCCGTCGGGAGCCAGTGGATTAGGTATTAACGTGTGGTCGGTAGAATGTCGACGGTCGGTGGAATATGGATAAGGATGGTGTGAGGAAGGAGCGTCAGGGTCCGGATGGTTCAAGCGTCGAGGTGGGATGTAAAAGGAATGTGGACGACGATGACCTGGGAAACTCTTTGGTGTCGACGTGAGATTCGACAAGACAAGCCCAGAGAGATGGGAGCACCACCACACTGCACCAAGGGGACGGTAGGCGGAACGGAACAGCCAGCCGAAAAAGTGAGAGTTTTGTCTAGCAGGAGATCGCAAGAGACCAGTGCCGCTAGCTCTGGTAGTGGCGTTGATGGGGGCTTAGGCCGGTGGGTCCGCTGTCTGGCACAGTGATGAGATGAATCTGTTGGCAAAAGGAGATTCGTTGTGATCGACAATGCGCGGAGGTGTGATTCTGGAGCGTGGATCGGGACGATGCGATGCGGCGCGATGAGGTGTAGTCGTCGAGGTCGAGGTCGCGGGAGTCTGATGTGAAGAAAGTCGTGTGCTGGAGGAATCTTCACAGGTCCAGTTGTCCTCGTTGACAATGATCCGACGCGCACTACTCGATGCGAGCTAGCAGTGACAGATGACAGCGGGCGACGAGGATGAGAGACAGGGCGTCCGTGTGTTGTCTCTGGCATTAAAGCGGAGAAATTGGGCGGAAAATGAGTGACAGGGACGCAAAGGGCGAGATGTTGATGAGGGCCGTGATGATGAGGCGAGACGAGACTAGGGTTCTGCCGGTGTCAAAACGTGCGCGCACAGAGGGACCCGGTCGGGGAATCATTAACGGTGAGAGGGGTGGTGGGAAGGATGTCAGGTTGCGAGGGACAGTGCAACGGACGTGATTTTCAGGGTGCAAAACAGTCGACGACGTGGACAGACTTGGCTGCTGATGAGGTGGGATCACTGAACGAACGCGAGGGAACGAGCGAAACACTGCAAATGGGCTGTCCCCTGCACGCTGCAACGCTTGCGATTCGTACACCACCCTACTAGGTTGACAAGACAAGAATTACGATGCGGCCAGTGACGTGAGACGCGGACGAAGAGACTGCCGAGTGCCCAAAGCGCTGGCTGCGAGTGATGAAGACGCCGATTCGTCCACCGGGGAAGTGAAGGGCACAGCAATTTGGTGATGGTGAAGAACAGTCCGAGAACAACAGCATCAAGCAAAGCAGGACATGAGACGACGACGCAGACATGGCGGTACACACTCCGAACAAGCAGCACAGAGAAAGCGCCGTGTTTGGGGTGCTGAATCAGAATCCGAATCATAATGGTAATGTTGGCGGTGCTGGCAAGGGGGACCTTGAACTCTGCCCGAAAGGGTTTCTCTTTCCACGCGATAGTCTCAGACTCTATTCGCAATACTGATTTTCAATCGCGTTCGAGTCGCGTCGTCTCCACGAGGACCCGCCCTGCTCACCATCAAATTTCCCTTCAAATTGCTGTCTCTACCGTGATGGAGGCTAGAAACACCCGACGCGGCCACGAGTGCAACCCAGCATCTCGGATCAGGGCGGCGCACGCACTGCAGGGAGCAAGAATAGACATCGCTGCTTCCATGTTACCTTACCGTCGCCACGACATTGTGCTTGCACAGCATGACGACCTCGACTCCACCGCCACGGTTCGCCAGCAGTGCTCTCGAGAGGCGAGATGAAGTATCGACGCCCTTCTGCTAGAGAATTTCGTTCACCTCCTCGAGAGTTTTCTTCCGAAGGCTCCCCGTGCGGCCGTGCCATCGGGACCTTGCAGGCTTGCACGCACTCTATTCGCTAGCATGCGCCGGCCCCTGAGCCGGACGAAATCTGATTCGCGCAAAGACCAGATTATTTTGTGCATGCTTTTTGTGCGTCCAGCACTTGATTATTATTCCGAACGAGGACCACGTCGGCGTCGGGCTGTGCTTGGCTTTCGTCCATTCATCCAGTGAGAGAGATTATTTCCATCCAGGCGACAACATCTCACGCCCTCCTCCGTGTCGTTTCCAACGATCCAATTCCAGATACGACAGAGGTACATGCACTCCGGCCCGTGGATCAACGACTGCCGCTGCCACTAGCAGTGGTTCATCCTGCAAGACAAGTTAGACAACAACCACGGCAGAAGCATGCACGATTGGTGTGATGAATGGACGATCGCGACAAAAACTCTGGGACAGCGGATTTGGGCAGCCGAACAGATCAGCATTGCGCTGATGACTGCACCGTTTTGCGTGCCAATCTTGACTGCACCTCTCCTCTGCGCCGCTGCTCGCTTCTCCTGCAGTATACTTTATGCACGAGCGATCGCGGTCTTGTTCAGATGACAGATCGCAGTCTTGATCGATGCCGTCGGACTTCCTGTCTGCATACTGCAGGGCAAGCACGAATCGCTCGTCTGCCATCGCAGGTTCGCAGCATGTCGTGCATCACCGTTTTTGATCGTCGCAGGCTCGTTGTGCTGTACTTGACCGCGTAGCAAACCGTGCGGTACGTTACCAAAGCTGCTGTTGTGAAGTGTCTGTCCTCCCATTGGCAAGCGTACCTGCTAAGACACGATACGTGCATACACTCTTTGCATGCCCGGCCAAGTCATCTGTGCATGCTATCAGCATGCGCTGCTACGCTATCAGTACGTATTCGGAGACGTCCTCCTGGGTCATCAATATCTTTCCATTCTGCATCGCATTATTTCACATCCTGTGTAACACGATCTAGATCCGGACAGATCTGGAATACATGTCATCATCCGTATATGCAACCAACCGAGTCACGGCCAAGCCCCAACGCATCGTTCTCAAAGTACGATCTTGACTCGGCAGTCAAGATCAACCACTGGCGCCATCGAGAACGTACGGCTGGTCGGGAGGTGAGTCGCGGAGTACGGCCAGGGAAAGATGACAGTTGTGGATGAAATCAGGTGTCCAAGAGTAGAACTTTCGGATTTGATGGACGAAGGCGAACGCGAAGTCGACGCGCAGGCTCCCCAGAGTCCTGAAACGCTCCTTCCTGGTTGCGTCTCCGCACACATGGACGCGGACCGCACGTGGACGGAAAAGCACTGGTGCTGCCACATTCCGCTAGAGGAGAGACCTCACCTGTATCCTGCCTTGAACAACTGACTTGAATATCTGGCATGGTCCTCCGGCCCGGAATGTCAAAGAGTTTCAAACAACCATACAACACTGCATCGATGCTGAATCGTCTCGTCTCACATGAAGAAAGATTCCCAGGATGTCCCAGCTTGACATTGTGATACCCCTCAATGCCCCACAGAGGAGGTGCGTGGCTGGAAACACTGCGAAGGCATACCTTGCGAGGAATCGTCCGTGTTGAAACAGAGCACCGCAGAGGCACGACGGGACTGAGTTCCGATTTGCCAGACCAGAGTGAGCACGTTTTGGTCAGAAAGATGGCACGGCCTTTCGCCGGTACAGCCCACGGAGCAGGACATGCTCAAAGCAATGTCAGGTTTACGGTAGCTGAACAACCAGAAAGCGTGTCCACAATTATTTGGCCAACACGGCGGAGCACAGGTTTCCGTAGCAGGACGTCTCACTACGTGGGCATGTGAGTTGCTAGAACGTCTAATTATTAGGTGTGCAAATAGCTGTACTAGGACGTCCCAATTTGGTGCGCAGGTCAGCTACCGGCTTTCATTGATCACAGCCTTCGCCAGCGTCCTTTCGCCGTCATGGCGCGGTCTATTATGGTGATCCCTCAAGAATGAACAAGGCGATGAGCTTGGTGATGAACGGCCAGGTCGTTCAACAACTATCTGTATTTCCCTCATTTACTTGACTTTCTAATATGTGTTCGTGATCGTATAGACAACTCCATCTCCTCACCATCCACCACCCGCAGCATGGGCCAGAGCGTTAACCCGATCGACATCTGCGCCAGGCTTGTCTTTGCCGACATCACTCTCCACGACCCTGTACGTAGTTCGCAGTAGCGTCTCCAGTCCCACGCCTGTGATCTCCGCCCAATGCGCCAGAACCCTCCTCACGGTGCGTCGATCAATCCCATCAATCACATCCATGGTCGAAGAAGGCTGCACTTCCCCTGAGCCCGAAGACAGGACCGAGTCTCGCGCCGGCGAAGTCCCTCCCATCTCCACGTCCCGATCATCTGGTGAACCTCCCTGCTGCTGTTCCCGGCACTCTGGTCCCTCGTCATCTTCCCCTGATTCACCACTCCAGTACGCCTCGTCCACCATCGCCAACCACTCCTTCTGCGCAGGCAATACAACCTGATCCGCACTGCCATTCACAATCCCTGTCCCACCAACCTGTCTCAACGTCGCCACATCTCCCACCTTGATCTGTCCACCTCCGTTCGTACAACCCCCTGGACACGCCATGACCTCAACATAAGCGTAGTCCGCGCCATTACCACTAGCAGCGGCACTAGCAGGACTCCCTGTCGTCCCAGCAGCCGATCGCCGGACAACACCCGGTTTCCGCGAGGCCCCAGGCATACGGCTCGCCTTCGGCGGTTTCAGACGCCGGACGAGGTTCTGGATATTGCGGAAGCCATAATACCTGGCGGCGCGGAAGACGGTCTCGCCACTGGTGGGATCGACGAGGGTGTACTCGGCCACATCGCTGTTGCGCCCGCGGTGGGCCTGGATTTCGGATCCAGGGTGGCGGGCTTGCTGGGTTTTGAGGATGTGGTGCAGGTATCCGCCGCTGGTACCGATGGAGGCTGTGATTCCCTCCTCTCGTTTCCGCTTCTGTCCGCGTGGCGATCGGAATAGATAGTCGTTCATGACGATGTCGGGGAAAGCGGGTGTGAACTCCCTGGCAACCGGTGATTTTGGGAGCGCAGGGAAGCTGATATCGCGACTCTCTGCTAGCATCAGGAGTTCGCGAGCGGTAATCACGCAGTCGACGTCTCGAACCGAGTCTCCGTCTTGGCCGTGCCAGGAATGGGAAGTGAGTTCGCCTCGAGACGCCTCCAGCTTCTTATCGAAGCACGGCATGACGGCCAAGTGCCAGACGTTCTGCGGTGCAATTCCGAATTTTTTGGCCAGAACTGACTTTACCATCACTCCCGTCAATGCTTGAGGTGACTTGAGCTTGCTCAGATGCGGCAAGATATGAGGATGTGTCTTCTCTGCGTAGCATATCCATCCTGGGCACGCTGATGTGATAACGGGTTTCTTCTGTCCTTCTGCGAGTGTCACCAGTGATTCCTCGACCTCATCGGCTGCAGCGACCAAGCTCGCCTCGCGCATCGCATTCGTGTCCAGCACCCACGCGAATCCAGACCCATTTTGCCCTCCGCTTTTCACTCCCAGCGGTCCACACAACAACTGACTGATCATGTGCCCTGCCTCTCGCTCCGTGACATTGTAGGTCGCCGCCAAACTGGCTCTTGCTTGCGGCGAAACGCTTGCAACAAATATCTTCCCTTCTTCCTGCTGGCTCGTGCCTTCCAGCGTCACTGTGCCATCTTCTTGCGCAGGTATACTCAACTCCTTATAGCGATCCAACGTATCCAGAACTTCTCCGTGGCTCTGTAGCGAGACCAGTACAGCCTCCGCGCTTGTAACACATCCCGAGCAGGCCAGGCAGTCGGTCAAGGAGATCTGCGCCGGCGGCGCAACAGTGTTGGCATTCACCTTCTCCTCCGTAGTTACCTCGTATGCACCCGAGTCCTCCGGAGGTTGCTGCTTGGGTAGAGTCTCGACCGGCTTAATGCACGCGACACCGGGATTGATGAAGTCATTCAGATCGTCGGCGGAGAGGATGGCGGACATGGCTGCGTCGAGAATCAAGAACCTCTGCTGGGACACATGTGTATGTTGAAGAGCGAAACGACGTTCAACTCTTCAAGGAAGAAGTGGATGGATGTCTGTGACGGTGGCCAATCATGAATTCATTATTATCTACGAGTTGTCTGACAAACCAGAAGACCGCTGCCCGCCGAGAATCGGACCCCGCGGAAAAAGCTCAGTCACATGCACCACTGCACTCTCGAGACATCTCCGCTGAACTTCACCAGTCTTGAATCAAAGGCCATTCACCGACTTGGACAACCACAACATCCATCAAAACAACATATCCCCTCACCGGCCTACCGACAACTCCTCACCACCGCAATCATGTCGCGCGAAGCCTACACCCCACCAGCTCTCACCTCCGACGCCATCACCATCGGCTCAGGCGCACAACAAGCACCGCAAGGCAGTTTCGCCATCACAGGCGCGGGAAGTTTCGAGGACACCTCCAAGCCAGTGCACTACCTGTGCGGCGACTGTGACACGAAAGTCTCTCTGAAAAAGGGCGACCCGATTCGATGCAAGGAGTGCGGATATCGTGTGCTGTACAAGGAGAGGACGAATCGGTAGGTTTTACTCGTCTGCTAAAGCGATCGGCTCGACGTCATGCGAGATGAATCATGCTAATTACTAAATGCAGGATGATTCAATTTGAAGCTCGTTGAAGGGGATGCTGGAGACATGGATGCATTGGCGGGAAGGGCAGGAAGAAAATTGAAAAGAAGAGGCTGCATGCTTCGCGGACTGCGAAGCTGGTGAACAGAACGGCGGGACGACGATTGACACGGTTAGCGAGGGCGTTCCTGGGATTGCGATCAAAGATGAGAGTAAAATTGGAATTGAGACCGAGTAAGGTTCAGCAACACGGCCTTGCAACACAGAAATTCCAAAAGACTGTGAATTCGATTCAGTATTCGGCACGATTTGCAGGATGTTCCACTTGCAGGCAGCTTAGCAGGACACACAGTTGGGCGTACGTGCAGGCATGCAAGCAAACTACCTCGACGCTTGAATGGCCGTATAGGTAAACTAGCATCAACGTCTTGTTAGCATGAAGGGTACCTCAGTGGGACGCCTTGTCAGCCGCACGGGTATTTAGCAGGACGTTTTGGTAGGCGTGCAGATAAGGCCTTTCACATTACACAGAAACCGACTGTGCAAAAGACATCTACATGCTCGTGTCACAGCGTCCACGAGAGAGCTACCAATCGCTGCCGTAAAAGGCCCCAAGTGCAGGCTCTCCATTTAGGGCAGAGGGCTGCCAGACGCAGCTGAAATTGCCCAAACTCAAGAAGGCAGAGTCCTTGAACAAGAAGCATGCTCGGAGCATTGGCAAGTCCAGAGTCGGCCTATGTAGGCTCGCTTCTCCTGACGTGGCCGTCGCTCAATTCGGCTCCATCTTTGCCTTCGACCACCTTCTCTCGCTCGCTCGGCCGTCTACATTTCATTACACATGCCGCCGTAAAGGTTGACTCCATTATTCCGCTCAACCATGCAATGCAAACGCCACCGAAAGCGCTGATTGAAGCAGGATGAGCAGTCTAGCTGCCTCTGAAAGCGTCGAAGCGCTTGTACGTATAGCCGATGAACGGCAGGCTGAGCGTCGAGTCATCGCCGCCAAGGGCGTCCGTCTGCGCGCGGAGCTGAGCAGAGTTGTCGACTTGAGGGATTTCGTCGATTGGGAAGTACTGTGTATCGACATTGCTCTGGAGCTTGGGCTCGAACGGAGCGCGGATCTTGCGGAGACCATCCCAATTGACGCCGTGGAAGAACGGGTGGTTCTTCAGCTCTTGAGCTCCACTAACACGTCCGAGGCGGTTGGCAGGGTCGCAGATGAGACTACAGACTGTCAGTGCATGAAACCGGTCTCGGCATTTTGATAGATACTCACCTTCGGATGAAGTGCTCGGCCTCGGGTCCCAGCTGCTGGTCTGCAGGAAAGTTGAGATGGCGAGGCCAATCAACGATCTTCCTGTATGTATCATGAGGCTCCTCCGCACAGAATGGCGGCCATCCGATCAAACACTCGAACATGATGGTTCCCACACTCCACCAATCGCAGCCAAAGTCGTAGCCCTTTCCGCTGAAGATTTCTGGCGCGATATAATCCGGCGTTCCTACAGTCGAGTACGCCAATTGACGTCGAGACTTTCTCCAAGTGTTGACCTGGGCTCGATTCGATACGGTGAGCTGGATTTGGTCGAGAGAAACACTGTTGCGGTTCTGCGAGACCGACTTGGATTTTGTCTGGGACATGAGTTGTTGGTAGTAGGATGCCGAATGCTCCTTGGAAAAGCCAGTGCTGAGACCGAAATCGGTGAGCTTGATATGCCCGCCGCGGTCAAGTAGGATGTTGTCGGGTTTGATGTCACGATGGATGAAGCCTAGCTTGTGAACTGCCTCGATAGCCAGAGTGATCTCTGCCATGTAGAAGCGGGTGATATCTTCCGAGAAGATCTCGTACTTGATGAGCATCGTCATGAGATCACCACCGGGAAGGAACTCCATCAGCATGTAGAGGAATGTGTTGTCCTGGAAAGATGTGTGTAGCTTCACCAACCACGGGCTGTCGGCGTTTGCCAGAATGTCACGCTCTGCTCGTACATGGGCCAGTTGGTCTTTCTTGTGCTGTTCGGCGTCAGTAACAGGCCGTCTCCCAGTCTCTGGTGCTTTAGCATACCATTTCTTGCTTGATCAATGATTTCAACGCATAGATCTTGCCGTCGTTTTTCCTCTGCACCAGTCTGACTTCACCAAAGGCACCCTTGCCAATGATTTTGAGAGTGTTGTAGTTTTGCGGCTTCTCATGAGTACGCAGGAATCTCAGAAAGTTGGCCTCGGACCGACGCATGCTGTTCTGCTTGCTTGCTTTGCGGGAGTCGGATAGCTGTGCGTCGCTCATGATAGCATCAAGTTCCTTGCAGCTGTGGGAGATGTTAGTGCTTTGACCTGTCGAAATTGTCCTGGGGCACGGTCGTACCGTTCATTGCGTGCACGCGCCCTCTCCACATTCTCCTTGAAGAACTCCTGCGTGAGCATCTTCTGCAGCTTCACACGGTCCACAATTGAGCTCGAATACTTCTCCGGATTCTTCACGGGCGGCTCGTCGTCATAAGTAGCATTCTGCTGTGGCACTGGCGGCGCAGGTGCACTCAGGTAGCTGTTGTACTGTGCCTGGCCAGTCGCCCCGGCCGTACGCGGCCGTCCAGAGATCGCTGGCGATGGCTGTCTTCCGTACGGACTGCCTGAGCGAGGTGTGTTTCCGCCCAGGTTCTGATGCTGGAATTGATGGGCAAGACCGTTGGTCACATCGTTGAAACCTGGACCAGGTGATCTTGGGTAGCCAGGAGCCGGAGAATTTGTGTTACTGTACGGCTGCTGCGGCTGCTGCTGCTGCTGGAAGCCATTTTGATTGTTGTAGAAGTATCCCTGGCTATTGATCCCACTTGTCTGTTGTGTGCCCCATACCTCTTGCTGGCCCTGAGAGTTTGGGAATGGCTGTGGGAATGTCGAGGGAGTGGTCGGGAAGGCACGACCTGATTCGGCGGCGTAGTTTGGAGCGTTATTGTAGCCAAAGTTGAGCTGGAGACGGTTCGGATTGCGGTTGTCGGGCTGCTGTTGTTGGTTCTGCTGGTTCTGCTGGTCCTGCTGCTGGCGTTGCTGTTGGTTGTACGCCATTCTGAACTGGATCGGTGAGTTAGTTCATGCTCGGAGCGGAACAGGGGCGTACGGAGGCTTTAATCACCTGGGAATGCTGCGCCGCTGAGAAACAAAGACAAGATGACCGGTCCAGGAGGTCGTCAAACGCTGGAAGCTGTGCTTGGCAATGTTTGAACCTCAAGGGGTCGAGCGAGCCGGTGGATCGAGGCGGTGGAGAGCTTGCCGGGGTAGGAAGGAGGCCCTTGGAGGGGTCGAATTCCAGGGTCAATAGAAGATCCCGATAGCGTGAGAGCGAGGCAAGGAGGAACGAGTCCAGAACAGAGCCTTTATGGCAAGCTGACGAGTAGAGCAAAAGCACGGAGAAAATTGTCGATCGAAAAAGGCAAAGCAGCTCCCCAAACGTGCATGAGGTACTATCTCAAACGGGTGCAGGTACTGCTCCAAATCCGACGTGTCAAAGGGGAAGCGCGAGTCGCCTTTTCTAGTTCTAGCCTGAGGCACCAGATGGTCTACTCAGTACTGAGACCTCACCTCTCACCTGTGATACATCGCGTGGGATCCGTCGCATGGCGCTGCTCGTGCGTGTTATGCGTACATTCCTTGTGCCGCAATCACGACCAGTCTCGATGCTGTCCTACACTGACGCCCGTCAAACCGGATACGGCGCGTGATGCTTAGCTTGCCAACACATCTTTCGAGACTCACTAATGAAACTGGCAGCAGAGTCACGGGACATGTTCACGGTTGGAGATGAGGTCCGGTCCCATATGCCTTGCGTTTGCATCACAAAGTCAAACATCTCTCGCAGATCGCGCAGTACACAAATATGTGGATTCCAGAGTCAAACGAATCCGCAGTCCATTCGCGATGGGAAAAAAAAATCCACAGCTATTGATGAAGCAGCAAGCATGTCTTGTGGACATCCAAAAAGAGAAGGCGAAAAGCAGCAAGTACTGCCCATTCCGTCAACGTATAACTCGTGCAGCTCCATGGATCTGGCGGCATCCCAACCGCCAGGACTGCAAATGAAGCGCTGAAATGCCCCCAAGTCCTGCTCTCGAGGATCCAGGCAACGAGTCACCGTCAGACCGCAAGTTGCTGGGAGATCAACAATGCGAGATTCGCATTTTCAAGATTCCGACTCAACACCTCTGTCAGCTTCCGGGAGAACTCTGGATTCTTCTTGATCTCGGCCACGATTCCCTCGACGGCTCCAGCTTCGCTCTCGGGCCCGCTGAAATTTGAAGACGCCTGGTCGCAATTGACCTGGTAAGGTACCTCCAGCACGAAACCCGGGCTTGATTCGAGCTTCATGATCTTCGTGCGGCCTAGCTGACCGGCCTCGCTCGGGAGTGGAGACCGACTCGACCATGACCAGTCCGAATGGCACTTTTTGATATGCTGTCTGAGATGGTCCTTTCGCTTGAAGGACTTTTCCTGGGCCTTCTCACTCCTACACGGAATACACATGTACTCTTTGCTGCTATGTGCTTTTCGATGCCGAGCCAATAGGTCCTGTCTCCCATACCTGCGATCGCAGCCAGGAACGGTGCACACAAAACACCTGTGCCCAGAGTCCTTCGCGTGTTTCTCCAAGGCAAGCATGCTGCCGCAGACCGCCTCGCATGATGCACACTTCTGCCCAGAGGAGCTGGAGTCTCTTGAATCCGGGCCCTTACACACCGGCTTCACGTCCTTATTCATTGACGCACCCGGAACTGAGTCCTCTATGCACCAGAGTTCGGAAGGACCGCGGCAAGACCAGAAATCCGTGGCACGACTTGTAGACCTCGGGACTGCATCCGGGTTGTCTGCGCAAAGGGCTTAGTAGCCTTTCGAGGATCATCGAGTCGAGCATGAAATACGCACAAGGTTCCCATGATCCTTGCACCAACTGATAAGACTCCTCTGCTCCAGGAAGTTGCCAGAAGCCATCCAACATTGGATCGTCGAACAGAGCAGAGGCTTCGATGTCTGCGAAATGGGATGGTGAGACGACTGCACTCATCAAGTCAGCTTCTGCCATGGCAGAGAGAGAGATACATCGGGACACGGGGAAAGGTGGGCGGCCAGCTCCTGGCACCCGCCATTTATATATTCGACTATACACATGTGACGGACTCCTTCGCCCTCGACTTATGGCCGCTAGGCGCCGGTATTGACCTGGTACGTACCGTACTGCTGCGCTGATTGTGCCTTGCATGCTAGCCATCTCCGGGAGGACCCAACAAGCTACCCGAGCTACACTACACCCCCACCCGCCACGACTGAGCACGTTATGCAACATCACTTTGCCCTTTGCCCTCTCCGCATTATATACAGAGCGATATTCACAGCTGTTCTACAATCAACTAGGAACACTGCTGATTTCTTCAAACTTGCCATCTGCGTTCTCGGGAACTCTACGAGGTCTGAGCAATATTCACTTGAAGAGGCCGCCTGCTCGGCATTGACTTGACCGGTCCACTTCAGCCTGATCGTGGTGTCTGCTCTACAGCGCAGGTAGACACACCTTCCCACTGGACTGAGCATGACCGTTCCACATGATCCTCCATAGGACGCCGCCCTTCCCCGTGCCAATGGCTCCACAATGCAGGACACCCTCAACACCATACAGCTGACCAGTGTCGCAGGCCCGGACCAGCAATGACGAACATGTCCACTTCGCTTCGAGCCTCGACGTCAGCTCCCTTCGTCCGGTGCAGACGACCACCTTTGCATTAGCTCCAGAGGCCGCCCGTCGGATAACGAAGCGTTCCTTCCCGCAGGTCCACGAGCAATTCGGTGGCCTTGAAAGCTACGTCAACTGTTCGCACATACGCCAGTAGCTACCTCTACATCCACGTACCCCATGGCGAAACCTGCCCTATTGGCCGCTCAGGTGGGTGACGAGCTCTGCTCGAGCGTGTACGGTCAGAAAACTTGGAAGAGCCTGACGAAAAGAGGTAATGAGCGCGGCTCACGCGCGTGACAAACGGAAGGTGTGCTGGTCCTGGACAGCTTGATGGTCGTTCATGCGGCCAGTCATGCCGTTCGAGCCCACGATTTGTCAGCGCTCGCATATTGACCAGCATTCAGACATCCCACGGATTTGGGGTCTCTCGAGGCCAGGGACGAGAAAGCATTGGGATGCCCAATGGTCAATGGCACACGAGCCTGTTCATCCTGCAACAAGGCGGCTTTGGGAACGCATTGTCGAATCTCGCGGGCCCGCTCGCTCAAATGACCCTCGGGTGGAGCTCGTCAAGACACGGAGGGCGAACACCAGAGGCCTCTGCGACCTGCGGCCCCTCAAGCACCTGCCCCGCTACTTCCACAACCTGGTTTCTCTTTGCTATCCTCACTCATCTCTCATCCTGCCATTCTTTCAGCATATCTAAAAAGAGATACACATCGGTGAAACGTAGACGCAGGCCTCGCAAATATTGCCAGCAGCACTACAAGCCCATTCAGGTCCCTCCTTCAAGACTCAGGGGCATCAACAAACACGCGGCCAGGAATCGTTCTGTGGGTCGGCGACAGTCTAATGTCCACGACGGAAGCGCAGTACCAGGCAGCCCGCCGCGGCGGTAGCGGCGACAACAGATCTCCCCGTGAGCAGTCTAGACAATAGTTGTGAGTCATGTGTGCTGACTTGGTCGCAAAGTAATCGGCTCCTCAGCGCCGTCGTACTACACGGCGTCGAACGCTGCTACGGCAGGATCGTACGGCAACAACGGTACGATCGCAGTCCGGTATCACGATTCCTGACCCTACTGATCCCGAAGTCAAGACCCGCAGGCGCAACTCCCTGCCTCTGGCGCATACCAAGGTGCGACGATTTCGCCACGACCGAGTGGTCACCGTGCGACGGGTGGTATCACATACGAAGAGCCTGACCTCTACACGTCGTACATTGGTCTCGTACCCTCGCCAGACCAGTACGGCTCAGTGAGCCAGGGCTACACCGCCGTCGACGGACCACGCTTTGTTCAGCAGTGCCCTGCGTCAACTGCAAACCTGTCTCGTGCCGGCTCGGGTGGCGCGCCGCCTGCCTACTACGGCAATGTCACCTCTTGGCCTCAGGGCAGTGGTAATCATCCTTCGAACGGCATGAGTAACGCCATGGAAGCATATCTCCGTGATCGCAATGACCCGTATGGGTACTCCAATGGGCCAAGCCGCCGTCACTATCCTCAACGTTAGCCGTGGTTCTCGTCCTGCTCAACTCGGGCTTGTCCATCTCGAAGAGCAAGCAGCAGGCAACTGCACTTCCAAACAGACATAGATACCCGGGTTCGCCGACGGAACGGGCAAGCGCACTCAGCCGCGCAGTCATGGTGTGGCGAAATCAAGAGTCGGCAATGCCACTCATTCTTTCATTCTTGACGGATTTGCGAGCCATCGTTGGGGTGGAAGTCTGCCTTTACCTCAATTTCAATGCAGCGGCTGGCGATCAGTCAGCTGGATCTTTTGTCTTGCATCCTCTTTTATCAACCGCACGGCAGGCTGGCGGGAAAGTGTTGGGCGAGGGAATGCCATCTTTTCGTTGGAGGATGAGTCGGTATGGTGAGACAATAGCGTTGGACATGAGCAGACAAGGGAAGCAATCGAAGCATTATAAACACAGAGATGTTGTGCTTAGAGTGCATTTCGCGCAAGTTCAGTGCAAACGCGGGCAACCCGTTGGCTTTATACCTACGCTGCGCATCCTCCCACGGATAGGGCGCGATCAGCTCGTCTGTTATTCTGCCGTAGCCGAGCAAGCTATTGGCGGCTGGCTTGCATAACATGCTCATTCACCACCACTAGTAGCCTACTGCCAGGCTGCAGGACCGTTCTCTGTCACATGGCTATGTCGCCTCTTTGCCCTTTTGGCCTTTCAATATCCCCTTGCTGGTATTCATGAGATTTGAGGCCTGGTCACTTGACATCACCGGCCGAGAAATCTCTTCACCGGTACAATGCTGAGGACCCTTCTGCCCGTTGCTATCATTCTGCCTCAATGAGAGGTGGTCACAGCAAAGGGCATGTCGCGATTTGTAATGACGACTAACATGTCGATGGTGACAAGAAGATGCCTCGCTTCTGCGGATAGCGACGGTGTGGGCTTCGGCTTTGGCATTCTACACGGTATCAGGATCGCATTCGCGTTTCGTCTTGTCCTAGAGGCAGACTTCGCCCTTTGCGATCGCTTTCCTCCTCATATACAATACTATTGTCAAAGTCTCGAAGCCATTGCTAAAGGTTGAGTGAGATTCCTTTTCCCTTCGCTTTCTTCCATCAAGTGTGGCTGTCGCTTCCCCGTCGTCCTTAGACCATATTTTCCCTCCCTTGACGCCGGTCTGCAATGCGTGGTATGTTTACAAAGATGCTGTTCACCTGTCTCAATGCCTCGCCTGAGTCTTGTCAAAGCTCTCCAACACCTTCTCCTGCATCTCCTTCTTCGACATCGGCTTGCCATCGTCCGATGCATTCCTCTCATCCTTCGTCCTCTCGCCCTCCGCAATCGCCTGCTGGGACATCGTCTTCGCCTGTGCCTGACTCACATTGCCATACACCGACATGGCCGTCGCGATCATACCACCGATGTCTCCAACATTACCCGGCACCACGACCGATGTGCCCTCCTTCGCCAGCTTGCCAAATGCCTCCACATACTTCTCCGCAACAGACAATGACACCGCGCCCTGTGCCGCTTGCTTGCCCTCGGACAGACTCTTCGCCACAGCATCAATACCCTTTGCCGTGGCGTTAGCTTTCATCAAAATCGCCTCCGCCTCACCACTCGCCGCATTGATCTGCTCTGACTTGATGGCCTCGGAAGCCAGAATTACGCTCTGTTTCCGTCCCTCAGCGATGTTGATCGCGCTTTGTCTTTGACCTTCTGACTCCAAAATCTCCGCGCGCTTGCTCCGCTCCGCCGTGACTTGTCTGTGCATCGCCTCCACCACCGGCCCTGGAGCGTGAATATCCCTTATCTCATACCGCAGACATTGAACGCCCCATGCCGCTGCCGCCTCGTTGATCGCTTGTGTGATGTTCGTGTTCAGTGCCGCTCGCTCTTTCAGCACATGGTCAAGAGTGAGCTGTCCGATCTCGGATCTCATGGTCGTCTGCGCGAGTTGCGAGATCGCATAGTCCGCGTCTTCCACGCCGTAGGAAGCTTTATAAGGGTCGAAGACCCGTGTATACAGCACGCCGTCGAGTTCGAGTGTAACATTGTCGGCGGTAATGGCGGACTGCGAGGGGATCTCCATGGCGTTTTCTTTGAGCGATTTGACGTATGCGATACGGTCAATTACCGGCATGAGGATCGCGAGACCAGGTTCGAGGACGCGGGAGTAGCGACCCATGCGCTCGACGATCCAGGCGGTTTGTTGCGGGACGAATTTGATGATTGTGTTGGCGGGGAGGGATGAGCGTTGAAAGTAGTTGCTTGGTGGTCCTGAGGGGCCGGTGGAGGAGGATTGGAACATGCTGCTACCAGAGATGGGGAGGGCATTTTGAGGTGTTGATGAGAATGTTGCTCGTTGTGAGGCGACGACGATGGGGTATCGTGAGTTTTGGAGGACGGCGATGGAGCGGCGGGAGAGGGCGGGACGAGAGGCGGCGAGGAGAGACATGGCGACTCCGAGGGATCTTGTCGTCGGCGACATGATGAAGAAAGGTGTGGTGTCTGCTGTCGAGACTCGAGATGACAGAAAGTGGAGGATGCCTGGCAAAGCTATCGACGACATCGATCGGTGGTGGAGAAGAGCTTGCGGAACGAGCCGCTTGGGTGGAAGTGAACAACATCTCTTCGGTCTTCTTCTTTCTCTCAATGACATCGTGTCTACTTTTTCAATCACAGACAGCATGATAGGGCAGATATGACAATGGCTCCTTGCACTGATACGATACTGTCCTGTGTCGCCACGAAGCAAGACTGTCGAACGGCACTTGACTGACAAGTCCTCTACTTCTCAATGTTGACCGTCTGCGTCGTGAAATTACTAACAAACACCACCAGCACCGCACAATACGCCGCAGAAGCACCAAACAGCTCCTGCCGACTCGCTCTGGTAAGACTGGACATAGCACACCCGAACAGCAATGTAAAGAACATCAACACGCCAATCGCCTCGAACGGCTTCGCTCCATCGTCCTCAGACATCTGGTATACGGGCAAGATCATCAGCATGAAGATGATGGCCGTGATGATGACGTTGACCAGACTGTCGACTCGAGCGGGAGCGTAGTAGTGGATGAGTTTGTCGGATGTCTTGGCTCGCAGTTCGGGGGTGGTGAAGAGTTGCTGAGGCATGTCAGCGAAGTGATGATATCCAAGAATCTGGCAGACTCACCCGAACGACAGTACATCTACAGCGGACCGTCAAGAACTTGTCGACTTTGGCCAGCGCCCGCTCCACGAGATTGTCGAACGCGGCACACTCCCTGCCATCCCGCAATGTGATGATGTCCTCTTTTCGAAGGATGAAGGTCGCTTCCTTGTCGATGACTGGCTTCTCTTCGACAAACCAGTCTTTCACACTGACATAGTCCATTCTGGATGGCTTCTGCAGCGACGTGACGGCTTTTGTCTTCAGAAGCATCTCGTCTGTGTTATCTTGTCAGCCTGGAGCTGGATCCATTTCAGGAGGTAGCTCGCATTACCATATTCCGCGAGCTTCGCCCTGAGCTCGGTCAACATTTCTGGTCTCGTCTTCGCGAACCTATTCTGGAACTCCTCATTGTTGCTCAACCTCTCCGGACTACCGTCCAAATTATCCCTGGCCAACGAAGACAACTTCCGAGCATCTCCATTTGGAGAACTCTTGTCAAAGTCGTCCAGCTTGTCCAGCTGCTTTTCGAGCTTCTCAATGTCGAATTGCAACGCTGAGAGCACTCGGGAGTGGAGATAGCCGAATTTACGGTATTGAAGGAAGTTGGGATCGCTCGACTGGAAGGTTGCGATCTTCGAGTAGCCTTCTGGGGCACTATCGACTTGGACATGTCAGCTCTGATCCGATGACTGGGCAGAGACGGCCAACGCTGTCTAGTGATCGTCTGATACGGATCAAATCTCGCTGGCTCGATGGCTTTGCGAGACGAAGACCAGAACTTTGAAAAATATCCTAGAAGTGTCAATGTGGCGCATAGCGGTGGAGGTGTTGATCTCGATACCCTTTCTGCTGTCTTTCGCCTCGCACGCTTCGGGGTCGTAGTCGAGCGGCACTACAGTGCAACCGATTGAAGCTGGCGCCATGGTCTCCAGAACTTTCTTTTCTGGATAAATTCTCGCCATCATGATTCAATCACGCGGAACAGGCGAAGAACAGATCACGAAAGAAAACGAATCAATCATAAGGTCTGCATTCTCGCTGTCCCTCGAACAGACTTGGTGGCTCAGACTGTAACACTGCATGTCGCCCAATGATAATAACCAAGTTGCCTCGACGGACAGCTGCAGCTCGACGTACCACTGCACCACCTCCCCAGCATTCGAGGCCGCCAATGCTACCTGACCTGGTGTTGTACCGCCATCAACAACACTCATTGCCATGCCGAGGATAGCCATTCGACGACACTGTGTCCTGCGGGACCTTTTCCAAGTCCTCCTCCGCGAACTGCGTGTCCCTACGATACTCCACGCCGTCCAGGTCGAGAGTGTAGACCCATCGCTTCTCCTCTACGAACCAACTGGGCCGGCGGATCGTGAAGATCTTCTCCGCGGTGGCGCCGTGCGGCTGGACGACGTCCATGGCGACTTTTTCTCCGGGAAAGAAAGCTTGGATGGACTTGTGAGTTTGTAGCAGGGGTCTTCTCTCGCATCGAATGCGTGCTGACTTGTCCTGGAATGCTGGAGGGTTCTCGGTGAGTGCTTTGTCCCGGGCCACGCTCGTTCGAGTGGACGTTCTGAGATGAAGTCAGCTCCTGTCCGAGTCTCCAATGCTCCAACAGTGTCGACTTGCTCTTTTACCCATCTTCGATTCTCAATGTACGGCTTCGATGATACTCATTGCAGAGGGAATGGTCGCACCGACCAGCATATATACGAAGACATTCGATCTATGAGACAAACGATCGGTTTGGCTGTTTGTACAGCGAGTAGAAGGTCTCGCATCGTGAAAGAAGAGTATGGACCAGATCAATCAGGAAAGTCTATCGTCTCAGCGTTGTTTGTTCAAAACGCAACGAAATGAAGGGAGAGCTTTCTCGATCGCACGCTCGTCGATCACTTTCTCAGTCGTCATCGATCTTGTTCAGACCAAAGATTCAATGCAGTCACGATGGGTCTTTGCGGACATGTCGATCATTGTTGACAGCGCTTAAGAATTCCGTGCTGCTTCCTATTCCGGCATAAAATGACCACAGCCTTACGTGGTATGAATCGTACGAAAGATTGGATTATATGACTCTCTTGAGGCCAGCTCAAGGCATGCGCACTGTTTCTCTAGTCTCTCAGATCTGTCAACAAAGGGTATCACGTAAATGCTGAAAGGAGAACCAAACCACGCTCCTAGACCTGAACCACTCCACCTCATCCACATCACATCATCCCCAACAACTCATCAACCGTAAACTCAATCGCCCTCGCGACCTCCCTCCCCTCCTCCCAAACCTGATCATGCTTCCCCCTCAACTCCAACAACCTCACCCTCGGCGATCCCGTCCCACGAAACCCCTGCTCCTCCAACGACCTCAGCATCAACTCCGGCTGCTCCCACTCCACCAACTCATCCTCCCTCGAATGCGCGATAACCACCAACTTCCCTTCCTCCCACGACTTTCTCAAATCCGCATGCGCCGGACTCGCCGCCGCCCACGCCCTCTCTCCCTCTCCAAACGCCCTCTCCACAAATCCACGGTAAAACGGCTGCGCGGCGTGGAACTTCACCAACGCGGGGAGATCGTACAGTCCTTCGATCCCCAGCACCGCGACCGGCGGCACGACGTTCATTTCCAGTCCTGCCGTGGGCGCGTACTGCTGGCCCCAATACCGCTTCATCGCGACCTGCAGCGCCAGACACGCGCCGCACGAGTGGCCGACCAGCACGTATCGTTCGGCGAAGCGATACGTTTCTTGGAGATGCAGAATCGCTTTGAGCACATCGTTCACATGGTCCGGATGGCGGGCGTTTCTGGCTGGGTCCGCGGGGTTGGATGGATCTGTCCGGTGGGAAGGAGCGGGCGAGAGACGGTAGTTGATGGAGGCGAAACCTGCGATGTGGGAGACGGTTGGGGAGGCGAGGAGGAGGGATTGCGCGGTGTCGAAGGTGGAGGCGGATTGCAGTGGGTCAGACCAGGCGCCGCCGTGGATGTAGACGATCCAGAGGCGGGAGTGGTCGTTGGAGGAGGTAGGTCGTGGTATACATGTTTGAAGGGTGTTGAGATTCGATTGTTCGCTGTAGCGGGTGTTGGTCCGGAATTGAGGCCATTCATCCGGCATGTTGACTGTATGCAGCAGAACGAAAGGAAAGTCGGGAGTGATGATCGTCCTTCTGGGATACCAGGGGGAGAGAGGGAAGGCTTTTTCAGTGTTTCTTATATGCTCCAATCAAAGGAAGGAATGTCGTATACGAAGCATGTTTATTATTAAATCCGCACAGGAAGGAAGGATACGGCATTCGGCGGATCGCAGGCAAGTTCGGTTTTTAAGCAACGATTCGACTACTAGTAGCTTCGCGGCAGGAACCTCTTTTCTTCGTTCGCACGCGTTTCATCCGTCGCCGTCGGGCGAAGCATGTGATAGAGTTTCAGGTGGAGAGTGAATGGACATTGGAGCACGTGCAGTTGAGGCATTGTGGAATTCTGGTGGGGACGAAGTGGTTACACAGTGAGGTTGATGTAATTGACACACAGTCTAGGACGCATTGGTAATTGATGAATGGAACATGGACATGGGTGTGTTGCCAGCACCAGGATCCCCAGCTGGAAGGGTCGGCCTCGTGTGCGCCCAACGTTGAAAAGTACGTCACCGATGGAGAAGCAAGCAATTGGAGCACGAGGCTGGCTGGCAAGAGACGATGGATCCGATGCACACCCACATCCACACCCACACAATCGAGCATCATCAGGCAGAAATCAATACTCTTGACCTGCACCGCCCTCTTGCTTTCCTCTCACCGCAACACCCTAAGGTAATTCTACTCGTGGCTTGCAGTGCCATCTCACCTGCGCTTGCTGCTCTTTTCTCATCACTTTCCATACAAACAGTTCCTACCCGACCTGCGACCAACACTCGACATTCTCTCTTCTTCTTCTTCTTCCTACAACCTCACCATCACCTCGACCAGAGACAAGCATTTCGGGCTTGGCCCCAAGCTCCTCGCATCTGAAACACCACCTGCCATCGGGACCCCTCCAAAACCTAGCATCCCACCTGTTCCGAGTAATCTTACCAGCATCAACCAAAATCTCCGAAACCTTCTTCTTCACCTTGCTCTCCACTTCCACCTCGACCTCGACCTCGACATCGACAACAACCTTCCACCTCACTTCATCTGCTTCACCTCATACCGACTCTCGATTACACCTCCGCCACCTCGCTGCCACCGCGGCACCCGTTCGACAACATGAGCACCTACAGCGGCTACGACGATGAGCCGCGGCGCTACCGCAACGTAAGTGAAACTAGGCTGCAACGGCTTGACCAGCGTGCTCAATCATCATCCACTGACTCTCCTCATTTCTCAGGTGCGCGTGCGACCACGCGAGAGAGACGAGCCGGACTACGTGCGCGAGGAGACCTACATCGAACGCGGCAAAGGATCCGGCCCAAGAGGAGCTGAGCTGGTCTACCGCGGACGTGACGACAGCATCGAAGACATCCCACGCGACTTTCCACCTCCAGGTCGCGGCAACCGCCGAGTCGACGATTACGACGCACCACGTCGTAGCAAGAGCACTGGTGGCAGACGATATGACGACGACGACCGCTACACGGACTATGGTCAATCTGTCGCAAGTTCACGATACGACCGCCGGGGCGGAAGCCGACGCGATGACCGTGACTATGACTCCGAGTACTCTCGATCACCATCGCCACGTCGCAATCGCAAAAGCTCCAACTCTGGCGGTATTGGCGATATCCTCAAATCCATCGGTGCTGGCGGTATCGTCGGTGGGCTTCTGGGCAACAAAGACAAAGGCCGGGACCGCTCTCGTTCACGCTCCCGCGGCGGACGTTCGGCGAGATCTCGCTCTCGAGGCGCTCGCAGTCGTCGTGATTATTCTTCAAGCCGCAGCCGGTCTCGAGGCGGCAACAACAACGAACGCAAATGGGCCCAGGCAGCTCAAGCCGCACTCGTCGCCGGTGCTGTCGAAGCTTTCCGCTCTCGCAAAGAACCTGGTCCATGGACTGGCGAAAAGGGCAAGCGCATTGCCACGGCTGCCTTGGGAGCTGGTGGTATCGACGGCTTGATGCAAGACCGCAATCCTGACGAGAAATCGAAGCGCCATCTTGCTACGGCCGTCCTTGGTGGTATGGCAGCTAGTAGATTGGCCAACGGTTCTCGCGCCAACTCTCGCGACCGTGAAGACCGAAGCGAATACTCACCGGAGCGTCGTCCTCGTTCCCGCAGCCGCAGTGTGATTGATCGCCTTCGAGGCCGCTCCAAGTCGCGAGGCCGCCCGGCAAGCCCGGATGGAGGAGGAGGTAATGGAGCGGTCAAGGGACTCTTGGGCGCAGGTGCCATTGCCGCCGCAGGCAAGGCGCTCTACAACAAGGCTCGCTCCAAGTCCCGCAAGAGACGCTCTCCATCCAATTCTAGCGCAGACTCGTATGTGCCCTCCCGCACCCGTCGACGAGATAGGCGTCGCTCACCACGTTCAGATACCGGAGATACTCGCCGGACCGACGCAGCTTCCGTTCGGGGCGGTCAGGACGGACAGGACGATCGCGCTCTCGCTCGCGGTACTAACCGCAATCGAAACACTGCGATGGTGGCGGGAGCGAGTGCGGCGAACCGAGGAGGCGGCAACGAAAACGAAGACAAAAACAAGGACGGCAACGAATCAAGTGACAGCAGTAGCACTACTGACATGGAAAAGAAACGCCGGCACATGCGTGGAAAGGAAATCGTCACGGCGAGTTTGGCCACGGTGGCGACTATCCATGCGGCTCACGGCGTGTATTCGAGTATGGAGGCTCACGAGAAGCGGCATAAATTGGTGGCAGAGGGCGAGATGTCTCCCGAAGAGGCCCGCAAGAAGCAGACGAAAGCGTGGATCCAAGATGCCGCAGCGGTCGGTATTGCCGCGCTGGGTATCAAGGGTGCATTCTCAGAGTGGAAGCAGATGAACGAGCAGAGGTACGTATTTCTCTTTTCTACTTGGTTTTTGGCACTGCTTTTGCAAGCTGCTTTTGTATTGAAAAGACATACGCTGACCATCGCTTCTTCCCTTTAGACGATCAGTCCAAGAAATGGAGAGGCGCAAGACCCAGCGTCGCAAGAAGCGCGAGAGGCGCGACAAGCAAGAAGAGAGAGATCGTGTCGAACGCATGATGCAGGCTATCGAGAAGAATCCGCAGTTGGCTATCGGGCATCAGCTGAGTCAGGGGTACAAGCCGTCGCTGCCGCAGGCTGATATGAGTGGCAATCCATATGCTCCGCTAGAGGGTCGTCAAAGGTACTAGAGGTACCATGCTGGTGAGGAGGATGAGGCTGACGATTGGGATGACGATCGGGAGAGTTGGAGGGACTGGGATCCGATGGGACGGCCGAGGAGATGATCTTGAATGTCCTCTCGGCAGTCTTGCGTCTTCCTTGATGCTGTTTCTCCGACACCACGAACACGACATGACGGCATGGCTTCCTGGTCCGGTTGGCTTCTTCGACGCAACGAACCTGGACTGGTTAGGCAGAGTCGACCATCCTCGATCCCGCACTCCCCATCCTGGACACACAAACACAATACGACAGCATTGATTCTCTGCTACGCTACGACTTTGCTTACTTTTGGAGGAGATGAATTTGGCATTTGGCGTGGCACAGCACACGCAGCATTGGGCCAAGATGCATGGTGATTACCACAGCCGGCGAATGGCTCTTGGGTGGGTCGGTGTCGAGCTTCTTCTTCTTCTTCGACGCTACTTTCAGCTTTTGCACATCGGATAATGATTACGACGATTACGATTATGGCACAACTTTTTTCCCTTCGTTCGTCGAAAGTCTATCGCAGACTTTCAACTCTCGCCTGTGCTGAGCTTTGTGCCCTCCATGCTGTGGACGAGATGCTCTGTCCTGATTTCATCGGCTGTATTGTGGTCCATTCAACTGACAACAGGTGCGCGCCCTCTTTCCCAAGATTCGACTGATGGAATTGACGGTCAGGAGCCAGGTGATTTACGGGCATGATGAGACAGCTCTTGAGGTGGTGCGAACGAGTCAAGGCTGCGAAGCAGAGCGGGCGCTGCGAGCAAGCGAGTGTCTAAACATGTCGGTCGGCGGCCTGCACGCATTTCGAGAAAGATGAAATGCTTGGTCTTTGCATCGGCCGACTCATGTGGTGTAGAGGCCGTCATGCATACGGAAACCAGCAAAGTACATGACCGATTGAATTTATGTTTAAATTTGCTGAGACGTTCCTTGGCGCTATTCCTGTCTGCACGATGTCCGGTGTAGGAAGAGAGTGCGGCCCCGTAACGAACATGTTGTATACGTCAAACTTGAGCCGGGTCTCTGCCAGTGCGAACGAGAAGAGAGGAGGAGGAGGAGGACTGGGAGCGGGTCGTGGAGGTAGCTCTCGCAGCGCTCTTATGCGCATCTGATCGTGGACATCCTAGGCCGGTTTGTTGTGATGTTTGCTCCCGTGACGCCGGCGTAACGTGCTTACCTCGTTGTTTCCATGGATGAGCTCTGGTGCAAGGTGACGCAAGCGTCTTTCCAGACGTTCTCGGTAGTTGTACGCATTGGTGTCTTTGGAGGAGAAAGATCTGGGGTGTTGCTTGCTGAGATAGACGTCTGATCCTTGTGTGTTGGCATCGATCGCAAGGGCAAAGGTGGAGGGCATTGCATGAGCTCTGGTCGGGAACATTACGGAAGAGAATGTATATATAAGCGTCATCGGAACCGGAGATCTGGACTACGGAGGCAGTGCATAACGGTGTCAAATGAATGTGTTGTTTCCACTGCCCAGTCTGCGGCGGACCGCGTTCCTGGTCCCAGTCTGTCTCTTCCTTCCCTCATCTCAACCCTTCCCCTCTCTCCTGTAAAGAGTGGTGGCCGAGAGTGCAGATGTTTGGCGGCGATGGCAGGACCGCACTCGGGAGATCTGCCTCTATTGAAGTCGTCGGCATGGTAATAAGAATTTCCGATGTGACAATCTGCAAGACTTAGCGACGTCGCCTCCGGGAAAGCATGTGAAGAGCCTCACCGTGTTTGCAACATTCGCATTGTTGCTTGCAAGGACCTGATGACTATATCAGCTGGGTCGGATATAGCAGATGGTCGGCCAGCTCGGTATAGACTCACTGCCATTGGGAGTGCACCAGTCTGGATTGTTCCGGACCCACTCGTCTTCTGGCTTGGGACCTCCGGCGAAAACGGCGCTGACGAAGATGAGAGAGCGACGAGCCTGATTGCGTGCATGGTTGCGGATGTAATGGGTGACGAGATCAATGTTGGTTGTCTTCGATGTTGGTAGAAGGAATGGCACTCAACGCAAGCGATGCGAGACCATTTATGCCTTCCCGGCCACATACAGCTCTGCTCGTGCATGCGAGAATTCGCGCTGACTGCCCATGACTATGTCGCCTCATTATTTGGGCAAGTCTCGGCGTTTGGTCCAAGTCAAATTGGTTCGGGACTGTCGCAGAGAGCGGACACTACTTCATTGCTTTGGCGAGATTCTCTGTAGTTTCGGAACAGACTGACGATGATTCCTTGGCGGCTGCGTCGCTATGGGTCGAGTCGTCGTAATACCCGCGAGGTTCGATGCAGGATCGTCATAGTACTTTGCTCTGGACGAGGTGACCTGTTTCATGGACGAGGCTTGAAGATCGAGCCGGCGATGCTGAAGTTGATGGAGATGGGCAAGGAGTCGAAGAGATTCTCCTTGCAGTGGTTTTGGGTACGTTGACTTGTTGCGAGGTCGGACAGAACGCCCAGAAGGAGAGAAGTTTGTCCATGTTTGTTTGGTTGTTCCGCTGGAATAGGTTTTGAGCGAGGTGAGGTGAGGTTGTTTTGGTACAGACTTTGGCCGCGATGTCGCTGGGGATCGTTCAGAGCATGAACCTGGGACAGGACCGGATAATGTGATGAAGATGAAGTAAAGTCGTCTGCTGTTCCATTGTCGATGACATTTGATTTGTAATGTAAAAGGTGGTACTCCTTTGCTGCTGGTCAACCGTACAATGGCGTGATCGAGCTGACGATGTCCTGTGAGAGGAACGTGGGGAAACTGATTGGCGGGGTATCAACGTCAAGTACCAGTGTAGTGATTCTCTGCGATCAGTACAAATACTTACCCCATCGGAACAGCGTATGTCCGTTCATGGATGATGAGTGCGGTCGCAAAGACAATCGGCTTCGAAAGGAAATTCGCAGGTCGGCCTCAAATCGCGCACCCGAGCGTGAACACAAGACGTGGGTCGTTGGCAGCGATGAAGAAGCTGCGCATGCGATTCGATTCGATTTACCAATATTGTATAGTCGAACCTCGATAAATCCGATCCAGCCATCGACGCCCGGTTTTACATGACAACACAGAGGCCACAGCAGCTGCTCTCCTTCTTGCTCGGCTCCTGGACTTGCATTTGCTGCTGCGGTGCTCCGGGATAGTTGGTCTGCCCAGCGTATTGCATTGGTTGCTGTCCGGGATACCCTCCGCCATTGCCGTAATTTGGCGTGTTGCCCATTGGATATGCAGTTTCGTAATGCGGCTTGCCGTACTGCGAATGCTGAGGCTCGTGCTGTTGATAGTGATACGCCGGCATCTGGTGGACGGCTCCACCTTGCAGGTCAATGTACATGCGGCCTTCGTTCGCTTCGGTCCGGTATTGCAGACCAAGCTCCCTGCATACTTGCTCGACGCGAGGCTTGATCTTTTGAATATGGCCAGGACTGTGGTTTCCTTTTCCGACAATAACGTGGAGGTGTGACTGTCCCGTACTCTGAGCGTATTTAATACGTTGCTCCAAAATTTCCTCCGCCTCTTCCACGAATTGACCGTGCAGATCGATAGTATCGCCTGCGACTTTGCCCATGGAGTTGTTCTCGCGGAAGATGAACTCGGAAGCTTGCTTGTTGTACTGATCGGCTTTCGCTGCGTGATTCTTGCTCTGCGTGCTCATGTCGTGGGCCCTTCCGCCATCACCGCTCTCGTATGCCCTTCGTGCTTCTGCCGCATAATGCTGGTGCTGCCCTTGTTCTTTACGGGCCAGATCGCGCAATCGATCGTATTCTGCCTCGGCGTTGCTGCTGGGTCCGTGGTTGAAAGCTGTTCGTGGAATGCTGTGATCAGTCGAGATCGGAGGGAATTGCGGAGCTATTCATACCGCCGCCGCCGAGCCTGGTATTTGTGTGAGACATAGTGATATTTCGTAGGAATCTTCGATGGTAGGTAGATGTTGCAATGCAGAGAAGAAGAGAGGGCCGGCTGGTCTCAAGCACAACTTTGGTTCGCGATCGCAACGAGCTGAAAGGGGCCAAGTGGGCGGGTGTGATGTCGATCTCCCGCTTTTGTGAACTCCATCCGCAATTCAACTTCTACATGCCTTGCCTACCGTACCCATCCAACCCAGCGAACATCATCTCGAACTGTTCCTAGTCGACTAATGAACCGCACATACTGCTAGCACTTTGCTATGCCTGGATGATGTAGCTCACTTTTGAAGCTGTGGAAGCATCAGCAATGTCTCCCGGCGCTGGATTCACGAGGGAGCACCGGTCGGACATGAGCGCACGCAGATCAAGACGGACATGGAGTAACGTGAAGACGCGATGGATGCAATATCAAGCACAGACGCTCTTATTGCTGGATCTAAGAAATGTGTCGCTCCCACAGCACTGTGCTTACTCCACCGACCCTCCAACCCGGGCGAGCCCGATAATGATTGGACTTTGTTTCTTCTCAGGCCAAAGTCGAGGACTCGTCAGGATTGACGAGGACGTATCGACAAATGCACAAGCCTCATGTTTCGGTACCAGACTGCTCCGGGTACACGGTCTCGTTGAAGTCAATCTTCTGACCTTGCCCTTGGTACACCCAGCGAGTGAAAGTAGCCGGCGTGGAGCCTTCACCCCCATTAGAAGTCACGAAAATGCCCACGGTCGTTCCTGGATAAGATCAGCCTGTTGCAAGATGCTACGATCGTAAACCGGCAGGTACGTTGCAAAGTCCCTATCGCAAGGGTGCAATGATGACTTACCAGTAAACTGCGCGCTTCCTCCACTGGTGACAGCACCCGAAGCGGTACCAATGACCACGAGCTCGCTATTTCCGCCTGCCGCGCCCATGGAGAGCTCGAACTCCGTGTCTACAGCCGCCTGTATCTGCAGACGAACAGGCTGGCCGACAAGATGCTCCGGAACGCCGACGACAATCTCTTTACTCAGCGAGTCGTTGGAACCAAAAGCCGTAGTTCGAAGACGCGCCCGAAGAGCTCCATCAAGCAAGACAAGCCCCAGATCGGTATGCTGCCACTGATTGGCAAATACAGTGACGCCCGCCTCCTCACCCTCGGTCTCCGGGCAGAAGTCCATGTCGACGTAGTAAGTGAAGTAAGTGTCAGTCTGGCGACGGCCTACATACGCCAAGCGGTCGGACGGCTCAAATGTCTGGTCCCCTGTGAGGTTGAAGAATGAAGGGTTGACAGTCAAGCTTCCTCCGGAAATCGAGTACATGTCCTTAGGGGGAAATCGAAAGTGCATGAAATGCAACGGCAGAGAATCACTCTCGAAGCCGTAGTCGTCGCCTGCTTCGATCCAAGGCCCAGGTCCAGGGACATCGCGCGACACCGCAGGCAATGATCCGCGCATGCGACCGCGAACGGGCTCAGCCTCTGGCCAGCCACTTTCCGGCCAAGTGACGGGATACAGCACAGTCTCACGTCCCATGGGAAAGGAATCGGTGTAGCCTGGCGGACCCTGTCGGATCGACAAAGCAACCCCCCACCAGTTGCCGTCAAAATCCTGAAAGAAGTCGGCATGGCCGACGGACTGGAAGTACTGCGACGTGTTTGCGTTTGTCTGGATCGGATTGTTCTCGTACGGCTCGTAAGGACCCAAAATCTCCTTCGAGCGGGCAATTGTCACCATGTGATCGAAACTTGTGCCACCTTCGGCCAGGACGAGGTAGTAGTAGTCATCTTTGCGGATTGTTTTAGGGCCTTCGGGCCAGGCCCCTCCGGTGCCATTCCACAGATTAGTGTTGGGTCCGTATTCGCCCGTGGTAACATCGATGGGGAAGATGTTATCCCCGACAATGTCAAAAACATGACAGATCACATATGCTTGGCCATCATCATCCCAGAAGAGATCCGGATCGAAGAAGCCGATGTCCTTGTTGATAAAGCGTACCGGCATGCCCCACGATCCTGGTTCCAACGGAGATGTGCTGTTGAAGATCAATTGCAGAGGCTCGTCGACGCCATCTCGCATCATGAAAGTGACGATGACGTAGAAAGTGCCGTTGTGGTGTCTAAGAGTCGGAGCGAAGACTCCTCGCTGCATGGTGTTGGTCCGGTCGTATTCGGGGACTTGCTCCTCTTTGTAGATGACATTGCTGACATGCCGCCAGTTCTGGAGGTCCCTGCTGGCGTATATTGGAAGGCCGGGAAAGTTGTTGAACGTGGACGAAATGCAGTAGTAGAAGCCATCAACTGCTATGCAACTGGGATCCGGCCGGTAGCCTGGGATCATGGGGTTGGTGTATTCCGTGAGAGGAGTTTCGTTGCTGTGAACATGTTTTGGGGAAAGTGCTAGCGCTGCTGAAGCAGTCGCCAGCAGGGAGAAGACGGACTTGCGCCAGAACATCGTGAACACCATTGCTGTTTTCTTGTAGCAAAAGATCATTGCACAGCCTGCTCTTTGCAGTCTTATATACGCATTCAGAGCTGCCTACATGTATCCACCTGTGCCGCTTGATTTGGGTTGTTTAGGCAAAACAGGCGCGGGGTGCCGGCTGGGCAAGAAATGCCTCCGAACCGTGCCTTCTGAACTGACCTGGTGCCGTCCAGGTGTCCGGTTTGGTATATGCCTGGCATGGTGTATACTTGTCTGATGTCCTCATCTACATGAGGCCGAGAGTGAGGACGCCATGGTCGAGCGGCAAGGGGCGGGGCCAAAGCGGTGGGCGCCGGGAAATGATGTCGATCTCCCGCCGAAGTGTCTACAAGGAGAACAAAATGAAAGAACACCCGCCGAAGTGTCTACAAGGAGAACAAAATTCTCCCGCCTCTCCCTTTCTGACCGATCGTCGGATTGCACAGCTGACTATCAACATCATACCACCATGGACCGTCTGCCAGAGGAGTTGCTCGCATTGATATGCGAGCACTGCGATCATGCTACTCAAAAGGCTCTTCGCCTTGCTAGCAAGCGATTGCATGAGGCCAGTACTCCGCTCGTGTTCGAGCATTTTTACATGGGACTCTTTAAGTATGGCCTCCTATCGCTGCAAGACATAGCGAAATCTCCACTGGCAAAGCATGTGAAAGAGCTCACCTGGTTTCCCGATATCATCCCGTCTTGGACCAAGGAAAGCTACGAAAAGGCAATCGACATGAGGCCCAACTTCAGCCTTTGGTTACGAGGGCGAAAATCACAGATTCAAGAGGGCTACGAGGGTACTGGCATCACATCTCGTCTGTATCCAGGAGATCCTCGAAGAGAGTACGAAGCTCTCCCGCGTCACAGTCTCACAAAAGCCGAGCTCGATGCCGGGTGGGCCACCTTCAATCAATGCGCTGGGCAGCAAGCTCGATGGTCTCAAGACAGAGAGGGACTGTTGTTCAAGGAGTGCATTTCTCTACTACCAAACCTCTCCAAGGCTCATGTGCAGTGCGCGGTCCCTTTCTCAGGTCGCACGAACGATTGGCCAGTGTGGAAGAAGTTACGACGCCACATCTACGTGGGACCCGACGATTTCGTGTGGAGGCAGGAAATGGACGAGCCTGACTATGCACATATGTCTGGTCAAGCCGCGTTGTGTCTCCTTGAAGCTCTTGGATATCGTGCTTCATTTGCGGGCACCAAGCAGGTCAAGTATTTGAGTGTCCACTCGTCGCATCTTGATCCATACCTCAGTCTGATGAACGAAAGCGCTTCTAATACCACCATTCGAAGATCTCCGGCCCACGCGACCAGGTACCAGACGCTTCTCGAAACTTTCCGTCACTTGACTACGCTCCATCTGCATATTCCGCATGCTACCGTCAGTGCTCATGTCAGTGGGTTCGGTATGGTTCGTGGTCACCGTGGGAGGAATTCATAGGCTGTGCTGATGACACTACTTAGGCTGTCGAGACTATGGAATTCTTGCGGTCTGCGAGGCACTTGAGAAAGCTGGACTTGCGATTCGGCGACGATGAGATGAGTCCAGACGACGAGTCGGACTCACAGCTTGAAGACCTTTTTGACTCAGACGATGTCCTGTTTCCAGAACTACAATCTGCGGCGCTGGCGACCAACTTGCCGGCCGAGATTCTGCTCAAATTCCTCAACAACCATGCACGCACACTCCGAAGACTGGAGCTCCGTGACATGCTCGTACACAACGTTGATGGCGCAATCGAGCACATCCCTCGGGTTCTGAAGCTGGACCATGTTTACGTGGAATGCTTGTGGGATGATGCTTCATGCACGGAAGGAGAGTTTGACGTTAACTACCTTTGCGTTCTATCCAGAGGCACTGATTACGATGCTGGATATGAGCGTTCCGTGAAGGCCTACCTGCTGGGTCAGGCGGAGGTAATGCCGAACATTGAAAGAGATGGCGGGCTTGGCGAAATTCGAGAGTGGTCTGAGTGGCAGAATGAGTACTACGCAACAGTTGCTGCCAGCAGCGACGACGAAGTATCGAACGGTCAGGTTGGTTGAATGGTCAAGGCTGTCTGTCGCACGAAAGTAGCCGACGTCCCATGTTTCAACCAGTGGGACTGCCACAAGTAAAAGGCGTCAGGGGCGTCGACTTGAAGGAAGCCCTCATGCCCAGGATCGATGCATAAATCCCCAATCCTGCAACTGCCAGCGAAGCGACGAAATAGATCACGTTGAAAGTGTTCAGCAGCCACTGCTTGCGGTAGCCACGTATCCATCGCTGCGGTCCGGAGTCGACGCGGACAAATCGGCCGCCCACCGTGGTGTCGAGCTCTTCCGGCAGAATGGCGTCCTTTTGGCAATTGAAGCCCACCATGAGGATCGGCGGAAAGGTATAGCTGAATTGTAGGATCTAGGAACAAGTATTTGTCGGTCAGCGGAGCCTTGAGTAGATTGGAGACCGACCACGAGAGCTGACGAGACAAGCTAGAGTCACGGCTGCCACGCATTTTGCCACTCCGAGTCACTTACGAAAGCTGCTCCAACAAAGGCGGCCAGATTGGAGAGCTGCGGAATTGCTGCAGCAAAGATGAACGCAAGTGCCCAGTAGATGGGGACTGGGAAATTCATTAGCTCAGAGGCCGAATGCGCACAGCCCTTTCGATATCGATGCTTACCGAGCACCATCCATACCAACTTTCCCTTCTTCGTGTCAAGCGCAGGGAAGTGAAAGACATCACGCAAGACAGAAGCGTAGAGGACCTTCACGCCAATATTTCCATACAGTACCGCTGCGATTAATGCGGAGACAAATGCAATAGCGTTGCCGACCGTCTGCCAGGCGTAAGCCGAGTTGGGAATACCTATGACTCTCAATCAGCATCGTTTCTCTCGAAGTTCATGGCCATGGACTCACCTTGATAGGCCGGATTGAACGTGAACTGGCCCTGATAAGTGTATACGACCATGCCGATCGTGATGTACATCGAGAAGATGAAGATCTCCGCACAGATGAGGGATTTGTAAAAGTCGTTCCTATACACGAGACAGTTAGCAAGTAGATCTCAAGTGAACGTTGTGAATACCACTTACGGCCGTCGCATCTCTGCCATTAGTTCGGTGAATAGCGTAGCTCCTCCATAAGCAAACACTCCGTTCATCAGCCCATTGACTCGATCAATGAGCTTACTTCCTTCTGGCCAATTGGCACTGGTTTGGACAGGTCCAGGCGCCACTCCATATGAAGCTTGAGCAGCTTCGTAATTCGGCTTGAAAACTGAAGTGACGCCCATACTGTCGGCAGTCAGCACGGGATCATAGTCTTTGAGGCCGTACGGTCTTCTCACGTCATGAAAATCACAAAGATGTTCAGCCAGACGGCAATATTAGCCAAGAAACCCAGCCGTTGCAGAGTTCGAATTTGTCCCAGAACGAAACCAAGGAGCATGAAGATGACTTCGGCGACGACGACTGTGAAAATATTAGCGGCTCGTTGCCCTCTCAGCACAGCATCAGAAGTCCATACAGCACAAGAAGCCTTTCCCACTCGCACCTGCGGCCATTTGCTGCAGCCCTTGTCCATTGCTCACAGTGATGAGCGTCACGTTCAGAAAGAACTGACAGCTTTGGAGCACATTGATAACCATCCTAGCCCAGTTGCCGAAGATTCGGAAGCCCAGGTCCTGCACGCAGTCAGTCTAGGCCTCAGCATCGTGACTGTGCTGTATAGCTTACTCCGTAATTACGCATGGGATACCGCGGACTGTCCAGTCCACAGAATTGTTTCCACAGCTGAAGACCTGAGTAGAACGCGAACTGGATATCCAAAGTAAGCAATATGCTGAGATGTGCTCATACACCCAACCTACTCCTCCAAAGACAGTGTAGAGAGCGACGCCAGGTCCATACCCCATCCTTGACACGGCCCATGGAACATTGTAAGGTCCCAAAATGTCTGTTAGCGAAAGCCAGAGTCAGCAAAGATGCAGATATATGTGAGCGCATGCCAGTACTTCATCAGGCACGCTGGCGACAAGCTGGTGCAATGCTTGGGAGCCAGTGGCCATCTGCTTACCCGTAGTGATCAAGTAGAACACAGTGATCCATGTCGCCGTCCTTGTCGCGCGCTGTGCTCGTTCCCATTCGAGCTCAGTAACTCCGTTGCCATCCTCCGTGGTTAGCCTGGCCACATTGGAACCATGCTTTTCCGGGGGCGTGACACTGGAGTAGTCGGTTTGAAGCTCTGTCGGTTGCGTGGCAAGCTTCTTCCCCGTGAACAGCTTTTTGAGTTGATCGATTGTATTCTCTGTCACGAGTGTGCTCTCGAATGCTCGTGCTCGATCGGCCGAGTAGACATACTCCTCGAATGTTACATGCTTGTTGATGACGCCGATGGAGGAAGCAGCCCGAGTCTCGGCTTGGTCACTGCCGCCGTCTCGAGCATCGATAGTGCTCAGCTTCGCTCCCGCGATGCTAGTCATAGTGAGTAAGAGGAAAGTTGCAGGTTTGGCATCGATGATTGTGGACTGGATGCAAGGGCGCACGCAGATAGATGTAGTTGCGCAGCCCCTCTTCGGTTCTACGTTTGCCCGCGTCACAGCCCGCCTGTGCTATTCGGATGTATCGACAGGGTAATATGATGGAGGAATGGTTGTCGTTTCTCGCTTCCTGGCGGCACAAGGGCCGAGCACACGACACCTCACAGCGGAGGACCGGAGACCCGAACTCTACTCAGATAGATGCGATCGAGCAGGTGCTAAGCTCAAGCCCCAAAGCTTCGCACGGAGACCACAGACATAATGCTCGGCGATGAGATACGCCGGACAACGTCCTTTCTGTGAGGAATGGGCATCATCGGCAGGCGATTGCAAGGATTGCAGCACACCACCAGCTTTGCTTATCTCGACTGGCTGAAGTACAATGACCATGCACTTGACAGGCCATCCTCGGCAAACGGATCGCACGGCATAGGGTGCCGTCAGCGATGGAAGTTGCTTATTCTTCGATGTACAAAGCTGAACTGGTGGATCACGACCGGAGGATGTGGGTCGTAGCAACTCGCCAATGTCTGAACGATCTGTGAAGTATCTCGTACTCAGAGTCACATGGCGGATGCCGATACACAATCAGTCTCTGCAACTTCTCAGCAACACGCCTGCTCGAATGCTCCCATGACTGGTTTGGCAAAAGCCATCTGTGGATTCGTGGCGTCCCTGCATGATTGTCAACCGGATGTTGCGTGCTCATACTCAAATCCTGAGATTCTATAGTTCTACACTCGTTGGCTTTTGCGGGTCGAAAACGTGCGGAGAGCTGCCGAAGCATGGCCGGGCACCTTCTGTTCACAGAGTGAGGTTGAAATACGGTAGAACAACAAGGTTGTCGTAAGAAAAGAGTGATGCCACTCTGGTCCGAAGCAACCACAGACTGAGTTTCAAAACCAACCCCTCCAAGCGTTTCGGCCTTGTTGCCTTACGGTAGAACTAGCTCCAGTCATGGCTCCACCTAAGGTAAGCTCATCATCACGTCTGTCAACTGCGACGACCAAGACGACGCAGTCAGACCACCAGCAAGTGAACTTGCTGCCCGGATCATGGCCGACAACGAAATCAACATGGCCGAAGACTCTTCCGACTCTGGCACAACGCCAAAAGACCTCGCCAGCCCCGCCATCTCACCCCCGGACTCTCAGCCTCGCAATGCGTCAGGGTCCTCGATCGCGAACTCCAATGGCAAACGACCGATTCAGACGATCATGAATGGCATGGATGATCAAGAAGGTCGGCTTTGAAGTCAAAATTTCGGTCAAAGGATGAAGGGACTGACGAAGCTATTCTTGCGTAGAGCTGGCGGCCATGGTCAATAGTAAGGCAAGGCAAGAGTTCCCCGAGAAGACTCACAAGGAGACTGGATACAGTTGGAGTAGAGCTGAGGATGAGCCGGGCTATACATGGACAAATAAGAAGGCACATGATGAGTACAACCGGGCGTGGGACAACATGGTACACAAGGACAATGCGATTCGGAGTAAGTGTCGTCTGACCTCATGTTCAGAGTGACGGTGATTGACGATGATGAGTAGACAAGTACGGGGACCCTTTCGAGCTCGTGGAGAACGAGCGGGCTACTGCTGCCAGTCTACAGCAGCAATGAGCAGGATTGTGATAGAGGATTTCCGAGTTTTAGCATCATCTGCGGCATGGGAGTAAGGCGCAAAGAGACATTCGGACAAGGCTTCTGGGGAGGTCTATGTTCGTTCATCTACGATCCTCAGAGGACTATACCCTACAGCACGGCGGGAATGGCGCTCCCTGAACCGTTCGGCGTTTTGTGGTTCCAGAGAATGTCATGAGAAATGAAGAGACGATCGAAACAAGCATCGCTGAAATGACCATTGCATGCTCTTGTTGCAGACAGGCTACACTCCTTCCTCGCTCCAGGCAATCCTGGTGCATGATGCGAGCGCCTTGCTTATGCTGCCATGGCCATCTGCAGGAACTTTTCTCGAATATCCTCTGGATGCACACGTCGATCCATCTTATCTGCGAACCTGCTCGCAATCTGTAGCCACGACCAGTCTGGATGCGTACCAATCAGGGCCGACAGATATTGGAGTTCTCGGAACGTGAATTCGTCATCCTCCTGTAGGGTGACCCACTCGTTCATGGTGAACTTCACCTCGCTGTGGGCGCTGGGAGCATTACTCGGTGCTTTGGCGGCAGCTTTTGGCTTATCGTCCTTCTTCTTGGACTGCTTATCCTTCTTCTTGTCGTCGGACTTCGCGTTGTTCGGCTTTACTCCATCCTTGGGCTTGTCGGCAGACTTTTGGCCATCCCCGTCTTTCTTGCCACCATCCTCCGCATCCTGTTTCTTCAATTCGCCCATGCGCTTACCGATGTCCTTCTTCGTGCGGTCTTCGAATTCATGCGCTATTTTCTGGGCGCTCAAGCCCTCGCCCATGAGTTTCCGGATCTTTGTGTCCTCATCGCTGGTGAACGGCTTAGAACCCTCGTGGTCGTTCTTCTGGCCGTCGTCTTTCTTTTCATCGTTGTTCTTCCCGCCGTCCTTCTTGCTGTCCTTCTTGTCGCTATCACCCTTCGCGTCAGGCTTTTTGTCGTTTCCATCAGAGCCTTTGTTGATCTCCTTGTATCGTGCCATTACTTCAGCCTTCGTCGTTCCGCCCAACTCATTAGCAGTTTCTTGCCAACTCTTCTTCAACACCTCTTTGTTGGCAATGATCTTTGCGTCTTCTGCAGAGGTGAAAATTCTCCCCTCAATGCCTTCCTTATTCGCATCCTTGCCTTCAGCTTCGTTCTTCTTCCCATTCTCCTTTCCCTCGCCGTTCAAGGCCTTCTTGATGTCGTTGAACGTGAACGCTCCATCCTCTCTGACAGAATTGAGTCCTGTGGATCTGCTTCGGTGCTTAACAATGGCAAGCCTACCGTCCTTGCCGATGCGTGTGACCCCCGCGAGTGACCCGGAGCTGCGTGGACTTGGGTTTCTGATCGTACCCGAGGACTGTTTCCTGTCAGTGCCATCCTCCACAAGCTCGACGAAAGGTCGAAGCCAGAAAGGAACCATATTGAGCGCGTGAGAGATGGTGAAAGTGAAAGTTGACCCGCAAGAAATTGGGATGAAAGCATTTGAAGAAGAGAGGCAGTCCAGAAGCCCTCCTACTGATTGAGATTGTAGTGATGCGCATGTGCTGGCAGTGAGTAAAGGGCCACATGTGATGGATCGTCGTACCTTCTTTCTCGAGTCGCCGGATAAAAAATTTGGCAGGATCGCGTCGAGCAGCGATATGGTGGGCAATTTGTCCGGCAAGCTTTGACTGTGGGTTGTCGCAGCTGCGAACAATGTCGTGAGATGGCCCATGATTGCGCGCGGTGATTACAGATGAGGCTGTAGTGTTTGCTGGATCAAGTGCTCGCGTCTTGCGGTGGGGAGGAAGATGCTCGAGCGAACTTGGTCGTCAAGGAAACAGATGCGCAAAGCGATCAAAAAGTCGTTTGAAGAAGCAGCACCGTGGAGATGTCATGTAAGCAAATGTATCTCTTAGCTCTGACTTTATCGGTGGCGCATATGTTCCATTCCTCCGCAGAGATGGTCGCAGTCGCGAGCGTATTCCTGTCTCTTACAAACCTCAACCCTCAAATGTGACTTGCTAGAGCGACGTGCGATGCCTCTCTGTGCGCGTGGTGACGGCGAAGCTTACACTCTGCCCGACCTCTTCTCTCGACATGCTCCAAGAAGCTGAATATTTTGGGGCGCCACTATCGCGCAGCCACAAGAGCTTTTCTCAAATGGGAGGTGCTTCTCCCTCCATGCGCTTTGGGGCTCCAGGAACAAATTTGGCATTGGAGATTTATGCAGAGTCTCAGATACGCTGGCTGAACCCGAGAAGGCACCTTGAGCTCAGTCGTCGTGGGCACCGCGAGCAGGTTCATGCCACTCCATGAATGGATCGTCGTCAATCCAAGTTGCATGTGACAGTGAGAAAGGAGAAGTAGAGAACGCCATCTCAGGGTCTGCCAAGACCGATCTCACGCGAACACGTCTCGAAGTTGTCCCCTTCAAGGAACATTGAACATTGAACTTGCAGCCTTTCAGCACGATTTCCTTTCTCGTTCTTTGGTTCACTCATACGACACAGCGACAATGACGTCCGTCATCGGTCTGTTGCTTTCTTTCCTCACATTCTCCCTTCTCAGCCATGCCCACAACATCCAGCTCAAGGCGCATTCACGGGAATGCTTCCACGAGAGCCTTCACAAGGACGACCAGATGATAGTAACATTTCAGGTCGGCGACCGCGAATTTGGGGGCAGCGGAAACTTGGACATCGACTTCTGGGTACGCACGTTTCTATGCTATGGGGAAAAGATATCAGTGGGAAGGCCGGTCAATGGCGCAAGAGCATGGAGTTATGAAAGGCACAGAAGATGGACAGTCAAGAGAATGAGCTCGTCGCTGATATCTACTCTTTGCTCAAACAGTTGCAAGACCCGAACAACCAAATCATATTCAACCAACACACCGTCAGCTCTGGCGACCACTCTCTGACTGCAAAGGTGGACGGCAAATACGAGTACTGCTTCAGCAACGAGCACTGGTCAGCAAACACCAAGGAGGTCAGCTTCAACGTACACGGAGTCGTATACGTGCCCGAGAATGAAGCGGATAAGGATCCTCTGGAGAAAGAAAGTGCGTTCATGCCGACTCGCTTGCTGTCACGATCGACGACAACATCCACTAATGCCTCACTTACCTCACAGTCCGCGAAATGTCCGAGCTTATGGCGCAAGTCAAGGACGAGCAGAACTACATCACCCTGCGCGAGCGCACACATCGCAACACGGCCGAGAGCACCAACGCGCGTGTCAAGTGGTGGAGTCTTCTTCAGCTTGGCGTACTGGCGGGCGAAGGAATTTTCCAGGTGTGGTGGCTGAAGCGTTTCTTCGAGGTGAAATCGTCCGGTCGTCCGTCCTTTGGCAAAGGCGCTCTGGGCTAACTTTTGATTTTGCGGACAAGGTCAAGCACGTTGTATAAAGGAAGACTTGGTGCTCTTTGGGTTGGGCGTCGACAAAGGCCATGGACCAGCATGATGAACAAATGTCAGACGTGGAGTTTTGATGGGAAGCTCCAAACGCTCAAATTAGACGTCGAAGAATGGAAAAGTACCTCTACTACGTTTCAGACGACGTTTGAGACGATGCCTGGCATTCGACTTCAAACTTCAAGCTCCAATTCCAAAGATGAAATGACGTTGATTCTTCTTAAAAGGTCCATCCTTGCGAATAATGCTGTTGACGTTTGAGCAGCTTCAAAGAACTACTCTTCAACAAAGGCCATGTAGGACTTTCTTTGATCGAGTCCCTCATTGAAGATAATCCACTTCACACCCGGAAGCGGCCAAGACCACAATCGATCAAGTACACTACGCTCCCCTGTCGCAAGGACGAAAGCTGGCATTCCTGAATCTCACTGGAAGACTTTCCACGCCGGCCGCAAGCGGAACATCAGTCCATGGATACCCTCCTCCAACAGTTCATTGGTCTCCCCATCATCCTGGTAGACTATGAAGCCCTGTGCCCCACGAAGCAAGCCAGTCGCACGCCCACAGAAGCGATGACACGATCACACACGACATCAGCCGCAGCCGTCGCACTGAACGAAAAGACGATACAAATTGGTCTCGCCGACTCGATCGATGATCTGTGGGACCAGATGACCAGCGCCATGAGAGCCAAAGTACGGGAGGCGTGCTACGAGGTGCTGCGTCGAACGGACGGATCGAAGGAGATTGGACACGATTTTGACTATGATAATGATGCGAGATTCCTGGATTGAATTGATCGTGCCGAAAGATGGAGGAGGAATATGTGCATAATACAAATGGGTATCTTTTATCGGGTGCAGTTGGAGATGGCGGTCTCCATCAGGACCTTGTCGTACTGCGCGTGAAGCCACTGGATCCAGGCACTCATGGGTGGTGCTGGTGGCTTGCCTTCCTTGTCGGGTTGTGCGAGGCCGTTCTGTATCCGGATCAGTATTGCGTTCCGTCTCGCATATGAGTGAGAGAGGGTGTGAGAGAGGGAGCTCGCGACTGCCACGAGCTGGCTTGTATGTACTCACGTAGAACACGCTCTTCAACCCAAACTCAGCCACGCCCTCATCTTTCTTGATCTCCGCCTGCATCTCAAATAGGCCATCGGATTCGCGTACATCCTTGTTCCGAGGCGAGTCGCCGCATCGCACAATGATCGACTCCGGCGACTTGGCGACTACCTCGAAGTGATCGGTGATCTTGGTTCCCACCTCATACGTGCTCGCCCTGAGCTGTTCTTTGTCCCAGAGATGATCGGCGGTGACTGGATCGGCGCGGTACTTCTTCTCGAGAAATCTCCGTTGGTAAGCATATCCTGTGCGATGGCAGTATAGTCAGCATAACTGCTCGCCTGACTGCTCTTTTCTCCAATTCATACCCAAGCCTCCCCATAGCCCTGCACTAAAAGCCTCGACCAATTTGCCCTCCTTCTCCAACAGCTCCGGACGAATGTTGGCCAGCGGTACCCTCCTCACGCATAGATCTTGTGTGACTGGGGCGTTGTTCGGGTTGTAGCGCGAGTACAGTGTGTGGTTGAAGATGTAATCGGTAGGTGGAACGTCCACGATGTGCGACTTCCGAGTCCAAAGTAGGAAGCCCGCGGTGGAGCCCAGCGTAGTCCAACCGGTGACAGCGAGTGCGGTGCGTACGATGCCCATGATGATCGTCAGGTATGCGTCGGAGGGTAATGTGGAATCAGGTGTGGTTGTTCAGAATGCTGCGTGGATGAGATCTGTTCCTGGCGAAGCTGTGCCTCCACAGATCGGCTAGAATTACCCGTTGGCCGAGCGCATGGTCGGGTGAGCTCCGTCCGGGCATTGTCGATGGACACCATCTTCGACATTTGGGGATTGCGAACAGTCACGGCCTCCCATAGATCTATTAGCTACCGTAAGGTACTCGAACGAAGTGATGTTGGCACGCTGCCGACGTTGAAAAGGCGATGCGCTGGTGAGCCTCGTGGTGATTCGAGCCGCGATCCGAGAATCAGGGCCCGTCGATCGCCGAGCCGCATCCGGACGGTAGAGCTAGCCTTGAAAGCTTAAAATTTGATGCTCTTCTCGCGTGGCCGCACGTTTGACGACCATCGCGCTGAGTATGAGTGTAGGAGGATGTAGCACATGCTTCGTGAAGACTCGAGGTATACCATCGACGATCGCTGTCTCGGTGGGTATTTCAAGAGAGGACTGCTCGTGATCTCGGTTTGAAGTCCGAACTGCCCTGTGATGAGCGTAAGGAAATTTTTGACTTTCGAGCTAGCCATTTATGCCTGCTTGTGAAGATGGACCCATTCGATACTTCTCAATCTTTGCGACCACGTTTGGTGAAAGCACCACTTCTACCGCGCCGTACCACTCGACGTCCTGCCACCATGGCTGCGCCTCCGCCATCGTCCTCATGCAAAGTGGTGCTGGCGGGCTCAATCGCGAAGAGCTTGCTGGCAGAAGTCGGCGAGGGTATCAAGGCAATAGAGCGTGCTCCACGCTTGCATGGTTTCCTCGCCAATGCCGACCCGGCCGCTCGTATGTACGCTGACTGGACGGCGAAGACATGCAAGGAGAAGTGAGCAACGACATACAGTGAGGAAGACCTGCCCTGTTATTAATGCGACTTCTAGTGGTGTCGACTTTGTCCTGAGAGAAGTCGATCGCGAAGACCTCGAGGATGAGATACGACAAGCCAACACGGACGACTCCGTCGACGGCATGATCGTCTACTACCCAGTGTTCGACTCGAGAAGAGACCAGACCCTACAATGGACCGTCAGCATGTACAAGGATGTCGAAGGCCTTTCACCACAACTCATCAGCAACATGTATCAGAACATTCGATTCTTGGATCCTCCCCACAACAGCATCAAATCGATCCTTCCTTGCACGCCTCTCGCCGTCATCAAGATCCTTGAACACCTGCAGATCTACAACAGCTTCCTTGATTACGGCAAGCGACTTTTCGGAAGGCGCATCACCGTGATCAACCGGAGCGAAGTCGTCGGTCGACCGTTGGCGGCATTGCTAGCCAACGATGGCGCAGAAGTCTACAGCGTCGATGTGACTGGTGTCCAACAATTCAGCAGAGGCACTGGACTGAAGAAGATCAAGCACGAATCGCGCGACATGGAAGGCTGGACTCTTGAACAATGCTTGCCCATCAGCGACGTGGTGATCAGTGGTGTGCCAGGAGATTCCTTCAAAGTGCCAACAAATCTCGTCCGAGAAGGTGCAGTCTGCGTCAACTTCTCTAGCGAAAAGGTGAGCCCATTGTCCATGAAGCTTGTGAGCGTCGCTGATGAGTACAGAACTTCAACCCGGACATCAAGGAAAAAGCCTCGATATACGTACCTGCGATTGGCAAGGTGACCATCGTCGTGCTCCTTCGTAACCTTTTGCGACTTGCACAAAACACACCACAAGCGAACGGGTTACTGTAACCCTATAAGTTCACAAGTGGGATTTCGAACAATCAGAAGCATCGATTCATGCTAAATAGACATAGAACATTGTGCAATACCCTTGGCCTTAGCAGCCTACAAGTCTGCATCATCCTCCCGAGCTTCCGGCCTGGCCCTTTGCGATTTTCTAGCAAGGTTCCAAGTATAAAGCTGCTCTGGAACTTCATCGCAATCTTTACTCCGCTTGACATAACGGCTCCAGATCCACGGAATGACTGTCCTGACTTGATAGATTGCATGCTTTCTTGTCGATACGCCGAACAGGTAGTTCAACTCCTCGAGAGACACAAAAGTCATGCTTCCAGGCGTGTGACCAAGCATGGCGCCAGCAGTCTCTCGAACAAAGAAGAAGATGAGGACAAACGCGACCACGTTCAACCCGGCAAAGATCCCAAGCAATCCAGCATGTCCGAGTGTGTCCGTGATGACTGGCACGAACAATGTGAGAAGACCGAGGCCGAACATGTTCGTGAAGACCGCGAACGACATGCCCACAACCCGATTCTCGAGCGGGAAGACTTCGGCCGACATGGTGAAGGGAACCGGACCCATCGACCAGCTGTAGAACGCCATGAAAAGATATGTCCACACGCCAACGGCTGGGATTCGTCCGGCGCTCTCTGCTGGGATGAAGTAGCTCATGCTAGCACCAAACATACAGAGAGCCATCTGAGAAGCTTCATCAGCGCCGAACAGCCTTTGGGGTGAACATTATCAGCCTACAAATGGCAAGGCGGTCAACAGCAGCCATCGTCTACCCTTCCGGTCGATCAGGTAATATGCTGGGAAGGCGAACAGAACGTTCATCAAACCAATGCCCCAGCTGAGGAAGAGAGGGCGAAAATTGCTGGCCGGATCGTTCTCTGATTCGAGAGAGCTTTGTAAAGTGTCGTCTTTGGCCGATTTGCAGAAGACGTTGGATGAGTACAGAGCCAGCACGTTCACACCTAGTCGACTGTCAGACGCTGACATAGGATCACAATGCCGTCAAGACTTACCACACAGCTGCTGGCTGATCATGCAAACCACGGCGGCGCCCATGGCCCGTCGGATTCGCTTGTTAGTGAAAAGCTGGCCAAGTTTCTGCCAGTAGTTGATGTTGATGGACCGTGTAGGGCCGAAATGTGGCATGACTCGAGCTCTTGGGATGGCCTTGGTCTCTTGCTCGTCGTCTTCCACACAGCTGTTGCCCATCTCGGCATCTGTCAACTTGCCCGAGATGAACCGCTTCTCAACGTCCATCTGGTAATGAACATATAGCAGCTCTTTGGCTGCTAGGATCGGGTGCCCACGAAGTGCAAGGAGAGTCGTGTATGCGTCCTTGTACTTGGCTGGTCCTCTCTTCATCAGGAATCTGGGCGAGTCGCTGCAGACAAAGATGAGAGTGAGCAGAACGATGGTAGGGAAGACTGATGATGCGGTCTGCCATCTCCATGCCGTCCGCCCCACACTGGAGACACTCAGATTCGCTGTCGATCCTAGGAAGATGCCCAGTGCGTCAAACAATTGCCAATTCATCACCAATGATCCTCTGATGTGGGCGGGCGAGATCTCCGCGGCGAAGACAGGAACCATGCTGGCTTTTGTTCCCATCCCAATCCCTAAGATGACCCGGCACGCCAACAGCTGCTGCCATGTGTGAACGCAAGCACCGCCAATCATGGAGGCCAAGATGAGTGCGCCGGATATTGCAATTGGCGGACGTCGTCCGAAGAAGTACTCGCTGATCGGGTCTGACAGCCAGCAGCCGATGAAGCTCGCTGAGAAGTATGGCGCTGCGTTGACGATGGCAAAGATCCACGCCGCACCACCCTTCGGATTGCAGCCGTCAAGAGGACCAATATTGAGCTGTTCCGGCCAGGATAAGTTCGCGCCGTTGCTGGCGGTTTGATTCCATCCTTGGACGACGGCTGCGACACAGAGAGTTATGATCGTCACGCGGAACTCTTTGGGCTGAGACCAGAAGCCGTGCTGGGTCTCATGGACAAGGGCATCTTTTTCCTCGGCGGTGAGATCTGGTACCGACTCCCATGCTTCGGGATCGCGAAGAATCTTGCCGGCCTGCAATTTGTTAACATTTGAGTCTACAGTGCGCAGACGATTTGGTCGAGTGAATGGGTGACACTCGCCTTGACGAAAACTCCTTCTTGCTTCAGCAGGTCGTACGTTCGCACGAACTCTTTGGTCCGTTTCTCTATTTCCTGAGGGCTGAAACGGAGCAATGGGTTGTCGATTCTTCGAACGGATCAGCTTCTTGGTCGTGCAAACCAGCTACGATCGACTTACAAGCCCTGATTATTATCGTCGAAAAGGTTCCTCTGCCCTTCGAACACCGACTCATCATCGAGATACAACTACCGAATGATCAGCTAACCATGCAACTTGTTGGGATCCTAGGTCGTTCACAGCATTTACCTGGTCAACAACATCTCTCACAGGCCCCGTGCGCCTACGCGGACCCTCACTTGGTTGTACGTCTGTCATTGCCGGTTGCAATAAAGCCAGCACGTCGCGCGATGATTGCGATAGGAGTTGCAGATCACAGCAAACCACGCGGGTCGTGGCCGTCTATCAATTAAATCTCGCGTTTGTGATGCGATGCAGGTCGCTTGTCGCACAGCGTGAGGTACTCAGCCTTGGCCAGGGTGTGATCCGCATCCGCATCTGCAGTATGTAACGTATTCACCGTCGGATTGGTTCGCGAACGCTTCTGCAAGAAGACATCCGAGACTTCGCCTCGGTAGATGTTCGCACCGTCAAGCCTCAATATTGGACGGTCAGTCTTGACATCAACGGCAGAGCTCTAGAACAGCACCTGAGGATTGCGCTCAGCTGATGTATACACATTTGAGGCCGCTTGATACTAAGGCGGTCATTAGTCGGGGTGCAATGTACGTACCATCACCATGTTGCGTAGGTGAGCCAGCTAAGCCTCCACCACGAGTGTTTCGGGCGGCCTCCCGGGCGCAAGCGGCACGCCGAGCACGACTTGCATCTTGACCGGTCGCTTGTACGATTGAAGAGGCAACGGATCGACGTCGTGCAGTGTGTGTAGGAGTGCAAGCTAGCGGGTCCGGGGAAGTGTGGGAGGAATTCGCTTGCAGCAAGTCCGGGGTCGAGAAGACAGCCCATGGCTGCGTGGCAGTGCAATGAACAGAGGGAAAACGAGAGCCGAGGAATAAGGCCAACCTGCGGCAGGCAACAATATACAAGCGACTGCGGCATTTGGTTGACACTCCTTGAACGATCACAGGATTTCTCCGCGAATCACCCTCGGACGGATGATAGGTGACTGTACAGGCCTCTTTTATAGCCAGGCAGTGCTACAGTTCCTGCAATCCTGCACATGGACGATTTACCACGGCAGACATGGCGGAGCTACAGACCATCGCTGCGGTCTGCGACTTGATCAAAGTAGCATACTACGCGGGCGTGTTCCTGAAGCGAGTGAAAGATGCCGACAAGATTGCCGTCGAGACCGGAGATCGACTGAGACGTCTTGCGGGCGTGCTGAGAGGAGTACAATCGGTGCTGGAAAGCAGAGAGTTAGAAGGTGTCGACGATGCTGCGTCTGCAACCAACGATGCGGCTGTCGCGAGACGCATCGACGAGTCTGTCAAGGCGTGCACAAAGACACTCGAAGATTTGCAAGCGAAGATCCGCAGATTAGAGTCCACAGATCTGCGAACGACGGCGTGGCGCGTATTTCTAGAGCGAGTCAAAGGAGCACTTCGAAATCCTACCATTACGCGCATCAATACGGAGCTTGAAGCACGTATACAGTCCCTCTCGACGGATCTCGCGGTACTGCAATTGTTCGAACAATCCAAGACGAACGCAACGATCACCTCGAACCACGAGGAGTTACTCAAGGCGATCGAAAATGTCGGGATGCAGGTCATCGAAGGGCACAAGTTCTTGTTGAGCGAGAAGATGAAGGAGAACCAAGGGCAGGCGATGCGTGACGAGCATCGTACGTCTGCAGGTCCGTTGACCAGGGCGGCAACCGATCATTCGGCGAGAGCGGACGATGACGCGATCCGAAGCCTTTCTGTATGTCTCCGGGCGGCGGAAGACGTCCATGAGCGATTCAGTTCGGAGTACGTGCCCGACAACCGCTCTACACGAGTCCGACGAGACCTTGCGAGCGGCAGTCCGGACACTCCATTGGGAATGACAACGCCGGCGGCCGGCACCGTGTCGCCAGCCGACGAGTTGGAGGACAAATTTTGGGAGGATCCGACGGTCGACGATCAATATGAAGACGAGCTCAGCGACGATGATGTCTACCCGCAGCCGATTCTAGACGCACACATCCAAGCGTATGTCAAGCGAGCTCGTGAAGAGCGTGACGCTGGCCACTTCAACCAAGCAGAGTTCAATCTCAACCTTGCGATCAAGAATTCGCAAATCCGCGAGGCACACTATGGTGTTGAATTTATTGCGCGAGGCATGATGCAGGAAGAGATGGCGGAACTGCTCCAGAAGCAGAAGAAGTGGGCAGAGGCAGTCAATTGTGTGCATCAATTGCTTCGCGAGACGGCAGCTCCGGGTCCTGGTCCTGTCTCCGGCGAATCCCTCACTCTCTCACAGGCGAGACAGCATCATTTGCTTGCATCCATCTACTACGACAGGCATCTGATCAACACTGGCACCGCGCTCAGCCATACAAGCGCAGATATCGAGAAAGCCGAGAGACACGCCCGTATCGCGTTCAAGAAACGATGGGGTGTGTATGGCAGTGGCGACAGACCAGAGGACGAGGCGAAGCACCAGAACGCCTGCGTCCAGTTACTCGTGTGCATATTGGAAAGGCAGGACAAGACGGTCGAGTCCGGAGAGTTCAACAAGCTATTGTTGCACGACTCGTCGTCCAGTTATACCGAGAGCATCAGGAGGACTTCGACTAATACAGCTCAGCCGGCGGAATGTTACGAGGTTATCGATAAGCATGAGTTGCTGGTCGAAGCCATCAGATCGAAGGACACAGAGCAGATCCAGAATTTGCTAGCCGGCCGAGACCTTGACCTGGAGTGGCTGTCTGCAGAAGGCAAGACCTTCCTCATGCATGCAGTGGAACAGTCGGACGAAAGCACCGTCCATCGACTCTTGGATCCTGCCATGGGAGCGTATGCGAACACCGCGAATAAGTCAGGTCTGACAGCGTTGCATTTCGCAGTGATGCGCCAGCGGCATGACATGATTCGCTGCCTTCTGCACCACGATGTGGACATCCAGCCTCTGGACCTCAGCAAGCAGGCTCCTATCACGAAAGCCGTCCGAGCCGGCGACATGACGGCGGTGCAGATCATCTTTGACCGAGACGAGACGACTCTGCAGGTCAGAGGAGGAGACGAATGGAGCCTGTTACACTATGCGGTCACCAGCCGGAAAGCCGGGAGAGAGATGATTCACCTGCTTCTGGACCTGGCTCCGGACTTGAAAGATGCAGTCGATCAAGCCGGAAAGACAGCGTTGCACCATTGCGTCCAAAACGAGCAGCTGGAACAAGTGGGTGCGTTGCTGGACCATCAGCATCATCCAGACATCGATGCGACTGACTCCGTCTCGCGCACGCCGCTGTATCTGGCAGCTTCCAAAGGCCCGACGCCTCTTCGCGAAAAGATTGTGCTCTTACTCCTTCGACACGGAGCAACGGTGGACGAACGAAGACCGCCACCGCGAATGAAGCATTATGCAGCGCTTCGGCGCAATGCTCGACGAGACAGTACGCTCTCGCGGACCAGTGTGAGTACATCTGGCACCATTGGGACGACTTCCACGGGTACGTCGCGACTCTCCCGCATGCTGTCCAGTTTGAGATGATGGGCAACGGCTTTGTGTCGTGCGAGGTGCTCTGCTGTTGCTTGCAGAGCGGTGTTGATATGTCTGAAGTGATACCCTGGATTGATGCGTGATCGTTCTTGTGATAGTGGAGATGATTTCGGTGGGCAAATCGTGGCTCAGAATAATAGATATCCATAGATATTCCACGATGCGATGGAGTCCTTCTTCACATCCTTCTTGGCCAGTTGCATTGCGATGATTGAGGGTGGAGAAGAGGAAGAAGATGCGTCGCGGTCATCAATTTCCAATTCGCCGCGGGAAGCACCCGAGACCCCCGAGCACGCTTAACCCAAAAAACTTCGCGTTTCCCGCAACTCCATTACCACATCTCAGAGCTTGGAGAAGACATCATCTCACAATCTATCGCCTCCACCTCCTTTCAATTCGATCCTTCATCCGACCGCAAGATATAAGCCTGCGATCGATCGCTGCTCTCACGCCCTCGTATTTCTGCTCGGGACCCCGACAGAACGACAGCATGTACGTTCTCAATGCCGCTCACAAGATCACTCCATGGTCTGGTCACCACGACTAACATTACATCAAGGTTCGCCTTACGCCGTGTCGCCGTGCGCGCAATCTCGCAGCAGCCATCCCGCCAGTTCTCCGCCATCAAATCCGTCCCTCGCATTTCGCCTTTCCAAACCCAAAAGCCATCGGTCTATCGGTCATTCCACCAGTCATTAAGATGGGCAGCTGAGGAGGACAAGAAGGAGGCGAGTCCGGCGGAGGCACAGGACCCAAGTGAAACAGTCACAGTTGAGCCGAGCGCGGAAGAGCAAGCAGCAGAGATCAAAGAGGAGAGCATCGCCACTCCTGAAGTTGCAGATGCGGCGGGTTCGTCCACCACCGAAAACAACAGCGCAACCGAGACCGTCAAGGAGTATGCTTCCGATGCCGCCGAGACCGTCCAGGAGTATGCCTCCGATGCCGCCGAGACTGTCAAGGACGCTGCCGCCAGCGTCGCGCAGACCTTCAGCTCGCCTCCACAAGAGCGCACCGAGCGCGGCGAACGTCCCCAGCGCAGCGACCGTGGCGACCGTGGCGAGCGTACTCCTCGCGCTCCTCGACAATGGGAGGATCGATCGGAGGGCAACCCTCCAAGCAAGATCCTCTACGTGGGCAACCTTTTCTTCGAGGTGACCGCGCCAAAGCTCGAGGCCGCGTTCGGACGATTCGGCGAGGTCGTATCCAGCAAAGTTGTCACAGATGCTAGGGGTCTGAGCAAGGGTTTCGCATTCGTCGAGTTTTCGGACCAAGAGGCTGCCAACCGGGCAAAGCAAGAGCTGAACCACACTGAATTTGAGGGCCGTCGCTTGTCGGTACAGTACCACCTCAAGAAGGACCGTCGTGAGGGCGGTTTCTCTCCTCGTGAGGGCGGAACCAGAAATAAGCCAAGCAAGACTCTCTTCATTGGCAACATGTCTTACCAGATGAGCGATCGCGATTTGAATGGTGAGCACATCGCCTTCTGAAGTTCAGGTGAGCCCTGCGTCTAACATTTTCTCCAGATCTGTTCAAGGAGGTTCGAAACGTTCTCGATGTGCGTGTCGCCATTGATCGCCGCAGTGGACAGCCCAGAGGTTTCGCACACGCGGACTTTATCGACATGGAGAGTGCAAAGAAGGCAAAGGAGTTGTTGGAGCAGAAGTCGGTCTACGGTCGCCAGCTCCGCATCGACTACAGCAGAGATTCTGGTGATAACAAGTCCAACAGCAGCCCGTTCTCTGATTGAGATGTGGCTACGGATGAAGGATAGGCCAGTTGTGCTGGCGTGGGAGTTACTTGCACAAGCTTAAGAGATGCTCAGCAAAGCTCATCGGCAGCTTCGAACCTCGAGGCTTTGCCGGGCTTGGTCTCACTGTGCCGGAGGTCGAGATTGACAAAGACGTGGGCATGAATACAATGTGCGTACCTGAAGACTGTACAATACTGTTAACATAGAGACGGTGTGGTGCAAAGAAGCAGCCGCAGTGACAGACACTGAACAATACTCTCCAACTCGACGCAATCGTTTATCTGTGGCCCTCCAAATGTTTTCGACGCTCCTGCTGGCTAAAAAGCAGATACATATAGTACCTCCGAGGTCCCGAAAGTCCACTGCACAATGCCCACCGCAGTGGCATCGAGTGTGCGGCGTGAGCTGGAGGGCAGAGGTTTGACGGCAAGGAGTCATTCAATGATACTGGCAGAACCGGAGCTATCGGAACCGAGCAGGAGAATATACGAATGTTTCCGCTTCCTTTTCGCATACTTGTTACTTGACCACGGATTTGTTCCTAAGCGGGCTCGTCGTCCGAGTCCTCTCCGTAAAACCCCATTGAAAATCCGTACCCCTCGCCACGGCCACTTCGCGGGCAAGAGAAGAGATACTGGACCGGGTTCCACTCTCTCTTTGAATACCTCTATGGTCCCCTAAAAACGGCATTGGGCGTCTTGCAACTCAGTGGCTCAGAGTTTGTGGTTTGATCCGGAGCACGGAGGTACTCTTGGCCTTCCTAGGATTTTCCAAGGTCGGGCTCTTCCTCCGAGCCATCATTCGTTGACCTTCATCAACTCTCGTTGCCATGGTCTTTCATCACAAGCTCTGCTTTGCTTTCTCCATTTCAAACTCCCGCACCACTTCTTGCCAATCTCTCAAGTTTTGTCTTTGAAGAAAGAAGGACGGTACTGATATTACAGCACCCATGACGTTGGCGCCAACGAAACCCCAGAGAGCAGCTTCTTGTAACAGCCAGCCGTTGTGATAATGGACAAACAGAATTTCTACTCCAATGGACAAGCACATCATTCGGACGTAGATCCAGATTAAGCTTGATGCTTGCCAATTCTTGATCTGGGACTGGAGATGAGCGAGCCTTTCGTCGGTCGTGGTTTTATTACTCCCTTTCAAATCCTCCGGATCCGTTTGCTGCTCAGCTCCCATCATCTTGGACTTCATCCGAGTCTCTCGCGCTAAGGTCTTGCTTCTCTCTTCTGCCGATGTGAACCCCGCCGCGAGGATGTTTGCTGCACAGATCCCGTCTCGCAGAAAAAGCGGGGCTGAACAGCTCCCACTCCAACACGAGCTGCACGAGCATGGAAAAATTCGCTACCGCAATGGCTCGTGGTATCAGCCGATGTCCTAGAGCATTCGCACCAGGAACTTCCAGATGCCGTGGCGAATCACAAGCCTCGCCCCACTAAGACTGAGCTCAGTGTTGCTTGTCACAAAGCTTATTACCGGGAGTAAGTGAATGTGTTTCATCCAAGCTCGTATCGCACACAATAGCGACCGGGAAGAGAATCGAGATATTGCGATCGTTGGAGACATCGCTTGCTCATCGCTTCTGCCCGAAAGCATGCCGCCAACGCTTTGACGGCAAGATGTTCCGGCTTCGCGTCGGTGAGCCCTTTGGGAACTCATCGGCTAAGACACCATTCAGGCATTAGTGAGGCCAGAAGTCGAAACGCTTCATACTTCTACCCTGCAATGTATCTGCCCTGTTCGAACAAATGTCGGCAGTTCGCTCATGAAGAACTCGCATTAATACTGACTAGGGTCGATACTTCTTCTTGCTTTCGACCCTGGCATTGTCGCTGCAGCATATGGACTAATGCGGAAATGGCGTCTGCCGTCTTCACCAACGTCCGCGGCGCCATCATATCGACAATGTCCTTTGAATCGGTCGGCTGTCGAGAACGCAGCGAAACTCAAGCTTCTCAATTGCTTGTGATGGTCGAGATCTGCGGTAGTGTTGCTCTGCTCCGTTGGGCAACTCTAGGTGAATGAAGACCAGGAGCGCAATTAGTCCACCCCCTGGTAATTCGACCTGTGATCCTAGGGTGGAGTTGAGCGCGACAACTCCGGTTGTTGCTCTCGCGTCTCGTCAGAGGTCTAGAACCACAGGATCAGGTTAAGCAATATGATCAGACTTCCGAGCCAGACATCACACCACCTCGAATCAATATTGATGAGGCCATCGGTAGCGTCGTTGACAGAAGCCGCCATTCTTCCGTGTGAAGACGACACACATAAGACCGCCGTCGACTTCCCAACCTTCTGTTCTTTCCTACCTCGTCCAACTCAAAGAAAGACTTCGTATCCTCAAGAAGCATCTCCTACCGACGACACCAACATCTCAACGACAATGCAGACATTCAAGCTCTCGATCCTCCTCGGCCTGGTCTCGTCCGCTCTCGGCCTGGCTGCGGGCGATCCTTACAACCACAATACTGCGTACGGTGTAAGAAGCCATCCCTCCTTTGTCACCCAACGCCTCTTCTTGTCACTGTTCACTGATGTCGTCTCTAGGAATGCGATGTGTGGAGTCCAACGGCGACCTACGTGGACGATGGTTGCTGCATCATTTCCGGACGTCCCGGTTACGAACGTCTGAAAGTCCTGTGCGACCATGTACGTTACCTTGGACCTCCCTCTGTCCCGTCTCGCGCTGATACGATTTGTGTCTTCCCTCCCAGAACCATCGATGTGCCGCGCAAAACCATGCTTGTTCCCATGCTCCCGGGGCTGAGTTTGCGCTCTGCGATATATAGCCCTTGCGCTAGGTGGCCGGTATGCCACACTTGGGAGAGAGGTGATAGGAGAAGAGGAGGAGGTGTGTACCGTCGAGGTGGGCATGCCGGGCGGGCAGTCGACTCTGTATCTGGACGTGGTTCTATGTGCGTCAATTGGGCATCTTCGGTGGATATTGTCCATCACGAAAAAATCGACTTGTTCATTTCTTCTGACCTTGTTTCAAACTTCCGTTCATTATACCACGATCCAGTGTTCCAACAGCGTATGGTCACTCTGCAACACCTCCCGACATCCCCATCTCAGCCTTCGGTCGGAACCGTCTTTCGCCTCGGTGAGCGCAACCACCTACTCGAATACAATCTTATCCCACATCTCATTCGAGTACCTGCCCTTTAATTGCTCCAACGTCCATCCCTGCTTCTGCCCAATATCGGCTAGCGTAGCACGGAAGTCCGGAATCTGATCCTTGAACGCCACCTCCTTCATGTACTTCCTGGCCTCCATGCCCTTCCACGAGCATTGCTCCCACTCTTTCGCCCAGTGCGGCCGCACATTTCCGCCGTAACTCGTCCAAAGATCAACGACTCTCTGCGTGAAACCTTGCCACTCCTGATCCGATACTGCATCGGGGAGAGTGAGCACTTCGATCGACAGTGTGCCGAGATCGTTTCCATATTGAGGCGCCATGATTATGTCGCTGCCACCCATGATGCGCATCTCCAGCGCCACTCGCATCGCAGAGGAAGGGTCCTTGCCGGCTTCCGTGCCTTCGTAAACAAGTTTGATAACGTCCCACCAGGCACGTTGGACGATGCCGAAGTCTGGCTTGGATGCGTCGTCCTTACGAGGCGGCAAGGGAATCTGCAGCTCAAGATCGCGGACACGCATATTCTGGACGCCGCGGCGGAAATGAAGCCCATTCGGTAGGAGTGTCTTGAATGTTGGAGTCTTACTCTCTCCTACCGTTGGTGGTAGAGCGGCCATGGCCAGCGACGCGAGGAGCTGGGCTTGCCAGTATCCCGGAATGGCATTGAAGAAGGGAACGCCGGTGATGACGCCTCCAAGCCAGCCTTGTACCCACTGCAGAAATACGTTGGCGTCGTCAGGATAGTCCAGTACCCCGGCTGAGTCGCTCGTTGTGTTGAACGTGTTCGTCCACACTTTGCGCTGATATGGGAACCAGAACCATCTGAGCACGTTAGTTCGGTACGCTCGACCAGGGAAGGAAAATCACATACTCGCTGTAATAGTCGTCTGCAGCACGTCGCTTGAACTCCGCAGTCGCAGTCGAAATACGCTCAGCGGCATCCGGCGCATCATACCAATCACTGCGGAGAGCGACAGGAATGTCGCTCTTCTCCAGCGGTGGTACACCGAGCCCAACGTCCTCCTTCAGCGGTTTCATGATTGCGTATGTCATCGCGTCAAGTTCGAACGTGATGTGCGTTACAACGCCAAGGAGCCCAAATGCTCCAGCCGCAGCCGTGAGCATTTTTGGATCGTCCACCATTTGGAACTTCCCGTTGCAATCGATGTATTCAATTCGTCGGACATCTACATCAGAAGGGCAGAAGGGTTAGCGATGGCTCGGTCGCAGAGGGTATGGAAGGCTAGACTGAGATCTGCTGGCAGAGACCGAGATACAGCCCCGGACCGCCGCAGGCCTCGAGCGTCTCTCTTGCTTACAATCTGACAACGTTTTGTGAGACAATCCGGCACCGTGGCAGATAGGGCCATTAACGCCACCGATTGTGACCTGAAAGATTTTGATCAGATATGCGCTCAAACGAGTGGAGGAAAGCAACAGAATGCAAACTCACCTCGACGAGAATGACATCTGCCGGAAACGACCAAGCCTTGCCTGCAACGCTCCAACGCCGAAATTCTTCATTAGTAACAGCAACGCCAACTCGACAGAGTCGCTTCTTGCCTGGGACAGTCTCCTCCCTCAGTTCTATCGTCTTCAGTTCTGGCAGAGCTTGACTCTCCTCTGTCGGGACGACCGACATGGGATCAGGAAGCGTGTTGACCGTATGCAGATTCACAAACGAGATGAATACTTGGTTATCCTCGGAAAAGATCGAGCTCCAGCTGTGCCGATATCCAGCACATCGCACGCGATAACCTTTCTCAATGGCATAAAGAACGATGTTCTGCACGCCTCGCACTGTTGAGGGAAGGAAAGTGAACTTGGGCTTGTTCTTGACCGTCTGGCCCCAGTTTGCAAAGGGCACATTACTGTAGCACTTCAAGATGTCAGCCCGTGTTCAATGTGAAGACATGGTGTAAACTGACCTCCACAAACTTCCTTTCGTTCGCATCCTCGAACACGATAGGTAAGTCCTTGACATGCTTGTTTTTGGAATTCAGCGCATCCTTGACCGCGGCCTTGAGCTCACTCCCATCGCTCGCACAAAGGACGAGCTTTTTGAGCTCTGTGATCAGCGAAAAGTGATGGCGGACTGGCGGGCTCTTACGAGCGTTGACATCGAAACCTTTCGTGCCAATGACGTCTGTTGCAGCTTTGCCATCGACGAAGGCATCTATCTGTTTCCTCAATTGCTCGCTCTGGAGATCGGACAAAGCAGTCCCGAAAGCCAGCGTTTTCCGGAAGGTCTTCAAGAAGCCACGGATCTGGGTTTCAGGATCAAAAGTCTCCGCCAGCACAGGCTCAAGCACATCCTGCTTGAGTGCCGTGTAGTCGATGAGGTTGAAGACTTTGGTGTATTGATCGAGATGGTCCAGGATCTCCTGCAGAATGTGGGTACGTTCGAGATGTTCGCTGGCAAGCGGCGCGCGAGCAGTGGAACTCATGTTCATTACTGTAAGAGTGGCTGAGAATCACGGCAGATGCGTGGGTGCCTTCGAGGAGATCGATGCTAAAAGAAGATATGGTAAAGAAGCGAACTTTGGGGGGTACAGATGAGTCCTGTCACACATAGTAAGCACCATTACACCATGCCGCCGACAGCAACTCGACGCGTGGTAGTTGTGGCCCGCATTGTCAAGGGCAGGGACTGTTACAGGGTTTGAGGCGCCGATGAGGCGCCTCATAATAATAATCATCGCGTTGAAGCCCAGGTCGGGTCGAGGCGGTAGAGATTCCGGGGATTGAGAACAGGCCTGAGCTCGGTTTGGTCGCCCATCATCAGTCTCAGCATCAGAGACCGCGGAAATGCCGTGGAAACCGACAGGGACCTCCCTTGTAGCAGTGACTCGGCGGTTAACCAAAGTGATGTCGAAAGTAGAAATAGATGGCATCTTGATACGAGCGTTGTGCGCGGCCGTCGGATCCGTTCACGTGATCAGGAAGACCACGTGACGCTCTCCTCCGACCACAGGGCATCGTGAACCATCGTGTCACGACCTAAACGGTCCCCGCAAACTACGGCCTAGGTAAGGAAGATGAGTGAACGGTATCTGACATCTTGAATACCGCATCCGGAGCTCTCCCAGCGAGGGATCGGACACCGCTCGAGGCACCACGAAGTTCGTGAGGACATATCGAATGGGAAGCCGCACAAACATTCCTCTCGACCCTCCACCCAGTACTAGCAGAAGCGAGTAGCCGCTCCAGATGATCACTTTTGGAGCGCGCAAATGTTCAAGCCATCCTGGAGCCGCCTGATCTCATTTCTCCATCTTCGCCACGCCTCAAGTCTTCCTCTTGTCCGAACCGAGCTGTTGGAGCACTGCTTTAGCCGGCCAGACAAAGCCTAGTGCGTGACTGCTCTCGTCGTCGGTAGATGTCAGAAACTCGATGAGGGCCATGAAGGTGTAGCAAGACACAGCCGTCAACATGTGCCACCAGCCATGCAGCTCCAGTAGTATCCCCAGCGGCATACCGACGCCGTGCTTCCAGCGCGTCAGCGTCGAACAGAAATTGACATCGAGGCTCCAGAGGAAGTAGGCGAAGAGTGCGTTGCCTTTTCGGAGACACAATTAGCATGACCAGGCATTCAAGGCTGGATGTCAGCACTTACAAGTTGCAAAAGTGACTAGTCCAGACAGCTTCTCTTTGTGAACTGCCGGTCTTGACCCACTTTTGACCAATCCGTGCGTCATCCAGCCCACAGTGAGCGATAGCGAGAAGAAGATAATCACATGGAGGACAAATTCATCCGTCAGGCAGTGATAGATGACAAACGAGCTCAATCCGGTGGCGATGGTCGCGGCATTACGGCGTTGAACTTCGGGCGCGCGCTGAAAAGTGAAGAGTCGGATCAAAACGCAGCCCATTGCCAAGTGCATGGACATTTCATCCCCTGTTGCTACAGTCAGTCTTCTTGCAGATGCCTTCAAAGTCTGGAAATTGACTTACCCATCTGGGTGTGGTACTTCATCGTGGCGTGATAAAGTCCGGAAAAGATGCCAATACCCATGAGGCCCCAGTACGGAAGGGTGACTGTGGCGAGAGGTCCGACGCTCTGTCGCTTGTGGCGATACACTCCCTGGAGGCCATAGCCGACTAATAGCGATCGGGTTTTAGCTGGTCGTCCGTGTTCAGGAGATGAGCGGCGTACTGTATGCAAGGCTGGTCAAAGTATTGACAAACTCGGCAATGTACTTCGTGATGACATAGTCCTGGAAGGTTTCAGCACCGACTGTGATGTCCTTGACACGGGATTAGTTACCTCCTCACAAAAGCTGTGTGGAGCTTGTGTCAGTGATGGTCAGGTCAGACGACAAGCATTGGCAAACGCACTTGACCGCTGAAGTTTGTGGACCCCAGTATGGAGACGCCGCAGGCTCCTGGTAGCCAATGGATAGGTTCATGATTGGAGTGAAATTCGAGCTCTGCGTCGGCGATGTATGCTGGAAAAGAGCAGAGGAATCGACCAGAATGGCAGAATCAGACCGGGAGAGACGACCCATGGAGGAAGGAATGCAGGGCATATGAGATTGCAAGGTCTCCTGTCCTGACCGACTGGGCGCCATTCGCTTCGTTTATGTGCGACTGGCAACCTTGGCATGATAGTAGCGTGCGGCTGCATCTCCACGACGGAAGTATGTCCCTCCAGCTGGCGCAGTGTCAGGCTCAGTCCGAATACGACGAATCGCCATGAACCTGGCCGGAGCAACATGTCTGTCACGAGCAGATGCTTACCCGCCCAGATGAAAACAACTTCTGCGTGGGTGTCAGCCAAGACTCCCTTGCATGCTTGTATGACGAGGGTCCACTTTGTGCAACACGCCGTGTCCAAAGCCAGCCACGGTCTCGGATGGGTCTTAAATGAGAGGCATTCTCGGTGACGTTTCTTCTGCTGCCTTTCAAGACGATGTTCGACCATGCAACACTCACACGATCCAGACATGCGCCGCAGAGATCACCACATGGGCGTCAGTCTTCGGGCGACGCACCTCTTTGGACCCGTGGCCAGACACAAGATGATCCTGACGCAGACGATTGTGTGTCTACGGCGCATCGTCAGAGGAGTAGATAGTCTTGCAATGAGCCAGCAGCTCAGAACCCTCATCATTACCTTCGCGACCTACTACGCACCTTCTGTGCAAGCACGGCCATCGCCAAAATGGGTCATAGCTCGTTAGTCGTGGCTCTCCTGGTGCTCTCGATGGCCGGTCCATCCTTTGCCGCCCGAATTCCATCATGGGATGATCTCTTCGTCCGGTATTTTCCCCTCCTAAGCGACAACTTCCGCTCGGCTCTCCACGACAATTGCACCACAGAGTACAACAACTTCCTGCGCGGGAGCCTGCCTGGACAAGAGCAAACGTCTCTGCTCGTCTCTTCGGCCCTGGCAACTTGTATCATGGACTCCAAGTACGTTACCTCGGCCATGCTTGCGAACATGCAGAGCGCCGGGGTGTTGCTTGGCATACTGCCAACAGTGCTTGCTATGCTTGGGTCCAACACCGTAGAGATCGCTCTGATTAGCTTACGGCGTCCGCTATTTGCTGCATGTCTTGCAGCCGCGTCACCCGCCGCATCGCCCGTCCACGGTTCCCAGTTCTACGATCCGATCGCTGCGCTCAAGCAGCGTGCTGGGCATGTCAAGATTCCTGGGTTTGGCCCAATGGTGCGATCGATCGTGGTGACAGTCGAGTGGCTCCTCGTCCTCGCGGCTCTGGGGAATGTGGTGGAATTAGGTATGGAATTGGGGGTCTGGACCGTCAGCTCCTGGGCGACTAAGCAAAGGTACCTGCCGTTGCTCTGGACTGTTTCTGTGCTCATCGTTCACCTCGCTGGCAGTGCGAGCTTCCGCTTGCGCGCACATATGCGGCAGCCGAATGGTCATGGCCCGATCCCTTTCTATTCCCGCATAACGTACTGGCTTATGGACGAATTTACACCATGCGCAGAGCAGACGCCGACACTAGTCGTCTGGAAGCAGGAAACCATTCTTTTCCTGTTGATGTCGTGGTGTACCACTACGCTGACAGTAGTGCACATTGTGTACGGCGTCCTGATGCTTTCAAGCTTGTTGTTCATCTCCGTGGAGGATGCGTTGTCGGTAGTGGGCCGATACTTAATCTCCGCGCTGATCTGCCGCGCTTTGCTCGCCTTCGAGCTCCGTGGAATGTCCAAATCATCGGCTGTACAAGATTTTGACTACAGTGATGAAAGCGACACTTGAAGCAAATCGGGTTGTGGTGTTTCTGCAGCCGGGCGATATCTAGTCGTCGCTGACTAGCGTGTGACCCTTCTGGGCGACGCGGCGTACTGCCCTTCCACGGCCACAGGCATGGAACCACTTCCGCGATCGTGGGTGCCTATATTCTGACTGGGGATATTGGTCGACATTGCGCTGGGTCCGGCACCAAGGAAGCCCTTTTTAGCGCGCTGCAAGGCTACGATCGGGTGTTTCGTCCTTTCATGGAGCAGGTGCAGGAGAGCATTGCGCCAGCGACTGGATACTGGACTAAGCTCCCGACTTCTCCACTGGGAATCGCGATGCTGAACTTCCTGCTGGGATTGGCGGCGTTCTTCAGGTCGGATGCTTTCGCCAAGTTGCTGGACAAGGATGTCAAGGGGTGGAACCTGCCGGAGTATGAGGACATGGACCGTCGGGCCTCAAATAAGAAATCGACTCATCAGGCGATATCGAATGTAGCGATCCCACGTCGACTGCTCCCTGAAAACTCGTTCGCTCGTCTGATACTAGGATATGCAGCGGCGGCTTGGTCCGCGTTAATGAATTCCAACGGGGAGCGGCCTTCGAGGCTGTGTGCCTGTCTCATGACTGTTCGACATACCTTTCCTGCCTTCAATGTGCAAGTAGTTTAGCATGCCTTGCCAACTTCCCTGTACGACCATATAGCACATCCTCCTCACTTACCTGTACGCCTCCGCCGATGCTCGTTTCTGCAGCTCATCAGCACCGCTTTCTCTTGCGATCCGCATGAAGCTTTTATCCGCTTCCAATCAACCCATCGAGCGCGTGCAGCTTCGCGGGGATGGACCCACGACGTTACTGGAGCTCCATCACACAGCATCTCCCAATAAGATCGAGCAGACGACCTCGATTGTTCACGTCTTGCTTCCTGGTCGCATGAGGCTTCCTTGTTCTGCTCCCTCATCTTTACAACGCGCACCTTCATCCAATATAGATGCTTGGAGATCCAGAACTTTGGCTCATGCCTATACTCGAAATATCCATCGAAATGCAACTCCCATATGATGTATCTGTAGAGTATTTTCAACAGCTTGTGTTCTGTCTTTCGTTCATCGTCGTCGTCGTCGCGCATCACGAGATCATCGCAGAGGTGATAGATTTCCTGCATCTTGTTGAGGAGATTGACGGGATGGCTGTCCGTTTTTGTTCGCATCTCTTCAATCATTGGCGCCCAAAACCCTGGGGATACGGACTCACCTGAGACGAATCCTAGGATGTCGACAACGTCGATGTTTCTCAGACGACGAAGCGGCTGTAGTGGATTCAAGATGGCGGGATGCGCGATACCTCTGTCAGGATGGGTCGCCGCAGAGGTGAACTTGACCTTCAACTCCTGAAGGGAATGCCCTTCCATGAGAAAGGAAACAAGCGTATGGATACATGACCTCGCAAACACCGCGCTGCCGACCATAGGTGCGCCATAATAATACTCCTCGCGATTCCCTACGACATGCACCTCAATGTGCAGACGCTTCACCTGACGTAGGTAGGAAGGATATGCGACACGTCCGTTTGGTATGTGTTCGAATTTGGTCATTTTGGCCTTGTAGACACCTTGGTTGTGGATCTGAACAGTCTTACGCAGCTCCGGGGTGGTTGTAGGATACCCGTACGATGTGCCAGGAACCGTCTCCCAATCGGCATGGAGAAGAATGTTGAAGGGCTGCTCAGCGTTCGCCGGGCATGTCAGAAGTCCCGCTGCTTCGTGGTGAATCTGGTGGCAAGTTGAAAGGATTTCAGGATGACAGGAGCTGAAGCATGCGGAGGGCGACTGGCGGATGGTTCGAGGCGGCAAGGTCAGAAGATGCTCGTATATCAGATTTCGCATCTCGGGCGGCAGGTCCAAGAAGCGGAAAGTGGTTGGACCATTATCCGCGGATGTCGAGCTGCTGCCATGTGCGCTGTCGTGAGTTTGCAGGTAGTGAGCTTCCATGATACCGATTGAGACGTCTTGAATCGGAGTATTTGTCCTTGCCCAGCGTTGTAGGGATGTCTCAGTCGCTTGCCGATCGCATCATGATCTTGCGTATCAGTACGGCTTTGGACTGAGAGCTACCTGATGATGTCCAAATTTGTGAGATTTCGAAAAGTAGAGGTTTGATGAATGTCGAAGCCGGACAAATGTGCCCTTGGTGCTAGATGGCTTGGCCCAGACTAGCTTCGATCTAAGCGCCTAGTGCGGAGTCTATTTGCATGGGGTCGCCAAGTTCTCTCACGACCACACGCATCATCATTCACAATCCTTCCCTACCGGTCCCACAATGCGGTCTATTGGTAAACTTCTACTCCTCGACGACGGAATTGTAACAATTTGGACCGCACATGGCTGTCAGGCGGTCCCGACAAGACCAGGTGACAAGCCTTTGGCATTATCATATCCGCCGAGCCAGCATCAGCCTCGCCATCTCGTCTTCCTGGCCTAGACTGTAGGAGCGAGCGGAAGAACCGACGTTCGAACCGCGTCACGAATCCTGGAGCTGAAGGAATGCCGATATGGTATTATTGCATCGCCGCATGCCGACAACTCACGAAACTCCAGGGTCGTGCCTGTCAGCACGCTCCGCCAGACACAATGGCCTTGTCGTGACGTCGTCGCAGCCATCGTTCCCATGCACAGATGCGTCGTCCTTCTCTGCACTCCATGCTCCCTGTCAGAGCAACTTCCCACATGATCCGAGCGCTACAGCATTCGCCTCAGCACTGGCTCGTCCTTTCGCACGCCCCTCTATCCCATTCACTTTGACCTCTTTCTCACTCTTCCGTAAGAATACCAGGCAGTGCCACTAAGACGGAAGGGTCATATCCATCCCAAATACCAGACCACTCTCGAGACTTCCTGCTGTACCGATTCGCATTTGACCTGCGTTTGGGATGGGCCTCGTCAAAGGTGTCACACGCGATGTGAAGATGGCGGGTATCCTAAAAAACACTCAATTGTTGTGCTGACTGAGAGCAAGCGGCTTCTGCCCACCTGAGAAACCCTACTGCCGTAAATCAGGCAACACTCGCAATTGTTACAGCTGCTTACCGGCTACGTGTAAGTGCTCCCATCACGATCTCGAAACCATACACCGCTAAGTACAATACACTAATCATCTGTGGGGATCCCGTTGACTGCTGCACCAAGATTTGCGACGTGTAGTCTCAGACCTGCAAGTAATGTGGCGCCTCTTCTGTCTGTTCAATTGCATTGCAGCTGTCTCAACGCAGTATCTTTGGGCGTACAAGCAGTGTTTCGAAGGACGGATTCGGGGAAAAGCAGATTTTGGATTCGACAAGGATCTTGTATCGCGAGACTACTTCTAGGTTCACATCGCAGTCAACGCAAGCATGCCATAGCTGATACCACAACCCCACAGCCCCAATGATGTAGTATCTCACTGCCTCCACCAACAGCCACAACTCCAAGCCGAGTGCTCCGGAAAAAAGCTCACGCACATATCGTTGCCCGATCAAACGTCCAGTCTATTGAGGAGACTGACCCTTGCGACCCTTGCTAGAACCTAGCAGCGACAGCCGTGTTCCGGCTATGGAGGACCCGGCCAATCCGGGCAAGCCGCGGTATAGTCTTTCCCCTGTTTGTTTCTGAAGATGTAGCATGGTGGCCCAATTCCCTCTAGAGGTTCCATCATTCCTCCGTGTCCGTCGGGTATCTTGGCCAATTTGCACGGCGTTGTCTGCCAAATGACAAAGCAACCCAAGTCAGCGAGGCGGATCCGCAAACGAGTGGTGCTGCCAGGTTGATTGAACTCACAGAATAGCAAGGGGCATTGCGGCCCGCGTCGGGAGTGTTCGGGTCACCGGTGCAAAGGCCATATTTGTAGGGTGATCCTTCCCATCTGATGCAGCGCTGCAATGTCTCGGTCAGTACAATGACGAGAACAGGCTGGGGATTTGAGAGAAATGAGGAGAGGAAGAGAGGAAAACGTACCATAGATGCGAAGGCGACGGAAAGCGTCGAGAGGAAGACGGTGGACTTGAGAAGCTGCATTGTCGATCTTCGACTTGTGATTTGACGTTGCTGGATGGTGCCAGAGCGAGAGAGGGTACAGATGCGCAGGATCGAAGGAAGACGGTTGGGAAAGACGGTGGTCTTATATCCATGGGTGATACTACTCCGGCCAGTAACGCTGAGCCCAGGCGAGGCTGGAACATCCAGGGAAGTAAGAGAAAGAACCAGGTATGCCAGTTTACAGGACCGACGGCCTGAGGATCTGGGATGTCCTCTGAAGAGCTCGAATACGATGATGCGGGGAACAAGGTGGATGAACACACATGTGGGCCAAGGTCGTTTTGACGACGCTGCTCATAACCAAATGTCCAAGTTCATACCGGAAAGCCCGGAACGCATGGATGTCCTGCACATGTCCACTGTCCATGGCAGTCCTGGAGCCGTGTCGTTGCAGGCATTGCCCAATCACAGCCAAGACAGCCCTCGTCATCGCACGGAGGAAAAGGTAAGGCGGTATGAGGACCAGGGATCGACTGTGGTGCGTGAAAACGATTATCACGCACACGAAAACAGGCCTTTTTTGGTGTGTGCTGTTCGTAACGTTCGTGCGTATCCGGTGCGCAACGATATCGAAGAGGTATAGGCAGTCTGCGCCGCAGGCGCGATTTTTTTTCGATATGCGTATCCGTCGTTGCTCGTTCTTTACATCGGTACCGGTTCTATAGTTATGCGATATTCGTAAAGTAGAGAATACTCGATGTTGTTCGAGAAACTATGTTGTTTATATACAAATCCGAAGCTAAAAATCCGCAAAGTTAAGAATCCTACTAAGAATCCTACTTAGTTTGCTCTATATATACTCGATCGCGGCGAGAGTAGTATTTAATTAATGCTTATATATAGAGGTATTATATAGGCCTAACTTATATATACAAAAATGCGGTAGTTGCGATGTTATTGCTATTGTCCTACCGCTTTTGCATTACCTAAACCCTAACCCTATGCATAGTCTTAGCGAACCGGCTTTTATGTTACGACCAAAAGCACTAAATTGTCCGTTACGAACACTATCACGAACGTCACCAAGTCGATCCCTGATGAGGACATGGATGGCCTTGCTCGAAGACATCACGAATTTGTCAACTTGGAGGCTTTGATCGAGTCTGGAACGTGTCGTGTTCGTGCTATCTTCCCATATCGCATTCGTGCTAGCCTCGCCCCGTCGACGGCACTGCGAGCGAGGTCAAGCATATCCAAGCTTTGGAGCAATGCGGTCTTGTGCGGGTTCCCTCCCATCGGCGGCGTCCACGGTGTCAATCTTCCACCAAATCGTGGCACCTCACTTACCATTTCCGGCAATGTACGTCCACGGTTCAAGTCTCCGTCCTCTGAACTACACAAGCCAATATTGCCTCGCGATACTCCAGTAGCATCAAGTTACTCCATACCTTGCATCATCCCTCCGCAGAATCCATGGTATTCTTCCTCATTGCCCCTGCATCATCTGCATGTCCATCCAGTTGATCCACTTTTCCTCCTCGGTCGGAGAACGACGGCCCTTGCCAGCCTTGCGAGGAGCGGCAGGCGGTGGGTGGCCGTGGTCTGGCTCCCGAGGACCTGGCCAGTCTGGGCAAACTCCAACCTTCGCCCCACTCGGGTAGGTGTAAACATAACATGGCGGTCCCACGCCATGACTGTCTGAACCTCTGCACGGCGTGGTCTGTAAAGCGTTCGCGTTCCCGTCAGCTCGCGATTGTAAACGGGAGCGAAAAGACCTGAAGCGCTGCGATCCTGTCAATTGACCGACGTACCTTGTAGCAGAGGATGTCGGTGCCCGCATCCGGGGTGCGTGGATCGCCGGTGCAGCGGCCTTGGGGATCGCCGTCGCCTTCTGAGGGGAGGCAGTGCTGCGGTTTGTCAGCGTTGAAGCCAGAAATGTGGACTTGAGAGGAGGCTCATACACAGGACGCAAAAGCGACGGAAGAAAGCATCGAGAGGAGCAGAGTGGACTTGAGTAGATGCATGGTTGGTTTGTTCTTCTTGTGTTGAGCTACCTTGAGAGCTGGAATGTGAGTGTCAAGAGCGGACAAGTCAGGACTGGAGGAAAAAGACGAAAGGAAAAGGAAAGATGGAAAGAAGAGCGGTGCTACCGAGTGCCATCGCCAATCAGCCAGTCGGAACAGCGCTGGAGCCAGGACGCTCAATGTTTCAAAAATCTCACGCGGCGACGCTCATCCTCGCCTCGGGCCTCTTTCGGCTGGTGAAAACCGGGTCGTTGTGGAAATTGTCTTCGTCTTTGCATTTCGCACAGACCGAGAGGAGATCGCAACCTCACCGGCTGGGTATGAGACAGCCTCGTGGCCATCGATCCAGGACGACAGTAGTTTGATCTGGCAGGCCAAACGCCGAGATGTCCGCAAGACTCCGCCCGGAAGTTCGATTCCGTGAATTCAAGGACCGTGGGTTTGCTACCGAAGGAAAATCCAGCCGGTAACTGACAGTTGGGCGCATACCGAGAGGGGAATGTCACCGCCCCAGCATCATGCCGGCAACAGGTTCCGCACGCAATTGATCCCGTGCAGCGGTGCCAAGTCATGTAATGCCCAAGCGTGTATACAAGGGCTCCACAGGCATCATCGTTGCTCTTGAGCATTGAGCATTGACCCGAGGTCGCTGTCCGCAGTAGTCAGCCTTACTTGTCGAGAATGGTGAATCACGGGATGGTCAAGAAACTCTATGGTAATGATGCGAGGATATACCAATGATATGTCAGTTCTATGCTCTTCGTTTCATTTCGAAGTTCATAGATTGCGATGATGATCATCAGACATTACCAACGAGAAGGGGTAGGTGTACAAGTTTTCATCCTCTATGCCGCATTGCTGTGCGGAACCCCATGTCCTGTGTATGCTCGCTCGCTCGCTCAACCTCTCATCACAGAATCCTTGTCGTTGAAGACCGCAGCAATCGCGTCGCGAACTTCGAACTCTTCGACCACGGCGCCGAACCTAGCATGGAGTCAGTTAAAACGACATCTTGGACTCGAGTGGACGACAAAAGACTCACCCATAGCATCGGACCTTGCCCTCCAAGCCCTTCTTCACCCTCTCCACATCCTCCTCCACCAATTCGTTGACCCTCTCATGCCCGAAAATCATCGCCCACGCCATGATAGGTGTGATCTCGCCTTCCCGATCATACATGTTCCTCGGCAGGCGACTGCTCAAGTCTAAAAGCTTTCCCAACGCCGTAGGTGACATCTCCTCGGGCATCTGATGCGGATAGGGCTCCGCAGGACGGTCGATGATGTGGCTGAGTGGTGGCCCGGACGCCATTAGTGCGTGGCCGGACATGTGCTCGTGGAGGGCGTCGTCCGCGTTCTCCATGGGGTGATGGTGTGGTTGGCCGGTGGGATTATGTGAGCGGACGAGGAGGTATTGCATGTGGTCCATGCAGGGTCGTTCGAGCCTGTTGAGGAGAAAAGGTACGGTCAGCTGGGTGTTGTGACTGCGGGGTAGGTGAGTGATGGTGAAGGAGGTGGAGGATGTTGACGGCGGTGAGTGCGAAGAGAAGAAGAGAGGGAGAATCACCGACTAGCCTTGCGGCGGAGGCGAAGGGTAAGGGTCGGGGATTTGCATGGGTCTGCCGTGGGGATCATACGTCAAGACAAAGTCGATACCAATTTGATCGTAGTCCAGGCGGTTGTTGGGCAATTGTGCCATGTTCCGCATTGGCATACTCTGTGGTGGTGCCATCTGGCCTTGGTGCATACCCGGAATGGGATCGGGTGTTGGGCTGAAACCGGCACTATCGGATGCGCCGCGATAGCTTCCTGAAATACTGCCGCTCGAGCTGGGACCGTACGAGCTGTTCTCGTGCTTGAATCTGATCGGCGACGAGCCGAAGTCGTAGGAGATGCCGTGTTGTTGAAGGAGCTCTTTGAGACGTCTGTTCTCTTCGGCGATGGTGTCCCGCTCGCGAGTGGTCTGAGAGAAGGTCTCCTTGAGACGGAGGACCTCTTGCTCGAGAGCCTTGATGTACATCTCTTTGCGTTCGCGATGTGTTCTGCAATGGTCAGCGATATTCTGCGTGTGGGAATGATGATGCACATACCTCTGAGCTTGTCGATTGAGTTCTTGTCGTCTCGTCAAGGCGGGCTTGCTGTCGGGCTTGGGACCACGACGCTTTGCAGGTTGGCCGTCTGCACGGTGTTAGTAGTGGAATCCTGATGGCATGTCGAAAAGCAGCGGACCTTTTGTTTGCTTTTGCTCTGGAGTGATGTTCTTGTAGAATCCTAGGTCATGTAGAGGACTTCTGTCACTGCCGGGTGGGTTGGTATCTATAGGAAGTGCCACCACAGCCGGCGATAAAGAACCGCATCGAATGATCAAAAAATGTAGAAGAGGCATCACTTCAGATGTTCTCAACCAAATCGCTTGCCCATCCGATGCAGGCTCCAATATCGCAGGTGTAGAAGCAAAATTGTCAGTACATGTTGAAGGGTAATACGTGTACAACTCCTAAACCACCGACCGACCAGAGGAACAAATATCTGTGATCGGTGATCCAAGAGGATGTCAGGAAAACACTCACCATAGCCGACATCATGGCTCATGCCATCTGACATAGACAGACCATGAGGCTGATGGGCTGCGTGGAAAGTCGTCATGGTAGCTGGTCGTGCAGTTGAAGAAGGCGAAGAGTTTCGTTTGCGCTGGCCAGTGGTGTCAATGTCAGCTCGAGGAATTGGAATAGATTTGGTGTGATTGAAAGGGCAAGTGATGCTTGTGTTGGTTGCAAAGTGATGATTTGGGAGCAATCAATTGCAAAGTATTGGAAATGGTGTGTGTGAGGGAGAAGAAGGAAGAAGGGTGTCGAGAATGCCTCGTCTTGTGTACTCCAGCCGGAGGAGACAAACAGATGACGAATCGAGGTGAGAGATGGGCAGAGGTAGCGTTGCCTCTCGCAAGCGGCAATGTTCAGGGCAACTCAAATCACATAGCCCATGTTCCTGTCCTGCGTCGTCATGTCCTGGCGGAAGATCGAGTTCATGTTGCTCCGGTGCGAGGCATGACCACGTCCTCGGGGCGGACGAGCAGCTGACAGGATAACACGAGATGTGAAAGGGGAGCGATGAGAAGGCGATACAGCGCGATGGGCACGATGCAGGAGAGGTTGAGACTGAAAGGGAAATTGGGTAGGCTGACCTCGGTGGGACGCAGGAACCCGTCGACGTGGGTGAAACAACGCTGTCTCGACGTCGCAGAAGTTGGCCAACGGACGTTCACTGGATGGTGAGGCCGGTCGTCCAGGGACAAATTTGGAATGGTCGGTCCTTTGATCGTCGTTTGTGCTCGTCGGCGGAGGAAGCGAGGTTTGCTCGGTCGGTGGGTGAGACGTGCGTGCGGGTGGACAGACAGGAGGTGCTGGGCGAGGCGAGCGGAATGCGTGCGTACGGTGATGTGATCAGGTCGTACGCGGAGTGGTTCCTCGGGTGTGATGGAGACAGGTAGAAGGCAAATTTAGAGGTGATGTTGGAGTAGAAGAAGAGGAGGAGAGCGGAAGGGTGGAAGAAAAACGGGCGGGAGGAAAGTCAAGACAGTGGTACCAAACGGTAAGAGACAGACTGTCGGATGAGCGCGTGCGGGAGAAAGGGTCAGGTTGTTAAGGCAGGTAATGTAAGGTATGCGTGAATGCAAATGTCGAGATTCAAGACCGACTTTCTTCGCGACGAACACGCAATCGTGTAGAGCAATGGGCCTCGAGATCTCGAATCTAGATGCCACCGTGCCAATCAAGGCCGTTTGGTGGTTTGGTGATGAGTGGCTTGACTGCAGGGCTTGGATCGACTCCGCGATGATCTAGGCCCAGGGACTGAGTCTGCATCCTCCCCATGGAGCGACGACTATGTACTTGACACTCATTCGCATCACGATTGAGTGGGACATATACAACGTGAGGGCATCCGGGCATTGTCCTGGACGCAGTCACCTTACTTTGAGATCTCCTTCGTCCTGCCAGTGCTAGATCTATCCATAATGTGTGATGCAACCAGACGCCACGATATGGCCCCCAAATCCGAGTGCAAGCCTGCCAAGATGATCGAAAATCCTGGTGGAGCTTCCTTTTGCTCGGTGCCGGCGCTTGACTGTGTGAGACATTTATTGCAGCGCTTGGAGCGATCCGGATGTTGCCGTGCGAGCAGCAAACTCGTTTAGCGAGAGGATGCCCTGGAGAGAAAAAGACGAGACGTCACGCACACACAAAACCACCTCATCGCTACTGCCGGCACATCGCTGTTCTACTGCTGCAGCCAAGCAAACAGCTCGACTCGTGCATCGCGGCACAGCAGCAGCACCACCACCACCAACCACCACCAACCATGGGTCTCAGCAGTCTCCCCACCACCCTCTTCCTCGGTCTCCGCTCCGCCCTCTTCGTCCTCCCCTGGACCATCCACCTCTTCCTTGCCGACCTGCTGCTCTCCCTCCTCCTGCCGCTGGCCCTGCTCGCGCCCACCTTCGTCTATCATCTCTCCTCCCACATCGCCGAGTCCGTGTGGAGAGGCGTGCAATTGATCTTCACGCGTTTCAGTATGCCTCTACCAATCCCAAGACTTCTCTTTGCACCTCAAACTCTCAATTTTTTATGTACTCTCGTCATGACCACTGGCTAAGTCTTTTCCTTTCTTCTTCCTTTCCACAGACCACGCGCAAATCATCCTCTCCAACGCTTCTTCTCTTCCTCATGGCGAGTCCGCCATTGTCGTCTCCAATCACATTGACTGGTGCGATTTTTATCTCATTCAAGAATTGGCACTGAAATGTGGTATGCTCGGACGATGTCGGTGGTTCGCCAAGCAGCAATTAAAGTGGGTTCCATTCTTGGGATGGGGATTGTGGGCGATGGGTATGCCATTGGTGAGTAGAAGGTGGATGGATGATAAAAGGGAGATGGAGAGGGTATTCCATGGGATTACGCGGAGAGGTTGGCCGACTTGTGAGTGTCATTTCCTCTTTGCTTTTTCTTTCGGTTGACGGTGGACTTGTCTTCCCGATGTTTGTTTCGAGGACAACTCTTGTTCAAGAACGTTTCCTCTACAACTCCCACCAGCTACCACGATCAAGCTCCATCTGCGTCCTTAACATGAACCAACCCAACATCAAACAGGGCTCATCTCCTTCTCCGAATCCACCCGTTACACCCGCGAAAAGCACGCCCAAACAACAACCTGGTGTCGCGAACACTCCAAGCCTCTTCCGCAACACACCCTCCATCCGCGCACGAAAGGTTTCGTCGCCACCGTGCAAGCTCTCCGCGCTGCACCTCACGTCCGCGCTGTCTACGACGTGACCATCGCCTACAATCACCACCGCGGCCAGCGACGGAGTTCAGGCGACAAGGGATTCATGCGCCCACCGACCTTTTTACAGACGATTTTCCGGCCTAGGATCGCGGAGAAGTGGGAAGTGTATGTGCATGTTGATCGATTTGAGTTGAGCGAGTTGCCGGAAAGTGAGGAGGGACTGGCGGCGTGGTTGGAGGGTCGGTGGGTTGTGAAAGGGGAGAGGCTTGAGGAGTTGCGGAGAAGGGCCGAGAAGGGCGAAGCATGGAGTGGTGATGAGATGGAGAGCGCGAGAGGCGGTGGAAAGCCCAGTAATGGGAACGGCAAGGTGATGAGAAAGAAGGAGTAGAAGCGCGTGTGAAGCGGATGATTTGGTAATGGCAACGTGGAGACTCTAATCAAGGAAGCAGGCAGGACGGGATGTTTGATGTGGTCGTTGCAATGGCTTCCGTTCACAGTGGGGGATGAAGGACCATAGTTGCTCCAGACTAACATAGCGGACTCGGAGAGTCAATGCTACAATCTCGCTGTATCACCTTGCTTATCTTGAAAAGATCTGGTAGAACCACGCACTTCGCACGTCAACCATGCAAGATCTCGTTGTGGCGTCCAATATAGCTTGATGCCTCGCCCATCTTTACCCGGCCAAATGCCATTCTCGGAAGTGCTTGCATCAACAGACGGAAGTCATGCGAAGAGCCTGATTCCGATGGTCAAAGATCTCAACGCGCTCGATTGCATGTATCGGCAGCAGAATCATGTCTCGGCCAAGAAAGCACGGGCGAAGTGTCGGTTGTATGTGGATGCGAGAGGAGACGACGAATGGGAAGAGCGAGGAGGCGTTCGATTTCCGTGGTACGGCTCCGGGGAAAGTGGCAGTGTGGCTGCCTCGTGGTAGAACTCCACCATATGAATCTGATCTCCACCATCTGATTCCTTCGAGGTGCAGTCTCGCGTGGAAGGGGATTGTGGACTGAAAGAGGCAAGTGTTCATTGTTGGAGCAGGAGCAGGAGGTTTCTTGTCGAAATTCGAGCTGATTGAGGAAGATCGTGCGGACGCCTTGTGCAACGCTGGCTTGTCGTCGCGTGGCCTGATCGCGTACAAAGATCTGCTCTTGCATTCGACTCCACCAGCTCGCGTTCTATTATTGCTGGCCGCTGATGAGGTGAAGTGCCTGACCTGCCTGACCTTCTTCAGACCGGGATCAGGGAGTCGACCTCACCTCCGGGACTCGACATGCCCGTTCCTCTCTCTTCTTCACAAGTTCACGTCTTTTTCTCCCTTGCTCCACTCGAACTATGCTCGCCTTGAGACCTGTCGAAGTGAATGGACTCATCAGCGGCATACACGGAGTTGTGAAGACCATGGACAAGAGTCATGGGTCTGAAGATCGACGCTTGATCTTCACAGACACGGCACGGACCTCACAGCAAACGACCATGACCCCGAGTCCAACCAGACCATTGACCACAAATGCCTCGGACCTTGACCACGCCACACCTCGACGGCTACCCACGCTGTCCTTCAAGATTGGAGCGAACGACCATGCCACCACCGATGAATCGCACCGGACAAACGAACCTTCAACCCTCGCATCTCGCACTGCACTATCCTCTTCGAAGTCCTCGCCCGTGAGAATCGGCGACTCGGCACCGACAAGCAAGAAGTTACCCAAGCCTGTCCCAGAACGAAAGTCCTCCTTACGTCAACCTCAGCGTCAACTTAGGAAGAAGAAGAGTTCGAGCGTACTCGGCTTGCTCGCGTTGAAAGAGCCCTCCACCGTAGCCTTTGAAAAATTCGCCGAGCAGGAGCGGAAGAGAGCTGGGCGAAAAGGCGGAAAAGCAGCAGCGGTCATAATGCCTGGTGTGTCTTCTCAGAGACTACCCGAGCATGTGCCCAAGGTCAACAGCAAGTGGGATGGTCTGCCTCCGGTGATCAAGAAGAAGGACAATGACAGATTGAGAGACACCAGATGTTCGACGACAACGATGTCATCGTACGGATCATCATCGTATACTGCTCCGACATCCAACCCACAGGGTAAAGCTGGGTCGTCGAGGAAAGGAACCTTTCTAGACCCACCCTCGCCAACGTCGGGCGACTTCAACAACGAGGCCTTTCTATCGACTCCCTCACCTCCACTCTTCTCTCACAAGCCTAAACTACCAGACTCACCTCGCCATGACTCGGCCACAACGTCGCCCTCCGCAGACATCGCTCCTCTTGAAGATCACAGGCTCCATACGGCCGAGACTTCCTGGTTCAGTGACGCCGATGATGCAGAGACTAATTCCGGCGTCACCTTCCTCAATGCTCTCACGGCACTTCATCCGAGCCAGCCACACGTTACATATACCAACTCTCCTTCTGCACGATCCGTGTCGTCAACATCACTGTCTCCAACGGATTCCGACCCCAAAATGGCCTCGACAACGTCCTCTGTTTGGAACGTCTTGCGATCCTATGCCGAAAAGCCCAAGACCGCATCAACAACTTCATCTGCTTCTGGCGTTCTGCGAAGCCTGCCTGATCGAACCGAGCCGCGAGCTGTACAGCGTGTCCATCGAGAGGATGTGCGCGTACCGCAAGGGGTACAAACAGAAAGGAGTGGTGAGAGAATTGGCTCGCGAAATGGACAGGACGTCTCGGCGATGCGGCAGGCGGATGTGTTGCCGTGGGAAATGTTCGAGCCGCCGCGCGAGGGCGAAGGATTGGTGTCGGCGGCGAGCTCGATTGTTCGAGGAGGGAGGCAATTCAACATTGGCGCTTTTGGGAATGAGAGTGGGACAGCGAACGGCGGAGGAAGGCTGAAGAGATTCGGCAGGACGTTTGGAAGGAAGTAGGACTTTTGCGGGACGTGGTCGAGGCGAAAGGTGAATGGCAACAAGCACGCAGGAGTTTTCTGGATCGGCAAATCAGAGAGGAAAAAAGAGACGGTCACGACAGGTGGAGAGATACAGGAGACCGATCCAGCGATGGTCAGCACCATACGATTATGAGGGAAGAAGTGTACGGGATGTTTTCCATGATACAGCGACTTAGCGTGCGGGTGCAGCACATGTCTTCTTTTAGATACCCATATATTCAATACCCACCCATCCTTCTAATGCTTCTACCTCTTCACGTTGATACACGTTGGACTCGCACTGCGCGTCCTGGAGCTCTCAGCTCTCCTCCCTGCGGCATTTGATCAACGATGGCTGCCCTGGATAAGCTTCGGCATCGGCATGTCGGGCCCGAAGCAAAGAGAAGACCCCTGCGTACCTGCGTCATGTGCTCAATCAAGTGCCCGTTCTCTTGCGATCCCTCGCCAGCATGGGGGAAGACGTGAAGCTCAAGCAGCTGCATGCCTGAGTCACATTGAGCTATTGACACTGCTCTCCCTTCTCACACTCCTTGCCCTGCCTCCACTTCCTCCCCACCTGCCCTTTCATCTCAACGAAGAACGCACGTGAGCCGTCCTTAGCGGGCGTTTTAGGTTCCTCGTAGATCCGGGGTACGCTTCACAAAATGCGGGGCAATGATGCTAGCGCCGTCTCAGTTGTATGGAAGAGGTGAGGTCGGAGGTGTCGACAAACAGAGAGAACTGATGACTGAGCTGGGCAACGTGATCTGCTGCTGGCTGGAGAGATCAGTCACGCGATCGAGAAACAGGTCATGTAATCAACCCCGCTTGATCCGTGCAATGGAGCTCTCCATTGATGAGGAGCTTCGTCTTACCTCCTCCTCCTCTTCCTCTCCCTTCTCCTCCCTCTTCTCTTCATCAACATCATCCATCAATCTGATCTCGTGCTCAGTCCATCACTCCAAAGCAACCACCCTCGTGTCTCATCACACATCACAACCATCATGTCCGCCGAAGTCCAAGAACAGCAGACCCCCCTCAGCAAGGTCGACTCCGCCATCGACGACACTCCGGGTTCGCCCTCCGACAAGCCCATCAGGCATCGGAGAACAAGTAGCACCGTCAGCGGTGTGTTCAACATCCTCGACCTTGGTGAGTCCCCCCATCTCATCTCGAGCTGGGTTCCTGCGCGTTGTGATGCTGACTCCTTCCAACAGAGAAGGAAGGCGTAGACCTCGCCATCGCGCCGGAGACGCAGAGGCTGAACTGGTAAGCCTCACGTCCTCTCGCCGCAAACATCGCTCTCATCCCACGCCACGAGCACGTGACCGACATCAGCTCGAGTCCATCGCTGACGACTCTCACAGGAAAGTCAACACCTCCCCATCATCAATCGACGACCCGGCCTACCTCAAGCTCCCCCTCTGCAAGCCTCCAATCAAGAAGATCGACCTCCGGTTCCCTCTGGGCCTGGAAGTCACCGCCCGCAACAACAAGGGTGTGACGATCAAGGACGCCATGGACGCCATCCACAAGCAGTTCAAGAAGAAGGTAAAGCCACTCCTCACTTCTCCGAACCGTCCAACATTCACTCGCTGAACGTGTGATGTGATGCAAAACAGGCCGATGACGAACTCGACGCCCCTTACCTTGCGGGATTCGAGTGGGACCGCGAAGAGTCGTACACACGCTTCATCGTGCACCAGAAGAAGACGGGCGATGCCCCGTCCGGCGGCGCGGGCAAGAAGAGCAAGAAGAGCAAGGGCGAGGAGGCCGCTTCGTAAATGAAGCGTTTTGCCCCCACAAACCTGCAAGAACTTCAAAGACAACGTATGCCAGACGATGAACGTCTTCTTCAGCTGCCGCTCGCTTCGGTTGAGGGAGATGAATGGGTCGTCGTGGCCAGTGGAGGAAGAGAAAATCATGGACTCAGCATGATAGAGCTGATGAGAACTTCGAGGTCGTGTTCTCCCGAAATGTGCAAGTGGGCATTTCTGCTGGTGGTGTACTGGTAGATCTGTTAGTGTATCATCGATGAGAACCTTCCGAATCGGACCATCGCTGCCGCGTACCTTTCTGATTGTTCTCCTGTGTCCAATGTCGGCGGTCGTAATACTCTGCTCGTCAGCTCCGAAGCCATCCACCTACTGCACGAGACTACCGGAGAAAGAGATTCTTCTTCGTCGATCGGGAAGCTGGCTTTTGTATTTCTGGCATTGGCTCGAAAAGCACAAGTACAGGTGTACACCTCGCTCGGGGACCGCTTCAATGCAAGTGCCTCGCTATGCAACATCGCCGAACGCTCCACGACGCTTCGTCTTCAGCCACATGTGCCGTTGACCCCACGTCACCTCATCTTGCCGGGTGGACCTGGACTGTACCTGGTCGACTGTACCTGACTCGGCATCTCACCTCGCCACAGCTCCGTCGTTCTCAGCGTTGTCCACCACAAGCCTCACGGTCTCACTCCCACTGCTGCCTCCACTCTTCCCGCTCTCCTCACTCCCACTCCCACTCCCATCGACACTCTTCTCACTCTTCTCACTCGACCCGACACTACGTCCCTTACCGTCTCCCTCCTCAACCTTCTCCGCAACCCAACACCAACTAGTCGTCACCAAACGTCTTCGATCCGCCTCCACAAAAGCATCACAATCCTTCGTCAACCGCTCCAGCAACGTCTTGAAATGCGCAGGCAAGAGTCCCACCTTGACCGCTCCTTCAACAATCCTCTTCACGGCGCAAAATGTCCCGTCCGCCTTCTCAATCAGCGGAGCCTGCAAGCCGTCGATGCTGACGTTCTCGCTCTTCACCATTCGGAAGCCCGCGCCCTCAAGAGCGAGAGTGAGAGATGCGGGAGTGGGTGTTCCCACTGCGCCGATGAGGGGTTTGATTCGCGTCATCAATTTGATGTGTTCGGGATTGGAAGCATCGTAGGCTGGAAGGGAAGCCCAGTCGAGGAGGGAGAGGCGGGCTCCGGGGCGGAGGATGCGGTAGAGTTCGGAGCAGAGGGCGGGCAGATCGGCGCAGAGGGAGAAGGCTTGGATCTGGTAGAAGCCGTCGAAGGAGGCGGAAGAGAAGGGGAGGGGAAGTATGTTGAAGTCGTGGGTCTGGAAGGTGTTGGGGAGGTGATGGGTTGCTGTGTAGGTTTTTGCGGAAGCAATTTGGTCGGCGTCGATGTCTGGGGTGTGGAATGATTAGTTGGTGATTTGTGTCGGGGCAGATCAGAGCAGAGGATGGAACGTACTCAGACCAGTGACTGAGGCTCCTGTGAGTGTGGAGATGTGTGCTGCGACTCGACCTCGTCCGCAGCCGAGATCGAGGACTTTGGCGTTCGGTGGCAGGCGCAAATGATCCACGATCGATTCCTCGTAGAGGATTTGGTTTTGCACAATGCTCTGGGAGAGATCCATTGCTGGTGGGATGTACATCTTCTCCAAATCACCAATCGCGCAGAGGTGGTTCAGCACACCGTAGTAGTCCGATAGACATGCGCCGACTTTCTGTTGGTAATCAGGCCCCAGAGTGTCAACCATTGTCTTTTCATCGCTCCAGTCGAGAGAGTAGATCGTGTAGGAAGCGAGAAAGGCGTCGACTTGCGCGGGCGTCAGACCTCTGAGTACGCGGAAGGATCGAATAGCTGTCTTGATGCGCTGCGAGTGGGGAGTGCCTCGATTCTTTTGCTTTGTGTTGATGATGGAAGATCGTCTCCGATCGATGGCTACGCCAGAATCGCCCATGACGGCGTGCTGAGGTGAAGGTTGGTGTGTCGTCGTTGTTGTCGAGAGGATCCGCGGGCGAGGGAGAGCTCCAAATAATCCTCTGCAGTCAGCTTGCAGGTCAACGTGAAACTGCAAAGTATTTTCATGTGAAACTCGCGTCTTCCCTGTGCTGGTTGTTAAGTGCAGAGTCACGTCCACGGTGTTTTGCGCGTCATAGAAGCCCCCAACGCATGGAATAATGCACGGTCTTCTTGTTTGTCAGGAGTCATTTCCAACGCTTGTCATAATGGCGCAGAGCTCATCAGGGCTGGTGGCATGATTCCAGCAGGACATCGGTCCGGCAGCAGAATAGACCCGGACATGTCCGTTGACCTACCACTTGTACTCACAAACAACACATGCCGGCTGCGAGGTCCCGTCGCCACATGGTGACGTGGGATTATTTCAACCACGTAGGGAGGTCCTCGGGTCATGGGCTGTTTGACAGCTGCAGGCATGTCTGCCTGGCCGGATGTCCATGGAGCAAACTCTTCGTGATTGAATATGATTGAAGCCGCCGTTTGTTTCGCCGTGATCTATCCCAGCAGACCTTCTCTTTCAGCGGCAAGGTGCCTGCATTGCCACATACATGATCGAACACACATATCGCGAAATGGGTTGTGAGGAGTGGCAAGCGATTCGAGTGCGCGGAGATGTGCTCAATCGCCAGAGTGGAGGGAAGAGTCGAGGGAAGACCGGGACTCGTGCACAATAGCAAAGCTGGTATAAATGCAAGGTACACGAGTGATGGTGGTTTCGACGTTGTGAAACGGCGGTGTGGAATAATTTGGGAAGAAGGTTTAGCATGGGCCGGAGACAACGCCGGCTTGCTGTGGCCGAGATGTTTGTGAACTGCATCAACTATTGAACCAAAGCACAAAAAGGTATTCATACACAGGTGGTGATTGGCAACATTCGCACGCAGAGTCGAGAGGTGGGGAAGACGACATACTCAGACGGATATAGGCCCTGCTCAAGATATATGTGTATGAGGTGTCGTCGAGATTCATCATTTGTTTCTGCTGTGATCTATAGTAAACTCTCGTACTTGTCCAATCCGCCTCCAGACATGCCATTCTGTGGCGGCTTCGGCTGTTGCTGTTGTATCGGTTTGACTGCGGGAGGTTTCATGGCAGGAAAGGAGTAGCCGCTTTGCTGCCCAAACCCTTGCGGACTTGTGGGAGGCGGCGGTAGATTGAATTTCTGTGCGGGATTAGACGCTGCTGACCAATTTATGCTCGTGCCATTCCCAGCACTATTTAGTTGACTCGGCTGCGCTGGTCTCATCGGTACATTAGTTGTCGGTGATACCATCGGTCGATTTGGCTGCAGAGGCTGAGAGAACTGGCTGCTCGGCGTAAGGGACGTGAAGGATGCGAGATCAGGAGTGATGGCTCTGGTTCCCGGATTCGGCTGCTGGAGTGAAGACATGGAGGACTGTTGCCTTGCCGGTTGCATTGTTGCCGGCGCTGTTTGCCATGAGAATGCTGGTGGTGCGTTCCGTGCCCCATTCGCAGCTGCAGGCTGTACTGGAGAGCCCCAGTCGTTCATCAGATCACCTCCATTGGCCGGTCCAGCCTTCCTCCCGGATACTAGACTCTCAAAGTCGGTTTCACCAGAGGTAGAAAGCCCGCTTCCTGCCTCAAAAGTGCTGGACGCCCCTCTACCTGGAGCGTGGGACCGAGTCGATGATGATCCATGCCCGCTGGACATCTCCTGCAATTTGCGAGTCTGCTCTCTCTCAATTCTACCACTCAGACTTTTGATCAGTGTCATGAAGGCCTGGAACTGTTGCAGGTTGAGCAATGGCCCCAAGCTCATGGACCAGAGTATGGGAAGCACGTCGATTGCAAGAAAGTCAGAGTCAGCCACTTCGCCGACCTGGCGGAAGACTTTCAACGCAGCCATCATTACACCAGGCTCTCTTGTCTTGATGCATTTCAGCATTGGTACGACTTTCTCTTGAACGGTGTACTTGTCCAGAATGAAGCTGCTGGATGTCGATGTTGGTTTCTTGTCTGGAACACCAATGCCATTCAGATCGTCGTTGTTGCTACTGTCCGCTTCTGACCTCCCTCCGCACAGGATGTAGAAAGCTTCCAGACCACGAATCTTGATGTTCAAACTGCTCGTCTTGGCGAACACATTCGCGATGGCTGGGAACAATTCGTTCTTGATGGTGGAGAAGTCCAAAACTGGCAGAATGGATGGCAGGCCGTTGAGAGCCACGTCTACCAAAGCGTGGGTAGGCGACTCAAGAGCCAAGAGGAAAATGGGCAGGATTTCATCTCGAAACTCCTTGCCAGAACAGTTCTTCGCAGCAACATCCATGTTTTCAAGGAGGACCATCAGTCCACCCTCCTTCGATGTATCCCTCTCTGCAGACTTCGCCGTTACGAAGATCTCAGTCAGCCTCGGAGCGACCTTTTCCGTGAAAGCTCGTTTGCCCGTCGGCATGGCCTTGATCATTGCGAAGACATTCGTCAGGATAGGCGCGAGTAGGTCCTTATCTTTGAGCTCCTCCAGCAATGCTGGGAGCACCTTCTTCTCCAGCACGCTTTTCGGAAATTGCGGAGTGATCTTGGGCAAGCCTCGCATGAATGAAAGTTTCTCGTTCGGTGTCTTTGCTGGCAACGCATCGAGAAACCGTATAGTTGATACCAAGATGTTATCAAAATAGCTCGCTTCCTGGAACTCCCGAGCTGATAGTCGCTGGGCAGGCCGCCGTGTAATCAGTCGAGGCAAGAGCTCCGAGGATAACTTCGGAGGCAGAGGATGTGATTTGGGTATCAAGAAGTTGTTGCTCTGGGTCGGGACGCTGGACGAGCTGGAAAATACTCGCTTGTAAGACGACAGAGAGCTTCCCGTACTCAGTGGTGAGCTGTGCGGACTGTTGTACAATGCAAGGATCAGCAGACCCAAGCTGAACATGTCCGCCGAAGCTGTGAGAGTGTTGTCCAGCACAAAGTCTGGACTTGTATAATCAATATTCATTTGCACCGATCGCGGTAGTCTCGGATCGTGGTTCAAGACCTCATAAAGGCTGATTGGAGGTAAAGAGGTTGCGGCAGTAGAACTTTCATGAGGCCCGGTAAATGACAATCCAGATATCTTCCAGTCTCCCTTTGCGTTGATCAAGATGGCATCCGGGGTCAAATTCGCATGCACCAAGCCAGCACTCTCATGCAGAAACTCAAGTCCCTTTCCCAGTTGAAGCAGTCCCTTTTGTATCTCCAATTCGTCAATTTCCAGCTCCCTGCGTCGCAGCGTCCCGTCCGACTCTTCCACAACAAAACGACTTGCTCTTCCAGTGGCACCACCAGACCTTTCCTGCTCGTCCTTCTCCTGGAGCAGTCCTGCGAGACTCGCACTGACTGGCTCCGTTGCAAACTGAAGTCCACCATATCGTGTCTCTTCAACGGGTTCGGCCAACTCCAGTATCGAGGGATGTCGCAATCGAGCCAGATTACTTGCCTCCCTCTTCAACCGCTCCAGAACCTCCTCATGCGTACGCTTGAGAGAAGTCGCACTACCTCTCCCACCAAGACCTCCACTCTGTGGCTCCAAGCTCTTTTTGTCAAACACAAAGATCGATGCCGCCTTCCCACCTTGCTTCCTCCTCGCATCGAAGATCCTCCATGGTCCGGAGCTCCCGCTTGGCTGTGGTGCAATAGTATAGTTGCTCGCAATGTTCGAGGAGAACGATTTCAGGGCCGAGGAGAACATTGCAGTAGATGGTCCAACGAAGCTGACGGCATTAATTGAGCATATCGAGGCACAGGTCGGGCATATAGCGCGAACACCCTAGGTGAAATCGCGAGCACTTGAGTCCTCCCTCAAGGAGCTGCCGCCAAATGTTCGTAAGTCGTAGGATTTATCGCGTGTTGTCAACTTCACTTCAATGCATGCCTGTCCTTGCTGGCTCCACTAGCGCCTTGGCAAATGAGACATCTCCCCTCGTTGCTGATGGTCTCGTCGTCCAGCCATCTTCATCCTACATCCATCTCAATACACTATATCAGCTTGCAGGCAGTACGGTAGTATGTTGCGATCCCCCGGATAGATCTGCTTTACATGCCTAGTCTGAACTCCATCGATTCACGATATGTACGCCGAAAGAAGGTATCATTAGCTTCGCTGATCATCTAGTCTGCCGTCCTTCCTCCAATCCGGCGAGTCCTGCGTACCAGATTCTTGACTGCAACGCTGCATGCTTGGCCAATCTCGACTCTACACTGCATCATCGTCAGATTGCATTGTTCGGTCGACAAGTCTCGTAAACATCACGTTATCACAAGATTTCTCTTGCCAAAGGTGGTCGCTGATAGAGATCCGCTGCTGCTGGACGGCGAGGGTTTTATTAGGTTCAGAGTAAGCGATCGGCAGCTTGGCGCGAGACTTCGGTCGAGAGCAGTCTAGGCACGATACTGTAGCCGGATCTGAGATGAGCACGCGGCGAATGCGGCACATATCCCGTGGCTACCTTAGAGGCTGAACTCATAGTTTTGCGGGGGAGACATGAAGAGGGGGAAGATCACCTGTGGCATGTGCCTGGTCATTGACATTTGACATTGCAGATGCTTTTGTTCTCTGTGCCTGCGAGTGTTCTTTTGTTCGAGACATTGGTGCTTTGAAGGCCGGCATCCTGGTCCCGTGGCGTTCAGGATCGAGGACAATTGCCAACCAGTAGCGTCTGCCGAAACACTAATCTTCCGGCGGTGCCCATCTTGTCCTCCTCGGTATACCGACGCACTCCTGCTTAGTCGATCTTCACTGCATGAGACATTTTGGTGGCCCTCCTCTTGCATGAAGCATGAGCGCTCGCGCGGGGGCGAACGCATCGGGGCAAAGTCGCGGTGGCGTCGACAAGGCATGGGCATCTGGACGCGTCCTCACGGCGGAGCAACGTGCGAGAAAGCAAGATGCAGACCGGAAAGCCAATCGCTTCTTGAAGAAAGAAGTGCAAGACCGACTGGCATTGCTTGAAGAGAAGGTCATGCAGCTGGAGGCAAGCAGAATCAACGACGGCAATCACACTCCTGCTGGATCAGGAGTCATTGTCACCTCATTAGGCACGACTCCGAGCATCGGTGTGGTCGTTTCTCCTCAACCCAACACTCCCTTTGATGGCTCCTTGACTTCAAACACTGACAGAGACATCCCCTGGACTGGTATGTATCCTTGCCGAAGAAGAATGCCAACTGCTGATCAAAACAGGCACTGCAGGAAACACTTCTACATTCGACTACTCACATACGGCTTTGCCACAATCTCCGCCAATTGAGATAGTGCCTGAAACACTTGCTGGAAGCAGTGTCACTCCAGGGCCTGCATTCTCGCTTCCTAGCAATAGCCATGGAGCGACTGCCGACGTAACAGAAACTTCTCTGGCCATCAAAGGTCCCTGGAAGACTTCATCGGCCTCTTCGGGACCTCAGGCAGAAGGCCGGGATCTTACGCATTTCTTGAACAACTTGGTCAAGCATATTCGTAGCATATCGCCTGCAATGGTGTGCTTTGATGACCGATACAATCAAGATATCATCATCACTGCAGTATTGAAGGGCTGGCAATCCCTCTCCCGTTACCAGCAGCAGTGCCCTCTGTGGGCCGTGCTGCAGATGGTTGATCAGTCCATCTTCAAAGACTGCAATCTGGTGGAGCGAGTCAGTGTGCTAAGAATGCTGCACAAGCGTTACTTGTCGGAAATCAATGTGCATACTCCTGCGATGGAAGGTCCGCTTCCGCCGTGGTTCACTCCGCAGTACGGCTCTTTCATTCTCAAAGGCAAGGTTCTTGACTGACAAAGCTCGCAGGCCATCAGAAGCATTGATCATACACGAGCCTGTCGTGGACCATCTCACATGGCCAAGGCTCCGTGAGCGTCTAATGCCGCATAGTGGCGTCTTGACGAACAAGTTCTGGCATGTTTTCGCAAAGAACTTGAAAGTTTCGTGGCAGCGCGAGCCTCTCGACACAATACGCTTCTCGCCGGATACATGTCTGTACTACCTCGCTTCCGACTTTGAATCGTCGCTCTTCGATATCCGGAACTGGAGAATGGACACTTCGTTTTTCCAGGAATTCCCTCTACTATCAGGCGACATTCCGCCGGACAGCTACACCCCAATGCGAATGATAGCGCCGAAATTCGGGGTCGCAGAGCTCGAGGAAGAGGACAAGCGCTTACATTCAGAGATGCCCGAAAGTCAGCAAAGGCGGGCTACATTCCATGGAGAGGTTGATTTGCAGCGTTCGATGAACGATTCCGCTGTTAACATGACTTACGAACCTGTGCGTCAACAATTCCAGCCCATCATGTGGAATGCTGGTTTCTATGGTTGAACAGAACAACGTCGGCGTCAGATGGACAGAAGCAGAGTATTGTACAGAGAAGCGTCTCAGAAAGGAGGATGAGTGATGGAGCTTGGGTCTACTTGAAAGTATGGCCGTCAATGCCGAGCTCCGCAGAGGAATGGGCATTCGGAAGCACTCCCGACTCGATCACCGTGAACAACCAGATGTGCGGTGTTGGGCACGAGACGATCGCGTGGGACAGCTCACTCCAGGACGAGGTGGCCCGGCGGTACGTGCGATGTCAACCAGCGTGGGCGCCGTCGTTGATGTGTTTCGCGACGGATATATCATCCAAAAGCGGAGAGGGCGGGCAGCGGGCAATGAGGAGGGTGAGCGACTGGATTGGTGAAGCAGTGACTAGTGAACGGAGACCCCTCAGCTTGTCGATTCAGCTTGTCGCGTCACCTCAGGAGACAGAAATCAAAGCTTTAGATCTTCATGCCTTGATGGATGATGGTTAACAAGTGAAGGCTTGACTCCAGCATCTTCGCTCATATATATATCCTGCCTTAGAATTCAGGCCAACCCGAGATCGGTGGCCGAAGCTCAAAATATCGGCTTAATTGTCGGCGCGCCCTTCAACAAGAGCGACGACATTGGTATGAGCCATTGAATTTGTGACTGGATTCGTGACTCCCCTCGCGTCTTCTACGACATACATAGCAGACGCCTGCTCATCTAGAGATCCGGGAATCCTCCACATACACCATGGCGACCTCATTACGAACGCTGCTCCCGAGAGCTGTGCGAAGAGCTGGCAGCAATGTACGATGGACCAGCATTGGACAACAGCGATCGTATGCAATGCGCGCACCAGACGCCAACGATCCAGCACTCAGCAAGGTGGATGTCTCGCAATTGTCCATCACCAAGACCACAAATCCTAAACCAATCACCCCAAAGAACGAGCTCATATTCGGCCACACATTTACCGACCACATGATGGCACTGGAATGGACAGCGGCGGAGGGTTGGTTGGCGCCACGAATAACACCATATCAAAACCTCTCGCTCGACCCAGCGACATGTGTACTGCATTATGCGTTCGAGGCATTCGAAGGGATGAAGGCATACAAGGACAAGCAGGGCAATGTACGGTTGTTCAGACCGGACAGGAACATGGCGCGGTTGAACAAGAGTGTTGCACGGATAGCACTGCCGACTTTCGACGGAAAAGCTGTGATTGAATTGATCAAGCAGTTGGTGAAGGTTGACGAGCGGTTCATCCCATCGTAAGTGAACAAGGGGATCGAATGGGCAAGAGTTAATGGCTAATTGCAAATTGACAGAGATCGCGGCTACAGCTTGTACATTAGGCCCAACATGATCGGCACGCAACGTACACTGGGAGTCGGCCCTCCCGGAAGTGCTATGCTTTACGTGATTGCCTCACCCGTGGGACCATACTACCCAACTGGCTTCAAGGCCGTCTCGCTCGAGGCCACTGACTATGCCGTTCGTGCGTGGCCAGGCGGTGTCGGTGCAAGCAAGCTTGGTGCCAACTATGCCCCGTGCATCGTTCCGCAAATGCAGGCCGCCGCGCGAGGATTTCACCAGAACTTGTGGCTCTTTCAGGAGGTTGACCCGGCCACCGGCAAGGTTGAGGACTATGTAACTGAGGTGGGTACCATGAACATATTTGCCTGCATCAAGAACAAGGATGGTCAAAAGGAGATCATGACGGCGCCGCTCGATGGCACTATTCTTGAAGGCGTCGTTCGCGACTCCGTTCTGACGCTCGCACGTGAGAGACTGGGACCGCAGGGCTGGAAGATCTCTGAGCGAAAATTCACCATGGGGGAAATGGTTGAAGCTGCGAACGAAGGCCGACTGTTGGAGGTTTTCGGCTCTGGTACAGCAGCAACTGTTTCGCCGGTGCGAGCCATTTCCTACAAGGGCAAGCTGGTGGATTGCGGACTGCCGGAGAACAGCGAAGTCGGTCCCATCGCTCTGCAGATGAAGGACTGGATCGAGGGCATCCAGTACGGTGAGGAAGAGCATGAGTGGAGGTAAGTTCTGTCACAGTCCTGCGCGGATCACAACATGATGCTGACCATCGTCCAGTGTGAAAGTGTAAGATTCGTCCAACATATAAGGGCCCGCAGCCCACGACCAACCTCTGTATATTGAATCGCAGCCCAACCCATCCTCCACGCCATCAGACGAGGATGGCTCGACCATGTTCAAGCTCTTGGCTACCCTTGCACGTGGTTTCATCGTCCTGCTGATCGTTTCGCTATAGTGCAAGGCCACGAAATCGAAAGGCCGATTGTCAAAGAACGATCCCACCTTTGGATGAAAGCAGCGTGAGTCGTAGACGGCGTGTCGGAGCAGCTCTGGCTTGTCAACAGCTGGATGTGCTCTGCGGGGTGCATGGCTGCGAGCCTTTCGAGGTGGAGAAGCTCTCATAATGCGATTCTTGCGCGGTATTCCATCATAACAACGAACAGAAGCCTCGAGCAGTGGTATTGACGGATCGCTTTCATGATCTGATCACATCCATAAACGGACTCCGCCCCTTTGCAAAGCACAATAGGATTGATCGCACCTTGCAGCGGTGAGGACGAACAGGCCCCCGGCTAGCATGGCGACCTTGATCACGGACACTGCAGCGGATGCTTCAAAACTTGACGAAGCCAAACAACGCTTGCTGACCGAAGGATGGGCCGTAGTGCCAGATGTTCTCACCAGAGATCAGTCCGCAGAAGTGCTGTCAAGGCTCTGGCAAGCCAAAGAAGCCAGCGAAGCTCGAGGTGACCGGACTAGAATGGCACATCTCGACCCGAACGAGTCTAACATTCGCATTTTCTACTTGATGGAGCTGGACAAGATCTTTCGTGACCTGATCAGCCACCCGACCGCCGTAGAGATGGTGAAAGCAGTTCTGGGAGAAGACTTCATCATCAGCAACTTTACCGCCAACATCGCACGTCCTGGCTCGAGCTCCATGGCATTACACAGCGACCAGAGCATCGTTATGCCGGCACCTTGGCAATCAACTTGGGCACTGAATTGCATTTGGTGTCTTACGGATGTATACAAGGAGAACGGTGCTACGCTGTACATTCCAGGAAGCAACAAGTGGATGAACCGGGAAGACATACCAGGAGATGCACCGAGACTCTTGCGACCATTTGAGGCGAAAGCCGGAAGTATCATTCTGATGGACGGCAGGGTTTGGCATACGAGCGGCTCAAACGTGACAAGAGATCAAGATCGTGCTTTGCTTTTCGGCTACTACACCGCCAGCTTCTTGAGACAGCAGGTCAATTGGACTGCCAAGTTGTCGCAAGACATTCAAGACAGCTTGTCCGAGGAGATGAAGGCACGGCTGGGGTTGTCTGTAGATGCAAATGTTGGCGCTACAGGGGACTTGAGATACATGGTATGTCGCCGATTCGCTCCCAGTCCAGCAGTTTGCGAATACTGATTGAATGGTTACAGTCCGTGCAATACCCTGACGCAGGAGGGTCTTCACCATCCATAGACTCGGATTTATGAAAGCACGTAAGATAACTTTCGAGGAGTAATCCTTCGACATTCGTGCTATGTTGCTAACATTTTCGACGAGCCTCGCCTTGATGTGAATGCTGAACGGCGACTGTTCAACGTCAACCGCCAAGCGACGCAAGAGACTTTCCTTGCTCAAGTCGAACCAGAATTGTCAGCACATGAGAAGGCAGAACCTAATGACGTTAGCAACGAGCAAGAAGCAGTCTATCGGTCGCTTTCTGCTCACCGATTTGCCCATCCGCATAAGCAGCAATGATCTCTTGGACGACTCCATAAGTTCCAGCAACGAAGAAAAATGCTCCGAGTGGAATGAAGGCTGCATGGAACCAGAAAGCCATTTGCTGGCCAGAGCTGCCTTTTCTGAAATGCATATGGTCGTGCAACCAGAGCCATCCTGGAAGAGCGATGGCGATAGGTGCAAAGCAGAGAGATCCCGTCAACGCGAGCAGATAGTTGAACTGGATCGGGGGTCAGCCAAGCTTTCTAAGTATGAGTAATTCCTCGATTCTTGTACTCACAATTGGAATTGCTTCAGCCAGGATGAACGAGAGGAAAGCGAGACCAAATGTCAGTCCAAGCCATGTCGACCAGTGAGTGATTGTGTTCTTTTGGAGATGGCGACTGTTTCGCAGGATCCTTACGAACAGGTATTTCGCAGCCACGTGTAGATAGATGCAGGCGCTGACGACCAGACCGATTAAACCGATGCCATAAGCGATCATCTTCACGGTCTGTCCAGCCGATCCAAGAGAAGGTGAAGCAACCCATTTCCCGCACCAGCGGTACACGACCAGAGACACGGAGAGGTACGCTGCGGTGACCAGGCCCATGCATACATACAGAGCTTTGCGGTACTCTCTTGGGTTTCTCATCTCGGATATGACTGGCAAGAAAGCACTCGTGGCGGCAGACGAAACGAAGATGTTGGAAGACGCGACGACTCCCGCGGCGAATGAGACCCCGGACGGCACAACGTAGTATCCGAGATCGTAGTCTCCAGTGATGGGGGCTGCTGCAGGGCGATCCCGAAATGTTACAGCGATGGTGACAATCATGACGGCGGCAAAGATGCTCAGGAAGCCAGCCCACGTCAACCACCCGATTTGCTGGAATTTTCGGACGGATGCAGCGAGAGCCACGACGATTGTGGCAATGAGACTGGAAGCATTGAATTAGCTGTTGTGTCGTTGTGTGATCGTGACATGGCCGACGTACCCCCACCATACAGTACAAGCCGCGTGGTGTGATAGAGCATTGAGTCCTACTGTGACGCCGACAATACCGCTTCCTACGAAACAATCAGCATTGGTGGTCACGATGCTGCGGAAGGTCGGCGTCGATGCATACCCGTGCACAGCACGTAGGCTATGACGAACAAGAACCCGACTATCTCCCTCACCCATACACCTCCAACCTGCATCGCCATATCTGCGATGGAATGGCAACCGGCGTGCTTATTTCTGAAGTCCCCTTGTATGACAGCCGTGTAAGTATTCATAACGCCCCAAGCTATGACAATCAGTGCTCCGCCAACAGCGCCCAGCGAGACCATTGCTGTCGGAATGGACAGCACACCGGTCGCGAAGATGATCTTCAAAAAGATGACCGTCGCACGCGGCCAGCTGACCGTTCGAAAGTCGACTTCGCCATCTTTGCGAAAGACTTCAAGCTCCTCGAAATCTTGCAGCTCGCCGGCGAGTAGCTCTGGGTCATGAGAGAAATCTTTCGAGCGAGCATCCTTTTCGGTAGATCCGGCGTAGGGTGCAGGTTTCTCTGGGTCAACGTAGGAGTGCGCGGAAGAGGCCATCGCATGTATTGCAAGGGATAAGCGTGGAGCAGATCAGTAGTAGTTCCGGGAGACGGAGTGAGGATAATACTGATCGCGCGAGAAGAGAGGCATGTCTACGCACAGTCGGTATTGAGCTGGGAGTCTTGGTCATTTTCCTCAGGTAAGATAGGCAGCCGACGGCTTGCCCGATCAGGAGATGTGCACGATGTAGTGCTGGAGGTGTTGTTCATCGCGGCAAGGTTGTGGCTAGATAGAGGTTATCTTGTCCAATGACCGGTTCTTGATCAAGCCTTGCATCTCTTGCAGACAGGGACATCCATGAGCGAACCGTGTGCAAGGGGTCGTATCCTGGAAGCTGACAGGGTCTGCAGGAACGAAGGCTGGGAGAAACCGAGTACGCCGCTCCCAAGCCTTCGGTTGCAGGCTGTTATCAGCAGCTATCAGCAGTCCAGCATGGAAGTCGGCTTGATAAGCGTGCAGTCGAACCTCAAAGCGATAGCTCGATTTTCCGAATATTGGCCGCGATTGAACATATCAAGGTCGAAGAGATTCGTGTCAACAGCAGTGCTGATTTGGTTCATTGCTGTATTGAGACTTGGAGCTGGAGATTATGGTCATGTTCGTTCACACGCTGTCAACAAGACTCTCGCTGGTCGAGGATAGCCTTTGATTCAATGCCCACGTCGTGCAGCTGGCTCACAGTCTTCGCGCGTAGACTTGGATCCTCTCCAGACCCATGGCGGTCGTAGTCGCGCTCAGAGTGCTGATCCCCAATTGTCGTGGCAGCCGTTGAGGCTTCGGTTTCCGCATATGAAATCACCGACTCTGCATTGGATGTTGTTGCAGACCCACCGATGCTTGAGATTGGCCTGCTATTTTGGTGGTCTTCTTTGATCTGATCAAGCAAGTGGCCTGCGCTTTCTGATGGTCGATGTCTGTTCCTAGACCACCTGCCAGCCGGTTCGGCGGAGGCATCTTGGACCGGGGTAGACATTGGTGGAGCTGGCGACTGGTCCATTGAAGCTGAGGACCCGTTCGGGTAACGCATGGCACCTGCCCTGGCCTGTTCACGAAGCATAGCCACTCGTACCTCATCCTCCGTAGCCCTTTGCTTTCCCTTCCCGTTCGACTTCCTCCGATCCCCATCAGTACTGTGGCTGAAGTACTGTCTTCGCCGTGATGGGTCGTCTTGCAGAAGTCGGCCAGTCCTAGGAGGTGTCGGCTGTCCGCCCCAGCCAGTGTTGGTTGATCCCAATTCGGAAGACGTAACATTGAACACCGCGGTTCGGTCCATGCGCATGCCCACATTCACAGACGCGGTCCGTGTCGGAGCTGCTCCAAAATCCAAAGTGTCTGCACGAGCTCGTTGCGATGACCTCTGAGGGTAGCTCAATCGATTGCCTGCCTCGGATTTTGACAGCGTCGATTTCTGTTGCCTGGAGTTTGCGCTCCGCCACTGCGACGGCAAGCTCTTAAAGCTCTGGGGAGCCGTGCTGAATCCCATCTCGGCCATGGTCTGTCGTCTGGACTCTCGTGCCCTCTTTATCATGTCGGGCCGTTGCTCCACTGGCACTGCGAGCAGCATGTCTCGATTGGCATGGCGAGGAACAAACTCTCGTCGCTCAGGATTTGTGCGCGCGGGATCGTGTGATTCATTGTCGTGGTCATGCCGAGAGAAAATCTTTGAGAACAAATTTCGGAAGCCACCACGTCCTTCGGAGGATGAAGGTTTGTTGATGGGAGTGTCCTTGTTGGGCATTGTCATGCACCTGTTCTGTGGTTATCAACTACCGTCGACATGGCAGAAAAGGTAACAGCCGTTGAAGAGCCAGTAGCAATAATACTGGAAATCAGAGCTTTTCTCAATTCTGCGAGCAGCAGAGCACCTTTGACAGTTAGTTGAAACTGCAGATGCATGGACCATATCCCCACCTAGGCACCGTCCTTCTCCTCACCCGTGCTAGCCCAGCTGTTAGGTCAAGAACGATAATTGGCACTACCATTGGCGCGGTAATACACGTTTCCGGGTCATGCCTTCGTCGACCGCGAGCTCCGCAGAGTCCCGCAATGCACCAAAGTACCAATTCGAGAGGTATGCCGCGCCGTAAGGCGGCTCCGCCAGTGACGACTACCTCCTATTCGGAGGATACGTAGGACGAGCTACCCGACTGGCCGGGTTCGTATTGGAAGCACGAGAGTTTGCGACGGCGTACGAGAGAATGCTTGAACCGGGAGCAGCGCGATTGGTAACCATGGTGTGTCGAGGTCAAGCGCGAAATGGATGTCTCAGAAATATCGGGCCGCGATACCAAATTCCGACAAGCTGGACCCGGCTTTCCGGACGAATGCTCGGAAGGGTCCGAGGGATTTGTAGATCTCGATGAGCTCCTCACCACTTCAATGGATAAGTCCGCAAGATCATTGTGGTCTTCGAGTAGGTGTATCGCCATGCTCGATATTCGTTGGTCTGGCGAGTTGATTAGAGCGTGCCCGAGTCCAATTTCGTGCTTTGAAATTCGCGTCATCATACCATCATACGAGCTTCGCCTTATATATGTAGGCGGTCTTGACTCTCAATTCCTCTTTCTCAACGTCCGACCCGTCGATGCCACCGGCTCTTGCTTAGGGACGGCTGGTTTCCGCCCCGCGGTTGCAGCCTTTGCTGTCGCCGCCTTCCTCGGTACCGCAGCTTTCTTGGTAGTGCCAGTCTTCGCGTTGCTCATTATCGTCGTTGCAGCACTCGCCGCACTTCCTTCACTCACTCGTCCGTTGTCTGGCGACTGGGGTGCGACAGCTCGTTTCGTCTGTCGGCTTGGAGCACGTGTCGCCTTCGGAACGGCATGCTGGGCAGCTGATGTTGGCCGTGTCGGTTGCGTCTTCTCTGGCGACAACGCCGAGGGCTTAAACGGAGCCGGCGGGTGTGGTAAAGTGCGAGAGTTATGAGACTTCGGAGACAGCACGCCTGACGGTCCTGGCTTTCGCGATATCGTTCGCGTGGCTTTCGAATTCGCAGTCGCGGCTGTAGTCTTGGTACGCTTCTTCGGATTCGCGAGCTCTCTCGGATTTTCTGACGGTTCGTTCTCCTTGTCCTCGTCCATCGAGATGTCCTCACTACGGCGGATTAGCAGATGCGCTGAGAAACTTCGTTTCAGGCCGTACCTCTTGCGCTTGGAAGCCTGCTTGGTCTTCGCGAGTGTAGACTGAGGCGCTTGCGCGGCTTGTGCTCTTGCGACAATAGGCATGGCTGCTGGCGGTGCAGGCTTGGCTGTTGTATTGTGTTCGTCCACGAGCTCTTGTATGTTCCTCTTTCGCAGACCTTGTGGAATCCTATTCACTCGCATTTCCAGTCGTGCTCTCAAACCCTGAGCTTGCAATGCGGTTTGCGCGCGGAGCTTGCGAGCCCTTTCAGTCACTGCGACGCGTCAGTCACTGCGCAGTCGCGTTCAGTCGAGGTCGACCTACACTCGAGTTGTAGGTTGTCAATCAATGCCTGCTTCTGAGCTTGAGTGATACCCGCAGGTCGTCTTGCGGGACTTCGTTCGGGCGTATTCGTATCGTTGTTGGCTGGCATGCTCGGCATCTGCTCGTAAGAAGCCATGGGAGTATCTTTCTGCGACTTCGTATAAGCCGCGCGAGGTATCTGTGGTGGCTGTGATAATGTTCTCCGAGTATTCTTGGTGTCGCAATGCCGTATTGAAGTGTGTATGTGTTACTTTGGGATCGTTACAAAGTTGGTGTCAAGGATTTTGTGTTGCTGTGTTGTTTTGATCTGGACGACGAACCCCCAAAAGCTTTGACATGACGCTCGGCGGCCCGCAGAGCCGCAGCTGCTTGCTGCATGAGCTCCGAACCAGCAACCACCCTTCATTCATTCATCAATCATCACCACCGCGCCTCTCTTCCACCGAACAACACCACACGACCTCGTGCACCATCAAACGGCACTCCTGAATCATCTGCCATTGCGTATCGCTTGTCGGGACAGCAAAGATGGGGCTCGAGGCGACGATGATCGTGTATGTCGCCTCACGTGGATCGGATGCGCGCTCGCATATGCTGATCAGTTCACAGTGTCGACAACAGCGAGAGCAGTCGGAACGGAGACTACGTACCATCTCGATGGGAAGCACAAGTAGATGCAGCCAACCTCATCTTCCACTCGAAGACACAAGCAAACCCAGAATCATCAGTCGGTCTCATGAGCATGGGCGGCAGCGGTCCTCAGGTGCTCACAACACTCACTACAAACCCTGGCCAAGTACTGGATGGACTTCATCGAACAAAGGTCAAGGGCGAGTCACATCTTTACACGGGAATCATGATCGCCTCGGTACGTGCCTTCCAGCATCTGTCCGACTAGTAATCGACGCTGAAACTGATATATGATCACAGCTCGCACTCAAACATCGCCAGAATAAATCCCAACGTCAACGCATCATCGTGTTCATTTGCTCGCCCATCGCCGACTCTTCAAGCACCCTCACCAAACTTGCCAAGCGGATGAAGAAGAACAACACCAGCATCGACATCATCGCCTTCGGTGATCTTTCGGACGAGAACCTCGACAAGCTGCGCGCGTTCAACGAGGCTGTCAAATCCAACGACGGCTCACATCTTGAAATCATCCCACCGGGCCCGAACCTTCTATCCGACACGATCGTGGCTTCCCCGATATTGGCAGGCGAAGGAGGTGCCGCAACAGCAAATGGTGGTGGCGCCGGCGGAGATGGCGGCGCAGGCGGAGACTTCGAATTTGGCGTGGATCCTAACATGGACCCTGAGTTGGCACTCGTACTGCGGATGAGTATGGAAGAGGAACGCGAGCGACAGGAGCGGGAGAAGAAGGCAAGAGACGAGGCAGAGGGAAAGACAAATCTCGAGAGCGTGCCAGAAGCTGCCGAGGGAGAATCAAGCGAGAAGCAGCCTCTACTGGATAAGAGTGGCGATGCAAGCAGCAGCAAAGATGCAGACGCAAAGAAGGATGACAAGAAAGACGACGATCGCATGGATACTGCATAGCTGATGAATGAACCGTGGACAAGGGGTCGACCAGTGGTGTATCATAAACAGGAGCAAAGGCTAGATTTGAGGCACGACGAACTCGCACGAAAGTCCGAACACACCAGAGGATCTCCACGCATCGAGAATGGAATGTACTGTGGCCCTTTGTGTCTCTCGCAACTCATCTGGCCTTCGACCGTGCATGCTGTTCCGCGGTATGCATACTGCGGTGCTTGGCTTGCCGTCGAGGTCATCGAAACCTGTGATCGACGGCTCCCAGATATCACCTATGTATCAATAATAAACGGAGTGGGAGCCTAACGTGCGCAAGTTGAACTTACATATCTCCAGGGAGAGTGGGTCTTTGAAATACGCATTGACGTTCCGCCATTGGCCCCGCGATTCACTCACCAACGTGTTCCGGAAGGAAGCGGATGAAACTCCTCCTGCCGCGTGTCGACGAAAATGTGATGATTCTGATGAAGCAGCTGCGTCGCTCGCACAATAAAGACATCTGCTATCCGAATCCGCAAGATATTGAAGCCCGCATCCCAGCAGGCCATTCTACGCGCATACCCCTCGAATCGAAGCAGCCTATGCAGGACCAACACAACCGTGCCGTGGCGACGATATCGTCCACGATAGCAGATTTCTACCAACAGAAAACGCCCTTCAGATTATACCATGGCTCAACAAATACAACGCAGCAGCGCAAGGTCGATCCGAAGAAAATGGTCGACACTTCGAAATTGAACCACGTTTTGGAGATCGACACGGAGAAGATGACTTGTCTCGTAGAGCCTAATGTGGCGATGGATGAGCTCGTGGAAGCGACCCTGCCTCACGGTGTTGTGTGTCCTGTCATCATGGAGTTTCCGGGTATCACTGTAGGGGGTGGCTTTTCTGGAACAGCTGGCGAGAGCAGTGGCTTCAAATACGGATTCTTCGGTAAGGCAGCAGAAGACTTGCAGCTCAGCTTGCCGGCAGATCGATCTGTGAATCCGCTTTTCATCCGAGCGATGGCTGACCATGCCACCAGATTGTATCGTAAACTGGATCGAGATCGTTCTTGCGTCGGGCGAGGTTGTCAGAGCAAGTCGGGACGAGCGAGCAGACTTGTTTCACGGCGCCGCCGGCGGATTCGGCACTCTTGGTGTAACGACCCTGCTGGAGCTTCAATTGATCAAGGCAAGCCCGTACGTTGAAATCACATATCACACGGTCAGCAGCATCAACGAGGCTCTCACCGAAATGGATACTGTCACGAACGATCCGTCGAGCGACTTCGTCGATGGCATCCAATACAGCAAAGACAAAGTGGTCATTGTCACAGGCAGACTCACCAACGAGGTCAGACCAAGCGTGCGACTTCAACGGTTCAGCAGGGCACAGGACCCGTGGTTTTACATGCACGTCGATCGTACGACTGGCCGAAGTTATGGGACCATCACAGAAGTCACGACTTTGCAAGACTATCTCTTCCGATACGACAGGGCTGCTTTCTGGACTGGCAAGTACGCTTTCCAATACTTCGTTACTCCTCTCAACCGCATCACTCGATGGGCCTTGGACTACTTCATGCACACACGAGTGATGTACCAAGCACTGCACGCATCTGGATTCTCCTCCAAGTACATCATCCAGGATCTGCTATTACCCAGGAGTGGCGTGGAGAATTTTGTCGATTTTGTCGATTCAAAATTTGGATTCTACCCACTATGGCTATGTCCGCTCAAACGCGGACAGGAGGTGTCCTTACGCCCGAAGCTAGGCGGCGACGTATACGACGATGACAAGAAGGTCAGTTTCGTGAATGTGGGTGTCTGGGGACCTGGATCGACCAACTACTCTCGCTTCATCGAAGAGAACCGAGAGCTGGAGCAGAAGATCACGCAGCTCGGAGGGATCAAGTGGCTGTACGCTCAAGCTTTCTACACGGAGGACGAGTTCTGGTCGATCTACGATCGGAAGTGGTATGATGCACTGCGACAGAAGTACAACGCCACTTACTTGCCAAGCGTCTACGAAAAGGTCCGAGTGGACCTGAGCAAAGCGACTGCTCCTCCGGAAGGCTTATCTGCTTGGCTGAGTGCTCAGTTTTGGAATGTTTGGCCGATGAGTGGGCTGTACGGTGTTGCTAAGACGCTGTTGCAGAAAGAGTACCTGCTCGCGAAATGAAGCAGAAAGCTCTTGGGGAGGCAATTGACGATGGGACAGTTCTGACTTGCATGACTTCATAATGGATGCTTGCCGCAACATCCTCACTTCGAAACTTCAACAATCACCTTTCCTCTCGCACGACCAGTGTTGAGCCTCTCATATGCCGACCTCGCGTCTTCAAACGCAAACGTGCTGTCCGTGATAAGCTTGTCGTCGGGAAGCCGCTTCGACTCCTCAAGCCATTCTTTCTTGAGCTCCAAGACGATGTTGTCGTATACTTCTCCCAGACCGAGACGACCAAGACCCCAACGGACCCATCTAACGAACGACATTCGTCAGCTGGCGTCGGTATTGAGCCCGGAGAGGGTGAGAGACGTACAGATATGGTGTCCAGAGGTAAGTCATTGATCCGCCCATCGACAGTCGTGAGGTCTTGTCTCCCACGATCGTCACGTATCGTTTGGCGATACCATGACACTCTACCCCTCCTACACAGTCACTGCGGTGTCGTTAGCGACATACCTTTCAAGCTCCATCCTAAATCGCACTGACATGATAGCGTCCGGTTGGAATCTCTTCACGCCTTCCGGGACGCTGGACATTGTGTAGTCGATGATTTCGTCGGCGCCTGTATGTCTCCAAGTCAACATCTCGAATAGGACGCCAGGTTGCCTTGACTGACCCATAGTACTCTGAACCCAGCCGGCATTCTTCCCCGAACACGTCGATAGCACCTTCCACCCTCTCTGCTTGGCCAGGTAGACCGTATACATGCCTGCGGATGAGCTGCCTCCCAATACCACGACTCGCTTTGATGAATTTGGCTCGACGTACGGAATGCAATGCTCGATACATGTCCTGGCCGTCAAAAATACGCATCCCAGTCCAGCAGCTTGCACGAAAGTCATCTCTCGCGGTTTCTTAACAACACAGGCATTATCGAGATTGATGTGTGCTATTTCGGCCATGGTGCCGCCGCAGGGAGCAAAGGGCTTCAATGTCACGCCGAAGATCTCGTCGCCTTCGACGAAGTCGGCACCTTCGCCTGCAGCGATGACGGTCCCGGAGAAGTCGGAACATAGAGTCTTCTCGGCGGTCAAGGGACCGATGGGAATGCTCCATATTGGCATGTTCATGATTTGCACGTCGACCGGATTTCTGGGGTCATCAGTACAAGTTGATATCGACTTGAGGGTTTGATGACTGACAAGCCAGCTGCTTTAATCTTGACCAAGACGTGCTTGGGTTTGACTTGTTCCTTTGTGGGCGGCGTGGCCGACGACAGCTTAAGGGCTTGTGGATAGCCACCAGTGGTGAAAGTCCACGCTCGAGATTCTGTTGTAGCCATGGCCGTCTTGAGAACTTGTGTAAAGCAAAGACGAAGAGAATCAATCGAAAGTAATGTATTCCACCTGCCCTCTTGCAGTTTCACGTCGAGCAAGCTGGCAAGCTGGCTGGTCTTGGTCTTCGTGTAGGACTATAGCCGAGGGCAACGAGTCGAGCCCTCAACATCAAGATGCGACGATCAGCTGCACAGCTTTCATCGTTGCTTCACACCATACCTTTCGAATGCGGGAGACATCGAAACTATCGCCGTTAGTCTTGCTCTTGTTAGACAGCACGAAGCGAGCATGTTCGTGTCACACAAAAGACCCCGGCAGAACGAGACGTGTCGCTCTCTACTGCGTTCATGCCAAGCCGCTGGCTCCGAGAACCACATCTCACTCTCGACCCTTCCATTCACAACACTCCATCAACAACAATGCCATTCTATCTCATTCACGGTCCCACATGGCGCGTCTCACCTATCCATGTCTTGTCGTACAATGCTGCTGTCTCCGGAACCACTGCGAACGCATTTAGCAGCAAAACAAGCCAGCGCCATACGGCGGCTAAAGCCAGCGCTTACAGCCTCGTGCCCGGATCAAGGCGATTGGTGCCGTGATGCTCCAGCAAAAGCTCAATCTAACGTGGCCCATCGTGCACCGACCTTGCTATTTCCATTGTTCCTTGAGACGCGAATGTCTGGATGGTGAACCCGACTGCGAGAACACGATGAGACCGCTATGCAGGTTTCGTCTTACCTGTAAGTAGTCCGGGATGCGACTCTCTGTTCCTCTTCATTCTCTTGCATAGCATTTCCTTTGTGCCCTCGAAGGCGCTTCTTTTCTTCTGGTAGCTGTTTCCTTGGGTACGGGCGTTGCATTTTGTTTTTCTCGAGCGACGGCATTTCCAGAATTACGATCATACATTGGCGCCGGCGCCATAATCGTCCCTACCGTTCGAAGCCGGTTCTTCATCCACGAGAAGCATGCAAGCTTTCACCGCGAGACGGAAAAAGTCGCAGAGTAAGAAGCCTTCGCAGCGATTCGGCAAACTCACGATAAACACAAGATGCAACCACGAGATAACGCTTTCGGCCGAGTCGCGAATGCCCGAACTAAGCTTCGTCAGCTTCGAGGAATCCAAGGCACGGAAGCAGGCTCTCGACTCGGGGCATGAAGCGACGAAAGAAGTTGATCTTCAAGCCTCAAACCGCCGCACAATCATCCAGTCTGTTGGCCGCCGTGCTGTACAGCAGAGCGCGATGAATGGTCCCGTCTCAGCTCGGGTGTTTGAGACAACGCAAAGCGATGAGGCTCTGAGGATACCGCTTTCTGATCGTGTCAAGGGACTTCGACCTGCACCTTTGGACATCGCCCAGGAAGTCTCGCCAGCAGACCGCGCCATTCCGATCGGTATCAGCTTTTTCTCTCCATCGACGATCCACTCTTCCGGCCGGGATGAAACTCGATTCGGACACGGCCAGGAGACTCCAGTCATTGTCGTCACGCCAGCTGAGGAGCAGTTTCCCTCGAATAGCCAGCAACGCCGACCTCCCTCGAGCGTGTACTCGCGATACACGAATTGCATGCCGAAGTCAGCCAGCAGCAGAGCACCACCAGTCCCTCCATTGCCTCTTTCCATCAATACTGGGCACGGAGACGTCTCATTGTCGCGAAACTTCTCTAAAAGGTCTGCGGCAACCTCATTCGAGGAAGACAACCCACCCTCGACGTCGCGCACTCTTCCTGGCAGCGGCTTCAGCGATAGTCTCCAACGGTATCCCTCCACGCGTTCCGCGGGTCTTGCTACTCCACGTCGAAGCAAAGGCTGGTGGAACATAATTACATCGCCTTTCTCCGCCAGATCCACTAGCGGCTTTTTCCAGCGCTCTCCATCGTTGCGCGACGACCACGTCCCAGTCCTTGCCGATGTGGCCGAAATGTCGATGGCCGCCTCTCACGAAGGCGTCATCTTCACCAACAGAGCGCCAGATGATGGCGAGCTACGCTCAGCTCCGGCCAGGAGCTCATACGGCACATTCGACGATCTTGATCGATCATTACCGATCCGGTCTGAGACAGCACCAGGAGCGCTTCACCATGAGTCGACGGGCTTCGACATATACAGGATTCCCAGCCAGGGCGAGGCGGCGGCGTACTACGATCCGAACAGGCACTTTCCTAGTGTGTTCCTTGGTTCGAACGAAATTCACGAGTCGCCGGACGACGGCTTGCGCGGCTGGAGTCCTTCGCACAGTGTGTTCGTATCTTCCCACTTCAGAGATACCGTGGGTAGCTTCAGTGATGTTGAAAGAGCTTCGAGCAACAAGTCATGCGATGGACATCATACTCCTTCTGGCGGCAAAGAGGCGAAGGAAGAGACGCCACTGCTCCAGTGCAAGAATGCTATCTTCACCACCCCAACTCCAGCAGAACTCAAAGGTGCTAGCCTACCGCAAAAGCAGAATGAACGAAGCTTCACTCAAACCACCGGTGCTTCAGTAATGTCACCTATGTCCGCCACTCCGGTCGTCCAGGATGCTCATTTGGGACAGTTCGTGGGTCCGCAATCATCGTTCGGCGAGCAGAGACGAGTCAATATCGAGGCGACGCCCAATCCAACCGCTTCAGCTGCTACGAAAGCTCAACAGGAAGATCGTCGAGGAGACTGGTCGACTCTACTTTCGAGGAAGACATCGATACATATCACGCATCAGCGGGAAAACTCTTATGGGCTCGGAATATCGGAACCTCAGCAAGAGCTGTATCCTCCCACCAAACCATTGTCAGAGAAACCAATATTGGGAACAGACTTCTTCGGTCAGCTCACCATTCGAAGCGTTGAGGAGAAGGAACCAAAGCGATCATGGTATCGCAGATACATATGGTACTTAGCGGCAGTACTTGGTCTCGTTCTCGTGCTCTTGATCGTACTTCTCGCTGTCCTCATCCCGCGGCGACGATCGATTGTGACTACGGAGACATCCTGGATGAACTTGACCGGCTTCCCAGCTTTGACGATCGGCGTCAGCGATGTAATGCAAACACGGAACATCGAAAGTCAAGGTTCTTGCGTCGCGCCCTCTCAGCTGTGGAGCTGCGCTGTGCCTGAGCAAGACGATACCAGCACGCCAACTTTCAAGATTGAGATCAAGTTTCAGAATGGGACTCTTCCCGGCAACAAGACTGCCTCTCTGAACTCACGTAGTCTAGAAAGGATGGCAGTCGGTCATCTCGTGCGGAAGAGTCTGTGGTCAGACTCCGAGTTCGAGCCGTCGCCAGCGCCGCCATCCACGGAAGACCAACAATTTCTCGGCAGAACGACGGACAACTCCATGCAACCGTACGATGGCGAGGAGACGCCATTCTACATTTCTGTGCTGGACCCGGCCTCGTTTAACAGCTCGAAGGTGCAAGGTCTGAGGAAAAGGGACGAGGGCTACCAGTACCCGTACCCTTCTGTGTTCCGGACTAGCTCGCCTTCTGCATCGGCGTCCTCATCGCCTACGACATCGTCGCCCATCGATACCTCGAGCGTGACACCTACTTCCAGACCATCTTCGGCATCCAGCGCAACCACAACCACCTTCATGCTGGTCAGCATTCCCTCTCCCGCCCTCCTTCCCAACGGCTCTCCTCTCCCTCAACTCCTATACCCTCTAGTCCAAACGCAGCCCCTCCGCCTCTACAACCGCAACCAGTCCGATGAGCACTATGGTTTCTACACCTACTTCGACCGGTACATATACATCACAAATGCCACCTCGAGCTCTTCAAACGGCACAACGATCAAGACCAACATTCCGCTGGAAGAAGCCTCGGGCGTGTGTACCTTCTCGCAAACGAGGTTCAAGGTTGCGATCTGGACTCGGCGCGGCCTGAGCTCTTCTACCTTGTCTGGCAACTCGACTGCTACCATTGCCTCCTCTGGAACGACCTCTAGTACCCTGAATCAAGCCATGTCTTCGTCTTCGTATCCCATCACCGTCACCCTCGACCGACACGGCGGATCGGAGAAGCGGAAAGGAGTGTATTGCTATGGTATCGACGAGGAGGGGAAGATAATGAAAGACGGAAAGATGTGGGTTGACGAGAAGAGAGGAGCGGACTTGATCGATCCAGGTCAGGTGCCGGGATTGACGAAAAGGGATGGCACTGGTGAGGGGAAGGGCATCGATGGTGGCACAGGCGGCTGCGGCTGTCAGTGGGAATCATGAGATGGGCGGAAGGAAGTAATCGGCGGACGAGTTTGAACCAGGTAGAAAGATTCTACTCCTGCTATCGTTCTATGGAGCAGAGCTGACCTAGCAGCAATGCGAGTTCAAAAGAGTGTGTTCGTTCAGCACGGCAAAAAGGCCTCCTGTATCTGTCAGAGAATCGTGCTCCGGTGTCTCACACAGGTGCGATCCAATCGAAGCGATCGTCCATTTTCATCATCTAACAATCGTAGCTGTACGAATTCATCGTTCCGGAGATGCACTGTCCAAGACCAGCGGCGGTCGGGTTATTGCTGCAGTTGGAGTCCGTGTAGACCGTGACTATATCAACCATCAGCAAATGATTTCGCGCCACTGCAACAACGCTCGGGAGGAATACTCACAGCTACATCCGTCATCGACACTCTGGGCTTTCGCGCTGCCAATGCCGCCCAATTGACGGCATGTCACGCCTCCGCTCCCGGGGTTCTGAACGCTGCCGCTACCGTCGCAGCCGCCACCGCTGGCGAAGAAGATCTGGCCGGCAGAAGCCATGGTGGTGAAGATGGCGGCGGCTGCGAGGATGGAAGTGTATGAGTGCATTGTCGAAGATGATGTCTGTAAAGGAGTCCTTGTGGGATAGAGTAGTTGTTGCTGGTGTCGTTGGTGTTGAATGAGCTGTGAGTTGGTTGTGCTCCTCGGTTTCAGAGGGGAAGAGTTCTTATAACAAGTCTTGCAGTCTTTCGTCGACTTTGATTCACCGCTTCTTTGGAATTGTCGGTCCTTCTGATGCTACCTATGACCGCACCGCGCGGGCTATATTCAGATGGTGATCATCTGAGGAGGCCAGGACAGGTCGAAAGAGTGGACTCGCGGTGCTGACCAACAGATTACTGCAAACTTCACTGGAAGTGGTCGTCGAGTGCCCCAGCTTGGTGGATCTCGATGGGTTTGTGATGAATGTGCAACGCTGTGCGGGAATGCTACTCCAGTAACGGTGGAGAGTCGCGAAGGCTGCTGTCATTCGTGAGTAAGCTCATCGTGGTGCACCATTACCAGCAGTGTAATCATCCGTCAGCTACGTTCCACAGCGGCTGAAACTCGACGATCACAGATCACTGTTGTTACTGCTCTTCTCGGCCATCGCGTCTAGTCAGCACGTGTCAGCCCGTACCTGCCGGAATAGGCAATCGGTGTAGGTTGGTGAGGGATGGGAGGTGAGCGTTAATCCGGGCGTCATCGGTCGCATACCGCAGTGTGCGATCACCTGCAATGCTGTTTTACCTACTTGTGACCTGGGTTTCCCAATCTTCTGGACAGTGTTGCGCCACGAAATATCCATCAAGCCATTCGCGTCCACAAGACAGCGGAGTTTTGCTCCCGCCAATGGGACAAGACACCGTCGGACTCTGACAGTGATGACAGTTCGGCCGTGCAGAGTCTGGACACCTCATAGAGAGGGCGGGCATCTTGGGAATGTTTAGTTTGATCGAATGAACGGCCTTGGCTTCACAGTGCAGTCCACGATCTTCATCACGCCTCCTTAGTAAGCAGACCCTGAACTCCCGTGACATACCTCGGCCGGAAGCACTTCGGCTTGTTCGGCTTGCCCGCATTCACTGTTCGACAGTCACGATTCTAAGGTAGACACGGATTCACAATCACCTGAACACTTCATACTCTCTACTTCGTGGTAGCCTTTGTCCGTTTCGTTTGGAATAATCTGCATTTCCGTATTATCTGCGAACGATCCCACCCCACCCTCCGAACGCATCAGTCCAAGCAGAGTCATCGCCATCCTCGAATACACACTTCATCATGTCGTTCCTCGGCGGGCCAGAATGCAGCACCGGCGCGAATCCTCTGGCCCAATTCTCGAAACAGACGTCCGCCGATACCTCGCTCCAGCGGGACCGCCTGGCATCGCGGCAGCCACAACAGCTCAACGGCTTTCGCAGTGGCCAGCAGCTGCCAGAAGATGCCGCGTTCCAAGACTTCGCCCAGCAGGGCCCACACATGGGCGAGATGCTCCCGAATGAGGCCTTTCACCTCGAGCAGATGCGTCGGGAGCAGGAGCACTTTGAACGGTCTGGTGGTGGCGGCGGAAACTCGAACTGGGCGGGAGAGTTTGCGCAGCAGCCGCCACACTTCGCACCTGAGGAGTTCGCGCAGCAACAGCGAGTAGGCGGTGGAGGTTTCAATCCACAAGAGTTCGCGCAGTTCCGTCAGTCACAAATGTCTCCCACCGGACGAACACAAAGCCCCAGCTTTCAGCAGCAATCTGCATACCGTCCACCCATGTACAGCTCCGGCTTCGGCATGCAGCGACCAATGATGGGAGGCTTTCAATCACCCATGTACAATCAGCCGGCTCAGCAGCAATATGAGGGCAAAGGCAAAGGTCGCGTGCAAGAGCTTAGCGACACCGATTGGGAGAAACAGTTTGAGGAGCTGTCGACGGCCGATAAAGAGCAAGACTTGGAGCAGCTTGACAAGGATGCTGAGAGCGCGATCGAGAGAGAGTTGAACGACATGGACAGGTGAGTGAAACTTGTAGTCTGCTACTTGTCGAGCCGATTAGGGTTTGACGGAGGCCGCCTTGAGAGCGACGCAAATGCTGCAAGACAAACGACTAACAACTGTAGGCAAATACTCAACGACGACGAGCTTGCTGGTCATTTCGGAGACGAGTACAACCAGTGGAAAGATTTCGACGGCATGGGCAACAACTTCGACAGTTTTCAGAACGATTACAACACGCAACCAAATCTCGGCAACTACATGTTCGAAGAGAACAACCTCTTCAACGATGTGCCAAACGCATACGAGGAGGGTATGAAGATTATGAACGAAGGTGGAAATCTCAGCCTGGCAGCTCTCGCGTTCGAGGCCGCCGTGCAAAAGCAGGAAGATTTTGTCGAGGCATGGGTGGCGCTAGGACAGGCTCAGGCGCAGAATGAGAAGGAGTCACCAGCCATTCGTGCTCTGGAGCAGGCTATCAAGCTTGATCCGGGCAACGGCGAGGCACTCATGGGTCTCGCAGTGTCATACACGAACGAAGGATACGACACGCTCGCATATCGGACATTGGAGCGATGGGTGGCGTCCAAATACCCGCAGCTGGGCGTCACACCACGAGGAATCGATGCCGAGGAAGAGATGGGCTTCACTGATCGACACATGTTGCACGAGAAGGTGACGAATTACTTCCTCGAGGCGGCACAGCTGAACCCAGAAGGAGGGGACGTCGATGTTGATGTTCAAGTTGGGTTGGGTGTGCTCTTCTACGGTAGTGAGGACTACGACAAGGCGGTCGACTGCTTCACCGCTGCCCTCAACAGCCACCAACACGGCTCCATGAAGAGGGAGGGTGAGGAACACCTTCTCTGGAACAGACTTGGTGCAACCCTGGCAAACAGCTCTCGCTCGGAAGAGGCCATCGAAGCCTACTCTCGCGCTCTGGAGCTGCGTCCTAACTTTGTGCGCGCAAGATACAACCTTGGTGTGTCTTGCATCAACCTAGGGGTGCTGGAAGAAGCGGCCGGCCATCTCCTGGGTGCTTTGTCCATGCATCGCGTGCAGGAGCAGGAAGGTCGAGCTAAGGCTGCCCAGATCCTCAAGGATGGTAATGGCAACGACGCGGATGAGAGAGCTGTCGACCACCTTCTTCAGCAGAACCAGAGCACGAACTTGTACGATACTCTTCGACGGGTGTTCACGCAGATGGATCGTCGGGACCTCTCCACCATGGTTGGGCCGGACATGAACCTGGACGCGTTGCGAGGGCAATTCGACTTCTAGACGATGGAATGATAATGTAGTCTAGCGATAGACAGTATTCTTAGCTACCACAAAGGTATGCCCATACGACACCGTTCTTCACTTGCGCTTCGCAGGATCACACACGGTAATGAACGGCGCAGTGACACCCGAGACAAAGATTCTCCCGGTCTTGACATCGTGGATCGCCGTCGTCGCCCCCGGCAACATCTCACCATTCGCGTCCTCCAACACCTTCTTGACCTCCCACCCGTCGAGGCCCCTCCTGATCCTGAAGATGGTCGCCGGCGACACAACATGCAACGGATCGTCAAAAGCCGCGAATATCTTCAACGCCTTCGGAATGCCCGCCGCCCAGATGTCGCCATTCGCATCCTGCGAGAGGTTGTCGAGAGGGTAGTCAATGTCGATGTAGCTGACCTGTTCGAGCGAGCGGTCGACATTGACTTTGAAGACTTTGATACCGCCGACCCACGCGCTGGGAACGTACAAACGATCATCGCGGCCGCGGAGGAGGCCGTTGGGGAATTTCCAGCTGGACGAAAGGACGCGGCAAGTTGTGTCGCTGCAGTAGCCGACGTTGCCTTCGGCGATGAGAGGAGCGAGGGAGTGTTTCTGGCAGATGATCAGTAGTTTGAGGTCGTTGGTTGGGTCGAATGACTTACGATGCCGTGCGTGGCGGTTCCGTGGTCGTTGGTGAAGAAGAACGCTGGCTGGCCGTCCACATGATCGATGGCAATATTGTTGGGCGTCGTGATGTGTTGATCGTGGAAGGTCTTGACGTGCTTCAACTCGGTAAAGCCCTTTTGCATCACGAAGGACTCGATGGTCATGTTTGGTCCGACTTGGGCGTTGTCCAATAGAGCGCCGGTCTCGGAATCAACAGACGGTTTGGCATTGACCAAGTAGAACTCCGTCGTATGCTTGTCGCCGTCTTCCGACTTGACATCTCTGGCCGTGAATCCGACGAGGTGAAGACGACCATCGCCATTGACGCCTCCAAAACCTGGTGTCTTCAAGGTTTGATAGGAGAAGCTGTCTCCCTTCGGCTTGTCGATGTCCATGGCAATGATGGCATCGTTGAGAGAGCGTCCTGAGGCATTCAAGCGGCCAACACTGGTTTCGTCAGCACGCTGGCATGAACATAGATTCGCAGATCACGAACTTGGGCATCCATTCTTTGCGAGATGCAGAGCTGGAGCATGCGAGGAAGAGTTGCCTCGTCTCCTCCGACAGCCACATGTCTTCGCATGCCTCCAGTCTTGGATCATGAATCCGACGACATTGATAGCTTGGGAAGTCAGATATAGGCTGTACAACTCTACCGAGGCCAACAGTGGTGAATAGTGTGGTCTTCAGGAAGCCCTGATACAATGCCGCCGCGAAAATGGCGAAGACAATGCCAAACTTGGTCGAAAGATTCATTGTGAGTATGGCAAAGGTATACGAAATGTTGAAGTGATGTTGCACGTAATAGATCTAGTGAGGAGGTGAAGTCCGATGGATCAAGTCCAATCCTTCCCACGGCTATAAGTGTCGGCGGCGGGGGTATTGACGATCCTACCGGTCGAAGGTATGTAGATGGCAGCAATTCGAGATGTACCGAAGATCAACCAAAGATCAACTTGGAATATGTTTAAGTCACCGTCATTCTATACATCTATTACTATTGCTTTGCGACAAACTCAACGCTATTGCCCTCGAGGGTATAATGCAATGCAAAAAAAATCATTGAGCTCGCCCAGCTGTAAACATTAACACAAGTATCGTTCCATCAATCTGTCCCTTTTATCATCAGAGCATTACTCCCTCTCCTCTTCAAATGTCCTTCCTCGCAAACTTCGAGTGGTTCTTGCGAAGCGTCTCGCCGTACTTGTACAGCACGAACGGAATCGGGATAAACGCTATCGAGATGAAAGCGAGCGTGCTGCTGGCCCAGTCGACGCCCAGCTTCTTGTACATTGCCGACGCGAAGAGCGGGAAGCCAGCGCCGAAGGCCGAACGGAACAAATCGTTGCCGGCGAGGACACTGGCGGCGACCTCTGGGTAGGCGTCTGGCAGGTAGTTGAGCACACCGTTGAACAAGAGGAAGGCTCCGATAGCGAACCATCCGGAACCGACGATCGGGACGATCCAGTGAACGCTTGGTCGAGAACTCCAGCCGAACCAGAATAGGCAGATTGGAATGCAGAACGCTCCGACCATACAAGGAACGAGACGCTTCTCCGGCTTGATATTGCCGTTCTCATCGAATTGCGGTTCTTGGATGAAGTACAGGTAGAGGAAGAACGGAGGGATGACGATGAGAGCGCCGACGAAGATTCCGAGGAAAGCGAGACCCTCCTGGCTCAGGCTGAATCCATAGATCTGGACGAAGACGATGGGGAAACTCTCGAACCAGATGTAGAGGAGACCGTAGATCAGAGCGATGTAAAGGTTGAGCATGAAGACCATGGGCTCGAGGAAGTTGAGGGTGAAAGGCCGGACGAGAGACATCATGACAATGTCCTTGGTAGACATCTCCTTGGACTGAATCTCCGACTCGCAGGTGAGCTTGTCGTTGCCCGTCAACTTGCGCAGACGCTTGGTGCGGCGAAGGAGGATGTTATTTGCGCTGGTCTCCGGGAAGAAAAAGAACAAGAAGACGAAGCAGCCAGCCGAGAGCCACATCAGCATCCAGATTGGCCACGTCCAAGGGGCGGTAAAACCGCCGAATCCGACGGGAGCGTATTGAACCGCGAAGCCTCCGACAACCGGACCAAGAGTCGGGCCGGACACAGCTGCGATACCCCAGATAGACATGGAGTAGGCACGCTTTCTTGGGCTCCAGATGTCGGCCAAGGATGCACCTCCAGTGGCCAGTACGGGCGAGCCGAAGAATCCAGTGAGGAAGCGGAAAGCGAGCAGCATTCCGAAGTTACTAGCCAAGGCAGTGGGCGCCTGCAGAGCGATGAACACCAGCAGAGTGCCGATGTAGATGGGGTTGCGGCCGATTTGAGGGATCTCACTCATCGGTGACCACAGCATGGGACCTGGATGGAGACGTTAGCAGAGACCTTGTGTGCTCGTAACATGGATCACTCACCAAGACCGTAGCCAGCAACAAAGAGGCACAGTCCGAGAACTGCGGCAACTTGGCTTACGCCAAAGACCTCCATCACGGACTGCAGACCGGAGGTGTAGATAGAGGAACCGATGTAGACGGACAGCGTAAGCAGACACAACTGAAAAGTGACGAAACACTTCTTAAAGAGACCCCAGTTCTGAGGGTTCTGCGCGAGAGAAATCATTGTCAGTACATGCTTCGTCAATGAAGGCAGCAAAAATCGCCTCTCCACTCACCTCAGTATCGTTGTCTCCATACCAGCCAACAACATCGATATTCTTTCCCTTTTCTGGATCGACCTTGACACCACTAGCATGGTTCACATCATCTCCCACTTCCGTCCTAGAAGACCGGCTCGAAGACCTTCTCTTCTCCTCACGCGTCCTCGCGCCTCCTAGCGCCGCCAATTCTGGCTCCTTCCCATCTTCAGGTGGGTTCGTGTCGCCGTGATGAGCCAGGTATCCCGACTTCTTCTCGTCCAGGTAACGGGTGTAGATCGATGGATCCCTCTCTTCGGCGTATTGCAGGAGCTTTCCTCGCGAGACGAAGCGGACGATGTGCCCAAAGGCGGTATCCCGGATGAGCTCAGTCATGGCTTCGACAGTGCTCGACGTGCAAGGGAGACGTGGAGGTCAAGCAACGCCACGCAAAGCTTTTGCAGACAATGGTGTGGAATGGTGGGGATTGGCAACGAGAGAGGAATGGAGACGGGAACATCACATACATACTTGAACAAACACACCCACCTAGACGTTAGTAAGACACTCCCCGCGGCAGAGCTTTTTCCCCTTACGCGCATCATGATCATCATCACCACTCAATCAGCCCTCTCTGCGGTCTTTCGAAAGTCCGGAGCCGCAGTCGAAAGGGTTCGTTGCAAATACAGTTTATGCAGCGGTTGATGGGTTGGGCGAATGACTTCATCATCATCTCACCTCATCAACAGAGAGCAGAAGACTCGAGCCGGACGGGCCGGAGCGGGCACTTCGAGGTGGGCCAGATCCAGTGGACGCGTCGTGTTGACTAATCGCCTAAGATAATTTCAGATCGATCTGCCGGCAGAGTCGTTTGAATCTACGATCCATGACGTCGTGTGTTGAGCCTCCGCGGGCTTGAGCCCGCATGCCAAGAGCGTTGAAAGTGGTTGAGCCAACTCAGCCAAGAGATGCCGCGAGATGCTTACACCATCAGGACGTAGGGCTCGCCGGCAGCGCGCGGGATCAGTGAACGGTTTCAACGCATCATGTCGTTCGAGATCTGGAGAGTTGACAGGGCAAAGACGGACGAGGAAGTTTAACACGACGACGTCCGGACTTCAGCCGGTCAGCACGGAGTTTGAATGCTCAGAACGCCGACCTCAGGTCATATCACGCAGTAAAGAGACAAGAGCGGGACTCCATATCCAGACCGTCGTGTGCGTACGGGGATCGGCACCGGCTTCCGCAGACCATGTCGTTGCCGACTTCGGACATATATCGCCGGATGAGATTGGTTCGGAGTCGTCGGTAGCATCATCAGAGGACGATCCCCAGTTCGTGTCCTGAAGACTGGACGCCCGGCACGGATGGACTACAGATCCGACTGACCGGATGAGCATGCTGGCAGCGAGAGAAGACGTGAAGAGGAGCAATCACGACAAGTGGACGATCATGGGAAGATGTGACGGAAGGTGATGCGACCGGCAGACCGTACGACATGCCGAGAATAGCAGAGAGACTATGCCCGGAAAACGATGCGATCGGAGGAGAACATGACATTGATGCAGGACGGGAGCGAGAGACGGTGAGGTAATGTAACCATGAATATCATTAAAACACTACCGAGCAACCCCAGCAATCGTGGGCATCAACATCTGAGGCTAACCCAAACAAAGAACAAGCACAACCAAGCAATGCTCCCAAATCATCATGAAAGTCGTAACTCATGCCGTAAGCATGTTCGTCAAAGTCGTTGCCATCATTAGTCGAGCCTGTCCGGCATCATAGGTGGAGAGAGTCTGCACAAGTGTCGTGCAGGAAAGAGAGCATGAGGATGACCAGTCGCAGAGGAGTGCGACGAGGTGTTGGCGATTTGGACGTTCACTCCATGCGGTTCTTCTTGCGGCCACGGAGGGAGCCCATGTCCATCATCTCGCTTCCAGTACGGTGACCATCGGCGCCGTCGTGGCCAGGCACATGCTCGACATGCTCGGCTCCGGCGGCCTTCTCCGCAGTGGTGACGGGAACCTGAACGACCTTCTCGACGGGCGCGGCAGCGGCTTGACCAGCGGGGGTGACAGTCTGGCCGGCGCCGCCAGCACCCTCCTCAGGGAAGTGAACGCGGCTGCGACCTTCTTCAGCTTGACGACCCATGGTTCCAGCGCCAGCTGGGTTGCCACCTCCTCGAGCAGCGGCGGCGGCGGCAGCTCCAGCAGCGGCGGGAGTGTCGACGGCTTGAGTGGTGACGACCTGAACAGCGTTGGGATTCTTCTCGTCGACGGGCTGCTTGCGACGTTTGCGATGAAGAAGACCGCCGCAGCAACACAAGGCCACGAGCATAAGAAGCCCAATCGGAAGAGCGACAGTGAGTAACCAGAACTTCATGCCGTGCTTGTGTTCTTCGTAGTCGGCAATGCAGTAATCGTAACAACTCTTTTCATCGTAGCATTTCGGATCTTTGGCAACTCCGGTTTTCTTGGCGAGTTCGGTCGGTGTTTGCCGGATTGCAGTGGTTGTGGTGAGGGTCTCCACAAAGAGTGTGCGAGCGGCGATGTCCATCCTCTCTCTCGTTGTGGTGTTTTCGAAGACAGTCATTGGGTAGTAGATCGAATTCTCGGACGTGCCCCAGTGGACATGGTCGACAAGCGCGGTGTACTGAGTGACAAAGTCCATCATTGGGGTGGCACGGTAGGGGTCGAACATCATGGCCGGGAAGATTGTGGTGTAGTTGATCGGCTTGATGTAATTCCACATACACCTTTGAAGAGCACACTCAGACTTTTGCTCCTTACTCTTATGCCAGCGGTGTCCACGGCAAGCTGGCCTCCAGAGTTCCTCGTCGGTCGGAATGTTCGAAGACGAGGGAGCGACTGCATCGACCACGAGCATGCCGGTGACGTGCCCAGTCACGGTTGGCGAAGAGGTGATGTCGCTACCGGTCGTGGATGGAGGGGTTGTATCAGCATCGCTAAGCTGTTGCAGTCGGACTGCCAGCGCCGGTGGTGTCCAGAGAGGCATTTCTGAGGCGAGGTCGGTATCGAATTCGGTGGTGGTAGTGGGGGCCGTTCCAAAGTTGGCAAGACCAGGAGCTGGGCATGCGCAGGTCGCGGAGTCATCCTCTGAATCGTCCTCGTCGTCATCCCTGGATTCAATGCAGTGAACGGCGGCGGACTGAGCTGTCGGTTCATCAAGCGTGCCGTTGATATTACGGAACACGTTGGCGATGAATTCAACCTCGTTCCAGTCAAGATCAGGGTGTTCCTCTTTCAGATCGGCAACCGTAACCCCAGACGTGGCGACATCACCATTGATCAACCAAGTCATGACTTGCTGGGCATCGCAAGGCATTGGGAAGATCGTTGGCAGTGGAGTTGCAGTCGTCGGCAGTGGAGCTTCAGTCGTCGGCAGTGGAGCTTCAGTCGTCGAACTTGGTTCAGTGGTCGAAGACGATGCAGAGGATTCGTCAGATGATGCGCCAATTGGGACGTTGAATCTGGTGAAGATCGAGGGCATGTCGTCGGACGAAGATGTGGAGGTCGGTTCGGCAGCAGCAGTCGACGTGGGCTCGGAAGATGTCTCAGAGGTCTCGGTGGTCTGAGAGCTGGACGATGACGAAGTGGTGCTCTTTCGAACAGCAGCGACGGTCAAGGTCGTCGCTTGGGTTGTGGTCACGGTAGTCGGCTCTCCTTGAATGGTTGTCTCCTGGGTGACAGTCGTCTCAACAGACACGGTGGTGACATCCACCTCGGAGTCTGGTGTGAGGGGTGCACCGAGTTGCTTGGTCTCGGTGACTGTGATGAAAGAAGTCTCGACGTCGGAGTCGATGTTTGTGGGGCTGTTGAGCGTGGTGTAGCCAGGCTTCTGATCAAGGACGGTGACGACCATGGTTCGGATGGCACGGCGGACAATGGCACCCTTCGTCTTCTTCGGCTTCGGGTTCGGCCAGGTCACGACGTGTTTCGAAGTCAAACCATTGAGAGTCATGGTCTCTTCCAGACTGACGTGGTGATGCCGAGCGCCTCTGCTGACTTGGGCTTCAACGACTTCCGTATAATCGCCGTCGTGGAATGTCATGAGGTAGTGTGTCGGAGCAGTGTTCATGACGGTGATGGTCGCTGTGACCATTGCGTCGTCGGCCGGGACCGTGGTGGTCCATGTCTCGCCAGCTCTCTTGTCGGTTGGAAAGTTCATCTGGACGTGTCTGGGTGTCGCTTTGCTGGTATGCACATGATTGTCGACAGCCGTCTTTGCGGGTTTCCAGTCCGGGGTGGCAGTCACCGTTGTACTGAATCCGTCGGACCCGACCTTTGCGTACCGCTCGATGAGGACCTCACGGGTTCCACCGTTGACCGTCGACACCTCGGCTGAGATTGTGGATGTGCCATGCTTCTCGTCGCTGATGGTCATGACAAATTCGGTGGCTGGATCTGTGTTCTTGATGGTGTACTCGAAGGTAATGTCGTGTAGCGGATGGTGCTTCATCTGCCGAGTGGTGGTTCTGTGAAAGCCAGGTGCGAGACCACCAGGAATTTCGAGCTCAGCGATCTTGGACCCAGGTGTGAAGACGTGAGCAGTGGCAGCTACAGTTTTGGTGATGTCTCCCGCTTCCAGCCCGGCGGTTGGGGCAAGGTTGTCTGTGAGGAAGTCTGCCATGTCAAGCGGGATCGTGACAGTTGCGCAGTATAGGCAATCGGGCTCCGGCTGCAGAAGTGGAACCTCGACTTCGTGGACCATCAGGACCATGTCGTTCTTGGCATCATCGCGGGGAGTGAGATCTGGCTCTTGTGCGTGTTGCTGATGAGGCTGATGGATACCATGAGCGAGCCCGGTGGCTGCAAGGCTCAAGGCGAGCAGTAGTTTGGGAGGTTGCATGATTGCAGTGCCAGAGGTGAGGCGAGTACGCTCGAGCACAGTGATGAGTGCGGAGTTCTGAAGATGCTTGCGGAATTCAGGACTGAAAGTGCCGTTGAGTATTGCAAGAAAGGGTATGGAGTTGAAGGGAGAGGTGTTTGAGATGTTCGGATGATGTTGTTGGTGGAAGAGAAGTGCAGCAGAGAGGGCGAGGAGAAGAAGCAGAAGGGCAGTGTAAATACGGAGGGCGTACTATCCTGTTGCTTGACATGGCTCCTACTTGTTGCCATGGATTGGCACAGAAAGTGTGTCTTGGGAACGCTTAATAAGGAAGTCAGTGAAGCACGCCGATACGGCAATCGCCTACCATTGAAGTGGCTGTGCGATCCAAAGTCGACGATGGGAAAGACCTGGACTGACAGATGTCAATGATTTCAAGGCTGCCGGTCACATCAGTAAAGTAGCATGGCGGCGACACTCCTCGACTCGTCGTCTCCCCGAGCAAGAGCACCAGATGCCTTCGTGTTGTCTTGCAGTGCGTGAGGACTGTTTCCTTCCGAACTCAGTGGAATCGTCTGCTTCTCGTATCTTGCTAATCGTGCCTGCACTGTGCTCGTGTACGCGCTTTGAAATGGGGTGAGAATTGATTGGAAGCGCCGGTTCAGGAGTAAGCACCTGCAGTCGTTCGGACTCGTTCGGCTCCGCTTCGGATGATCGACCGAGATCACAAACGGTCCATCGGCCCGTGCGCGTTGCCCGGCCGTTGCGACACAACAGTCCGCTTATCGATAAGCATTTGAGACTGAGACAATGGTGACATCTTGTCGCAGTGAGGTCGTCGTAGAAGCAACTATTGCGAACGATCATTCACTTCCAGTCTGTATCGATATCACTTTAGTCAAAGGACGGGTTGATCTCTCGCGACTCAACGATTGAATCGTTCGATTGGCCACCTCACACCATTGGGCTTCGACACCGACCCACTTCCGCTTTGCCAACACTGAGCTTCACCACCACCTCGACCGACATCGATACGACACACGCCTTCACTCACGGGTCGCAACCCGATCCTCGACCACAATGCGCCTCTCAACCCTCGACATCCTCCCAACGGTCCTCCTCGCCAGCGTCGTCACCGCCCTCCAACTCCCCGACATCCAACCTTTCCTCGCCGCCCTCCCCGATGTCTTCCAAAATTACTTGGCCACTCCGATCCAGAACACCACCGCGCAAGAACTCCTCAAAAGACAGAGTAGCAACTCCTGCCCGAATGGCTTCAACTCATGTGCAAACCTCGGCGCCGCGGGCTTGTGCTGCATGTCGAACGCGGTGTGCAGCGCCGACAATGCCGGACATGTAGCCTGCTGTCCTTCACGAGCAGTCTGTACAGGAACAATCGGAGGAGTCATCACCGCGGGCACCATCAATGGGAACGGAGGTCTGGTGGGTGGCGCAACGGGCGTGGGACAAACGGTCACAACGAGCTTCCAACTGGCGGGCACGACGACCAACGGCGGTGGACTGGTGCAGGCTACGGCGCCTCCGACTACGAATCCTGGAGTTGCGACGGGGAATGGCGGGTTCATCATTGATGGTGGGAATACGGTTGCTGTACCTGCGGGTGGTGTGAGGAGGGCGGAGATTGTGAGTTGTGCATCAGTATCGAAGTGTGGTCGATTTTGGCTAACATTCCTCACAGCCGGGCATTGTGGCCGCCATCATCTATCTCTTGGAATTTCTGCCACTTTGAGAACGAGAACACTGCTTCACGATGACCAGCGTAATGAGTTGATTGTAAATACCAGGACAGACCCCCCCGAACATAGCAAGCATGTGTCATGGCATTCCCCACCACCCTCCTCAAGACATCGGCTCAATAATGCCCCTGGATATCCCTCGTCACATACGGCTCTTCCAAATACTTCTCCTCCTCCTCCGTCAACACCTTCCCCCTCGCGTCCAACGCCTCATCAATCCTCTCCACACTACTGAACCCAATAATCGGACTCGTCACCCTCTTATTAATCCACGCCAATGCGACGTGCGACATCTTCCACCCCTTCTTCTCCGCCAACTCATGCACCCTCTTGACAATCTCCCGATCCTTCTCCGACTTGCCCGTCGTCATCGGCGAGTTGACATCTGCAGTCGATCGCACCGTACTCGGCTCATCCGTTGGCGGCCTCGCCAAATGCCCTCGACACAGCGGCGCCCACGGAATCAACCCCACCCCGGTCGCATCACAAAACTTGTTCATCTCCCTCTCCTCCTCACGATACAACAGATTATAATGATTCTGCATGCTGACAAATTTGGTCCACCCGTGCTTCTCCGCACAGTGCTGCATCATCGCGAATTGATACGTCCACATACTCGACGCGCCGATGTACAGCACTTTCCCGGACTTGACCAGGTCATGCAGCGCCTCCATCGTCTCCTCAATCGGCGTCCAGTGATCGAAGCGGTGGATCTGCAGGAGATCCAAGTACGTCAAATCCAACGCTTTCAACGACTTGTCCACCGCGTCGAAGATGGCTTTCCGCGAGAGGCCGCCACGGTTGACGTACTCTTTACTCTTCGCAATCTCCTGGCCATACATGATCCCTCTGGTCGAAGGTTCCTCACCGACATACCCATAACACTTCGACAAGATGACCAATTTCTCCCTGGGTAGGTTGAACTCTTTGATCGCCTTGCCGATGATGCGTTCGCTTTCGCCGTTGGAGTAGACGTTGGCGGTATCCCAGGTGTTCAGGCCGCGGTCGTAGGCGGCTTTGAGGAGTGGCAAGGCGGCTTCTTCTTCGATGACCCAGGGCGCCCAGGCGGAGCTGCCGAAGGACATGGCGCCGAGGATGGGGTTGGAGACGCGAAGGCCGGATTGCCCGAGACGGACATAGTTGGCTTTTGTGGCGGCGATGGAGCGGTGGACTGGGTCGTCGGGGGGGCCGTAGGGCATGTTGGGTGGAAGTTGTTTGCGTGGGTGAAATTCTGTCTTGACGTTTTTTTCTCTCGATGAAGTTTTTTCTGGATCCAATGATTTGGCGACGAATTGAAGAGGGAGTGGCGGTCAGCAATGGGAGGTCATCTTTCGAATATATCTCTCTCCAAGTCAGCACAACAGCCTGAATACAGGCATTTCAGCCCCACAGTTTCACATGTCAGATGAATGAGGGGTAGCAAAGAGCGACTCGCATGGGAGTCGTTCCATTTCGAAGCAGCGCAAACATCTCATCACTCGTCATGGCTTGAGAATGGAAAGGCAGGGGTGAGCAACAGAGAGCTCAAGAAAGCTCCTGGAGCTTGGGTGAGGACGGCGGCTTTGTCGGAGGTCGATGTTGGTCGATCACTCCTGGTAACAGCACCGGAATTCCAGCGAGAGTTCCAGCGAGGTAGGGTCCATCTTTCCTCCATTAGACTGCCAATCATCTTGTCATCCCTCTACTGTTGTGTCCTCTTTCGATAATACTCTCAATCCAGTCCATCTCATTGTACGACAAAAGATGGCTCTGTCGATTCAGGAACAACGCAAGGCTTGGTGGAAGGAATCGGTGGTGTACCAGATCTACCCGGCAAGTTTCTTGGACAGTGGCGCTGGTGACACGCCCGGATGGGGAGATGTACCTGGTATCACGTCGAAGCTTGATTATCTGAAGGATCTCGGTGGTATGTTTTGACAATTGTGTATATTGTTGTCTTCATCTTTCTGACAATGTGTGTACACAGTCGACGTAGTATGGACTTCTCCAATTTACAAGTACAACCTCCTCCAATCCGCATTGACATGGCAAACGCTGACAACCCACCAGATCACCTCAAGTCGACATGGGCTACGACATCTCCGACTACCGCGACATCGACCCCAAATACGGCACTCTCGCCGACGTCGACGAGCTGATCAAACAACTCAAGAAACGCGACATGAAACTCATGATGGACTTGGTGGTGAACCACACCTCCGACCAACACGCCTGGTTTCTAAATTCCCGCTCTTCCAAGACCAGCAAGTATCGCGATTGGTATATCTGGAAACCAGCCAAGTACGATGACCAGGGAAACCGCCAGCCACCAAACAATTGGCTCATGATCTTGGGCGAAGCAAACTCCGCCTGGACGTGGGACGAGGAGACGCAGGAGTACTACCTTTCCCTATTCACGGCGGAGCAACCGGACCTGAACTGGGAGAATGTGGATGTGCGAAAGGCCGTGCATGAGGTGTTGAAGTTCTGGCTCGATCGCGGCGCGAGTGGATTTCGGATGGATGTCATCAATCTCATCTCCAAAGACCAACGATTTCCCGATGCGGAAATCATCGATCCGGAGAAGAAGTACCAGTCTGGCCACAAGTACTTTGCGAATGGACCGCGACTGCACGAATTCTTGAGGGAGATGCACGACGAGGTATTGTCCAAATACGACACCATCACGGTCGGAGAGATGCCGTTCGTGACGGACGAAGATGAGATCTTGAAGGCCGTGGGCCAGGACGCAAAGGAGCTGAATATGATTTTCATCTTCGAGCTGGTGGATATCAGCAATGTACCCGGTCAAGGACGATTGTCGTTGCACCCCTGGATGCCGAAGGATTTCAGGGATATCGTCGTGAAGTGGCAGAAGGTCATGCAGAAGCGAGGTGGTTGGAATAGTGTCTTTCTGGAGAACCACGACAACCCACGATCCATCTCGCACTGGACCGATGACTCGGACAAGACTCGTGATCTCTGCGCGAAGTTGTTGTCGATGATGAACACCACCTTGTGCGGCACGCTGTACGTCTACCAAGGCGAGGAGATTGGCATGAGGAACTTCCCTGCGTCATGGGGACCGGTAAGTTGTGACCATCTTGCATCGAGAGTACCAGATTTGACAATCATCGCAGGAAGAGTACAAAGACGTCGACACCCAAAACTACTGGAAAGCCATGAACGACGCTTACCCCAACGACAAAGCCAAACTCGCATACGCCCGGAAGGTCATGCAGAGTAAGGCTCGCGACCACGCTCGGACGCCAGTGCAGTGGACGGCAAGACCCAATGCAGGGTTCTGTAAGGAGGGTGTGAAGCCATGGATGAGAGTCAACGACGACTATACGACTTACAACGTCGAGGCGCAGCTCGCTGAGGGTGATGGTGGGTCCAAGGGAGATATGTCGGTCCTGGCGTTCTGGAGAAGAGGTTTGAAGAATCGGAAGGAGCACAAGGATGTTTTCGTGTATGGCGAGTTCACGCTGCTGAGTGAGGAGAAGGACGAGACAGTGTTTGCGTATAAGCGGACGAGTGGGAAGGAGGCGTTTGTCACGGTGTTGAACTTCTCCGGGAAGAGCGTGGAGTGGAAGGTTCCCGAGGGTGCGAAGGTGGAGAAGTGGGTTGCAGGGAATTATGAGGATAGAGAGGGTGGGTTGGAAAAGGGGGTTGAAGGAGTGGTGAAGTTGGAGGCTTGGGAGGCGTTGTTGGGAGTTGCGAGGGTTTGAAAGGTTTAAAAGGTTTGGAGATGGAGTGTGAAGAAGAGTGAGGATTGTCTAGGAGGTGGGACAAGGCTGAGATTAAGTTATAACTTGTCACATCTGATGAGTACGGACGACTGGTAGAACAATAGCTGCAACAACTCATATTCGGGTGCGGGCGTGTGCGTGCGTGTTCCTTGCCACACAGGAGATGAGAACAAACCGCTTACGGCCTCGACTTCCCGAGCAGTCGTGCTTCTAATTATGAGTCTATAACTGCCTCTCCTCAACCTTTTCCAGTCCCTCCACTATATCCACCATATGTTCATTCGCATGGCCCATATCCTTGTCTTCTAAACGGGAACAACGAATCCGCTGTATCGCCGATGAACGTATATGGAAGCTGCACTACGATGAAATCGGAGAGGATACGCACGACAACTGCAGAAGAACAAATTTCCATGCGGGACGTGCTTCCTGTGTCGGCTAGGTATGTAAGAGAGAGTTCATTTATGTTCGCGAATGGAGGGTGTCAAATGGAGACGATCATCCGTTGCATAATGATAGGCCACAAGCAGTATCTTCGTCTGCATTATCAATCTCTCCCCCATCATCGTCGTCGTCGTTCCCACCCTCTCTCGATCCGCCGTTGAGACTCCCTTCCTAGTTCCTACACCAACACCAACGACAACGAAGCGACCTGCACCCAAGGAGACGAAGAGAGCGGTATCGTGAGTCACCAAGTCGAGTAGCAAGACAAGCAAGATGAAGCAGAGGAGCGTCGCGACCACCTCCACATCCACCACATCCAACACCTCAAAAGCAAACCTCAGCCCACCCACATCTCCTCGCTCTCACCAAAATCGAACTTTGCAGTCTCCAGGTCTTCGTTCCCTATTGGCAAAAGTTATGACAAAGACTTCGAATATGATGACCTTCCGTCTGCTTCGTAACTCACCATTTTCAGCATGGGTGACGATCATTGTACTCGGCCAACCCAATGCATGTGTGCGCATTGGGGTAACAGCCATCGCATCTCTGGTTGGAACTATTCGTTCTTGCGCAGATGTGGCCTCCATTGGCGTCCACGCATTGGCAATAGCCCCGCGTGAAGGCGGAGCATTTTGGGCCAGGGGAGCCGTCGTCGGCGAGTGCCAAATGGAAGAAGCCGAGAGTGGTGCTTGCGACGAGAGCGAGAGAGAAGAATCGCATGGCGAGAGATGGTAACGGGTCTGATAGTACAGATGGAGGAGAGGAGTCGAGATGGTCGATGGAAGCCGATTGTACACACGTTGAGCTTGACGAAAGGAATTGGCGAGGCCTGAGTGGTTGTAGGCCAATGAAGTACAGTGCCACAGTGTGAGCCTTTATACACCACGACCTCCAGCCCTCGGGGTACCGCGAGGAATGGAATGTCGGCAGACGCATCGGAGTGATCACAAGGAGAACCGTGCGAATAGGATAATCATAAGCGTCGAGAGATTTTCCACGAATGGGCGCTTCACGATCCGTCGGTCACGTCCTTTGATACGACGGATCTGAGTTCTCCCAGCAGGTATAGGTACCGTGTCGGACTGAACTTCTCTTGAATCTTGCCTTGGGATCATGGCCTGATCATCAGGAGGTGGGTCAACCCACCCCTAGCCATGTCCCTGAGTACCAACCACCACACACCACGGCTTCCAATCTGATGCGTTCACACGCTGAACACGTGTTGCAAGCTCCTCAACGCCTAGGCGCGTGAGTAAAACCCAGGGAGGCTCTTGTATCTCTTTTGCAAGGTCAGCAGCATCGTACAGATTGGATTGGTTGAAGATAACAACAGGTCTGTCGCTGGAGCTCAATTTCTGACAACAAGGTAGGTATACAGGCATCTACAAGTGCTGTCCCAAGGGTGTCAGCCCGAGCCAACGGAAGTTCTCGAGCAACTGCCGAAATGCACAGGGCATTAAGCAGACTTGACTTTATTGACTCCGCATGCCATCCCTGCATGCCGGATATGGGTTGGACAGAAGTGCCAGGACAGCCAGCTGCGAGGCTTCCTCGTCTTTATCGGTCTCTGCTCTCAACTCTGATGATCTTGGATGCCGCGTTGCCGATTCCATAGTAAATCACGATCCAGCTGCAGTCCAAGGCACCGCTCGTGGTCCAATTATCTTTGCAAGACGGGCTGGTGAAGTACCACCGAGGTTTCGCTAGGAATTGGAGATTTTGGCCGTGTGGAGAATCCATGTCGCATCAGCTCTGTCTCATCACTCGTCCATTCGAGAGCGTCCGTCGTGGCGCGTGCGTTGGAAAACGATCGTCGATTGCACAATAACGACAGACCACAGACAAACTCACCTCATAACTCCTTGTCGTCCTCACCGTGCTCAACGTCCACCCGATCCCCTCGCCCGTGCAAAACTCCCGTCTCCCCTGCTCGGTCTCACGCCAGGACTTCGTTCCCGGTTCGTCGATGTCGGATTTCGCGGGCGCCATTCGTGTGTCTTCTTCCCTTCGCTGTTGCCAGAGTCGCGGTGGCGGGAGGAAGGGGAGTCGGCGACTGTGTCCCGTGTCGTACCATGTTTATCTTCATCTCCTTCACTGTCCTTGGTGGTGGTGGTGGCTGGGAGTGAATATTGATCCGAGGCGTGGTCGTGCGCCGGTGAGGTGTCCCGTACGCCATACAGACTTGGTGGAGGGCGGATGGAGGTCTTGACAGCCTGCCCGACAGAGGAGGCTCGAGGACTATGCGGAAAACAGACGACGAAAGCCTCTCACCGCGCGGGCCCTGCGAGCTGTCTGACTGCCCTCCTCTTCCCGAATCAATGAGCATGGATTGTGAAGAGGATGCCGGGATGTGTATGGGGTTTATGCGACATCACCTTCTGGAGACGAGCTCATATCGGATTCGAGAGCTTTGCAATCGGACTGATGGAGACATATACATCTACATCAGAGTTATGCATGGCAGATACATGGACGGCACATCTATTCTGAAGTCTTCCGGTCGCCGAACAATGAACAATGGACTCCACCCCAAAACGATGACGCTCCGCTCGCGTGGCTTGCGCGGCCCGACAACCACCGACGGCCGACTTCCGAGTTTGCCAAGACGAGAGAAGCTTCGCTTCGAAGCTGCAAGAGCTTCTCAACGCCGCAAACTTCCAACTTCCTCGCTTCTTCACCCAATCACTCACCTCAAAATGCCGCCACCATTTTCATCGGACGGACGGTTCGGCACAGTCGATCGTGCAGGAAGAGGCGAGACACAAGAGGATGAGCAGCGTCATCAACAAACTCTCTGCAGTCTGCTTGTCGTTCCTTTGCCGGGCGGCATCTGTCAAGTTCGAGTCAAGCCACTTGACAGCTTTCTTGCTGTCGTGTGGGCTGGAACGGACGGCACGTTTTGCTGCAAGGGCGCTTCAAACCCCCAACCAAAACAACAAAAGGATTGTATAGAACCGGTACAGTGCTACAGCAGGCTTTCTCCACTAGTAGCGACAACGGGGTTTTCTTGCACGCTTCCTTATCTCCTTCTGTTAACTCCCGTCTCCTCTCCCTCGGGTGGGCTGCTTTTTATTTACGTGCGTAGAGTCGTAGACTTGGAGTCGTCATCTCCGAACTTCAAGTTCTCTCCATCTCGGACTTCACCTCTATTTTCGATCATAATCCCAACGCTCCGGTCGACCATCTCGCTTCGCTTCTTTTCCTTCTACAACCCGTTGGCCTGGTGTCGGTACATCGGCTTGCATTCTTCCCGTTGGCGGGTGGCCTTGCGTCGGCTGCTTTCTCAGCAGCATTGAAGATTTGTTGCAAATATCCTTCTGTCGAATGTGATTCTGATCACGAACAACAATTTCGACCCTCTCCATACTACCAGCCTACACTGGTGAATAGCGCCTGGGCTCCACCACATCTGGTCTCTGGACAACCTCTCTCCCACGCTTCGGCGTAAACAACCTCACCTATCATGGCCACCACCGAAAAACACCATGAAGCCTCCACTCCCGAACCCCTCTCCTTCTTCTCCCAAGTCTTCCACCCAACCGGCATCACATCCTCTGTCGAGAACTACCACTACAAAGGCTCTGGAACCGCCGAAGACCCTTATGTAGTCGTATGGATCGACCACGACCCGCGGAATCCCATGAACTGGTCCTCCAAGCGAAGATGGATCATCACCATGTTGGTCGCCACGGCATTGTTGGCTGTTGCATTTGATTCCAGTGCGTATTCTGCGGGAGGGCAGTTGATTATCATGGAGTTTGGCACGGTGCAGATTGTGTTCACGCTGGGAGTGTCATTGTTCGTGTTAGGATTTGCGATTGGTCCTTTGCTATGGGCGCCCATGTCTGAGATGGTAAGAGAAACCCCGCGAGATCTGACTCCGTCGACACATCGCTAACAGCATCGCCAGTTCGGCCGCCAAGTCATGTTCGCCTTCACCTACGGCATCCTAACAGCCTTCAACGGCGGCGCCATCGCTTCGCCCAACATCCAATCTCTCGTCATCCTCCGCTTCTTCGCCGGCGCCTTTGGAGCCTCCCCGCTCACCATGGCCGGTGGCGTCATCGCCGACATGTTTCCCGCCCGCGAACGCGGCCTCGCCATGTCCATGTTCTCCGCCGCGCCCTTCATGGGTCCTGTCCTCGGTCCCATCGTAGGCGGCTTCGTCGGCGAAACGGTCGGCTGGCGTTGGATCATGGGCGTCATCACCATCTTCACGGGAGTGCTATGGATTGCACTTCTCATCTTTCTTCCTGAGACGTACGCGCCTGTCATCTTGAGAAAGCGCGCAGAAGCGCTGAGCAAGAAGACGGGGATGGTGTACAAGTCCCGCGCGCAGGTCGAGCAGGGCGATACTTCCATCGGCGAGCTGTTCAAGACTTCATTATCCCGGCCATGGGTATTGCTGTTCAAAGAACCGATTGTGTTGCTCCTGTCGATTTATATGTCCATCATCTATGGCACGCTGTACGGACTCTTCGGCGCATTCCCGATCGTCTTCCAGCAAGTCCGGGGTTGGTCGACGGGGATTGGAGGTCTGGCTTTCTTGGGAGTCATGGTCGGCATGTTCGCTGCGATTGCGTACAACGCCTGGGACAACAAGAGATATGTCAAGATCAACGATGAGAGTGATGGTTTCGCTCCGCCGGAAGCGAGAATGCCGCCTGCGATTGTGGGCGCGATTGCGATTCCTATTGGTTTGATCTGGTTCGCGTGGACTGTGAGTATCTTCTCGAGGACAGCATTGAGCTGATCTTCTCACCACCGCCCGAGCTACCTTTGACTGACGCTTTTCCCCACAGAACTACCCCTCCATCCACTGGTTCGCCTGCATCGCGGCCGGCGCGCCCTTCGGCTTCGGCATGGTCCTCGTCTTCGTCGCCATCTTCAACTACCTCATCGACTCCTACACCATCTTCGCGGCCTCCGTACTCGCCGCCAACACGGTCATGCGATCCGTCGTCGGTGCCGCATTCCCACTCTTCATCCCCTACATGTACGATGGTCTCGGAATCCACTGGGCGACGATGATTCCCGGTTTTCTGGCCGTCATCTGTGTTCCTTTCCCCTTCCTATTCTATAAATATGGTGCGCAGATTCGGAAGAAGTGCAAGTACGCAGCGGAGAGCGAGGCATTCATTCGCAGAATGCAGAAGGAGGCTGAGCAAGGCGATGACGATGGTGAGAAGGGCGAGGATGATGCGAGTTTCGAGGACCACGACTCGAGTGAAGGCGGGGAGGATGTGGAAAAGGAGAAGGAGGAGAACAAGGAGCGTCCGAGCGAGGCGACATATATCGCCTACGGACCGAGGGAGGTGATGCTCGAGACGGAAGAGGCTGAGCGCCTGGAACGACTGGACGCCGAGGCGAGGCGGAATGAGGGCATGGAGGCGAGGGAGGAGGTGGAAGAGCCACTCCCCGGCTCCGACCCTGCGGTGGTGGCGGCGAAGAAGAGTGGAAGTCTGCGACGTCTGGACTCGAATGCGAGCGTGGATACCACGGGTCAGCCGAAGTTTGAGAGGATCAAGAGTACGAGGAGTCGGGCGAGTAGTCGTGGTGCGAATGGGAGTGGATTGGTGAGGGTCAAGACGTACGAGAGCAATCCGTTTGATTTGGATCGGGTGAATACGAGGGAGAGTTTTGTGAGGGTGAAGAGTAAGAAGAGTTTGAGGGAGGAGGGGAGTGGAGATCTGAGGGGAAGGCAGTGATGATATTTGGGAGAGATGTGGTTTCTGATTTTGAGCGTTTGTTTGTACATATTTTACCTCGACGATGTTATGGATGCGCATACAGAAGCGTATAACATTAATGTGACAATTCTTCCATGCTCACTTCAATGCTGATATGAACGCTGGTCTGAGAACGTCTTCCCTCGCCGAGATCATGGTCAGCCATCTTTCATGCACATACTCGGATCGACTGCTCTCTCAGGACCTTGACGATCTCCTTCATTCTTAGAAGGACGCTAGAAAAAAAGCATCGGAAAGTGAAGACGATCATCTCAGGAACCGACAGGCGCTGAATCCACAGTGAGATCATCTTCCTCTTTGAAAGAACCACTTTTTAGTTCACGTTGGAAACTCCACTCTTCTAGTTATGTTTTCAGCTTGCAGAATTCTTGCTTTCCGACAAGAGTGATGCTGTGCGCTGAATGGCTCGGCCACGTCCGGCGCTATTCTTTTTGTTCTGCCGATGCAAAAAATGAAAAGTCTTTATTCGAGGAGTTTGCGTTTAATTGCTATCAATTGTGATGGGTATTTCCTTATCGATAAGGACCACCAAAACCGGCTGATGCGTCTGAGACGTGGCATGAATCCATGATCATGATTCGGTGTCCTCGCGACGGCAGCATCTCGGTCGTGTTTTGTCTCATGCTTCTCTCTTCCCATCTCACAGTCACACCACAGACTCCCGAGTGCTCCACGTTCATACTCTATCCACCGCGGACCGATAGCAACTCGACGATGACGCCGTTCGGGGAATATCTCTCTGATTCGTCGTTCCCTCTCTCCCCTTGTGCTCACTGTCATGGACAATCATGTCATCGCTCCCCACAGTCACACCGGACGAAAAATCACTTGATACGATGCGCGACAGGGACCGCGGTGCGACCGCGATGGTGAGATGGTGAGTAGTACTTGTGTATCATCATGCCTATCTTGCGAGAGGGAAACTTTCTCTTTTCTCCTCTGTTTCTCTCATTCTTCTCTCCGTCTCTGCTGCTCCCAGATCGCTCTCACTCCACCATGCCTCAATCCCTAGAGCGCGTCGTCAGCGTACGGCAGACCTCTAGCGCAGCTACCGCTCTGCCATTGGAGCTCCAACAACACGTCTTTTCATACCTCGAGCCGAAGTCCTTCTACGCCGCGAGGAAAACGTGCAGATGGTGGCAGTTTGCTGCCACAGCCGCGGTGCCGTTGGCGAAGCAGCTACGACGGATGCCGATCCTACCGCTGGTAGATGCAGCGAGCTCCACGCCTCGCGAGTTGGAGGATCTATACAGTGAGGCTACACGGACATTGATGATTGGAGTGCATGCAGAAAGGGCATATGATACACCGGGAAGCCTCACCAAAGCCGGGAAGTTGGGCATACACATCCATGCTCGCGTGGTAGCGACTCCAGACGGCAATCGTACAGTTGTTCTCAATGGTCGCTCAATCGAACTCTACGACACGTCCGGCGACGAGCGAATACTCATATCTCAACGAACAATCAACGACCTGAAAGAGACGGTAGGGAACGGACCATGGTTGAAAGTGCAGCCCAACGACAGCAATGAATTAAGCCTCTCACCTGACGGCCGACTTCTAGCCATCGCACAAGAACGAACGATTCAGATATACGACCTCCTCGACACACCGGACAGCTTCACCGTGAACGAATACCTCTCCTCCGCCACAGGACATTACATCTCCGGCCTCGAATTCGAACAGAACAACCACCTGCTTCGTGTGCAGCTCAGCGGAAAGGGCACAGTCCTCTATCTCGGATCTCCTCCTAGCAGTGACAACGAAATCGCCACAATCACACACTGGAAATCAAAACTCGGGCTCCGCAACACCTTTCTCGATTCCGCGCTACTCTCCCTCCCTACCTCCTCCGAATCCGAATCCACATTCCCCTCCCGCATTTCCGGCATACAACTCCTCCGCCCTTTTCAAAACGGTCACCTCTTCGCCGGCCAACTCCACGCCTCGACCTCTCCGAGCTGCTACATCCTCTTCCACCTCTCCCCGTCCACCACCACGCCCACCCTCCTCGCCCGTTCGGAATCCTTCCTCAGCAGTTGGGACTACACCTTACACACCGCCGCCTCCCAGATAGGTGGTATGGGATTGTGGGAGAATATGCCGTCCGCACATGAACATCACGCGAGATTTGCGGTAGGATTGAGCAAGGACGAGAAGGAAGATGGATGGCTGGTTGTGGTGGAGAAGGACAAGAAAAGGATACGCCCGAGAGCGTTGAGTCAGGTGTTTGTTTACAAGATTCCTGGGAGCGAGATTTTGCGGAGGACAATTGAGCAGGCGGAGAGGGAGAGGAGGACCAGGACGGCGAAAGAGAAGTTCTTGGAGATGTTGGAGGGACAGCAGGATGAGGAGGAGCAGCTGGAGAGAGTACAGTTTACGGTCCCACGACTCCCGCTTTGTCTTACGACGCTGCAGGGCGAGGTGACGCGGTTGAGTATTGAGATGGACGATATGTCAGCGGATAAGGAGAGGAGGGCGACAGTGGTGGCTTCCACGGCGGACACGACAAGGACGTGGGTGTTGAATGAGTGTTGTTGAAGACGAAGAGTGAGTGTTGTTGAAGACGAAGAGCCCGCATGAAGGCGATGTGAGAGGGATGGTATTCGCGACGAGAGGAGATTTGATTGAAAGATACCCCATTGATACAGCTAGAGACAGACAGCTCTCGGATAGACATGACAGCACTGCAACGCAGGATTAATCTTTTCGTTTGGGCCCTTTTTGTTCGGGTCGGTCTGCTCAGAGCTCAGCTGGGTCGAGCTGCGGTGAAGGCCATCCATTGCATGCGTCCAGTCTCTAGACCTGTCGACGGTAGACAAGGCTGACCTATGAGTGGGCTGCATTTCGTAGGATCGTTCACTTCCGCCTGATGCTCAAGCCTCAGCCTGATCGTCCTCTCAGCCTGATGTCGAACAAGTGAGGAGAACAGCAAGCCAGAGAGCCTCATGCCGAGTCACGAGAAAGATGCCATGTTGAAGGCTGGAAGTGGTGCAAAATTTCGCATCATTGTAGACATATAAATGCCCTCCCTTTCCTTCCAAATCCTGCTTCTACCAGAGACAGACGAGCGACCGTGCCACCCCACTACCCCAACACATACCACATGAACGCATACCCGCAAAGGGCTTATCATCCTCCAGGCCGCCAGCAACATGGGCGGCAGCAACAACAACTGCACCATCAACGACAGCAAGAACAGAGGCGGCAGCAGAGGCACCATCATCAGCAGCAACAGCAGGTCAATCGCCAGCGGCAGCAGATGCATTATCAGCGGCAGCGGCAGCAGCAACAACAGCAGAATTACGACGATTGTGACGATGGCTGCTGTTGTTGTTGTTGAGTGGTCTTCATCATCATCATCATCATCATCATCATCATCATCATCATCATCATCATCATCATCATCATCATCAATTTCATTGTAGGACGTTCATCTAGCTGGGATGCCAGTCTCGGACTGACGTGCTCTTTGAAAAGTTTCGTCCCTGCTTGGGAATAGACCTTCCAGCTTCTCCGTCCAGCCGTCAGGGGATCACTGCCCGCAACTGTTTTACTTCCTGCCGCCGTTGCTCGACATGCCGCAAGGCTGGCGAAGACCGACGAACATCATCAGCGCTACACCGCCCAACAGAACGAACGCGACCTTGCGCATTGCGCTCATCGGTGCCTAATGTCAACACGTCAGCATCATCGACCTCAACGCCGCTCGTCAGTACTCCGAGAAAATGCACGACCTACCCTTTCGACCGCACGCGGCCTATGGTAAGATGCCACGCCAGCCGCCGACCCTTTCTCCAGCGCAGCATTGTCCGGCACCGGCAACACCGGCCCATCCGCTTTGGGAACCTTCTTCAACGCGGCGATGGACTTGATCGAGAGGGAGAATTCGCCTTCTTGGGTACCGAAGAAGCTGGCGAAGAATGAGCACCTCGATTAGAACTCGAGTAGGATGCAAGAAATCTCACCTCCTCATCATGATACTAATCCTCTTCACGCTCTCCAAGTCAATCGGTTTGGCGTCTTTCTGCACGCGGCCGCGATACGTGGCGTTGAGCGAGTCCCAGGGAATGAAGACGCATTTCTCGTGGGCGTGACCGGGCGTGTCTTGTGGAGGGAGTTCGAAGTCGCATTCGTAGGTCAGGGAGGATTGTTCGCGGCCTGTGGTGGGATCTGGTGGGAGGAGGGAGTCCTGATTGGTGTTAGTGGTCGATCCGGACTGCTTTGCAGTGGGTGTGGAAGAGGTAGATGTACCTTGAGGTTGAATGTGTATCGTTTCTCTGTAAATGCGTTAGTCGTCTGGCTCTCTGAGTATACTCCAGATGACCGGCGTGCACCTCCAGAAGGTGCTACTCACTGTCTCCCTCCGCGACACAGATCTCAATCCCGGCGTAGTCACTCAAATCCCACTCCTGATCCTCGCCTGTAGTACGCTGGCTGGCGAAACCCGCTCCACCAAGAGTCTTGATGTCGAGGTTGCCGTGAAAGCGGCCGATGTTGCAGTCGTCGGACACGTCGAGATAGGACTTGATGGGAATGTTAGTCTGCGGGCCTGTCTCGATGTGTCTTGCCAGCCGATGGGAAAGGACCCCTGGTCCTCGGGTAGAGAGGAGTCCTCTGATTGAGACCGACGTACCTGAGACTTGCCGCCTCGCACGCGGTCGTCAGATGAGGTCCAGTCGTTGGCGTTCCATGGTCTGTGAAAGAAGGCTATCAGTATGTGCTCATGTCCGGACAATAGTGAGAGCCTGAGGCGTCACATCACGGGCAGACTCACACCGTTCCTCCGAACAGCGCCAGGGACTTCTGCCCGTAAACTTCTAATGCCGGCATGATGGTGATCGATGAATGGTTGGTGAAGGGGGGGATATTTCCGGTGACTGCAAAACTCTCTCCTCGTTCAAGCACGGCACTTGGGATGTTCCCGGCTTCCGGTGATGTCTCTCCATCCATGTCATGGAGGCCAGGATGCCAGCTGTGAACAAGTCTTGGGACGCCAATTTCCCTTTGCTGCGGCCGCTGGGCGGCTGGGGTCCGAGAAAGAGGGTTTTTGCTAGAGCCGCTAGGCGGATAGTGAGAACTCAATCTGAACAACCCGACGGGGAAATGGCTGTTTCTCACGCTGTGCAGATGACGACCACAGTGCGAATGAAGCAATCAGAATGCACTGAAACCTCAAAATTTCGAAGCTGCCTCTTGCTCTTCACGCACTTGTAATTTGGAGCTGCAGCTCTGGAGAAGAGCAGCAAGCGGAAGCCGCGGATCGTTGTGCTGGGTTCGGTCGTTGGGCTCGTTTTGTGGGAGGGATCATGATTGCGTACATGGATTCCATGGAGGTGCAATGCCTCGTCTTAGCGGGCCGGGCAGCGAAGGGGGCGGAGTAGTGCAGGTGTCACGCTGCGGTCGAAGCGCGCGGTCGATCAGACACAACGCGGAGATGGATGCATCGCGAGTTGTGACTCGTCGTGTTGGTCAGTAAAATGCAGAGTTCTTCATTGCGTAGTTGCTAGTGTTGCTATTTTCCAACGTAGCGATTGTGCCTTGATCCCGACCGCCAATCTGCATCCTTGCCTTGCTCCTCCTCCGTGTTGATCCGCACTGAACGCTGCACCTCCAGTTGTGACTAGCGAAAGTGTTCTCGATTGACTTTTGGCCGTTCGCGATAGCGAAGGTACATCCAATCCCGAAATTCCCATGCCGTCTATCACATCCGTCCGTTCAGTCCCGTAACTCCGTGCCGATCATAGTACATCAGTGTCAAATCACCCAAAGGCCGTAAAGCATTGAAGGTATACAACAGTGTCGTTGATCCAACGAGGATCTGTCGTCTCTGTCCTTGCAATCATCGAATCGATTCGTTCTTCACCTCCAATCCGCAGGCGGGCTGGGCAACGCTATCGGCATCCTCGGCCAACACTTCGGAGACAGCTTCTGATACTGCTGATCGGAAGTGTCGGATAGTGGAGGGGTCTACGGCGAATATCAGCCACTGTTCGTTGCGACACGGGTGATCCGGAGAGGAGGATCGAGCGGTGGCTGTCTACTCACAAAGGCGGCATATTGGTTCTCGTTGGCCATCGATGCGTAGCTCATGCTGAAAGGATTGTTGTATTCATCGTCGCCGTAGATCTCTTGCTTGATCGGTGGAGAGATCAGACCGTGGGATGCGTGGGTGGGCTGTGCGTAGACTGGCCATGGATTGGTCTCCACCCCGTTGGGTGGTTGTGCGCAGTATGATTGGTAGGTCGAGTAGGTCGAGTGCTCGGTGCTTGCAATGGGAGCGTAGGAGGAGAAGGGAGGAGGTGAGGTCGATAGTTGGCGTGTGAATTGTTGCGAGAACATTCCTCGATCGTCGGATGGGAGCATGTATCGTTGAGCCAAGACCTCGGGAGTGTGTTTGCGGTGGACGGCGCTGCTGGCCCGTTGTCGGTAGGGTTGCGGTGACCGAGAGGGCGAGTGAGTGGAAGGAATCATATCGACTTGAGGAAGCTCTTCGTGCCCCTGTTCGGGTGACGCTGAGCTCGAGCCGGCTCTTCGTTCGAGGTCTTCCAGGCGCTTCTTCAGCTTCTTGCCTGAGATGCTGTTAGATCGCACATGGAACTCTGATGTGGGTACACCTACGGTAGTTCCGTTGCGCGATTCGGTTTTGGATCCTTCTCCGTTCCGCGAGGTCGGATATCTTCGTCCAGTCTTCGTTCGGGTTTGCACTAGCGCTGAACGCGCTGCTAGTGCTGTGTGCAGTCGGATAATGCTTCTGTGGAGTCGCCGCTGGGTATTGTGGATAGCTGTAGGCCGATTGCCGTTGCATCGTTGGTCGGTCGTACATGCTGGGCAGCGTCAAGCAGGCAGGAGATATATGCAGACAGTAGAACAGTTGGAAGTGAGTAGAGGAACAAAGCGTTCCAGAGAGACGTTGAGTGTCGAGCGTCAAGAGCAACGAGAAAGGAACCGGTCAAAGAGCGCGTTCAGGCTCCCCATATAACTTCAATCATACGCGGCTTGGTCAGGTCACCGCGATGAAAGGATATGGGCGGAAGCACACATCCCTGCTTAGGCCGGCTTGCCATGTGTGCTTGCGCTCGTCCCGCCATCCACGCCCCTGTGGGTTGGTACAGTACCGTACCGTGCTGCACGGGTCGGGGTGCGTGGTCTTGGGTGGCTGCGGAATCCTGCGGTGTTCGCGTCCACAGCACGCCAAAGGAAGCGAAACGGGACCAGCTGCTTGGTCAGTCACAAGCAGAGACCGGAATGGCAATCGGTCAGTCATAACCCCGCATGGGCTGAGCGAGCACTTGGAGCTCGCTCGCTCGCGGACATAGCACAGCACAGCTCCTTTCAGCCCGTTGGGTTGGGTTTGTGGTATTCCTGGAGGACCAGATTGGCTTTGGCTGGCGGGGCAGTCCTGCCGGTTGAGGAGTCGTTGCGCGAGCGCGCGTTCACATGCTTCATCCGACTCCGGCAGTGTTGTGATCTTTGCCAGAGTGTTCACACCTTGACCTGCAGCAGCTACTGGCAATGACCATGCCTCTCCCAAAAAGTACCGTTCACTTTGCTCGATCTAGGCCAATTCGAGCTAGCGGACGTTGATGACAAAGGTCCGCTCAACGACTTCTGGCCAGAGAGAGAGAGAGAGAGTGAGAGAAAAGACTAGGAGCGACACACTCACACCACCGCCATCACATCACCCTCCCAACCCCCCGGCCGAGCGATTGGGATCGGATGTCGCGGATCTTGTCTGGTACCGTACCGCAGGCACGCAGATAAGTGAGTGCAGGCCGATGAAATTCACTGACAAGGACAGGCGTTTCTGTGTGAATGTCATGATCCATCTCGGATTGTGAACCTGCACCCTGAATGCATAGCTCAGCCCACCGCCAACTGAGACCATCACGAGATAGCCACTGCACGAAACAAAATTGAACGCGGCATTTCTGGACTTCGGACTTGGTGGGCTTCCGATACCGACGAGCCACTTGGGATGTTGACAAGGAAGGCACCTTGCGTGATCTCCGATGAGAGTTGCTGAAGACCTGGTACTCCTGAGACGTGACCGGCCCATGCCTGACCCTGCTGCCGCCGCCGTGTAATCTAGGAGCCGGTCATGGGTCCCCTTCTATCGAATGGGCACAATTGTGCAGCAATGTCAATCCCTTTTCAGGAGCATTCATCGGGACTGGGTCTGGTCGCAGTGGTCCATGAGAACAGCTCCGGCAAGTTCCAGCCCACAGCCACAGACTCCAAGTCTGCACTTGCACTCTGTACTCACTTCGGTAGTTGTGGCCGGCAGCACCTCACTGGACATTGATTGCTACGTCGGACAATATGATGATTGTGCGTTACGGTCGATTGCTATGATCCATAATGTATCAGCCCTACAGCGACAGCCATTCCGATCCTTCACAGTCCATCATCATGCATGGTACGCATGCTCCAGGAAACCACCCGGACGAACCACTTTCGGCACACACCTCGTATACCTTCTTTTGTAAGCAGCCAAAGTTCGCCGGAGTGAACCTCCGCTCTCGATTTAGCGGTCGATCTTATTCTCCAGCATCAACCCATCGTGTCATCTCACTACCATCCAAACTCACGTTTCGCAATGTGTGCAGAGTCGGTCAGCACCTTGATCATTTACTTTTTTCCTGGCGAAACCATCGCTCGATACCCATACCACGTTCAAGGAGGAGAAAACCACGTGTTTCACGCCCACGAGAAAGGGACGCAAGCGAGCTCCCGTGTCTGAGAACGGATGCTGGCAGTTTGATTTGCTCATGCTGTACCTGTGAAGCTGCAGGCGCCCACATTCTGTGCTATCCAGCGCTTTCCAGCCCCAACTCTCGCTTAAATCCTCCCGAAACCTGCTTGCTTGCTCGCTCAGGATACTACACGTGGGATCCTTCGTCTGCGATTGCAAGGGTACTTGCAATGCCTCGGTCTTTCCGTCGACGTTCGCCATGCTATGGATTTAAGCTTGGTACGGCCGCATCAAAGGAATACTGGTTTATCAATGCCAGTCCCACAACGGATGGCATCACTTTCTTCACTCAGTGAAATTCTGGCGACCATCGATCATACGGTGGGAAGGCGTCTGTTTCCAACAACACTCGCCAATTTCGCCGGAGAGATCGCTGAACGTGCTGCCTTGAACAGATCATGCGCATGTGCAGCACAGGATCAACTCCGGTGGCTATCGGCGACTCCGAAGCCTTTGTTGCACGTAGGATTCCACCAAGCTTGATAAGGCGGGTATGTCATAAGGCTAGTGTCGTACGACGGCTGCCTGTTGGAGCTTGCGATCTCGCTGCTTCGTTAAAATCCTCCCATGGAGGAGTTCTCCAGAAGGCAGCCCAGCGCAGGCCTAAAAGTCAGTGTCCTTCGGGGAGAAGTGCGGCATTCCATATCACGCAGCTGTGGTATGATCTGCGCACACCGTCAGGAGCTCCGTCGTGAGGCTTGGTAGACTGATGCAGAGAGCTCCATGCATGGTCCGAGGTGGAAAGGATCGGCCCCGAATGGCTTGGAACTGATGACTGTGCGTCGTGCAGATACGTGCACCGCTTATTACGGTCGATCCTGGGCGTGGAAGTATGCTTCCTGCGGTACGGTTTTCTGGAAAACGGCGGTCAGTCGACACATCATGCTGCCTAGCCCGAAGAGCATTGTACTTCTGATCAGAAGACATCTTCGCTATATCGCATGCACGACGATATTTGGCATCCATGGTACTTCTCAGCGGAGACCGTTGCTGCGGTCCAAAGTGTCCATGCTCGATTTCCGGCCTCGCTAGAGTGCGCTGTACTGCTTCATACACGCCACATCACAGAGAAAGTCTCCCAGGCACACCGTCATTGTCAGATCACAACAAGCTATTCTCAAGAGGACGGTCCCCAACAGTACACGAAGTGTTCCCGAAAAAGCTCGCTGACGGAGCCACCATACACCCGCGCCCTTCTAGAACGAGCAAGAACTTGCTCATGCTCAGCCCTATTGCTCTCAGGCACGGTTTGATCACTCACTCCGCGCCGCACGCCTTATCTGAGTCTCCCTCGACGCTGCCAAATCACTGATATGCGGTGACTTGGCCAACTTTCATCACATGCTAGCGATGGAAGAGATTCAGCCCGACGACCACGGACCGGGCTATTCCGAAGCCTCCCTTGCGAGGTTTTGATCCTCATGCTATCCGACTGCAGACCCAGTCAGTCCATCATCAATTGCTGCCTTGATTGTTGGCGGCGTCGCGATACCATGTCGCAGCGAGACTGAGACACCATGACGGCGGTCCACCTCCGGTATTTGACCAATACACCATCATCAGGTCATTGCGATACTGCTATCCGTTGGTCGACGACCGCATAGCAGACGGATTCCGGCGGACACATCCTTCCCAGCTTTTGCTCGTTGCGGCCGGAAGAGCTGTTCGAACGACCAAGTCGCGTAGTATGGCGAATCAGATGTCTTGCGTGGCTCGATAAATCTTACTGTTGCCGAATACTCACAGATTTGGCATATTCGACACATCGCTAAATCTTCGCGCCTCCTTTTTGTTGGACCTCTGATGGCCAGGATACTCAACCGCCAGGGTAGACACCATGTCCAAAGATCACCTCGACATCATGATCCATCGGCAACGAGCGAGTCACATAAGTACCGAGCACATGCAATGTACATCGCCGCATGTCGACGTCAAGAAATCAATCTAATTTTGATGCACAGTCGTCAACTTCATACGAAACACCAGAGCCCCACACAAAATATATTAGACCAGAAACTCAAACACTTATATTGACCGTGCCTCATTCCGACGACAACTCGGGGATGGTCTTTGCAAGGACGGGTTTCAACGCCACGATATTCCAGTGGCAGACACATCGAATCTCGTGTACACGGACAGCAATGGGGACGCCTTCTTCATCACCCGGCTTCAACGACCATACGTTGCTCCTTTTTTGTTTGTGCGATCGACCCGCCAGACAGCATGATATGTACCATTGTGGAGCCTTCAACTCACCACTGTATTCGAAACACTCTCATCACCAGCTTGAGAAGGCCGACGGAGCTGGAAGTACGACGCCAGCATAAGTGATAAGTACGACCCATTGCACTCCCTCTGTTGCTCCCCACCACCGAGACCCATCTTGTCCAAAAACTCAAATCAACATGCGTTACATCAACATCCTCGCCGGCTTTGTGGGCCTCGTGCTCGCGGCAGGTCGAACCAGTCCTCCAGAAGGTGCTCTTGTCGTCGCCGCGGACGGCAGCGGTAAATACAAGACGATCCAGGACGCAGTCAATGCACTCTCGTCGTCCTCTTCGGAGCAAAGCATTTTCGTTCGTCATGGTCTACTCCTACTGAACGCACTGGTCATAGCTGATGACGCCTCACTCGCAGATCAAGCCCGGCACCTACAAGGAGCAGGTATACGTGAAGCAGCTCAATGGACCTCTCGTCATCTACGGCCACACATCGGACACGTCTTCATACGCCGGCAACCAAGTCGTCATTACTGGCAGCAAGAGCCAGAAAACTGTTCGTCTGCAATCGCATGTTGCTTTCCCGCCATGTCGCTAATCACCTTTGACGTACAGGAGGCCAACAACGATGCGACCGCCACCCTCCGAGTCTGGACCAGTAACTTCAAGCTTTACAACGTCAATGTCGTGAACACTTTTGGGAAGGGCAGCCAAGCCCTGGCTCTCTCCGCCAATGCCGGCGTATGTCGTTCCATGTTCCTCATCATCTTCAAGTCTGACATCTCCCAGGACCAAGGGTACTACGGATGCTCCTTCAAAGGCTTCCAAGACACCGTCCTCGCGCAGACTGGCGCTCAGCTCTACGCCAAGAGCTACATCGAAGGCGCCACGGACTTCATCTTCGGCCAGAACGGTCAAGCTTGGTTCGATTACTGCGACATTCGTGTATTGTCAGCCTCTGTGGGTTACATCACCGCCTCTGGCCGCGCCGACGCCGCGAATCCGAGTCACTATGTCCTCAACAAGTGCAGCATCTCTGCTGCAGGAGGCAAGTCCGTAGAGGCCGGAGCATATTTCCTTGGACGGCCGTGGGGAGCGTACGCCCGCGTAGCAGTCCAGTCCTGCACAATGTCGAATGTCATCAACGCGGCGGGCTGGGCGGTGTGGAACAAGGGCGACGAGAGGACGGGAAAGGTCGAATTCGGCGAATATGGTAATGAGGGTGCTGGCGCTTCGGGCACGAGGGCGAAATTCGCGAAGAAATTGGATGCGCCTGTCAAGAAGGAGAGTGTGCTGGGGAGTGGGTATGCGAGTGCCAGCTGGGTTGACAAGGCATACTTGTCGTAGCTTTGTGGATGTCCATCGGAGAGACGATTCCGGCTGTCGAATGTGGACGTGGATTTGCAGCGTCTTGCATCGAGTTCAAGGGCACCTTCGGTAGTGAGATCGATGGCGAAATATCTCCTCACATGTGTGTATTCATGATCAGAGATGCCACAACGTGTCTCACCAGGCACAAGGATGTTCCATCGTTCGTCCGGGTCCCTGGCGATCATCCGTCGTAGGGCCAACGGTACAACCATCAACAGTGACCTCACTAGCAATGAAATCTCCGGTAGACAGTCCCATCGCGGTACACGGTTCTGCATCTCATTCGCGTCGAACTATGACATGGTAAAAGATCGATGAAATTGCAGTGTATTCGTCATCTCCACATACGAAGCGCTCACGCAAGATTCGCCGCGAGAGGCTGGGCTCGGTGAAGTGGGGAGGTTGGGCTGATCGGCAGTCTGAAGCTTGCCTCTGTCCTGCCACCGCACATAAACCACCATCCACCAGCAGCCCTCTGTCTCTTCTCCACATCCTCATCCTCGCCGTTTACCGTTGACAACTGCTGCAGTTGAAGCTACCATCCACACTGTCGTTAAAGATTCGCGACCGATATTCGACTTGCGACCGACAAACGCACGCCAATCGATAAGCTGCATATCGAAGCGGGGTTTCCACATTCCACGCCTCATCGACCCGACATTCTACATCCACATTCCACAGCGAACAACGCCATTGTCCATCGCCCAAGAGGGCCACCCTCGACACAATGCGCTTCCACCAAGCGCTCCTCACAGCCGTCATCCTCACACCGCATCTCATCACCGCAACACCGAACCCTCATCCGAATGAAGAAGCCGGCTTCAGCTTCAACGAACTCTTTGCTCGCTACGAGTGCGCTGGAACGCAATGTGGATACTACAACCAGTTATGCTGCACCTGGGGCAGCTCATGCGTCACCGACTCTGCTCAACGAGCCCAATGTACATCTGATGGAGGAGGAGGTGCGCAAGTCACACAAGCTGCGGGAGGAACAGGAGGATACTGGCAGACATACACCACAACTTGGGTCGAGACGGATTACGTGACCAAGACCGCCGTTATGAGCACATACATCGGTGGAGCGCAACCCACAGCCGCGACGTGCAACTATGCTCTCAACGAGGTGCCGTGTGGATCGACCTGTTGCGGAAGCGGCCAGTACTGTATGACGGACCAGATGATCTGTGCAGCTGCCGCAGGAGGTGGAAGTTCTGGATACTACAGCAGTCAAGGCGCCACGGCCGGCGCAGGAATCCGTCCCACTTCATCCGCCGGCATCACCGTTACCAAAACCCAGGGCCCCACCGCGACCCTTGCGTTCATGACACCCGTTGCAACGGGCGCCAACATTACCCTCACCGAAGATAATATGGGCGGCGGCGGAGGGCTTTCCGGAGGAGCAATCGCTGGTATCGTCATTGGCGTGTTGCTTGGTCTTGCGCTCCTCGGACTGCTCTGCTTCTGCTGCTGCGTCAAGGGTCTTCTGGATGGGCTTCTCGCATGCATTGGTATGGGCGGTAAGCGCAAGCGGAAGACAGTCGAAGTCGATGAATACACCCGACACTCCCGTCACTCCGGAGGTGGCAATGGCAGGACGTGGTATGGCGCTGCACGGCCCGCGACCCGTGTGAGTCGAAGAGATGACCACTCCTCCAAGGGCAAGAACGCGCTCGGCATCGGCGCGGGCCTGGCAGCGTTGTGGGCGATCCTGGGCCTGAAGAGGAAGCGGGACAACAGACGTCATGATGAGAAGAGCGAGTATTCGTACTCTAGTGACTATTACACCAGTGCCAGTAAGTGTTGAGTCCGAGTTCGACATGTAGCGGCGAATGCTAACGATTCCTCCAGGCAGCGCAAGCTCAGATGACAGGCGGACAAGAGATACCCGACGCTCAATGTCCCGACGATGATGAAGAAGAGGTGGCCTTTTGGTTGAAACGCGAAGAACGAATGCATGTTTCCATGGTCCATGAATGAGGCCTCTATTCCCAGCGGGCCGGGCGGGTTCAGAAGCAACCCAAGATTGATGCATTTGGCTTGTACATACTCATACGCCAAACAAACTGAATGTTCTGCAAGCGTTCATTTCTTCGATTCTTTTGTGGTTTCGTAGTTCCTTTCCGATGGCGGTGGTATTTTCGCCGGAGGTGGCGACTCATCCGCGTCTTTGGAAGTCAGGTACACAGCGACAGTCGGAATGGCGACGCCGAGCGCCAATCTGCTGAAGCACATGAGATGCATTGTGCAGAGGACAAATGAAGTGATGCTGGTCAATACAATGTATACGAAGAAAGGACGATTGAAAACGCCGACGAAACAGGAGCCAAGATTTGCGACGCCATGAAGCTCGAGCTTCGTGCTGCTCCACGTGCAGACCACGCCGCCAGGTACGCCGAACCGACCAACAACAAGTACATCTCCAGCAATGGCAGATCTGGGAAGTGCAAACCAATGCCAATGTCTCGGCCAGATGTCTCCGGGTGAGGAGAGCATGGCACTGCCCCGTGGGGTCACGAGATTAGGCTATTTGCCTTGACCAAGATGAGGCTAATCAGGTGCATATCGAACAACATTCAAGACATACATATACCACCCATCGCATTCGTAGGTCCTCGTTCAGTACTTGCAAGCACACTGCTCTCTTCAAAACATCATGTCCGATCCCAAACCACTCATCGAGAGCGACTTCTTTGCGGACCCCAGCGGCCGGGTTTTCAACGGCAGACTTTATGTTTATCCGTCTCACGATCGCCAAACAGACATTCCCGACGACGACAATGGCAGCCAGTATGATATGGCTGATTACCATGTGCTGTCGATGGGGGAGATCGGAGGTAAAGTGACGGATCATGGGAAGATTTTTGGGTTGGAAGACGTTCCGTGGGCGGCGAAGCAACTCTGGGTATACGCCATTTCGTTGATGATGGCTGGATTCACTGCTGACGATGTGTAGGCTCCAGACTGTGGGTTCAAGAACGACAAGTACTTTTTCTACTTCCCAGCCAGGGACCACGATGGCATCTTTCGCATCGGCGTAGCCATCGGCGACAAACCCGAAGGTCCTTTCAAACCAGAACCCACGGCGATTCCAGGAAGCTACAGCATCGACCCGGCTGTACTGGTCGACGATGACGGCGAAGCGTATCTCTACTTCGGCGGGATTTGGGGTGGCCAGCTCCAATGCTGGCGCGGCTCCTCCTTCGACGCCGCCGCCTACGAAACAATGGAAGCCAGCGGCGATGAACCCGCCTTGATGCCTCGCGTCGCCAAACTCAGCCCAGACATGAAGTCCTTCTCCGGCTCCGTGCAAGATCTGGTCATCAACGACGCCGATGGCAAGCCCCTCGCCGCCGACGACCACGACCGCCGCTTCTTCGAAGCCGCGTGGATGCACAAAAAGGAAGACAAGTACTACTTCTCCTACAGCACGGGCGACACGCATTACATCGTCTACGCGATTGGCGACTCGCCGGTGGGACCCTTCACGTATGCGGGCAGGATTCTCGAGCCCGTCCAGGGTTGGTCGACGCATCATTCGATTGTGGAGTTTGAGGGAAAGTGGTGGTTGTGTTATCATGATGTTTCGATTTCAGGGAAGAATCATTTGAGATCGGCGAAGATCAGGGAGTTGATTTATGATGAGGAAGGCAAGATCAAGCTGGCACAGGCGCAGTCTTGAGGCGTGGAGAAGATGTCGAGGGATGCAATGCGTTCGTTGGATTGTGGAATCTCTCACACCCACCCGGCATCGACGGCGTATGTCGCGCCCGTTACGAATGATGCTTCGTCGCTCAGCAACCAGGCGATGAGGTTGCCAACTTCCTCCGAGGTACCGATCCTGTCGATGGCCGTGTGTTGAATGGAATCGTCCACTCCTTCGAGCGCATTTCTCTTGTCCATCAGCGGCGTTTGAATGCTTCCACTACGCTGTGTCAACACGGGCGTCGATGAGAATATTTGTTCGAACTTACGGCGTGACGGCGTTGACTCTGATATTGCGTTCTCCAACTTCTTTGGCTGCGCTTCTAACAAGACCGAGGATGCCATGCTTGCTCGCAGAGTACTGTTCCGATCAGCCATCATTCCGACTCACTTTTGATGAAATGGACTTACCGCGGCGTGCTTTGCAAAGCCATATGTTCCTTGTACCTGTCAATCGATCAGCCCTGCAACCCAAACACTCAATACCCAACCGTCCTTACCGAGCTAACGCAGACAATACTGCCAGGTCCAGTAGGCATATTCTTCAGCTGAGCCCGCATGCAATACATCATTCCTGAACCAGAGAACAATCAGCAAGCCCTCGCCCAAAAGGACAGCATCGCAACACCAACCCGTTAAATTCACCCTCATAATCAAATCCCACTGATCATCCTCCAATTCCTCCACCGCCCTCGTCCCATGATGCTTCCCAATCACGCCCGCACAGTTCGCCGCGCCCGTCAAACCTCCAAATTTCTCGACCGCACTCGCAATCCACTCGTCGACAGACTTGCGATCTCCAACATCAAGCTTCGTGAATAGCACTCGCTCCTCTGCAGATGCGAGATGTTCCTTCGCGGATGCAAGAGCTATTTCATCGATATCGCCAATAGCCACGCTGGCGCCTCGTCGGACGAGGATCTGACTTGTGGCTAGACCGATGCCGCTCGCTCCGCCAGAGACGGCGAAAATTTTGCCTTGGAGGTCGTTGTCGCGGGTCATGCTTGTTGCAGTGATGCTGACGATACGGCGTTCTGAAAGTAAAGGGACCGGGACTTCAGTCTTGTACCAACTATTGCTACAGTGCCGGCTTATGCCATCGTCTCGTACTTGCTTGCTTCCTTTGATCAATGACCTTCAAAAACCGACACTAGAAGAAGGCTAGAACCTCAGGTCCTTGGATGGGTGGGGTGGAGCTTGTCGGGTAAATTGGCTGAGGTACCGGCTGAATCTTCTAGCCGTGCCCTACTCTCAATCTTGGTAGAAATTGGCGACGGAGTGGAGGCGCATTGCTCGTTGCAGTGATGAGTCTCGGTATGGAGAAGTCGAAGACGATATCTGTCGATACATGCTGTAGATATTCGTCTTTCGTAAACGCCCCAGCCCAAATGGGCAGATTCCAAAATGCCTCTTTGTATCCCTAGCTTCGCCAAACGCCGCCTTGCTCCAACGTTCTGTTCTGTACAGGAGAAAGGATGCAAGCCCGGAAGAAATCGCCAGCATCGCAAGGCCAGCCCACGGCTTTGCATCTACCGCGGCGAGCCAAATTCCAAAGCAGCCAAAGCCTCAGCATTCGAATGTCTGTCCTTCGGCTGACTGACCTCGACCTTGCCATCCTCATCATCCTTGTCATCAAACACGGCTCCCTCGTTCATCAGTTGTGCCCACGCCACGCGCTGGTCGTCGGTCAAGCAGACCATGTCCGATCCGTCTACCAGCTTGAATGAATTCCTGTAGCTCCTCCTTTGCGACTCAGTCGCGCCGTTCGTCGACTTCAAAAAGCCCGACGCCGCGGATTTTGGTCTGTAGGACTTTCGCGAAGTGGTGCTGACTGGTCGAGTGCCCTTTGCTCCAGCAGGCTTTCCGCTCCTGCCCCGCGCGGCATCGTGCCGGAAACTCTCGAACGACTCGTCTGGGCTGTTGTCGTCGTCTCGAACGAGTGCCGGGACTGGAGGAACGTTCTCTGCGTCGGAATCGTCGGGGTTCGAGGACGCCCAGAACGAGTTGGACTTGCTCTTTGATCTAGTAGATCGAGCTACACTGTATTGAGACTTCATCGAAGCCCTGCGGGCTCGCTGTTGACCAGTGGGAAGAGCGGCGGTGGCTGGCTGGGTAGAGTGAACGACCGTGACGGGCATGGCGGGGAGTGTCGGCAGATCCGCAACTGCGCCGGCATCCTGTTGGCGGTTGTTCAGGAACCACGACCCCCTGAACTCGTACCCAGTTTGAATTTGAACATGTCGTGGCTGGCCATTGGCATTGACCTGTTGGTTTCGGGCAATGGCTGGCACAGCAGGAATGTCGTCGTCCGCATCAGCCCGGCCTCCGAACCAACTTCGTCGCTTATTGCTTCCGCGTAATGACTTCGTCCGCGACAGACTCTGTCTCTGGCTTCTGCCGCTTTCGAAGATCTGCTCGCCTGCTCGGCCCATCTCAATGTCTACACCTCTGCCTGCGTCGTTGCCGCGATGTCTACCCTGTGCTGCTCGCTCATGCCGCGACGAGTCAAGCTCGTCATGTCCATCTCTTCTCGATTTGCGGAATGCGTTCACAAGGCTCGACAAGAGACCCATGACTTCACGCGCCAGGCCAGGTGATCTTGCCGCCGAAGCTCTGATTGTCTCTCCCAGGTACTGGCGAGTTGCCTTTTGCTGTTACCTAGTAGGAAACCTTGCGCCGAGGATGGTGGTCGATTGGGCTCGAAACGAGTTGGGGGTATCGCCTGGCGGGAAGTGTTGGGAAAAGTTGTTGTTGAGAATGGAAATGCAGACATGAGATCGAGCCTGGGCCGAAACGCTACATCTAGTAGTTGGAAGGGGAGACTCACCTCCCTGATGAACAACGTTCACACCATTGTCGAGCTAGTAGGTGTAGTGAAAGAAGATGCTTTCCCGCCGCCAGCCTGGGCAAACCTTTCTCCGCTTTCAGTCATAAGCTAAACCTCGACTAGCGAATCCTCAGCTGAGTGTGTCAACGATCCGAAATGGTGGGATCCAACATCCATCAAACGGCGGCGCCGTCGTAATACACTTGTGTGCTCTCCACGCGAAGCGCACCACTTGGCGCGCAGGACTCTTGGTACAGTTCATGGCTACCTGGTAGTCGTTCGTTCCTAGCTTGGTCGATATCGTGTGTACTTCCAAGGCACGATACCTTCGACAGAACGCGAGATGGAGCATGGCATGCGTGCGAAGAGCAGTTATTTCGGATCGAAATGCGTGACCAGGCTGGAATTGCTCGACCACGGGTTGCACGGGTTCAGAATTGTCCCAGTCTTTAGCTGCGTCCTGTAGCAGTCGCTGTCAACGAATTGAGGTGTCGTTGATGGTTCATTTTTCACTGGTGGAGTGAATGCATGGCGCTGGGGTGCCACCATGGCCTCTGCGAAACTTGGTCACTTGTGTCAGCCCAGCTTTTGGCATCGCTGGTCTCTCGGCGATTTCCTCGCGTGGCGTTGGCTGCCGTGGTGGGTCGCAAGGCGAGATCGAGGCCATCACACATGGAAATGGAATGTACGGCAACAGCCCGGAGAGGAGCGAGAAACTTACTTCCATTAGATGTTAGTGTTCCAGCCAATGATTGTGGCCGAATCCCGGCCCCCGAAAGGGCAGGTAGTCTAGCCCGCAAGCGGACAATCCACTCGGGAGCATCTGGTGGGTGTATGAAGAAGAGGGCCCCTCGGTCTTTGGGGTCCAGACCAGAACCGTTTTCGGTCGTCCTGTCCCGCGTGTCGTGTCGAACATCTATACCAACAGTCAGCGCTCTCATCTGCTCACATCTGCCGGCTGCAAAGGAGGCCTTGTTCGCAGCAGGATGGTTGCTATATGCACTAAAAGTCTTCTCGTACAAGCCTGAGACATTCGACGACCGGAGGTATCTAGATTACCGGATAGGCTCGCGCACGCAGCCGGCAGCCCCAGGCGTTTTTCAATGGTACAGATTAGGGCAATACCTTAGGCAGACTTGTTACAATATAGCATTGTGTCATGCATCCGATATCGGTTATCGGTCATGGTCTATATATATGGCACTGCAGGTAGTAGTTAGAAATCTAATTACTTTTGGCTCTAATCTTCAACAGGTTATGAGCCCGGTCAGCGCTTTAAGGCATCAATTGCCACATCTTTACACGATTATGAGCCTTATTAATTAATTATCTACTACAACCGTATGCACCAGCTGTATACGGGGACGGATTAATTAACGTCTGATCGTCTTCAAAAATTACTAGAGCCTGCTTAGGGAATCTAGTGTATCTAGCTCAGAGATTGACACACCGATGTCGCCGTTAGACTCCTTGGTCCGGTTTAATGAACTGGGCCTAATCTTTTTGACTATTGGCACAGTCCATGGTCTAACGCTGTCATCTACGACAATCTGACATACCTGACACATTAATGAGGGACACTTGTTATTAATTTGAAAAACCTGATACGCTATCGTCACGGTATCTATGCATTCTACATAGCCAGAGCGGCCTATCAAATTTTTAAGGATTTCATAACCTAATGCGGTCTAGCCAGTGTCTAAGAACTTACTTAGTTACCAGAGATTATGATTCTACTTCTATCGCACACTGACTATTAAAGGTCATCATTTTTCCACAATGGCTCCTCGAAGACTATCAAACGAGACACTAGAGCAAAAAGCCGAACGCAAACGTTTTATGAACGCTGAATACAAGCGCGCAGAAAGACATCGCAAGGCACAAGCAAAGATTTAAGCTGAAGAATCTCGAAGACAAGCATAATTCGAACTTAACGCAAAGAAGGCTGTAGGCTTAAACTCGAAGAAACGACTGTTCTCTTCTCTCGAAGCTCCTAACCCTGCTAGACCAAAACCTATTACATTCTTCGACATTAACGACCAGGGAAACACGATGACCGAAGGGGTGCGAAGCGGTATAAGTTCTGAACACCTACCAAAAAAGCCTGAAACTGTCCGCTCGAAACCTACGCGCCGTACTAAGGCTACACTTACTTTAACTACCGATATAACAACTGCTGCGCAAGCTTCCGCATCGAATTCAAACACCAACCCTCTAGCCCAGGGAAACTCGGCCTTATCATCAACTTCATCCTCTGAAGACGAAGACGACTCAGACTTCCTGTTTAAAAAACCACCTGTTTCAAACAAAGCGGGTAAACAACCTATTAAAGACACACTACCACACTCTCCAATTGAACCTCGCTCGCGAGAACCAAGTCCAATACGAGACGAATCATCTACGCATCGATTTGCGTCAGCTCCAATTAGCAACATTACTATGGCTCCTAGAGCCACGCGCAACAGCGCGGCGGCATCCGCCGCCGACGCAGAATCCTTATCCTCGGGCATATTGCCCCTACCGAGAACAAATGCGAACGCTATTCCGGTTACCGTACGAATTACTGAGAACTCGCGCCTCTACAACGAGGCATTCTACAAGGCACATCGAGATACAAAGGCTTTTGACAGCTGCACGACTCTGCTGGGGCAAGAGAACTACACCGACTAGTATCGAGACTTCACTATCTTACTTCGCAAAGTTGGATATCTCGACCTTTTTCAAGGTAGGGAAATCGTCCCTAAATACCCAGTTAACCTAACGACTCTCGAGCATAACGAGTACATGCTCGAACATGCATCGTGGATAGGTAGAAACAGTTCCCTACTCGGTCACATGATGGGCACACTGTGCACCAATCTTCAATTGAAAATTGAGTCAACAAAACTCGTCAAAGACGCCGTCAAAATCATTAATTTTCAATGCACCTCCGCCGGAATCCCTCTGCTGCTTAAGGCAAAGCGCAAGTGGCAGAACTACTCTTTTAATTAAGCTCCCTCGTTTAATAAATTCCTTAATGAATTCGAGAAGAGGTACGATGATTTCAATTGCATCCGCTCCCTCGAGAGAATTACGGAAGAGATGAAGATCACGCAGTTCCTTATCGCCCTCGGACCGCAATTTCATAGCTGGATTACTACTATTAGCTTAACGAGCTCAATTGTTGGTATAGGTCCTGGTCTACCCTTGAACTTCGCAGACATCTCGACGTCTGCTCAAAATGTCTGGAATTAATTGACTTCAGACGCGAATCCACCGCTTGTACTAGCGAATCAAATGTCGTACGCTGCTACAATGCTAGGACAGAAGCGCGGTTTTGGCTAACGAATGCTACCAGTTGGAAAGCTTGTGGGCTCTGCGCACGTTAAATGCCAGTGGCCCGGACATGAAAATGCGAGACAACACACTAATGGCGAATGCTACAAACAAAACACCGAAGCGTTCAATCAAATGATGGAAAGAAAGCGTCAGAAAGACGGAAACGGTCGATCACGCCCTGCTCCGCCTCGACCTTTAAATACATCAATTTAACGACCCGCGACCGGTGCGAATGCAACCTACTTTGGACAAACCGATAACAACGCACAAGATATCGTTAAAAACGCAACCGCCACCTTCGCGGACTCCTCTATGGTGTTCACCGACTCCGGGTGACTCGCCGACTTCAAACCGGAAATGTGGAATGCGACTTTTCCACCAGACAGCGCGCCTGCTGCTATTGCTGCGTACAAGGCAGTAAAGTCCGACGATGTTACCCTGCGCGATGCTAAACTAGCAGAAGTCAAGAAAGGACTTTTTCGAAAGTTTGACTAGATCGTCGACTCTGGGACCACTTCGCACGTCTGCAACGAAAAGTCGCTGTTCACCGACTACGAGGAACTCCCCAAGCCTGTCGAAATAATAGGTTGCGGGAGAGGTTTCTTTGCAGTGGGAGTTGGCAAAGTAGTGCTGTCTGCTCTGCGACCAAAAGGCGTTACCGAGTTGGTTCTTACCAAGGTTATACACGTACCTCAAATGTCCGTTAATCTAGTCTCTGTTTCCAGCATCAATCGAAATAACACCAACTACGTCTCCACGCATGGATCCTGCTATTTCGAAGACAAAACCACCGAAGAAGTACTGTTCACCGGCACGCAATACGGCTCCCTGTGGAAGCTCGACATATTACTTGGTCGCACTTACAACGCACACTGGAGCGAGGATCCCGAAATCATGAGTGCATTCAATACCTCCTTCTTCAATTCGAACACCGTTAGACGCCTGCTACTGTTAATTTGGCATAAAAGGCTTGGCCACATTGGCGATACACTATTGCGAGAAATGCTGCACCGCCGCGAGATCGCATTTATTAACGAAAAATTCTCCTGCGAGTCCTGCAACCGCAACAAACTTAAGCAAAAGTTCGCTACATCTGAGCCGGTTCGCGCACAGAATCCACTTACAAAGGTTCACATAGACCTCGGAGGCCCCCTGCCAGACTTAATATCAGGCGAGGTCTACTACCTTCTTATCGTCGATAACTACACGCGGTATGGATGGCTTTACACGCTAAAGACGAAACAGGCGCAGGAGGTCTACCGATGTTATCACGATTTCGAAATCAGGATGCATCGCTAATTCGGCGCTGTAATTAAGGAGGCCCGGGCAGACGGTGGCACAGAGTTCACTAGTATTATCGCAAATGTTGCGCACGCCGCTGGGCTGCACTTTACAGCGTCGGTTCCCTACCAGTCTAAGCAAAATGGAGTTGTCGAAAGGAAACATTAGACGCTCTGGAACATTATTCGATGCATAAAGTTCGACGGCCAATTGAAGAATTAATTGTAGCCAGAACTTATTAAAGCCGCCTTGTTCATTAACAACAGATCGCCGTCGACGGCGCTGTACAACTGGAAGAGCCCGTACGAGTGCCTGTACGGCGACATCCCCGATATTGACTGGATTCGACGCGTTGGCTGCCGCGCCTACAAACTGGTCCCTAAACGCAAGTTCCCTAAGAAATACGATGAACGCGCACATCTGCGAGTGCTTGTTGGTTTCGAGGGAACGAATGTCTTCCGACTTTGGGACCCAGTCACCGGTAAAGTCGAACGCGCAAAGGAGGTTCTGTTCGACGAGAATGTGCGCCTTAACCACAACGCCGTACCTCAACTCCGTTTTCCTATCCACAGCGTTAATGAAATGGACTACATCGCGCCATAGGCTGCTGAAGAAGTACTGCCGCACGAATTTCAAAAGGCACCTACTGGCCTAACGCGAATTGAGGAGTTAAACGCTGCACAATCCGAGTGGGAGCAACACACCCGCCAGGGTGATCTAATTCCGAATCCTGTGCAGCCTATTGTCTCATCTGGACCAACGCCCTTAAAAGTTCCCTCTAACGTACCGCTTCCTGCCGTCAACTCGGACGACCTGCGACGGCGCATAGACATCGCACAGATAATGAATTACATGTGTATTAAAGAGAATGCACCAATATCCTTTAATGCATCGATAGGACCGATACTGGAAGTTAAGATGGAAGACGGCGATACTACCAAGTTAACGCAAGAACCTCCTAGAGAACAAGACGAGCGAGGAAATGCTCCCGCAATGCAACTAATCGAAGATGATCCTGTCGTCCCTAAGAACTACGATGGGGCGATGCACTCGAAGTACAAGCGTTAGTGGGAGGAAGCGATTAAAGAAGAACGCGATTCTCTCGCAGAGAATGACACTTGGGAAGTCGTCGACGAAGGCACTGCCGAGACTCCGGTTCTATCTGGACGATGGGTATTCACTGTCAAGCGTGGGCAATTCGGAGAAATCACTCGCTTTAAGGCACGCTGGGTAGTGCGAGGTTTTGAACAACGCGAAGGTATTAACTACTCAGAGACTTTCGCCGCGGTGGTTAAACCAATAAGCTACCGCATTATGTTCGCACTCGCCGCGAAATACGACTGGCACGTACACCAAATGGACGTAAAAACCGCCTTCCTCTACGGAAACATCGACGAGGTGATCTACGTCGAGCTGCTACCGGGTTACAAGATTGATAGGAAGGTCTGCAAGCTAAAGAAGGCACTCTACGGATTAAAGCAAGCACCGCGCATCTAGTACAAGACCCTCATTGACGCACTGGCCTCTTTCGGTTTCGAACAATGTCTCCACGACACCGCAGTCTTTAAGAAAGACAACACCTTCATCCTCGTGTATGTAGACGACCTACTTATTGCTGGACCGGACATTAAACAGATCGAGGACGTTAAGAAATCCCTGTCAGATCGCTTCAAAATAAAGGACATAGGAGAATGCAAGTTCTTTCTCGGTATCGGCATCGAGCGAGACCGTTCGAAGGGATTAATCAAATTGACACAGAAGGCGCACATACAAGCTATGATCGAGCGATTTAACCTGGAAAACGCCAACCCTGTCGCATCACCATTCGCTACAGGACAGCGATGGGAGCTACCAAAACCGGGTGAAATCGCTACCGACGAAGAGAGACTTAAATATCAATCAATGATTGGTTTATTAATGTACACAATGCTAGGAACTCGCCCTGATCTCTCCTTCGCTGTATCAATAGCCAGCCGCTTCTGCTCAAATCCCACGAAAGAACACACCGCATACGCCAGACGAATCTTACGATATGTACTCGGAACACTGGACGCTGGACTCGAATACACTGGAAAGAACGACGATCTGATTGGCTACAGCGACGCTAAATACGCAGGTAACCGGTCTAATAGCAAGTCAATTGGAGGCTACGTCTTTACTATCGGTAGCACAGCAGTTAGCTGGAGATGCAAGAAACAGACCACTGTTGCTCTCTCGACTGCAGAGGCAGAATACACCGCAGTTCACTACGCAGTAAAGGAATCCCTCTGGTTAAAGAACATGACCACCTACTTTAGATCCCCGAAGGAAAAGACGATAATCCGAGTCGACAACATGCCAGCGATTCGCATCGCTAACAACCCTGAAATGCATGAAAAGACCAAGCACATTAGGGTATAGTTCTATTTTACGAGGAGCGAAGTCAACAAAGGAACCGTCGAATTAATACACATTCCTAGACCGGAGAACACCGCGGACATCTTTACTAAGGCACTGCCACAGAAGACCTTCGAGAAGCATGCAATTGGCATGGGCCTCGTTGGAATAAGAGAAGGACGAACGAGAAAAGAATTGATTCGCATAACTGGCGCAGACGACGCAACTGTGCGGACATTTCTCGGATACCTTGCAAGGATAGATGAGATCCACCGTACTGCAGACCTTAAAGAAGTCTTAAAAAGCGCAGAAACTTTATAACCAGGCGACGTCTTAAAACTCACCTACACACAACAAATACAAACACACACGCACACACACACACACCTTGATACTAACATCGCAGACATAAACCGACCGCAGCGACGCTTCGAAGAGCGCGACCCTGCCCTTATACTAACTGTACGATTAATCGTTGGAGACATCCACGATGTCTTACCCGATTCGCTTAACGATGTCTTAACATTAAAGGGAGATCTATCGAATTTGGAGGAATGGAAAGCGGACGTTTGCTACCTAATACAAAACATCTCTGCAGAGCTCTTTGATCTGTTAGAGCCTGGAGGAGGACGACCACCGGCGGACGTTTTATCATTAGAGATGATAAACGACGACTACCGCTGGAATCGATTCTGCTTTAAGCAGGAGTGCTGGAACCAACGAAACCGACTATTTATCACTATCCTACGACGCACTACGGATCCCTCGATACACGACAACTTCAACACCTTGAATGCGCACAACTTGATAAAGGCGATCACAAACCGAACTTTCACACACCCGACATTTAAAGAAGGCACAAGGAGGACATTAAGAGACCTTAGGGCTTAATTAAAAGGAAGAGAATGGGCGGATCACTAGATACACGAGATCGAGGAATTCGAGGGCCTGGATATCGATAAATGATCGAGGAGATGCTGTACTCTTTTCCCTCAAAGTCAACCGAGGGTTTTTAACGAGACAGCCGGATACTAGTTAAGTGGGAGTTATTAGCGTTTTCAGGCCGATATCGTTTGAGTGGGAGTGTTACAATATAGCATTGTGTCATGCATCCGATATCGGTTATCGGTCATGGTCTATATATATGGCACTGCAGGTAGTAGTCAGAAATCTAATCACTTTTGGCTCTAATCTTCAACAAGACTGCTCGGTACTGTAGGAATTAGCGCCTCGCAGCTGTGGGCTGGAAATTCGATATGTATGTCTCGGAAATGCAGCGAGGCGTCAGGCTGTTTGCTGGTTGCTCTACTTGTGCGAATTGTGGTACGTGGTACTCACAAGATCGAGAAAGTGTTCATGAGACATCTTCGCTGATATATAGACTAAGTGCAACGCCGGTCCGGGATGCATCAGCGGCAACCCTAGTTGCTCTTGCCAGTGGCGTGAAGACCGGGCTTTCGAGGAAGACGACGTGCTGCTGGTCACAGGCAATCGTCAACTATTGTCCGACGCTTGCGATCAGCTTGCTGTGGAGGGTCCAGTATTGAGCGAGTCCAGTGGGCGCCTCTCTCGATGCCGTCGAATCTGACCGTGCAGGTGACGTCTTTAGCATGCTAAGTCGCGGATCTTCAGCCGTGGAAGACAAAGACTTGACAACGCAGCCGAACAGTTTCGATCGCTCAGATGGCTCGAGCTGCGTGGAATCGTTCACGGGATGGCTCGGGAGGACTGTACTGGACTCGTCCAAGCGACGTCGTCTTCACTCTGAACGGCCAAGTCAGAGCTATAGTCCTTTCTTGCGCAGCGATGGAGGAACGAAGTGTCTCGTTGCCGTCAAAGTGCTGCACTTGTTCCTTTCCACAGCTCAAGACTTCAGCATCTTGTTGCGCTTCTCTCTCCGCTTCAGACGCTCGACACGCTTCTTGTGCATCTTCTCCGCCATCTTCTCATATCGCTCCTTCTCCTCCTTCGCGGCTCGGCGGTCCTTGATGGCTGTGATTCTCCTCTGCAGGTAAGTCAGTAATAGTCGCATACAAGCTGTATGACATGCCAACGTACCTGGCGCTCTTCCTCCTTCTCTTCCTTCATCTCTTTCTCAATCTTCTTCACCTCCGCCGCCTGCGACTCCCGCGCCACACGCTTTGCATAGCTTGTCTGTCCGGCGGTAGGACGAAAAGCCTTCTTCGTCTCATGCCATTGCTTTCCATTCACCCGGAGTCCGGAGGCTTGCGCCGTCTTCGCTGCCTCGCCAGACGGCGGCGCCGCGGTCGCAGAGGTGGCAGCCATGTTCAGCGAAAGTGTTGCAGGAGTGTGGGTTTCGTCGTGGTTGAAAGAAAGGTAGATCTAAATGAAGGAAAGCTGATCTTACCTCCGACCAAAAAGTTGGGCTCTTCGGATTTAACCTCTAGAGCTCCGAGAGCTCATCAATTTTTGATGAAATTTGACTCTATATATTGATGAGCCTGCAGGACCAGACCGCAAGCGAAAGTGGGAGGGAAAAAAAACTCACCCCGCGTCACCGCTTCTTGATCAGCGCGGGACTAAATCAATAAAAGCCTCATCCTGCAATCCCCACGCACTTCGTTCCTCTCCAAGCCGACATCGCACAACATCGTCCATGAACGGTCCGCCCGTGAGATCGAAGAGGCTTGAATTGGAATAATGCTCCCGCGATAGCATCGACACTCACTTCACTTCACGCCTTCCTCCGCGCGTGAAAGTTGAACCGCTCAAGGAAAGAACCCCCACAAACAGACCTCCGATGGATGCAAAGGCAGCCTCGCCCAACCTCGTGCAGAAGCCGACCGACACCGTCCCCGTCGAGCCCACCGCTGCCACGAGCCAGGGTATCGAAGCCCTCAAGGACATCTCCTACGGCTCCTTCGCCGGCACAGTCGGCAAAATCGTCGAGTACCCCTTCGACACGGTCAAAGTCCGCCTGCAATCGCAACCCGATCACCTCCCTCTTCGCTACACTGGACCGCTCGACTGCTTCCGACAGAGTATTCAGCAAGGTGGTGTGCGCAATCTATACCGCGGCGTGAGCGCTCCCCTATTCGGTGCCGCAGCGGAGACAGCGTGTCTGTTTTGGGCGTATCGTCTGGCACAAGATGTGTTGCGGGCAACAGTGTGGAAGGGACGTGATATCGAGGAGAAGTTACCGCTTGGAGCCTTGGTCATGGCCGGAGCGATGTCAGGCGGTGTGACTTCATTGGTGCTCACGCCGATTGAGCTGGTCAAGTGCCGCATGCAAGCACCGCTGCAAACTTCGATGGATGCCACTCTCGGACCGCGAGTCGGACTGTCGTCAAAATCCGTCAGCCCTTTTGCGGTGATTGCGGATGTACATCGAAGAGAAGGTCTGCGAGGATTCTGGCGAGGGCAGTTTGGGACATTGCTTCGAGAGACGGGAGGCAGCGCGGCATGGTTTGGATGCTACGAGACCTTCTCGCTGATGTTCAAGAAGCAACTGAAAGATCCGCAGAACGACTCCTTACCGATCTGGCAGCAAATGGCCTCGGGAGCGGTCGCGGGCATGGCGTACAACTTCCTCTTCTTCCCCGCGGATACGATCAAGAGTAAGATTCAGACGGGAGAGTTGAACACAAGGTCGACATTTGGAAACGTGGGCAAGGAGCTGTATCGTGCGCATGGGCTGAAGGGGTTGTATCGAGGGTGTGGCATCACCGTGGCGAGGAGTGCGCCTAGTTCGGCGCTCATTTTCACGATTTACGAAGGTTTGAGGACGATGTTTGGATGATGTGATAGACTGGAGCATGTATAGAGCTTTTGGAGGACTTGCATCGCATGGCATTTGCATGGCGGACGGCGTTCCTTGGGCCGCTCCTTACTTTTTTTGTGGTCAGCTTTTGGACCGAGGCATGAGATAAAGCTCCAGGTCCACAGCGAATTGGAATGAAGAGATGCCGATGTCGTTCTATTCAACTCGTGCATGACATGACTACAGTTCATCCCTGAAGAATTCCTCCTGGCTACCCTCCTGCTCGGTCTCCTCTTCTTCCTGCTTCGGTCTGGGGTTTGAGTCTTGCTGCCGCGCGTGCCCCTTAACGTCTTTCCGCTTGCCCGCCGCTTTGCCTTCTGTCAGCTTGCCCGGTTCTTTGCCTTCTTTCAGTTTGACCGGTTCTTCGACATCTTTCTCCTGACCTTGCTGCTGCTCCTTCTTCTCAGCCTTGACTGTGCCCTCCTGCGAAGCAGGCTTTTCATCGTCGTCAGAGCCAACAATTGCACGATACTCTCTCCCAGCAGGGGTATCCACGACATCCAGCTTCCACTGCTCCCCTTTCGCATACTTCTCAAGTTCCTTGCGGAGCTTCTCCACGGCTTCCATGTCTGGTAGGCCCAATTTCTTCAGATCTTCTTTGCTCAGCATCTTGCCGTCCGACGTAGCCAACGTCTCCACATACACTCCACCTCCTACTTCGTATCAGCATACACGACATATAGATGATCCCAAAGCTCGCGATTACTTACCGACAATTGAAGATTTCTCGATCTTCTTCCCTGGCGGCACCAATGCATGTCCGCCTACGATGATATCGCCGACAGGAAGAGGTGGCGGGAAGACCGATCCTCCAAGAGGATCGGCTTCATCTTGCTCTTTTATTTCGCGTTCCATGTCCTTGACTTCTGCGAGCTCGTGCTCGTAGGCTTCGACTTCATCATCACTCAGAATCGGCGAGCAGGAGACAGTATTTGGCTGATCCTTTTGCGGTGGCTGGAAGGCGACGTCGTTGCACAATCGCGGTGTTTGGATCACCATGAGATATGCGCAGGTGCTCGTCTCTTTGATGAGGGATATGCGATCGGCGGACTGTGGGTTGCAATGGTACTGTACTCACGTTAGCAATCTTGCTTTCAGTGATCGAAAGAGCAACTTTCAACAACGTACCTGAATTTCAATTACCCGCTCCTTGCCTGTCAGGTCGCAGCGGGTACCTCCACCGAGCGTCTGCACCAAATACCTGCTCTCGCCATGCTGCACCAGCTCGCCATGTCCTCCCCGTGTCCGCTTCCCACCGCTCTTATCTAACGCGCTTCCACGCTCCGACGTCTCGTCTTTGTGATCGTCCTCATCCTCAGCGCCTTTGCTATATGTACCAAGCGTGAAGCCTGGAATAGATGGGTCCTCCTGAGGAGGGTAATTCGGCACGCCTCGTGCCAACGGTAACTGGTGGAACTGCTTTACGCCCTGGTTGTAGCAGAATCGATAACTCCACCAGCCTCCAATGAAGAAGATGCAGCTGTCTTCCATGCCGCTCAAAAGTTCCCATCCGCGGTCTGTCGCTCGTGCCAGCTCCTTCTCCTCCTCTGCTTTCGTTTGCGTGTCGTTCACATTCGGTGTTTCTTCTTTCTTCTTCACAATCGGCACCTCGCACAGCCAACTGTGGCCGTCTAGTACAAGGCGCTCGTATTCGACGGGTTGAGGTTCAGCAGGGTCGCCATCGGTAGTGGAGCCAAGCCGTTGTTGCAGCTCGTATTGCTCTTTCTGGTGCTCATGCCGCAAATGGTCGTGAGGCTTCCCGTTGTTGGAGAGCTTTGAATGCGCTTCCGCTTCCGATGTCCATTCGTCCTGAAATCGAACCTCGTACTGTGGGAAGGCGAGCAGATCATCTTGTACGCTGAAGCTGTGTTGCGACGCGGAAGCCAGTAATACGGCGGCTCGCAACACCGCTGGGAGTGCTAGTAGGTATCTCATTGTGCCGGTAGTCGATTCGACCACAACTCGGGTCGCTGATCCTGCGGAGGGTGTACGTTCATGTCATTGCGTGGTTGAAAGTGTCGTCGTTGCGGCGAGCTGTCAACTTCCGGGCCCCAGCTCTTCCAGGGTCTCCGTCTCCAGTCGGCACCATCGCTCCGCTATATCTTACCTTACCTCCGATATCTCAGTTAACGCCGCCTCGAAATCGGACATCATGATGAAAACCACTTTCGCCCGGCGAACCAGGTAGAAGTGAGTCATTGCAAAGATCAGAGGCTGAGACCGAGTGCTGCTACTGGCTCCTTCAGCGGGAAAAGTTAGCTGTCGTGCCTGCTCTACGATAGAGGAGAGTTACCTCGCTGTTTCCTCCCCGCCAAGCATGATCGCATCGCATCTACTAGCAACTCTTCCGGTTCAGCATGAGAGAAGGATTCAGTCCTCTCTTGACCACCAACTTCTCCCACCCATTGCGCAGACTGTCCGGCGTCTTCGTCGCATCCATCTCTCGTCGTCGCTTCATCAATCGCACACTGCCCAGGAGATAGCACCACGGCGACTACCAGCCTTCAAGGACAACGTTCAGCCGCGCCAACGAGCTCGAGGACGACATATCAACGCGCGCGCATATTGAACAACTCCGCCAACGCCTTCCTGGCGTCCTTCGAGACTTGCTACTTTAAGGGAGCTAGCTCTAAACTCACTCTCGGGCGTCCTCGTCGCGACACAATCGCCGGCGCAATCCGACTCCCACGACCAGCCTACCAACTCACACAATGCCGGGTCCGACACAACCCACTCCGCCCTCTTCTCACTCCTCCAATGCCGGTCAATCTCCGGATGGCCATTCCCACCGTGTTGTGCGTAAGCGAAACCGCATCCCGCTCTCATGTGCTCCGTGCAGGCATCGTAAGCTGAAGTGCAATCGTGGACACCCATGCGACAATTGCACGAAACGTGGAGATATAGGCGCATGTAACTATGCAGCCCCAGGGAATCGCAGAAAGACTGCCGCAAGCAGCGCAAACGCTTCGCCCGACGACATGCAGAATCGCATCGACAGACTCGAGGGACTGGTTCTATCTTTAATGACCAGCGGACCACAATCTGGATCGACAGCTGCGGCGCAAGCAGCAATTCAGGGGAGTCGGAGCAACAGTCTGAGTACAGGATCAGATCTGAGGCTGGATCCAGGCGGCGCAGATCTGATCGTAGAAGAGACGGAAGGTAATGGAGAGGATGAAAGCGAGCTGGAGAACATATCTCACGGCATTGGCATCATGAAAATGGACAACGGAAAGGCCATGTACGCCAGTGACGCTCATTGGTATGCATATTTTATACTACACTAGTCACTAATCATCTGACTAACGCTTTTGGCAGGTACGCGATCTTGGGTGAAATCTCAGAAGTCAAGAAGTACTTCGAGAGTCACAAGGACGACTATAAACAGCAGATGGCAAAAGTTCAGGCTGCCAAATCGGCAGGAAATACCGGTGCCGCATTTCTGCTACAAGGTCTAGCACCGATGGACAGGAACGACATTCTGGCAGCGTACCCAAACAAAGCAGACGCTGACCGTTTGATTGCGAGATATTTCAACGCATACGACCCTTCAGTCCACATCATACATGGTCCTTCTTTTCAAAAGCAATACGATCAGCACTGGCTGAATCCGAACGAGACTGGTGTCCCTTGGCTAGGACTCTGCTTTGCCATGATGACCCTGGCGTTGCAATCGTATAACAGAGCAGGTGATGAGCCTCCGGAATATCGTGGGAGGTCGCTTGAGCTGTCGCATCAGTACAGAAAACTGACTGCACAGGCTTTGATCTTGTCCGATCTTACGCAAAGCAATCCGCAGACATTGGAGACCCTGGTGCTTCATGTCCAGGCAGAGTACGGTCGCAGCAAAGATGCCGAACCAGGGGTCCTGTTAATGACTGGTCTTTGTGTGAGGCTAGCCATGCGCATGGGCTATCACAGAGATCCGGGACCACATCCAGCCATCACACCATTCCAAGGCGAGATGCGACGGAGAGTTTGGACGTTTGTACGACAATGCGACCTGCTCATTTCTTTCCAATTCGGCCTCCCTGCGATGATCAAGTGCGATCACATGGATACTGAAGTTCCCCGCAACCTCTACGACGACGAGCTCTTCGAAGACATGAAGACGCTGCCACCGTCACGGCCGGCGTTTGAGGCGACCCCGATGTCCTATATGATCACAAAATCGAAGATGACGTTCCTGTTCGGTCGCATCGTGGAGCGCTCGCAGTCCGTGTCGAATCCGCTATCGTATGACGAGACGCTGAAATTTGATGCTGAGCTGCGGGAGGCGAGGTCACAGCATCCGCCGCTGCTTCTCATGCGCTCGTTCCAAGAATCGGCTCGCGATCCGGCCAACTTGATCATGCAGCGATTGGGCCTAGAAATGGTTTACCTGCGATCGCTCTTCGTCTTGCACCGACGCTTCATCGCAAGAGGCCGAGAGAATCCGAGATTCGCCTACTCCCGGCGGACGTGCATTGATGCCTCGATGGAGCTCCTCCATCATCAAGCCACTTTGCATCAGGAGTCTCAGCCTGGCGGTCGCCTGCGATCTGTCAAGTGGTATATAAGTTCCCTAACGACTCACGACTTCATGCTGGCCGCCATGTTAGTATGCCTGGATCTGTACCACAGCGCTGAGGCAGAGCGCAAGTGCCGCACTCCATCAAGCGGACCGAATTCGCCACAAACACCCGAGCAGTATGATGAGGGCCGCCGCGAACAAATGATGCAGGCAGTAGAGCACTGCATCTCGATCTGGGAGTCTGTCCGCAACGAGAGTATAGAAGCCTACAAAGCTTCATCCGCCCTGCGCGTCATGGTCGAGAAGTTGAAGGCCCATACCGATTGGCAAAAGACCCAGACACGACAGCCGCACCAAGTGCAAGACAAACCAGCTTATCCTTCGCGCATCCCCAGCTACAACATGTACACCAGCGGCAACATCCCCGATACGAATACTGACGACCTACCGCCTGAGCAATCCGCTGCCATGACGCTCGGCATGCTCTCCTCCGGCGGCCTTTCGCCAGGTCCTGGTTTTGGCATGAACATTAATCAAATGCCCCCCTCGAATGAGAACAAGCAATCGCAACCCTACCCAGCTGGCATGGCCGCTCTCCTCAACGATCCCATGGCAGCCCGCACCGGCCTGACACCACAATACGAACCGAATAGCATGTCCATGGGCGGGGCAGCAAGTCCCATGACGCAGCTGCTCAATGGTCAAGGTGGGAACTTCATGATGGAGGGCGACATTGATTGGGTGAGTCACACCTTCCGCTTGACACTCCCAGCCACTAACAAATATCATCATAGGGCGCCTGGGACTCGTACATTCAAGGCACAGGAGCGGCAGGTCTCGATAACACGCAAATGTGGCCCATGAACCTGGACCTGGCGATGGATACCGGCGGACAGCCAGGCCAGCAGCACAACGGGACCAGTGGGCTTGGTCCGGGAGCAGTATTCATGGAGGCGCCGGGTGGAGGTGGCGGAGGTGGCGGCATGTTGTGAGGAGACACAGCGATCTCGCAACCAGGACAATGATGAGCATATGATTTGACGTAATGAAGCGCACTGCAATTCGTGCCAAGGCCAGGACTACGCAAGGAAAAGTTCGATGGAATCTAAAGTAGGGAGAGATGATTGCATGACTATCACGACTAGACAGATTGGCGTGTCATGAGACCAGACGTGGTGGTAGCGGACTTGGAAAGGTTGTAGTGCGGATAACCAGACATCTTGACTCCTCTCGGTTTTCGAGCTTGGAGCTCCACATAAGGGTGGTTCTGTGGTCTCCATTCATGCTGTACAGCGACTGTGAACGCTAACGCTGTGCTAAAAGAGCAGCGTCAATGTAATTCACCTCCCACACGACTCGAGCATCTGTCTCACACAGAGCCTCGTTTCGACCCCTTGCCCTCCTCTTCCACAGTCTTCTTCACGCCCTTGACAAACGCCTCGACCGCCTCGCCTCCACCCAGCGGCATGCTCCCATGCTTGATCATACCTCCATTCTCAACCTTCAATCCGAGCGCCTCGCCAATCATCGGCAACCCACCATCCCTCAACGCCACCGTCAGCGACGCCAAACTCTGCTGTAACTGAGGCGAGCGCAGAACACGGTTGATGACGGTCTTCTTCTGCTCTGTGGAGAGCGCCTCGATCGCGGCTTGAGCGGCTGCAGGTGTTGATTCTGCCGCGGACGTCGATGAGTCGGATTCCTGCGCGAGGAGGAAGAGTTCGGGTGGCAGCAGGGTGCAGAGCTCGTCGATCTGTGCTGGGATGGCGGTGGAGATGTAGGAGGTTGTGGTTGAGGAGGGAAGGAGATCGGAGAGGGTGGTGAATGGCTTGTCGGCTTGTTGTTGTTGGGACTGAGAGGCGGAGGCTCCAGTCATACCAGCGCCGCCATTGAGGGATCTGAGGAAGTTTTGGACGACGTCGTCGGTGTCGCGGGGTCTAGCTGGTCGAAATATGGTCAGCACATTCCTCCATGTTTCAAGTGTGCAGCCAAACTGGAACTGAGATCAAGCACGACCAAGCTGGCAGACATGAGCATATACGGCAGCGAAACATTGCAAGCATCTTGATTCAAAGTACTCGCATCCTGCCGAGTCTCGATATGCGCCTTCGCTCTCTTTTAATGCTTGTCACATGCAATGCTCTTCAACGTGATGTGCCCGCTTGTCTACCACTTGACCGTGCTGCGCCTGAACCCATCATGAACATGCAGAAGGAATCTTTGCGAATGCACTTACGCCCTGCCACCATCCTCTCCTCCTTCTCTGCTCGCCTCGCCCTCCGTTCGAGGGTCTCCACCTGTAGCATCTTGTCCTGCACCTCCCGTCTCGTGACGCTCCAGACCTGAGCCGCCGTCCAGATCCATCAAGTCATCGTTGTCGCCGTCATCGCCGCCACCGCCTGCCCGCAGATCCGCGATCTCGCCATCCACATCAACGTCCTCGCCCTGCAACAGTGCATCGATGATCTGTCCCAGCCTCTGATCCCGTTGACTGAACCAACTGAGATGCCCTGCCCGTGACTGACTCTTGCTCTGCATCCAAAAGAAGTACTTCTGACTGCTGGAGGTGAATTTGAGGACGAAGATGCGGCCGTTCGTAGGCGAGTGGAGGTCTTCTGCGCCTTGTTGTTTGACCAATGGGTAGAAGTGGCCGTCTTGAGGAAACATGATCAGGTCGAGGTCAGGTTCGGTCGATGGTGCCGAGCGTGGCCGCCAGCAGAAATGTAGCAGGTCATCTTCGGAGTAGATGTAGAGGTAGCCTGCAGTGCCCTTGGGTGTGACTTTGCGGCCGTGAAAGTCGCAGAGACCGGCCTTGAATGTGATGAGCGGTGCTTCCGCCATGGTGTTGTGTGCGAGAGGTATGCTTGTCGATGCGATGGATGAGTCGTTGTGGAGCTGGTGGACAGTGTTGATGAGCTCGTGAAGTGTTAGGTTAGATGCCAAAGCTTCCGTGCTGCTCGACGTCAATCAGCAGCTTGTGTTCAAGCCTGAGGCAACAAAATCTCGCCAGTACCATATATTCGCCGTTCCATGGGCTCCCGCGAAGCCGCAGCAGAACCACACCCACGCCAAGACACGAATTTGACGACACCGGATGAATCTTGGAAGGTCAGTCTTATTTCGACACTTCACTACTAACCCACATTCTCGATTTTCTGGTACGCGCACACACCGAACACCACACCGAAACCGATACACGATACAGACTGCTAACCTGCAGTAGCCGGCCACATCATACACAATGTCGGGCGTCAAGAAATTCCAAGGTGGTGAGAGGACGGTGACTCCTGCCGACCAGCAGGCCAGCAAATACTACCCGGCCGAGGACGAGTCGCAGCCACGAAAGGTACGGATACACTTTGGTCAGACGCGGAAGGAATGGACAGAGGGAGGAGATGGAAATTCAATGGCGACTGCGGTGGAATGCATCAGAGCAGACACTAACACCGAATTGCGCAGACCCGCAAGACTCTTCGACCATACAAGCCCCGCGAGTCGCTCAAGCCCGGTACCGTCCTCATCCTCCTCGCTGGGCGCTTCCGTGGCAAGCGCGTCGTCCTCCTCAAAGTCCTCGATCAGGGTGTTCTCCTCGTTACCGGACCATTCAAGGTCAACGGGGTTCCTCTCCGCCGCGTCAACGCCCGCTATGTGATCGCCACCAAGACCACCATCCCAGTTGAGGGCATCGACTCTGCGACCATTGACAAGGCTTCCGGCGAGAAGTACTTCGCCCGCGACAAGAAGGCCGACAAGAAGGGCAGCAAGGAGGCTTTCTTCCAGCAGGGTGAGAAGCCAGCCAAGAAGGAGGTTGCTGGTGAGCGCGCGGAGGACCAGAAGAAGGTGGACAAGGCTCTCTTGTCGGCAATTAAGAAGGAGCCTCTGCTCCAGGGATACCTCAGCACCAACTTCAGCTTGAGGAAGGGTGACCGGCCGCACGAGATGGTGTTCTAGATGCAGCAGCAGTGTGTGCGGGAGGGATGGAACTCATGGCAATGGCGCATGCGGTCCTGGCGTTGAGTTGAAATAGTTCTTTGCGTCGCATAGACGTGGTTGCAGCATCAATCATCCTGCTGGCTGAATGAGAAAACTTCACAAACGCACACATACGCAACCGATTGATTCTCATCTACTACGGATGTGCTGATTGAATCGATATCGCTAGGATCGGGCAATGCGACATCACGTCTTCGGTCCTACAGGCAGCCCAGGCACCACTTGACATCTATCTATGCCAGGGCGATGCGATTACGCTAACATCCTCTGATGGAATCGCCAAGGATGCGCCACAGAATGGAGGACGATTTACACTGATCAGGTAGATGCAAAGTTCACCTTAGCAGGATAGTTGACGAGAGCTTCCTGTTCCTCGCGTGGAACCAACCCCAAGGCCACTGCTTGCGGTCTCTTCCCATCAAACCTCCGATTCTGCACACTGTTGGCATCAATCATACCATCATGCATTCCCTCGCACCGCATTGAACGGCAGGTGGAGAGGAGCTTTGTTCACTGAGCTAGACTGCTGTCGAAGACTCGCCGGCCTTTTCGTTGACTTCGTACGGCTGCCACCAGTCGCCCTCGTACTCGGAACCCGGACAGACAGCGCGCATACGACTTGCCTCTACCCTCGACCTCGCATAACGCGGATGGTCACCCGCCGAGGTGCGCTCTGTTTCATCAAGCTTGACCATGCTTAGCGCTAAATTCCCCCTCGAAGGTTCCAAAAAGTGAGGCAAAGCTCATACTGTACACGCAACGATCGCACACCACGACGCAGTCAATGACGCCTCAACAGCAGGGCACCGCCCAACGGACGAGCACTCAATGCCTGCAATGCGGGGCAAGCCTGCTACCAGCGTGGTTGCAACACGTCATGTCGATGTAGTTTACAGCTACCTTGACAACAAGGCAACCCCGAGTTCAAGAATGCGTACCTACGCTTAGGGCGCTGTGTGTCAAAGCTCCCCCAGAACTTCCATCCACCAAAGTGGCGTAATGTGCCGTCGAAATCGAATCACTTCGCTGACGCTTCAACAACAGGGTGATCGCAAGCACGGCCATCCAATGTCTGAGCTGAGTGGAGTCCATCAACGATCTCCTCGGTCAACCTGATCGTTCTCTTGGACCTGCGCTGTCAAGGAACCGATGTCTGCATCTATGTCGTCGATGCGCTCAATCGCATCTCGAAGGTATAAGACTGTCGCATTGTCCCCTCTTTGCACCTTTTTGACTTCAAGCAAAAGCAGCTCCAGCATTCTCGTTCTCATCCATTTTCTCAGGTCATCCCAAGTCAACCTTGCTTGGTCACGTTCTCACCAGCGAACATGAAGGTGACCACTACGAACATCGCCTTCCTGGCGCTGGCCGTCTTGACCTCTGCCGTGCCCATCGATCCCACCACGGAGCAGCAGTCAGGCGAAGCAGTACCTCTGAAGCCTCTTGCTCCCTCGTCGCTTGACGCGCCGAGAGATTTCGGCATCACCGAGTCTGCTGGTGACCTGTCCAGCATTCCCTCGCGCAAGGAGTTTGAGATCAGGCCTCGCCCTGGTTCGCTCATGGGGAAAAGACTAGGATCCCCAGAATCGATGAAAGGTATTCCAACTCTCGCAATCTCCACCGGCGTTGCACTGACATACGATAGAAGCTGCTGGCGATCTCGGACATCCCAGTGATCTCAAGTCTCTGCGCGGCTCTGGCTCTGATCGATCCGATGCCCTGGACGGATCCCCTGGCGCAGGTACGTTTCAGCCTGCTCTGGCAATGTTCAAGGTACCATGCTGATTCGCGAAGACAAAGCGGCAACCAAGCCCGCCTCGGCGCTGCCTGTTGTAGGAAAGTCGCCACATGTTGCCCGCGCATTCGGTTGGCCGCCGAGCTCGGGCGCTGGCACTGATACTGGCACAGGCACAAGCGGATATGGCTGGCCACCGAGCGGAGGCACTGGCACGGGCACTGGTACAGGCGGATATCCGGGCTGGCCACCGAGCTCGGGCGCTGGCACTGGAACTGGCACGGGCACAAGCGGATATGGCTGGCCACCGAGCGGAGGCACTGGCACAGGCACTGGTACAGGCGGATATCCGGGCTGGCCACCGAGCACCAACCCTTCACCGGACTCAGGGGGCTCTGGCTCGAGCTCCGGGGGTTCCTCAGGCTCAAACGCTAGTTGCAAAGCAGTGACACTCATTTTCGCTCGCGGCACAGCTGAAATGGGTAGACATATCCTCCTGTCCAACGTTTCTCATCCGCAAGATCTGACGTTCGCCAGGTACTCTGGGCACCGTTGTTGGACCAGGGCTTGCGCAAGCTCTCAAAGAAGATCTTGGCGAAGACAAAGTCGATGTGAGTCCGCTTCCTCATACCATTTGGGCGCCTTCGTCCTGACCGTGGAACAGATTGAAGGGCTTCAATACCCAGCCGATTGGGCAGGAAATGCCAATATGGGCGCTACCGGTGGTGTGGTAAGTTTTGCTCTCTCACGCTGAGCGCCAGCACTCCAGACTGAACATCGAACGTACACAGGCCATGGCCGCATTGGCAAAGCAAAGGTTGGGCAACTGTCCCGACACCAAGCTCGTCCTCAGCGGCTACTCACAAGGAGGATTCGTCTGTCACAACGCTCTCAGCGCTCAGGGTCTGGACGGTAGCAAGGTCGCTGCGGTTGTCTGCTTCGGCGACCCATTAAACGGTCAACCATTCCAGGGCGTTGACCCGTCCCGAGTCGTAAGTCTCAGCCCAGCTTGTTTACTCGCAGTGTCAACGCTGACTCTATCGCAGAAAGAGTTCTGCGACACCGCTGACAACGTCTGTCCCGGCGGACAAAAGAGCGGTGCTGGCTGGCATCTGAGCTATGGTAGTGACGTGCAAGCTGCGGCGGCTTTCATCAAACAGGCAGTGGGGTTGTGAGTGGCTTGGTGGAGCACGAGCGTCCGCAGTGAGGCATGGCCTCGTGGGCACCATGTACCGAGTGGGTACTTGTACGAGGCGTTTCTGTGGGTTGTTGACTTCCAGACGAAAACAAATGGAGAATGAACGCTGGTGCGGTCGTCCTTCTGGCATACCGAGACGACACTCTAGCCGTCTTTCCAGCTCACCTACACGTCTAGCTACAAAGCCACTAGTACGCCTACCGGCTTGTCCTGCTGACTGATCTGTAGACTCATCTATACACCAACATGTATGGCTACAAGACTGCCCGGCTACGTGATCTTTGCCGCCGTGCTACTTCATCTTTACCGCTACGAAGTGGCCTTGCTAACGTTCACGCTGCCTGAGACAAGTCGTGATACCCAGGACAAGGTTGAGATGCCTAGCAAGTGCCTATTGATAGCCGAGGAAGGCTGCAACCAACCCACCCCAACTGCCAGGACTTGCCTTCTCCGTAGTAACCACAACGCCGTTCGAGCCGCCAACAGTGATCAAATTCTGGACGCCCTTCGTATTGAGATTGTACAGCTCCACGCCGGCGTTTCGTCCCACATCCTCCAGGTCAACGATGTTGATCTGACAAGTCCCGCCTGGGCCAGTGCAGGGACCGTAGTTTGGCCCATTGAAGAACAGCCAGAAACCTTGGCCGTAGAATGGCAGAGTGTGGGTGTTCTTGCCGATGATACGAAGCGCCCATTGCATGTTGCATTGCGAGATGTTGCTCGCTTGACAGCCCGCGAAGTCCGGGTCATTCCAGGCAGCGTCTGGTGTCCATGGTAGTGGCGCTCGAGGTAGAGGCTGCCAGTAGGGTGTCTCAACCTGCATTAGAGCTGCAAAGACATTGCTAGCGTCCACAAACTGGTAAGCGTAGAGGGTATGATGCTCGGAGCCTGTCCCGACGAGCCATGTTCCCTTCGTGGCCTCGACAAGCATACCTCGACCAGTGCCGATCTGCTGTACGTAGACGTTGTCGAGATCATGATCGGCTGACCACAGCCACGCATTCTCAATGTATGTCGAGCTGCTCTTCGTGAGGTGGAGCACAAGGAAGACTGCTTTGCATGGCTCGGAGATGGTCTGGCAAGCTGTCTCGAGGAGAGAATCCGCGGCTCCTCCAACACGATAGTGTGTGTTGTGGAAAGAAACGTCCCCTTGATTCTTACCGGCCATGTTAACTTCGACGAGGATCGCTCCAGGAAGGACATCAGCCGCTGAGAACTGCATGTCTGTAAACTCAGCGAGACCGACTTCTCCAGGCTTGCCGACCTGGATCATAGGCCTGGGAGCATTCTCATCCTTGAACATTGCGCCAGAGGCACTAATGGTAGACCAAACCTCGCCGACGATTCTGCTGCCAGGAGGGACATAAATGGTATCCGTCACGAGGTAAATACCGTGAGGAAAGTATGTGATCTTGCAATTGGCGTTTCGAAGTAATGCCTGCTGAATAGCAGCTGTATCGTCCGTCGCACCGTCACCTGTCAATTGGTCAGTATCGACACTTGTTGCATGCAGATTTACATTGTACCTTTGGCACCGGCCGATTTGACAGATGCAAAAGCGGATACCGGGTATTGTTCATACTGTGGCAGCTCTTTCGAAAAGTAGCGTCCACTAGAATCGACGAGGTTGCCACGTTTGGTGTACCGAAGCAAAGTCCCACTGGCGGAAGCTGGAGTCGACGAGTTCGTATTGGGCGGATTGACCGTAGTTGAATTGGTCATGGTTGAGTTGGCCGTCGTCGAATTGAAACCCCCATTTGGACTGCGGAAGATGTGACCAGCTGCATATGTCTTGCCGGTCAAGTCTCCAAGATTGCGTGGCACTCCATCGACCTTCAGAGTAGGTCCCGAATCTCTCACCGCAATATTCTCCAACACGATCGAACTCGAGCCACTCACAACCGTTCCGCACGAAACGCAGGAACTATCAATCAGGCTGAGAGACCCGGTGACACCGGATCCGCCCATGTCGACACAAATTTCGACATTGACACATTCGATCTGCTGAAGCGTGACAACGAAGGCATGGTCGATTTTGATCGCGGTACCAACATCTGTGAACCTGCAGCCTCGGATCGAATATTGCTGGTTGCTGAAGAATATGCCAAACCGTCCTCCAACAAAGTTGAGATCTCCCATGAATAGCCCTGAGCCACCGCCGCTGGTTTCGCCATTCATCTCGATTCCAATATGATTGCTGCCCTTCGGCATGACGAAGTCGACATTGATTAAGCTCGTCGCCTGAGACACAGCCCAGTTGAGGGCAAAGATTGTGTCATTCGAGGTAGCTGCGGTCGTATCGATAATGATGTTCCGGACGCCGATGTAAAAATTCGTGGTCGACTGCGTGCCGAAGTCGTAACCGTCGATGATCTTGGTACTATTCCTGGTCTTGGGTGATGCCTTGATCGTAGGCCGGTTGACAGCGTCGCCAATTAGTTGTGTACCGACGAATAGCTGGACTTTCGATGAAACAACGTAAGTCCCAGGTGGGACATAGATCAACGCCGGCTGGCCTGTTGTTCCTCCAGAGCCTTTTCCTCCACCCATTCGACTTTGCTCCGTGATGGCGCGGTTGAAAGCATTGGTGTCGTCGGTCGTTCCATCGCCGACAGCGCCGTATTCTTTTACATTACGGAAAACCTGGTAGTCCTCGCCATTCAAAAGAAAGGGACTGGTGCCCTCGTGTGTGATTTGACCAAGCCAGAACGCGGACTGAGCTGTTCCAGTTTCGATCTCGCATAGTGAAGTACTCGAATCGTACGATGTGCTAATTGGAAGGTTTTGGCCATTTGAGAGCTGGAGGAGAAAGAATATGCAAGAAATTGGCAGCAGAAAAGTCATCATGATCGCAAAAGGACGTCACACTCAGAAGTTCGAAAGTGCGGCTCGACGAGTATACCAGGTACTTAATTAGAGCGGCATGATTAAGGCCTGTATCGAAATTAAACTCAGCCACATTGAGGCCCCGGTTCATCTACGGAACCAGTGAAGGGATCAGGACTTGTCGGAAGTGAGCGGTCCGTCTCGATGATATCGATTCATTGCGTTCCGGTCAAGGGTTTGAGATTCGTATATTTAGAATATACCAGGTCGCCGTGCATTCCCTGTGATGTTGTCCGTCAGAGGTTTTTCATCGCCATGACCGCTAGGCTCGCCGGCTTGATACTGATGCTCGCGACGATTAGGGGAATGACTGAGGGAACGAGGATGCTTCTCGAGTGTTGCAGTGGTGATGATCAAAGGCATGGAGGAGGAGCAAGCGAAGACTGAAGTCGAACAAGCCCGAGGTGAACTTGGCGCTGGCTTCCCGCACGTCAGCCGGCTTACGACCGAATCAGCCGGACATTTGTGGAGGTGATTCCTGGGGATTGTTGCATCATACGGGCAAGACAGGTGAGCATGCCAAAGATGCGCCCATTTGAGTCCGCAAGACACGCTAACATTCGGACATTGAAAACAGCAGCAGGCACCGCAGATCAATCGGAAATTGTCACGCCTGAACGAGCATGCAATAGTGGAACATTCTGTCAATTGTTCCGCCGTCTACTGCACTTCCAGCAAGATTCTTCTGCGGATTGATCCATGCGGCCCATGAGCTGCGTTCAGCCATGCCTTGCTACTTCGATGATGACTGCATCGGGCACCGTTATCGAACACCGCGTTGATCTGCACGCCTGCGCCCCAAGTAGTCTTCCTGTCCAGGCCACCCGAGGCACCCTCCCGTGTATTCATCACCACCATGCCCGCCGGGGTGCACTTTGCATCGCCAGGCACAACCTCACTCGTTCTTGACCAGTGACACCGGTGCAACATATAGTCGCCGACCCTGCAAAGCGTAGTATGCCGACGCCAATAGACACGTCGCTCCCAATATGACGATGGCCCAGTTGAAGTCCTGCGCCCATGATTTCGCCCCGCTCAACGGATCTGTCGGGAAGAACGAGAAGACAAAGACCACAGCCAGGAAAGCCAGGCTGATGTCGTTGATGAGAGCACCATATCTGCCCAGCGACCAACGTGCAGGCAGCAGCGGTTCTCCACGGAAGCGCTTGAGTCGTATGCAGCCAATGGAGACGATGTAGCTGAAGCTCAGCGCGGCGTTGGATACTCCGACGACGGCGTTGAAGGCTACATCGGATCCGAAGTTGATCGCGGAGATGATCAAAGATACTCCAAGGCAGACCAGAAGCTGTCTGATTGTGAGCGACAAGCACTGGCTCAATGGTCTTTTCATGTATACTCACAGCATTGACCGGAATTTCATACTTTGGCGCCACGACACGAATCCAGGACGAGAAAGGAAAGCCCTGCGACGAGATTAGCAGCTGAATTCAGAGGGTGTCGCATATTTTCGCATACCTGATCTCTGCTGAAGGCCCAGATCTGTCTCGAGGCACTGGCCACCGTTGTGACCGTGGAGAAGAAGATCAGTACGACCAGCAGGGCTCCGAGAACGCAAGACGCAGCAACGGAGCCCGTGGCGTTCTGAAGGACCTGCACAATCGGGAATGAAGAGTCACTCTCAAGGAGGGTTGGTAGATCCGTGATGCAAAAGCTACATGCGAAGTCAGTCAATGCCCCAGGTTGTCGGATCGTGGAACGTGCCAGGAAAACTCACCAGAATGTGATCAGCATCGTGATTCCGAGAACACCATTCAGTACTGTGGCCCACATCATCGCTTTCGGCAGTTGCAGCGACGAGTCTTTCAGCTCCTCTGACATATGGGCGCCAGCGTCCGGACCGATGAAGCACCACACTGGCGTGGATAGTCCGACCAAGCAGGAGAGGCCTTGACTGCCCCAGCCTCCGCCATCGCTATCCATTATTAATACTGATGTCTGACAGGGGAATGTAGAAGACCCACTTGAACTCGGTAAAGACCTTTGAAGCGGGGGCATGATCTGCCATGATCCAGAAGGTGAGCAGGAAGACGAAGAAGCCAAAGACGTGTACGCATAGGAGTACGCCTGGCGCCAGTCAGCGAGGAATCTCGACACGGGACGCGGCCACAACTTACCTTCTGCCAATGGCAAATGTTGAGCGCAGAAGATGTTGAAGCCGACGGCCATCAACACAAAGCAGTAAAGCAACAGTGTCGCCTGCCAGAGCTCACCGACGTTCGCATTGGGATTGACGAGAAGAATAAGACCTTGGACCATGCCCGCGAGTTGAACGCAGCATGAAGGCACTCCAGCAATCCAGCCAAGGCAGCAACACCATCCAACGATATATGATAGCGGTTTCTGCACATTATGTGGAGCCTTTGTGGCAGTCGGTCAGCATAAGTGGATGATGCAAACCATGTGGGTGACATACAAACTCAGACACCCAGTGATATTGTCCTGTTATGCTGTCAGCATTTGACTTAGAGTGGACAAGGAGGCCCTCGGTCCTCGTACGCAAAGCGCATAGTCCAAGCCAATAGAGCGACACTTGTGCGGTCGAAATTGCACGGAGAGTTGGAGAGTCAGGCATCTGCATGCATGCTATGACAGTCCACCAAGCCCGTCGATCATGCATCTCGCCATCGTGGCTTGCACTTCATCAGACAAAGTGCACCTTGTTGGCTTGGAGTGTACGGTTTGCGCAGGAGAACGGAGGTGGTGTTCTCACCTCCTGAAGTGGGAGCCATTGATGCCATCTCGGCACTGGGAAGCGGTCAGTCGGTACCGTATCCATTGGACGAAGGCGAGACTTGCAGTGACGCGATCATGCAGAGCATCAACAACCATACAGCAATGGTGCACCAAATGACACCTGCAGTTCCACCGTTGTACAGACCAAACCAATTGGCAAGTAGCACATTCTCCCAGGTAGCTTGTAGAATCGTTACAAAGCCCACGATGGAGACAAATTTGAAGGTACGCTATTCCACGTCAGCAATCCACATTCGAGCATACATGAAGTGAAAATCTTCAGATCTAAACATACGCGCAGCTCTTGCTTCTTGCCCATCCGCGACATGTCGACCTCATCGCGAGTGTTGCCACCCTTCTCGTGTGACAGCGACTCATGGCTGTGCTCGCGGTCCTCGAAAGATGATCGGTCAATGGCGTGAACTTGCGTAGGCTCGAATTCGCCCATTTTGAAGAAGAGATCGTTCGTCGGTATGGAGAGCGATGGGATTCGGAGAAGATGCACGAGGCAAGAGAGGGAGGTAGGTCTTGAATAGCCAGTGATGTACAAGCGATGCCGAGCAAGGTGCAAGCCACTACGGTCGTTCGTGGTGACACGGAAGGCATGGCAAGCAACGGAAGAAGTATCGGTTTCGACGACATTCGCACATCAAACAGCGTGCTCGGCGTTTTCGGCAGCGTTGCCGGCGTGGCAGTCGCTTCCGTGCATAAAGGGTTGGGCACTGTTAGGTAAGGTACCTGTATGGTTCTATTGCTTCATTGACTGCAGCGGCTTTCGATCTCCGCTCACGAGTAGAGAAGCCGTGCAACGCATGCTGCACGCTGCCACTTGCACAGGAAATGCACAGCGACGTCGCCTTGCAAATCTCCTCAATCTGACAGGTAGCACAACTGAGCAATGTAGTACGCGACCGTTTCAAGTGTTGTTTGCGCCTATCCATCCCTTTCGACAAATCTCCGCGACCCGTTGTAACCAGGTGGGCGGCGCTGCAGCGGTAGATTTGAGGTGCATGCATATCCCGTGCCACATGTGCTACCACGGGCTCCACCTCGCCGAGGATGGCCGTGGTACCCCGTCTCGTCGAGTCGTCGTACGAACGAGGCGCGAAAAAAGGATCTCCTCATCACGTATCGACGGTCCGCTGTCCGACGTGGCGCCCAAGGTCGTGGAACTCGGTCTCGCTGATGAAGTGGCCGATGAGCTGCCGCGCTGCACTCGGCTCTACGGCGATCATGTCGAGGTGCGACATTGAGCGCATTGCGATGGACCACATTTTGGATAGGACTCAGCAGTATCGGTCGCTGATGGATTATCAGACGACTTGTGTTTGCTATTGAGTCGCTACTGACCTTTTCAAAATGGGTACGAGCTGCACCCTTCCGGTCAGATCATGCGTCCCATCTGAAGCAAGTTTCGAGGCACGGGGTCGCACACGCAGTGCCGCGACCAGTCGAGTGTTACCGCTCTTTCACCTCCCATCAAATGCAGATCTCACTTCACTGGAGTCCAGCCTTCAATATCAATCGAGGAAGCGCTCTTTCCGTGGCGAATGCAGCAGCCCGCCTGTAGCTGCGAACCAATGTCGGCTCGAGCACTTGAATGACGGACACCGCACAACCTCGATACCTGACCATTTAACGATTTGTTCCCAGCGACAACGGATCTCTCTTGGGTCCTCAAGCCTTCAGAATGCCCCAGAGACAAGCCTACGGAGATGTTGTGGCATTTACGATCTCACTGTGTCTTTGCTTCACGGTCTGCATCGCTTTGCTTCGCGTGTGGATTAGACGCAGTGCTTATGGCGTTGATGATGTCGTGATTGGAATCGCCACTTTGGTCTCCTTGGGCCACACTGGATCCAGCTATGCGGCGCTCGCATCCGGTCTCGGCGGCAAATGGACCACGATCAGCAGCAGCAAAACCGACTTAGCGAAGCTGAACCAGGTGTGTGGTCACCTGAAGCTTCTTCTGTTCATTTGAGCCTTACACTGACAGTGAGAGCTAGGCGACGACGGCCGGAATCGTGCTGTTCTTCCTGGCCTTGTATCTGTCCAAATGCGCGATGCTGTCCTTTCTCGTGCGGATCACCAAAACCCCGTCACAAATATTGACGTACCGCATATGCGCCGGAGTAGTTGGACTGTTCGGCATACTCTCGATCGTAATATCCACGGCCGGCTGTCCAGCGAGACCAGCCTCGTCATACTACTGGGCATTCCGGGAGAATGCTGGAAGATGCCCATCATTGGTGAGTACAACGCTCTGCTCCGCTTTCATCGCCTGGGTCGCTAAGGCAATGCAGGACATCCGATGGCAAATTTTGACTGCCTTCGACGTCGTTACTGAGATTGGTCTGCTGGCGCTGCCGATACAACTCGTTTGGAATCTGCAGATGCCAAGAAGCAAGAAAGCCATGATAACCGTCGCATTCTGGATACGATTGCCGTAAGTTGAGTGACATTGACGCGGAGACATGCCGCTGACCACTGCACACAGTGCGCTGGCATTCTCCATGACCCGAAATTACTACACGCTTCAATTGCCGCAACGCCAGTCAGATCCTGGCCTTGATGGTGCACTGGTTTCGATCTGGCTGGAGATTGAACTCGCATACGCTCTCGCGGCAAGCACCCTATCAGCATTGAAAGCTTTCATGGAGTCCTTCGATTCCGGATTCGGCCTGGGCTTCACCAGAGGTAAAGGCGAGGACACCTATGGAATGTCCGATGTCACCGGCTCGTCGGGCCACACGAGCAAGAATGAGAAGACTGCGGCGACTGTGAGCAATACACGCCAAAGCCTTACGCCCTCTAGACGCGATCCAGCGCCAGAAGATCATGTGTCGCCAGTGGCGCCAATATCCAGGCGATCGAACGCCTCACCTCTGAGGTTGAGGCCTGAAAGAGGCATCGCATATCGGACGAACATCTCTTCCGAACCCTTTGGATGTGTGTCGTCGTGGCGTTCTGGGAGTAGCAACGACAGTGAAAGCTCAGGAGATGATATGGTCATTCATCGTGAGACCGCATACGATGTCCAGCATGATGAAGCGCCGATGCTGCCCGGTCCAGAACAGCGTGCATGAGCTTAGGGATCTTCATAAGCCACATCTGGTGCAGTGTCGGACCAGAGGAGAGCTGCGAGCGCGTGCATTCGATCCCACCACATGTATCTTAGGACAGTCTTGTGATGAGCATGTATATCCAATTGTACCATGTGGACCGGCTCAAGGTGCATTGCCAAGTAGAACTATCGCGGCAGCAGATCTTTTCAAGACGGCGTCAGCGGCCTGCGCACGCCTAGCAAGGCATCGCGTCCTGTGTCGAGCAGTCGCACGGCGTCCATTATGAGGAGAGTACGTCGCGTTGATGGAAGTGAGTGGTTGGAAGTGAGTGGTTGAAAACACGTGCTAGACGAATCCCAAAGCGCCCCGCCAAGCGCGGCGGTTCAGCGACAAAGAAGCTTGCGGACCTCACATGCATCTCAGAGTCACAACTCCGCGTCGCCAGCCCTGCCGTACCTGTCGACATATTTCAGCTCAGCCCGTCCTCTCCATCGAACAGTCGCTCCTTACTCGCGCCCACTGACACGAAACTATCCTTCAGCGCTTTTCACTTCGTGCGGCCTCCAGTCGCAAACGACATTCAACCCTCATCGCACGAGCCTTCACCGGAACAACACCACTGCCACGAGCGACCCACAACGCACATCGTAGACACCACCTCGCGTATCCACTTGCCCAGCATGTTCTTCGTCAAGAATATGGACCGCGAGGTGACGATCCACCCTTCCTACTTCAACAGCGATGCGGAGAAAATCGTGCTGGACAGACTGCGCGCAGATATCGAAGGGACAATCGAGGGAACACTCATGGTGATTCGGATCGTGGATGTGGAGGATATTAGCGAGCCCAAGCTGCAGCCGGGCACTGGGATGGCGGTCTACCACTTGCACTACCGCGCGATTGTTTGGAGGCCTTTTCGTGGGGAGGTGGTGGATGGATTGGTCAGCAGTGTGGTGAACAATGGCTTCTTCGTGGACGTGGGCGCATTGAGCGTGTTTGTGAGCAAAGCGGTGAGTGTGGGATGAAGAGCTGGGTGAGGTGTTGGATGGGAGGCTGACAATATGGGTGAAGATGATTCCCAGTACTCTAAAGTACACCATGGAGGGCTCGACGCCGGCGTTTACGGACAACCAAGACCAGAGCGTGGAGAGAGGCACACAAGTGCGCCTGCGGATCAAGGGTATTCGTGGAGAGATGGGCAGCATGTATGCCATCGGCAGCATTCGCGAGGATTACCTTGGGTAAGTGTGACTCGAGACACGTCGACGGACCTGTGCTAACTATTATGAAGACCATTGTTACAGTGATTGGGGCTGTTGAGTAAGTGAGAGGCTGGCAATGCTCTAGCATGGCTGCCAGAGGGCACGAACGCCGGCAGGGCCCAGTACGGTGGAACATCGTGGAGAAAACCTGATGAGTAGTACATCGCACGTGGAGCGGGAAAGTGACATGACAAGTTTTACAGCGAGGCGTTTTGGATAATGGGGAAGAAAGTTCTGACAACGAACTGCATTGTGATTGCATAGACCACGAGATACCCGAAATGAACTGTTCGTCTCATGCGACGACTTCTGCGTGGCTGCTTTCCGGGACAAGAAAAGTAGAGGGATACCTCAGCTGGACTTGTGTTGTGTATATGGATTAAGCAGACATCTCATGAGGCGCCATGAAGAGCATCGCATTCAATTACTCAACAAGCCTGTTCTTCACCAAGTCAAGTAATTCCCAGACACAAACAGCTCCGCCAACACCACCCGCTAAAATGACAAAACCAGCAATGCAATGCTTCGGACCAGTCGTCCGTCAAGTGTTTCAGCGGCCCTAGAACTCCAAAGTCTACCGTGGACTCACGCATCTGTGGCCAATCAGCCGGCCTAGTATCGTCGCCTGGAGGCCGCGTCCTGACTGAGAGCAAGGAGTTTCCTCTTGCGTTCCAGCTTCTCACGTCTAAGACGCTCCTCCTCCTCAAGAGCCTCCTGGTCTTCCTTTCTCGCCACTCGCAAAGCACGCGCTTCCTCCTCGTCAAGGTCGTCTAAACCGGCCTCCATGACCGATGAAGCATCGGACTCATAGTCCTCTTCTTCGTCTTCGGCCTCGTCGAGATCGTCCCAGTCTGCATATCCACCATACTTGTCCTGCGCCATGCCCTTCTTCACAGCAGGCTTTGCGGAAGCAGCTCCAGGAGCAGAATTGCGCATTGTTCCCTTGTAGGCCACCTCAGGCGCAGCTTTCTTCATAGTCCCTTGGTAGCCGACATCCGGTGCCTTTCTTTGAAGACCATTCCCCTTGCCATCGCCAGGTGTACCACTTCTGCTTCGATCGGCCAGAACCCCTGACTTTGCGCCCTTCAAGGGCGTTGCCGCCTTTGGATTTGCAGCAGCAGCCGCCTGCGCCTTTTCACGCTGCCTCCTGCTCAGTTTCTCCACCGGCTTGTGCTTGATCGTGCTATGACCAGCAGCTTTCGCCGCCTCCTGAGCAGCCTTGGCCTTCTCCATGATGGATGCAAATCCTCGCTTCGCAGGTGCTGCAGCTGCAGCTGTAGCTTGTGCTGTCGGCGCAGCAGTCCCAGGTCCAGGCCTAGCGACCGCCTTCGCAACAGGCTGAGCCGCGCTCGCCACGCCAGACGGTCGAGCTGTACCCTTGTATGTCGTCGGAGTCCCGGTGGCAGGCGTTGCAGTCTTCGTGACAGTGCTAGTCGAGTTCTGTGCCGTTGGGCGAATTGGAACCTTCATCTCCGTCTTGACGACTTTCGCTTGCGGTGTTGATGTGTAGTCCGTCGGTTTGCGCTTGACCCCTGCGGCCATGTTGCTAGTCGAAGGGCGCGCTGCGGTTGATATAGTCGGTGATGGCACGGCCGCTGGGTTTCCTGATGTCGGTTTTGATGAGTTCGAGGGCTTCGGCTGGGGTGCCTGAGCTCCTCCGCCGATGGAAGAGAGCAGTGATGTGAATGACTGGAGCTTGTCAGCCCTGCTCGCGCGAGAGCAAGCGTTTCCTTACCGTCATGGTGAAATGTGCGACGGGCTGGTCAAAGGTTCCCTCGGTGGACAAGCAATGTTATCGAGGGATCGTGATCGGCGTGCGGTGTATCATATCCAGAACCAAACAGACTGTAAAGTCTGTCGTGGGAATGAATGGAACAGGAAAGATGCGACGGGCCTGGGAGTGAAGTGAGGCGAAGTGAGGTGTCATTCACGAGCACTTTATCGGCCGTCTTCAGACAAACGGAATCGTGCTAGCGGCTTTAGAGCTGTGGCCTGAGGCCTCGACGAGAACGATATCTTGGCATTCTCGATTTTCGAACATCTCTAAACAGCAATTTGGCGTTCTCGAACTTCTGCACGACAAACTTACAGAACCCGAAGTCTACTTACAGAACGCGAAGCTTCAGTCTGCGCTCAATCCCAGCGCTTAAATCGATTGATTCTCTCGTTCCCTCACCAACAACACACACAGTGAGTGCCATCACCGAACGCGCCTGCCTCGCACAATCTGACACAACTCCGCAGCAACCTTCAAAATGAAGCACCTCGCGGCATACCTTCTCCTCGGCCTGGGCGGCAACACCTCTCCTTCGGCGGAGGACATCAAGGGCGTTCTCAGCGCTGTCGGTATCGAGGCTGACGAAGAGCGCCTCACTCAGCTCCTTTCTGAGCTTGAGGGCAAGGACATCAACGAGGTATGGAAGATCTGGACTTGAACATCCTTGGAACATTTCTGACATTTTACACAGCTCATCACCGAGGGCTCTGCCAAGCTCGCATCCGTCCCATCTGGTGGTGCTGCTGCACCAGCTGCTGGTGGCGCCGCTGCCGGTGGTGCCGCTGCCACTGAGGCTGCTCCAGAGGCCGCTAAGGAGGAGGAGAAGGAGGAGTCTGACGAGGACATGGGCTTCGGTCTCTTCGACTAAGCGTATCGCGCTCACGATGAGGAGACGCTGGGGTGAAGGGAGGTTCAAAGCAGGAAAACAATTGAGTGGAGGGTGGACGATCCGGATCAAAGGCAATGGGAACACTATTTGCTGTGGGAAGGAACTGCAGACACTATGCTCGAATTGAAACCTGCTCTTCCTGAGCTTGTCACCATCACGTTGCCTGCCATCTCCAATCGTATTTTTTCAGCGGAGGTGAACATGCCACAGATGAACCCTTCACCTACACCAATCAGCCCTGTGAGCTGTACGGGTCTGCTGTAAGAACAACTCTGTGGCACGTGCAGGCTTCTCATCCGAACAGATCATGGTAGAGGTATGCAAGTAACAGGTTCAGAATCCTTTCTCCGAACGATGTGACACTACTTTTACGTTCCGTTACGAAATGCCGCGTGTTTTGACCACTTTGCTCGAAGATCAAGTGCCTTTCCACACATCTCCTCGAGAAGAGGGCAGCATGCATGTTGATCGATCCTCGCGATAATCAGCCCCATTTATATTTCAGCCTGAGGCATCATCGAAAAGTCCAATTCAGTTAGACCATCTTGGCGACGCTCATCCCACATCTGCAAATCTGAACCTCGCTTTCACAAAGTCAGCGACAAATCGATCAACGACACCAGTCTACACATCGCAATCATGGCTGACGACGAATACGTGAGTTCGATTCTTCTGGGCATTATCCTTCCACCCGCTGACATTGTCACAGAACGCTGAGGAGGCCGCCGGTATGCGCACACCCACAATCGAGCGCCCCTTCGCGGACATCGCCATCGGATGAAACCCTGTGGACAGGCCACAAAGGGGCGCAGGAAGATAGGATATCGGCTGACACAATTGTCTCAACAGAGCTCAAGAGAAAGAGAGCGTTCCGCAAGTTTTCGTACCGCGGTATCGACCTGGACGAGTGAGTGGGATACATGCATGGACAATACTGTCGAATGAAAGCACCGCTGACATGCTGCATCAGGCTCTTGGACCTCTCCTCCGAGCAGCTCCGCGATGTCGTCCACGCTCGCGCCCGCCGTCGGTTCAACCGCGGCCTCAAGCGCAAGCCCATGGGCCTGATCAAGAAGCTCCGCAAGGCCAAGCAGGAGGCCAAGCCCAACGAGAAGCCCGACCTCGTCAAGACTCACCTCCGTGACATGATCATCGTCCCAGAGATGATCGGTTCCGTCGTCGGTGTCTACTCCGGCAAGGAATTCAACCAGGTCGAGATCAAGCCCGAGATGGTTGGACATTACCTCGCCGAGTTCTCCATCTCTTAGTACGTCCCCCCAGGATCATCTCGTGCAGATTAAAGGTCTAACACATACAACAGCAAGCCAGTCAAGCACGGTAGACCCGGTATCGGTGCTACCCACTCTTCGCGTTTCATCCCGTTGAAGTAGATTTGGGTTTGGGTGTTCCGAGTGGAGTTTGGGTACAGCATCGTTCATGGCTCGGAGAAGCTGTGACTGCATGCATGACATGATAGTCAAGCAATGAATCAAAACTTTCACGAAACACTTCACGGCACACTTCGCGCCCGAATTCCTTACGTTCGTTTGTCGTGAGCTACCGTTCCGTCTATCGCCTAGTCTGCTACTGATTTGAGAGTGCTCTGTTGACGCTGCTAATGAAGCCCGCCATGTACGGCAATCGGACATTCATGAATATTCACCTGTATTCGCAAATCAACGTTCGCGAGGGATTCAGCAAACTTTTTCCTGGAGCGTCGCAGCGCACGGCACCAGCACAAAACGTGGTCGGGCTTCCCTTTCAATGCTGGTCCCGTCTTCCTTTCGCTTCCTTTTCTCGTCAACGCACTCTTCCGCAAAGAAGCAATCTCTCAGCTCCTAGAAACATGACCAACACTCCCCCTCGCTTTGAAGACGGCGACATTGAGGTTCGGCTGAGCAGCAGCCCGCGCGACATACTCGCTCTTCACAGTCATGCTCTCATCCTTCACTCAAGATGGTTCAACGCGAGTCTCGGTCGCCGCTGGAACGCACAGAATGGGTTGGCCAATCCACCCTTTCGTGTCTACGAGCTACGCTTCGAGAAAGGAAGCGCCATCGGACTCTTGAGCAGACTCGGCAATGACACGACTGATGAGAGCACGGAGCTTCACGTAAGGTCAGACCATCACGTCTCACACGTTGCATCTGAAGAGGAACAACGGCTCAGCGCACGGCGTCTCAGCTACATCGAGGCGCATCGCATGCTATTCAATGCACTCTATTTCGATATGCACGACTTCAGAACTTCGCCTTTCATCGAGTCTCTGGAACAGATTCGACTCTTGGCTGAGGTGTCCAACGCCTATGGCGCCAGCCACATCGTGCGCGGACATATTGAAATGTACATGAGCCTCCACAAGCATGTACACTCCGTCCTGGAGTTCGACTGTGGGATACTCTTCGAGATCGCCCTGGCACTCAGATCGCACGCCGTCTTCGAAATCGCAGCGATAGCAGTCACTGAAAGCGACCGTGTCGTTTTTGCCACACAACGCCCTAGGCTCTCTGAGCTCAACGTGATCAACCTCGTCCTCCGGACACGTTCTGTGCGCTCTGAGCAGCTGCGAGCTTGCGAGACGACAATATCACAGATGCTGAACAAGCCATACCCCGGCGATCATCGACCAAGGCTGGCTGAAAGAGTGTTCGATCAGTGGTTGCGAGAGCAAGTGGCTGCCCAGAAGGGGTCGGCGATGGGACCCAGATACTACGACTTGCACCAGAACATCTCAAGTCTGGCCAAAGGCGATGTTCTACCATGGAATCGCACCTCGTTCACGACCATTCTCCATACGTTCCGCCCAGACGTCAGTTACGACACCATGAGGCAGAGATTCCATGAGCTCGCCATGGATGCCACGGAAATCATCAAGAAGTCGCAAGTCAGTTTCCACATGGAAGTGAGGATTGATGATAGCGATATGCCTTGGGTCCGGTATTGTAGTCACGCAACGTGAGGCCACGCAGACAGAGAGCGGCAGACTGTGGGAAGAACTACTCGTTGTTTTTCAGTCTCCATCACCTCAAGAGCCACCCCGACCATAGTGCGATAGACATGCATACAGGTGTGAAGCACAGGTCCGAGTCGTGGCAGGGTGCGATGCGGAACGTATAGCGGGGATTCTTCCAAACGCTGGTTGCTGGTAGAGCGAAACCCTGAGCCTGAAAGACGGGGCGGAGAGGGCTGGTCGCATGCCGTCGCACACAGTTGAATGAATAGCGTAGAAGACCTGTTTACAACGCTTGCAACTTGCCGCAGAATTATGAAGCTCCATCTCCCACCCGAACTGCCCTCGCACCATCACCATTCGCCAACCCAGCGCCAGCGGTAATATCTGGATGACCCGTGCCCTTTCTCCTCGTCGAGGCGCCACCCGGCTTCTTTCGCTGTGTGACCTCTTTGATGTTCCCGTTGCCGTTACTCCGTACTTGACCCGACTCAGCGTCCATGTCTTGATCGTCCACTTCCCCCTCACCCTCCTCCACCTCGTCCGCCATCTCCGAGTCCGCGACGTCCGCTCCCGCTGCATTCGCTGCAGCGAACTGCTGTAACACCTCCTGATTGTGCGCCCATAATCTGCATTCGTCGAGTTCGTTGACATCCCGAGGACGGCTGCGCAACCACTTCATGCGAGGACCCGTCTTGGCGATCTCGCTGACGCGAAAGCCGTAGATTCGTGGTTCGTAGATGCTACCTAGGCCAAGTCCGGGTGCGAGGTTCTTGGGTGTCACGCCGTTGATCGAGTCGGGCTGTTTAGGGAGCGGTTGTGCTTCCAGAGGAGGTGGTGGGACGCCAGGCTGTTGTGATGTTAGGGATGAGGAAAGCGAGGATCGGCCGTTCTTGTCCGAACTGCCCGGCAGAGGAGATGCGGAGGCGTCAAGAGACGATGGAGGCTTTTGGCCGCCGACGTCGAGTTCGGGAAAGGTCATGAAGAACAGACAGCCGAATGTGGTCCCGAAGAAGGCTCCGTCCACAGTTTGGAAGCGGCTGTTTGGCGGACTGTAGACATCCAGACAGCTCGGACAGAACAGCTTGACTGTCTCCTGTCCGGGAATATCTGAGCAGCCCACCGGTAGTACTTTCGCGCCATGGCAATGTACGCGCGGACAGTGGCCGAAGTGGCCGAGCTCGTACTTCTCTGCCATCTGCTGTATGCCCGGCCGACTCGTGATGAAGCGTTGATGTATGAGACCGTAGAGCATCTCTGCGGAGCTCTCAATCATGCTCAAGTCGCTGGCCATGCGCAGATGTCTTCTTTCTGCCGCAGCTGCGGCCGCGTCTGCTGCTCTTCGATAGCTCCCTCTGCCGAGTCCATCAATACCATCATGCATCTCGTCTTCATCCTCGTCGTCATCCTCTTCTTCTTCTTCCTCCTCATCGCTGGCGTCTTCCGGCTCCACATCGAGTATCATTTCCAACGCCTCTTTATACATCGGCACCTGGCTCTGCAGGCCCGTCAAATTGAAGTCATCCTCAATGAAATCTTCCGACACCTCCGCAAAATACTCGTGGCCAACTAGTGAGCAGAACGCCGATATCCATGACTCCGGGGCTTGCGATGAGGACGACATGCTGTCAAGATCAGCGAGCGAGACCTGGTGGATGTGGCACGCTTTTTCGAACGCTGCGCTCAGTCTGCGCTCGTGAGAAGACTCCTGCAGTGGCTGTGTGTCGGATAGCTGCGATGGCGGTCTCTCAGCAGCGGAGGAGAGCGTGTCGCTTGTGCGAACAGCGTCGAGGTTGTGAGGCTGAGCCAGTGTCGCAGCGGACTAGTCGCGTTGGAGGAACGATTCGCGCAAAACCCGCCAGCCGTGTCGACAGCTATGGTAGATGTTTCCCTCTGTTTCTCGGTGCGTGGTGCCACAAGTGTGAATTCGACTTCCTTTCTCTTGTCTAGGCGGTCTCACTGGTCGGACCGCTGCATGCTATTTTCCTGCCCCGGTAATCCAGCCCAAAGTCTGGCAGATTTCCAGCTTCACTTGTCGCTCTCTTTTCGTGTCGAAATATATCACAAGTGGGTCGGGATGTAGTGTAGGTCACGCTTGTTTCGTGATGCAGCGTGTCGATGGACGCAATGCAAGTGAAGTGTGGTTGTGCCTTGACGCATCTGGATTTGGAGGGGCTCTTCTCCGGCAGATCTAAGGAACCTTGGAAGGGCGCATGGAAGTGGTGGGCGGTGGCATGGCTTTGGGATGGCGCAAGCTTCACTCAGCTTAAGGTAAGCAACAGCCACACATTACGATTCATGGGTATATACATATGCAAGGAGGGAGGTAGGCTTCTCATCCTTGCCGCTCAAAGAGCTCGTTCAGAATATTAGTCAGTCCTTCATCGCCAGGGAAGCCATCCATACTGTGTGACATCTCATGGCCGCCATTCATGCTTTCCAATGCCTGATAACCACCTGCTGCCTCGAACAGACTGGTCAGATCGGCGGCCATGTTCTCGGGACTGCTGCTCGCCGCCGCGATGGACCCCCACTGATTGCGCTGTTGCGGTACACCGTTGAACAACGACATCTCGTCGACGTTGTGACCGGCAAGCCCTGCCATTGCAACAGCTGCAGAGCGACTCGGATCAAGGTCATCTCTCGACGAGCGCATCGGGCCCATGGCGAGAGCGTTCTCCTTCACTACCAAGCCCAGTCTCGGTCCAACCTCTTTCAGCACGCGAATTGTCTTCCATAACCTCTTCGATATCCACGAGCCCTTTGAGAAACCTCGCACCAGCTCAAGCGCCATGTAAAATTCCTCGCGCACGCTCTCACCGAACAGCGCTGGTGTATGGCTGACCGCAAGGAACAGTACAGCCAGAGCTGATGTCAAGAACGCGTTGAAGGTCATCTGCTGGCTGCTGTATAGATCAGTGGTCTGATTGACGTGTGTGAGCACGCGGACAGTGTCTTTGGCGACGTCCACCACAGTCTGTGCGCGCTCTCGGTGGCTCATAATCGACGTCGCCGAATGTAAGATGGGTCGGTATATCAGGATTCGCATCTGATTTGCTCGGATGTAAAGGAGAATCCGTAATCGATGAGCTGCGCGAGATGACGCTCCACCTGTAGGCGTAGCGACGCTTCCGTTTTGTAACTGTGAGGGATGCTCGTAACGCAGATGAGCGGGGATTTGGCGGTGCCATTGTACGACCTGATAATCGAGATACTCCATATTGTCCGTATCAATGGGCGCCCCACCTCGCGAAGGCGACGAAGGCGACGCAACAGATCGCCACACTTTGCTGCTGAGCGCTGAATACTGGATCATCGCGCTTAGATAGGGCGAACGGTCTTCCGGCTTAGGGAGTCTTGGGCTGATGTCGGAGTCCTGCATGGCAAAGGGCATGCCGGTCCCAAAGCTCCAGCGGCGATCCAGCACGTAGATCGCCCAGAAAAGCAGAATGATTTCCGACTTTTCTGCATCGTCCTGCATGGCGTCGTATGTTTCTCTCCGATGAAGCCCGAGCTCAAGGCATTGACGTGCAGTGATGCCAATGATACGCCATGAGGCGCCTTCGTTGTCTCGGTGAAATTCATACATCGCCTGTGAATGTCAGCAATGTCAAGAACCTTTCAGGACAACCAAGACTCACCGCCATCACGAGAATTCGGATAGCATTCACGCCGCAATTGCCCAGCATCAGATTCTCCACTGCAGGCTGCACGACCTCGAAGAGCCTCTGTCCAAGATCACTCCGTCCAGACGCTTCCGTCGTCAATGCCGTAGCCAGTACAAGCTTGAGAATGTTAGTCTCTTCATCGTCAATTGCGTCCGCGCCTGGCATTCCTTGCTGCATAAGCCCTGTTCGATGAGCCGCCTCCATGAAGCGGTACAGCTTCGTGGCATGGTCCAGAACTTTATTAATATCAATGACAGGATACATTAAGCCCATCTCGTCTTCGAAGACTCGACATAGGCGCAGCGCCTCTTCCTGGGGTATGCTCCATAGTGGATCTTTGCTCTGGTGCGTAGTGGGGAGCAACTGCCCACTCGATCGAGGTGGCTCCGGACTGGCTTCTGTAGTTCCTGTTCCCGCACCACCACTACCACTGACGTCCTCTTCGCTTTGACTTGTGATTCCCATCGTCTCGAGGCTGTTCTTAGCGACTCCAATGTTGAACGCCGAACTCGTGGGTCCTCGAAATGTCGGCTGATTGCTCTGTGAATGGCTCTTACGTCTGGTGCTACGCGGCGACATCGACATGTTTGCTGCTCCTGGCGAAGCATGCATGCCAGAGACGGACATCGACCCGCGGTGGGAGTGCGAGGAATAGTTTCCCGACTGTAGAGAAGGATCGATCGGTGTCATCTGCTGCTGCGGCATTTGCTGTCCCATTGCCACACCACCACTCATCTGCGCACGCATGGCGTTCATTGTATCCCATAACGAATTGACCTGCTCTTGCAACATGGAAATCTGTGAGGTCATTTCCTTATATTCCTGCGAGTCCTTGAAGCCCGCGCAGCAATTCGGTGCATACACGCACTCGAGATTGAGGTTTCCGCATCGCTGACACGGAGTTTGTCCATTGCACTTGATCTTGCGACGCTTGCACTCGTTACAGGCAATCGAGACATATCGATTCCGGCGAGCTCGTTGTTGCGACTGCGACTGGCCGTCGTCGGCTTTCCTCTTCAGCCCGTTCGATCCGCTGTCGTCTTGATCCGGCGAATCCTGCAGCTGACGAGCCATCTGCTGCGCCGCCATGTTCGCGATTGACGCGGCATCGAGCGACATGGAGGGCGGTCTTGAAGGCGGAATGAATCCGTCACGAATCGTCGAGGCCGATCTGCTTTGACTTCGAGCACGCGGGGAAGCTTGTTGGTGGGCCGTTGGTGGAAAGTTGCTAGTGGGGATCGAATCACGTGGATGAACAAATACCAGACGTGCTGGAGAGAACATTTGAGAGGTTGAGTCTGACATCTTGGTCTTGCTACAGTCTGATGTCTGATTCTCGCTGCATGCTGTCGCAGCGAGACCAAGTACGCATGATCCGACCTCCGCCCAAACCTGGACAATATCTGTTCCAGCAGCCGAGCTGACTTTCGCCGACAGACAAGAGTGCGACATCCTATCGAAGTACGCGTGACCCTCGCGTACAACTTGGTCCTCCTGACAAATAGGTACGGCGTGCGACAGCACTGCCAGCAGATCGATTGTGTCGTTTCGGCAGTCCGCGGAGAGCGGATCTGTGCCACAGTTCCGTATCATTGTCGGGTAATCGTGTCCTTGATCGGTCGAGCCGAGTGCAGAGGAACTTGGGCTCAATTTCGTTGTGCCTCAATCCAAGTTTCCAGGCAGGCTCCCATCCACTATCATGATGCCGACGCCTCGGATTGCCCGCCTTGTTGTTGTCCCAGGAGCACTTTCTGCCTCAGCACTTCCTCGACTACCCGCAAATTGTTCGCCTTGCCATTCACAATGCTCTCCAGGTCCTTGATGTTTTTTCCTAGCTCCTCGATCTTCCCCTCGTAAAACTTTTGTGCGTCCTTTGTGCTCTTCTCCACGTAGAAACCGGTGCCCACGTCGACTAACACATTCTCGGGATCTGCGAGCTTGCCGGGTACGTACAGCGATGAAGTCAATGGGACGAGGAGTGGTTTGTCTGGCTGAAGGTTAGTACATGAAACCGTGCGTCTTGGCGTCCTTGTTGGTGAAGCCGCACCTTTGACACTATTCGCGACGCCAGTCTTGATACTCGCGATACAGTCGCGGAACTTTTGTTGAGCTGTCCGTAGGTTTTGGTACGAGTTCGTCAAGTGTTGGACTTCATCGTCCAGCTGTTTCTTTACTTGCGAAAGCTGTTGTGTGGACAGGGTCGCAAGATCGACTGTATGTTACATTAGCTCCCGGCAGCATCAAGATTTTCTCCTATGTGCTTACTCTGCTGTCCTTGTCCTCCGGCAGACATATCGGCGATGTATATATCTTGCCCTCATCAGAAGTGAAACAGAGTTGCCGTCAACACAAGGGCGGAATTTGAACGCTCCCGCCGTCTTATCGATAGGTGACTAAGCCCATATTTTGAATCCCGTCCGTGGACCGAACATCTCTACCAAAGGGACAGTGATTGTGAGGACGCCTGTATAGCATTGTCTGCTAACTTATCTTTACGGCTACCTGCCATGCCCTTTTAGCGTACCGGCACACGTCTCTGCACTCGTTTCTCCACGCTTACTAGCGTGTTCCGCCGACTAACAACTACGACTACCTAGCATGTCCTGTCAGCGTACACGTACCCGACCTGTACCCGTACCTGCACGCTCAACAGCCTCTATTGCCAACTTTACGTGTACGCTTAATAGCATGTCTTGCCAACTTGACGACACGCTTGACAGCATGCCTTGCCAACTCAACTATACGCGAAGTGGCATGCATGTCCTGCCAGTGAATCTGTACGCCTCATACTTTGTACTCGTATCATACCTCCCGGAGAAATTGCGTGGACCTCACCACTGTTCGCAACGACATGTAGCTATGCAGTGACCACGGAGTCGAGAGTCGCATACTGATACCCTCACGGTGATCATGTTTACCTTATCACATGGGTTCATCAAGATGGTACCACCCAGTTGAACGGGGAATGATGTCAGTGTGAAGAACGCAATAACTTTTATTGACTGTCTAAGTAGACACCAATCTGTCTGTCCGACGAACGCGAAAAATCCATGCAACGAGTCAATCAACCACGACAGACAGTCAAGTCATGCGCAGGAGACATCAGATGCAATCCATAACCGAAAAGCCGCAGTAGGAAATCTTGGAATGGCGAAAGGCCTGGGCGACAAGGCGCCTGTTGCGCTCCGAAAGCAGAATCCGAAAGAGAAAGAAAGTTTTCCACCACCAGCGTCCTGTTGACGCATATTTCTGTTGCTGTGTCGTTCATGTCGGTGATAGGAAGACCTTAGCCGAAAGGGTGCTGACACCTGCGGACATCTAATCCGAGGTGCTACCTCCCTCGCTGGCCAGTGCCTTCTGCTTCCAGAACTCGACCTGAGCCTTGAGATCAGCGATCTCAGCCTCAAGCTCATCTTTCTCCATGACCTTCTTGGCTCGCGACTTTCGAGCGGCAGCAGTGTTTCGTGCACGCTTGAGAGCCACAGGGTCAGCCTCGTCGACAACGATAGGTGGCAACGGCTTGTCACGCTTGCGAGCGTTCACACCGGCGACGTCCGAGTGCCTTGCAGCAGGGCTGAAGGTTGGTGACGCCTGTGTTGAGCTGCGCTTGCGAGGAATGCCTTCGCCGCCAGGGTGTACGATGACGTGGTTTGATGAGGTGCGCTCCATGGAAGGCATAACATCGGACTCCTCGGGGAACAGGGAGAACCAGGAGTTGTCGGCAGCCATGCTGTCGGTGAAGAGGGGTGAAGTTTCGTAGTCATCCGGGGTATCAAGGAGAGTAGATCCAGGAGTCGTCAGGTTTGTAAAAGACGTAGACGGAGGAACGGAGTCGTTGAGCAAATCCTTTGGAGAAATGGTGCCAGCGTTGACGATGCTGTCGTCAAGAGAGCCGAAACTGTTTCCCGCGGGCATGAGCTCAAAGTCGTCGAAGCCGCCTGCATACTGGAACAATTCGGCGTCCCCAGCAGCGCTGAGGTCGCCGAAGGTGCCATCATAGGCAACGTTGGCTGGATGCATGGTCAGAGATGATGGCGAGGAAGATGATGAGGATGTTGTAGTACCTGAGCCACCCATTGCGAATGCTGTAATATCTGTTACTTGCTGGAACTGGTTCTGTGCCAGATTGCCGGTAGAGTTGTTGGAGTGGAAGAGTGGAACTGGAGGGCGAGTAGACCGGTCGAGGATAGATTCGTGCTTCTGTTGAGTGGAGTCGTGTTGTCCGTTCGGGTAGAACGCCGGCGCCTGGGAGGCGAGGTTAAACGTAGGAAGCAGAGTCGAAGCGTGCGATGGCGCGCGACGAGGAGGGGCCGGTGGGAGGGTCGGCGTATGTTGGAAGAGCTCGAAGTCTTGTGAGAACACAGGTTGGGGCGTATGCCGTGGTGAAACTGGTGGTGGAAGCCATGTTTGCTGTTGTGAAGCCGTCGTGGACGGTTGGAGGGTTTTCACGGAGTGGTCGTTGGATTGACGAAGCACGTTGTGGTGAAGGTCCGAGGACCGTTCGAAAGTGGAGTGGAAGTGGTTGGTGGGTTGTTGGGATATGGTGGGCGACGTCGCGGGGGAGGAATCAGGAGGCAGCCATGTTTAACTGTCTCGTGATTATGGTATGGTTTCTGTGTACTGAGGTTGATGCAAAAGGGATCGAGAACCGCGGGGGTTGACTGCCTTAAGTTATCAGCGAAAATCAGAGTGCCTTGGCCTTGCCCTGGGTCACTTGGTGAGTCACATAAAATGGCGCTAACGGACGGGAAACATAGCCGTAACCCAAACTCGCAGCCCTGTCCTTCATCCGCGGCTTTGACCGGTGAACACAAGCACAATCTACATCTCGCTTCTTGACTGCCTACGCCTTGTGCTCTCTCGACAACACGACCTTGCCCATATTGTGATGAACTTTTCGCATATTCACAGCGCAAACATGTCGACCTCGAGGCCATGAAGAGTAAGTGCGCCTTCCAGTCTTACATGCAGGGCCGACCACTACACAGCCGATCCGCCGCAGCCAAATCCTGCGGTGTTCGAGCTTGGATTAGTCCGTAGGGCGCAGCAGAGCGGCCTCTCCGATCAGGCAACCATCGTATCGTTGTTGCGGCACCGCCATCCCGATCTTTGCCGTGGCATTCGTACAGGGTCAAGCCGAGGTGAATCTCAGCTTTCGCAAGGTTGCTCAATAATTTGATGCCAGTAATCCATGTCCATCTTCTCGGTATACACAACACTGATACCGATACCGGCGCGCGAGCTTGGTCATGTCCCTTTGCAGAACACATACAAGTACCTGGTAATTCTGCGAAACACGTACGAATGCCATAGCAGGGACGTCTTCCTAAGCGTACAGATAGCTCAGAAGTACGACTATAAAGCCGTACAAATAGCTTAGCGGGACATGTACAAGTAAGATAGCAAAGACGTGCTCCGAAGCGTACGGGTAAAATGGCAGGACACGTACAAGTACCATTGCAGGTTACGGACAAGTACCGGAGCGAGGACGTGTGACTAGGCGGATTAGCAGTACATGTACAAGTGCGATGGGAAGCACGATAGCAGGACATGTTTGGGGACTTGGCCAGGTCAACTTACGGGGCGTGCATGGCAGTCACCGTAGCTGTACATGGAGCTGGCTTGTGCGGGAGTCTCACTGAGGCCAGAGCGGTACCGCGGCAGCTTCTCAACTCATCATACGGACAATTCATTGTTCGTAGACTACTTTCGCATTGTCGTCGTCCTTGCCGGTAGTCGTTGAAGAGGTCGTCAAACCTCAGGCACGAAATAGGCGGGCCGCACCGAGCACGCCGTCTCGAGGTCTTGTCTGAAACTGAACTTGAGATTTCAACGACAACAACATTGGTCTACACATTTTCCCAAGCAAAGTACCATCCTTCAATATGGGAAAACGCCGCAAACGCTCTCACGACGAGTACGAGGCTGACAATCTCATGGGCGTTGGTGATGCCTTGTCACGACTCAAAGATGAAGCCTCTGGCGTCCCGCAGTCTTCAAGTACCGGAATGGCGAACGACGATGATGCAGGGGCCGAGTGGCAGACGGTAGATCACCGCGCGAAGAGGCGTAAGAAGCCTGCAAGCAAGGAAAAGGGCAATTATCCCTCAATAGCCCACTCGGTTCACTCGCGACTTCAAAGTTTCGTCAAGATTGGAGATTTGCAGAACCTTGCGCTGTACTTGCTCGCCGATGGCACCGCGCCGCAGTGGTGCTCTGTTCGACATCATGCGAATGTCAAGAAAGTGGTGGTCTTGATGGTCCCGGGTTTGGAGGCAGAAATGTTCAATGGCAAGATTCCTTTGTCGAAGGCGGAGCCAGAAGTGAAGACGGAAGACGGAGAACCGACCACTCAGCCGCCTGCCAATGGAGCAGCATTGTCATCAACGTTGGCCGGAGCTGATACTGACAGATCTGAAGAAGGTCAGACAAATTCTGGCAAACCGAGATCGCCAGACGACTACTACCCGTCGCCACTTGACAACGGTCGACTGCCGGAGTGCCTCAAGCCATTTGGTGATGTCTTTGAGCATCTGTGGCCCATCAAGACCCCGGGAGACGACAAATATGCCAAGATGCACTCTCCACTGGCTGCAATGCTCACTGCTCCCATGAGTAAGACAAAGGATGAGAAGAAAGGCAAGGGACCTCAGCCTGTGACTGAAGGCCGTGGTTGGAAGAACCAGCGAACGCCAGTGACCGAATTCCTCGCCTCGACCGAGGAGCTGACCGAAGAGGGCTATACACTGCATCCTGCACACTTCTCAGATGCGTCGACAGTAGAAGCTGAGGCCGCTCGTCGGATATCTACGAAGACATCTACCGATCACGGTTGGGTGGATACGAAGAACATCCCAACACTTGAGACTGGCACCATCGCAGAGAAAGACATCGAGAAAGGCGCTGTCACAGCAGGTAGGAAGGTGCTTGCAATGGACTGCGAAATGTGCATTACCTCGCCTGAAGGCCAGACACCTCAAGTGTTCAGCCTGACCAGAGTGTCGATCATCAATTGGGACGGTGAAGTCGTGCTTGATGAGCTTGTGAAACCCGCGGACTCCATCACCAATTACTTGACACCATACTCTGGGATTACCGCTTCGATGCTAGAAGGTGTCGCCACAACCCTCGAAGACATTCAACAAAAGCTTCTCACCATCCTTACACCCGATACGATCCTCATTGGTCACTCGCTCAACAGCGACTTCAACGCCCTCCAGATCACCCATCCATATGTAATCGACACGACCCTCATCTTCCCTCACCCGCGTGGCCCACCCCTCAAATCCTCCCTCAAATGGCTCGCCCAGAAGTATCTCAACCGCGAAATTCAGAAAGGCCACGGCTCCACCGGACACAACAGCATCGAAGACGCCCGCGCCTGCCTCGACCTTGTCAAACAGAAATGCGAAAAGGGCAAAGCATGGGGCACCTCCGAAGCCAGCGGCGAAAGCATCTTCAAGCGTCTCGCTCGTGCCTCACGACCAAAGAGAGACAAGGCAAATCCTTCCGGCGACGATGAGCCTCGCTATGGTGCAGTCATCGACTGGGGCGAACCCACTCGTGGGTATGGAGCTCAAGCGAAAGTCACCATCGGCTGTGAAAGCGACGCCGAAGTCGTGGCAGGGATTGAACGCGCCCTCGCCAGCGACGAGACCAACTCTTCCATCCCTCCAGGCGGCTGCGACTTCATCTGGGCCCGCTTCCGCGAACTCGAAGCTCATCGAGGCTGGTGGTCACGCTCCAAAGCCGTCGACTCGGAGGCCTTACGCACCAATACCACCTCAGCCGCGACCGCCACCACGCTCGAAGCTACAGTGGCCGCGACCGCGCAGCGCATCAAAGAAGTCTACGACGGTCTCCCAGCATGCAGCGTGATGATTGTGTACAGCGGCTCGGCGGATCCGCGTGAATTGAATGAGATGCAGGCTATGCAGGCGAAGTTCAAGGCTGAATATCGCCTGAAGAAGTGGGATGAGTTGAGTGTCAAGTGGACGGATGTGGAGGAGCAGAAGCTGAGGCGGGCGTGTGAGAAGGCGAGGAAAGGGGTGGGATTTGTGGCTGTTAAATGAGTGGTGTGGAGGGACGAAGGAGATGGAAGATTCGAATATGCGAGGCTCGTGTCACGGCTTTGCTGCGGGTCTTGGTATTGCGAAGGCGATATCGGCAGCCGGAATTCACAGGGTCGCCGAAGAGAGAGCATAGCGCACAAATCAGCACTCGTACAATCCTCTTCTTCGATGCGTTCTCGTTCTGATCTACGCGGCTTGTCCTGCGATTGCGCTCGCGACTCTAATCTCTTCGCCGACAGCTTCCATCTCTTCCGCACGTGCAGCTCCTTCATCTTGTCCCTTCTGCGCTGGCGGCAATTTGGCAGGCTGCGTATCATCCACCCCTCGCATCACCACATCCGGTACTGCAGGCACACTGCTTTCCTTCTGCTCCACCTCTTCTGCGCTACCCTTCACCTCCTCATCTACAACCTCCTCCCTCCTCTCTTCGCTTCTCTCGCCCTCGACCTCACGCTGATCCTTCATTGGCTTCTCCTCTGCGAACCTCTCTTCGCCTTCTTGCTGCTGCTTTGGGAAGAACTGCCCCGCGACCCGTTCCACATTATCAACCTGTCCATGCGGCTCGAAGATCCGACTCATCAGTTCTCGATGTCGGTCTTGATGATGGGTGGCGTGGTCGACGGGCTCCTCATAAGGAGAGGCGTCGTCTCCATCGCGTACGCCACTGGCGGGTGTTCCGGTTCGGGGAGACCGAGAGCGGCCGTCGTTGTCTTCTGCAATCACAAAGTCAGCATGTTTCCAATCTCCAGCGATGAAACGACAGCGCAGGTAGGAGTCCACCGACCTTCCATCCCTTCTTCCCATCCGGCACGTTCCGCCTCCTTTTTCGCGTGCACTTTTCGCAGGTTGTTGGCGGAACTCACACTACGCATGTCTGGCCTTCCATCTTTCCGGATCAACACCCCTTCCGCGTTACGTATCGGTTTCGTGCGAGTCTTTTTACCGGAGCCGCCGGTGCCGCCATCGATGTTGTTGGTGAATTGATCCTGTGGTGAGCCCAGTTGGCTGGGAGTCGCGGGAAAGTCAATGTGCCGTTCCAGCGGTCCGGCGATGTGCATGGCGTCTGGTCGACGTGCTGCTGCGGCGCGTGCTGCGCTGTCGGGCGAGTATGGTCCAGGCGGATTGTAGTGGTAGCCGTTGGGAGCCGCGGGACCGCCGCTCCATTCGTGCTTGTCCCATTCTTGTGGTGCTACTTGCTCTTGTCCTTCAGTGTGAGGATCCGCTGCGGCACCTCCACGTCCGCTCCGACTCCCGCGACCGCCACGTCTCCCCTTGCTTCTCCCTCTACCGCCGGCTTGAGGTGAATGACTTTGCGTTGGTCCTCCAGCTTCGGCTCGCCATGAATCTGGACCATCTGTTGGCTGCGTGGAAGTTATGAATCGGAAATTGTGCTGTGAGGCGGATGGCTGCGAGTGTGTATGCGATCCATCTGAAGGCGCGCGACTGCGTGGATTCAAAATGCCATCGAAGGGAGCAGAAGTCGTAGCCGCTGGGTATGTTTGGCTGTCATCGCTGTGGCCGCTCCGTGACATATTTGGCATCAATGGCGCGAGTTTCGGTCTCTTAGAACCATCAAGCATGGGCGACTGATATGGTGAAGGCCGATCGTCGGCTGAACGCTTCGTAGCTGGATTTGCGTTCACGGCAGCCCAGCCGCTGGAGTGACTGTTGTGCCTTTCGGGCCCGGTGCTGTGAGGCAAGCCGCTCGGCGGTAAAGACTCGGCTGGCCGCCATCCGGATAGGGTGGATGCCGGAGGTAATGGCTCTGCTGAGCGAAGTGGCACACTAGATGCAGGATGAGAGCTAGACTGCTCTCCCTTTACGAATGGCGTTGAATCCGAGGACTGACGGAACCTCTGAGACTCCAGCGTTGGTCGCGCAGGAAAGCTTGGTGGTCGTCCCATATCCGGCGAAGCTGCTGAACCAGCGATCCGCATCGGAGGTAATGGCGCGTGCGGCGGAGGATGCGACACAGGGTGATTGAGATGATGGGATTGAGAGGACAACGGATGATGTTTGTGCGGGTGGGATTGAACGTGCGGTGATTGATGCGAGGGCATACGTGCTGAGTGTGGCTGCTGCTGTTGCTGTTGAGCAGGCTCGTGGAACGATCCTTCAGGATGAGACGATGAGGTCGGAGGTCGGCGTCCATTGGAGAGTTGAGGAGTACTCAGGGCGGTGTGATCCTCCATGCGCTTGAGTCGATTTTTGATCAAATCCATTTGCATGTTGAGCCCGTCGACCTCGTTCACACGGTTGGTCAAACGTTGCAGCTGTCCAGAGATGATCTCGAGATCACCAGAGTCGTGCCTTGATCGATCCGATGGGCCGAGTTGACGCGAGCGCACCTCGTTGCGCACCTCGTTCAGTGTTCCGGCCACGCTACCCAATTCCTGGTTTAGACGATTGACAGCCATCTCCATGTCGGCGAACTGGCGACGGTGAGACTCCAGCATGCCGGTGTTGTACGAAACCTGTGCTTGCAGACGAGAAATAGCACTTGTCCAAATGTCGGTTGGCATTCGGTCGACGCCATTGCTGCCGCCAAGAGAGGGATGGCGAGTGTGCCCATGATGGTGTGAATGTGGAGGTTGTGGGTGCTGTTGCGGTTGGGGAACGGATCTGCTCGGTTCGCGGATTGCCATGTCTGTGGCGGTCATAGATGCAGTACGCGATCGGGCACTGCGGCTGGTGGCTTTCTCCATCATGAGATTTTTCTCCAGAAGCAGCAAAGCTCGATCGTCAGACCAGGGAGCTAGTTGCAAGAAAGATGCTCTCCCATGGCGAATCGAAGTCGTGAGAAAGAACGAAGCACTCGATCAACGATGCAGGCCGTCGGAGTTTCGAGTGGGTGAGTATGTTGGCTGAACGGACCAGTGACCGTGCCGTATAGGAAGGAATTGTGTAATTCGACTATGCGGCAGCGGGCGGCCCCAATGGTATAAGGACTCCGGCGGAACTGTTGAACAAGGGAGGCGCCGTCAGCATGGCGTCTTTCTCTGGGGGTCGGAGGCTGTGTCACTGCTGCGGCTCGTATTACTACCTAGCGGCACAAACAGTGATGGACAGCACAAGGAGATGCCAGTACGTGGGCGGACAGCTTTCATCTCGAGTCTCCATCTTCAAGCAGATTCGATCTTCGGAGAGCCGTCCGGCAACGCCACAAGGGTTGTTGCGATCTTGCCAAACATGGTAGGCGCATGGATTCGAGATCGGGAATCGGAGGGATGCAAGCTCACCTAGCAGGGTACAATGGAATGGTATGCTCGTTCTCTGCACTCTTCAGCATCGCCGTCGTCGATGGTATAGCAGAGATGGAAGAAACCAAAGAAGAAACAGCGGTACCCGCATGCAGATAAGTCAGGATAACGAGCACGGGCTGATCCTTAGCAGCAATCCTCTTAAGCAATTTGGTTTGGCCTAACTACATCGTTCGGTGTAAGATGTACCATCGTATCGTCTCATCACCACTAAGCCACATCCGGAGCAGTAATGCCTGTTTTTGCAAAACCACTGCCGATGGCGCCTGTCCAATGAGACGCCTCATCGGAGACTGAGATCTCATTTGCCCTAATAATCTCAACTTGCGCAGCCATCACTCCTTGGCCCAACAAGGATCCCACTATTCCTCGCTGTTCCGGCGCCGGGCCTGTGCTGCTGCCAATCGAAAAACTTTTCCCGGACCTGGTCGCTGTTTTCACCAGGATCCACTCGATCACTACGTCTGGGGCGTGCCGTCGTGTCATCCTCGTAAAAGGGAGGCTCGCTGAGGTAAACAGTCGGACAGATCGCTTCACATGCTGTCGGATTAGACGCTAACGCCAAGGGTGAAGTATACACGATCCGCGGGCAAGGGGAAGAAGGAAAACCTGCCAACTGTGCCGCATCCTGTTGTCATGTGCAGGGACCTAGAACTATCCGACCGGTATTCGCCGGGATGCATGTACTGAACTCTTTCGGTCGCGGAACATGTACAACAACAGCAATGCAATGCGCCTCCGATCACAGCCGGTGTCTAGGATGCACAAATTTGATACGTGCACGTCCCAGCGCGTCTATATGGTTCCCAGCGCATAGGTGGTCACATCAACGGTTTGGCCTCTCGGCCCTCTCCCTACTTTCCTGCATGCCTCGATCTTGACACACACTTGCCGCGCCGCACTGCACTGTTTCGGATCGCGCAGGACCCACTTCTGCACAAACCATCGCTTTGCCTACTTTTAGAGGTGTTGGTGCCTCTGCACACACAATGTGCATGAGCGATAAAACACAGTGTGCACTAAGCATCTTGAGGACGGCCGTTATGCGCACATTAGTATGCCTTATACGGTAGCCCCGGAAGCTGGCAGTATACGTCGATACCGGATATACAACTCGACTGCGAGAAGACGTATCTAAATGCGGTCTTTCGCGATCCTATACTCCGCGGCAAGACGTTTAACTGCCTCGAGCCTTTCTTCTAACAAAGGCATATGTTGCCGTCGTCGATTGTCTAGGCTAGCGTCCTGTTATGTGCACGATTGTGTACACATACAGTGCACACGTGCACACGACGGAAATCCTTATATGCACCGTGCACCAACACCTCTACCTACTTTCATCAAAGTGCAATCTTAGCGTTCGGGCATCTCTAGCCCGCCCGTTTCCCACTAACACGTCTGCACGATCGCTCCTTCGTATCTGCAATAAACGCATGTCGCCAACCGAAGCTCTGTGGCGCTTATACTCCCACGCCATTCGTGGAACACAGTTTTGCGGAACTCGCGAAGGTTTGCGTTTAGAGACTTTCCCTGTGCAACCGTTGTTTTAGAGCGTATAGCCGCTTTCTTTGACCTTTCTCGTCCGTTCCTACATACGTACCAGTAGTAGTAATAATGTATGCGAACTTGCGAAGGATGCATCGCGAGTTGCGCGTTCAACCTATTGGCCGACATGGGTCGCGCGAGTAGGCGACTGCTGGCCTCAATGATGACATTTCGGCGGGCCGCGATATCGAGAAGATGAACGTATTACTTGGACTGTCGAAGTAATGATAAACCCGGTAGTAGTAGTGAAGAACAACGATGCAATGACTCACCAAACCATCGTTCATGCGCCGGACTGCGATGGACTGAAGCAGGCAACTCCTTGCATCAACTCTGCTTTTGAGAATGACTCGTGGTCTTGTCGAATTACAGAATTTCTTGCATAAATGCTGCATGTGAACTTGTACTTAGTAAAGTTGTGCCTCAGGCTGCAACGAGAGTTTGGCTCGTGACTCCACATGCTAGGCTTAGTCAAGCTTCACGTTCCACGGAAAGCGCTCTCTACCTTACCTCGAAGTGCATTCCAGAACCACAAACCCTCACGCACATTCACATAAATCATTCACGATCGTCGGCCGACAGCTCCGCCTCACTGAACGCATCGACGCAGTTCGGTCATGAGCGCACACTTCCACCACCCTCGAGCCTCATAGGCGCACTTCCGATATACGACACCTCACACAACACCGCGAACATGCCGCACGCGACCGAGGACTCGATGGCTGAAGAGCTACGGCTGATGCAACAGTACACTGGAGGAGGTCTTCCGGGATACGACGAGGACGGAGCAGAGCCGGCCAGCTTCGATCAGACAGACAAAGCGGAGGATGCGATCGATTACGAGGACTTCAGCGAGGACGATCTGCCGGATGAGGAGGAGCCGACGAACACAGGTGGTAGAGGCGGCGATGATGAGGAGGAAGAAATGCGCGGTCTCTTGGCCAACTCCATCCCCGATGCGCTCAATGCACGCTCCACTCAACCGACTACCAATGGACACGATGCGTTCGATGAGAAGGATGATGCAATGGGCGAGCTCTTTGGCGATGATGGCGGTGAGGATATGAACAACCTCTTTGGCGAAAACTCGTCTCCAGAGGAGCAGCGTCAGCCTGCACCACTGCCCAGGCTCGGTGGTTTGGCACTGCCATCCAAGTCTGGCCTCTCCCTGCCGGCCTATACTGGCGCATTCTCCCATTCTCGTCCGCAGCGTCGGCAAAGTCCCACATCGATGAGTCCTCCGCCGATGGACTACTCCGCAATGTCGCCCGCGAGCATGACTTCTGCAGAAGATGAGGATGGTCTGGACGCAAACGTTGCACTCCAGCGACGCCTGTTCAAAGATTCGAGGAGGCGAAATGCAGGTGAAGATGTGCTCACTGGTCCCATCGACACCGACATGGAGCTATTCCACACCCTCTATCCCGGATACGAAGAGGCTTGTGCGCCTCGATTCGTCGACCTGTTCCCATCCAGGAATGTGGAGTACAAGGGCAAGGCGCCTCTCAAGCCACCGAAAGCGGTTTTGCCAACGAAGCCGGTTCTGAGCCTCCTTCAAGACCAAGAGCGCATGTTCAAGGCAGTGACCACGACGAATAAAGCTGGATATGAGAGCACTTTCAATAACAGCATCATTCATCTACGTGTGGGTAGTGAGGAGAAGAGTGACAGCGACGACGAGCTGGACGCAATCGATTTTGACGAAGATGAGCGGATTGGTGGTATTTCCATGCAAGACCTGGCTCTGATTTGCCAGGATTGGGACGCCGCAAGCATCGATGGAATCTCGTCTGTTGAGGAGCTCGCAGAGAGATCATTCGAGGGCAATCTCAACGATGGCGATTGGGATGCTCTGGAGCAGTCTCGACCAGCCAAGAAGCGCAAAGTCAATCAGGGCCACCTCGATGTCCAGCTGTCGATGCGTGACATCAGTCTCTCCTTCGAGGAGCCTGAGCGTGCGGTCGCGAAGTTGGCCAAAGCTGTCGCACTCGACCTCAACGATCCCAATCTTCTCATCGATGAGCATGCGCCGCGGACCAAGAGGCAACTCAAACGCATGCCCGGCGACGTCAAGCGCGATGCTGCTCTCAGCCGAGATATCGCCAAACGCTACAACATCAGCAATGACCAGGCTTACGACCTGCTGAAGGAGAACCATCAGCACAAAGTCCGAAGCACACTCGGCAGCATGGCCGTGGAGCACAGCTTTCCAGCTACAAAACTGCAATTCCCATTCTACAAAGTCGCCTTGGACAATAAAGCGAAGCGCGCATTTCATCGTCCTCAGCTGGATCTCAAGGCGTCGATCGGAAAGGAGTACAGATTTCAGAAGCCAAAGCACATCAAGAAGAAGAACGTTCGCGGCAAGGATGCAAAGGAAGTCTTTGCGAAAGCAGAGGACCTTTCACTCGGCGACAACGCATCGCTGCTCATGCTGGAATACTCTGAGGAAGCGCCGATGATGCTGTCGAATTTTGGTATGGGCAATCGCTTGATCAATTACTACCGTAAGAAGGATGCAGATGATTCAACACGGCCCAAACTGGAGATCGGCGAGGCGCAGGTACTCCTCACACAGGACAAGAGCCCTTTTGCCAACTTTGGACACGTCGACAAAGGTGACACCGTGCCTACCATTCAAAATGGCCTGTTCCGCGCTCCCGTGTTCCAGCATGACGCAAAGCCCGTGGACTTCATCATTGGTATCAGCAGTACTTGGGAGGGTGGCGACCGCTTATACTTGCGCAACGTGGAGAATTTGCACATTGTTGGCCAGCAATTTCCACTCGCCGAAGTGCCTGGTCAACACTCTCGCAAAGTCACGGACGCCGCGAAGAAGCGTCTCCGTGCTCTTGCTTTCCGTATCTACACGAAAAGTCAGATGGGTCGTCGAGATAAGGTATTGGACAATCACACGCTCATGCCCCATCTTCCCGGTCATGACATGCCGCAGACTCGCAGCAAGATGCGCGAGTTCATGAAATACGAGCGCTTCAACAACAAGGGAGAGAACGGTGGAGGTGTATGGGTACCGCAGCCTGGCAACCCCGTGCCCGATGCCGAGACACTGCGCAGCTGGATCCGACCTGAAGATGTGTGCTTGCTCGACTCGATGCAAGTCGGCGTCCAGCACCTTGCTGATCTCGGTCTTGCTGAGACCAAGGAAGCCGAAGAAGACAAAGACGCCGAGGAGGGTAGCACCAACCTGGAGCTGCAGCTGGCACCCTGGCGTGCGACGAAGAACTTCCTGAACGCTTGCCAGGGCAAAGCCATGCTCACGCTTCATGGCGAAGGAGACCCGACCCGGCGTGGAGAAGGCTTCAGCTTTGTCAAGACATCTATGAAAGGCGGCTTCCAGCCCATTGGCGAGAGTGTCAATGACAAGATTGCTTCCAAGTCGAAGAAGGACAACGGTGGACATTCGTATAACGTCGCCAAGCAGCAAAAGGCATACGACGATCACATTCGCAAGATCTGGGATGCTCAGAGGGAGAGCTTGACCAACAACCAGGAGCACTCTGACGATGACATGGAGGACATCCGCGACGCGGACGGCGAGGACAGCTATGGCCGAGTGCAAACTCCTCGATCCTCGTTTGGCACGCCCGCCGCCTTCTCCTCCCGTCCCGACGACGACTACATGAGCCAGTTTAGTGGACACAGTGCAGGTCGTGGCGACCGAAGCCTGGTCATTGTTCGCAGCGGCGGCGTCGACGAATTCGGTCGCGAACGCCCTGAAGTTCGCGATGTCATCACTAACCCAGCGGTCATCCGCGAGTACAAGAAGCGCCAAATGGAGAAGCAGTTCAAGGATCGCAGGTTTGTCGCATGTCCCCATTGACTTGAGTTCAGATACTGACCACCACTCCTCACTCTCAGCATCGCAGAATTCAAGCCCACGGGCGACGCCGAGAAAGACGCCTTCGCCAAGCAACAGCTTGAGAAGGAGCTCTTCCGCGTCAAACGCAACGCGGACCGCCGTGAGGCGCGCGAGAAGCTCAAGCATAAGCATAATAATAATGCCAATGCAGCCGCCGGTTCTCCCGCCGCCGGCTCCCCCGGTCCCTCGGACGTCGATGGTCCCGCGTCAGCCATCACCGCCGGCGGCGAAGGCACGACGCCTCAAAAGGGTCCCGGCAAGGGCCGGCCGAAGGATGGAACGGCGCGTAAATGCGCAAATTGCGGCCAGGTCGGTCACATCAAGACCAACAGAAAGTCAGTTATCCATTTCACTTGTCCTTATTGTTTTTCCAAGAGTCGTTTGGTGCCGGAGGTGCAGAGGGAGCCGAGAAAGAAGAAAGCCAATGTTGAGGGCGGCGGCGATCACGGAAAGCAGCAGCAGGGTCCGAAGAAGTCGAGGAGAAAGTCCGCACTGAAGGGTGCTGCTGCTGCTGATGGTGATAATGCTGCCACCGCTGCTGTTGACAAGGCGAAGAAAGTTGCGTTTGCAAAGGACACGTTCTCGGCGTTCACTTTATGAGCGTGCTTTCCATCGAAAGAAGTGTTCTGAGCAGGCGAACAAAAGTCTGCAGAGTTTGCGATGGGAGGAGACTATTTCATACTTGCACTATTTTTCTCTGCGTTCTATTTTAAGAAGAATTATTGCTGACATGTTATCTTCAAGGCTTTGTCCCATGCTGAACGGCACGATGAAACCCGAGGACGCGAGTGCTAATGGTGATAGCTCGTTTGGCGCTGTGCCGGCTCCGTTGACGTTGTAAACCTGCTTGCTTACTTGCTTGCTCGTTGTCGATGTCGCCTAAGATTCTTCCTGGTCTGGTCTCTGCTGTCCGGTCTCTGCTGTCCGGTCTTTCGGTTGCTTCCACGGACGGCGACCTGCTAGCTGATGTAATGGAAGATGTGGAGAGAGGGAAGTGCTCGCTTGCACCCTCATTGAATGGATACGCAGGAATTGAAAGAGAGGGATGTGGACGCGGAGCAACGCTCGCTGCTGTACGATGGACTGGTGCGGTGGCAGAAGACTGATGAAATGATGAAATGAGCGCGGTATTGCTATGAGCAGCTTTCGACAGCACGTCTCGGCCTGGTAGACATGTAAAACATACACCCGCTGTACGATGTCGGTATTGAAGGAAGACCGCTACAATCGCTCACGTCCATCTTGCGTCCAATGTGACCTGTACTCATTGGGAGACCTTGTGTATCTGCTCGCGATGTCTCTGCTGGCTCATCATACGTGCCCTGACAAGCACTTCGTAGAAAACTAGGACATGGTTACCATTCATTAGAGTTCATGTCATTCAGTGTCGTTACGGCTCGATGCTATCTTCTAGCGAGCATGTGGGTCTTCTCATGTAGAGAGCAGCAGCAGAAGCGCACCCAGAATCATCCATCCCAAACTCCTCGCTAATTTTCGGTTCTCAGGGGTATCAAGCAAAAACTCGCGTGACGCCCTTGCACAACAGCCATCTTCTGTTCCTCCCTCACTCCATCCTTGAAGCGGATATGTCGCGAAAACCATCCGAATTCAGAACCCATCCCGCACTAATGAAGGGTTTTCAAACGCCGGAGAAGTGTGATCATCAGCCACTCGTGCTGACTGCGGGCTTTGCGTGGGTCCAGCTGTAGACCTGTGTCCGATCAGTCGGCTGTTTGGTCGTGTTTTGCGCGAATACGAAGGGCAAGGTGGATGTAGTGCGGCGATGCATGGTCGCGGCGGCTCGACTTTGACTCACCGCGATGGTAGCTCGATCCCGGCCATTCACACATCCCATTCGTCTGCCGTGGTTGTGCAACTTGTAGCAAATCGTAGCAAATCGTAAAAGTCGAGTCCGCCGCAACGGCGATACATATTGATGTCGAGAAAGAATCACAAGAACTCACTGCTTTCCTGCGCACTGCGTCTCAGCTTGCGGCTGTACACCTTGCGCTTGTCTTCGCCACCCCAATACTGGTCGAAGATCTCTGGATTGACCATGGCTCGAGGATCGAACTTCTGCACCTTGTCGTCGATCGCGGCGGCGATGGCGTCAAGATGTGAGCTGATCTCGTCTTCTTTGACGGGAAAGTAGCAGAGAGTGCCTTTGCTGCTGACGCGATGGTGGTAGATGGGTGTTTCGAGGGTGACGCGTGGTTGAGCGTGTGGGAAGTTGGGAGGGATGTGCATCTTCATAGCAAAGATGCCGCCGTCAAGGTTGGACATGGGCTCGCCGAACAAGGTGATGTTCCAGACGAATGGATTCTTGGGGTTCGGTAAGCTGAACTCCATCCTGGAGCCGGACGGTTTGGCATCGTCCCACACCGATTGAAGCTGAGTGAATTGAAAGGCGAGCTGGGTGGCAAGCTGTGTACCTTCCGCGACTTGAACAGCTCCTGCCTGCTCCCAGCTCAACTTCTCCTCCTCCAGCTTGTTGAGGACCGCTTCGAAGCGGCCCTTCAAAGCTTTGTAACCAAAGTGGCCTTCGCAAGAATTGGGAGGATATCTGAATTGCAGGACGTAAGGCTTAGCGAAGTCTCGGAAGTGTTATGCGGCTTAATCTGATGGACCAGGGGCCCAAGGCACGAAAAGTGCACGCCTTCTGACCATCGATTGACTTACTCAAATTCCATCCGACTGAAGGCTTTGCCTTCGCGCTGATCACCCACATGCTTGTCAATGGCCTTCATATAAACATCGTAGTACCAGAGAAAGCGACGCTTCATGAGATCGGCGAAGGGATCCCATTGTGATGAGTCCAGAGCAGCGTATGTGGCCTCGGCATCGTACTCCTGAGCAGAGACTTCAGTCGAAGGTGTCGATGAACCAGTACCGGAGCCCTCGCCTGGCGATGGCGAAGAAGCAACAGGATGGAAAGCACCACTGCTCTTCACTTTCTTAAGTGCCGGTTCTGATTGATCCGGCTGCATGTGCAACAGGCTTTCCAACCGCTGAACCACCGAGACGCGGAGAGTCTCGTGTCTGATCTTGGCGATGTATGCGGCGGGATTGGCTTCCTCCTTCTTTGCTGTTTCGTAGCCCGGCTCGTTCTCGTATGGGTTCGAAGACATCAAGCTCTGAATCGACAAAAGCACGCTCTCCAGACCTTGTGCACTGCTCCACTCTTCACCAGGTTGTCCACGCCATGTGCCGAGGATTGAGAGGCAGACCTTGCCTTCTGCGTAGATGTTCGGGTTGAAGCGAGTCTTGCCGTTGTTGGTGGTGATGCATTTGACGGTGGGTGATTTGATCGGGTAGTCTTTGGGGAACTGTTCAGTCTGTTAGTCGAGGAGCGAATGAGGTCCGGTGACACGATGCCTCACCTTCATCTCAAACTCGAAGAAGCCAAACTCGTAGGGTGTCTCTGGAGGACCGATGATGAGAGCTCGAACATGACGGACATCGCTGTCGCGGCATGCCACTGTGATGGAGAGATCGTTGTCCTTTTGAGAGCCGGCGATCTCGCGTGTGATTCTGGCAATTGCGCCGTTGGTGTTGGTGGTATTCGCCATGGTAGGTGAGGTGTCGCTTCAAGGTCGCAGCTAGGTGGTCGATTGGTGACTGCAAAGGCCGAGACAATTGCTCATGGTTCAGGGCTGAGTTGAGCGAGAGTTGGAAGAGTTTTGGAGCAAAGGTGAAAGTGTCTCATTCGTGCAGAAGCTACTAGAGAAGGGAAAAGGTGATTGCTCGAGTGAATGTCGCAGACAAGAAGCGACTTGAACCAAGAATCGAGAGCTTGCTGGAGCTCCATGGCGCGCTGCGGGAGAGGCGCCAGCGGACGCAGGGTCCACTATGGGGAACTGAACATGACTCGCGCCGTATATCTCACCGTGGTAACGATATGACCAGAAAGAACATCAACCAGACTTGGATCTCCTGCTTGGGACGAGCGTTCACATCAGCCTCATCAACATGGTCGTCTTCGCCCTTTTGATCATCAACAAAGCCGGTAAGCCCAAGCCCGACCCAGCGACTACACCTCCATCTAACCAAGAAACACACAGGCGGCCTAGTCTACCACCGCACCTTCGCCCCAGGTCTCCAGAAGATCGACTCAAACGACTACTTGATCCTAGCCGGCACATTTCACGGCGTGCACGCCATCAGTCGAAGCATCAACCCGGTACCTCCTCTCCCTCAACCGCCGGGCAACCGCAAACCTCAGACCACGGGCATCGAAAGTCTGGAGAGCAGCCACTTCCGATTGACGTGTTTCCAAACGCCGACGGGCGTGAAGTTCCTACTGATCACAAGTCCGGAACAGCCAAATACGGAATTGGTCGTGCGGAGGTGCTATGAGATTTATGGCGACTTCGTGATGAAGAATCCGTTCTATAATCTGGAGATGCCAATTCGGGTGGAGAAGTTTGATCGTGCGCTGGGGTCGTATCTGGTCAGACCGTCGTGAAGAATGGCGATGTTCTGATGTTTTCAACATGGAGAAGTGACGCGATGACTGGAGTTGCCCGCCACGAGCTGGCTTATCATGGACGGATGCACTCCCGTTCTTACCGCGTCGATACGTACAGTTCGAGGTCGTGCGAAAGCCTCGACTTGTTCGAGAAGAGCAGCGCAGAGGCACAGTGTGCGCCGCTAGATTTGCGTCTGGCCGGCATGGTACTCCGCAAAGTCTTTGGTAGTCAGAATTCAGGACTGCGTCTCGAGGAAGAAATTGCTAAAAGCGGGCATGGAGGCAGTGGGCACTGGGAGACGCTGGACTGCGCGAGCTGGAGCAGCATCCTTCGCTCTCAGGCGTCTCACGATATCGGTCTACATTTCAGCAATGCAGCGGCATGTTCACAGGGAGAGAGAGGAACGTGTCAGCTTGCGGTCTGATATGCCTCGTAAACTCCATTGCTCTCGTTCTCGTATCGTTCAATCAAGCAAAGCATCCCGTCCTTTCGGTCGCGACCGGTCATCTGCTTACTCCCACCGCGCCAATTCCATGCCACTCCTCCTTCCCTCCACATCTTCATCTAACAGCAATCCATACCTAAAACAAGTCAGCACCCGCCACCTCTCACATCACGATCTGAAGGTCCGTCGATTCAAGAACTTACAGCACTCGCAACAATCCGCACAACACTCGCAACCCTCCTCACAGACGAAACAACAGCACAGCGTCGCGAGACACGCTCCCAAACATCCGCGGTCTTTGCTCTTGCGCTGCTGCTGAGGAGGAGCGTATTGCGGTTGCTGGTATTGCATCTGTTGCGGTGGGTATTGAGGACCAGCGCCACTGTGAGGAGCATGTTAGTCAGGTGCTGTTCGTTGGCAGGAGACTGCTCGATAGAGGATGTGCGTACTATGCCTGAGGCGGGTATTGCGGTTGGCCGTATGCAGGCTGTTGCTGGCCGTAGTAGCCTTGAGCGGACATCTTGTTGGGGTTTGATGTGGTGGAAGGTTCGGTGGAAGTTGAGATTTCTGTATGTAGTGAAAAGAATGTCAGGCGCGAGTCGAAGCGATGAGGGTAAGGTGGGGTAGTGCAAGGGAGATGGGGGACACTGACAGTTCTGCTGATAAGGTTTGCTGTTGCGAAGCGATGCGGTTGGGACGATGTCAGATGGGAATGGGTGAGGTGAGGCAGTCCAAGGAGTCGCAGGAGCCGAAGGAAGTTGTTATGAACAAAAAGTGTAGAAGTGAAGTCGAGGAAACGGTGATCTCTGCCGGAAATATCGCAGCATTACGTGGTCCTCTGCGCCGGCTGACGGCACAGCCTCAAACAGCTTAAGATCACAGACCACCGGGAGCGGGCAAGCCACCTGCACGTTTTCTCAAATCGCTGGAGCCTGGAGCCTGGACCTTTGTTCGGTCACGACACGAAGCATTTTCTTCGGCAATTTGTGTCAATTCACTGCGATGTTCGTGAGTACCGCCTCCACGAAGAAGAAGCTGAATAGTCGTACACTCCGCCATATCCGTGTCGCTGTCGTCCTCCGCCCAGCCACGCTAGCGACGTGGATCAAAGGCTTATATCGAGGCGAAGCATTCTCGATACGCGGGCCGTTAGAGCCTAAGTCGTGTCCGGGGTCGATGAGGGAATTTGATTCATTATGATTGTGGCGTGTCCAGCGGCATCGGAACACCTAGATACCGAAGTTACAGAGACATGTGCTTCGGAGATGGAAGAGTCGATGCTTCAGACGGCGTCAGTCCGCTGAGCCTTCATAGCTAACTTGATTTCTCCACGCTCGACATGCTGGTATGCTTTTCCTGCCTCGCCATGCAATGCAACGCCATACATATAAACATTCAGTAGTCCCTTGTCACATGTGGTCCATCACGCCCAATTAGTCCAGCTCCATCGCTGAGCTTCATTCACTCGCCGTCCTCCATGAATCCTAACACATCCAACTCCGTTCTGATGACTCTCTCAAACTCCTCCCTCTCCATCCCGGCATTCCTCGCCAAACGAAACAGACTCTTTATATCCGTGCTGATGTGCTGTTTGATCGCCACCAGTGCCCGGTCATCGGATGAGCTCATCGCTTCCGCTTGCTGTTCAAGTCTGTCCACGCTCCCTATTGAGGCTGTTGGGGAGACGGCGCGGGGCTGAGAGATGGACGTGTCGTTGGTGCGAGTGGTTTCAAGTTGAGGTGGCGCAGTGTCGGTGGTCGCATTTTGTGACCAGGCGGAGTGAGGCTGTAGGGAAGAGAGATAATTGGCTTGCTGGGAAATTTGGTTGCTGGATGTTCCTTGCCCTGTGACTAGGGAGTCGCCGTTGAGCGTGCTATTGCCCAACTCGCCGTGGTCTTCATCTGGATCGTGGGAGTCGAGAGCGGGCTGGACCTCAGAACCGTAGCGGGCGAAGTAGTCCGCTTCAGTTCCTGTGCGTGGTCGACTGCCGGACGTCATCGCTAATGTCGAAGATGGCACTGGAGCAGGCGAGCGTTTCGGCGCGGGTGTCCGGCTTGGAGTCTGGTCGTATTGGGCCCAGTAGTCGTCATTGTCATCCTCATCCTCTTCCTGTTGCGCTTCATGCGGCGCGTGGCCGTCGGATGTGCTTTGGATTTGTGGTGCGGCCGCTGGCTGCGAGAGTGCTGCATCATTGGCCTCGGAGGGAGATTCGAACCACTCATTCGCATCGCCAGTGTCGTCCAGTGTCCGCAAATCCGCCAACTTCCACCCTGGTTCCGTCCCGCCGTGCTCGTCTTTCTCACAGTAGACATATACAGGTAGCAGTCCAAACTGCTCCACCTCGATCCGACATTGTAACGTCTCTTCATCCAACCGTTTATATCTCGCGGGTCGAGGGTCCTCCAATTCGAGCTCGCCAGAAACGGGATGTGGTTCGAGGTCCATTTTCTGGATTACTTCGGGTAGTCTCGATGCTCGTTGCGGATCCCACGACAATAGTGGAAGCCAGCCATCATTGCCAGATGTGGTCAAGAAATTGACTCGTTGTCGTAGGAGAGGTGATAGAAGTGGTAGCAGGGCGGGAGGTGGTCGCGGCGAGACGAAGGAGGTAGGAAGGCAGGCTAACAGAGGTGGAAGCAGATCGCGCGGACTCGGTGGTGGAGGGAGGTGCATTTCGTAGAGGTGTGAGTTGTAGCAATAATGTCGCTCGTCGTGTCGCTCGTCGTGTAAGCTCTTGTGAATGTCCGCGGGGTCTATCGTACTGAGTCTTGAAGGTGCGGCCTGTCGGGTGCCTGAAACGATATGGCTGTTACGTCCGTACAGGAGAGGTAGAGGCAAAGATGAAGAGCAACAGAGAAGCCGATATACTTAGCTTGCAGTAATACAGTAGTGGCATGTTCATACTACTCTCTCAATCGATGTGGGCCTGGAAGCGCGTTGCCGCAACTGAACCGCGAAGTCTCCTTGATCTCCATTGATCCGGAGGCCTTGGCGACCTGGAGGAACGGCAATTGACGGCATTTCTCATCATCATCACTTCAACTTCATCACGAACATGAGGTGTCCATCGTGACTTCACGTCCCGGGTCCATCAGTCTGTCGACGACATCGAGGCGAATCCATCCGCATGATCGGCGCCGATGCAGAACCTTCAGAGATCTCTTGGATCAGCTTGGTCGACAGCGTGAAGTGCAAGCGCCTGCGACCCGTTTCAGAGTTGGAAGCAGATCGTGTTCAAGTCGCGTCTATTGGAGGAACTGGTCCATCATCACGAACTTCATCTCTTCGACTCTTGGTCAGGACGCTGGTTCTCTCTTACCATCCTGTTGTTCGGATGCACACCATGTCTTCTGCGGCTGCCACGGTCTCGGTGCCACGACCGCCTGATGAGCCTGACATGTCTTGAACAAACAAATCCACTGGAAGACACAATGCGGCTCGGGGTGAAGTGTGACACGCCGACTTTCTTTCATTATTCACGCCTTTTTGTTTGCTTCATTGTTCGATTCGCCGCGTTCTTTCTCATTGTCCCATTCTATTCAATACGTTCTCTTCACTATGCACTAACATTCACTTCAACACATTCATTACCAAACCTCCCTTCGTGCTGGCACGATCTTTACAACTCACGTTCTCTACATTTACACACTCGTTAACCGATTGCACCCTTCAAGCATCACAGCAAAAATGAAATCATTCATTACGTTCGCCACGCTCTGGGCAGGCTTCACCTCCGCCGCTCCAGTATCAACCCACGTCTCTGGTGGTCAGGAGCACATTGTCATCATCGACAAATCCCACCCAACACCACCAGGAGTCGCCGAAGTCCTCAGGAGACTCGAACTCAATCCACAACACTCCGATGTCCGCCACATCTTCAACAACAGCGCCTTTCAAGGCTTCTCCGCGTCCATGAAATCCCACTGTCTCGACCTCCTCGCCAACATGACCGATGTCTCCATGGTCGAGGCCGCGATCTCCGTCACGCGTGGCGCCTCAGCTCCCTACGATACCCGACCCGATGCACCGTGGGGTCTACAAGGCATCTCGACATCCGCCTCTGTCAGCGGTAGTGCTTCCAGGTTGGACCACACCTATGCATACTCCGACTCCTCGCTCGGCACCGGCGCAGACATCTACATCGTCGACACGGGTGTCTACGCCGAACACAATATCTTCAACGGCCGCGCGAAGATGGTCTGGTCCTACAACCAAGACATGTCGGATAAAGACGGCCACGGCACCCACGTTGCCGGCACAGCAGCAGGCGACATTCTTGGCGTGGCATCCAAGGCTCGCGTATTCGGTGTCAAAGCCCTCGATGCCGATGGTGGTGGGTGGTCGTCCAATGTCGTGGCGGGCATCGACTATGTCATCAAAGCCCACGACGCACGCAAGGCCGCCTCCGACCCTTCATTCGCCGGCTCCGTAATTTCCATGTCGCTAGCTTCCACTGGTCGAGTGGAAGCCATCAGCCAAGCAGTCAATGCCGCCATCAGCGGAGGGATTCACGTCTGTGTCGCAGCAGGCAATAATGGCGAAGACGCCTGCAATTCGTCTCCCGCTTCCTCCGGAGGCTCCCACGGCGGAGCTATCACAGTCGGCGCAGTGGACATTCGCGGTAAGAAGGCGAAGTTCTCGAACGACGGCGACTGCGTCGATGTCTATGCTCCGGGTGTGGACATCGTGAGCTCCTGGATCGGAGAGAGGAACATGATCAATTCGCTATCCGGGACATCCATGGCGGCGCCACATGTGACTGGGATCATCGCTTATGCCATGGCGAACCGTACATTGGCTGAGAACCCTGGTCTCATGAAGGAATGGATACGGATGGTGGCTTTGCCGTTGGGGAATGGGATGTTGTTGGCCAATAATGGCGTTCAACAGCCGGGCGATGCTTCGCCAAATGGGATGATCGGGCAAAGAGATGTCGGTTCGGTTTGGAAGATGGCAAAGATCAGGGTGCCGTGGCGGTTTGGAATGAGGAGATGAGGCGTCAGGGTGTACAGAGACGAACGGCTGGCTTGCAAATTGGTCGAACGGTATGAGAGTCACGATTGATGAATCTATGAGCCGATTATGAGCTGATTACTTACTGCATGTGTTCATATCAAAGTCGGCAGCATGACCATCCCCAATCGCTGTGTCTGACCATCTGTCTGTACTGCTGCCTCGTAAGCCTAAGTAAGGTTGGCTCCTTCCGCCCTTTCACGCGTAATTTCTAGCATACCATCATCATCATGGGATCCTGCGGGCCGGCTTCTTCTCCGTTTTGCGGGGCGCAACACTTCCCCAAAGCATCAACATCGAGCCGACAGCAATCTGGACCAGAGACATGTCTGAACAGGCTGCCCCGGCGAGCCACTAGCGCATTGCATTCTCAGAATAGTCAGAAAATCTGGACTCCTCCAGCCCAACAATCGGCTTGGATGCCCATGCTCTCGGCCTAGCTGATGATGTCGCTCGCTCTCCCGACCTCAGGACCACTTGATCGACCGCCTGGCCGCATCGACGGGCCGTTGTTCACACATGGCGTCTACGATGTGATCTACGATGCAAGAAGTCCTCCGAAAGGTGGGATCTCGACCGCGTCTGCCAGGATCTTGATACCGTGTGGTTTGAGCTCTGCTGGCCGTGAGATGGTGACCAAGACATGAGGAGCACTGCTGCAGCAGCTGGCGGCCCCGCCGCTCGAATCTCACCGGAGTGGTTGCCTCCCATCCATCACGGTCTGGGCTCTGCGTCAGACCGCTCGAAGTCGAGTCGAATTTGCTAAGGGTGCGTTTACCTCCTGTTTAATAATCAGTTATTTGGCGTTCTTGCATTTACCAACCACTGGCAGTCGTTTAATAGTAATTTACCGTTTAAGAGGTAAACGGTGCTATTAATTAAGTAGTAATTAAGTAGATCTATAGTGTTCTGTATAGAACTCGCCGTCTTAGCTATGTTGTCTACCTTACGCGTCTTCTAGCTCGCGTTATATACGTATGTTATATCGCTCTCGTTATTTAATTATTTACTTACTATAGATCCGCTCTATTCCTTAGTCGTCGTCGCCGTCGTAGCTATTATCGTACTCGTATACTTAATAGCGCTATTACTAGTCTAGTAGATTCGCCGCTATTATCGTCCTACTAGTATTATATAGATACTCGTAGATCTACGCGCCGGTGCTCGAGAGGCGTTTAAATATATATATAGACCTAAAGATTACTACTATAGCACTACTCGGTTAAAGTAGCTAGTGTTCTATAAGTTCGTAAAAGAGCTAGAGGCTCGTAGAGTAGGTAGAACTATAGATACTAGTATATTAGTCGCCGAGTAAGTAGTAATATTCCTAGACTTCCTAGGCTATAATTAGTCGATACGGTAGTTAAGAAGAACGTACTAGTACTCGTTTAGGACCTTTTATATTATTATTAAACGTATTAGTAAGATCGTATATTTAATAAGTAAGGAATATATCTAAATGCCGAGCTAGTATATACCGCCGCCGCCGTATAAGAAGATAATAACGAAGAAGAAGAACGATACTAGCTACTTACTATTTAGTAAGTTCTACTAGTTTAAGAACGCTATTAGAGCTATCGATAGTACGTTACTACTAATAAATCTACTAGAGGAAGTTAGAGGTATATAGAACAGTCGTAAGGGGACGATGTCGTAGAACGCTATAGTAGCTTATAACCTCGATATAGTATTCTAGTTCGTACTCGTTAGATACGAGGGCTCTATACCGGATAGTACCGTATTAAAGAAGGCATATAAGGAGGGATTCGATATGCCGCCTAGTCGGTATTACCTTACTAATAGCGGTTACTCTATAGTTAACGATAGGCTCCTTATACTATACGAGAAAACGAGGTATTATATCCGTAAGTAGAGGGTAGCGTAGTAGCGACCTAAGACGAAGGAAGAGCTATTTAATCTACGGCATTTATAACTACGTAATATAGTTAAGCGTATCTTCGGTGTCCTTAAGAAGCGGTTTCTAATCCTTATATAGGGCGTATATAGTAGGTATAGTATCCGTAAGTAGACGCGGTTTATCCTCTACTACTTCGTACTCTATAACTTTATTCTCTTAAGTAGTAACTAGCCTCTGTCTTCGGAACCGGAGTTATTAGGCCCTCGCGATAAGGATAGTAACGACGATGCGGACAGTAAGGATAAGGACGGATTCGATAACCTTAGAGATGTTAGTAGTAACCGTAGGGTACGCTTCCGAGATAAGATAGCTAAGTTAATATAGAAGGATTATTAAGAATTCCTCGAAATAAAGGGCTTAGATATAAGGGGACCTTAATTAGACGACGAATTCGACTAGTAATTCCGTAAGAGACTTAGAAACGTCGTTGTTATAAAGAATATATATATTTGCTAGTTAAATCGTATATATCTTACGCTAAGGCTATAATATAAACCTCCTCTAAAATACGCTAAGATTCTCGTATTTATAGATAGAGAACATCGCGGGGTAGGAAGATACCGCGCTATACTTAAAGCTTAAAATTAGCGCTAAAACAAGGTAGCTCCTTCCTAATCCGGACGAAAAACGACGAATTCTTAAAACACCTTTATATAAATCGATAGTATAGCCCTACTTTTATCTCTAGTAAGGTACTTAAGGGTATCTTACCTTCCTATACGCATCTCTACTATTAAAATTACTAGTTTAGCGTTAGTAAGCAACCTTTAATATTACCTTTCCGACTTCCGCTTTATTAACTCTACCTCCTTTATTAACAACTACTATATAGGCCGCCTTATATTATACTAATCGGCGGCAGCGAGCCTCTATAACTGTTAGAAGCACCTTAAGAGGGAATATAGGCTTATACCGAAAACAAATAGTTATAGAATGTAACGAGTCGATTCGATAAGGAAGGGAATAGACGAGAGCGTCCCCCGAGGCTATATACCCGCCCTTCGTATTACTAAATGCGTCCCTCCGCCTAGACTAGGCACCGGTCGTAGTCTAACGTCCGCTCGGGGGCCGTCGTACGCCCGTAAGGTTCGTCCCTCTATAGGATGTCCTAGTCTAGGCTAGATAAGATAGCACCGGTAATCTATAGTACTAGGATAGTCTAGGTTAGGACAGGTAGGAGGCGTTATCGTAAGGGTGTCCTTATAATAACTAGCCTACTAATTATAGTATGTCTAATATTACGCTAGCGCCGCTACTAGCGCCGCCGGCGGTAGTATTAGAGGTAGAGCTAGTTTAGCCTTTATAATAATCCTTCGTAGATACGACTCGAAGCGGCTACTTAGCTCCTTCTTAAGGTACGGTTTAGCGGCGACGGCGAGGTTAGGGTTTACTAATAACTCTATTAAAAGTAGGTTCTTATCGTCGTCGCTAATACCTTTAAGTACGCCTACTTTAGAGAGCTGTTTACTAACTAGCTCTAATAGGGTTTACTCCTTCTCCTTCTACTCGTCCTTCTTTACTAGGGCGGCGATAGTAAGCTATAACGGTATTACTATCTTTGCTAATGCCTTTAGATACTAAGGATTAACCTTACTAATAATAGACTCCCTCTTAGCCTTCTTCGAGCGTTCCTTATTATCCTTTACTAACTACGCTACTCTTAGGATCTACTTGCTTCCTTCTACCTCTTCGACCTTAACGTCCTACGACTCGCGCTCTTCCTTACCCTCGGCATCCTCGTCTATACTGCCCTCCGAATCGTCGCTCTTAATACTACGCTCGTTCTTATCTTTAGAGGGAGTAGTAAGGTTACGGCTATTCGTAGTATACTCCCTAGTAGCTATATTAGAGCCTATAATAGTAAAGATAGCCTCTTAGAATAGCGGACAATTATCTCTAAACGGCTTATACTTAGGATAAGCTTTATAATAAGCTACCTCGACGTCCTCGTCTACTAGCTTCGTAGGGTATCTATTCTATCTACTAATATGCTTTAAGTAAGTAGCATATAGTATATATGCCTTCTTTAAGTTACGCTACTTGTTTACTAACGACTAGTAGTTAAAGAAGCGCTACTACCGGTTATAAAACTTACGTATTGTTAGAAGCACCTCGAGAGGGAATGTAGGCTTGCACCGAAAACAAATGGTTGTAGAATGTAACGAGTCGATTCGATAAGGAAGGGAATGGACAAGAGCGTCCCCCGAGGCTATGTACCCGCCCTTCGTGTTGCCAAATGCGTCCCTCCGCCTAGACTAGGCACCGGTTGTAGTCTAACGTCCGCTCGGGGGCTATCGTACGCCCGTAAGGTTCGTCCCTCTACAGGATGTCCTAGTCTAGGCTAGATAAGATAGCACCGGTAATCTGTAGTGCTAGGATAGTCTAGGTTAGGACAGGTAGGGGGCGTTATCGTAAGGGTGTCCTTATATTGCCCCCCTCCCCTCTCTACAACTGACCTTAGTTACGGTAGAAAATTCACAAGCTGTTAGCTGCCAGATGTCCTAATCTAGAAGGATTTGCGGGTCCGTAGCGTCGCTATATTAATTTAATTCTTCTTCTAAACTTTCTCTCTTCTTTACTAACTACTAAAAAGTAAGTAATCTAGGGTAGTGCTAGTATAGTCTAGTTTGGGTCTAGCAAGGCTAACATTAGCGCAGACACACTATGTCTTCCGCCGCCGCGGCCCTCGTACGTAACGATTACGCTAAAAAGGTCCGCAACGGGGCTTTTAACCACAATCCGTGCTTTAATTGCATTAAAGACGTTAAGCTAAACAAAGACTTAACTAAACTGTGCTAGTTAGCGCTAGAGAAGCCTATTAAGGGCATTACTACTAAATGCGCCGGCTGTCTGGACGACAGAAATGCCGATTGCTTCTAGGTAGGATATTTCTGGACTGTTCTGGAGTCTTCTAGATCTAGGCTAACCTTAAATAGCTCCCTCCGGCCCGTAAGGACGAGTAGGACACTATTAATGCCTAGATTTAAGCAGAGTACGCTAATCCGGTAGTAAACGCGGACAATAGGAAGAAGTTAAGGAGCAAGGTGCTCCTATTTGCTAGTTCGATTAAGTTGTATGTGCCGTTCTGGCTTATTTTGGACTAGTATGCTAACAGTTAGCGCCTTAGGGAGCTTAGAAATAGCGTTCGCGGCCCGGAGGGTCTTACTTTGTACTAGGGTACCCGCGAGTAGGACACGACGGGTTAAAAGGTTAAGAAGCGGGACAGGTCGGCTGCTGCTTATATAGAGAAGGCCGTAAGTGTACCGTTCTAGCGCGTTTTAGGCTATGCTAACACTAGGGTGTAGGAGCAGGCTGCTGCCGGGACCCCGAGGGCTAAGAGAAGCCGTCTAATTGATCTAAAGGGCGCTATTATAGTCCAGTCGTTAACAGACAAGCTTAACAAGTACAAGACTGCCTTGCATCGCAATAGTAAGGCCCTAGAGAGGTTTAATTCGTATACTAGGGGTACGGGAAAGACTAATAGGGAGGCGTTAAAGGCTTTAGTAAGTACTACGGCCGCTTAGGAGCGTAGAGAGGACGCTTCGGACGAGGATAGCGATAATTAAGCCGGTTTAGTCTAGTTAGCTCTAGCAGTGTGCAGGGTATAACAGATAACGCTATTACGCAGAGTAATAGGGCCCTTTTAAGTTATAATAGCGCAGAATAGCTTAACGTGGACCAGAATAGTCCAGAATGGAAAGCCTTAACGCCTAAATGAAATCCCTAGAATTATTAAAAATGTTAAAGTCTAATGTTATAAAGCAAAAAGGATTGAAAAATTAACTAAGGGGGTTAGCGTTTTTTCTAGAATTTACCGCGCGCAGTCGGTCCTTTCTGGCCTATTCTGCGCTAGTAGGCCCGCATTGCTGCCGGGCTAATGTTAACTATTACTTCCTAGGAGTTCTCGGACTAGTCGTAGTCTTTCTACTTAATAAGGTACTCCCGATTGTTTAGTTCGTCTACACGTTCGGCCAGAATAGCCTCGACTTCGTATTTATTATCCTCTCCTGCGTCGTATCGCATTATCCTGTCCTGTTTACGACTAAACTAGTCCGGGATAGATAGTTCTAGCAGAGAAACATAGAAGGTTAGGTAGATCTTTAGTAAGTCCGGTAGATCGAGCGTATATACGACGCGGTTAATAACCGCTTTTACCTTATAAGGTCTAATGTATTTGTAATCGAGCTTCGCCGAAGGTCTTAATAACCTAATGTTGCGTGTATTAAGGTAGACTTCGTCTCTAACGTTAAAGGAGATGTCCTTCCTATGCTCGTTCGCCTACTTAGCTATTTGCTTCTTTGTTTTGGCCAGTCTAACCCGCAGTTTCTTCTAGTTGGAGATAACGCGGTCCGCAAGTTGTGCGGCGAACGGGGCTTCTCGTCCATTCTAGCGTAGTCTAGGCTAGTAGCACCGCCGAGGGTCCCGTATCGTATACGCCTAGAATAGCGTAACCCCTATTGCGGAGTGTACGCTATTATTATACGAGAATTCCGCAGTAAAGAGTAGGGAGGCCTAGTTGTCCTGTTTATAGTTGTAGTATGTGCGAAGATACTGCTCTAGCGTCTGGTTTTAGCGCTCTGTTTGCCTGTCTATTTAAGGGTAGAACGCTGTGCTTAGTTTCCGGCGTATGCTAAGGCAGAAACAGAACATGCTCTAGAATTTTAAGGTTAGGATAGGCCCTCGATCCGACGTAATCGTAGCTAGTGCGCTATAGAGTCGTACGACTTCCCTTATAAACACCTCTGCGAGCTCTGCTATAGTAATCGTCTTCTTGCATAGCGCATAATAGACTATTTTGGTGCATCTGTCCACGATTACTAGGATTAAGTCGTAAGCCTAGCCTAGAAGCATGCTAGGTAGCAGGTCCGTTATAAAGTCTAGCGTTACATCCTCCTATAGTGTAAGCGATAGTAGCTCTGCGTATAGCAATCCGTAAGGTTTGTGCCGCCGTAGCTTTGCTATGCTACACGCTTAACACGTTCGTGTGTAGTCCTTAACGTATTTCCTTATTTTGGGCTAGTAGAAACTCCTTTGTAGAAGTTCGAGCGTTCGAGAGAAGCCGAAGTGCCCTACTATAGGGTCGTCGTAGCATTCCTAAAGCAGTTAGAGTCTTATGCTTCCTTTAGGTACGTAGGCCTTGCCGTCTATGTACGCGACTCTATCCTCGTTAGTCTATCGATCTGCCTAGAAAGCAGGTTCCGCTTGGTCCTTCTCCTCGTTAATCCTGTTAAAGGTCGGATCTTTTAAGAGGGCGCGTTTTAGGCGCGTTTTTAGGTCTGGGGCGTCCTTTACTGCCCCTACGTACCTTACTAGTCTATTATAGTCCAGATGCGGTTAGAATGCTGTCTAGAGGAGCCGCAAGCTTGCAGACAACTCTTCGTCTATAGCCTACTGTCTAGAGTAGTCCTTATCCGTAAGGTTAGGCCTTCTGCTTAGTGCATCCGCCGCCCTATTAGCCTTGCCGGGTCTGTAAATAGTCCTAAAGTCGATCTGCGACAACTACTCGGCCTATCTAACCTGCCGCCTAAACAAGGTCTTAGTCGTTATAAGAGTTTGTAGGTTTGCATAATCCGTTAGCAGTTCGACCTGGTGTCGAGCCCCCTCTAGGTATTGTCTAAAGTGTTTAAAGGAGTCTACGACTGCTAATAGCTTAGCGTCTTCCGTAACGTAGTTCCGTTCTACTACGATTATCTTTCGTAAGAAGTATAATACAGGGAACTACTGCGTCTTGCCGTAGTCTTCGTATAGTTAGCTTAGGATGCCCGAGATCGCCTCGCCTAAGGCGTCGGTTTCTACCCTATAGGGCAGTTCTAGGTTAAAATAGCGTAGGATAGGAGCTTCCGAGAACCTTTTCCGCAACTCGTCGAAGGAAAGTATAGCTTGCTCGTCGAGCTTTAAGTATGCTCGTTCCTTCTTACGTTAGTTTACTGCCTTTTTCCCCTCCGTATAGCGGTTAAGTGCCGCAGCGAGGCGTAAGAAGCCCTTAATAAAGCGCCTATAGTAGTTCGCGAAGCCGATAAAGACCCTAATGTTATATATTAACTAGGGAAGTAGCTACTCCTGGACCGATCTGACCCGTTCTAGGTCGATCTCTAGCCTATTACGTGTAATAACGTACCCGAGGTAGTCGACGCGGTCCTTGTAGAAATCGCACTTAGACAGGTTAGCGTACAACTTGTGTTTCCAGAGGCGCTCTAGCACCTCCCGGACGTGGCCCTCGTGCTCCTCTACCGTTTTAGAGTATATAAGGATGTCGTCGAGGTAAACGACGCAGAACACGTTAATTAGCCCTACTAACACGCTATTAATAAAGTTTTAGAACACCGCGGGGGCATTACAGAGCCTAAAGGGCATTACGGTGTATTCGAAATGGCCGTATCTAGTCCGGAAGGCTGTCTTCTACTCGTCGCCTTCCCAGATACGGACACGGTAGTACGCGTAGCGGAGGTCTATCTTCGTAAAGTACCTAGCGCTAGCTAGCTAGTCTATTAACTCGGAAATTAAGGGAAGACCCCCCCTGTTCTTTACCGTGACCGCATTTAGGCCGCGGTAGTCGACATAGAGGCGGAGTGTGTTGTCCTTTTTCCTCGCGAAGAGGATTAGCGCACCCGCCGAGGATGTCGAGCAGCAAATAAAGCCACTCTTTAGATGTTTAGGGAGCTGCTTGCGTATCGTATCTATCTCTGCCTCCGACAGAGCGTATATAGGGCTAAATAGGACCCTTGCTCCCTTAACAAGGTCGATCCTAAGATTATACGGTCTATGCGGTGCTAACTTGCTAGCCAACTCCTCCGAAAAGACGTCGGAGAAGTTAGAGTACGCTGTTAGGACGCTATTCTAGTCTAGTTCGAGTCTATCCTCGACCTCTTAGATCGACATAACGTAAAGAGCTGCCTTAACTTTACCGAGACACTCCCGGTAGAACCTGTCCGGGGATACTACCGCTATTGCTTAACGCTTTCGAGGTTTCTGCCTCTAGAAGACCTCCTTTAAAGCGAAGTTAATACCCGGATTGTACTTCTCGAGCTAGGGCATGCCGAGCACGACTTCAAAACTGTGGATACGTCCTACCTTAAACGTGTCTACGCACCCCTGCGCCTTGCTAGAGGTGTCTACAGCCTTGTAGGAGTTTCTCGTTTCTCTAAAGACCTATAGGCTCTAGCTATTTAGAGTTAGGTACTTTGTCTAGGTAGATAGCTCGGAAACCGTCTACCCTATTTCCTTTGCTAGCATAGAATCGCAGAAGTTGTCCTGGGCGCCGCTATTAATTAGGCCCCGGACCTTTCTAGACTCCCCTAGGCTGTTTAGCGTTAACTCGACGCTAATTAGGCGCCCTTGCTAGGCGCGGCGCTTTCCTAGCTTAGCCGAGCGCCGCTAATCCTTATTGTAGAGGACTTAGCCTACCTAAGTAACAGCGTCTATTTAGGGGGCGTCTCTTTCCCTAAATCCTTCTACAGGTGCTAGTTAGTGCAGTCGCGGCGGATATGCCCGACCTGTTAGCATCTATAGTACGTAGCCTTAAAGGGGGCCTTCGGGTTCTGTTCGCTATCGCTAGTCCTTGCCTTCTTGCTGTCCGGAGCAGTAGAGCCGTCGCTAGGGCGCTTCTTCGCCTACTTAGCGGACCTTTTAGCAGCCTGCCTCTTACGAGCCTCCTGTTTAGAGCCCTCGTTAGTACAGTAGGCCTTTTTAGCCCTTTCCTCGGCGTCTACTAGGTTTAGTAGGGCGGTAGGGTAGTTCGAGAGGCGGTTGCAAAGGGTCTATAGAAGGGCGCTATAGAACCTAAGGATCTTCTTGCTATCGTCCCTTTTATCGAGCTCCTTCTAGAGTATCTTTAGCTCCTCGAGGAGTTCTTCCGGCGTGCGGTTACCTAGGGTAACCTTTTTCAGCTTCTCGTAGGCCTTCTCGCGCTATTCGGTCTCTGTGCCTATTAAGTTAAGCATAACCTCCTTTATTATAGACTAGGTTAGCTTAGACTAGTCGTTAAGGCCGTCGACGTAGCGTTCCTAGTAGTCTTGCTAGAGCTTTCCTATATAGTCGGTAGTAAAGTCGACCTTGCAGTCTTCGCGTTCAGCAAATCCTTCGTATCGTCTAAAGGCTCTTTTAAGGGCTCGGACCTAGTCGTCGTAGCTTGCACGCGACTTGCCCTCGAAGACTAGTAGCTCCTTTAACTTAGGGAGGTTATCCCTCGTTTTAGTATGCTAGTTAGGTTCGGAGAAAAGGTAGCGGAGGGTAGCCGTCCTTAGGTTCCCTTCTAGCATAGGATAGTCTAGTTCGGTACGGAGTTCCTTAATCTTCTACTAAAGGGTTAAGAACTCGAAGGTAGCGCGGGCGACTTCGTTGTCGTGCTCCCGGGTAGCCCTTTCTTCTGCGGTCTCTCCCGAGCTAGGCTAGTTAAGAAGGTTAACGTCCTATAGTTAACTAGCAGGCGTAGCCGATAGCTCCGTAGAGGAAGCGCTCGCCTACTATCGGGCGGAGGTATTAGGAAGGGAGTCGTCCTAACGACAGGTAACCTTTAGAGCTATGTCGGTAGTTTTTAGTATAGTTGTACGGTTGTTTTTAATCGAATTAAATGTTAAAAGCACCTCGAGAGGGAATGTAGGCTTGCACCGAAAACAAATAGTTGTAGAATGTAACAAGTCGATTCGATAAGGAAGGGAATAGACAAGAGCGTCCCCCGAGGCTATATACCCGCCCTTCGTATTACCAAATGCGTCCCTCCGCCTAGACCAGGTACCGGTCGTAGTCTAACGTCTGCTCGGGGGCTATCGTACGCCCGTAAGGTTCGTCCCTCTACAGGATGTCCTAGTCTGGGCTAGATAAGATAGCACCGGTAATCTGTAGTGCTAGGATGGTCCAGGTTGGGACAGGTGGGGGGCGTCATCGTGAGGGTGTCCTCACACGTATAATTAGTCGTAAGTCCCTCGACGCGAACGAGTTGTTATACTATAAGAGAGCGCGGTTCTTAAGCCTTAATAACGCCTCTAATAATACGGATATCTCCTTATTAGACTAGCGACTAAGCCGTAGAAGGTTACTACTATATTCGACCTACCTCTTCTACTTCTTCCGCGGCTTCTTCTTACCCTTACTCTTACTAGATCTAGGTACTACTACTACCTTATCTTCCTCGTTATTAGTCTCGTTCTTCGCCTTACGCTTACGACCGGAGGCTAGCTCCTTGCCCTTCTTCTTCTACGGTATTAGCTCGGCTAGTATTACAAATAGTATATATATAAGGACTAGATTACTATACGTATATAACGCGCTCGGCAACGCGATATTGCTACGGACTCGGAAGGTTTATAACTATTCCCTTTATAGTATCGCACTTTATAGTATCGTACGGACTAAAGACATAGCTATTCTTGTACTATAGTATATAAGAATAGTAAAACTACTAGGACAGCTATTTACTAACCTTATATAGATATAGAGTAGCGAGATTAAGTATGCACGAATTAACTAGTTAATTTATAGCGACGGTAAGGTAAACAGTTGTAAGAATAGCTATTATCTCGCGTTTTCACCAGATAACTGATTCTTAAGCAGGAGGTAAACGCACCCTAATTCTTGCGAAGCGAAGCTGGATGTTCTAGAGATGTGGCTTTCCTAGCGCACGGTCTGTTCCTGAACAGCTCGGCCTTGAACTCGAGGATTGGCCAGTTCTTCTTGGACAATGACGAGGTAATTCAGAAGTCAAGTCAGATATTCGCTGGTCGGAACACGAGAAGGATCGGATACCCAGCTTTCCGACGTCGTCCCGGACGAGGTCGTCATGAAGGTCTAGATCGCACAGGGCCCTGGTGGTAGGCAAATGCTACCCGCCCTACCAGTTTCAAGTTCTTGGGCTTGGAGTGCTCACGGAGAGCGGTTACCGGACATGGTCGGTCCGCCATTCGATATCGTCTGGCGGCGGGATCTTGGATCTTCCTTGTCAAAGAGCGTCACGAGCGTGGTACCGTACACCGCACTTGCTCAATGCCAACTCGAATACGAGGTCTCTGGGATACAATGGGACGCTCCGCACACGCCATTTCTCTTTCGACACCCCGCCTGACCGACACATCAATATACACATCTTCTGTGCTCGTCACCTCTCCATGATCCCAGCCAGCAAATTCCTTGTCGCAAGGACACAATCGAATCGAGGCCTGACAGCCCGGTCGGTCCCGTACAGAGGCCTAGGGACCACCGGATATACGAAAAGCCGCATGCTGTATACAAGGCAGTCGAGGAACCCACATTTCTGATTTTATACTCCAACTACGACTTCTTCCACTAAGCATCCGTCAAGTTGCTCGTCGGACACTGGACTGAAACATGAAGATCTCCATCGCTGCCTTCGTTGGCCTTCTCGCCCTTGTGGCTCCCCTTGTCACGGTTAGTTCGGTAGTGCCATCAATGTTGACACTCATTCGATCGCAACTCACCAAATCGCTAACGACCGTTGTCTCCAAATATAGGCATTGAAGGAGTGCCAATGTAAGCACGTCACGGATTGCTGGAAGTGTTGCTACGACCGTGATGGCCAGAACGCCACAGACTGGTAAGACTCTACCGCTTGACGAAGCACTGCTTCACCTTGGTTCATGCTGACGTTCAACGCGACAACAGCTCCGACCTCGATCACGCTGGCATTGGGCAATGCGTCTGCGCTCCACTCCCTCCACGTACGTAGCATCTGCGCTCCATCACTTCTGTGACGAGCGTGGTTGCCATCGTTGTCCAACTTCCACCAACTCCTGACGAGCCTGAGACGAACACCCATTGGGCGGCGACCGAGCAGGAGATGGAGGGACGCGCAGGAGATGAGTCACGATCAAGCGATGAATCGATTCGTAACACGCCGGTCACGGTAGCAGGGCACGCCAGTTTTCATTCATCGAGCAGGACATTGAACTTTCGTGACCATGCCTACATACTTCTGTAATCAAGTGCCTGCAAAATCTTCCCAGCGATGTCCCTCACGTCGACCGCGACCTCTTTCCTGTATGCCCTGCACAGAACGTCTTCGACAGCATGGGTTAAGACTTGACGACCCAGCAGACCTCACGAAAAATCAACTTGACCGTGCAATGTTGTTCTTCGGGGAAATATGAAGAGGATTGCGGGGAGGCGCTGACACATGGATGGAAGGATGCCATCCTTGCTGACTGTCTTGTCCTCTTCTCAACCGGTTCACTGTTACCACATGGTCAACTCGCCTTCAACAATGCCAGGAGACTTCGTCGCAAGCACTCAAGAAAAGTACCGCGGTACAGGCGGTGCCATTGCCGTTGTGAAAGATGGCCATGTCCTCACTGAGAGCACTTGGGGTTTCGCTGATATGGACCTGCGGATCCCAATGACAGCCACTACACACCTTCCCATCTGTTCGATCAGTAAACAAATGATCTGTCTGGTGCTCGAAAGCATCGTTCGTGATCCGCCCACGATCGTCAAGCAGAGAGGTGGAGGCGACATTCGAGACCAACTGGATGCTGAGCTGAAGAATATGCTGCCGCAACTCATGGATCATCCGGACGGGAAGCTCACCATTGCGGACCTATACAACATGCAATCTGGAATTCGAGACTATTGGGCGATGACTACACTCTGGGGAGCTCGACCAGATGATCCATTCCGGCTGACGATTGACGCTCCCAAGACGCTCGAACGGACCCGCTCATTTCATTTTCCGCCAGGCACATCGTTCTCGTACTCGAACGTCAACTTTCACGTCCTCGCCCGGATCATAGAGAGGGTTACAGGGCAGTCACTAGGCCAGCTCCTGAGTGAGAGAGTCTTCATCCCAGCGGGCATGTCAACCACTTCCCTCTGTCCCAACACAGCCGGCCACCCTCTTCCCTGTCTAGGCTACGAAGGCGACGAGAAGCACGGCTACACACCCGCTCACAACCGTATCGAATGGTCCGGCGACGCGGGTATCGTGGCTACATTGCAAGACATGATCGCCTACGAAAAGTACCTCCAAGCCAGCTGGACCGACCCGAGCAGCACCTATCAAACTATTGCCCGACCACAAACATATCGCGACGGCTCTTCAGCGACCTACGGCCACGGCCTTGTCCACACGAAAATCGGCGAGCATTCCATTGTCGGCCACGGCGGTGCCCTTCGCGGCTTCCGACTCCACCGCATGCACTGCCCTGCCGAGAAGACCTCGGTCGTCGTCCTCTTCAATCACGAAGCCGACGCTGGCGGCGCAGCCGAAGAGATTCTCAAAGCATTGCTCAACCACTCCCCTCCTCTGCCAGCCAGCATCACTCCCTCCCCCAAATGGACAGGTGCATACCTCAATCCGCAGAACAACCTCCTCCTCACCGTCGTCCCTTCGCCTGGCAAGCCCTCCACGCTCTCAGTCACGTACGCTGTCGCTCCGGCAGAAGTCACCCTCGCGTCACCGACCACCGCCGAGTCAGCCGGCATGCTCGCGTCCATCGCTCCCTCAAGCTCCTCCGACGTATCCCCACAACAAAACTTATCCATCACCCGCCTCCGTGAAAACACCATTTTCCAAGCCCGCCGCTTACCCGAACCATCTGTCCCGCCTCCCTCGAGCATAGATCTAGCGGGAGAATACCACTGCGCAGAAGTACAGAGCAGCCTCCGCATCACATCCGCGAGCAAACACTCCGGTCTGATGTACGGTGCTTTCTCCGGCTTCATGGGTAACGGGCCCGTGGCGTTGATGAAATACGTGGCTGGGGAAGTATGGACGCTCGCCTGTCCGAGAGGGCTAGATGCGCCTGCGCCGGGAGATTGGACGTGTGTCTTTCAACGAGGAGACGATGGGACAGTGGATGAGGTCACGATCGGGTGCTGGCTGGCTAGAAATCTCAAGTTTGAAAGAGTGGAGAAGGGGACAGAGTAGACTGCTTGTTTCGTGTTGTACATACAGAGGTGATGCCATCTCGGCTGACTATGGTACAATCAAGGCTCTCTCTCATGGAGCCGGAGCGGATTCGTGTGCCGCCCATGCATTCGCGTCCCGTCCCATGCCACGCCATCTGCTGGCAATGCTAATGCAAAAAGGGGTGTGTCGTCGTGGTAATCATTTCTCATCGTGTCCCATGCATGTGGAGATCGCTTGATCTCAAAAGCGCGGTATCATGTCAATCCTTCTCATCCTTCTTCAGCATCACGACTCTTCTGGGCCTCGCCCTCCATCCTCACCACCCTGAACCTCGCCTCACCCTCCATCCTCGGAACCTTGCCCTCCCCACAGAACAGCTCCACCTTGAACTTCAATCCCGCCTTGCCGGGCCGTCCAGGCTGCCACACCTCCACCTCATCCCCGGTGTGCAGTCGTCCGTAAAGCAACTGTCCCTCGTCGCCTTTCTTCAAGTGAACCCCATTGATATGCAGTCCTGCACTCGCGTGGGTGCTAATCCCGCAGTACAGACCCGGCATGTCGGAGAAGTCGGCGTCCTCGTCCAAGTCTTGAATACCCGGCGCGTGAAAGAAGATCCAAAACGCTAGCTTGGGAACGCGAGTCTCGGCCTTGTTGGGATAGATGACAGTGTTGTTGGGTGCGCGACCCCAGCTGGTGCGTTGGCCGTCCAGTGCGATTGTCTCGTGCGCGAAGGAGCCGGGCATGGAGATAAGGCGCCCATAGCGGGCTGGTGGGACGTAGTCGGCGGAGTCTGAGAACGGCGACCGCGCGCTGTCAATTCGCTCATCGTCGTCCTGTTGACTGTCAGGCATCGAAAACTGGCCATCGTTCGCGAAATGCTGCACTTGGCGACTATCGGGGACGATCATTTGGCCGGTGGTGTAGTCGAAGCCACTAGCTTTCGAAGCGTATTCCAGCGTGTGCGTGCTTGGGTCGTCAGCCTTCCAGTAGAACGATGGTGGCGTCTGAAGGTTGATTTGGCGGCTGAAAGGCACTTGAGAGGCCGGCTTCGGAGTCTGCGAGTGCTTGACCGGCAGTGGCGTCGGTTGCGAAGGATCTTCTTCATCGAGGTCATTGGCACTCGCGGGTGTCTTTGGAGAGGTCACGTCTGCTTCGCTGCCATTGTTGACGCGAAATGCACCGGATGAGGTCGATCCCATGTTCATGTCACGCACCATGCTCTCCGCTCCGAAGAGGCTTGGAGAACCCTCAAATTCTTGAGAGTGGTGGATGGACTCGTCGTGAATACCGTCTTCATGTGTCACACTCTGTGGAGATGCTGTCTGATGCTCCGAGCTGGGCAAGCTTGCACCAGTCAACGCGCCATCGTTCTGCGGTTTCGTCAACGCCGCGAAATTCGTCTGACTGATTTCGCCGAACAACTTCTGAGACCTCGGCGCAACGTCCGGTGGATGGTCCAAGTCGTGTTCAGCCTCCTCAAGAATGATAGGAACGTGTCCGTACTTCTCATCGCTCGACTCGAGGTCTTGCTCATCTCGATAGTCTCCCATGTGACTGGATTTGAAGCGTTTGGACTGTCGTGGGTCGAGAAAGTTGATGTCAGACTCGTTAAGGCTGACCTCACTGTACTGACTGTTCAACTTGTTCAGATCTTCTTCCTGACTGGCACCCAATTCTGCTTGAGAGTTCACTTCAGCAATCGCGCCCAAGCCGGTCGGTTGATGGGAGAAGGGCAGCGGTTGTCGTGGCGCACTCCAAGTGAACTTCCGCGGAAGCCCAAACCACTCGTGTTGAAGGCAGTACTGTGCGGATGGACGAGCGGCGGGATCAGTGTTAAGCATCTGCACCAACAAGGCAACAGCGGCGTCCGTGACCCCTTGCCTTACCAAATCTGCGGCGTCCAAGGGTGTCATCATTATCTTGTCGAACATGCCGCGACCGGTCTTATCGGCCACGCCTTCGAACGGAGGTTTGTGACAGAGTGAGTACCACAACACAGCCCCAAAAGACCAGATGTCGACTGCTTGGCTGTAACTGTGAAAGTTCTTGGTGGGAGGAGTGTCCTTGCGTCGCTTGGTGCCTTTACCGGCGACGTGTGCATCGTAGTGAGGGAAAACCTCCGGCGCGCAGTACAGCAAGGTTCCGCAGAACGTCTTCAAGAATGTGTCGTTGTCCTTGACCACCTTCGAAAGTCCAAAGTCGGAAAGTTTGATCTGAAAATTGTCGTGTTCCAGGGTTGCAATGAGGATATTGTCCGGCTTGATATCGCGATGGGTGATGTTTTTGGTGTGAAGGTAGCTCAGCGCATCGAAGACTTGCGATGCCATCTGCTTGGCCACTGACTCCGAGAGGGCGCCATGCTCCGCTAGGTGCTGCTGCAAGTCGCCACAAGGAACAAATTCCATGACGATGTACAAATGGTTCAGCACGTCGACGTGCTCGACGTACTGGACAATGCTAGGGTGATCGATCGACTGCATGATGAGCATCTCGTTCTCCAGCTTCCGGTCCAGAATCCCGTTCTTGATAAACTTGCGCTTCTCCAGCTCTTTGGCGGCAAACAATTGCCCGTCATTCTTGGTCGCAATCTGATAGACACTTGCAAATGCACCCTTGCCGATCATTCCCACCACGTTGTATTTGGCGCCGCCACTCCAGTGCATTCCGTACTGGTTTTGTATCATCGGAGCCTTGACAGAATGACTCTGATGTGCGTCGGTGAATGGTGCAAAGGCGTTGCCCTTGCCATTTCGGAATCTGCGTTCGGCATCGAGTTGTCTGGCCATGTATTCCCGAAATCTGGCCTCGTACTGTGGGAAGAACCCATCGCGAGAAGGGAAACGCACGATGAATTTCAGGCTCTCCTCCTCGTTGTAAGTCAACAGCGCAATGATGGAGCTTTGATTAAGCATTCGCCGCTTCTCGTGTTTCTGGCTCCTGCCTTTCAACAAGGTGTCATCGACCATCGTACCGTTGGTGGACATGTCCTTTAGCATGAGGACCCCTGCTTCGTTCATGTAGATTGAGAAGTGAATGTTGCTGACACGTTTGTGAGTTTCGCCATTGACGGCGATGTCACAATGCTCCATGCTGCGTCCAAAGACGAACCCGTGCTGTGGCTGAATCGTCCTGGAAGAGAATCGGAGAGCCAAATCCAGACACTGTTTGTTCTCACCCTCATGCTTGAGTATGAATGTGTCCTGCTCTTCCACCATGCTCAGGGAGAGATCCGAGTCGTATTTGGGCAGGCTGGCGTTTTGAAGGATGTGCTGAGGTGCTCGACGTGCGGTCTCTGCCACAAGCTTGATAGCTGCAGTCGATGAAGGGTGCAATATGCACATCACGTCCGCGACATCCTCCCCGGACAAGCCCGAGTTGTTTCTGCCCATTCTCCGCGGGTCCACGACCTCTTGCGTGCATTGTTGCGACGATCTCTCCATCTTGCGTTCTGCTTTGAGCGTTGTCGGATGTGCGGGGTGACGCTCTGCAGAGTCTTCTGGCTAGGCAACCGTCGGGCAGAAATCGTTGACACGCGGTATGTCAACTCCGCTCGCTCTCGACGTCTGAATGGCCCTATCTTGATGGTGTAGGTCGTGCAGCGAGAGCACTGAGACCAGTTCGTTGGCGGCCTTGAGGGATTGGAAGGTCGTCCACGCAACTTCACGTACCGGCCGAAGCAGCTTCCCGCAGTGCCGGGGATGGCGTGCTTCGGTGGGTAGTGGTATTCAAGCTATGAATCCATGCAGTTCGTGAGGTGTCGCGGTGGATGTTGATTCGGTGCGGACTACGTGCGAGATTGGTATGGTGCGAGGTCGAGCGGATCGGTGGACGGCGGGATCGTGGAGGTGACGAGGAGCGAAGAGATAATCTTGAGCGAGGCGACGGCGGTGGTCGGCTTTTATAGTGGTGTAGTCGAGGCGGACCTAGAGGAAAGAGAAGGTTTGTCAATTCAGGCTGCCATTGGGCAAGAACGCAAGTGCAGATGCAGGAACGACGTGGCAGGCGCGATGACAATGGCTCGCAAGTTTGGTGTTGTAGACGTGCAAAAGTGCGAATCGAGTGTCGAGTCTCGAGAAGGCAACCACGCGAGCTGATGACTCTGAAGTTCCGTTTGTCTCTGGACGGATCGAAGTTCCCGTCGCGCGTTTCTGTAACCAGGGTACAAACTCTAAATCTTCAAACCAGTGGCCGAGGGGCGGAGAAAACGTCCGTAGCGTGGTTGTCATTCACTTCAACTGTTTCAGGTCGCGTGAGGTTCGTGCACGGGATATGGTACGAAACATCTGCTTCGGTGATTCGTATCTACACAGCCTGTCTACTGATCTCCATTTTCTCATCATCCTGTCCTCGCAGCCTACTCGTCCAACTTGACGTAATTTGCCGGGAAGAGACCCGCCTGACCATTGAACTCACCAGACCACCAGTTCTCGTCGGGGAATTCCTATCGCTCGTTAGCATTTCATTCACATCCAAGTCTGACTCTTTTTGACTCACAATGTTGATAATCTTAGCTCCGTCGGGGAAGCTCAGCTCATTCGGCTCTGCAGCCTCATAGTCGTACTCCGCGGTGGCAGTAGGCAGAGATCCACCAGCTGGCTGAGGTGGCCCTGGCGGAGGTGCGGCGTCTCGTGGGTCCTCCGCTTCCTGGCTGCGGAAACCACCAGTGTCCGCGTCGTCCGCACCGCCCTCGACCAATTCAACATAGTTGCTCGGGAACAGGCCCTTCTCGCCCTTGCTGTTCTCACCGATCCACCAGTCATCGTCGACCATTTCGATGTTGATGATGCGCTCTCCCTCTGTTAGTTCGATCTCGTTCTCCTCGTCCTTTGTGTAGTCGTACTGAGCAATGGCACTCTTGCCGCCAGAGTTGCCCTGGCCGCGAGGATCCTCAGCGGAACCAAAGGTGGCGGCTGCGGCTTCCTGAGAGGCCAAGCGAGAGTCGTCCTGCGCTGACACTTGTGGTTCGGCTTCGGGCTCTTGGTGATCATCGGCGACTTGCGCGAGAGAGGTCGGCACCGCGCGTGGTGGGAGCTGCTCGGCTGGCTCGATGGGCTGGGCACTGCGGCCTACAGGCATGGCGATTCGGACTGGGGAGCCCTGTGGTTGGTAGGATTCTGGCTCCTCATCCTCGTCCTCGTCATCAGGTACGCCGCGTGGCGGAGGTGGCGGCAAATCTTGGTGTTCCTCCTTTGGCACTCCTGAGGGTGCTCGTTGTGGCAGACCGGGCATGGGAACTCCACGCGCGCTGACGTTTGGCTTGCTGGAAGTGTCAAGTGCTGGAGGTTCGGGTGCTCCAGCGAAGCGGTCTCTGATAGAGCCAACGCCGCCAGTGGTTGGCTCAGCTTCCTCTCTATCGTCTTGTCCGGTGCGTTGTTCGCTGATACCACTACCGCCAGTGCGGGAAGGAATTTGTACTCCCCACTTCTTGCCCTCATACCCGGACTGCCACGCACCGCTCGTCTGAGCGCCGATTGGCGATGCAGGGGTGTCCCCGGTCATCGAAGGTCGCTGGGTGTCCGCCGCGCCGCTGTCACCTCGCGCACGAGCCTTCTTCTCCGCCCATATCTGTGCTGGCGTCTTGCCACCTTCATCTGCGAAAGTCTTGCTGGCTGTGCCGACAGGTGCAGCAGTCGCCAGAGACTTGGCTTGAAAGCCGCCGGGTGCTGGTGCTTTGGTGCCGGCGAAGTTGCTCGTGGAAGATCCGAATTTGTTCGCAACCTTGGGTTTGGGCAATTCGGCGAGACGTCCGCCTTGCTGAAAAGCTGCAGATCGGTCGGCGAGTGATTGCGGTCTTTCCTCGCCACTGCCTGATGGCTGTGATCGCACTGGTTCCGGTGCGGGCGCTGGACCTCCTTGAGCTTTTCGACGGATTTCACTGATGTCCACCTTACCAATCGGCTCGTATGCTCCCTTTACCGCGGTCGGCCGATCGTCCTGGGCTGTCTTTGCCTGTGCTCTGAGCGCAGCAATGTCAACTTTTCCTATTGGCTGATATCCACCACTGACCACGTCGGCTGAATTGTTGTTCGGGCGTGGAGGCGGCTGGTACTGAGAAGGTTGTCGCTGGTTCTGTAGTTCTGCCATGTTGACTTTTGTTGGCTGGTATGCAGGCGCAACTTTCTCGAGCTGCGATCTTGACACTTGCGGCGCATCCTGTCCCCAACCGTCGTCGTCAACGGCAGCGGAAGATGCGGGTGCTCGAGTACGTGAACCGAGAGCCTGAAAGCCACTCGATGCACCAAAGCTCTTCGTGGGTAGGACTGGCTTAGATGCTACAGGCGGAGCCGGTCCAGCTGAGGGCGCCGATCCACCTCCGCTGTACTTGGACCCGGAGGAATCCTGCACCTTCTTCACAATAAGCTCAGGTGTGAGATCACGATCCGAGCGTGCAGTGACCTGCACATGATACCCGTGCAGCAGCTTCGAGACGGCGTTCAAGTGGCTCGTAAAGTATCCCTTGGTCCTCTCCGGCACACCCTCGCCGCACCAGGCAATGAGCACGCTCTTTGGCAGTGTCGTGTTGGGATCCTTCACTTTCACGAATGCGAACTGTATGCGCCCATCGGAGAAGTCTTCGATCAGGTCCGCCAATTCACCCTCACCCGTTGTCTGAACTGAAAGTACGCTCTCTTTCGATGCATCGGCTTGGAAGGCATTGGCGAGTGGTGCCTTGACGGAAAACAAGGCCCAGATACCGTAGGTGGGAGAAGAAGCTGCTGGACCGGAGGGCGAGGCATTGACGATTTTCTGATAGCTGTTGGTTATGGCCGGTCCGTTCTGGGACAGATTTAGAGAGGCCATGTCGGTGGTCGTGGTGGGGAGGTAGGTTCGACAGAGGGGAGTGCAACGTGGAGGCAAGGTGGAAGACGCTTGTCACCTCAGCAGCACTCTTTTGAATGGAAGAAAATACCACCACAATGCAGAATTTGGAGGCGCAAGTTGGGTGAATGATGAGATGTTTCAAAGCTCGACAGCGACCTGCTTTGAACATGAATGGCAACCCAGTAGTAGCTCCCAGCTAACCAGCCCAGCGCAACAGCTCTCCTTGGCGCATGACGTCCAGCCACGTTGGAACATTGCGTGTTCCTGAGGCAGTGTATGAAAGAAGAGAGGCGACGGCGACGGCGAGGTTGTGTACGATATGTGGGATTCCTTCCTCCAGACGTAGTCGTCACTAAGACATCTTGCCATCCTTTCCCATCAGACCTTCGCATGTACCATCGTCTCGAGGTCCCTGGTCGTCAATACAACTTCTGGCCCGGTGTTCCCGATCCCAGTCAATTTGCAAGACAGGTCACAGCCCCATCTCCTAACATTTCCCACCTCCGCCCTGCCTTTTCACCCTCACTCATTCGCTCCCCCTACTCGACGGTGTAGCAAGGCATTCATCATCATACACACACATCACACATCCCCAAGCGCATACTAAGTTCTCGGGTGTCGCTCTCGCTGGTGACGGTCGCAGTCAAGTGTTCTTTCTTGCTCATCCACCACTCCCTCCCTCTGACCTGCACTTCCCTCTACAGCTGCCTCCCATGGCGCGTCTGTTTCATTGAATCGCAGCTACCATTCCCATCTCTGTCGCATTCTGCGACTGCTGATTTCGCCATGGACAGTCCCAGCGGCGAGACCCAGGAGGACTCGGACTTCGACTTCTACTCCAACCACTCTTCATCGGACACCGCCCAGGCTTCACCGCGTACTGACGAAACCGCGATCGCAGCTCCGATGGCCGCGAGCGACCCGCTCCCTCAGGAGGATTCCGCGGACGACTCGGAAGCAGAAATGGACATGTCTCCGGTCCACTCTCCAACCACCTCCTCCCATGCCTCGCCTGGCACCAATGGAACTTCCGTTGCCATGGATGTCGCCGCGGTCGATGCCACTGGCAGTCCCACCAGCCACGCCGGCGTCAAGCGCAAATTGAGCGAGACTAAGAGTCCGGACGCTGACCTTACGGGTGTTCCAGCGGAAGATGAGAATGGCGCCAGGGTATTGAAGCTGCGCAAGCTTGACACGCCTCCAGCGGCGCATGAGGACAAATCTGGAAGCCATCGGCGGATAACAGAACTGCCATTTTCCATCTGGAAGCAGGTTTTCATGCATCTGTCACCGGCCATGCTCGCGCGCTGCGTTCGTGTCAGCAAGACCTTCCGGTCGTGGCTCGTCCTCCAGGACGGAGAAGTGATTGCCAACCCAGCAGCCGCTGAGGACGGAAACCTGCGGACCTTCTTTCCGGACATGCTCGCCCGCTTGTCTCATCCCAGCGGGAAGATCAAGGCGTACCTCAACCTCCAGGAGAAGAAGCTGAATGCCGGACCAACCAAGAAGGACATTGACACCGTTTGGACCAACTCCAAGAGGACATTCTACAATGCATTGCCTAAGAGTCTGCAAGGAATGACCGACATGCAGATGTTGGCCCTGATTGGAGGTTCCTCATGTCAATCCTGCGGTAAGGTTGGTGCGCCATCGACTGCTAATTCCGTCTTCAATGCCGGACCAGGACCCGATGGTGTGCGCGTTGTTTGGCCATTCCGGATTCGATCGTGCGGCAGCTGCCTCGAGCAGAATGTCGTGAGGGTAACAAATCATCACAAAAAGTGCCCTGCTTGCTGTCCGACCTAACCACGTAGTAGGACATTCAAGTGCTGCAGAATCCGACACTCTCTGCGCTAAGATTTGGAGTCGCTCATGGCTTTTTCCGATCCACTGATTTGCACTTCGTCCCCGATCAAGTTCGCCAATTGCCAGGTGGTATCCCTGGAAATCTCAAATTCTCCAAAGTTTATCATCGTGAAGACTTGAGGAAGATTGTAGACGACGAAACACAAGCAAAGACGTTGGGAGAAGCCGCATTGGACGAGTGGCGAAAGGGGCTCCTGGATGCTGGTAAAAAGATAATGAATGACTCTGCGAGGTGGGAGAAGTGGGAACTGCAGATGCGGCCGGGCATAGACTTGGGTCAGATGCTCAGAGAGGATGATCCGTCGTCGTTCCCTCGCCGATATGGAACGACACAAAGTAAGCCTGCCGGGTCAAATGGTCTGCAGCCGCCACTGGCAGGGAACGGTAAGCATGCATTTCTCTGCGAGTTCGCGGATTTTTCTTTCCCGAGATCTCTTCTCTTCCCAAGGTCTTTCTCCCTTGCTCTCGCATTGCGTGCGCTTGCGAACCGTTTGATCTTGCGTGTCAGAACGATTCAAGAATATGGCCCTAACCCACCTCTCGCAGGCACTCACCCTCTACCACAACCTGTCCATGTCTTCGAGAATGGATTCAACTCGCACTTCGAGCCGCCAGGACAGCAACAGCCACAGCCACTAGAGCAACAACGATGGCAGCAGTCTCGAAAGGTGAGAGACCCTCGCGAGGTTTCAGCCGCCCGGAGCTTCAGAAAACTCGAGATTGAGCGCCGGTGCCGAGAGATGGAGACACCAATTGCGCCTGAGTTTCTGCAGCACATGGATTCATTCAACGCCGCTCTGAAGATCAGTCTTCCACTGACTGATGGCGCATGGGAGATGCTGAAACCCAGACTCCTGTCGCAGCTACCACACGCGCAAGAGATCGAGTACCGGAGAACGCAACAGCAGTCATATCTTCAAGCTGGACTGCAGATGGAACCAAACATCTCGAAACCAGCCAGGGAGGTCTACGACCGCGACTACGACCAACTTCAAGAGCCATTACGGAAGAAGCTCGCCGAGTATGCTTCCGACATCATCAACGGCAGGTGGCATGGAGGCAACATTCTCGAGCCAAACAACGTTCCCGAGTTTGCAGCAGACGTACTGGTTTTCGTACACGAAATGTACAATGCGAATGAAAACGAGGCTGGCTCGCCATCGAGTACAAACTTGCCAGACGAGAAAAGGCCGTTCTTATCCCTGGACAACATGAAGTGGTTATACGACAACAAGGTACGTCCACTGACAGAGAGCCAACGACGTGAGCAATTCATCTGCGAGGGATGTTTCCGCGACGGAACTTTCGACGACAAAAAGCCCAAATGGTTCGCCTTTGAGGGTTTGATTCAACACTATGGCGCCAAACACACCAGTGACTTCAGCAAGGGCAACGTCGTGGTCCATTGGCAGACTGCACACTGGCCCGAAGAGCAGATGTTTCACAAAGAACCAGGGCGCTGGCTCCAAGCAAGCCGCCGTCCGGCTGACTTCAAACCGAAGGTGGAAGCCCGGCCGACACCTCCTGAGAGCGCTCGTAACTCTTATGCCTTGCCGCCGCAACAATCGCTGGAACACTCGCGTACCGGCAGCACCTTTCAACAAATGCCCCACGAGTACCCGTACAGTCATCAAGTGCCTACTGTGACAGAGGCACAGGTCGGCCGCCAAGTCCTGACTGAAAAGCTGGCCTGCGACGCCCGCGAGGTGTGGGACGCTTTGGATGGAGTCAAGGGTATCCAAGCTCTGGGCTGCATACGTCTCCAGACTGCCATTCATCACTGCGTTTCACGATATGCACAAGCTTTCCACGACCTTCCGACCTTGGACATCTTCTCGCACGCCCTGGTGAATCAGGCACAGATGAAGCCACTGAGGAAAGCCCATTTGCTTGTCTGCAAGACTTGCCTGCACACTGCAACGAACGGAGCGCCAGACACTGGCGAGTATTGGTACAGAACCTCACAAGCGCCCAAGTACACTGCACTCGAATTGATCGAGCACTACCAGAAAGAGCACAAGTCCGCTGCCGCAAATGGCGTCTTGAATTGGGTCAAAGACATGATTGAGCTTCCAGACCGTGACGAGATTCGCACACTGCTTCACACTCCTGGAATGGACGACGCGAAGCTGGGTCTCATTGCAGCTGCGCTGCCCCATGCCTTCCCTTTGCCACTGCCGAAAATCGGTGTCGTGGCCGATGCCGCTGACAAGCATGAACGCCGCGGGAACGGTTCCAAACACTCTGGTAAAGGCAAGCATGCACAAGGGCAGAAGAAGCAAAAGAATGGCAAGGGTGGTGGCAAGCGTCGGCCTTCGCACGACTCACCGCTACCCGAACCGAACGAGAATGAGTACGACCCGCGTCGGCCAATGTACGTGTCCGTCAAAAACGAGGCGCCAGACCCTGCACAGTTCGACACGGACGCTCGCAAGCCCGCAGATCCTAGCATGTTCGACACGGATGCGCGCTATCCACCGCGAGCCGCCCCTGGCCCCGTTGAACCAGAGACTCTTGCTGCGGTCCTCCAACGCCTTGTGCCTGGACCTTCGGCCCCTCAGCAGCCTTCAAATGGGGACAGACAAAGTCGAAGTCCGTCAGTTGGCCGTCGAGAGCCCGAGCAAGCACCCAGACCGACTGCTTCCGCAATCAATCCTGTAACACAGACGCAGCCAGACTTTTCGGCCATTCTGGCATCTTTGACAAGCCAAGGAGCTGTGACTCCAACGTCTATGACAGCACCAGCTCCCACACAACGATCTGTCAGCACAGCGCATCGATCTGCCCCCGGGGCTTACTCTGAACACCCATACGACGGTGCACGACGCTCCGTGCACCAATACGAGGCGCCATATCAAGCGCCTCTTCAGCCGCATTTGGCCCACGGTGTCCACGAATTGCAAGCAGCTCTCACTGGCAACAGACGCCAATTCGAACACAATCAGCAAGTTCCAGCCCAACAATACAGGATCCAGTACGAAGGCGATCACTATCACGGCCGGCCACAGCCGCAGCAAGTGTACTACAACGAAGCCCCGGTTCACTACATACCACGCCGTGAGTCCGAACAGAGCTACGCCGGCTATCAACAGCAGGCATCAGCTCCACACACAATCTTTGTCGATCAACAAGGCCGCCAACTGGAGCCTGTGCCGACGACAGCGCCTGTACAATATGCGCCGGGACCATCTCCCTACCTCTCACCAGCCGTGCAGTACGCTCCTGTGCACTATGCGCCTGCGCCGATGCAGTATGCGCCATCTCCGTACGATCAACAGCAGTACGACAGACGCCATGAGCAGGCTGTGTATGCCCAGCCGTTGTACGACGATGGGCGCCAGATGTACTACCCTCCTCCAAGCGCTCATCATCCTCGGCAGTAGGGTGTCAGGCGCGGAAGAGCTCGGTCGGGTCGCGGAGGAGGGAGGAGGTGGACGAATTAATAGACATGCGAAAGCGATGAAGGAGTAGGAGATGGGTTCGCGAGCATTCTTCCACAAGCGGGAGGAGGTCAAGGACAGTAGAGATTACGATAATGCCGTAACAGTCGTTCGCGACAGAAGCTTCACTCTTTCCGCTCCATTGTTCGCAGACTCAGCACCATGGGGGCTGAACTGAGTGACGATTTGCTCAGCATACCGGTGAAAGTCCTCGCACATTGTGTGAAGGAGCAGCAGGTGCGGTTCGCGTTTCTGCAGAGTGGTGAAGTGATCATACTGGCGACGGGCAGTATTGTCAACTTTGGCCTGAATCAGCTGGATGGCGAGGGAGCGTTGGTCAACGGGTGGAGGTATATGTATCTGGTACAAGGGCTCATCGCCATGCTGCTTGGAATCATCACCTACTTCTGGATCGTTCCCTTTCCTGAGAATGCCCACGAGGCTGTGCGGTTTCTCACTGCTGATGAGCAGAAGCTGGCCGTGTCGAGGATACAGAAAGATCGCAAGGATGTTCAAGCCGAGCCGTTCACATGGAGGGAGATCTTCCATCATGCGAAGGATGTCAAGGTCTACGGATTTGCTTGCATGTTCTTCTTGCTCAATCTGGTGTCGACCTCATTGAGCTACTTCCTCCCGATCATCCTGCAATCTGGCATGGGCTTCAGCGAGAACAAGTCGATCTTGCTTTCTGCTCCGCCCTACTACTACGCCGTCCTGCCGGTCATCATCTCATCCGTGGTCGGAGACAACTTCAACCTTCGCGGGCCCATCATCGTCTTCAACTGCATCTGTTTGATCATCGGCTTCTGCATGCTCGGCTTCACAGACCAGGTCACGGTCCGGTACATCGGCACGTATCTCGCCACAGGAGCGTACGTGAGCAACTGGGCCGCCATCACGACCTACCAAGCCAACAACATCACCGGTCAGTGGAAGCGTGCCTTCACCGCAGCCGCCGTGACAGCCATGAACGGAGCTGGTGGCATCGCAGGCAGCTACATTGTCCGCCAAGAGGAAGCACCGAGATACATGACCGCGGTGTGGATCTCGATCGGCTCGCACATCCTCATCATAGCGTTCGTTGGGGTGTTCTCGCTGTACTTTCATGCAATGAACAAGAGACAGCGGGCTGGGAAAGCGTTGTTGGAAGGGACTGTGGGCTTCAGGTATACATTCTGAGATGCTGAAACCAAATGAGACGACGACGACAGTGATGATAATGTGGAATGAAGTGCGATCTGCCATGACCAAGATGTCTCCCGTTGACATCTGAATGCACTCGACCAAAGTCTTTGTCGACGTGCTTGCTGAACTGCGCGCTGTGGCCTTCTCAGATTCCCAATGTTATGATCCAGCGCCGATGGTCGTGAGTTCAATTCCAGTGATTTCAAAGTGAGATGTAGGCAAGCTATGGTTTTTCCCAACCTTCAACGCCCGACGGGCTCAGGAACGATTTGGAATATAGCGCCAGGACCATCGACCGAGCTCACGAAGAGCTCAAGGAAGAGGCCGCGATCGATCTGAGATCTGTCGACCGAGCGTGCTCCATTGTAGTGAAGTTCCCATGTGACGTCGAACTGTCGCAGCAGTCGACCGACAGCACCCGAAGGCGCGCCAGGACCGCTGGACACAGATCTGTGTTGTAGGAAAAGAAGAAGAGGAAGTGCAAATTTCAAATGCTAAAGATGAAGGCGGCGCTAGTGCGGGACGGTCCGTGCGTCGATGCCTGCACTTGTGAACGAACATTGCAGCACTCGTCGAATACACTCTCACTGACATTCACAACTCCCCTCCAAGATCGCAAAGATGACGTCGATTGCTGATATTGAGCAAATGAACAAGGTCCGAGTATCCCTCGGCATGAAGCCGTTGGATGTTCCGGGCCAGAGCGGAGCGCAAGACAACGACGACTCCGATTCGGACAGCGGCAGCGGCAGTGACAGCGATGACATGAGCACATTGGAGAAGCGCGCAGCAGCAGCAGGGAGCAATTGGCAAAAGTTGGAAGCAGAGAAAAAGGAGAAGCTGGAACGGCAGAAGCGGAAAGAGGCTGCGAAAAAGGCGCGAGATCAGGCGGCACGATTTGAGAAGTTGGAGGGCAAAGGTCTTGGTGATGCAGATGAGGGAGAGGTTGATACCCGCACATGGCTGCTTCAACAGAAGAAGCGTCAAAAGAAGATTGAGAAAGCGCGGAAGCTGGAGGAGGAACTTGCCGCAAGAGAACAGCAGGCAGAATACACCGCGAAAGATCTTGCTGGCGTGAAAGTTGGACACGAAGCTGATCGGTTTGATGAGCTTACCGGCGAAGCTATTCTTACACTCAAAGATACCGAGATCGGCGAGGAGAGTGAGGACGACGAGCTGGAGAGCGCAGACCTCAAGGCCAGGGAAGCACTGGAAGAGAGATTGCGACTCAAGAAGAAGCGACCCGACTACGATCCCACCGAGCAAGGAGAGCAGCAGAATGTGCTTTCCAAGTACGATGAGGAGATCGATGGCAAGCAGCACAAGCGATTCACTCTGGATGGGCAAGGGACAGCGACAGAAGCAGTGCAGAAGAGAAAGGCTGAGCAAGGTGCGGTGAAAGGCAAAGGCGTACAAATCAGCCTGGACATGCTAAAAGATGATGCGCCGACGTCTGACTATGTCGATCCGTCTACAATCAAAGTCAAGAAGCCAAAGAAAGCCAAGAAGGAAAAGAAGTCTCGCCAGAAGGCCGCTGATGAGGACGACATTATCATACCTGCTCCTGCCGCGGTGAACGTAGACAGCATGGATGTCGATGGTGGAGCTACCACGAGCAAGAAACGTGCTTTCGAGTTCGATGACGATGATGACCTCCAGGCAAAGCTGGCGGAATCTCGCAGGCAGGCCCTGAAGAAGCGGAAGAAGACAGACGCAGCCGAGGTCGCACGTCAAATGCGAGAAGAGATGCCAGTCGATGAGCCGGAGGAGGAAGGCGGTATGATCATTGACGAAACGACTGAGTTTGTGGCAAATCTCAAAAAGCCAGAAGACGAAGAGGAGCGCAGACCACGCACAAGTCGAACACCACAAGCCCGGGGAAACACTGCAGGTGCCAAGGACGAGGACGAAGATGGAGATGTTGACATGGCTCAGGAGTCATATGGAGCTTTGGGAGATATGGATGAGTCTGCCGCCAAAGCAGAGCCATCTAGAATGACAGCCACTGGTCTAGATGATGAAGAGAGTATGGTCGGACAAGGCATTGGGGCTTCGCTTGCCATGCTCCGCAAGCGTGGCCTGATTGAGAACTCTGCTGCGGCTGATCTCGCAGAGAAAGAACGACGCCGCGAGAACTTCCTCACAGAAAAGCAGCACCTGATCGATGACTACGACAGGAAAGCTCGCGAAATGCGTGAAGCCGATCGCCGAAGTGGACGCTACGACAAGATGAGCAACAAAGACCGCGACGACATGGCACGACGACAGAACGAACAGAGAGAGCAATACATCGCGCGTCTGCTCGCGGACAAATTCAACAAGGAGTACAGGCCAGACGTGCAGCTGAGGTACAACGACGAGTATGGTCGGTCGATGAACCAGAAGGAAGCCTTCAAGCATCTCAGTCACGCTTTCCACGGCAAAGGCTCCGGCAAGCAGAAGACGGAGAAGCGCCTCAAGAAGATCGAGGACGAGAAGAAGGAAGAGGCGAGAGGGTTGCTCAGCGTTGGCGACGAGCGCGGTATGGCCAACGTGCAGGGCCGTGAAGGCAAGCGGCAGAAGCAGGCTGGTGTCCGACTCCAGTAGTCTGCTGTGGAGAAGCTCAGAGGTCAGTAAGCATCCACATCCTCCCGCATCAGTCCTCGATATTCATCATGTACAAATCTAGAGTTGCTGGAAGCCTTCTCGGGGTGTGCCACGGTCGCTATGAGGTGAGTGGATGTTTCATTCGTGCTCCGAGCTGGCGTTCGAGCTGGCTGGTAGGTAAGTGGATGTTTTGTTCGTGCTCCGAGCTGGTGTTCGAGCTGGCGATGCGGACGTCCTGTGAGTGCATGATGCTCGTTGTTCTGACCATGCTACCTTCCTTCGATGCTTTCCAGTGAACAGTATAGTCCAACCCGGTACAGTAGTATACCCGGTTGTGGCGCTTCGCGAGTGAAGACGGAAGTTCGATTGGCCAACGGCGCGTGAAGAAGCGGCCACCCGCGTCTGTAGTACCTCAAATACAATCTTCTTTTCGATTGCTCACTCCGACAATCTCGACCACGTCTTGCTCGGTGACATCAACTCGTGAATTGACTCAAGTTCCCAACAAGATCGTCCTCCTGTGTTCCCAATCGACGCGTTGGAAAATCTGGTGGCCCGTGCTCCTCACCAAGGAACCTCTTTCCATGTGAACGGCCGCTCCCTGGACATCGACAACATATTTTCTCGACCTCGACTTTTTCTTCATCCCAAGACACACTTCTACGCGCCTGATCTATCGCCTCCATCATGGCGCCCTCAAATAGCGGTCAGCCCATGTACGGCAAGGACGAGAAAGTCCTCTGCTTTCACGGAGAGCTCCTGTACGAGGCCAAAGTCCTCGACAGCAAGATCAAAGATCCGAACGACAAGAAGGACGGCTACGTCTACCGCGTGCACTACAAGGGCTGGAAGAACACGTGAGTATCTTGTCTTTTGCCCTGTTTCCGTCTTTTCACCAAGCCGGCAGTTTGGCTTCTGGGCGGATCATGGACTGGTCTGCTCGCCTGAAGACAGCATGGAGAGCAGTGATCGGCTTGAAAGATGCAGACCTATCATCGCAATGCTTTCATGATGCTCTGCGCCAGTGCGCTTGACGTGCGACGGCTTGCAATCATAATTTCATCTTTGCGAGCACCTCCGTGAATCCTTGCTAACGATGATTTCTACAGATGGGACGATTGGGTGCCTCAAGAGCGCGTTCGCAAGCTGAACGATGAGAACAAGGAGCTGGCGACGAACCTCCGAAAGGACATGGAGGCCCAGCGCAGAGCAAATACCGGCAAGCCTTCCTCTACCTCAACAAGAAAGCGGCCAAACGGCTCGGTCCTGACGGCTTCTTCAGCTCGCGGCAGCGAGGATCGCAGTTCTGCTGTACCGCCACCTCCGCCTCGCGGCACTAAGCGAGGGCGTGACATTGAGGGCATCGACAAGGTAAGGTTTATCGCGTGTTTTGCGTGATTTTTGCTGGCGGCATTCCAGCGCAGTACCACGCAGCAGCGGCACGACAGCGGTCAGCAAGACACGATCTGCTGCGGGTTCTCTGACGAGGAATCTCGTTTGCTATGTGTGTTGGTTTGCACAGACCTCTCCTGCCTCGAAATGCACAAACTTCGGTGTATTGATTGGGTGGGGCGGGGTGGCTCCTGGCTTCGATCTTACCACCACGACCCAACCCGAGCGGCAAAATGGGGCGCTGCGGTACGCATCGTCAAACGAAACGTAAGGAACTAACGAACTTGCAGGAAGAAGAGTTCATGCGTCGACCCGCCGTCCGACTCTTCATCCCCGACACCCTCAAATCCATCCTCGTCGACGACTGGGAGAAGGTCACCAAGGACCAAAAACTCGTTCCCATGCCCGCACCCGTGTCCGTCAGCACATTCCTCAACGACTACTACGAATCGGAGAGCATCCATCGGAGACCGAATTCGGCCGATGCTGAGATTCTCGAAGAGGTCATCGCCGGTATCAAAGAGTATTTCAACAAGTCTCTTGGTCGCATCCTTCTCTACCGATTTGAGCGTCCACAATATTTCGCCATTCACAAGGAGGTCGAAGCAGGCTCTGGTGAACACGCCGGGAAGACGCTTTGCGATGTGTACGGGTGCGAGCATTTGCTCAGACTATTCGGTAACGATCTTTGGCACTTTTGAAGAGGTCTACAGTGCTGACAGTACCCTCAGTCTCGATGCCGGATCTCATTGCCCACACCAACATGGACTCACAAGCCGTCGCTCGTCTCCGTGAGGAGCTGGCCAAGATGACGCAGTGGTTGGCGAAGCGCGTGGACAAGTATTTGGCGGCTGAGTACGAGCATGCCGGTCAGGACTATCAAGACATGGCGAAGTCAAACTCATAGAGGCATACGTTCCAGCGAGTGATCAGAGATCAGAGGCGATAGGCCTGTGAAGTGCATTGGCATGGGCGAAGACTCGGCGTTAGGGTACTTTATGCGGTGATCTGGCAGAACTGTCTAGCCGCAGGTGGCATGCATGATGGGAGTTTTTGGGAAGCCCGGGTGAAGCCGCAGAGTTTCATTTGTTATGCTAGAGATATGCGGCGTTCGCAGACTGCTGCGAGCGATTGTGATCGCGAAAAGAAAGCCTTGTCGTAAATTTCCTCCTCAGATGCGGAATCGCTTTAGGCCATGCCGCGGTGGTGAGGAACTTTTGTGCTGATTGACATCCTCGTCCTCTCCAGCGTTGTGCTCCAACGATGCGCGGATTGTTGAGTGAACAGCATAGCCGCCTCCCACAATAGGATCAGGGACACGTTGTGCCAGTCTGCGTCTAGCTGACGAATGTCGAAAAGATCATGGGACTGAAGATTGTGGTATGCTTGAGGTGTCCTCGTTCATCGTCGCTCTCGCTCTCGCTCGACCTCGCACTGTGCCCGCCAGTGCCCGTACCGCATGAGCGCTCCATCACTCCTCAAGAGCTCTGCGTCTGATCTGCACTGCTCGCCTTGATCGACCATGGCAGTGACCAGGCCACCAAGGTCCTTGTCGTGCTCACCCAACAGCCTCAACATGCATCCTTCGCAGAGCTTCAGGCCGCAGCCTTCATCACCGTCCTCGGGATCCACGGCAACGCATGAGTACGTGGCCAAATGGAAGCAGACATTGCAATGTTTGTCCAGGCCATTGTAGTCATCGTCCAGCAGGCGAGCTGTTGCAGCAGCCTGCGCCTCATCGCTGTAATTGATCCCAGACATCATTTCCATGTCGTGGCATCTGCAGTAAAGAATTGACGACCTGCTCATTGTGCAAGCAGAGCATAGCCTCGTGTTCGGTATCCCTGCTTGAGCGTAGCCTCCCGAGATCTCCACAAAGCCACTGTATTCCGGGATGTTGGCAACTTCTGGCTGCTTCATTCCAATTCCGGTAATTTGCATGTCTGGATACTGACAGAATGTGCAATTTTCAGCGGAACAATTAAACACCATTGGGTGGCGGTAGTTGGTGCTTATAGGGCGGGTAATCTGAGAAGTGCCACGAGCCACTTCGACGCTGTCGAAAACACTGTCTCTCCTCTTTTGAGCGATTGCTGCAGCGCGGTCTTGGCTTGCAGGCGGCGCAGGCTGAGGCTGTCTAGCTTGGGACCTCGCCGGATGGAATGAGTCGATGATTTTCGGCGCCGGTGCGTTGGGCATGGTGCATGGTAACTTTTCGCGCTTGCAGGTCCGGCATGGTCCAGTGCTCAGGTTGACTGGGTAGATACACTTCCCGCCGCTGTAGGCGCACTCCCTGCAATCCTCGGCGACTTTCGTCTTTCCTTTCCTGGATGGAATTGCGAGAGTCGGGACGTAGCGAATGTTGTCTCTGGAGTCATCCTCTTCAGCGTCTTCCTGAGCTCGCATGATCCCGATTCGTGGAATTATGCCTCCATCTTTGACCGGGCCTGCGACACAGCGATGACCGTCCTTAACGCATTGCTCGCAAGCCTGTTCGTGGTTGCGCGTATAGCTATAGGAGCACAGCAGATTCTGTCGCTTGCAGTCCGTGCACCTGACCTTGCGGGTAGGAGCAGTGATGAGATCGCAGTGAAGATTGTCTTGAGCACAAGCGTGGCAGGGCCACTGGCTATGGTTCTCCAGCAAGCTGCATTGCGAGACACCCTCCGCTCCCTCGAGGTGTACACATCCCCAGCAGCTTCTAGCGATCGGCTTGTTCTTGAAGCTTTTAGCTAGTGCGGCCTTATCGATAGATGTCGTCTCATCCCGTGTTCGCCGCCAGCGACTGTTGCGACTCTTGCGACTGTTCTGTTCTTGAGCCAGCAGTTGAGATGCGAGATTACCGAGGGCAGACTTGCCTTGCTTCGTGGAGAACTTCAACGTGGTAATGAGGTCTTCGGCAGACTCTTCGTCCGCAGACAGTAAACGCGCTCGTTTGGCTTGATGCTCGCTGCTTTCGTAAGATTCTTGTATCAGGCTACTCGTCTTTCGCTTGGCAGTTGTATGCGGTCGCGAAGATAAACCATCGTCCACGGCTTTGACAACGTTCGTGTCTCCGGTGGTATCGACCAAGCTGCGCGAGTCGACCGAATGGTTTGGCGCCACATCATGGCCTGGCGGACCACCTCCGAAGTGGGTCTGGTCCGGAGGAGGCTGTTCGAAGATAAAGTCCTGCCATGCGAGTTCTGGCGGAGGAATATGGGGAAGTTGTGTGCTCCCCAAAGTAGTGTCAGTGGGCGGATCACCTAGATCGTCGAGATACTGCATCATTGTCTTGAACTCTCCATCGTCGACTGGCTTTTCGCTTGCGATCTCGATGCCCGTCGTCTGAGGCGATACTCTGGCACAGTCCGAGGATTCCACGTGCGTGCTGTCGTCGACGCAGATGGTTGGGCGGCCGCATTCAGCACTCATCACGGGTTGATCAATGTCGGGTTCGATGACCGTATCCGTTGGTTCAGCCATGATTCCGCCTCCCGCAGTGTCCATGATTTGCTCTGCTGAGATGTCTGGTCCGTGTTCGTGCGTGGAATGTATAGATATTGAAGGATGAGTTGAAGTCTTGAGAGGAAGTCTTGGAAGGAGAAATCGATGTTGATGTTGAAAGAGAAAGGGAATCGCCATGGGACTTGTCTTCATGTGTGAGCATAGGACGTGCCCTTCTGCTTATTATAAGGAAGCATGTGACGATAGAAGACATGCTGAAGAAATGTCCGAATCATTCACTCGGCTTAGCACTACAAATAAGCACGTGGTGAGCTCCTGGACTGACTTTCGTGGGCAGAGTGAGCTTCTGACAAAAGTTGCTCGACGTGGGTTCGGCGTCGATGTCTGATGAGATGAAGGTGTCAAGATGGGAACGATCGCAAGTGAAGCTGATGTTGGCAGAATGTCGGCATCCCGCTGACGGCGTCCGTGCGTCACGAGAAAACTCTCTCTGCAGCTTCCCATTCTTCAACTTTCTCCTGCCATCATCGACCTCGCTCCAAAAATGCTCTCCGCTGTTCATGGAGCTGTACCTGATCCGCCATGGTGAGACTGTCGACAATGTCGGGGGCCTCTACGCGGGTGTCCGTGACTCTGCTCTTACTATTCATGGCGTGGAACAAGCTCGCCATCTCGGTCAGCACCTCGCCGGCCGAGGCGTGATCTTCGACCGCATCTTCGCTTCAACTCTGTCTCGAGCCTTCAAGACCGCCAAAGCGATACAGACTGCTCAGCCAGACCCAGCCGCCGGCAGCGACGAGTCAGCCATTGTTCGAAGTGTCGAGGTCATTCAGGTCTCACAGCTCATCGAGCAAAACTTCGGATTTGCGGAGGGCATGTCCTTTCAGACTCGTACGGATGCAAACAAGACGGGAAGAGAGGCGTATCGCGACCGGCACAAGGATGATCCGGGCTTCGTTGACGTCGAGTCGAAAGAGTCGATTGACAAACGGGCGGACATCTTTTTGAACGAGCATCTCTTGCCATTGTTCGAGCTGCCCTCCAAGACCAGACCTCGCGCTGTGGCAGTCGTCTCGCATGGCATACTCCTGTCTCATCTGTGGCGACGCTTGCTGCTGCGTCTTCCGCCGAAAAGCGTGACAGTCGCGCCGGAGGTGACCGCCCTCAGAGGAACTCTAGTACTGCAGCATCTTGGTGGCTGGAGCAACACTGGCTATTTACAGCTCGCGATGACCAAGGACGAGCAACATATCGTTCCAATCAAGCTCGATGCGTCGTCACCAAGGCCACCAGTACCAGCTGACACAATCGAAGCAGTGACAGACGAACCACTTCGAACCGAGCAAGGGAAGGACAACGCAGGACCTGGAGATGCCGTACGAGAGCGACCTTCGCGCATGATATTCGGCTGGTCGACGACCATCGTCGCCGTCGACAGAAAAGACCATCTTGTTGGGCTCAAGAGACAAAGAGGAGGAATCGGTCGGTCTGCACACGATGAGAGCCAGAAAAAGCTGACGGGCTTCTTCAAGAAACAGCGGACTTCCTGAGAGCTGGAATCTCAAGGAAGTCGGAGAATTGGACGGACATGATATTTTGGTCGGCACACATTGTCGCACGACTCCCAGGTACGTTCTTTTTCATTCCTTCTCCTTCCCTCCCTTTAATGATTAGAAACCTTTACCACACAGACCTGATCCGAATGCTTCAAAAGAGCTTGACGATTCACTATTGATCCAACTGCTGTATGACAATTTGTGTCGCTACCTCACTTCATTTCGCAGACGACTTTGCCATTCATTTGCTGACTATGGCTTTCAGGTACCAGCCCACACCGAGAGCTAGATCACAGCATAGCTTGTATGATATACCACGAAGACGCCACCAGGCACCATGACCACCATCTACTGCAATCTTCACTTTTGCCACTTCGTTTTGTCGTACTGACCACGTCTCCGATGCTAGTGCAGTGGCATCGATCGCAAGAGGACGCGGCATCAGATCGCATAGAGAGCGCCACGTGCTCAATGTCGCCACCTCCTCTCCCACACACATGCACCCACGTCCAGCATCTACAATTGAACTGCCTCTCCACGATCTGCGACTGCCCTTTTTGTCACTGCGGTCTCATGCGGCAGGATGCCGGGTATGTCGGCTGCGATTGCATCTCAATTCTGAAACTCGTGTGTAGCCATCGAGCAGGCTTGGAGAAGCAGGTTACCGGATCTTGTGTTATACAGTGGCCAATGCTGCCGTGGTGACCATGTTGTACTGGGCTACGTGCCCTGTAGTCATGGATGACATTTTCGATGATCGGTAACACGCATATCGTTCGTCATGCATGGCTCGCTGAAAGATGGATCGTGAAGATCGCTCTTAGCGTAATCATTGATATGAGAGTAGAAGTCGCAGTACTACCGTCGCGCACTATTCACTGCTCAGCCTCGTTCGACCAATGCACAGCTTATACAGAATGTCGAGAGGGCCTCATGTCACAGGCGATAGTGTTGTTCGCTGGTTTCGGTGGTGCTCCTCCACTTGCTTGCACAGATTTGCCTTTGCTAGCGGCCCAGCCCCGTGCTTTCACAATATCCGCCAGGGATTCTCACCTCACTTCACCTCTAACACATGCACTGCTATCGACCCTCACATCTCCACCAAACACCTGCATGTACGCACAACGCCCGCGATACCACCAGATGGCGCAGGCGTGTACGCATATGGACTTACGCGTCCAGCAAACAGCGTTGCGCAGGTGGGAAAAGTCCATGCTCGAAAGCGGCCTCTGCAGCGTCCCGGCGAGCAGGAAGCCTCATGAAAGAAATCACCTGTACGCCAGTTGTACGATGACATGCCGTGGTTTCGTGCAGATTGGTGTTCTGATCATGTGTAATCCATGCGAAAAGGTGAGTTGTGGTGCAAGGTGAATTGCTCGTGTCACCGAAATCTCGGTGGCTGGAGGGCGGCCGGCGACCAACCCCTCCATAACTTGGAACTTTTTCCCAAAGACAAACAAACGCTTCCATCACTCTCGTTTCTTCATCAAACAGTCTTCTACCAAGCAGACTTTGCATCCTTCACAACGGTCTCATCACCAACCTCTCCATCCATCCAACATCATCAACAACATCATCCAAAACTACTCAACATCATCAAGATCAACATGCGTTTCATCCTCGCTGTCGGCGCCGTTGCGCTCGTCACCTTCGCTTCTGCTGAAGTCACTGGTGGTAAGTCAAGAGTCCATGTCATGAGTGCGCCGATATCAAAGACGACCACTCTGCATCATCACCACCTTGCGCCATTGAAGAAGAACATGCGCTGACCACTCTCGCAGAGCCCACAATCCTATGAACGAAAGCGCACACAACGAATACGAATATTGACTCATCAAACAGTGACTGTCACCAACACCGTCACCGAGTGCGGAGCAAGTGAGTGCGAAGAAGAAGACACCTCCGCATCATTACCATCATATCCCGCTGCACTCGCTCCACCCGCTCCGAATCAAGATCTGAAGAAACGAGACGAGCCCAATGCCCTTTCCGCACTTCTCGAACCGCCCGCAAATGCCCTTTCCGTCCTCGTCGAAGCCCTGTCCGGTCCCGTTCCCTCATATCTTGCGAGCATACTTCCCACTTCCCTGGCGGCGAGCGCAATTCCCACGAACGGCCCAAACACATTGACTCCCTCCTCCATCCCGAGCGCAATCCCCACGTACGGTCCGGGCGCAGTCAGCTCACCTTCACTTCCCACAGACCCGGCTCCCAGCGGCCCAACCGACACGGCTGTCGCTCCACCACCCGTCGTCGTCACCAGCGCCACGACTCCCACCGCCGCGGCCTCCGTGTCCGTCACCGAGACTCCGGTCACTCCTCCCGCTGAGAGCGCCACTCCACCGGCCGGCACCACCCCGACCGACACCGCCGTCGTCCCTGCTCCGACCACCGACACTGGCAGTCCACCAGCCGGCACTCCCACCGAGGGCAGCTCGGCTCCAGCTCCTGAGACGACCACTCCCGCTAACGGCAGCGCTCCCGCTTCGTCCGGTACCGCCTCCGCCAGCAGCACCGACGACGCCGAGACTGGCAGCAGCAGCGTCACGGCCGCGACCACCACCGCCGCGCCGCCCGTCAACGAGGGTGGCGCCGCCGACCTCAAGATCTCCGGTGGAATGGCCGCCGGTGGCCTCGTCGCCGCCATGCTGTTCATCTAGACTCACCCAGTCTGGACAACAACCACGACACCAAAGCTGAGAGCACAGCACTGAAACAAGCTCCACACTACGGCGTTTTCATGACTTATTTTGGGGGCAATGACGATGCATATGGGTTGAAGCGAACGGTGCTAATGGCGTACTACGGAACACACACGATGGTATACCCCAGCGTGCGATCGAATTGACAACGAGGAAACACTATTCACGAAAAATTTCGAGGGGCGTTTTTGCATGGCGTGCTGGTTGGAGCTTTTTAATCACAGAAGGCCCGGCGTGGGCGACAAGCTGTAATTGTAACTAGCAATGGGAACAACACAAACGACCTTCAGAGATGATTTGATTAATCTTGGCATGGGTGTGCACGTTGCGGTCTCAATGTGAACTCTCGTGAGTGAAGTACTGGTATTTCCTTTCATGAGCTATCGAGATTGATGGTCATCGTCCAGCGTGACCTGATCAAAAGCTATATGCCTCACTTGGCATGCTCATCTCTCATCATCATCGTCATCACATCAATGCATCCATCACATCATCTCCTGATTTCCTCCCTCAAATCACAATATACTCCCCATCAACCCGATCCATCGCCTTCCTCCACCGAAACGCACACCCATACCTTCCCAACCCCGTCCTCGGCGTGGTACTATCCCTCCTCCTCGCATTCACCTCCGCCTGCTCCATGCCAGGCACATTCGGTCCCACCTCCGCCCACACCCTCTCCAACACCTCCAAACTCGACAAGTTGTTGTAAAATCCACTCTCGATTTGTACCTCCACGCATCGCGTGCGAATGATGTTCCGGTGGCCTTCATCGACGCACTCGGTGCCCGTGATGAATAATGGCCAGAGGAGGAATTTGTTGACGCACGAGGTGATTTCCAGCGCGGAGATGTGCGACAAGGCGGAGTTGACGTATTTCTGGAAGTTGGGGTGGGAGGATGGGAGGAAGGGGTGGCCGAGACGTTCGGTGTAGAGCAGAGCGGAGTAGCGGAAAGACTCGTTGATGTGGAGGAGGTCGCGTTGGCCGACGGCGAGTTCGGGTGGAGAGGTGGAACGGTGATGAGGTTGAGGTTGAGAAGCGTTGGCGTCGCAGGAGGGAAAGGAGGTGGTGGTCGGAGTCTCCATTTGCCAGGCGTGGAGTCGAGCGCGGATGTCGTGCCATTCGGTCCAGAATTCGTGGCGGTCGTCGGGCATGGCGCCGGGAGTGAGGATTTCTTCTTCGGCGCTGCACACGGTGGAGTTGGAGTCGGAGTAGGTGGGACTGCCCCAGTTGTTGGCGTTGTTGTCGAGGTTGGAGAAGTCGATGACGGTGTTGTTGGTGGAGCCGCGTTTGGGCAAGGTCGGTCGAATGGGGAAGGCGGTCGTGGTCGAGCGGTACGTGGCGTCTTGACGGACGGGACGGCCTTGAGCGAGGAGGTTGAGGCGACCGAGGCGAGCGATGAGTTTGAAGAGACGGCCGTCGCAGCCGGAGAATTGTTCGAGAGCGCCGAGGTTGGCGGAGTAGTCCAGCATGTCTAGCGATTCGCCTTTGATCTGCGTTTCGCGGTCATTGACGGCGCTGGTCATGACGTCGAACCAGATGAAAAACATCCTCACCCAGCCGGTGAAGTCGGATTCGGTCGTGGGGTCTCGGAGAGACAGCAACTTTTGCACGCCGGCGAGTTGAGTCTTGAACTTGCTGAAGCCCGAGTCGCAGACGTGGAAAAGGCAGAGGATGAGCAGAGTGGCCAGCACCGAGTCATCTTGAGCAGCGCGTACGTCGGTGAGTTGCATGTTCAACTGATCGATGGACATTTGCTTGTAGCATGTCTCCTCCGGTGTGGCTTCGTTCCAGTCTCGTGCCTTGACGTTGTCAAACGCATCCGTGAGTTCTTCCACGAAGCCAAGTCGTCTCGGTGGTGGCTCCTTCCTCATTCGGATGTTGTTAGTAGCCAGTGCTGCAATGGCGTTTTGCAGACACTCGTTGTTGACGGCGAGCTGGAGAATGTGTCTTCGGTAGGGATTCTCCGGCCCATCGAATGCGACGAGGTATGTGCATACGTGTCGGTCGTAATACTCCATCAAAGACTGCAATCTTGGCGACATGTTGAAGAATGGAGTGCTGAATCGAGGGTCGAAAATGTTGAGCTGCTTTTGCTCGTTGTGATTCTGGTTCTCATCCTGAAATTCGAGCTGGTCAAATGGATTGAAGTTGTATGAGGCATCCAGATCGGGACTGAACAGCATCTCATCGTGGCTCATAGTTCCGGCATTGAAAGAGTCCATCTCATCCGGAAACGATCCGATGCTCCGTAATGAATCAACACTCGAGCTCAGTCCATCGTGGTAGGAGTCCAATTGCGGGCAATTTATGCTCTCAACAGAGTGGCTTATTGCGTGATGGGGGTAGGACATTGGTAAATATGAAGGAAATGGCTCATTGAAGGCTGCCGATCCTGAATATTCCAAAGGCGAATTGAGCTGCTCATCGAAGGGAGAGTCAAGCGACGATGAGGATCGAGGTCGACCGGAGGCATCTTGTTGAGGTCCAAATGTAGTGAGGATGTGTTGCAGCGAATGATGGCGGAGCGGAGAGGGTCGAACGTGAGAGTCGTTGGGTGATGACTGGAGGCGGTCCTGATAGTTGGGAATCTGCCATCCCTGCTGGCGTGCTTGTATCGTAGGTAATGTCGGCTGAAAGCTCGGAGCTGATGTGCTGCTAATGGGTGCGGACGTCGGAGGAGAGAATTGTACCTGGAACATGGAATTCGAGCGAGGTGTAAAGTCGGTCGAGTTCTCCTGTTTGACCTTGCTGATCGAGCTCTTCCTCCTTGTACGCTGCTCATCCGAACTCTCGCCAGATTCGGCATTCTTCCCGGCGATGGGACATGACAACCCCCGCAGCTTGCCTCGACTTGCAACACCCACACCCCAGGTCAACGTCGTCTTGTATCCGGAGCATTCTTTTCCAATCTGGATGCATTGAGAGCAATAAGGTCGTTTGCGATCGCAGGGAACACAGCGTCTTCTGCACGAAAAGCAGTCATCCGTCGCACCACTTGCTGCGGTTCTTCGTCTACGCTTCCGCGGGGTCGCTGCAGGCGCCGTATCGATAGCCATGGGCATCGCCATGGTCGTCATGGCGGTATAGAGGTTGCTGGCCGTGTCCAGCGTGATGTCAGACTGCGATCTCAAGCGTTGAGAAGCGTGTCTTGGGGAAGAGTGCGGTCGGAGTGGAGTAGATACAGTCGACAGGATTCGATAACAAGCACACGATGCCCGTTAAGGTTCAGCGTGAAATGCGTGGAGGCGAGCTTGACAGCTTCTGCCGAGCTAACAACGGCGAAAGATTGGTTGAAAGATGTGCCCCAGTCTGGTACTCGCGAGATGGGATCGTCGGTCTTCGGTCCGCCACTTTTGTTGCCAGAACCAATGTCCCCAAAGTTGGATAAGCCGTCGATGCAAGTGGCACTGATTGACTGGTTCACGAGCGGAGAGCGGATAACTAGCAATCGCAGGAGCGGTGCGCTGCGGCTCCTTCTTATCGACCCGAGGCGCCCTCACGGCTCCTCCAACACGCCCGTCTTCGGCGTCTTGTGACGACGGCACACCGTCAACATTCGCCTCGTTATCATTGCTGGGCTATCTCGCGTCCGAGGCTAGGTGGAGGGCAATCAATATTAATTGCTAGGCGCTTTCGTCCTGGGCCGACATTTCGGGTACTGCCCTGTCGGTCCTGCGAACCGCTCAGCAGGGTCAAGCAATGAATGCACCAGGCTAGTAGGCCAAGGCAATGACAGGGAGGGATCTGGCACACGCGGTTGCGTCGTGGAGATCATGCAGACGAGCAACGGGTAATCGTTGGAGCTTTGCCATCTTCGCGGTGTCTGAGCGATGATCACCGGTGTCGTGCATGGAGCCGTCGAGGTTCGAAGAACGCCACGAACTCTACCCACCAATAGCCAATCCGACACTTGGCTGCAGTTTCCTTGTAGGCGACCACCGACCACGGGCATCCCTCTTATCCTGGCCGTGTGGACGTGAAAATGAGAGTGCCGCGGCTTCTGGAAGCTCCGTTCTGCCTGCTCACTCGTTCGTCAAGCCGTGCATGACAGGCTCGTGCTATGCATTAGACTCGATCTAAATCGCGGAGCAACTACTAACGTGGGCACTACTATCCGGTGGGGCTTTCTCGACTGGTTGGTGGGCGAAAAAAAGCCACACAGGGACTGGTCTGGTATTCTGCCAACTTGGCGAATAATGTATGATGATGATGATGATGTTTGCGCGGTACGCGGAGAAGCTGAGTGGTCGTGGCCATCGCACTCGTAATGCGGACCGTCGGGCACGTCGAGGTACCGCTGCAGTTGGGCGACGGGCGTAGTCCAGGTACGGTGGTGCGACGGCAGAGTTGTCGTGCGAATGAGAGAAGGGCATGTTTCCTGAGCTCCGGCGATGTTTGCGGACGGACTGCTCTTTGTCGAACCAATTGATGTTGGTCTAGATGCCGCACATCGCCATCATGTGCTGTGCTGTGCTGCGGTAGTATCCTTTGACTCAGTAGTACACAGGTAGTCCGCACTCCACAGGTACCTGACCTGGCAGTCGAAATGCACACCGCGCAACCCCACCATTGTATCTATGGCTCGAGCGCTGGCTGTTCGCTTAGAAGATCGTCTGCCTCCTGCCGCGATTGTGCCATGCGCTCCGCCCGGATGGTGGATACCGACTGAAGGATTGTCTCCGTGCACAGTGCAGCATGCCGTACCACTTTGCCATCACATTGGTGGAGTCGAAGTGGCAGATTGGTGGTGTGGGGAGGTCCGGTCCAATTCCGTGTGGTAGTTGACAGCATGATACCATGGAGCAGTCGAGATGCTGTTAGTGGTGGTTGGAAAAAGCACTGCAGGGCACACGATCATCCCTCCGGCAAGGACAGGGACATGTGACGGTAGCCCATGCACGACCAAGTATAAGCCGACTTGGGCCGTGCGGGCACGCCAATGGGAAGTCGACTCTGGTACGAGACGAGGACAAAGATACTTGTTCTTATGCAAGGCAAGTCAGCAATACTACGCGCACAGTGCTGTACTTCACGTCAGGTACCGCTGCAGCGCTCGTGACTTCACTTGCATGCCATCTCGGACTCTGGCTGCGGGGATCCTGCTGGATGGTCTCAGGCAGAGACCCAAGATCCGAAAGGACTGTTCAAGGACCCACGAGCAATTCCTCGAAAAGGCAAAGGAGGCTGCCGTCCCTTATCAGTTCCAAGAGATATGAATCTGAGCGACTTCCACTTCAAGCGTCTGGGCACTTACGAGTCTCTACTTTCCACCGCCATCGGCCACTCCGTGCGACAACACATGGATCCTGGATGTTCGGACATCACCGATGTCGCCCTCGGAATCCTGTCTGTTGATCTTGGCCGTCTCGTTGTATCGTGTGGCGGTATGAAAAAAGAGTGGTGGCAAGTCTGAAGGGCTTCTGCCCTTCTGCATGGTAGGGTGACACGGACTGGACGGCAGTCTCTTGCTGGCGCAGCTTTCAATGTCTCTTAACATCGTACGAGGTAAGAGCAACACAGGCAACGCTTGACAAGTGAGTGGAATCTTCCTTTCGCGTGGATGGAACAATGGAAAATTGGCAAGCTCTCGCCCTCGGCCTTCCTCCTCGTTCCGTCTACCCGCCCAGAGAGACAGACATTACATCTCAGTGGATGAAGCGTCTCCAACTGTCAGTGCATCGCCCAATGAAAGAGTATGAAAGCATGGCCGAGGACCATTCAATGTTGTCGGCGTATCTCGCGATTCGTTATGATCGTGCTCGTGGTATGACGTGCTTGAGAATGCAAAGAACATTCACCGTTGCCTTCGAGGAGGTTCTTACAAGGCTGATATGCCGACTACGTGCAGTTCATCATCACAATCAAAATCAGCATCGCCGGAACCTCGTTCATCAGCAACACAATCAGCTTCTGCGAAACGGCTATCAGCACTCGCCATGTCAAACCAGCCTCGAGGATATGTCTCAAAGTCTCCTGCATTCATCACGACCTAGGATGCCCGAAATGTATATCCATTCACCATATGTATCACCGGGTCGTCTGCATATACAGCAGCGGAGAAGTCGTTGTAGGAACAGCATGAAGAAGGGGGCCCTAGTCCTGGCCTGTCAGCGACCAGCGAACTGCTGTGCGCTGTGCGCTGTGCATGCTCGATCCACAGCAGCGGTACCGCACACTCGCTATTCGAGTCATCTTGATCCGTAGCCTCGAAGCGCTTAAATTCACAGGGAAAGGTCAGGTCATACCCCACCCAGATTGCGTGCCTCTCGTCCGCGGCCTCGTGTCTCATCGGTCTCGAGAAGACGTGATCCCATTCAGGTCCGCCTTCCGCTATCGGTGTCTCGAATCCCTTGCTCCATTCTCGTGCATACCGAAGGATCATTTGCCGAACAGCTCATGCACGCTTCCATGTGGCCGCGTTCGCTTACGCCTTATCCCTGCCCGACCTCACCCTTGCAGTCGCGGCTGAGCTTTCCCAGGTCACAATCCTTGAACATCGATAGAGTTCTCACTGGTGGAAATTTCCTGCTTGACCGGCGTGCATCTGTGGCCAGGGTCCTTGCGAAAGCTGAAAACATCAGTAAACCAAACCACATTATCGGGCTCCGTAGATTAAATCTACGCGACTTGCACCTTGGTCCCGCTCTCTGTGTTCTTAGTTCACTTTAGGCGGATAAGGCCAACCCCTGTCGAACATCAGTAATAACCGAGATAGCGGACTTGGACCTGAAAACGTTTCTTCGCCGAGCACGACTAGAAGGTCTTTTCGTGATTCTAGTGCCTGGTAGTGCACTTTTCCGACTATTTCGCGCCGACGATAACTGGGAGAGGAGTCCGCAGATGGCCCCGGAACGAGGTTGATCAGAGGAGGGACGAGGAGAGACCATCAGACGCCGTCAGAGACCAGAGGATAATAGTCAGAGGGTCCATTCATTTGTACTACCGTAAAAGGGGAGCCGCGGCGCTTCCTCCTGCCGGTGGCCGCCCTTCTCTACCACTTGACCCGGGCTGCTTAGGCAGATCTTCTGCCAGCCCTGTTTCCTTTTTAGTACTTCTCGATAGCTTCTAAGCCTAGAACTTCTCCTGCGCCGGGCGGAGATCCAGCTCATGGGTCCACAACGTGGGGTCCTGGTTTGCCAGCCAGAGGTATGTCTTTCCCACTGCCTCGGCAGCGATGTGCTTTCCAGACTTGGTCTCGTCGGAGTCGGCGTCTGTAATACGGCCGTTCGCGATGGCGTGCTGTCTTGAAGTTAGGGCGTGCTCGCTGAGGGCTGCAACGAAAGATGCATGGACTTACTGCGACGTGCACGCCCTTTGGAGACATCTCACGTGCGAGCGCCTGTGCGAGCTGTCTTACACTGCCTGCAGGAGTGTCAGCATGTCCATCTCCTTCAACCGGCCACAGCAGATGTCGCATGTTGGCCTACAAACAAGGGCCATTACTCACCACGTGAAGCACCATAGCTTCCATACTCAGCATTGCATCGCAACGCACCCTTGACAAGAAGTCAGCATACCTAGCTCACACCGCATCCATTCAGACCAATAAGCAAGCAAGCAACAACTCACCAACGTTCCAGTAAAAATAATCGTGCCCTTCTTCTCCGCGCCCTCAGCCAACGTCTTCTCCCCATGGTCCTCGAACATCCTCCTCAAACTCTCCTGCGCAAACACCATCGCGCCACCCACATACGACTCCAACGGCTCCATGAATTGATCAAAAGTCTCCTCCATGAACGGTTTCTTGGAACTCGACTTGACGCTGAAAATGGCGACTTTGAGTTTCAAGCCGGAGAAGGATTGATGCGCTTTAATGTCCGCAAAGGCTTTCTTGAGATTGTCGGGTGCCGTGTCCGTGGGGAAGGACTCGAGCACGGCGCCGGAGTTTTGGGAGCGGAGGGATTTGACGAGATCGTTGAGGGGTTCTGGACGTCGGGCGAGGAGAGCAACGGCCATGTTCCCGTGAGAGGGGTGAGAGAGGATTCGGGCGATGCCTTGAGATGTGTTGTTAGCACGACTTCGTGGTGATGATCCTGAGCCATTGGCATCGAGAAGAGGACTTACCTGCGCCCGTTGCGGGCCCGGCGCCGATGAGAATTGCCAATCCAGTGGGTGCCATGTTGAAAGTTCTTGACGCTTGTGTTATTTCGTGTCGACGAGAAGGATTGTGTTCGAGGAAGTGAGTACGGCAGCGTTGAAGAGTTGCGGTCGACACCTTCCACGCTCCTACGTCACACGGAACCAACAGAACCTCAAATGTGATCCGGCTACGCGGATGTCAGGATCATGGGCGTTGACATGCTACGCGGCGGACAACGTATCAGGCGCTGAAGCGGTAGAGAAACGTTCGGCACAAAGCGTGAGTACAGTCATCAACTCATATTCTGTACTGCTATATATATTGACGTCTTGAAGTGTACAGGCAAGGCTGTGGCCAGTGAGTAACACTCGTTTGACGATATCTATTTTCCGTCATTCAGCACGTCATCTTCATCATGAACAAATAAAATATATTTAGGTCGCCTGCTCTGCGCTGCCGTTAGCGGCAGGTGTAGCATTGGCCGACCCAGTTCCGTTGACCGGCTTTGGGCTGTTCTTCCGGCTCTCCTGCTTGGTTGTCGATCGCTTCTCATCATCACCACTATCATCGTAATTCTCGTCGACTTCCATTTTACGGGCTGCCGGTTCGTAGACTGGAGCTGATTGAGCTGGCTGCGGAGTCTGCTGGGCTGGTGGCTGCTGTTGAGGCTGCGCGGGTGGTGGTGGTGGTGGTGGTGGTGGAGGTGCGGTGGCACGCTGCTCCTCTTGGGGTGGAGCAGACATGCGCGGCGATCGCTGGGTGATGCTCTGCATGGATGGAAGAGAAGGTGGGTGATGGGCAGCCTCGGATGGGTGGTAGGCTGAAGAAGGCCTCGGCGGCTCTTCCACGCGTCTCATTTCAGACGGGCTCCGAATCGGTGGAGTGGCCATCTTCTCCGGCGGAGAAGGACGGTGCATTTTGATGTCATCCAGCCTCGATCGGCTCTCGTCTGTCGATGCCTTTTTGGCCGAACCCATGCTCGACTCGTCCTCCCATTCGCGCATTCGCTTTGGCGCGGCACTGGACGGCCTCTCTTCCCGCTCGCGAGCAGCTGCATCGGCCGCCGTTTGAGCTGAAGTTGGCGGCGGTGCGCCGCTTGCGATGCTTGGTGCTGCTGAGTTCGGATGGTGTTCGTATGGAGCACGAGAGTACTGTCCAGCGCTTGGCGATGAAGTCGGGTTCGCGCCAACGAGAGGTCGTATCTCGGGCGGACCTTCCTGAGGACGACCGAACATTGGGGGCGCTCCCTGAGCTCCTGGAGTAGTCATGCCGTTTGAAGGTTGAGGTGGTGGTGGGCCGTTGGACGGCTGCGAGCTGAACATTGGTCGCTGTGCTTCCTGCTGTTGTTGTGGAGGACCTTGATGAGGAGGTTGCGGTTGCTGCGACGGGTGCTGGAAAGGCGCCGGCGCAGCGTGATGCCCTTTGGGAGATGGAGATAGTCCTCTGTGTGACGGTGGAGGTGGACGTTGAGGCTGCTGGTCCTGGTACGGGCGCGGCGGTGGTGGGCTCTGCTGCCTTGGCGGAGGCTGTTGAGACTGAGATGGTGGGCCTTGCTGCTGTTGCTGCTGAGGCGGAAGACGATCGCGCTGCTCGTACGGATTCATCGGCTGAGGCTGCATCTGAGGATTTTGAAGCTCAGCCAGCCTGCTGCCGCCCCAGTTGTTACTTGGCGCAAGAGGAGGTCCAGGAGGTCCAGGTGGAGGTGGATTCTGCGAATGAGCACCCCACTGTGGACCAGGAGGACCGCCACCGAGAGCGCCTGGCTGATAGGCCTGTGGGTGAACGTCTTGTGGAAGCGGAGCGTTGCCTTGATTGGGTAGACCAGTCGTTGGCTGGCCCTTGAGCAGAGCCAGACGTGCTTGGATGTGAGTATTGGAAGGATCCAGGTCGTGCGCCCTGCCATACGCATCCAAGGCGTCGCTGGTCTGATTGTTGCACGATTCGTACTGTTGACAAGGTCAGTGAGACGATGTTGGTGAGGATTGACATGAAGCAAACTTACAAGCGTGCCCAAGTCGTACCAGACCTCGGAGATGTTTGGGTTCAACCGAATAGCACGGGAGTAGGCGTCTAGTGCATCCCGGTATTGATTGATTTGGTAGTAGAGCACACCGATGGAGCACCAGAACGTCGGGTTGCGACCGTCACGGTAGACGGCTTGCTGGTAAGCCTCGTACGCTTTGGGGTACTTTTGCTGTGACATGTAGCATCGTCCAAGCAGGTACCAGCTCTGCGCGTCGGTTTGATCTGATGGTGTGTTAGACAAGCGCTGCCGCAGACGTCACGCGAGGTGTACATACCGGAGTTGACGGATTTCTCCAGATACTCAATCGCCTGCTCTTGACTACTAAAGCTCGTGCTCTGCTGGTGGTGGAGCCAACCAAGCTGTTGCAGTACCTTTGCGTGGGTCGGATCGCGCTCGAGCACCCGAGTGTATGCGGCTTTGGCAGAGTCGTACTGTCACGAAGTCAGTGGTGCAAAAGCGGGTGCAATGTATCGCGCAACTGACATCTTTCTGTTGCTCGTGCACGTGGCCGATTTGGAACCAAATGTCCTCCTCGCTGAGAGGTCGTGGTGGATCGTTGACGATGTAGCGGAAGCACTTGAAACTGTTAGCTGTGTCGCGCGAATGTCCTCTTGTCAGAACGACTCACCTCCAAGCTTTGTGAGAACTTCTGCTGCTGCTTGTATATTATACCAAGGCGGAAGTATATCTCGTTGGCCTTTTCGAAGTTTGGCTCCATGCGCATGACTTCGGAAAATGCCTCCTCGGCGTGCTCCAACGAGCCATACCGATCGTACAGTATCCCAATGCCGTACCACAACTTCGGCTCTTTCGGATCTGGCAGGTGGTACAGTGCCTGTTGATAGGCAGAGTACGCCTGCTGCAGATCGTCCATCATCAAATAGCAGTGACCCAGGCTACTCCAGACCTCTCCATTCGTTGGCTCGACTTTCAGGATTTGTCGCAGATAGTCAACCGCGGCAGTGAACTGATCTTTCGAGCGCAGTATGCAGGAGATGGCCAGCATGGCGGGCACCGACCATTGATTGAAGTTCATGGCGCGTTCGTATGCTGCCGTCGCACCTTCGAGCTCGCCCATGACCTCGGACAGGTTTCCCAATTGCAGCCACACCTGCTCGTTGGTCGAGGCGAGATACTGCGCCGCGGTTTTGGCCTGAGGAGGCTGTTGCATTGGCATCGGACCGTTCGGCGGTGGAGGACCGGGACGCGTTGGAGCGCCGTAGTGATGTGGATGGCCGATGGGCCCAGTTGGAGACTGCTGTGCCGCCATGTTGTCGACTTGTCAAAGAAGACTGTAGCCATGGGTTAGTGTGAGTCGATGGGCGGCGTTGGGAGGAAACACGAATTTGCGTACCTATGCCGCGACAGTGAGCTCCACAGTTACCTTAGGCAAGCGCCAGAAATGGAAAGTGTACGCTTGACAGCAATAGGTCCGGAGGGTGAACAGATAATGCCAAAGGGGCGGAGCGAAGCAAACCAGAATGATTATGGCAGAGGGGAAGTCAGCAATCAGCAGCGCAAGTCAAAGACGAGGGAACAGATGGAGGCTGAAGACGAGGGCGAGGAGAAGCCCGACCAAGACAAGAGCGGATCGGAGCTCTCTCTCTCTCTCATCATCTGGGTAAGGGTTACAAGGAGGAAAGAGAGGGAAGAAAGAGAGTTGGGATGGTCCGTGTGGACCATGTATGATCCCGGTCGAGGATGGATGTGGCGCACGATGCAGCGGGCCGTGAAGGAGGAGAAGTGGATCGTGGGAGGGCGCCCAGAGCCAATTCGTCCGTAGGGCCAGTCCCCCGATCGGACATCGTTGTTTAGCATGTTCCTTCTATGTTCTCTCTTCACATACACGCGAGATCATGCTCATGGACGCGGCTTCAAGTATATGAACACGCTGGTTGTCCCCGTGCGCTCTTATCGATCCTGCTATTGAACCAGAAGTATGGACCAGGAACAACGCATGAAATCCCTCAAAGTGCCGATTAGCGCGTCCGAAGTACCTATGGCAGAAGCAAACGAGGCCACTCTAACAAGCGTTGAGAGCGTTTCTGCGGATTCGTCGTTGTAACCGTTATAGCGGTATCGAATTATACACATTCGCATAGAATAGGCGATGACATGCTTTGGCGGCAAGTGAGGTCTCGTTTCATCTTTTGTGCCTTTCACTGTCACGGCCCTTGGAGTCATTACAAGGGATATATATACCTTATTGAAATCCGTTATATGCAAAGCTCAGCGGTGTCTGCAGTCATCATGTCCAATATACAGCCCAAGCCAACGTGTTCACGCGGATCACTGTGCACATACGTCCGTCCGTCTCGGCTGGCCACACCTGACACTTTGAGACGTGCAGACCAATCGCATCGCACGAGCATCACGCTGACGGGAATGTCTGCATACCTGGTAGTGTACAGCACAACACTGGGACCTGAGCCGTGAAGAGAGAGAGAGAGAGCAGGTGCACGCACTGCACGTAAGCGTCGGCGAGACACAAGACAAGCAACCCGAAACCCGACCAACAAGACACCCCCGAAATAATAATGGTGCACGGACGGATCAGGCGCCCGGCAAAGAGAATTCAAAAAGGGCTAGCTGACGTCCACGCGCGCGCGCCGAAAGCAAGGGGTGGGTGGTCCGGTGGACAAGGATGGGGCTGCACACCCAAGATCTGGCCGCAGCACAAGGCCCGAAGGGAGGCTTTTCGTTCCACGGTTAGCCGATGCATGGTGGCGGGAATTTTCTTGACAGCGGACGGGGAAGGGATAGATGAGCCGAGTGTGGAGCAGAGCAGAGGTGAGCGGGGTGGAATGTCGCACGGCGGACGGATCTTCATGTGGTGGACTCTTGCTCTCACAGCCTGCAGCGTGCGGCATGCCAACTCCCAGCACGTCGACCACTGTGACCGCTCCCCAGCAGTTCGGGCGGAGACGCTGCACAGCTGCGTGCGACCGAGGCGTGTCACCACACCCGACGTCCGGTCCCCGTCACAAGCCGTCGCATGGACAAACAAGCACTCCCGTCGTCAACAACAAAAACTGACCGTTTGTTCCTCTTGAACGGTTACATGAGCAGCGTTGTCGCATCGCATCACCTTATAGTTCAACGGAGAATCTCGCGAACGGCCGGAGTTGACGTCCGTGCAGGCGTGAAAGGATGAGCCGGCAGAATACAAGCTTTTTCGGTGTGGATCACACCATGCTGAGATCACGTGTGAGAAGAGAATCAGTGAAGACGCATGAAGCAAGGGAACAGCTGCGGCAGTAACAGCGGCCCAAATAACGAGCACTCGAATCGTCGTTGTGAATCTACTCCGTCTATCCTAAGGTAGCCCGCTAACGAAGCTGTCTCTGTCGCATCACACATCTCCTCATGCCTCTTCTCTCATTGATGCTAGCAGATCTATGTCTTCGTGGCGCGCCCAATAGCAATGAGGCGCTTGATGCCAACCTGCGAATCTGTTAGTAATGTGTTCATTTTCGTCATCGCGGTTCCAAGGACTCACCATCCAGTGCGTTCCCTCCGACTCCAACTTCGCCGTCTGCATCTCCGTGAACAAAGCCTGCGCTTGATCCCACTCCTTTCGCGAGACATGCTGCGAGATTGTGACCATCTGCTGCACAGTATCAGGCTTGAGCAGATCGTCGTTGTTGAGACGATCGAACAGGATGTTGATTCGCTTGTCCATGTCCTCGACCTGCGGCTTGAAGGCTTGAGGAGCCACGGCAGTAATACGAGCGACCTCTGGTGTGAGAAGATCCACAATAGGCTGAGCCTCGGGTGAAACGTGAGATCGGTCACCACGTGGGTAGGATGGCTTGGCAGAAGCGGCGGCGGGCGGAGGAGTTGGAGCGGCGGCAGGCGTCGCAGGACCGCGAGGAGGACCCGGAGGTGGTGGGCCGGTGGAAGCTTGCCTCGGCGGAGGAGCTGCTCGTGGTGGACCAGAAGGTGGCGGACCCGCTCGCGGTGGAGGTCCCGTCGCTTGTGGAGGCTGGCCGTAGGGAGATTGAGGCGGTTGCTGTGCCTGGTATGGGTTAGGCGCGACATTCCTCTGCGGAGGCATTGCACCTGGAGCCTGCGATTGCTGCGACCCTGGTGCTGGAGCGTATCTGCTGGATGGAGCTGCCGAGGAGGTGGATGGAGGAGGCTGATATGGCGACGCACCGCGCTGTACGGGAGCGTGTGCTTGCGGTGGAGGGAGCGTCGAGCCCGGCATTGGCGGCATGGGCTGCGATGGCGACTGTGGAGCGTATGCACTAGCTGCAGCCGACGGTGGTCGCGGAATGTGCTGTGGCGGTCCCGGAGGGGACATGATCCTTGATGGTGCTTCGCCAGCCTTTGGTGGTGGAGGTAGAGGCGGAGACGCCATTTGCATCCCATATTGACCCGCTTGTGGCGGTGGGGGAGACATTGGGTTTGGTACGGCGTTGGGGAATGGTGAGCCTACTGCCTGAGGACCAGGTGTCCCTCTCCTCGAATTTTGCTGACGTCCCTTGAGGAAGCCCTCGGGCATGTCGTTCCAATCGCCAACATTCCTAGCTGCCGGTGGTGGAGGCGCAGAGGGCGAGACCGTCCCTGCTCGTGGAGGTGGAGCAAGTGGCGCTTGTTGCTGGGGAGGTGCATATCCTCCATATGCCGCAGGTTGACCGTATGGAGCGGCGGAGGGTTGCGGAGGTTGATAGCCGGCAGGAGCATACGCATTCGTGGCCGGTGCGTATGGGTTTGACATTGATTGTGCTGGAGCGGATGGCGCAGCTGGAGCATATGGCGATGGAGCATTGCGAGCTTGATTGATCAGAGGCTGCGCTGGTTGCGCTGACTGGACTGGTTGGAAAGCTGGGACGGCCGGTTGGGCGCGAGCTGCAGTGCGTTGCGTTGCAGCAGTCCGCGAGTTGGTCGCACCCGAAGTCTTCTTCGTGGCCTGCTTGATTCGCTGCTGAGCCGACTCTGCGCCATTGTACTGCGCAGGCAGCAATGAAAGGTACTTTTCCGCGCTTGAAAGCTGACCATGGGCAGCGAGAATCTCCGCATACTCCGCGTACAGACTGTAGAGCGGAGCAAGCTTCCAATCGGCAGTAGACTGAATCTCACTATCCTGGAACTTGGTGACCTGGCGAAACACGGACACCTTTTCGATAAAGTCCTGCAAGCACTTGGCGTGAACAGAGAAGGAGTTGTCGTCCTCTGATTTCTCAAGGCTTGCCTGCTCTTGCTGTTTCAGTTCCTCGACCCAGTTGTTGACGACCTTCTCGAGCTTGGCTCCCGCAAGATAGCAGAAAGATGCGTCTCGGCGCAGGGTCTCGGAGCCACCTTCGGTCTGGTAAGCCTCCGACAGACGATCTCCAAGCGCTTCGCACAGGTCGGAGAACTCAGTTTCGTCAGCATAGGTGCACAAAGTAGCCATGACCTCTTTCCAGTTGCTGAGGTCCGCGTTGTGCACAACATCCCACAAATTCTTCCCAACGATACTGGCAAGAAGTCGCAGATAGTGTGGCCCGTTGGACTTCTTCTTCAAATACGCAGTCTGCGCCTTGTCAATGCACTTCTGTCCACCACACACCGCGATCATGAAGGCATCCGACATTCGGTCCTCCTTCAGACAGATGTCAAGAGCTTTTTCAAATTCGCCAAGCATCAGCGCCTGCGTGATGCTCTTATCTGCGCTTGATTCAGAGGATGTGTAGATGTGGAATGGGTTGTTCGTCTTGGTGCCCTTTGAAGCGGCGAGGTCTGCGAGGAAGTTGTCGCTGTCTGCTCCATCGCCGAAGAAGTCGTCCTTGTCACCGTTTATCTCAGCTTTAGCAGAGTCTCCATTGATGGCGAGCTTTTCGGTCTCCTTGGCCAGGACATCATCCTCATCACTGCCAAAGCCCAAGTGCTGTCTGAGCTTCTTCCTTGACTTGCCGGCGTTCAAAGTCTCAATCACTTGCCAATCCGCTTTCTCTTCGTCCGTCTTGGCCTCGTCGATCTTGCTGGCGCAGATGGCTGCCAAATCGCCTCCGTTCAGCTGCTCCTCGAACTTCTTCGTGGACTCACTGACCGAAGCATCGACAGAGAAGGTATCAATGGTGACAGTACTCTTTCGGGAAGCATCGGAACTGACTTTGATAAGCTTTCCGCCGAAGCCGAAAGCAACGCTGGCCGGTCGTGCAGCCCATTTGGGTGCTCTAGGAATGTTGAACGTGATGCTCTGAGGTTGTGTCTGTGCTTTGGCGAAGAAGTCCTCGCCATCGAGGTTGTTGTTCGCTGCAGCCTGATCTTCTGCTTTCGAGTTGGTGCTCTGAATAGTCGCAACCACGATCTTGCCGTCAAAGGAGGCACTTGCTACCAGGCTTGGATTGTGCGGATTCCACCTCGTCTGAAATGCCCAGTTTGACCCGCCTGCAAAGTCGCTGTATTGCTCGCCAGTTTTTGGGTTCCAGCAGATTGTACGGTTGTCCTTGGCGCACGATAGCAGAAGCCCGGTATCTTGTATGCACCAGGACAGACTCAGCACACCCAGCTCATGACCCTTCAGCGTCAGCTCCGGCGCGCTGCTGTTCCTCAGACTCCACAAGTAGATCAATGGCTCCTGGTCGTTCGAAGTGGCTGTGGCAAGCTTCGTGCTCTCCTCAGGATCCCACGCAACAGCACTGACAGCTTTTCGGCCTTGGTTGTTCAAGGTCAAAATATCACGCTTCTGCTTGACATCCCAAACAGTCACAAAGCCTCCACTGCTACCAGTGGCCAAGATGTGTGCCGTCTTCTCCTGCTTGTTCCAGTCCAAGCACTCAATGTCGTCTGCTCTTGCTACACTTGCGCCCAGCCGGTATGGGTTGGCCATGTTACCCAGATCGTAGATGTAGATCTCACCTTTCGCGCCCGCCGAAGCGAGAAGGTTGTGTCTGTAAGGGTTCCATTGCAAAGCTTTGACGCTGCCGGTGTGTTTGGTCGTTCGCGAGATGAAGGCATCACTGGCTCCGTCGCGTAGCTTTTGAGCGTCCCACAGATCCACGGAACCATTTTCGAGAGCTCCTGCAATGACACCAAGGGGATATTCCTTCGTCGGTTCGCTCCAGGCAATATCGTTGAACCCCGCATCAGTCGTGATGCTGCCAGCTGGCTTCAATTCAGTGTCGTGGTTCAATTGCTCCAAAGCGAGGTCCCAGAGCTCCAACTTGACTTCGTCTGAAAAATCATCGTTAACCGCGCCAGTCCGAGTGCCTGTGGCCACAAGCGGTGCTCCGGCTCCAGGCGACCAGGTGAAGACCGCCGTGCGTTGGATCTCGCGGAGGCGGACCATGATCGATCTTCCGATTCGTGTGCGTCGTTATTCACTTGAGAGAATGGAAGGCGCGCATACGGAGACAAAATGAAAGGTGTGCAAATCAAGAAGTGAGCAGTAATGGCAGAGCAGAAAGGAGAATCAGAGGAGGGCGCGGTGAGGTAAACATTTAGTGGACGAGTCCCTGAAGCGGGCGCATCCAAAAGCTGGCTTCCGGCCATGTCAATGGAGCCACCTTGGCAATGTGGCATCAATCGCATTCACCTCTGAATCAGCCAAGCCGTTCACAGCGAACTTTTCTTCGTTCAGGGAATTATCAAAATAGAAAGTCCTCAAAGAATTGACCAATTCACCGCAATGGCCGAAACATCAAGACACAAGTCGACAGTCTACGTCGGCGGCCTCGACAACCAAGTCAACGCGCAGGTTCTTCACGATGCTTTCATTCCATTCGGAGAGATTGTAGACGTCTCACTACCAAAGCCAGAGCAGTGCGTAAAATTCCTCGTTGCGCACCTCATGATTGCATTGCTGATGTTCTTCCAGACAATCAAATCGAGACCCGCATCGAGGATTCGGATATGTGGAGTTCTCTCTCGCCGAAGATGCCCGCGAAGCCATCGATAACATGGACCAGGCGGAGCTGTACGGACGGGTGATTAAAGTCAATCAAGCGAAGCCACAGAAGAACGCAGACGAGGGACTGGGCAGCAGGACGGCGGTCTGGGAGCAGGTAAGCTTTCAGAAAGGCATGCTGATTTCGGAACTCCGCTTGCTAACGAGATCGCAGGAGGGCTATGCGGCGAAGTTCAACGTCAACGACGAAGACAAGCTGGATTCGGAAGAGACGAATGGTAACGACCCCATGCAAGGACTAGAGGGTCTGGACGAAGCAGGACCCCGCATGCAATGAATATGGCGGATATGACGGTGACTTTATTTGAATATTAGCAAGGCGCTCTGGAGTTTGTCTCTTCGCTACCTTCGTCCTCTCTCTCAAACTACACATTCAAAGCAATTGAGGCGCAAATCGTGCAGAGCGCTCTGAGCGGGCCCACCGTGGTAGACGATGAACATTGTTCCGTCTGAACATCCATTGCCTAGATCTACACAACTGTGAACTCATTCTATCTTGCTCACTCCCACATTATATCCAGCTTCACATCTACAACGTCTCATGGCAAATCTCATCGTGAATGCCGCAAATCGGCGTAATGATGGCAAGGGTATATCCAACTCTTCACCTCTTCTCAACATCTCCGCTACTGCGCCGCAGCAGGAGCTGGAGCACCGGCGGCCGGAGGAGCTGGACCGGCCATTTTTCGGCCCCTGCAGAACGCTGTCAGCAAATGGATTTCTGCGAAAAGTCTCACCAAACTTACATGAAGGTCCTGCTGATGAATGAAATGCCGATCATGAGCGCCCACGACGGGACGAGAGAGAAACCCCACATCAAGTAGCCGAATGGGATGTTGAGGCCAAGCTTCGCGAGCTGGCCATCGAATGGGTGGAAAAGTCCTTCGTAGGGGGTGGTCTCGAGGTACTTGTCCTCGAGGTGGATGGCAGCGATTTGAGTCGCGGCCACGGTGGTGCGATTCAACGGGATGGAGCGTACAGTGGTCGCTGGAGTCGACTGGTCGGCGAGAGGCTGCGGGAGCTGGATGTGGACAATCTGTGGCGGGCTGATGGCCCAAGCATTGCAAAGGACCGGATCCGTCTCACAATCCATCCTGGCGAGCTTGGGTGGGTTCGGCGATGCGGCCAAGAGTACCACGCTCTCGTTGAATGCCGTTTCGGCGGATCCGCACATGCCAAAGCAGGTTTTGTTTCCACCATGGACATAAACTAACCAGGTCTCAATGCCAGTGCTTGAGCTGGGGTTGTCCGGCTTGATCACCTCGTTGTGGTTGTCGAGTCCAATTCTCTCCACCTTCAACGTTGCCACTTTGGCGGCGCCGGATGCCACGGGATTCGGGACTTTCACAGAGACGGACTCGCTGGCAGATGACACGACGGCGTTGAGCGACTCGGTGGCCTTTGCGAACCATCCTTTGACTTGGTCGACTAGCGGGATTTGCTGCTGAGCGGCGGCGAGCGCAGGAAGCGCGAGGACGAAGGTTGAGACGCGCATTTCTGCGAGGTGTGTTCGGTGATGGTATGCGATCGAGATTTGCTGGGGATAGCTGGTGGTGTATATGTTACGCGTTGAGAGCGCTGATGGAGGAGCTGCTTTTTGACGGTCAGGGGTATGTCGCAGAGAACAAGAAGGGACTTCCCGGCAGTTGACAACACTCACCGATGGTCCGTCTGGAGTATGCTGCCGCTATGGGAGGACTGAGGTCGAGGCTCGAACGTGAAAGAGTGTGGGGAAGATGTGAGACGGTAGAAGAGCTCCTGATGATGATGATAAAAGTGGGAACGGTCGAGCTTGAGGACATTTTGCCCTGCAGCGCCGTTGCGTCTCCGGGTAAACCTCCCGCCGGCAGCATCCGAAATACCCGGTACGGTCTTTGACTTCGGTTCTATTGAAATGCTTCTTCTATCTCTACGATGAGACTGAGGTTGACCTAAATCATACAAGATCATGATCATGGGACTGTCTGAATGGTACGTTACCAGATCCATCGGAAGTCGCCAGGTCCAGCTCTTTGTGAAATGCACACAGCTGGCACAAGGTGGCTCTCCACGTCTACAGCCTCCTCTCACATGAGCTCCTCTCTCATACACCGTCCTCGGACAACCCCCTGAACAGCGCTTCCACTCTTTCCAGCTTCTTCATCAGTTGCATGAAGCCATCAACTCCAGCCGCATCTTCTTCAGCATCAGCGTCTGGACCACCAATATCTCTCGGAAACCACTCCTTCATGTCGCTGGTCCAGGATGCCGTCTCACCTATTCGGAGGTTCTGATTGTGAGCAAGGTTTGTATCCCATGCAGTGCGATACACGTCCAGGCTCCATCTCGGCTCGAAAATCCGGTGTTCTTGGCCAGGTGTGAGGTCCTTCACTTGGTACTTTGACAGTTCAAGAGTATAGTCGGTGCCAATGATGCCGTACCGGTATTCTGTCCTCTCGCGCATCCAGCGCATGGCTGAATGTGGAGTGTAAACCACGAAAGGTCGCATAGTGTCCTGTCGTTTGAGAGCGTCCCGCGAGATGTGAGCGCTTTGTGCGAATTTGACCAGACTTCGTGGCAGCTTATCTTCAGACACGGGCTTTTCTGTTGACAGTTCAAAGCTCCATGCTGACCCGTTCTGGAGATCAGTCAGGCTAACGTCGAGTAGCTTGGTCGCATTTCCAGAATCAACGTCGAGACGGGTCCATTGCTTCTTTCCCACCTCCAGCTCAGGTTTGTTCTCGTCGCTATCCACTGCGATGTGCCAAGTCATCGCTAGATGCAAGTCACCAGCATCGTTCTGGAAAACAAAATCTGCTGAGAAAACTGGCGCCACAGCTGCGAGATCGTGCTGCAAAGCATCCTGTGGCGTGAGCATATCGTCTGCCTTTTGAAGGGCCGCCAGTGCATTCTGCTCGGCATGCAAATCTCCGATTCTTGCATTGGTTAGCGAAATAGTGCAAGGATGGACGGACAGCAACTTACTCTTCCGTCGTTCTGGCCTTGAACTGACTCTGCGAAGTCATGCTTTCGTATTCTGACAGTTCGTACATGTCGTCCTCTTGCAACTGTTTGTATTGTGTCAACAGGAAGACGCCGAGCCGAATTCGAAAGTTGACGCCGCCCTGCAGGCAGGCGATCTTGCCGACGGTGCTTTCAATTGACGATCGCGCACGCTCGATACTGAGCAAAGTGCTCACGCGAGCAATCTCAAAATCTGCTGCACCCGCTGCACATCCTTCGACCCGAGGCGACCGGCTAGACTCCTGTTGAATCATCCGCGGTGGTGCAATTACATGCGGATCTCGGTAGGTCTCGAGGTAGACGTGCGTGCCTCGCGAGTTGCAAGGCCACCGAATAAGGTGAAGACGCACTGGCTCTAAGTTTCGCGCCGCAATCTGGAAGCAGGTGGTCTTCAATGCTTTCAATGCATGCCTGACGCCGCGATCGTCGCCCATGACTTGCAAAACATGTTGTCCACGTTCTGCTTTGACAACGTAACATGAGTGTTCCATGCGGATTGGATCCAGCGCCTCCAAGCTTTGGCCGAGCACTTCTTCGGGCCGATACTCCTCGATTGGCCAGTGAAAGTTGCCAATCGCCCTGTATTCATAATCATCGTCAGTTGTGAGGTTCATCGCATCCTTGCAGTCGACTTACCCAAAGCTGATGTCCCCAGGAGGAAACTGCCTATAGCGCTCAGCGAGGACTGCCCGTTGCCAACGTTTCTCAAGTACTGGTGTCAAGGAGACTGTCTTAGCAAACTTGCGGGACAAGCTTGGCTTCTCGGACGCTCCAGTCTCTTCAACGTAAGCGATGATCGAGGCCTTTGTGGCAGCGACTGCCGATGGTTCGCCCCAGATGCCAAAGGTCCACGAGCCACTGCCAATTCCGACCTTCACATCGGAGGTATGCATAAACGTGCCATGTCCCACTGCGATAGACTTCCAAGTAGCATTTTGAACGGCAACATCTGCGGGAATGCGTACATTGTCGACGGGCGGCTCTTGTCGTCTCCACGATTGCTGTGCTGGACTGATGTTTTCTGGCTCAATACTCAAGGGCACGATCTTCTTGACTGGCTTGGGGCCACTAGGCTGGCCGAAGGCATGTCCCTGATGGTGACCAGTGGTGTTGGCTGATTTTCCAGGCTCCCGTCGCGACGCATCGTATGCAGGTGGCCTTTGGGCGGAAATGATAGGACCACCGCAGTTGTTGCTGTGGGCGGTGATGGGATGTCGCTGGTGCGCAGACTGGGCTTGACGAGGTTGTTGTGGATGGGAGGCTGGCGGGTTTTGGCGATTCTGCTGCGAACTTGGCTGCGCGACCGGTTTTTTCCGACTCGCTACTTGCCAGCCATTTCCATCATCGTTCTCCGGCTGCGGGGCAGTATCTCTCAATGAGGTGTCCCATGCTCGGGCGTTGGCCAATTCATAATCCTCCTCCATTTTGACGACAGTGTGAGGCGATGTTTTGGGGTATGCGCTCGACCAGATTGATCAATAAACAAGAACGACGACGCGGAGAACTTTTGCTTGGCTGGAGTGTTTGCGGCAGGAGCAAGGAAATTAGCAACAAACAATCCGCACCCGATAAACAGCGCGAATCTTCAAGTTTGCGCGGGCAGTAAGGTAAATAAATAAGGTAGTGAATCATAATTTACGGAAAACAGAGGGACGGAAAACAGAGGGGAATCGCGTGACCACCGCGATGTACGTCCGCATGTTCATAGCTAGTGGACGCCTGCAGAGTGCATGCAGATGCCGACGCTGAAGTGTACCTACCTTTCTTGCCTCAGAGTGGGAGTGCTTGTCACCGCAGACAGTGGAAGCGGTTCGAAGAGTGCCTCGATGAACGACCTGATTGTTGCACCAGTTGAGTCGGCCATCGTGACGTGTCCTGCCAGTTCATCGCTGCTCTTTGAGTGGATTCGTTCTCCTCCGTGACCAGCGCTTCTCTTCGGCCTCACCTCGTAACGCAATAGTAAGAGGGAAGTAAAGGAGAGAAAGTGAAGTGGTAGGTAAGGTACCTTAGTCTTGATCCTTCCCCGCGCGTGGACACGTGAGATCGTGACTTCCACTTTACGCGTGCTCCACTTCGAGAAGATTAGTCCGAGGATCGCAGACTCGGTAGAACGACCATTCCACCAACCTTTTGCAAATCCATCATGCCACTCAGAAAGAAGAGGACGAAGATCGAACAGGCCAGACACATCCTGTCTGGCGGAGTGGTAAGGGAGGACTCCGACGATGAGCTTGGACTGGAAGACCATCCTTGGGAGTGGATTTATGAAAATGGAAGCAAGAAGGGCACAATCGTGGGAGCACGCATGGGCAGCTTCGAATGTCGCTTGGGAGATACGGTCTTACTGAAGGCTCCCTCAAACAACGAGGCTTGGGTCGCGATCCTACACGAATTTACCGAGGGCGAAATCGAGGAGGAGGATGGCGAGGTGGTCATGGAGAAGCAAGCGACCATGCTTTGGTTCGCCTCGGAGAAAGAGATCAGGAGCAAGAACAAGCGAACGGACTTCCTGCAAAATGAATTATACATGACAGTCACATCGGATCAGAATGCTCTATCGACGATCAATGGCAAGGCGCAAGTGCTTTCGGAGGAGAGATTCAACAAGCTTTATCCGACGGGCAAGATACCGCGCAACAACAAGTACTATGGCAAGACGTTCACATGCAGGAGAGGCGTTGCTACGAGGACAGCTACATATACGGAACCCTTCATTTGGGAGGATGTATACAAGGGCAAAGACGACATGGACAGTCTACTGGAGCTTGTTGAGTCACAGACGGTCAAGACTCGACGGAGAAGAGCCACAAGGAAAGAGCAGATGCTGGACGACTTCGTTATGGATGATGATGATTTTGATGGACCAGCAACTCCCCGCAAGAAACGCAAGCTCACATCTGCAACTCCAACTCCTTCGAAAGCCAAGCAGCTTACTCCTCGGAAATTCCTTACTCCATCAGGACGGAAGATTGTTACCAAAAAGCCGCTGGAATTCACCCCGCTCGGGACGCGAGTTCTTTCTCCAGGACAGACACAAGCATCGCCTTACCAACTTGCGAGATCTACGTTGCATGTCTCTGCAGTACCTCACGCACTCCCTTGCCGAGAGAACGAATTCGACACTGTGTACTCACATCTTGAGGCGGCCATCGCTGCAGGCACTGGTTCATGTATCTACATATCTGGCACGCCCGGGACTGGAAAGACCGCAACAGTACGAGAAGTCGTTGCCAGTCTACAAGCAGCAGTAGCGGAAGAGCAACTTGACGACTTCTACTTTGTCGAGATCAACGGAATGAAAGTCACCGATCCGCATCAATCGTACAGTCTGCTATGGGAAGCTCTAAAGGGCGATCGGGTCTCCTCAGCACATGCATTGGAGCTCCTCGAGCGCGAATTCACAACTCCCAGTCCGCGACGAGTGCCCTGTGTGGTGCTGATGGATGAGCTCGACCAGCTGGTGACCAGAAACCAAGGAGTGATGTACAATTTCTTCAACTGGCCGCAATTACGCCACTCTCGACTGATCGTTCTCGCGGTCGCCAACACCATGGATCTGCCAGAACGCACGCTCTCCAACAAAATCTCCAGCAGATTGGGCCTGGCTCGAATAACATTCCCAGGCTATACTCACACACAGCTCATGGCGATCATTCAAAGTCGACTTGAAGGCGTCGGCAATGTCATCGTGGAGTCGGATGCCGTTCAATTCGCTAGTCGAAAAGTCGCTGCCGTCTCGGGCGACGCTCGCAGAGCGCTGGATGTATGTAGAAGAGCAGTGGAGATCGCAGAGCAGGAAAGCCTAGAGGAGGTATCCGGCAAGGAGAACCAGCCACCTAACACACCCAGCAAGACTCCGGGGAAGCAGAAGCCCGCCGCGGCCGCGGCTTCGTCTTCAAAGAAGGGTATCGTCACAATTGCCACCATCAAGCGTGCCATAAACGAGGCGACTTCAACTCCTCTGGCCGCTCATCTTCGGTCCCTCCCCTTGGCGAGCAAGCTCTTTCTCGCAGCTTTACTTGCCAGGCTTCGGCGGACAGGCATCACGGAGTCCACACTCGCCGATGTCGTCGAAGAAGCCATGCGCATGGGCCTGACGGCACAAAACAAGAATGTGGAAACACATCTCCTGACGCCAGACTCTGTCAGCGAGCAACAGAATGATGAGGAGCTGACTGGCGCATTGTCAATGACGCCTTCAAGAAAGGGAAGGCAAGCTGCGAAGAAGGACATCGAGCGTGCACCAAGAGTTTTGGCATTTGGCACTGCGGCGCAGGAGCTGGCTGAGGCGGGCATCGTTGGCGTGGAAAACAGACACGGTGACAGGGTGGGAAGAGTCAGGCTAGGGGTGGGAGAGGAAGATGTTCGCGGCGCGTTGAGAGAAGATGAGGAATGTCGAGGGCTTGGATTCGGAGGCTGAAGAATCTTCGCAGCCGAACGGTATGCATCGCATCAATTGAACGAGCGCTAAGTGTTCACACAACTAAAACTTCTGCCTGCCGAGAGTCGGCCGCCAGTCCAGCGGATGTGTCTCCTCAGTCGCATTCTCATCCTGCCTCCACACTTTGATCGTCTTGTCCGCCTCACCAGTAATCAGCCGCAGTCCTGTGTGGTCGAACGTGCTGGTCATGATGCCCGCTTCTGCGTCAAGAGATCCGGGTTGAGCGACACTGTCCTCATGCTGAAATCTGTGGCCTGTCTTCCAATCCCAGAAGGACACGCTTCCATTGTCGCCTCCGCTGAAGAGCACGTTGTCTTCATTGACGGACAGTGTGTTGATGACGCTGTTGTGGCCTTCGAAGTTCATCATGAAGTCTCCCTTCGGACACAGCCATTGCTTGATTTGACCTGGAGAGGCAGAAGCAAATGTGAACTCGGTAGGATGCGTGACCAGAGAACGCACGCCCTTCTTGTGGTGGGTGAGGACTCCCATCGTCTTGCCGGCTGCCAAGTCGTACATGCGAACAGTGCTGTCGAGACTGCCGGAGATGACTTGGGGATCGGTGGCCTGGGTCACGATGCTTGACACGGTCCCCTTGTGGCCGCTGAGTACGTGAATGTTCGACCTCGTCCGCATGTCCCAGACTCTGACCACACCATCTCGACCACCTGTACATAGCACGTCCAGGGTGGGATGCAAACTCATTGTGTAAACACCAGACAAATGGCCGTGGTAATGTCGAATGACCTTGTTCGTCTCGAGATCCCAGCACTTGACCATCTTGTCCTCTCCGCAGCTGAACAGATATGGATGCCGTGGGCTGACAGCCAGTCCGCGCACTGAAGAGATGTGTCCAGTCAAAGTGAGCTTCAGCGTCCCGGTCGCGAGATCCCAAATCTTGATCGTCCGGTCTCCTGCTCCTGATGCGAACCACTGATTGCCCGGCTCCATTGCAAGCGCTCTGACCCATCCCAAATGACCTGAAATAACACGGAAGAGCTTCCACGGAGGATGCCACTCGGGCTTCTGCTGTCTCACGGTATCCCTCCTCACTAAGCTCGACGATGGAGTGTTTCGTTGCGGTGTCGGTCCATTTGCATTCGGAGGTAATTTCGCATTTGCTGTGCCGTTTATTCTCGTAAGCGCTGTGGATATTCCGTTGGTCGCGGGCGTCTGCTGCTTCGACACGGAGGCATCCTCAATCATCTTGGCCATCTGCGGGTCGCTGGCCTGCTCATCCGTCTTTGGCTTCTTCCTTCGCGCTGCCAGTCCTGCTGCTGCGTTTGCCTGCTTCTGTGCGAGAGCCGCGGGGAGCTCTTTTACGTGTGCATACTCGTTTCGTATCCGCGCCGCAACGCTGGCTTTTTGTGCGCGATCTTGAGGTGAAGGGTCATCGGGTGCTACAGCGGGTTGCGGCGCTTTGCTCAGAGCTGACAAGTGCCCAAAGTCTGCTGCGAAAACCTCTCTTGTTCGCTTTGCTGATGTCCGGACCGCTTCTGAGGCGTGCTCTGCGACCTCTGTCGGTATTTCTGCCACTGCGACTTGCTCGGACGCCTGGAGAACTTCCGCCATGGTTGGAAATGCCAGCGGCGGGCGTTGAAATTGGTCCGGATAGTCTGACAGAGTAGCAGATAGTGACAAATCTGAGCAATATGTAGAGCGTGTCCGGTAGGCGTGCAGTGCACAGCTGTGAAGCGCAATAAAGTTGTTGGAAGTCAAGCCCGTACGTAGCTGTGAGAAACCTCGCGCTTGCAGCTTTCCAATTCCTTGGACTACTTCCAATCGTAGTCAGCACGATACGAGCGGAACGAGATCTCTCCACCAAAACTGCGGAGCTCGGGAAAGATGATGTTCCACGACTTTTCACATGCAGCATGGACTTGGAGATTCATGCAAGATTGATTCACTTCTGAACATTGCGCGCGAAGCTGTTCTCTCCTCATCATCTGGCCACGACCATCATGCACTACCTCCATCCGCGATCGCGAACCACGGGCACCTTGTTCACGACCACGCTCGCCGTCTCGTTCATAGTGGTTGCTCTCCCTCACCTTTTGCCATGTCCGGTCGATCGACGACAGTTTGCCGACAGCTACGAGACCCCTGATGGCAAGATTCGCAGACGAAGAAAGCGGAAGGATATTGAGAATGAAAAAGCCGGAGAGTCTGGATCCAGCGCTGTTGGGAACGCTGCCGCATCGGAAGATCCGCCACAACGTGAATGTCCAATTCCAAAACCTGGCGGCATCGTAGGACAGATAATGGGTTTCAAGAACGAGGAGCGACCTAGGCCGACCGAAGTCATTGTGCAGAAGTTGAGCGCAAGATCTCCTCCACGATCAGGGCAACAGAATCAGAAGGACAGCCACGGTGCATCCTGAATTCAGACTGAAAAGGGAAGAGCAATCATATACGAGGTCGACAGAACGACATTGGGACCCGACGGCACCAGGCAGTTCGCAAGTTCGGACCCACAGACCTACTTCTTGAGACAGGATCAGCCACAGCCTGGGTAGACGTTGAGAGATCTGATGTTGTCAGCACCACGGCATCGCAAGGAAATCACCCGCGCGCCAAGGTCTCGTGGACGAGTATCGACATTATAGGAGGCCATACGAGCAATTGCTACAGCCACGGTGCCTGCACGAGACTCCTGGCTGCCCGACATGCTTCTGCATATTCGTCCCGCGCACATGGACAGCCGTCTGGGTGGCAACCGCAGCCTAGCGATAAACCGAATTCGCTCCGATATGTTGCGACTCGCGTGGATGTGGCATACGCGCGACATCGGGCAATTGCTTCACGATGGAGGAGCTCGTGAAATCACTTGCCTGTGCTGGACAGGAAGGGGGGAGGTGACGGTGGCTACACTAGAGTGCTAGAGAAAGAACATCATAGACGTAAATAAGTCATGATCGGAGAGGCTAAGGATCGACTGAATGGCAACTCGTCGCAAGACCATCCACAAGCTCGCAAGGAGCGTCCACAACCCATGCACTGGCATTCAGCCTCCGGTGGCAGGGTATCCCGTGTGCGGATACTGTAAACGGAGGACACTTTTGATAGGAGTGCAGGTAACATAGTAGCACATTTTGATCAGTAGTTCAGGTAGCCCATTAATATGCGTACTTGGGCGTACGGGCCGCGTTGCATCCTCTGTAAAGACACGTCTTGTCAAACTCCTTACACTGTACGTTGCGACGCTTGACAACAACGAAGTGATATGTTGACGCGGGCATGTGAAAGATGCCTGTCATGCGCCGCCGGGCGGTGCCGGCTTACTCAGCTCTTCTGGCGGCGACAACTTCCTGGTTCCATCTTATTCACCGCGACTTCGACTTCTTAACTTCCCTCCTCTTTACCAACGCCACCGCGCTGCAAGAAGCGTTGCCACCTCGAAAATTTGAATTCATCATGAACGAAGAAGCAGAACTCCAGGCCAGGATCGCTGCGCTGAGCGGACAGATCAACCAGCGCAAACAACAGCCATTTGGTCATCCTCGCGATGCCAGATGGGCCCCGTACGCGCGCCGCGGCCGTGGAGGCCACCAGCCACCTCACAAGAATCGCACTCTCGTTCTCAACACTCCCGTACCGCAAGATGCTGGAATGAAGGCCGAGCCTGGAGTGATTGCAGCACCTGCGCCCGTAGCTCCATCTCCAGCCAAGGACGCCTTTGTCAGCACTCGCGGCTCGAGGATGAATCAATTGATGACGAAAGAGACCTTCGCCCGTGAGCAAAAGCAACGAATCGAGCAGCTGGAGCAACAGCGCGCCGCAAAGCGGCCCCGAGGACCCCCCAGCGCACCTGTCAATATGGCATCCACCGCACGTCAACCATTACGCGAAGTCGAGATCGAGGGGATTCGATTCCATCTCAAGGAAGACGGAAGCAAGCTTATCAGAATTCGCGGTCAGTCTCATCCGAGACCTAGCTTTTGGACCGGACTAAACAAGACAGATACGGCACATGATCCCAAGGAGACCCCGAAGAAAGCGAAGATTGCAGATGTCGAATTCTACCGTACCAAGAACGGTAACCTCGTGCGCATGATGGCACAGAACCAGAACGGCACCCAGAGGTATGGTAGCTCACAGCATGCCACATCTCTCATCCAGGACTCATCGTTCAATATTCTCAGACTTGTCAAACGCGCTCCGAAGCCGCAATGCGAGAACTTCACCAAACACGGTACCCTCCACCCACTCCGACGCTGGCTTCGCTGGGACACCTCACAAAGTTCTGATCGCGCGAAAGCACGCCGGTAAGCGCCCTCGGTATTGTGCTAATCATGATTTAGGTACCTGCATTTTCGGCCCCTCGTGCAAATTCACCCACAATCCCGAAAAAGTTGCCATCTGCAAAGAGCTCATGCGCTCTGGTTCTTGCAAAGCTGGTGAGACATGCGACATGTCCCACGAACTGACCTATCACCGCGTGCCCGCGTGCACGCACTTTCAACGTGGCAACTGCACCAACGATGCATGCCGCTATCCCCATGTTCACGTCTCTCCCACCGCACGTGTTTGCCGTCCCTTCGCCACTCTTGGCTATTGCGCCAAGGGACCTGATTGTGACGATCGTCATGTCTTTGAGTGTCCTGATTACGCCAGCACTGGCCATTGTGCAAACCACGAAAAGGGAGCCTGCGCACTCCAGCACGTCGACCGTGCCGGCGCGTTGCGCAAGGCCGCCAGGAAGCAAGCCAAGCACGGCTCTGAAGATGAATCCGACATATCCAGCGACGAAGATGAAGGACAGGGAAAGAAAGAAGCGAACGGAAGAGAAGCGACTGTCGACAGTGACTCCGATATCGACACCGATATAGAGATGGGATCGGATGAAGACAGCCATGTGCTTGCTCAGCAGCAGGATTTCGTCTCCTTCGCCTAGGATCGCCCTTCTGTTTAGAAGCACTATTTCTCTGGTGGAGTGGAGGAGGACCCGCGCATGCCGTTGCCCTCGATAGCGCAGCACAGTCTTGATTCCTTTGCATACTGTCTTTGTGCGAGATACCCACGGCGTGTTTATTCGCGTTAGAAGAGTCACTCTACATATCATGAAAGAATTTGATTCATTGTTTTGACCATCCAATCTTACACAGCACTCTACAACATGAAACTCACAAGGCGTTGCAGTGTGTTTTCCATCTCGCGCTTCGCACCTCAAACTACAAATCTTCGCGTAGCACGAGCACAGCCCACATCCACGCTCCTTCGGCGCCGATAACGATCAGCAAGGCTCACTTCAGTGAATTGCAGTCGCGCCGCGGCAGAGTGCGACACCACATATATACTCTCAATGGTAGGCGAATCCTGCTTTCCTTGCCTCCCTCACTCTCCGTGCTCTGCGACATCCCCGCCATTGACCTCATTCCCCACGCGATACTACAACTACAGAACCTGCAACCATAGCTGCGATGCCTAGCCTTCGAGATCTACTGAAGAAGAAGGACAAGATCGTCGAGCAATCAACTCCAGAAAACAACCTTAGCCCGCCCGAATTCACGTTTATTAGAACCACGACGCAGGATTTCGAGCGAATCGAACCACCATCATACCCGGAGGACAGCCAATCTCTACCAGTAGGCAAGAAGAGCAAACACTCAGGCGAACACAAGCGCACACTCGGCTTCCGAAGCCTATCTCAATCATCGACGAAGGCCAAGGCGAATAACACCTCATCTCAGGCCACGGCCGACACAAACGGCCAGCAACTGCCCACGCGACCCAAATCAGAACGACGTATATCCGGAGTGCTACACCTCCACTCTAGGAGCCATTCGCGGTCAAACTCGGCAGAGCTCAGCGTGAATTTGCCTCGAGATCTTCCCGAAGCGCCAGAAGGCACAGCAGTTGAAAGACCGCGGTCGAGAGACGACCAGGACGAAGGTGACAAGGAAGCGAAAGAGCACCGTGAGGCACAATGGGAAAAGCGAGCGACAATCCTCGCGAAGAACAGTCCTCTTCGTGATGGAGCGTTGCAGACCGCACAAAGCGAGGATCGAGCACAAAACCGACGGAGCAAGAGTCCCAGCATTTCCGACGCAACGGGCGATGTCAACATCCAGGAAGCGATACGGCTACATGAAGCGGGAGACCTGCCTCGATCGACGGAAATGTTCGGACAGCTTGCGAGACCAGACGGCGCAAATAATGCTCTGGCGCAAGTGCTGTACGGCCTTGCTCTGAGGCATGGATGGGGAATCACGGTCGAGCCTCAGCAGGCTGTCCATTACCTCTCACTCGCAGCAGCCAATTCCGCATCAATCGAAGAGGAAGCTCTAGCCTCGAGCAAAAAAGGCGGCGCGGCCAAAGGGGAGCTGGTTCTCGCCATCTACGAGCTCGCGAATTGTTTCAGGCACGGCTGGGGCGTGAAAAAAGACGCCAGCGCTGCGAGAACGTACTATGAAACAGCGGCCAACTTGGGTGACACGGATGCCATGGAGGAAGCTGCGTGGTGTCTGTTGGAGGGCTTCGGTGGACCGAAAGACAAGGTGAGCAATGACGAGATCCCGATCTGCCTGTATTAATCCCTCAACAACTCCCACGTGGGAGAAACTGCGCGGGCAGTCGTCGAGAGTCGGCGCCCAACGTGTGAGACTTGGCTGTCTCGAGACATGACAGAGCTTTAGGACTGCATATGCATACTGCGCATTTCTTCGCCCTGCTTGGGTGTAATGTACACGGCATCGCCCTGAATGTTGGGCCGTCATGCACGTCAGACGCAGATTAGATGAGACACTCCCGACGTACGAAGGATACGAAAACTGACGGATTTGGCAGTTCAAAGCCGCGCAATACCTGCGTCTGGCCGAGGAGAAGGGGAGTAAGCATGTGGGCGAAAGTTGGTACGTATTTATCCGGATTTTCTTCCTTATTGTCGACCATGGGCGAAGAGTTGCAAGGCAACTGCATATCCCACTACATTTATTTTGTAGCTCTTGATTTGTCCGTCGAACTTATGCAAAGCTGCGTATGCCTTGCGCGAGCGGTGAACCGGGGCGGAGTCACGGCTTGGTCTTATTGCCGCATGCAACAGCTGCCGTACCTGCCTGCTTGACAGCTCGAGCTCGAGCTGTGACTGGCACGCGAAGAGCAGGGTTGTTAACAGGATCGGACTTGGACTTTTAAACGAGGGGTCGGGTCAATTTGGGCTGGGCTGGGTGGTTGTGTGCGGAACGTGTGCGGAGTTGGTCTGAAGACGAGGCTGACTTGGATATAGGATCTGGAAGGAGAAGTACAACCCGCCGAAAAAGTGATGCAAGGCCGGCCGCCTGAGGTACTGTGTGTCGAATGGGAAGTGCTGCCACGAGGATGCATTTACGATCGGGCTGTCAAAAACCCGCAGATGAATAACCATGTCGGAATAATGACGTCTACGAAGGATGAAATGGACGGTGAAGTTGGTTCTACTGATTGGGAGTTCCAGGGGCACAGGTTGCTCTTCAGAGGAAAGGCGTCGAAGAAGAGTTCATGGCAATGGTTACAGTATCTATCAGTCATGTGCGATGTCCGTCAAAGACATGTCTCCGTGATACATCTCATCCCTCGGGCCTGTACAAATCCGCATACCATCGGGCATCGCCCACTCGAGAACCGAAACGTGTTGTAAAGCCATTCCTCCCTGAGAAACAAAGGAGGCGCAGTGGCCGAAGGAAAAGTGATCGGCCAGATCAATTTGGGGTATCGCTAGAAAGCAATATGTAGTGCAAAAAAGCCATCGCTGCGTAAGTCTTGAAATGCGTGATTGGTGAAAAGTGGTCAGTCGACCATGGAAGGTGTCGTAGAATGAAGGCGCCGTCGCTGGGCTATCTGTCGTGTGATATGCATCATATCATGAGAATGCATCGTGTCGTTCGTTTCGTTTCGTTTCGTTGTTCGTTTGAATCATGGCGTGTGTTTCGTTGATGTCGTGTCGTTAATGTCGTGAGGTCGGGGGTCATGGTTCGCTTTTGTACGTGAAGTCGTGACTTGGTCGATGCTGCTGTCGTTGGCGGACTTCGATTTCGTTGTGGTCGTGTACGATTTGTTTGAATTGCCGGACGACGTCGGCGGGAATTTGATCCCACAGTAAGCTGCGAGTGTACACTTCCGACTTGCTGTTCCGAGCGTGCTCTGCCTCCATGCTGGCGAGAGCTTCCGCGAGGTTGCGTCGCGATGGTGGCGCAGCACCATCTTGTCCGGCTGTTGATTGCTGATCGTAGATTTGGAAGTCGGCGTTGGTCATCGAGGCATACTGGCTTGTCGTTAGGGAGAAAGCTTGGTCCAGCTCCTGCTGCTTCGTTGGCGCAGTGATTCTGCGGTGAACACGATCCATCCTGTTGCGGCCACCGTTGTTGGGTTGAGGAATTCCAGAAGGTAGTGGTTCCTGGCTCAAGCTGGCCATTGTCTGGCTGTGGGTCTGCTCGGACAGCGCATTGGACTCAGAAAGCAATGTGCTGAGGACAGCAGGTGCGGCAGCGCGAACATCTGCTGGCATGTTGGGCAGATCGGAAGCCTGTGAATTGGAGGGCTTGGATGCGACAAAAGCACCGCAGAGTAATAGCATGAACAACAGACCCGAGGCAATCGGTGGGTCGCTCTTGCCTTCTGTTGTTTGCTTTGCCGAGACTTGATTGTTGGCGGCGGGTGAGAGCTTCTTCTCAAGCGCAGGTGTTTGCTTGATCGGTTCCGATTTGTCGAGCCAGAATTCGTCCGGTGCTTGAAAGCACTCTGTCCAGTCGTACTGATCGCCCACTCCCATGTGCAGACCTTCCATCTCAAGATTGAAGTCGGAAAGTGTGCTACTGAGCTGTGCTTGCATTGCTGGAGCAGGTCCGGCTTGAAGCTGCTCGGACAAAAGTTCCACCTTTCGTCTCAGACTGGAGGTATCCTCGTTGTGCATCTTGATGAGCTCTCGTCGTTCATCCTGCATCGTATCGATAGCCCGCAAAGCCTCCTGCAGTCTCTGATGCGTAGCTTGCTGGTCTCGTGCCCGGTGCTCGCGCTCACGGGTGAGCTCGTCCACTTGCGCTCGAAGAGAAGAAATCTGCTGAGTGTAGCTTTTCTCCTTGACCTCCAAGTCTTCCGTGTGCTTCTTCTTCCGCTGTCGGGATGCTAGTCTATGACATGGTCAGCCTGGTGTGGATTCGGAGTACATGATCAGTGAAACTCACGCAGCCTCACGATTCCTCAGCAGGCGTTTCTGTTGCTTCAATTCCTTCAGCTGATCCTCGTCTGTTTCTTTCTCAATAAGCTCATCAATGTTCGCGATGCTCCTCTCCTGAGGAATGTCGATGCGCCCGTTCTTCTTCCGGATCCCATCGCGTCGTTGGAAGTCGATCATCGTACGAGCAGGACTGCCTGGCCGCATGCGTTTGTGCGAAGGTCGATTCTCCATCTCACGCTCGGCCATACCCATCCAGTCCTGATGACTATGCGGTGACATGGGAGTCTGAACTTGAGGGGCCGCGATAAAGTGTGCGGGCATTGACGGTTGGTGCTGACTGTAACCGGCGTGAACGCTATCTGTCCGGTGACGGCTGTATCGAGGGACCTCGAATTGAGGCGGCGGCGGCATGAAGTCTGTTGCACCATTGCTCACGCAGTGCTCGGAACCGTGTTCGAATGCCCACGATGCAGGTGGTGGATGCTGATGAGCATACGATACCGCGATGGGATTCGGTTGCTGTAGGTAGGCAGATCCGTCTTCATGATAAGGAAGGGGAACACCTGCTGAGGTAGGTTCAGCAGACATGCCAGTACCATACGGATGGTCCCATGCCGCTTGCGAGTCGGCGGGTGATAGCACACCATTGCTGTTGGCGAGAGAGTCCTTGCGGAACGGGTTGGCGGAAGAGGGACTTTGCATGATGTCAGAGTCCAGCACCGAGGGATCGAGCACCACAGAGTCGTCGTCGAGAAAAGCGTTGATTCGTTTGTTGTTGTCTAGGGCGGATGCGGAGACGGAATCGGACTGGGGCTGATGGTAGCCGAATCTGGCGTCGGCGTATGCCATGAAATTGGGGTAGAGTAAGGTAGGGCGAGAAGAACCCAAGGGAGCACAGCAGGAACTCTCTTGTAGCGTGCTGGTCGGGCAATGCAATCAGCGTCGCACGGCGAACAGCGGTGTGGACGAGGCTCAGCAGGGAGGATATCGCGCGCGCGGCCTGCCACCCGAGCCGGTAGTCGTCGATCCGATGGCAGATGGGGAAGGGATCCAGGGTCGGTAGACGATGCGGGCCCGAACTCTGTTGGAGGCGGAGAAGGCTGGGCGGGGGCGGGTGGGAGGTCCAAGCAGCGGAGGCAGCGACAAGACGAAGAGCGACAATCTTTTACTGAAAGAGTGGTATGAAGTGACGAAGAGTTGCAGGGACAAGCTCGCTTTAGATACTGTGAAGAGTAATAAGGTAGTAGAGAGAAGTGAGCTCTAGAACAAGAGCAGCACGATAGATAGTGTAGTCCGCGGGACGGCGCGACGACGTGCTACCGTAACCGGAGCGTGGGTACGTTCGTCCCACTGCTACCCACTTACTCAGACTGGACTGGACAGGCAAAGGAATCGGATGCAAACAATAGTACTGTACTGTAGGATGCGATGGGAGGGTACTTCCACATCGTCGGGCTGTCGTGCAGTAGCGTGCAGCGGCCTTCCCTCTCCTCACACAGATCGCGGGCGGGTTTTTGTTCATCAGGCGACAAGGATGGTCATGGGAGGAGGGCGGAGAGACGTTCGGCTCCGGCATTTGCTGGTGGTGAGGAGATGCCGGTCTCATGCTCTCACTCTCCTCCACACTCACATTATTACGAGGGAAGCCCTTGTGTAGGGGATGAAGAGCGGGAGAATTGTGCAAGATCAGAGAGGCGGGGTCTCAGACATCTCGTGATCTTGGTCCTCACGATCGCATGGGGCTGGTCACCGCGTTTCAGATGGAGCCCAACCTTGACCTTTGACGGCGGATTCTCACAGGCCATGAAGTCGAAATAGCCACAAATGATGCCATGGAGTCGACATACCAAGCAGGGCTGTCGTCGTCTTAGAGGAGGAAGATAAACTCGTGGTAGACTAGCCAACGGCCCGACGCTAGAACTTAATGAACAGTGAGGCAATGATGTGAGGGCAGTCGTACTCGTGAGGGGATGACACTGTGATGAATATTATGAGGCACGTCTGCCCGAACCGCTTTCCCCGTGGCCCAACAGTGGCGACATCACACACTCCTCGCCCTACTTATGGTCCAAAGAGGCCCGTATCTGAGATGCCAATGGACATGCACCATGCACCTGCACCTCCTCTCACACCAAAAATGGCCAAAGAGCCCAAGCTGCCAGGCTTGCCTTCGCTTGCAATCTCGTAAGCCGGGCTAGATCGTGAGCCAGTTCGTCCGCTCACCGCTGCTATGACCGAAGGCTCCATTATTCTTGCGAATGCCGACGACGACTTGAAGCACAGTCCATCGCGATCGGACGAGAGAGCGCAAACGACCAGCCTTTCGATGCGCCGCCCAGCACGATACAGGCAAATCAAGTCACCTTACCTCCGATCGGTCCCGGTCTGAACTTTGGAAACAATGACATCCTGGTCACCGCCTGACCGAATCCAGAAATGCCTTGCCCAGCTTGGAACTGCTTTTGTTCAGCGAGTCCACATTATTTGCGAGTACCCGAGGCATCCGCTCGACATACAGAGCCCGGCTCTACCATTCCGCTTGGACCGAGCCATGTGATTCGCGATCGGTGAGAATTGAGTATGAGACTTGTCTACTACCGACCTGTCTGCGCATGACCGGGACTATCGCAGCCGTACTTACCACGCGACTACTATGGAAGCCCAAGCGGCAGTTCGGTACGCACAAACATCATGGCAAGTCGAAGCACACTGCGCAGGAAAAAAGCCAGCCGAGCTGTCAAGTCAAGGCAGCAGCTCAGGAACATGGCGACTTGACGTCCAGACAGGCCTTTGAAACGAACGAAATCGTAGGGCAAGTGCTGTGGCTGTCGAGCGTTCGCAGCTTCCACACCTTAGCGAGCCTGGTTGCGATGGCTACACCGCAGTGTAGACGCACTTGCTCCCGCTCGAACCGCGACTTTGACCTGCGTTTTACCGAACTGGCTGGACATTGTTCTGATTTTCCGGCGCGACTGTCCAATCGGTGGGACGCGGTGTGCTGTAACCGCCATCCCGCGCGCAGGCAAGCTGCAGACCTTGTGCGTGGGGAGCTGCCGTCAGCCTATCGTGCAGCCTCGAACGTTTGGGCGTGAAGACTACTCTCAACATGAGGCTTCATTGGGATTTCGGCCTTGGAACTCCATATTTACGCCTGCAAACATCCTCCTCGCTTCTGGCATGTCATCCGGAAGTCGTTGCCAACCGGACTTGTGATTGTTGGGCAGGTTTGCTTGCGCCAAGTGAGATTGCGAGGCTCACTGGAGAGATACGCAAACGACCGTTCAGCTCGGCAACCACGAAAGCGTCATCATTCCGCCCCAGCAATTGGTATGCTATCATCTGCTCTCAAATTGCTACCCAACTCGTTCGCAAACCACTCCGAGCCAACCCGATCTACCATGTGCTTGTCATCATGACTGTTCCGTTCTGGCAACGCTGACTGCAAGAATCGCCATCGGGGAATCATCCAATTGGTACAGCCGTGGAGCGACATCCCTACGAAGTATGCTATTGCTGCTGCAGGACAAACAAACCGTCGCACGCCCAACTCTCCGCCAGATCCGGATCACCATTGCCGCCATACTTGGCCGTATGAGGATACGGGCACAGCGGTCTCTGCCTCAGTACCTCATCGTGCAGCGCATCGCTCTTCCACTTGGTCGCGATAATGCGGTCAGGGGCTTGGCCTTTCTCCGTCCACTCCATAAGCGCGAGCAAAGCATCGTGCTCAGGATCTCTAAAGCCAGGAACGCCACTGACTCCAGTTCCGAGTCGACCTGCTTGGTTCGCACCGGCGAAGTACCACGGCGCTTCGACTCCCGCTGGAGTGCCTGAGCAATGTTGCATACCTGGGACAAGGAAGTGCCGATACCACGAGTCCAGATCGACTCCCCGCGGTCGCAACGTTCTGGCGACATCCGTGTAGTAGAGACTCGATGATCCGGTCGGGATGAGTGCATCCGCCATGCCGTGGTACTGCAACAGCTTCCCGCCCTTCGCGTGAAAAGCGCTGAGGTCAAGTCCGACGGTGGCATTACCCGGCTGGAGCTTGTCGGCGATGTCCACAATGCTGTCGTTGTAGTCGTTGAAGTCCCAATCCGGATCTTTCAGGAGAAAGTACCGAACATAGTCTGTTCCTAGGCCAGCAGGTTCATTGCCACCCAACAAAACCTCCCATTGAGCTTCACTACCGAGCTCAAGACCTGGGAGCACGAATGTGTGATTGGTACCATAGTAGTCTGCATAGATCCGAGAGAGTGTTCCGAGCTGTGGCGCCGTGAGACAACCCGCACGCGTCTGGCTGACAGTATCTGAGCCGCAGAGAAGTGCTTCAGATGAGAAGTTACATTCTCGTGGACTGGAGATGATGCTGTCGACGAGTCCATCAGCTCCATCGCACTGTCGAAGGACCTCAGCTTCGATGGCTGGGAACAGACTCCGCGGGATGTGTCCCGCAGTCGTGTTCGGCAAGTTGTATAGCGCAATATTGACCGTCCACTGCGTCGCAAGAAGATTAGCATTTCGTCCAACGATCGACACTAGCGCTGACTGACAGGTTGGAGATGGCTCGTCCACCAGGCAGGAGCACCGGCTAGGACACCGTCAAAGTCCTCAGGGTACAGCTCAACCTCCTTCAAGCCTTGCCGGCCACCAGTCGAGCATCCCGAGAAGTAGTTGAACACCGGCGGAGAGCTGTAGTACGCTTCGACGATGTCCTTCGCCAATACCACGGAGCCATGCATGGCGCGATAGCCCCAGTCATTGACTGATTCCTCGTTCAGGGCCCACCTTCCGTCTGTGGAGACAGAGCTGTGCCCTGTATCTGTTGACATCACGGCGAAACCGTACCCTACTCCGGCGCCCTAACGGAGGATTAGCTGACCGCCTGCGCACCGGTTCTCGAGTACTAGATACTCACCATATCAAGCCAATTCACACCTCCCGCAAACCCTCCATTTCCTACCGCCAAGAAGCGTGTGTTCCATTCCCGAGGCAAGAAAAGTCCAAAGCCATACGCCGAAGTCAGACTCGACGTGACATTGACTTCCACCGCGCACAGAGCTCGAAGATTCGTTGGCGAGACTGGATATGCGACGTTACTGCTCGGAACCTGGAAGGTGGAATTGTCGGCCTGCCAGTTTGCGGACACGACTGTGGCGGTGGATGGGAGGATGGCTTGAAAGGCGGAGATGCTGCAATCGAGTGTTCGGGCGGAGGATAGCAGTGGCAACATCGATGCCAGTAATAGTGATCTCGCCATGAGAGGTCAGTTTCTGCTCCTGTTGTCAATGACTGACCTCGGACCAATCCACCTCAAGTACCAAAGTCAAAGGCAGGACGACGATGATGTGGTGGAACGATCGAGGACCGGGTAGATCACGAGGGACGACAGCTCTTCATGTGCTCGTCCGTTTGGCATGTCAAGTGTTATATGTCTCCTCCCTTGGTCTGCACTCTCCCGGCCTAGATGCGGTGCTCGTCGCGTATAGAGTGTCGCAGGAGCGGCCGATGCGGGGCCACAAATCTCCCACAACTGCCGGACATCATGAAATTGATCACAATGACACGCCGTCATATATTGCACAGCGCGGGGTCTGCTGCGAGTGGCCTTGCATAGCGAAGTAAAATCGACGAGTCTTTAGAAGTTCGCCACGAATCGACCAGTCCATTCGCTGGGGGGGCCGAGATTTCGCTGTAGCGTGCGGCGGTGCGACGCGGGTGGAGTCTGACGGACGCACCGCATTTTGGTGCGACCACGCGTCGCAAGGAACGTTTCCAAGACCACGGCGATAGAGTCTCTCCAGGTTCTGCCGAGCCCATTCACATGTCCTGAACTCTGTTCGTCGCCGAGAGCACACCACAGAGTTCACCCAGTGCAAAATCATGCGGTGACCGATCGTGCGTCTTGCACATGTCGAAATACGATTCCTCATAGCTTTGCTTTGATTGGCTTCGTGTCCGGCTCACCATCCATCTCCTGAACTGCAACAGCAACCACCACCGCAATGTCGTCCGCTTTTCCGCCTTCCCATGGTTCGTCTGGATAGTACTGCTTCACCTCCTTCGCGAAAGGGCCGTTCCGTCGCCTGTCCAACCCAGCCATCTTGGCCTCACGCATCACCGCAGCAGCAAGTATCCCTGGGAGGTAGTTTTGCGAGGTTGTGTCGTCAATCGTCCGTGGTAACGCTTGAATGAGTGTATCGTTGAGCATGGTCTCCGCACCATTGTTCGACTTCGACCAATATCCTCCACCCTCCATGACACGCGTGACAATCGCCAGGGTATCCTGCGCCGACAGATTATCCCAGACGCCATCGGTCGCGAACATTACTATATCGCCGTGCTTGAGCTGGTGAATGAATACGTCTGCCTGAGCTGGGGTTTCGCTGTAATGTGTAGATCCTCCAAAAATCGCATACTGGGCCTGCATCTTCGCTGGTACCTTTGAGAACTGATAAGGGGTATTAAATGCGTGAGTTTGAACGACCGATCGATGGGCCACTCTTCCAGGGCCGAAAATCAAATAACCTGAATCTCCAAGACTGTTTCCAGGTCAGCGTTCGCACAGCGGTACGCTCACATTATATGACCACCTACTTTGCTGTTTCAATATTACCTGTCGCGTCTGCAACTCCCAGACTGGCAGTACACCCGCCAGCGGGGATACGAGGGTTGGCCATGACCGCATCGTACGCAGTCTGTAAGAGCTCTCGAGCTCTGCAAGGCTTTCCTTCCTCAGTACCTTCGTGTATGTTCGCCGTTCCAGCCATGAGACCACAGAGAGCTTGGCTGTATACCGAAGGGTCTACTCCTGACTCTTGCCATCCACCGACACCGTCCGCCAATCCAAATGCAACGTGATGCGGGCTTCCGCCGATTGTGGTCGCGAAGAATGCATCTTCTCCCGAATCTTTCTTGGTCGACCGCAGATATGGCGGAGAGGGATTTACATGCGTGGAAGCATATTGCCAGTAGTCTCGTCCCAGCTTCGGTGGCCTCGCAGGCCCGGTTTTTGGCGACGATGCGGCTGCAAGACGGTATGTGAAAGGCTGCGCCTCGGATGCGGTGGAGTATGTAGACCGACGTGGCTTGAGCGGCATGGAGGGCGAAGTGGTGGTCGGAGGGAGGCGCGAGGCTGTCAACATTAACTTGGCGCTCCGTTTCATGAGCACCTGGGGAGCGGACATTGCAGAGCCTCGTTGAGAATGTAGGCGAGGACAAGGCCGGTGAACAGCATCACGCGGGTTTGAGCAATGGCAGATGGTGAAGTGGTGGTGTGGTGGTCGTTCTTTCGGTTGTTGAAAGGTACGTGGTACGTAGTTGGGTGGAGCTAGCGATAAACTTTCGAGGATTCAATGCGCCGTCGCGCGTCACATCTCGAGCTACGAATTTCTTGACCATCTCACATTCAACACACAATCCCCGATTGTCGCCAACATGTCTATACATCCGTCGCGGCAGGCGTACGTGGAGGAAGAGTCACAGCAGCAACAGTCCAACGAGGTAAGCAACATGCGCCTGACTACGGAGTTCCGATATTCACATGCCATGCCAGAACGAGCGATATGCGCCGAGCGATGGACTAATACTGACGGTACAATCGGCAGGCTGAGCAGGGCATTGACATCAACAATATTCGTAAGTCTTCAATTGCAGCATGCTATGGTGAATTGTCTAACGAACAGTCTGCAGCCCTCGACACCAACTACCAATTACCTTCCTCTGGCGGCGGACCTTCTCAAAATGCAGCGATTGTATTCGACGAGTTTGCGCGAAAGCGAAGAGCTGCGGCACTGGCTGTACCGACGGACGATCTACGAGTAAGGACGGAGCTGAGAGCACGCGGCGAACCCATCACATTATTCGGCGAGCGAAAAGAGGACAGACGAGACCGGTTACGAGAGCTATTGATGGGAGAGAAGGATGGCGGTGATGGACAGCGCGAGGACGAGTCTATGGCTGATGCCGACGAGTCTGATGACGACGACGAGGAGGGTGAATTCTACATTGAGGGCAGTCAAGCATTGTTGACCGCGAGGAAGGACATCGCACGATATTCGCTTCCACGGACAGCGAAGCGCGTTGCACATCAGAAAGCCGAGAGTCAGATACCCGTGGCCACACATGTCAAACATCGGAAAGCTATCAAACAGAAGCTGGGAGAGGTCGAGCTGTTCGGCAGTCAGATTGCAAGTGAACGGCCGCTGAGCATTGTGCGATTCGCGCCAAACGGAGAGATGCTGGCTTGTGGAGATTGGGGAGGAAGCGTGAAATTACTGGATGTCCCGAATTTGGAAACGAAGATGACACTGCGAGGGCACAAGGGCATGATCGGAGGCATCACATGGATGCCAACAGCTACATTGCCTTCATCGACTGTTGCGCCGGAACATCTAAATTTGGCATCGTCCGCTGCCGATGGCGAGATTCATCTCTGGTCGCTGACACAAGACACTCCTATCGCGACTCTCAGCGGACATAGCGCTCGCGTCTGTCGAACGGAATTTCATCCTTCAGGGAAGTATCTGGCAAGTGCGAGCTACGACACAACCTGGAGGTTATGGGATGTTAACACTACGACCGAACTGTTACTTCAGGAAGGCCACAGCAAAGAAGTGTACACCGTCAGCTTCAACGAGGATGGAAGCCTGGTTGCCTCGGCGGGGCTCGATTCGATTGGCAGAATCTGGGATATACGGACGGGACGAACGGCCATGCTACTTGAGAGTCACATTCAGCCCATCCATGCCCTTGATTGGAGTAGCGATGGGTACCGGGTGATGACCGGTAGTGCAGATGGTTTCGCGAAATGCTGGGATCTCCGAGCTGTTCGGGAGACAGCCAGCATCGGAGCTCACGTCGGTGGAGTATCTGACCTTAGGTGGTTCAAGGGCATGGACGGTCCTCTTTCTAGCAATGCGTCTCAAGCCGACACCAAGATGACGAATGGCGACTCGGAGCATGAGGAGATGCAGCCGAAAACGAGTGGCACTTTCATCGTGAGCGCTGGCTTTGACAAGGCAGTCAACATTTTCTCTGCTGATGACTGGGCTCTGTGCAAGTCCCTAACCGGGCACGACGGAACTGTGCTAGCGGTGGATACGACGGCAGATTCGAAATGGATCGCTTCATGTGGGCGTGATCGAACGGTCAAGCTCTGGGCGAGAGACGACATGGAAGGACTCTAGCTACTTCTACGATTCTATGATGCTGAAGCTGAAAATCAGGCCGCGCCGCGCTGCTTGCCGGCCTGGCACCTCAAAGCTTCGCCTTCTTTCCGTGTGAGATGTGCTTGGTCGGATCGTAATGCGGTTTATTCGCCATGTATTTCTGATGCTGACAGATGGCCAGGAGCACCCCGTCCTTTTCCCTCTTCATGATGCCCCTCGTCATCGCCAACCGCTTTCCGATCTGAATCACCTCCGCTTCGATCAAACACTCATCGCCCTCCACGGGCGGCTTCAGATATGACACATTGAGATCTCGAGACGCTCCCATGGACTCCCAGCCGGGAAAGTTGCATCCGAGTATGGCCAGAGAAGTCGTCATGTCGAAAAACATTGCGATGGCACCTCCATGAGTCGTGAGCACTTCCGACCCTTCGGGCTGATTGGTATATGTTGGAGGTATTTTGAAGGCGAACACTGCGCTTGCTCGGACGCCGGGAGCCTGGACTCTTGCTGATCGGGCCTTGAGAGACTCGTAGAACAGCCTGTCGTAATTGGACTTTCCGATTGCAGAGGCATGAAAATCGATGAAGCCCTGCATCAGCTCTGCAGCCTCTTGATCATTGAGCTTGGCCATCGGAACGTCGCCGTGTTGGTGAGATGGAATGAGGTGATTTGGTTCGATGCTGCAGAATCCGGCGTTGGCTTGCTGAGATCAAGAACGGCCTTTTTCGATGCTGATTCGGCGATCTCCTGCCCTCTCTCTCCTTCGAGCTTTCCTGACGATGATGGCAACGGAAGAATTGGATGTCTACCATGCTTGGATACAGGCCGAGGTTCAACTAATAATGCCCACAAATCCACCAAAGCCCATCGTGGACGAAGCCAATTATGCTGAATTATAGCTGCCCGAAGACAAAAGTAATTGATCGACTAATTCACTAACGGAGAATAAAGACGAGTAATCTTTGCTAATGATTGAAGGGCTCACAGAGCGCTTGACCAATGCAAGATCTCTTTTCTCTCCTGTTCAAGCACCTTCTGGCCGTTACAAACCACTCTGGAATCTGTCTTTAAAAGACACCGCAAAATTCTGATGAGACTCCTCTTGTCCATTTCAATAGCACTCATCGCATTCGCAGCCACGGCAATCTACCAGCAAGAACACATCCTCGAGTATATGCGTGGACTACTGCGACCCTCTACAATCAACAACATATCGAAGAACATCAAACTCAACGGAACTCAAAGCTTGATCAAGATGGCACCAGCATCCACCTTTGTCGGTCTGCCGGTCATCCCGCCGAACGACACCTCTCTCAATGCCACGTCTCCCAAGCCTCGAGGCATCCAGAAGGTGTTCGAGGCGAGAGAGCAGCCTGAGGGAGCTGGAGCCACAGTCAGACGCTCAGTCGGCACACCGAGACTTCGGCATCTCTCGCCCTTCTTGATGATGGTAAGGCTCCTAAAATTTGTGTCGCCTTGTTGTCTAAATCACCGCTAACCCTTTTTTCTGTGGCATTTAGGACCATGCGAGTAAGTGAATAATACACAGGGCTGGAAGCCCAACTCCCGCCCCAACAATCAAAGCGTGCCCGAGACTTTGCTGAACCTTCCGCTCTTGAATTTAGGCGTCGGACCAGGTGCCGGCTTCACAGACCATCCACATAGAGGAATGGAGACAATCACCCTGTGAGTGCTACGGAGGGTGTAAGGTCTGCAGCGCAGTGTGAGATAGTCTCTCAAATTGCGCTTGATCTGAGTTTGCACTGAAATCCTACTTGTCTGAGCCATAGCTGACCCTTTACCCTCTGATAATAGCGTCCTTCGCGGGTCTATCGATCATGAAGACTTCAGCGGCAATAAAGGCGCCATTGAAGTCGGCGACTTGCAGTTCATGACTGCTGGCCGGGGCATAGTGCACGCAGAGATGCCTCGCGACAAAGGCGACGGCACGGATAGCGTTGCCATCCAAATCTGGGTCGATCTACCGAAGCAGTTGAAGGACTGCGAGCCGAGATATCGGGATCTCAGAGCGAGCGAAATTCCAGTTGCCAAGTCTGAGGATGGAAAGACTACCGTCAAAGTCATCAGCGGACGAAGCTATGGCGTCGACAGCGTTCAGGAGCTTGCCTACACTCCCGTCTGGCTTCTAGACGTCGAGATTCAGCCCGGTGGACGATTCGTGCAGTCTCTGCCGGCAGGATGGAACGCCTACGCCTACACTATCGAGGGCAGCACAACATGGAATACCGGAGCCACGAAACAGGAAGTCCCTCAGCACCATATATCCGTCTTCGAGCAGCAGGGCGATCAAGTTGTGGCAGAGGTTCCGGCTGATGCGAAAGAGACCGCTAGAATCATCGTCGCAGCTGGCATGCCTCTGGAGCAGAACATTGTTCAGCACGGACCGTTCGTTATGACGACTCCCTTTGAGATCAGGCAGGCGTTTATGGACTTCTCGACGCATAGCAATGGATTTGAAAGAGCGGACGGATGGCAGAGTGAGATTGCTAAGCCGCTTATGGGATAGAGTGACGAATTGAAGAGCAATTGGGCTAGACTGCGAAGGGATAGCAGGCCTTTGTGGACTCTGAAAATGTATAACTATGTAGATCGTGAATCACGATCGATCGCACTCACGATGTTCGTTAATCGTTCCTTGGAGGGCAGACTCGGAGGCTCCTTACTCTGTAAACTTGGCGAGAGGTGTCAGGTCGACGTCCGTAAGACAGGACGACACACCGTTCAGCCGTATATGTGAGTTGACAGGCATGCCTTGGAAAGGAGAATGTGTGAGGCATGTTAGGTGGTCGTGTAGGTAAGACACGAGTCATACCATTCGAGTGTACTTTGCCTTGCAGATTAGATAACGAGACATGCTAACAAGCGTACAGATAAATTAGCAGGCCGATGTCAAGTGTACAAGTCAGTTGGCAGACAAATCATATAGCAGTGTCAGTAAGTTTACTGTACAGGTGTGAGGAAATGCTGAATAGTGGTAGAGATTAGCAAGAGAAGCGTACAGTAGTCCCGCCAATGTTATCCTGCAAAAACAGGAGTGACATTTTCAATCGGTCCAGATAATACCGTTATCATCTACCTTTTGCCCCTTAATGACTTTTCTTCGACCATCTTCAACCAACACTATCCTTGATCAGGTTACCTGCCAGGTCCTTGACATGCGAGTAATCAATTTTCACATCCACCAGACTCAACCCCTTATGCGCCAATGCCTGTTCCATGACCTCCTCAATCTGCGAGGAATCGCTGATCCTGAACCCCTTTCCACCGAAACTCTCTGCATACTTGACGAAATCTACACCGCCTAGGTTGATCCCACTGGATCGGCCGTACTTCATTTCCTCCTGGAACTCGACCATATTGTACGCCTCATCGTTCCAGATGAAGTGTGTGATGTTGCAGCCTTGTTGGACGGCGGTGCTGAGTTCTTGCGAGGAGAACATGAAGCCGCCATCGCCACTGAGAGAGACCACCTTGGCTGAGCAGGGTGGATCTTGGGTGAGGGAGGCAGCGATGGCCCATGGCATGCCAACGCCGAGTGTCTGTTGGCCGTTGGAGCAGAGCAGTTTCCGAGGTTCGTAGGCATAGAAATGGCGCATCATGTAGATGTAGACTGTTCCTACGTCGCAAGTGACTGTCGTGTCTTTCGAGACTCGCTTTTGCAAGGCTGCGATGAACTGGAGAGGATGGACTAGCCCGGTGCTGGTGGTCGATTCGATTTCGTGCTGCCGTGTTCGGAGCTCCTTCAGCAGACCTTGGCAGAACGGGTCTTTCGCAGGATCGTTGACTTGCTTGACCTCGCGGCTGAGAGCCAGAATGTTTTCTCGCACAGATCCGAGAAGCTCGACTTCAGGGTTGTAATATGCGCCATAGTCGCAGGGTGTGTAGTCAACGTGGACGACCTTGAGTTTGCTACTCGGATTCCACGAGTTGGCATCGTACTCTGTGGGATCGTATCCAAGCGCAATGATACAGTCTGACTTGGCCAGTATTTGATCGCCGGTCTGGTTGCGGAACAAGCCCACTCGTCCGAAAAAGACCTGATCGGCGAGGTCTTCCGGCACTGCACCGGCTGCTTGAAACGTCTCCACAACTGCGATCGGATGCTGCTTGAGGAACTCGCGAACTGCTTCGACCACGATCTGGCTCGAGGCTCGCTGTCCGAGGAATAGAACGGGCAGCTTCGCATTGTCGATCATCGACGCGACCTTTCGGACTGCTTCGATAGGCGATGGACCGTACAATGGTGCTTTGAACGCGGGGGAGTCGAAAGCTGTAATCTTCGATTTGCCGGCAGCCACGTCCATGGGTATCGATATTACGGCACTTCCTTTGGGGTTGCTTTGCGCGGTTCGAAAGGCTGCCAGAATGACCTCTGCCGCTTGATCCTCCACGTCGATATTCGTCGCTGACTTTGACGTGGGTTTGAGGATATCCAGGGCTTTCATGGACTGATGTGTGTGTTTGGTGTTCAACAATCTCGGTACTGAGCCAACGATTGCAACCACAGGATCGCCCTTGAGATATAGTCAGCTCGGGAGAAGTTTGAAAACCAAATAGATACTCACTTCTGTAGTTGCTGTCACCAGTCCCGTGGTCAAGTTGCCAGCTCCAGGCCCGGACGTTGCGATACACACACCAGGAATGCCTGTGATTCTTCCTGTGGCCGCCGCCATGAAAGCCGCATTTTGCTCATGCCGGCAGACTACGAGCTTGATCTCGGGGTGGTCTGATAATGTGTCGAACACCGCATCGACCTTTGCGCCTGGGATTCCAAAGACGGTCTTGACGCCAGCACGGTGAATACTGTCCACCAAAATGTGAGCGACTTGCTGCTCCTCCGCCATTGTGAGAGTTATTGGATGTGAAAATTCGAGTCGGTGGAATAGAAGTCAGAGAAGAAAGCAAACTTGCCGTTGCTCAATCTTTCAAGACGGTGAATTGAGATTGTATTGGAATGTCCATTGAAAAGAGCTTTTGATCTCCGCATAGCTCCGTTCCAGCTGCCATGTCATCTGGAAAGAAAGAGCGATGACGGAATGCTGCCCGTCGGATGAAGCTGCCATGTGGAGTCAGCAACGAGATCTCGTCTCAAACAGTCGCTGAACCCCGCCGATTCATCCGTGTTCCTGTACATTTCTCCAACATGTAGACAGAAACACGACAACACTCGCACAGTACCGCGAGGTCTGGGCCAGTGGACAGACCAGCACCCGAAATCCATCGAGCATGTCTCTCAAGCGGAAGCAGGATGACCGGGACGACATCGATGTCAATTCTCCCGACGCGGACATCTCGCGATCCGCCGCCATCTACGACCGCGAGTCCAAATTCTACGCTCTCTACTCGCCCTCCTTGAAGCCAAAACAGCTCCAATCGATCGATGAGATTCAGTCGGCGCAGCATAAAGTCGTCGGCTGGCGGCGGGAAAGCAATCAGCAGTCCATCACGAAGGAAACACAATACATCTGCGGATCGGACGACGATGGGGAGAAGTACGCGGGCAAGAAGATTGAGAAGGTTCTGGAGTCGATGAAAGTGAGCGGCACATGTGTGGTTGCGAGGTGGTTTGGTGGAGTCATGTTGGGGCCTGTGAGGTTCGAGCATATTGACAATTGTGCAAGGGAGGCAGTGAGGAGGTATCAGGAGGTTGAAGCGGAGAGGAGAGCTAAGAAAAGGAAGATCGAAGAGGAAGAAGCGGAGCATGAGAGACTTGCGAAGAGTCTGGTAGAGCGGGACCAAAGTATTGTGGTGCTGAGAGAATTGGCTGCAAAGAAGGAGAAGGTGGTCAAGCAGGCGCGAGAAGGTGTGGATAGTGTTGTTGTAAGTCCGCCGTCTACTGCGGACGCGCCGGTGTCGAATTCACAGCCTGCGATGGACTATGCCGCAATGCCTCTTGCTCGGCTGAAGGCTTTGGACAAGGCACGAGACGCCACTTTGTCGTTCTTGCTAAAACGCATAGACAAGGCTGAGGCAGATCTGACATCGCTCGAAGATGGCGAGAAGCCGCCATGAGTGAGCTTCCACATTAATCCCAGTGAGGCACAGACTTTGGTAGTGTTGGTGGAGATGAGGTATGCGTCTCGAATGATCAATGAGTGCTTCATACACTCCTTTTTACTCTAGTCCTGCCGTACTACCCGCTCACATTCATCTCCCGCCAGTACTGTTCAGCCGCTCCGCTTTCTCTATGCCATCAGCATCCAGATAAGGGTCCCCAGACTGATCCAGCGCATCGCTACTCCGCGAACCTCCCTTCTCGATCCGCTGCATTGGCAGACCAACCTGCTCGTCGAGCTCTGCCTCGGCATCAAAGCTGTCACGTTTCGTCTGCGCAACGTCGTCGTTACTGCTGCCATCGCTTGCTGTTGGTTTGAGTTCTTCGGTGGGTGCAAATTTCGATCGCTCGCGAATCCTGGCTCCGTACTTGAAGAAAATGAACGGCAGAGGTGCCAGCAGACATGCTATGCCTCCAATCAAGCTGCCAGCACCGCCAACACCTAGAGCATCGAACATGGCTTTCGTAAAGAGCGGTGATATTGCTCCGAAAAGGGATCGACACACTGTGTTCGCGGCGACCGCTGAAGCCGCGTAGCTGAAACGGCGTCAGTCAGGTCCAGTGCATCTGAGGCAGTCAAGGGGATGTGGTACTGCCCAGCAGACAGGAGATTGAAGAGAACGTACATGAGATATGTGTCACTGAGGTAGTTCAGACACGCCACAAAGAGCAGGACTGTGCTCGTGGCCAAGAAAGTGCCACCCAAAGTTGGAACCGCCCAGTGGATGCTGTTATAGTTCGCGCTCCAGGCGAACCAGACTGTGAACGTGTCAGCATGACCACCAGCCTCCCGGCCGAATGAGGTGGAACTCACACATGGTGACTGGAAATCCGATGCCACCAATCATCGCCAGCGGCATTCTGTCTTCTGGAGTCCTTGCAACGCCTGCCATCATCTTCTTCCTAGCCAGGGTCGATTCGTAGAATACCATTGCTCCGGCGACCAGAGCTCCAACGAGCTGCCCGATGAGTGGCAAGGAACCCACGCCGGAATTCCATCCGCGCTTCTCTTGAAACACAATCGGGTAGATTGTGAACAACATGTAGATGAGCGCATATACCACGCTCAGGTATATGGCAAGCAGGAGCGAGATCGGGTCGATGAGGATCCGCCACGGCCGTGTCAATGCGATTCGGAATATGGATTTGAGGCTTTGATTGGCGGCCTCGACATCGGACTGCACATTTTCGTAGCCAGGGATCTTCGCCGCGCGTATACGCCTCGCCTTGTTTGTGAGGACTTTGGATGGCAGCGTTTCGGGAATGGTGAACATGAGAATGAGAGTAGGTACCGATAGCCAGAGGAGAACGTAGAACGTCCATCGCCAGTTCTCCGTAAGCTCGAGAAAACCAGCCACAACAGGTCCAGAGGCTGGACCGGCCACAGTCATGATGCTGAAAACCACCATTGCGTTACCTCTCTCTATAGGCGGCCACAGATCTGCAAGCACTCCGGGTGCATTGCTTAGAGGGCACGACGCCGCGACACCAGTAATGAATCTTCCGATCAGTAAACCCGCGAATGTTGGTGTGAATGCTCCCAAGAAGTTGAAGGCAGCATATATTATAAAGCTGATGTAGAAAACGAATCGTCGCCCATAGTCTATGCAAGCTTTTTGTCAGCCATTCGCCCGATTCTCTTGACAGACGAAGCTCACATTCACTCAAGGGAGCCCAGAATAGTGGACCGAAGCAATAGCCAAGCAGAAACAGCGTCGTGACTAGATTTGCCGTAAGGGCTGTGATTCCAAACTCCTCCGAGATGCCAACAACGTTGGCGGAAGGAGAACTGCTAGCGAAAGTGGCGTTGGTGGTCAACAGGATTGCCACGACGGTAATGTACCACCGCCGTCCTGTACTCCAGTTCTTCGGGTTCTCGATGTCGTCCGGGCCGAAGTCAACATTGCCTCTCTCGTTGAGGTGGACTTGAGTGTCCGTGATTTTGCCCGATCGGTATGGCTTGGCTGTGGGTCGTGAGAGTGTTTGCTCGAGGCGTGCACCGAAGGTGGCCATCTTGTAGGGCTGTGGTGATTATGTGGCACCCATGCAAAGAATGAAGCGAAGGAATAGCAGTAGAAGGATATGCCCTGTGTCTCGACAGAGCGGAAAATGAATAGCGACAGAGCAAGCCGGCAATTGTGCGATGATTGAAAGATGGTCCCGAGGCCGCACTTACCGTGTCCAACGGTTGGCACTGCCCAAAGTTCAGAGAGCGAGCGAGGCCGAGGGACCAAGGGAGCAGCAAGCGTGGGCTGAACCACTTCACCTCTTTCGACTTCACCTCCCACTTGATGTAAGGTACCTTCCTCACCTGGAGGGGAACGGCAATGCGGCACCATCATCATGGCGGCGTCTGCTTGCGTGCGCGATCGGCCTGTCAAGGACTTTTCGGTTCCTCTCGTACCGTCGTACCGTCTTGTTCGGGCAACTTGAGCATCCCACTTCGACCAACGCCATCATCCCTCTGCCTGCTCATTCGATGTGCAGCTGGCCAGGAACCAAGAAGTGACAGTTGCACGTGTGTACTAGTGAACGACAGGTCATGCAGGAGGCGGACAGCTCCACGAGGACCAACCACCACGTGTGGTCTGTCGATCCCGGCATGATCCTGGCAAGCTCATGTGCAGGGCCAGCCTTTGTCATCACCAATAAGCACAAGCTCGCGATCATTGGGCAGAGTCAAACACTTTCGTGGGCTATGTTGAGACCTAGACTAGAATTTCGCGTTTGCGACTGTACGGATAACTTCGCAAAAATCGCCTGGAGGTATTCAGAACAGTGTCTTTGGCGGTCCTGCGAGAATGATCATCATTGCCCAAGGTATAGCCCATGCCGGTTGGCGTTCAAGGTTTCTCGCGCCAATCGCGGCTCCCGTCACCCACTGCTCTCGTCTATGAATCCTTCCACAATGCACTTCTGCACAAGCCATGCTTCATTCGCTCATGACTTCACCACCTCCACAAACATAGCTCGCATGGTCTTCAAAAACGGCCCCAAGTCGTTCGACTCATTCAATCGATCCTGCACAGCGTCCACATCATCCCTATTCAGTCGCGGCTTTGTGCTCGCGACCTCGTATCGACTGCCATCGATATTGAGCTCGAACCAGCATTCCCGTTCCGTGTCGCGGTCGTCGATGGACACAAACACAAATTTCAACCGATCGTCCACTCCCGTACCATCCAGCCGCATTCCCAAACACGTCTCCCAGAATCGCAGCTCCGGCACATTATGCTTAGCTTGTGCGTCCAGTGACCGTTGGTGTGCCGCTTGCGCGTCTCGTAGTTGTCGAATTGCTGATTGTGTGGATGCGATTTCGGTCTTCAGCTGATCGCGACGCGCAACGTGCTCTTCTTTTTGTGAGGTAAGAGAGCGAATCGCCTCGTGCATTTCGTCCGTCTCCTGAGTCTCTTTCGCGATTATGTGTGCATGGCTGGAGGACTTCGATTCGAGCTCGGTGATGGCTTGTTTACGTTGTCGTTGTTGGTCTGTGAGAGAGAGTCAGCATGTCGCCTGTACCGCATGCGAAAATATTGCAATCTCTCACCTGCTTGATCTGCTATGTTCATGCGAAAAGCATTTCGCTCTTCCAGTACCTTCTTCCGCCCGCGCTCGATGAAGTCGTCAAATCGTACAGTGAACTGCTGCATGCGCTCGCGCAAGTCGTTGAAGTTGAAGTCGATGGTGGGTAGTGTGTCGGCCATCGATGTTGAGTTCGTAGCATAGGTTGGAGGCGCGCCGGATTGCGACATGCCAAATCGGCGTGGCGTAAGTGTCGCCGACATTGTGATGTGAGTGTGTCTGTGTTTGAAAAAGATGTCGAGATGTCGTATTGTCGCTTGTCGCGTTGGATGAAGCCTCGATGAATTGAAACGGACGAAGTGTGGAGAAGTAAACAGCGGGACGGAACGGGTTGCCCGGCAGTGACCGGCAGATCTTTCTTCTCTTGAACGACAGGGCAGTCTGAAGATTTCTGAACATCACCGCAAACACCTCGCCATACTACCTGACATTTGCCCGACACTGTCACTCTCGACGAAGACCTGTGAAATATCCCGCGACTCGACTATGACTGGATTTGCAGTATCAATACGAACAATACGCGTGAAGCCGAATGGCTGAGCGGTTCAGAAGCGACCTGCCGTATGGTCACTTTGGTCGCGGCAACTACTCCCTCACTGAGAATGTCTGGAATCACGTTCGACACATACAGCCGACTATTCGCATACAACCACTTGGAGGACCCAAATTCTTGGCCGGATCCACTCCTGAAAATCATCACCCTTCCTCAGGACTTGATTATGGAGCGAAACTCAGGAAACGACATGAGCAGCAGATCAAAACTCTCGTGAAGTCAAATCCGGACCTGCAGGCCACTTCTGCCATCCTTGCGGATCATTTACGTACCTCGGAGCTCGTGCAAGCGGCCATCCAACGATACGACTCCACAAAAGGTAGCCTGATCGCCATCAGCCACATATTCTCGGAGTCTCGCCATCGGCCCATCCTTGTTTCAGCGTACGCAACGGGCGAAGATGGTGCCGACCTATGCCTTGTGCGAGTACAAGATCAGAAGCAAGGTTGGACTGGGACTGACAACATCTCGCTCAATGTGCCGACCATGTATGGAGAGCACTTGGTCTTGCCTGGCAAAGCCTCCATTCTCCAAGTGCGGTTCTCTTCGAGTGTGCAACCTGGAAACGTCATGCTGGGCATCCGCACGCAAATTGGAGTGGTCATATATCATCCGACGCAACGGAAAGCATCGTCTGCAGGCGCCTTCGGATCAAGGCTTGTCCTGGACCCGCTCTATACTGTATCGATTGGAAATACTTCCGGTGTGCCTTGTTCGGACTTTGCGTTCAATCCATGGTTTCCTCAGCAGCTTGCTATTGTCGATCAGGCTGGGCAATGGGAAGTGCTTGAGTTCAGGACGCGAAAGATGGATCGAGTCGATCGCAGATGGACGGGTTCTTCTGACAACGGAAACACTAAGCTGAACGACGGTTGGGCTAGAATCACCTGGATCGCGAACATCGAGACTGTTGCGATTTGCACCCGCACATCGTTGAAATTGGTGAATATATCAGCAGACGAGGCTGTACTCGTAGAAGATGTGACTGGGGGGTTATCCGGCTCAATACCATGGATTCTGGACTTTGGACTTGTCCCTGATCACATGAACCTGTTCCTTGTTCTGACCACAACACACATCGTCTTGTACGAGGTGGGCACTGAGCGATCTTCAGGCACAGCCACGAAAGTGATCTTGAAGCTTCGCCACTTCAGGAGTCCCGACGACACCACGTTAAGACTGAACACTTGGATTGACGCAGATAGTATGTTTACATGAAGTCAAGGGAGAACATTCGGCTAATATCTTTCAAGCAGTCGTTGTTATGCTTCAATCGAGCCTCCTCAACCCGATGACTTGCTATAGCCTCCGCTTCTTGGATGGACTTCGGGTCTTCTCCGAGGACCCGTTTGAGATCGATTTAACGACCGCTCTGGAACGAAACAAACGAGGCAGTCGCGTTGCGGATATCCACATTCAGCCGGTGAAACAAGTGCGAACGGACACGGGATCCTCGGAACACGAATCATTGGGCATGCGATTCTTTGCGGCGCGCATGATCACGACAGAATACAAAGCGGTAGAGTGTCTCCTATACGGTGCTGCGGTTTCAAAGCTCTCAACCGACGAATCGCCTGGCCCGCCCGATAGGATGCAGAAGCTAAGGACCACGGGCTCCAGGTTGAGTCTTACAAATTTTGTCGTCGACGATTCGATCGTAGAGCTCGACGCAGAAGAGACACCCCGGGGCGAACCTGTAGCACGGCGCAGGAGAAGAGCCAAGCCACGCTTGTTGCCATCAGAACGAACCATCGACCTTGAAAGAGTGACACGATTGCTGCAACGACCCGTACATGGTGTTCGGCCTTTGCAGGAAGTTCTGGACGCCATTGCAACAACTCTTCGAAAACCGAACTCCAACAACGTGGATCCACTGCAGACTTTATATGGTGATTTGGATATTGAACTCATGATCGATGACATACATGTCAGCTCGGACTCGCTCAGGTCGTTGCTTCAAATCCTACCTGAGGAATCGGCCAGATTTGTCGAAGATGATGGCGAGCTTGCCGACCCTGATCAGCAGAGACTTGTGTTGCGTCCACTGAGCCTTCCGCCATCCCTCAAGGACCTCATGCAGCCAGATATGTCTGCTACGTATAATGCGGTTGTCCAGTCGTGGGTCACATCTCTCTCGGCGAAAATTCCTGGCAGAGTACGACTGGCCAAAGCTAAATTGGCAAGCAGTATTGCGGCGGAGCTCGTTCTGGCTTGCAACGTTTTGCGAGTTGAAGCGAGAGCCATGGCCACTCAGCCAGGACAGGCCGCGGATCATTCAAAATATCTTCTCGACGAGCTTGGCTCCAGCCAGCCAACCTTCAGTCAGCAAGCATCCGCACTTCCGACTCCGTCCACAACTCCTTCGATCATGACAGCTTCAAGTCACCCTTCCACCTTTGCGGCGCCCGAACTCGAGCGTCTGAGCAAGTACACGACCTTCAGTAAACCAACGTCAAACGTCCTGCCTCGCTCTCTGACCAGCGTCTTGTCCCATTGGAAGATCGGCTCTCAGCCCGAGGACTACGACTGGCTCTCCACCTCTCGCAATCTCGCAGAAAAGGACGACGAAGAAGATGAAGACATGACAGAGCGTGAACGCAAGCGACTGCAACGCCGTGCCGAGCGCCATATCCGACGACAACGCAAGGAAGTCGCTGCGGCGGAGGCGAGTCAGTTGGCGAGTAGTCAGGCGCCGGCCATTTTCAGTGCCAGTCAGCCCTTGGCTATACGGCAAGTCGAGAGTCAGCCGAATTTCATTGCAGAGAGCAGTCAGATGACCGCGGGAGGAGGCAGCTTCGGAGGAGGACAGATGAGTCAGGTCGTGGCTGGACGGTTCGGAGGCAGACCGCCAGCGAGGAAGAAGAGGAAACAAGGGTTCTGAGAAGGTACGGGGATTCAGATTTAGCAGTATAATCCTTGCGGGCAGGCCTTCAGGAACGAGGTTGTGAAAACTATTTGCGCACATCCATGCGATCGACCGAGGCTCTCCATGTACAGTGTTTCCGCGGGTCGCCGTACAATGAGTAATCCGTGAGCATAGACACTGCACCTCCACGACTTTCCCACTGATGCTTCCTTTATATTCCCAAAAGCGCGACAACACAAACTCCACGATTCACAGAAGTACAGCCAAAACCATGCAGATCTCCCAGCTCGCCACGGTCGTCATTCTCACCATGGCCTCTACTGTCCTTGCCGATGGCGTAAGTCCTCGTTGTCCTCCCTGCATCAAATCTCGTTTTTACTGACAACGACACTCAGAATTGCACCATTGACGGCAAGCCCCATGGCGCATGCTGGTTCAATTGGCGGAACCCGAAAGAAGTGCAAGTCATCTTGGCCTGCAACGAGGTATGTAACATGACTGTTCTGATTGTGAGGACGATGCTCGTGCAACGTTACTGACACATTGCAAAGCACTCGCCATGCGTGCAGCCCGGTGCATGGTGCCAGGTGGATGCTGAGGTCCCGCAGCAGGCGAAGTGCAAAGACGTGACTGAATGAAGACGGGCGAACACTGTTTGACCTTCAACCAAGAGGAAGACGAGGGAAGCGTGTCTGGCATGTCGCAGGTTGCCCGCGATTGTCGTACATTGTAACTGAACAAGTAAGACTCAAAACACAAGGGTATCGATTCATTCCAACAGTTCTCCCTACCTCTTCCCGTACCTTCCTGATGCGAGGTACCTTGTTCATTAACGATCATCCTCACGCCAAACACCACATCTTTCCCTTTGCGACTTCCACATCAGCCTCGTGCTGCTCCGAGCTAGAACAAGAATGTCGCTACCACTTCTCGCCTTGGCCCGCGTAAGCGCCAGCCTGTAATGCAGGAATGCTGATGCCATAACCCTCCGTGCGTCCTGTGCGGTCACCCTGGCTGATCTCCACTCTGATCGTTACGTCCAGGCCATCGACACCAGCCAGGCCGGTCTTCTCCACTCCTTGAGCGGCTTGGTGCTTCGTACCGCAGTTCGACTCGCCTTTGTGGAGAGCCTCGCGCATGTTCTTAGGCAGCTCGAAGTGGGTGTTGTCGGCTGTATTTCCGAGCTCGTGGCTGACGCCATTCGCCGCGCCATTCATGCCGTTCGTGCCGTTGGTCTGCGCGGCGTGGGAGTTTGACTCGCAAATGATGGCATAGTTGCGGCTCGGCATAGTGGCATGGTTGGTGGATGCAGTCTTGGGCTCGACGCCTTGCTCGCCTTCTCCTGGGTTCTTGTCGAACATCTCGAGCAGAGTCTCGTCGGTCTCGTGGTCGAGATGGTGAATCTTGTTGCGCTTGGCGAGCAAGTTGGCGACGGCTTGTGGAGGTGGCTTGTTAGTGATGGCGGAGCTGATGATGTTGGGCATGTATCTCCAATCCTGCTCGGCGGGAATCTTGAGCTTGGGGTTGCTGTAGAACCGACCAATGGCCGCCAAGTGAACGTCACCTCCGAGGATGGTGATGCGAACGCTGTGCTTCTTGGCGAGCTCTTGAAGACGGAGTATCAGCACCTTGCGCTCCTTCTTGTGCTGGTGAGCCGTGTAGTGATCGTCGAGATCGTCAAGAAGATCGACACTTCCATCAAAGTCGTTGAAGAGTCCGCCACCGACACCGAACCTCTTGTTCAGAAGCCTAGAAATATTAGTACGAGTCGCGATGAATGGGGAAATATTGCACTCACTTGATGGGACCGATCAGTGGAGAAGACAGAATGTTCTCCAACCACTGCAATCTCGGGTATGCGATTGGAACACCCAGAAGAAGGACCATGTGCTTGATGGCACCGTTCGATTTGGCAATCTCGTCGCTGGCACGGCCAAAGATCTTGTTGTATGTCTCAGGGTAGTTGACCTGATGTCTTGTTCGCTCGGTACGAGCATCGACGCCGAGGAAGCAGATGCGTTTTCCAAGCTGACAGTAAATGCTGCGACTGCGCTCCTCCACATACGGACCAGGGCTCTGGCCCATGATGAAACTAGGGTCCTCCTGATCCGCAACCATGACATATGTGTCCTTCAGCTGCACAGAGTCGGCCGCGGTGGTCTCTCCCGTGACACGAGTGGTCTGCGGGGCATCCGTGGTGTACGTTGACGGCGGTGGTGGGACGTGGTGCTGGAATAGCAGATAGTACTTGTGCGCTACGCCTCCAATGCCACGGAAAACAGCACACTTCATGAAGTGATCAGTGTACGAGCCGAACCCATCGATAATGTCGTGATCATCCCAGATGTTGAGTTGAGGAATCTGTGCATTGGCGGTCGAGAACGGCTCGGTTCCATACCAGCGGGTGTAGTTTTCGAAGTAGAAATCGTCACATCTGCGACGCAGGTCCTCGCCAAAGGGATAATCACGGCGCTTCTTGGGGTTGTTGATAGCAGTCCATTCCTGTCGCGAGTTAGCTTAAATCGGTTCAAATATACCACTCCTCTGCAAGCATACCTTGAGCGGACCGTCAACGCGGACACTGTCGTTGTAGATCTGGTCGCCACCACCGATCATGATGTGGAATGGCTTCTTCTCGTGAACACGCAGCACATCGTTCCACAAACACGGTCCCTTCCAGGACTCGACATCGGTGCCTACACTGAAGCCGTTGCACGAGTGGAACATGATACGCATGCTCTCGTGCTTGGACGGCACAACGAACTTCTGCGTCCTGCGCAGTGGTTGTTTGTCGGATGCTCCTCTCATCTTTGCAATCGTGTATTCCCAAGTCATCTCTTGCTCCAAGAATGGCGCATCAATCTCGTATCGCCAGAAACCCTTCCTTGGATCCTCGAACAATAGCTGTGCATTGAAACGCTGCTCTTGCGGCCCCGTCTGTCCATTTGTAGCTCCCACAGGTCCAACACAGTTGAGAGCCAGCTCGCCAGGTCGCGTACCGGCCGTGGTGACAATTAAGACGCTGCCGTGCCATTGTGGTTGTTCTGTATGCTCATTGCTCATGCGCTTGTAGTTGAGGAGCGGTCCACAGAGAACGTCGACATCGTCGCTGGTGCTCACGATCTGAGGCCTGCTTCCAACGCCACGAGAGTGCTCGGCGACTGGACGCTGAGTTGCCTGAAGGGTTGCCGCGCTGGGCGCGACTTGTTCTGGCTGATGGCGATTGGTAGTGTGATTTTTCAGAGATTCGATGGCGTGGTGAGCTCTGCTCTCGTGCTCGTGGCCGTTTGCGGTGGCTGCCATGTCGGAGGAGTCTGTAGAAGGCACACCACGTGGAGGATCGCAACACGAGGTTTATGGAAACAGCGGAGGCGAGGTAGGCAAGGGGGAGGTAAGGTAATTCAATCGATATTCAATCAATCCCTGGGCGCAATAGCTCGGGAAAGGAAAGGTGTACGAGGCAGAACTAGGTCAAGGTTTGGGATGCATCGCCAATAGAATTATTGCTCACTAGCCCGTTCTCCCGTTGCGCTGGCCAACTATCGTCCACTTTATCGTTGGCCAAGCCGGAACACAGGGCAGCTCAGAGTCCCTTGAAGTTTGATCTCTACGGCACATGGTGGCACATGGTAATTCTATAGCACAACGACTAAAATCTATTGACTTGGAGATCTGGAGGTTACATTCACAGCCATAACGACTTTCTCGTGGCCTTCCTCGCTATCCCAAGAACGTTTGCCGTGTCTGTCTCCCTCCTTCTCGTACTACCGCCTAAGACTTCATCCTTGTCTGTGATGTGCCTCGATTCCGAGTCCTTGATGTCATGAATCCTGGTTCGAAAATAAAGACTGCAGCGGCCCGGACGCTAGCCAGGTCAGATCTCCGATGCCACAGCAACTTCATCCTTCCCGCATTCACATGTCAAACTGCCTCTTGCTGACCCTGTGCATCTCTATCTCAGTACCGCGCATACTGCTTCGGATCGATGCCTCTAAGGTCGACCAACACCTTGCCTGCGTCGTACTTCTCGCTCCAGTCCGTCCACACCGAGAAGTCTTCGGGCTCCTTGACTTTGCCCGATGTCTTCTTCGCATGGCCTGAAGCCTTCTTATTGATCGAGGCGTTGGTGGAGGCAATGCGGCCATAAAATGGACCACTCGCGCCTGGGTTGCGGCTGGAGCGACGAAGATCCATCTTCTCTTTGTCCTGGTCCTTCAGCTGCTGCTTCAGAAGCGAGCGAGAAGCCGGACGAGCCATGGAGTTGTGGCGGCCGCGCGATTTGGTCTTGGCCTTGCTCTGGTTTGCGCTTCCGATGCTCTCTCGAACGCTGTCGACAGGCTCGGCGATCGGGTCTGGACTGCTCTCAGCTTCTTCGCCTGGCTGAGCTTGCTCTGCGCTCTGCAGTTTGCCTTTGAGGAAATTCCCAAGAGGAGTCGTAGTGTTCTCCGGTGCCGCAGCATCGAGGTCGTCTTCTTCCGCGGCAGATCCTATGAGTCCCTGAAGATGGTCTGCAGTTCGTCTCGATGGAGATTCGTCCTCTTCGATCCGCCCGCGCCTCTGCGCTCCTGTCTTGCCTGCGCTACTGCCAAACATTCCGAAGACTTGTCGTGTTGATTGTCTGGTGGGAGTCGTTTGCTGAGTGGCCGCCTTGCTCTTGTTGACGGACTTGTTTGTATCGCGTTGACGCTCGATGCTTCCACTCGGATCTAAATAGGCAGGCACGGGGATTAGCTCGCTTCCATAAATCGCATGATGGCGCTGGTGAATGTCCGCGACTTACCCTTGCCCTTCTCGACCTGCTTCTTGAGAGACCGCAATTCACGCTTGGACCCAGCCGTCTCGCGCACCTTCTGGTCGACTTCCGCATCGCTGTCTTCTTCGGACTCGCACCTGTCTGCGCGATCTGGCAGCTCGTCATCGCTGGACTTGGACTTTCTGAAGAAGTCTTCGGCATAGCCGTCCTTGGGATCTCTCGCACGGTTGCCGCCTCGTTGGCGCTGCAGTGGCGAAGAGAACATGCTGGATGCGCTCGAATTGGATCTTTGAGGGGTCGGAATGTTAGGTAAGTTCGAAGAGCGAAGAGCAGAGGAGAAGGTAAAAGAAGTACTGCTCGCATGCGGTCTGAGAATCACATGCGAAAGCTGCGGACAAGGTGAATCGAGTGAAGGACGAGAAGAACGCCATCATCACATGTCATTACCGCTCTTTCTTCACTCTATGCTTCCGTCGAGCACATGTTCTTCACGGTCGACATGAATGGTTTTGATGCAACAGACAAATCCGTCAAACAGTTGCGATCGGTCCGCTTGACGCTAGCCAATCATCAACCAGAGGGTCGGCCTCTCACATATTGGACAATCGTAGAAAAGTCATTTTGTATAGCATTTCATCCATTTATATCCCATTGTCTACAACTTCGACTTGCTCTTGACGGGTCTATCCTGATCGGTCGGCTCGGTATCAGACGTCTCCGCTTTAAGCGACACGGGATCCCCGAGGGCGGTGGGATTGTGCTTCAAGTCATCCTCAGCAATCTCCTTCAACGACTTCTCTTCCTTTCCCTTGTTTGGACGGTCTTGGTCGGTTGGCTCCTACGTGATGTGTTAGGCTCATGGCTGATGTGAGGTTGTCGGCAGCTGTACGGTCTTGGAGGTTTCCGCTTTCAGCGACACCGGATCGCCAATCTGAGTTGGGTTCTCCTTTGCGAGGTCTTTGAGGCTTTTCTTGTCCTAAGCATCACAAGTCAGCATACGCTTCAAAGGTAGGCTACTGGGGGGCTTACTGAGGGTGCCATGGCTGCTGATGTATCTACAGGTTGAAGAGTGGGTAGAAGAAGTCGCAACAATGCAGAGCAGCATTCCACAAGCCTACCTTACCCCATATCCAGAGATGCCTCGGTGCATGCGTCTACAGCCACAGTCATGCTTGTAAGCGGCACTTGAATTGTCAATGATGAGTCGATGACGATCCGATCGCTCGGCTAGATTGAGTTCGGTAGCGCAAGATAAACTTTGTCACATGCCAGATCTTTGATCTCAACTTCCGCGTGAAGTCAAGGCAGGTCAGCAAGGCAGCAGATGTTCTAGACAAGCGAGTAGGTAATCTGACCATACGGTCTTTTAAGCGTACTATTGTCTGAGCAGGACCGTCTAAACAGGCGACACGGTAACCTTAAGAACATTCGAATTAGGCGTGCAAATAAGTTACCTGCAAGCCTATGAGACAGTGTAGGCAAGTTGGCAGAAGGTGGTTCGGCAAAGGATTCGACACCTTAGATAAGCATTACTGGTAAGTTATCTGTACCTTTATAGAGCTGTTCCGCTATCTTGAACGGGCGTGTACACGCCGGCTTCGTAGTAACTCAAGCGTGCTTGACAGCGCGGTGTCCTCGTCGAAACCTCAGTATACCTGCTCCCTACTCCTCTCAACGCTGACCGAACGTCTTCTGTAGCTCGCGGTATTTTCTCACATCCTTTACGGATCGCTTGATCCGCCCAGTTGCGAATTTGAAATCCTCCACCTCGATGGAGTCTGCATCGCGGTCTATGGCATGCATAATTGCCTCGTGGAGCAGAGCTCCCATATCCGCGCCACTGTAGCCTTCACTCCCTTCACCGCGGGCGATGTTGGCAATCTCGGGCGTAAATGCGCATGGTTTGCTGCCGATAATAGCTCTCAGAATGTCCACTCGTTCCTCCGGTCCCGGTAGGTCCACGAACAGTGTCGTACCAAGTCTTCCTGGTCGCAGCATCGCTTCATCGATCATGTCAGGTCTGTTCGTAGCCGCGATCACGTATATTCCCGCTCGAACACTGAGGCCGTCCAGCTCCGTAAGAAGAGTGTTCACAACACGAGAGCTGGCTTCTGATCCGGCCTCATCGCGCTTCGGCACAAGTGCGTCGAGTTCATCGAAGAAGATGACACAAGGGACGCTGGATCTTGCTCGGGTGAAGACTTTTCGTACAGCTGCTTCGGACTCTCCAACGAACTTGTTCAGAAGCTCGGGACCTTTGATAGAGATGAAGTTCGCCTTGCTCTCTGCTGCCGCCGCCTTTGCGAGCAACGTCTTACCACAACCAGGCGGTCCCCAGAGTAGCACGCCTGGTGGCGTGTTCATTCCAAAGCGCTCGTATTTGGCAGGCTTGTCGATCGGGTTGACGATCGCTCGTTGCAGCTCAGCGCGGACGCTCTCCAAAGCACCAATGTCTTTCCATGATACGTCAGGCACGGTCGAAAATCCTTCCCTCTTTGACGAAGGTGTCATCTCTGGTAGGACTGATACAAAGTCTTTCATGGAGAGGGACAATTTTTCGAATCCCGGTGGGTCCGGAAGGTCGGTCTTCTCAAGGCGGGCGATGAGTCGGCGTGTCTGCACAACCGCAAGGCTGTCACTACTCGAGTGACGAATCGGAAGACCAAGTGCATCAGCCTGGTCCTCCAGAGCGGTCTGATAGCGCTCCATCTGATGAGCCGCAGCTTTGCCCACGAGATCCAGTAAATCTGCACCCACAAACCCAGCAGTCATCTTGGCAAGTTTCGCGAAGTCCACGTCACTATCGATGAGCATTTCTCTGGTCTGAGTTTCGAGGATCCGTTTCCTCACTTGCTCGTTTGGGACATTGAGATTGATTTCAGATCCAAATCTCCCTCCACGTCGCAAAGCTGGATCTAAGCTGTCGGGGCGATTTGTTGCTGCAAGCACTATGACAGGTTTCGAAGGGTCCTTTTGCAGGTCGTCCATGCTGACCAGTAGCTGTGCAACGATGCGCTTTTCCATCTGGCTTTGGCTTGTATCGCGCTTGGGAGCGATGGCGTCGATCTCATCGATGAATAGCAGGCACGGAGCATTTCGTTTCGCTTCGTCGAACTTCTCGCGGACAGCTTTTTCTGATTCGCCGCTCATCCCAGAGACGATTGATGGTCCGAGTATTTCGATGAATGGTACCTTGAGCTCCGCCGCGTAGGCACGGCAAAGCATTGTCTTTCCACAGCCCGGAGGTCCATGCAGTAGGATGCCCTTCGGCATCGGGTATCTGGCTTCATGGAATTTGGCAGCTCGTCCAATCGGCATTACAAGCTGTCGTGTCATTTGCTTGATCATAGTGTCCATGCCGCCAACATCTGAAAGAGAGACATCCATTGGCGCGGCTACGCTGGACAATTCTTCGGTCGTGCGCTTCTGTCGCTTCGCAGGGGATTCTCCATTCGACCTACGCTTCGTTGGCATGGTCTCTGCTGAAGCGCTCGAAGCCACAGGACGAGCTGCGAGATTCGCTCTCAAGCTTTTGTTCATCAACTCTGCCACTGGATCCGTGTCTGGTATCATGTCATCGATTGCTGCCTCGGAGTCGAATTCGTCGTCGCCAATGCCCATGAATTCGAGGACACGCTCCACGCTGGCTTGGATGATCTTCTTGGGCCGCCGTTTCAGGGAAGAATTCGACTTTTGTATCGCGGCGTAGAGTGAGGCGACGTCAGGTGATATTCCATCACTCATGAACTTTTGCACGGCGACATGAACATCTCGGTCGATCGCTCCCTGCATTGTTGCGTTTTGGTCGAGCTGTAGAAAGCTCGAGAGACATGGTCCGCACTTTCTTGAGAGAGAGACGAAGTGAGTCAAGGTGGGGGCCAAAAAATTCTCCCCAGGTCCACTGCGCAGCTCTTATCGGTCCCGCTTATCGCTCGGCATGACGACGATCATTTGCCAAGCAGCGATGGAGTCCAGCAGGGAGTATTCGAGGAACAGATCCTCGCCATCGACAACACCATGGGAAACTCGAGCAGTTCGAATAAGATCTCAGCCCAGGACAAGTACGACATGTCGGACATCCCGCACGCAGTCTCCCGAGCTGAACGCAACTAGGGCGATACTCGATCTGAAGAACCAACGCGATAAACTCCACCAGTACCAGAAGCGCATAACCACGATCACGACGCGCGAGACGGAGATTGCGAAAGAATGTCTACGTTCAGGTCATAAGGGGAAGGCATTGCTTGCGCTGCGAAGGAAGAAATATCAAGAATCGCTGTTATCGAAAACGGATCAACAACTGGCACAACTGCAGGCGCTCACGAGCGATGTCGAGTTTGCGCTGATACAGAAAGACGTCCTGTTCGGTTTACAACAGGGCACGTCAGTATTGAAGGAGATTCACAAAGAGATGGGAGGGTTGGAGAAGGTGGAGATGATACTGAGTGAGAGCGAGGAGGCTCGAGCATATCAACAGGTGAGTTATGCTATGCTCGTCTTGACGAGGCACATGCTAAAGACCCTCTGTAGGAAATCAACGATATGCTCAGTGGTAAGATATCAAGCGAAGATGAGGATGACGTTGAAGATGAGCTCGAGGCGATGGAACGAGAGGCTCGTGGCGTTCAAAGCATGCCAGATGCTCCGTCTCTCACGAAGGACGAGCTACCAAATGCTCCAGATGCGCTGCCGGCAACAAGAGAGAAGGCGGCAAGACGGCAGGCCGCGGAGCCGATGGCTGCATAGACGTGGACATTTTGAGATCATCCGTTTTGGTACGAGGCATAGCGTTGGCAAGGCTTGCATCTGGTGGCGGAGTTGTGATACCCAAGGCTGTTTTGCTGAGCAGTATCGATCTCTTTTTCACTTCGTCCTCGGTCTCTAGTAGCACATGCCCTGTGAACATACCTTGTGCCCTTCTGTGCTTCCTCGCATCTGGAGGGGATCGTTCGTGATTAGTCATGTAAATGCTTCATGTCGTCTCGCCGAGTCTATATGTTTCCATCTTTGAATCAACGCAAGAATGTAGTCACCACTTCTTTCATGTCGACTCCCACGTTCGACCGGCAATACTTGAAGATAAGTACACTTTGATCATGTCGCATTGCCACGATGAACATGGCCATCACGGCCACGACCACTCCGAAGGTGCCGCGCACGATCATACCGACGACCTCACTCCGGCTTTGCAAAACCACATCTACGAGCAAATCGACTTTAGCGCCATCAACACACTGAACGAAGCAGAGTCCAGAGTAGGATCCAAAATCGTACAAAAGACTTGGACGGAAAGACTAGAGCCTACGCCGGAGCTGGTCTCGGATGCGGACGAGCAACTTCTGATGCACATCCCATTCACGGCGCAGATACGGCTACACAGCATCTTGATACGCACCTCCACGACGGACTCCGCGCCGATGACATTGAAGGTTTACGTCAATCGTGATGGGCTGGACTTCAGTACGGCGGCGGATTTGCAGCCGACACAGACATTGGAACTGGCGCAGTCGAACGACGTGCAAGAAGTGCCGGTGAAGAGAGCGTTATTCAACACTGTGCGGTCATTAGACCTTTTCTTCGAAGACAACTGGTCGCAAGGCGAGGAGGATGAGACGCGGATAAGCTATTTGGGATTTAAAGGAGAGTGGATGAAGCTCAGTCGTGAGCCGGTGAACTTCTTGTATGAGGCTGCGGCGAATCCCAAAGATCACCAGCTTCCTGCGGGAGTGGGAGAGAGACTGGGTAGCGATATCAGCGGCGCTGGAGGCAGGCAGGGGACGTAGTTGGCAGCGAGGCAGAAGGGCCCAGAACATGACTTCATTTTACATGCTTGTATTCATGCCCAGCAGCTGAACGCTGACAGCTGCTTCGACCAACGCCTTGCTAAAACAAACGTGCCACCAAGCGTAGGGTATCTTTTCCTCACTCAAATTCTTCAGATCAATCTCGACTCCACACAGGCAACGCGAGCAACAGCAGCGTGCCAGACAGGGTTTACAATCCTCTTTCCGACTCCGACTTCTCAAGATCAGAGTCAAGCTTATCGCTCATCGCACCGGTAGCTGCAGGCAACGTCGGTGCGAAGCTGCTTCGCTCGCGAATCTTCGCTCCTCGCAGCCAGAAGTATACCGGCATCGGTACAAGGATGACAGCAATGCACCCAAGCAAAGTACCAGCCCACTGCACTCCCATACCAGTGATCATTTGTCTAGCAAATAAGGGAAAACCTAAACAGCAGATGTGGGTCAGCCATGCTTAGACAACAGGGCCCTGTACACTGAGACCTGGAATAGCCTCCAAGAACTTACCGGCACCTGCCAATGATCTCAGAAAAGCATTGGCTCCTATCGCACTGGCTGCGAACATCAAGTAGCTGTCGATGAGGTAGTTCAAGCACTGAAGGAAAATGGCCATCAGTCCGAACCCAGTACAGAGACCGCTCAGGGTTGGGACGATCCAGTGAATGTCTGCTCGAAATCCTGTCCAACCGAACCAGAACAATCCAATGGCGAAAGAGACTCCACCAGCGATGGCCGGAGGCAGACGCCATTCGGGAATAGGAACGTTGTTGTTCGCAACGAGTTTGCGATTGTATGAGGGTTGCAGTACGATCATGAGGACACCAGCAAGGATCTCTCCAACGATCATCCCGAGGAATGGCAAGCCCCCGACGCCAGCGTTGAAGCCATGGATTTGTTGAAAGACGATCGGGTAGAAAGTCAAGAACAAATAAAGAAGCCCATAGATGAACGCCATATAGATGCTGATCAAGAGCACGATGGGCTCTGTGATGAGCATGCGCAGAGGTCTGCTCAAGTTCTTCTCCAAAAGCTCGCGGAGGTCGATTTCGATCTCCTCTTGCTAAAAAGGGGCGGGAGGGTCAGCAATGGCTCGGACGGGGAGGTATAAGAGCAGACCTTTCCGTGTATTCCCCAATTACGTGTGCGGCGGCGCAAGTCGGCCGCCTTATTACAAAGTATAACAGGCGGATATGTCTCCTCGAGGAAGATGAGGCTCAGTCCGAGACCGAGGAAGCCCATGATAGCAGTGATGTACTCAGTCCAACGCCACCCCAGGTACGACATTGTGATGAAGCCGCCGATGAACGGCGCGAGGAGAGGACCTACGAGGAGTGGTCAGTATGCTGTGAAGTAACAGCCAGGATTTGTAAACGAGGCATACCCGAGAAAACTGTCATTGAGAACACAGTAATGGCAAGACCTCGCTGCCGATTCGAGAACATGTCTGCAAACACTGCACCGACGCAAGTCAACGGACAGGCGCCAAAGAGACCTACATCAAATGGTTTAAGGATTAGCGGTGCTTGAACCTTCGGACGACAAGCCAGGGCTTGGCACAGCCCAAGTGAATCTCGAACGCCGCAGGCTTTGAAACCTCTCAAGAACTTACCTGCAAAGAATCGGCAAATGAAAATAGTCTGAGAGTCCTTTGCAACAGCCACGGCAATGTTGAAAATCGAGAATCCAAAGGATGAGATGAGAAGGGGTTTCTTGCGGCCATACAACTCAGAAGCGGGCGCCCACATCAATGGACCTAGAAGGTCAGCTTGATTGAAGGGATAGACTGGTGGTATTTGCTTACCTGTAGCGAATCCGAGAACATACAAACTGACACCCAAGACGGATACCTCTGTCGATAAATTGAACTCTGCAGCTACCCGGCCCAAAGCTGCCGAGAAGATCGAAGATCCAAAAGACGCAACCAACGTGACATAGCCCAGAGTAATGCAGACCGGCAGCTTCTTCGAAAGTGGCCAGTTCTGAGCATGCAATGGATCGTCGGGTCCGTCAAATTCCACCACGTACTCTTCGCGATCGGGGAGTAGAGGAGGATAGTCCTTTCCAGCACCAAAGGGTGGCAACGGCGTCTTGCTATGCCTTGTCGTGGTCCTGCTCCGTATACTCGCCCCGATCGTGGCGGAATGAATGCTTCGTCCTGTTTGAATGCGAGACAATGCCGTGGGATGTCGTTCCAGATCTGGTTGTGTTGTGACTCTTGATACACCAATCTCCTCTCTTTCAATCGATTCGCCAGACGAGGAAGACGCTGACGAGGACATCGTCGACGCTGTGACCGTGCGCGACATAGCCTCTCTTCTCTCCTCCGTCTGCTCTGTTCCAGCCCCCACTGCAGACGATGAGCTTTGTTGCCCTCCAAAGCGATCTGGACTCGCCTCCCTCTCCAGCTCTTTCATCCTTCTATCTTCTTCGTTCATGACTGTTGTGGCGCGATCCCGCAGGACGGTCTCTTTTGAAGTGTGTTATCCAATGTCTGTATCTTTCAGATATCTGGCATAACCATGTGCGGTGGTCTCGTTGCTTCGGGACGAACAAAGTATACAAGAGATACGAGTCAGTGGATATGAGAGCAGTAAAACGACACGGGAACGAAGAAAAAGAGCGAGATCTGGTCAAGATCTTTCTGTTATCGATACGGCACGCGAGGGCGGCTTTGATCGGTCCAAAACAATGGCGTAACGGTGCCGACTTGCCGTCGAAGATCCGCCGCCTTTCTATTGCCGATGACAGGGCTGGAGATTTTTGATCTGGAAATTTCCTCGCAGGTTCTGTTTGAAGGCTAGAAATGCTTGGTTGAAATGTGCTCTTGTTCTGCTCACTGATCAGCGGCTTCGGCGGGGTTTTGAAGTCGCTGAAGCTCTCCCGCTCGTTCGTCTCGTGCCGTTATGTCAGCACCTTATGATCGTGTCCTATATGTGGCAGTAGGTCACTACACCTCATTTCTCAAAACCTCGTTTTATCGCTATTGCGATGTTGCTCTGCTAACGCTTACTAAGCGCTCGCAACGTCTACCTCTCTTGCTCGCAACAGCGTTCTTCTTCTTCCTTTAATTACTACCCTTACCGCCCTCGCCGCCCTCGCTACCCTTACCGTCCTCGCCGCCCTATAATGCTACGAACCGCCCTTAATATCGACTACCTCTAAGCCGAGATTAAGCTCCTACTTAGAGTCTCCGAGTAGACTTATAGCGAAGTTATCGATTAGCTAAGGAACGAGAAGAACGTATATATCGAGCCTCGTACGTTCCGAAGGATACTAGCGAGATAGGAGCTGTTAACGCAGCTAAAGGTGTGTTAAGATTAGGAATACTAGGCTCTATTAAGTACTAGGATTAAGGAGCTCTTCTAGCAATAGGATATTAAGGATAAGATGCTATTAAGGTGCTTAAAGAAGGACGGTTTTTAACTATTAATAACGCAGCTGCGGAGGGTTCGGAAGCGACTAGGCTTGTATCGAACGATCCTAAGACATAAGCAGCCTAAACACGATAAGGTTATCTAGATAGTGTTAGAGGGGACGATTAAGGGTAGTGCACTAGATAACTTTAGATACAAACGATTAGTAAGGCACCTGCGGAAGGAATATAATATTATTAGAAGGTCTGTATACACGCTCGCAAGCTGGATGCGTCCGCTCGTAGGCTAGATGCGTCCGCTCGTAGGCTGGATTCGTCCGCTCGTAGGCTAGATTCGTCCGCTCGTAAACTACAATTTACGCTGCTTCCCTTGCTCGTAAACTCCCTCGCCTAGCTTGTACGCTAACGCTCCTTTGCTCGTAGGGATCGCATAGCTAAGATCTCGTATTCCCTTAATCCTGCAGGCTATGATGCTCGCCGCCGGAAGGGTAGTTGTAAGGACGTCTAGCACAGTCGTCTAAAGGCTAAGGGTCCTAATTATATATGGTCGGTAGATGCCTACTATAAGTTCGAGACCTTTAGCATCTGCTTCTACGCCTATATCGATGTATACATACGGAAGATTATTTAGATCTACGTAGGCACTATAGCTAAGACAGTCTTCTCGGTCTCTAAGTAGTATTTAGATACAGTCCGAGAACTTGGCTTTACGCCGAAGGTAGGCTCGTTACCGTACGTCCTATGCTCGCAGCTCTGCTAACTTCTATAGATTATGCGAGCGGATTACGGCATAGAGACGCTATTAATAGCTAATATACACCTCTTTTGCCGTAAACTTTAGGAGGGTTAGAGTATTAAGTTCCGTAATAGCTTCTGGTATATAACGAGCAAGGGCAATTAAACGATCGAGCGCTTCTGGGGTCTTAGTGCAGCTGTAGCATGGAATCGATGGCGTAATGCCTTCTACCGGCTTCGCAATAAAGAGCTCTATAGTAAGGATAGTAGGGCTAACCGCGTAGCATTCCTTACGGTCTACGTTCTAATCCTCTAGTTTACGGTCGAGCAGTTCGTTAATAACTATAACAACTACGCTATTCGAAAGCAGGCTAAAGTCGTAGGGTACTTGCCTAGTATTCCTGCTTACAACTACGACTACCCTCCTAATAGCGTGGAGGATCGCGGAATTTACCTTAACGCAGAGCATCCGCGTGTTAAGCGGATGGCAGATTAGCATGCTTAATTTGGTTAGTATTCCCCTACGTACGAGCATTCCCCCTACGCACGAGCGGCTCGCGAGCGGTTGCGAGCCTGCTAGGGTTTAGGGGCGGTGTAGGGATTATTAGCTTGCAGGCCTGCTTCTTAGGCTGCTAGCGTTGCGAGCGTTGCGAGCGTTACGAGCGATAGCGAGCGAGCTGACTATTAACAGATCTTCTTGCATACCTTCCCCTGCCGACTCTGCGGTAGGCTTCCGATATCCTAGTAGCTAGTAGCTATCCGGCGACGCTCGATAGTCGCGAGCTAGACGCCGATAAGGATAAGATCTATATAGATGCATATCTCTACCTCCGCGATACTACCACTCGTTATCTTACTGCCGGCAATAACCTTGCGGAGTTTTAGACCCCTTCGAAGGGCGCTAAGTTATAGCCGCGTAACTGCACAAGGGACTTCTTCTATGCTAATAGCTTTGCATTCGACTAAGCTATATATAAGGTTACGCCCTCCTGCTCTTCCTCTTCCTCTCGCTTACTACCGTCCCTTGTATATACAGCCGTCTAATAGCTACCCCTTAGTTCTGCCGCAATCCTACGGCTCTACCCTACACCTCTTATACTAACCTCGGCGATAAAAACTGTAGCTTCTGCGGCTGCCCTCTACCCTTACGAGCTCCTACGAGCGACGACGACGAGCCTACGAGCAAGCGCTAGCCTACCCCTCCTAGCTCTAGTGCTCGCGAGGGCTTTTACATTCCGTAGAGCCGTACTAACACAGAGATAAAGAAGGACGCTAAGCTAAAGGCTCGCAAGACCCCTAACGCTACCGCTAACTTATTAAAGGAGGCTAAGAAGGCTAAGCGTGTTAGGGAGCTGTTAGCTAATGCTAAGAGTAGAAACAGGGCTAGCCCTAAGAAGAAGGACGATAAGGTCGTAGCATTGCTAGTCGTCTTTACTATTAAGTGCACTATCGACACTATCGACATAGAAGATCTAAGCGATAACGAGGACGTAGTAGCTATATATTCCAATCGCCGCAACGAGTATACATAGTTAGCCTAAGGCACTATTGCTACAATAGACACGGCTCTTAAGGACGCTATTACGGAGAAACGTAGTAATGTCTTCCTACAGTATCTCTTAAACGAGAGTATAACTACGAGGAAGCGGCTACAGAAGCCCTACTACGACATCCACCTTACGAAGGAGTATAGCAAGGGCTAGCCTGTTAAGCTCGGTAATACTAACCTCGCCACGGCGGACACCACGCTTAGGATGCTACAGCTCTTTAATCCGAAGACAGGCCTTAAGACTCCTTCCGCGAACGTCCGGATTACTTATATTATCTACGTTAAGAAGGCCAACGAGCAAGGCGACCTTAAGCCTAGCTCTAAGAACGCGGACGACGGCGGCTAGATGTATTAGCACCTTAAACGCTCTATAAAGAAGGACGGCGGACTTATATTTAAGTATGTAATTAGCTATAGTATACATACCGATAGCACTGTCCTACATCCTAACAGGCGTGTATTTAAAGACAAGGACGGCGTTATTTACTATCCGTTCATATAGACTAACAGCTACACTAGCGTCGATAGCAGGGAGATCCCCGTAGGCAAGAGTTACCTGCTCGCAAGCTAGCTCGCACCGGAGGCTCGCTACCTTGCAATAGCTATAGTAGGCCCGTCTAGCAGTCCGTCCGGCAGCAACATTAAGGCGCTCGCAGATCAGTCTGTAGGGCTCGCAAGCCGTTCTCGTGTAGCTCGTAGTGCCCTTAGCTCCTCGCAGGATCTATAGTACTCTAGCCCTCTGCCTTAGCAACGCTCTAGCTCCAAACGCCCTACTAGCCGCGACCTCTAATTATCGCTAGTAAGCCAGCCTAACGACTACATTCTGCTCGACCCTAATATAGACAGCTCGGGCGATATAGCAAGAGCTAAGGAAGCTACCGCGAACCGAACTAAGGAGAATAGTACATCTTCGACAATTTCCTCTATAGTAGCTAGTACGCTAGCGCTAGCAATCCGTTCGGACTCGACGATGCCCTCTTCGTTAGCGACAACGACGATACTAACGCCTTAGTTAAAGTCGAAGGAGCCTAGCAGTGCTACTACTACTGCTGCTACTACTGCCGCTAGTACTGTTAATTAAGGGGGTTTAGAGATGCTAGAGGAGGTCGCCGAGCCGGTTGTTAAGCTGGTCGTTTAGCAGCAGAAGATAAAGAAGAAGAAGAAGGTTAACGAGCTAGTAGCTGTTAGCACTAGACGGAGCGAGAGGACTATTAAGCTTACCGAGAAGGGCAGGGCTAACTAGAAGGACTAATATACACCGCTACCGACGACTCGCTCGTTATATGCTCGCGGACTAAATAGACTGGCTCGTAGCTAGAAGGAGCGATAAACGTATATCTTATATCTTAATAGCTTAATATCTTAATTCTCTTCCTTAAAAATGGCTCGCGGCGTGCTCGCAGGCTAAAACGGCTGGCTCGCAAGCGTAAAAACGAGGGATTTAAGCGTAAAAACGAGGGATTTAAGGAGATATATAGCAACTAACGCATTTATTTGGGTATTAACGTGCAGGCTCGTAAGGCTCGCGGAGAGCTCGCAGGCCAAATCGATCTATCTATTTATCTATTAAGCCTAGTCTGCCGAACTTCTCGTTAACAGCACGCTAATACTACAATACCGACTGCTTAATCTTAGCAATAGCAGCCTTTAACTTGCTACGCATATTATCAACCTTATCTATAATCTCCTTAATTAGCTTAGCCTTAATCTTAGCCTTTAGCTGACCTTTTATACCCTTTAAAACTCCGTTCTTACGCTTTAACGCCGACACCTCCGACTCTAACGTAGCGATCTTGTCCTACGCCTTATTTATCTTACCTCGCATACTGCTAACTACCTCCTTTAATACAGACTTCTTTTCTACCGGCTCCTCCTTAATCTTTACCTCCTCTCTAGCAAAACATAGAGGCTTGCCCTTATAGTAGCAGTAAGCGCAGGCAGCGAGAGTCGTAGAAGTCTTGCACTCGAGTCCGCGATCCTTACACTAGCCGCACTCGGTAACCGCCGGAATGCCTATTTTTTTTTATTAGCCTACGAGCCTTACTAAGAGCCGTGCGAGCTATATTACCTTCGTCCGTCTCTATAACTCTATATACATAATTATATCTTATAAGCATCTAACGTCCGCTCTTCTTAGTGTTTTTATTGCTACTCTATGCTCTAACGAGGGTATTGTTCTATTAGAGGTCGGAGATGTACCAGAAGTCTTTAGAGGTGGCCGTAGCAGGCTTGTCGTAGACGAGAAGGTCGGCAGGCAGCTAAGGAGCAGGAGCGATAGCTGCAGTAGATGTAGTCGCTAGCTTATCGTTGTTGTCGTCGGAGAGAGAGAGTCCGCGCAGGCGATTAGGGTCGCGAGCCTTACCAAGTTCCGTATTAAGTAGGATCCAACTAGCTATTTTTACGTACGCGCGAAGGTACGATATTACGAGCTATGTGTATTGCGTGACGAGCGAGCTACGAGCGCGCGCGGTAGAGTGGTAGAAGTAGTAGTATTAATAAGAGGTTTAAGAGTCGAAGAAAATGACACTTATCTAACTAACTAAACGGCGTATTAGCGCGCGCACTTACATATAATTATCGATATTGTCGATAGAGTGACTCTACTACTATATAGGTAACAATACAAGCAATTGGCGACAATGGTGGTGGTGGTGTTATTAAAGAAATGAGAAATGAGGTGTAGTGACCTACTGCCACATATAGGACACGATCTTATGAGGGCATCGGCTTGTGGAGCCGAACAGAGGCACGGATGCTGCTTTGGTCATCTCATGATCTCACGTGCATCGAGGGGAAAGTAAGACACTTCGGTCGGAAGGCATTAAAATTCATTCACTCTCTAGCTTGTTCGTCTGTCCACTCCTCTGGCAAGTCCCTTCGAGGAGCCTCGCCATTTGCGCCGAATATGTGGGTTCCCATCAGACAGATGTCTTCTGTTCTGACGAACCCATGGCAGACATCAGGTCTTCGAGAAGGCGACGTGGATCTTCAAACTCGTCAATTTCGAGGAATGCGCGAGCCAAGTTTTCCTATAGTTATCAGCACACGCCGAACATGCAACGGATGGTGGATGGTCTTACCGCCTCGGTCAACTCCATCAATTCACTATTCGGCAGTGCTGCACAAGCATCGACGAGATCCTCGCCCCGAGCGGCGATCAGAATGAGCTCTTCGGCTCTCTGCACGATCTGATGGTCGACGCCATTCATCGCCGCACAGCGTGTACCAAAACTGGAGGAGCTACGGCCTTGCCGGTAGTTGTACAGGTACGTGATTTGACCATCGATATCGGACGAGTCTTCGTCGAGATGCACCTCCATGTGGGCGAATCCTAGGCCCGGACATGGACTCAGGAACCCAGACTCGAAGATTTCGTGGAAGTGTGTGGCTCCGAGGACTTTTGGGCACTGAGAACCGCGGTTGAGCAGATGCTCGAATATGCCAGCCACAAGTCCGGCGCTGTGGGTCGTTAGTCTTCTCCTCTTTCTCATCATAGCAATCCGAGAATGCTTACCCGTCGTTTGAGTCAGTTCCCTTGCCTGCTTCGTCCAGAACCAGCAGCGAGCGGCGCGTGGCGAGATTCAATGCGATGGAGATCTGCTGGAGGTCGATCATGAATGAGCTCTGTATCCGAGAGACACTTTCTCTCGTCGCGATACGAGTCAAGATCTTGTCAGTCAGGCCAATCCGCGCTGCGTCTGCCGGCACGAAACAGCCAATGTGGGCCATGTAAACGATGACTGCGACTTGCTTGAGATAGACGCTCTTCCCAGAGAAGTTTGGGCCGGTCATGAGCAGAACACTTGGGCCTGTCGTCTGTCGAGGATCGTCTTCGCTCTGATCTGCGTCGCTTAACAGCTGTTCCTGAAGCTGCTGGCCGGATCCACCGACGATGTGCGTATCGTTTGGAACAAATGCAGAGACCGTCAGCTCCTGCAAAGGATGACGTCCGTTCTTGATGTCGATGATGTTGTCGTCACTAATTCGAGGTCGTGACAGGCTGTGGAAGATTGCACCGCGAGCCAGAGCGATGAAACTGTCCAGCTCGCCGCATATATCGGAGGTCGCATTCAGCATGTCTTCAAACTCGAGGACACGCTGGCTGAGGTTTTGAACAATCTCAATCTCCATGTCGAGGATCTGACCATGTATGTCACCGAAACGTTCGTCCAATTCCGTCATGTTGCTGTTCTTGAAGTAGGTGTGCGTTTCGGAAGCAAACATCTTCTCCCAAGGATCTTCTTCTGGACCGGTATACGTCGACGGGACTGCCATCCCGCCCAACTCGGTCGATATCAAGAAGCCGATCTAAAGCACGTCAGTTGGGGTATGAATACGATGCTCGGCTCCGCAACGCACCTGAGGGAAGAAGACGACATTTACGTTCGACACCAGAACCGATGAAACCTGCTGTGCGATGTATACAGCAACTTGGGACAGCATCTCCTCAAGACCTGCATATGTACGCTTTGCCTCGTCCAGGTTATCGTCGATCCCTGTCAGAATGACGGTCCGTTTCTGGATCTTGGACTCGTCGAAGTCGACAACATCATTGATGAGCTGTCCGACCTGCGCTAGCTGACGTCTGTCGAATTTCTCGGCAACCTTGAGGCATATCGGAAGTCTCTCGCCTCCTGCAAGCTCTTGCAAAGCGGTGCCAATTTGTAGCGAGGAGAACAAGAACAGGCGCAGGCTGTACCATACCGAGTTCGACATGGCACGATTCTTGCTCGCTCCACTGCTGATGCCCTTGCGGAGGTTGATAGTTGCAGTTCGCATGTTCTTGACGCCGGCAAATGATTTTGTTAAACGCTCGAGAACTTCCAAGTTGTCGGATCTGGTGAGCACAGTAAGGGTATCGAGACGCTGTGTGAGCACTTCGAGGTTTGTGCTCGGGCGGAGAAAGTACTGTCGCAAGAGATGGCGACCCTGAGGAGTCTTTGCGAATTGATGAAACAAGCCATAGACTGATAGACCTTCTTTTGAGCCTCCGGATGAGTTCTTCTTACCCGCCGGGCCTTGCTGCTGAGCATTTGGATGAGCTTCGGTGGACATGATCTGCAGGGAGAGCAAAGTATCCGCATTGATGAACATGGAATCCCGCAAGCTGAACATCTCCACAGTACCGACACGGAACATGGCGTCCGAATTGCGGTCACCCGGCAAATAGGTGGTGGCTCGGCGACGCTGTATGTAAGAAAGCACAGCGCCAGCGCATCCTACGGTGAGCCTGCTCTCCATGTTGATCCAGCCTGATAGACGCAGGAGCTGACCTTGACGACTGCCGAGGCCTTCGGGGCCATCTCCAGAGTCATCGGTGACAACATCGCCCGGGACGACATAAGTGACTGAAGGCCCGCCTTGTTGACCGATGCGTAGATTGACGAGCTTGGTTCTCGCGGCCTCGTAGCCAAATTCTGCGGCCGAGCGACACTCGAGTAAGTATGGTAATCTGGTCTGATCGCTGCGCCCATCGACTGATGCTGTTGGATTTCTCGCTTCTGGGTCGAGACGGTTCATGACCTCGTCCTGGCATTTTGTGCTCACCAGTACCACTGTCGGGTCGATGAAGAGCTTCACTGCATGAGGATCAGCCGAAGGAATATATGTGTGAGGCCATGCGTACTCACAGTTGTCGACAATGTCCGCGCCACCAAGCTCCGCATCCTCCATGAAGTAGAGTATCTCGGTCTGGGCGACATAGTAGGCACAGCCCACTGTACCGCGGTCAGTGACGCTGACAGCCATGATGATCTCATGCTGCGATTCCTGGTCTTCATCGTATTCGTCATATCTTTGTGGAGTGGCAATGGTGCTTCCTTCGTCGGGAGTGATCACTGAGCGGGCTTGTGTCGAAGCCGTTTGTGAGGTTAGGCCTTCATCACCCGCCCCGGCCAGTGTGACACTGGACGATCGAGAGATAGCTGAGCGCTGCGACGTTGAGCGAGCTCTGCTCGAAGCTACGCTGATGGTGGATGGGACCCGATGGCGACCAGGACGTAACGAGCTGGCTTCGGTGGTGCGACGGCGCTTCTTGGGTTGGATGGGATGCGGCATTGCGGATGGCGCTTGTGAGTTTCTGCAGTAAAGCGAAGTGAAGCGAAGTGAAGTAGAAGAAGGAAAGGAAACACTTGATGAGCTGGTGATGGCGGTGTTGGCTGCGCACGTGGAGTCGAAAGGCAACTTATCTCTCGTTCTGGAAAGGAGCGACCGTCTCCGATGTTAATCTCCAGCACTCCCGACGATAATCTAGAATCGTCTCCGTTGACTGCTGCTGCTTCACGAAATCACAAATACAACTCACCTAGTTACCCATGTTCAGTACTCACATTTGCAAATTCAGGAGATCATCTGGAGTCGTCCGCCTTCCGTGAACGACTTGGTGCACATCAAACGCCGTCACACAAGCTCGGCGATATGTGCATAGCAGTGGACATCTCGACTGCAACAATCATGGTCCCCAAACGTAGCGCTTTTCAACATATCTTCATCATGCCTTGATGGTCCCACTGCCTTCTTTGATCCACGCCGCAAACTCCTTCCTCTTCTCTCTGATGTCCAGGAATCCGGGCCTCTCCTCCACGCTTGTGAATGGGTTCCCACCACCAGCGCCGACTTCTGTGATCTCCCTAGCCTCTTTGCTGCGCTCTAATCGTCCAGCCCACACGCTCCATTGAATTGGTTTCAGATCCTGACTGCCCAGCACAACTCCGACGCAAAGAAGCAGGACCGAGAAGACTGTTTCCAGTATGATGTCGAGAGGGATGTTGATTTTTGGATCGAGCATGGCGGGAAGTATCGAGCTCGGAGGCGGTGGTTGTGAGGCATTGGGTAGCAGCGAGTGCTCATATGAGCTGTAGACGCTGGGATGTGTTAGAAGAGGGAGGTAAACGGCTGCATTTGAAGGACGTACGCATGTGAGAGGAATACCATTCCAAGCAGATTGATCGTGTTGGATGTGGCCCCCATTGTTACTTCTTTCGTCTTCGTTGTGGACGAGCAAGGTCGCAGTGTTCAACATTATGTCCGTCGTCTGACGCGCCCTCTGAGCAAGCGTCGATTTAACTCCGAACTTTAGCCGTCAGGTGGCTAAAATCGGTCCCATTACTTGTTTGCTTACTGATACCCGTCCCTCCGCGTCGCGTCCATCTTCGACAGCTGCTCCTTGCTAAACCTGCTTCCCTTTCCTGACATACTTGCAAGTGATCCCCATCTCCCCCCTCACATTTCAACCCAGCTAACATCATCACAGACCTTCTCAAGATACCCTGAGCTCATGAATTCGGGGTCTCCAAGAGAAAGTCCTGCATTGCACATCGCGGAGACGGTCTCTTGTTATTCGGTTTCGACCGCGTATTTGGGGGAATTTTTGATACCCACAATCAATTTTCATCAGTTGCTGAGCTCTTTGGGGCTTGGAGCTGGAGAAGAAGTTCTTCCATTGTCACCCTTGTCTTCACCGCGCAACGTCAAGCTAGGTGGCTTTGGGGATGTGCATTCTGGACAGCAGAACAGAAGATAAGCAAAGCAAATCACGCAAGACACCCACGACACCATACGTCACAAGCTTACAATCTCTGCGCTTAGTATCCAGCTTCATCAATACCTCACAACACCACACGACGTCAAGCTGCAACGCAACGCGCCGCGTCTCAGCAGCCATGTCCAGCAACGGAGAGCAGGACGTGGTCTCAGACCTTTGCGACCGCGCCTTGAAGTAGGCGTGGCCGGCCTCATGATTATGATCGAGGTGCACGGTGACCTTGTGGCTGCTCACCAGAACGTGGTCAGCGACGTTGAAAGGCTCGCAGTACGCCACGAGTGCGAAGTCCTTCTTCACCCATCCGAACACCCCAACCTGTTTCGCGCGCTGATCAACTTCTTTGCAGGATAGGACCGCGTTTCTTACGCTTTGCGGGACCGACTGGATGCAACATGTCCTGCCGGCTACGACTACAGCCATGACCTCGATCATCACGAGAGGCTTGCGACTTTCATTGAAGTCTTACTCGACGGGTCAACGAGTCGATTGAGATCATGAGTGGGCAGCATGAGGAGGACGAGAACAGCGAAGAAGACGAGACATATGAGGAGGCCGAAGAAGGTGAGGAGGACGAGGAGGACGAAAGTGAGACCAAAGGGGACGAAAGCGTGGTCGTGGCATCGCATGGCCCATCAACGAGTTCCATTCTGCTTTCAGGTCTATCTTCTACACGACCGGAGTTGCATGTTACGATGATATTCTACTAGCTCGTTTACATTACCCACGAGGGAATACGTGTGTTCCGTACCGCAATGGTCGTGCCGGCGTGACGCACAACCTGGAGCATCGGAATTCGACGCAAGTCGCAGCGATGTCCAGGAAACGAAGTCAGGTTAACCTCACGACCCAAAGCTTCGACTACAGATACTCCTCTTCTTCTAGATCGTCATAGACCCAATGGTCTCTTATTGCGACCCTTTCAAGCTCGGTGTCCGCCTGTTCAAGACACATTTCCTTCATCCGGGCAATGGCTTCTGTGGCAGCCTCGTACTTGTCATTTGATACCCACCCTTCTGGACCCAGACCGAGCATCTCCATAGAGCCTTTCAACTGTTCCGTGGCCTCTTGCTCGAGATCATCGAGGCGAAAATATTCCCGCTCTTCCTCCTCAGCAAAGGTGATTGGACATGGCGTATTAGCCGCGGTCACCAGCTGAGACCATTGCTGCTTCAGAAAAATGAGGCTTGACCGCAGCGGAACGTTGTCGCCTTGCCACGGGGCACTGGACAGGTCGTAGGTCTTCCGTCTTCCTACGGCAAAAGGAATTGACAACGCTTCGTAGTGCGTGGGATTGTTCTTCGATGTTTCTGTCATGTAGAGGTGATGAAGCTGTTGCTTGCTGAAAAGCTCGAGCTGTTCCAGTCGACTGTCTTCATTCGAAGCAGCAAGACCTGGAGGGCGTTGGGACGTCTCCAGGCGTGAGGCTGAACCTGAGCTGTCGAAGTCATCGAGAGGTCCGGATTGCAGAAATAGAGGGAGGATTGTAGCGTTTTGCCAGTCGATCAAGGATGTAATCTCGTAGTCGTCTGAAACGAAGATGTTGCTGGGTCGCAGGTCAGGATGCCTGATGACTGGTCGGACAAGGGCTTCTCCGCTGGGAATGAGTGCTTCGGAGATCCTCAGATACTTTTGAAGGCTGTCGAGATGAATTGCAGGTTCTTGCTTTTCCAGATTGAAAGTCTCTCTTAGCATGCGGTTGAACGGGAGCAGTGGACGGCCGTGCCGAGCCAAGTACTCAATTTCTTTCTTCGCGCCGGCGTTCAAAACAGTCTTTGTCTCTGTGTCTATTCTGCATTAGTGCAGTCCATCGGGTCCTTTGGGTCTTCGACTCACAAGGGCCGCGATCAACGTCGAGTTCACTCCTTCTGCCATACCAGAGCGGCAAGCTTGTGCTTGGTCCAACGTAGTAGGAGGCCGAGCTACTAGCATCGCCAGAATCCACTGCAACCTTTCCACACGCGGCAGATAGATCCCGAAGGAAGTAGAGACTTCCACTAGCTGGGAGACGAATTTCGAATAGACGACGTTCCAGGTCAACAAGACTTCTGATGAATCGAGAGCGATGATGTTCATCCATGTCGACCCAAAGACTTGCAAGATTTCTCCCGGGACAGAACTCCAGGAATAGATACTCCGTCTCAGTTGGGTTGTCTGCTGTTGCCGAGTAGCCGTATATTGCAGGGACCGGTAGTCCCTTTGATCGAAGAAAGGTCATCGTGGCGGCCTCCGAAGCGACAATTTGCTGCCGCGGTTCAGTGACCAGATATGGGATGCGAGCCACGAGCTTGAACCCATCGCGAAATTGAATCGCGAAGGCACGATTGGCCGCGCCTTCGCCGAGTTTCTCGAAAGAAACAATGTCTTCAACCTTCCGGGACACTGCTTCGGCAGCTAGCCGGTGAAGCTCGGCGACGTTGAAGCATCTCTGCCTCTCTTTCAGACGCTGGGCCTCATTGTATCTACTTGAATCAGCAGTAGACGAGTAGGTGGCTATCGACATACCCACACCCATCGACCGGATGTGTAATTGAATAGATCGTGGGCACTCCTGGGAGACGTAAAGGGCCGGCTAAAGCTAGTTGTTTTTGTGCATCGTGTCGCGAAAGCCTTCGATCTGAAAGTTGATAAGCTTCGAGTCGCTGTGGGACGGGAGGGTAGCAAGTAGAAGAGCCTAATGGTGTCCATCAGTTGTTTTTGAGTGAACGAAGTGCCACACAAAGGTGAAGCACTCCTGGAACCTTGTCGATCGTACGCCGAGACCTTGTCTGGCAGGTAGACTGACCGGGGCCCTCGCATAACGTGGAGCACAAGATGGTGGCTGTCTTGGGATTTACACCCTTCACTCGTATCATACCGTGCCAATCATCAGAATCAATATCATGTCCTCCCTAACACAGCCTTCAACACTTTCACAACCGCACCAGCGCAATCCTCATACATCGACATACTTCTCCAGCAAACCGTACGATCCGGTCTCACCAAGACACATCCATCATCCTCAACCACTCTCCGTCGGTCCCAATCTCCATACACATCCTCCCAGTCCTGCGCCCATCCGATACTATAAGCATTCAATGGAACACTCAGCTCCTTGCCCGCTTTCAAAGCCGCCTCCTTCCACGCCTTGCCGCCGGCACCGGTCAACAAGCAGAACGCTCCACGTCCAGCCAAGTCAATCGTACTGATGGACTCCTCAGGCTCACGCTTGTTCAACCACGCATGTGGGAGTCTCGCTCCTGGGTACGTCGTAATCTGGTACTGCATAACGGGGTCCGCGGGCTTCTCTTCTCGCGGCTGCGTCTCGTCCGCGGTGTAAATGGCTGAGGACTCGTACCACTGGTTCATCTCGATTCCGAGCGCGCCGAACTCGTGAGCTGTGTGCGCGATGGCCCCCTGCAGTCGCTTCCGCCGTTCTCGACCGGCAGGTGTTGGAGCCGAGAGCTCGGCATGCTGAACTTTACGCTCCTCAACATCCTTCGGAAGGACTCCCAACGCCTCCCAGACTGCGTGATGGTCGCGCAGACCTTGATTGGCGCGCTGTACGACGCCAGCTCCAATAGGTTGCCGCTCAACGCTGAATGTATCTAGTAACTTGGGGTCTGCTAGTTCTTTTTCCACATACGCCAGCTTCCAAGCCAGGTTATAGGCGTCTTGAACACCTAGAACAGAAGGGCGAAAGGGTCAGCGATAGCTCGAAAGCAAAAGGTACAAGAGCAGAACGGCATCCGGTACAGCCCGACAGACATTCTCGGACTGCTGCAGGCCTCCCACGCTTTGGTATTCTTACATGTGTTGCTGCCCAGTCCGTTGAACGGAGGATGACGGTGAACGGCATCACCAAGACAGAAGATGTTACCATCACTGTACCGCTCTGCGACAATCTCGTTGATGTACCATTTCGAGACGTCCTGGATCAAGTCAGCACGGATCTGGAATCACTCGCACTCTGGCTCAAGAAAGGGAAACTTGCCTTGATCTCAATCGGAATCGAATCATCTCCGACTATCTCCCTCAAACGCTTCATATACTCGTCATGACTCGGCCGGACCCGAAGGTCCTCAAAGCCCGGTTCTGGTAGAAGAATGAACATCCATTCGTTCCAGGCTTTCACCATTCGAAGCACGCACATCCAGCCCCATGGTGGATGTACCAGATCGGGTGTAAAGATGTAGTGCAAGTTGCCCATTCTGTGCCTGATGTACTTGGACAGATCGACCTTGGCTAGAACATTGATCGCGAGTCCCTGACCAGGCTTCTTCAACAAAGGAATATCCAGCTGTCGCATGATCTGGCTCCGTGCACCGTCACAGCCGATGAGGTACTTTGATCGAATAGTGTAAGTCTGTCCCGTCAAGTCGTCCTTGATAGTAGAAGTGATCGGTCCACCCGGCGAATCCCTCTGGTACTCCACGAACGACGAATCGAACCTCACAGTGAAGCCATTATCCAAAGCGTGCTTCACCAAGATGGGCTCGAGCTCCGTCTGCGGCAAATCCACGTGTCGACACGGACTGGCAGCGTGATACTCTCCCCTCCGCTCCGGTTGGTTGCCCCAAGAATGAATGCGAGCATACTCTTCCCCAGCCATGTCATGGCACCAGCGCGTGTGCTGCATGCTCTCTCCAGGAGTTGCGTTGGCTTTGGCTTGGCCTTCGAGACCAATGTCTCGGAGACATTCCAACGCCGCAGCGTTGGTAATGTGAGCTCGCGGTTCTTTCGCGGTGCCCTTGGCCGCTGAGATGATGATTCCCGTCAATCCACGTGCAGCGAGGAAACATCCTAGGGAGGCACCCGCCGGTCCGGCTCCTACGATGAGGAAGGTTGTCTCGATTGTAGGTGGCGGACCGGACGGAAGCTGGGTTTCACCGTTTGCTGCCATGTTTGGTGCAATTGATCGATTGCGTTGTGCGAACAAGACTGAAGGCAATCTTCACATTATGTATGTCTGCAACGGTAGTTGTTCGGTTGTGGGCACGGTAGATGATTACTGTTGAAGAGGAGACAAAGGCCACTAATTAGCCTCACTTTCACTCATGCGTTGAATGCGCTAGGTCGCAAAAAGGAAGGAGGTAGTCTTATTTCCTTCTCTACATCTTGTCTGGCACTTTGCACGCACCCCACGAACTACAAATTCAATGCTTTGACCTGAGCAAGACCTGCCAGCAAAATCGGAGGTCTTCCCGTGCAACTCATACACCTATCACCTCGCTCGAAGATCGTGACTCTCGTTCAGAGCTTCTTATCGCCTGCGAGCAAAGCTTACAGCAACTGTCAGCTTCCCACGTCGAACGACGGGAGCTGGCACATCGCCAAGTTCCCTGAAGTCTGCTCTCTCACCAATTCTGTGAACGCCGTACGGTCTAAGAGCCCCGCACACATAGCAAGGACCGAGCATGCCATGCCGTTGCGAGGGAGAGGAGAGTAGGATGCTGATGCCTTGGCTTCGGACTGCTCAAGTGCAGCTCATCTCGAATGATTCCCTCAAAAGAAAGACTGTCAGGCTCAAAGTCCCGACCCTGGGCACTGAAGCGGCGCGATCCAACGACCCTTTGACCATGTTACAGGGACTTCAATCATCGCACTTTCACGTTCAGCCAATGGAGCAAGGAATACCTGTCAGGGGAGACAAAGGTGGTCAGACCGCGAGGTAAGACTATAGGTATGCGTGCGACAATTCAGCGCCGTGGTTATTCCTTCCACTTCATTCATCCTACCTCGAAGAAACCCACGGACAACCTTCAGCCGCGAGAACAATCTATCAAGGTATACCTCTGCCACCTATTGCGTCCTTGTCCAACAGGAGCTCACGGCCGTATAGATCTCCACCACAGCCATGAAAGTACTCGCTCTCGCCCTCGCCTTTCTCAGCGGGGTCGGCATAGCGTCCGCCGCTGGCCACGAGGGATGCTGGACCTCGATCAAATGCTGCAACATGGCCGGCGAACAGCATGAAATCTGCAATGCCTCTCGTTGCCCAGGCGGTATGGTAAGTCGAACAAAACATTTCCCGCAAACATGAAGGCTGTGTGCAGTACTGCCGACGCTGACGCTTGTTGCTATAGTGCGATTGTCCCGACGGTCATTGCATGCCACAGAGTCGGTCTGCTCAGCGCATGGTGTTCTCGAAACGGAGGAGCGCAATGTTTTGACTGAAGAGACGGAAACGATGGGCTGAGGGGCTGGTGGATTCTCTTGTGGTCCATTTGGCGGCATGATCGAACGAATGAACGCAGCGTGTAGGAAGTGTCGAAGCTGGACGAGTTTGTATCAGATGCAAGAGCTGTGTCCGACGTACCTCGCCTTTCTTGCTCGTTCTCCGCACCATGTTCTTGGCCTTACAGACTTGCAGTCCGACACCGCGATTGCGGTGGCTCATCCTTTGAGGCACGCTGCTCTACCGCCGCATGCTTGATTCTTGTCCCTTGTTGTTGAGAGGTCGACACCAAAAGTCCCGATGTCTTCTCGGACCTCTCAATCGTCTAGATCCTTTTGGTTCCAGCTGCATCGATGGAACAATTACGTTGCCGAGATCGACACAATTGGCCGTGTACTATTCCCGTAGCATAGACTGGCATGCCACGCCCGTCCAGCCATCGATTTCGGCGACAGCAAGGATCCCAACAGAGCGGAAAGTCCAGCACCGGTAGGAGAGGTTGAATGCGAATGCACCACGGTTGTTCCTGACGTGGCCATGAGTCGGCGGGATAAGGACCGACGAAGCTCTCGACCGACCTTTGCCTCGAATTCATCTCGCTACTCTATACGCGAACTCACGATGCCCTTGACAATGCGACGAATGCGCGATCGGACAGGAAGCCGGACCTACCCTGTCTGTGGTCATGTGTGGGTGTTTCAGGATGTCTGTTGAACACATTGCTAAAGAAATGGAATCTTCAAGTTGAATGCCACATCCACTACGTTTTCCACTGACATTCAGTGCACTAACGATCTCACGTGAAAGGTGCTAATCCGTGTCTGGAGAAGTCCTTGATCATCGGCCTACCGAGTTAATTGCATATGGCACGCTTACGAGCTCTTACATTCAGAGCAAGAGGAAACCCGTCAGCAGCCGCCGTTGCACCACGCCGTCTGCATCTCAGCGGCAATAGTGTCCTCGACATCGCCTCGCTGTACACATCGATGCCAAATATCTGTGTACCGACTACACTGACTCTTGTGCCCATCGTGCCAATTCGTCAGCTGCAAGAAATCTCCCTCCCTTACTCCTCGCAGATTCTACTCCCATACCCTCTGCGCAAACCTCGACACCGGTCTTTCCGAATCGCTGAAATCATGCACCGCCACCACGTTGATCAACCACGTCGATCCGAGCCCCACAAAGTCGTCGGCAGTAATCGCGAGCTCGCACGACTCTTCTTCAGGATTCCAGCTGGGTGGGAAGACAATACCCGAGCGATTGAACCAGAGATCCGAACCGGCGATCATGACGGCCAGGTCTGGCACGGTTGCGTTGCATGCGGTGGCGAGGACGCCGTACTTGTCGACGAATGGAGCCGGGTCGATGTGTTTGGTGAGTTCGTCGAACACGTCTCGGGGAATCGAAGAATACAAAGTGCCCGTGTCGAGTGCAGGAGTGTGTTTTATATACGGCCGCATCGACGTGCCATTTCCTTCAAACGGTATGACGTCTACCGGGTCGTCGTCAAGGTACGAGAAGATCACAGGGTCTGCGTCTGGGGAGTGAAGGATCTTGAGCCCGTCGATGTGAAAGTTCCAAAACGCGAAGTTATGAGTGGAAGGATCGCCAGTCTCATCGGTATAAGGTACTACGGGCACATCCTGCGAGTACGGTCCCGAACGGATATTGGGCTCCGCGCCGAGGGTAAGCTGGCCACAGACCGTGCCGTCTACACCGCCTAGGCCGTCGTAATAGTATCCAAATATTGGGTTGACAAGGCCGTCCGCCGCCGCTTGGAAAACGACAGGTTTGTAGTGAGAAATGTTTGTGACATATTGGAGCTCTCCAACCTGATCAAGTTCGGATCGTCGCCAGTAAGATGTGAGGAATGGAAAAGCGAAGCCCATTACGCCGTTAGTCGAGAGCACGCCGCTGCGTGCGATTTCGACCTGCGTTGCGATCCCGGTGATCGCATTCGGGACGGTGAGATTTCCAAGAGTAATTTCCTGGTAGCCGATTTCGCCTAGAGCTCCGTAAAGGCCACCGGCGTAGGTAGAGTTGAAACCAGCACCGATAATCGAGCCACCCGAGAATGTAAACCCAGGGCTCGTGGTGTTCGCTTCGCCGCCGCATTTGCTCCGTGGGCTGAGCGTCACATTAGACATTTGTGATTCAAGTGCAAGTCTTCCGGTACAACGTACTAGTGCGTAATGTTGCCGTAGATATGGTCAATGCACCCCCAATTCGCTCCGAGGACATAGAAAGGACTGCTGCCCAGGTCGAATACGACAGTCAAAACGTCTTCGCCGACCTGAACATTGAGACCAGGTGATGTGCCCTGTTCCATCCAGACGATATCGGCAACGTAGGTGCCGTTCTCGCACGCTGCAGCTTCTCGGTGGTCGATGGTTCGTTTTGGATGAGCGGCATCTCCTGAAAGTGCGTTTCGCCTGTGCGTGCCCGTTCTGCGGGAGCGGAGACCTGGATTGCCGAACGACACTGTGCACACGGCCAAGAAAATGAAGAGAGTGTACATGATCCGGTCGTCGTAGTTTTCGGTTGGAGGAAAGACTGGTCTGAGAGCCAAAGACAGGCGCGAAGTGTGTAGGCTGACGGACAGGAGATTTGAATGGAAGAGCCCACAAGGTGACCAATGATGTGGTCTTTCCTGGAGGTGCGACTTACGAAGGGCTGCAAAACACGAGCTGACCTGAATCTCAGTCAAATCGGGGAGTAAACCTGGTCAATGGCCAAATTGCCGTTGTCAGCCATGCGAACTTACAAAGAACCCATGCCAAACCTTCACGGTCCGGGAGGCGCACGCGGAAACGAAGCAGCCGAATGGCAGACCGCAGCACCGTATCGATCAGCGTTTGAGTACATCGAGAGAGAGGGGGAGAGAGAGAGACATATGTATATGTGAAGGGAAGAGGCAGGGAAGAAGAAGGGTTGCAGCAATTCCAGCGGACGTAGCCATGCGCTAGCCAAACTTAATCACCCCCTGCGATGTCTTTCTTTTTGATCCTGCGCGTCTGCATTGCTCATTACACATCTATGCCAATGGCTGCGGTCCCACGGCCTAGAGCTCCAACGTCTCGCCATTCATCTTCTCCGCAATGATTTCTCGAGTCAACTTCATCAACTGATCTTGCAGAGCTTCGTCTTGGGAGAGCTCGCTACCCGGCTCGACCGCAGCAGGGGGGCAGATGTACTCTCCCGACTTGTGTGTGACAGTCGCAGCGTACCTGTTCATTCGTTAGTGTAGTCTTTCGCCGCCGCGTCCGATTGACTCACAATGTCGAAAGGGCTCCGTCAAACTGGTCCTTCTTGAAAGGCGCGGCTGCCACCGACATACCGTATCCCAGAAGTGGATACGGCTCGTGAATGTCCTTCTGCGACATGTCTGTGAACACAACACCTGGATGAGTCGCGTTCACCAGTATCCGCGGATGCTCCTTGGTCAAGTGGCGGGCAAGGTACCGGCTGAACAAGATGTTGGCCAGCTTGGCTCGACCGTACTGGCCATTTGGTCCGAGATCGGTGTTGAGCTCATCGAGCGAGGCGAACTTGGTGTCCTTGGGAGCCGACTCGTGCAAGTTCGAAGCTTGATTCGTGACACGCACGACGTTCTGGCCACTTGCCGTCTTCTTGAGGAGAGGTAGGAGGTGCGATGTGAGCAGCGCATGTCCGAAGTGATTCACAGCCATGTGTCGGTCGACGCCCAGATCGCTGAGCTGGTATGTCATGATTCCGCGTCCGGCATTTTGAATGAGAATGTCCAAGCGATCAGTGCCATCGGTGATTTTCTTCGCCGCGCCCGAGATGCTCTTCCAGTCTCCAAGGTCGCAGTGAACGAGCACCACTCGAGACGCCTTCTCTTCACCCAGCTCCTTGCTGATTGCCTGATGTGCCGTGTCCGCCTTTTCCTCGCCGCCGGAGAGTATGAACAATTTCGAAATGTTCTTCGTGAGGAGTGTGTGGGTGGCTCCGTATCCGATGCCTAGACTGATCAGCTCCTGATGAGCACCACAGTCTTGTTCACTTCTTACCTGCACTTCCACCCGTCACGACCGCGACCTTGCCACTCTGATCTGGAACATCATCCAGAGAGAACTCTGTACCGGCGGGTGCCAGCGACTGTGCGATTCCTCCCAAGTTCTCCGAGAGCGTAGCTTTGGCGGCGTTGACGATGGAAGACATGTTGCGTGTGCGGAATTGTTGTTTGGTTTGGTGGAAGAGAGGTCTCGAGACCTTGGAGCAAAGAAACATTTATGCGTGTACTTACTTACGTGCAAGTGACACGCGCAGGATGCAGCTTCCCATTGATAGGTAGGTATGAGGTACTTCTTACCTTATGCAGATGCTCCAGTCATGGGAACGTCATGAAAACGCGCACAAAGAGAGTGAAGTCGTCATGCGAAGGTCAAGGAAGAGGCGACGCGAGGAATTTGTCTCGGTTCCACTCGACTCGACGCGCCATTGCGGGGACAGCTCCGACTTCTTCTCTCTCTGTTGCAATGGAAGAAGCAGTTGTCGATACTTTCGTCCACGCCCTTCATGTCAGTCTGGTGCTGTGTCGGCGTCTCGAGAAGACTACGGTAGGAAGCAACAACAGGCTCAATGTTCTGCCCAAAGTTTCCTCCCGAAACATATCACCTTGGACATGGCCGATATCGACGGTCGAAGGGGTCTTGGCCTATCAAATTGGTCATTGTCTCGAGCTTTCTTCCCTACAAGCGTCGGACTTTCTGGCTACACGACCACGATGAGCACAAAGAACGCTTAATCTGACACTCGTAGGGCGCAGAGTGGTGAAGAGCAGCAGTATAAAGAGGTCAGGATGTTGCTGCGATCGCGTCTCCTGCCCTGGCGAGGTAGGAGTCAACTCATATCTGCCGCCGCAGCAATGTCGTTCCCATTCCCCGCTCCACGCTCTCCCACTTCTCTTCGATCACTACCACGCAACAATATGTCTACAGCATTGAACACGGACAAAATCGAGAGCGAAGCTCACCACCTGTCCAATGGCTCCAATGGTGCTCACGTCCCGGTCAACAATTGGGCTGCTCCAGGACCAACAGCATTCGACTTTCGAAGTGAGTCCTCATCTCATGTACTCAGCCAACTACCAAGCTAACAATCTCCTCTAGGCGACACCATAACGACACCCACCACCCGTATGCTCGAAGCAATCTCCGCCACCACCCTCTTCGACGATGTCTTCCAAGAAGATCCAACCACCAACTCCCTCGAAGCCTTCATAGCCGACCTCACAGGCAAAGACTCCGGCCTGATGGTCATGAGCGGCACCATGGGCAACCAGATCGCCATCCGGACCCACCTCGGCGGTCCACCGCACAGTGTCGCCGCCGACGCCCGATCACACATCATCGAGTGGGAAGCAGGCGGCGTGGCGTCGTTGTGTGGAGCTATGTTGAAACCTGCCACGCCGAGTAATGGAAAATATGTCACACTGGAGGATCTGAAAAAAGTGGTGGACCTGCGGGAGGATGTGCATGGATGTCCGACGAAGTTGATTAGCTTGGAGAATACCATTGCGGGCGTGGTGGTGCCACTGGAGGAGTGCCAGAGGATCTCGGCGTGGGCGAAGGAGAAGGGTTTGATCATGCACCTGGACGGCGCGAGGATATGGGAGGCTGTCGCGGCTGGTGCGGCGTCGTTGAAGGACTACTGTGCTTGCTTTGACAGCATTTCGCTGTGCTTCTCCAAGGGACTAGGAGCACCGATTGGGAGCATCATTGTCGGGACGAAAGCGTTCACCGCAAGGTCGAGATGGGTGAGGAAGTCTATTGGAGGTGGCATCAGACAAGCTGGCGTGATCACCGCTGCGGCCAGAGTGGCTGTGGAAGATACGTTCCTCGGAGGAAAGCTACAAGCCTGCCATGCACGTGCGAAACAAATCGGCGAGCTGTGGGAGAGCTACGGCGGCAAGACGACGAACCCAGTCGAGACGAACATGGTGTGGCTTGACCTCGAAGCGGCAGGTGTGACGGCGGATCAGTTCGTCGAGATGGGTCAAAAGGCTGGTCTGCGATTGCTGGGTGGACGTCTAGTTGTGCACTACCAGATCAGCGATGAAGCTGTGAAGAGGCTGGATACACTCTTCCAGGCTGTGTTGAAGGGCAAGGCGTTGGATGGCGATGTCAGTCTGGACACAGAGAGACTCAAAAAGTCGGCGCCGCTGTACGGCTGATAGAAACATATGTGAAGGCCATGCCGTAATCGGTCCACGAAAGCTCCGAAGAGCGAACTCTTGTCTCAATGGCTCGACGTGACACGTTCGAGGATGCACAGCCCGGCTCTTGCTGAATGCCGTGGTATGCGTGAGGTTCAGACCCAAATCAAGACGCTCAATTCGTGGGTATTCGCTTGTAAACAGTGCTCAATGTCGAGCTCAACCTCCTCCGCTATGAACCATCACTCCTGTGACTCAACCTTACTCTTCGTCTGCTTTCCCATCCACTTCTTCACCCCAACCCACGCCTCACTCTTCGTATCCACACCACCCAACTCACTTCCCACCTCGAACACCGTTGCAATGCCGTCCAGGCCTCCGACCGCCACATGCTTGCCTTGCGTCTTCTCCCACGCCAGCTTGTTCAGACTCTTGAGCGAGTACATATCTTTCTCCACATGGCTCGGCCGCGCACCGCCAACCGGCACCTCCGAGCTCGCGTTGATGTCGTAAATGTCCATTCTTCCGCCACCGTCGACACAGCCAAAAATGCCAGGTTTGGTAGGACTCCACTTGACATCGTACACGCTGTCTTCTCGCTGGATCTCAAGTAGCGGCTTAACGATCTCTGTGTTGCCGGAGATGGTACTCGCAGTCGAACTCGGAGGTCGTGCACGCCAGACTTTGACACTCCAGTCAAGACCGGAGCTGACGAAGAGGTCACCCAGATCGATCTTGCCGCGAGCAGGGTGAAAGTCGATTCCCGTGACCGGAGCTTCGTGTCCGCGGTAACTGGTGCGGACATCGACGCCGGATTTGGCGCCCGCTCGGTCGTAGCGGTGGACGGGAAAGATGTTGCCTTGCTCAGTACCGGAGAGGAAGTAGGTCGGGTCGCTTGCTGGGAAGGAGATGCAGGTCGGCGCTACATCGTCTGTCTTGTAGGCAGAGGGATTCGGAGCGTGGAGTTCGAGGAATTCTTGTGGTTGGGTGAGGATGTCTGTCGACCAGGCGCAGACTACGCCGTCGGTGCTCACGGAGACGACAGAGCTGGCGTTCTGTGTTCCGACAACAGCGAGGCTGTAAATAGGATGGGCGTGGCCACTGCGACCGCCTGTGAGGGGCGTCTTTTGTACTGGTTCGCCGGTCCGCTGATTGCGAGCCCGAGTATCCCAGAGACATAGCTGCCCACTGTATGTACCACCAAGGATGAGTGAAGGATGGTGAGGATGGAAGAGACAGGATAGAAGATCGGATGTGGCGTGGAGCGAGTATTCTGGTCGACCTTTGAGGTGCATGTTCCAGACGTTGAGCAGACCGGGTGGGGTATGCGGTGATGATTGAGACTTGGTGTAGGAGGTGCAGAGCAGTTCCGGGAATTTGGGACTGAAGTCCATGTCACTGATCATGCGCTTCTTGCCCATGGCATCGTGCAGATCGAATTGTGCGACCTCCTTGACTCGCCTGCCTCTCCTCCCAACGTATTCGTCGTCATCCTCGGCGTCTCGTGTTTGCAGAGCATAGTCGGCCAGTACATCGTACTCCTCGTCTAGAGCTCGCTCGATCACCTTGCTGCTCCTCTCCACAAAGTCCAGAAAGTCGTTGCTGCTTGTCACCGCACTGAGCTCCTCTGGTGCCAACGCCCTGACTGGAAATCGCTCCTTCTCCGGGTCTATTTTCTCGTCCAACTGCAAAGCCTTGAGCTCTTCCTCAATCTCCTGTCGTAATCGTTGTCTAATCTCCTCTTCCTCCAACTCCTTCTCCCTCTGGCTCAGCTTCCTGCGTCTGCGCGTGGGAGTTCTGCTCGTTCCATCCGCCTCTCCTGACTCGTCGCTATCGGGTGTCTGCTGCCACTGTTCTGAAGTCTGCACCCCTTTGCTGTAGCTTATAATCTCCGGCTTCGATTCCACGGGGATTTCGAAAACGGTCGTCAATTCGCCCATCGTGAGCGGTTGCGGTGATGTGGCTGCATCCTGGTATCCCTGGTGTTTGGTTCGAGGCGGCGTCCCGGCTCCTTCTGAAGACTGATCTGTTCCACTCGCGCGTTTCTTTGCTGTTGGAGTAACGGGTGTTGATGTCGAGGAACGTCGGTCGACTAAGGAGGAAATGAGTTCATCGATGTCCTCTCGTTTGGCACTGCTGCCGCCCACTCGGGATGGTGAAGGTGCAGCTAACTGTCAAGTCAGTCAGTCGAATACCATGTTCAATCCCGTGATCACTTCCTACCTCTGTAGCATCAAGACTTTGTCGATTGTTGGTGAACTCCTTCTGCCGCAGCTCACGATTACGCTTGAGTTCTGCGAGTTTGGCCTTTTTGGCGAGGATTTCGTCTTTACGCGCTTGAATCGAAGACATGTTCACGTCTGTTCAATCAAGCTGACGTTGTGTTGCCTTGAGTTGTTGTTGGTGTTGACGACCACGTGAAGCTATCGAAGTGAAGCTCGCGGCAGCGAGAGGCTCCGGCCGGAACTCTCGCCGAAAACAATCCTCCAAAGCTTCAACGACTTCCAGCCTCCGACACCAGTGAACACGACAACCCGGCACCACTGCGCACCTCCGGACAATCACGACTCCGCAGTCAGTCTTCAACAAGTATTCGCTCACCACATCGCCGTCTTCTCCCTTCCAGCATCCTCCGCCATGTCCGCAACGGGGACGAATGTGAGCTTCCTCCTCCCCCGACATCTCCCGCGCGCAGCAACTGTCAGCCATTGAAAGGCATTGGCGAGCGGAGGTCAAGAGCATCGACTAATAGGATCATCGCGCAGGTCCTCCGATGGGGAGCCCTCGTCTTCGGTGTCTTCTACGGTTTCACACACCAGCAGGCCATCTTCGCAAAGGATAAAGCCGCGGAACACAAGCACGAATACGACCGAAAGCAGAAGCTCATAGATGAGGCCAAGGCCAAGTTCGCCGAGAAGAACTCGCCCAAGTCGGGCGATGGTGGTGAGTCTTTGTGAAGGTGGATGCAGTGCATTGCGAGGATTTGAAGAAGGAATTCACCAGGAGAGAGAGGTTGAGCCCTGCCTGGACTTGCGGACAGAATGCTGACACTTTTCCTTCTCCACAGTAATAACGAACCCAGACGACCCGAAATTCGACCTCGAGAAGTACCTCCTCAAGGTGGCCAAGGAGAACCCGTAAGAGGCTTGCCGAGGGCAGATGTTGGACACATGTGATGACACGGGAAAGAGGCGGTGAGAGGGATAGCACAGAGACATGGCGGGTGTCAATACCCGACGTGAAGGATTGGAATATGCTTGTTCCATCTTGCCTTGCTCTGACACGGAAGAACGCAACAACTAGACGAAAGGAAAAGCATGCACTTCGAAGCCTCGCGATCCGGAAAGAGAGCAATCGCACTCTCGTCTTCTTCGTGCAGGTAGCATTCTGTATATACCTATCCTGTACAACAACAGACCATTCCTGCGCTCATCCGGACGACCATTGGACTTTGAGGGCAAGCATCATCAGAGCGTAGTCACGTGACCGTGCAAAACGGCCGCTTGGCAGAAACTAAGATCGAGGTCAGATCCGAGAGTCGGGTTTGACCAGGTTGAAGAATGTGAGTCTATTGGACAAGTGCTGGTGAGAGGCAGGAAACAGTCATGGACCTATCACCAGTACTGTCCTATACGAATGCCTCATCGATCACATTTAGCTGGCGACCGAGGCGATCCAAATGCTCCATGCTTGATCCTCAATCTCCTCAGCACTGTATCAGCAGCAGAACATCCACCACCTCTACCATCTCTATGCTATAGACGGGAGATCTCACACGAAGAGCGCCGGCAGAGTAAGGATCTGCTGCTGTCAGCCTTGATCTAATTAGACCTTTGCCACGTTGTCGACACAAGACGCAGTGACCAAAGTCGGTCTCTGCGCGCTCTCTCGCCCGCCGGAACCGATCGTGGCACTTCTTTCTCTTGCCCCAGTCCTGAAATGCCGAAGCAGACGGCCTATCGCCCTACGCGAACGCCATCGTACGCCGCCACCCCGCTCATTTATACATCCATACAACAACGAGGCCGGCGATCTACTCGCACACTGCACATGTTGACGAATACCTTCGTACCGCCATGCCGCTCTTGCCTACACAACACGACACCGGCAATGCACCGACAACTGCGCAACTTCGATTCTGACCACCACCGCTATCCCGCCAATTCGCTTTCAGAGGGTTGACCGTCACCGTGGAAGATGACTCTGGAAATCAGGGGTTTTCAGAGCAAGGAACCAAGGAGCCAACCGGCCAATTCGGAGATCTCATCGACCATGACTACTGTCTTCACCCTTCGGCTCGCAGCGATCGAGACCTCTCAATTGATAGACAGTCAAGATATATGCATACCCGTTCATGACTTGGGTGCTCCCCATAGATAGGTCTGCGCAGTAGGATGAATCAAGTCTGGCGCGATGAGTCAGACATTCCCATAGTCGGTCATCTTTTACATTCTCTTCGCATCGCCTTCGGCACAGTAGCAATTCGACTATTCCTCTCCAGCACTCCCCTCGGCAACGCCCTCTCGAATCGTCTTCTCGTCCGTTCCACTCCTCGCCAGACTCCCCGTACTCTGCGCCAACGCCTCATCGTCCGTCGCCCGTACTATGGACGACTTTCTCCTCCTCCCACCACTACTGCTCATGATACCAGGAAACAGCCGCGGCTCATGACCGTGAATGAGACCGCTGCTGAATTCTGAATTCTGCATGTCTGGAAAGGCCGTGCTGTGAGAGGCATCATAGGCAGTGGGCGAGGTGACGAGATTGTTAGGCGTGCGGGCGTCGCGGAGGGTGGTGACTCGTGCGAGGGGCTGCGGTGTTCCGTCTTGCTGGGCTGATGCGAGGTCCACTTGTGAGGCGGAGTTGGGCATGCGTGCAGCTTGTGCGTTGGGTCGGTAGGCATGTGGTTGAGGGATTGAGCCGGGGTTGATGTGTTCACCGGTGCCAGTGCGGAGAATCGGGTTCTCTATGTTCGCGAGAGGGTTGGATACAGACGGGTTAGTCTTCAAACTGGCGGTCGGACTGGGCGGGACGGCTTGGGTCGTGTTATGAGGCCCAGGCGCAAGGTTGAAGCTACTCAAACGATCTGAGTTGGCGACGCTCGTGTAGCGATCGATCATGGCAAGTTCCTGCAGCCAGGTTTCGTGACGGAAGGCCTCGCGGATGTTTGGTACATTGACCTTTGCCATGTCGTTGCCTGCCGGGCCGGGATGGTGATAGTTGTTACCCAGCCATCTTTGCTTCATGACATGCTCGAAGCCAGATTGAATGACGGAGTGTTTGGCCAGTTCGCACATGTCGACTGCCGACAGCTTGTAAATCTGGGCTGCCACGGCATACTCTTCGATCAAGGGCTCTTTGGTGAATGCGAATTGCAGAGGATCGTCGGTGGACAAGCTGACGTTGAGGCCGCGGCGGAAGTATTGCAGGAACGGATTGCGTTCGTAGGCAAGGAAGAGAGCGTTGTTGCTCAAAGGACTCATGGCCACACCGATTTGTTCCAGGTAAAAGATGTACTGTAGCAATGGTACCTTTCGTAAGAGCAGACCGTGGCTGATACTATGACAGCACAACACCGCAGCAGCCAAATGATCAGTGTCACCCGCTTCACCGCAGTGTGGACGCAGGACGAAAGTATTGAACGCCCGCTGCTTGCGCCACACGTTGAGCGAAGCAATGTTAGCGAACAGGTAGTAGATCCAGTAGCTGTAGGGTGGATTCTGCTTAGTGTCCCAGTCTTTGGGCAAAGGGAACTTGCGGTAAATACGACGCTCGCTCTTGCTTTCATCGTCGACCGAGTCAAAGCCAATGACTCTTTGCAAAAATACGTGCAACTTCGGGTGGCTGCTCGGGTCTTGAGTGACTTCAAAAAGCGGCTGGAAGACGTTCTTCACAACCTCCTCGTATGTCTCCATCAGACCCGAAGCTTTGTACACATCGTAGAGTCGGGGTACTTGAATCAACCACCGTACGTTCGGGGAGAAGAGCTTATTGTCCACGACCCACGCGGCCAACTTGTCCCATTCATCCAGACTGCGTCCGTAGATGCTGATGCGCCATTCGACCATTTGATACTTGCTGCTCTCCAAATCGGACATGACCTCTTTCGTGATCTCAGCCAGGTATCTTCCTTGAATGTTGTTGTCGGTCTTCAGGAAGATCGTCCTCAGTCTGCTCTCTCCGACTGGGTTGTATTTGAGATTGAACTTGTCGAAACGATGGAAAGAATCTGTGTGTGCGTGCATGTCAAGGGTATCGATACTGAGATCGTACGCCGTGAGGTTGATACTTTCGAATACCTCCTTGAGGGTCAAGTTCTTGCCGTCTCTGAAGAGTACCACCTCGTCCGGTGACTTCTTCATCTTACTCTTGATGAAGCGCAGCAAATGCTTCTGGTTCATACACGCGGAGTGATGTACGTGAGTATCGACCTTTCGCACGTTGTAGAAATCACGATGAGGTACAGCCTTTGTATCGGCGATCTCCTGGTACTCATTCAGGAGAACGTACAAGTTGAACTTGCCCTCCAGGTACTGCAGTCGGCGGTATGCAAAAGATTTACTCGGCCCGTCCGAGCTAATTCCGAGGATAGCGTCCAAGTCCATGTAGTACTCTCTGATATCGGGAATGTGCAAGATCGGCTCACCAAGCTCCGCCGATTTTGATGTCTCGTACACTTGATACACTCCACCTTTTTCCAGTCTGAAGGTCATTTCGCCCTTGTCCGGGACAGGCAGACACTCCTCGAAGTCAAAGTCCTCTCCAATGTCCTGTCCCATTTTGCGTGCAGGCTTCTTCGGCAGTGTCTGCGATGTGCTGGGCGTCTTCTCGTTGCCATCTTCGTCCAACTCGGTCTGCCGCTTCTTGTTCTCGTACCACACTGGATTCGGAGGCGGAGGATATATGTTCCATTCAGGCTCGTCGCGAGGATTGTCTGCCGGACCTTGAAGTGACAGTCGCATATACTTGTGTCTCAGGTCGAGGATCTTTTGAATATTCGAATAAATCGCATGCAGTTCGGTTGTCACACCCGGGTCATTTTTCGAATCTATGCCGACGCCTGCACCCGCTCCGTGGATACCCTCTTGTTCCAGGAGCGGCTTAGACTCGTGCGGAAGGCCTGGATGCTGAATATGAGCTCTGATCTCCTTGTCGGCTGCACTTTCAGTATCGTCCTCCGCAGCAGCAGCGGTAGAATTGATGCCATTGAGGCCTTCGAAGCGACCAATACTTGGGGATTGAATGGTGGAGCTATTCGGATGCTTGTTTGGATCGCTGAGACCGACTGGTAGAGCTGACTTGTATCCTGGTTCTTTGAAACTCATTGTACTATGCTTACTACGCAAACTCGCAGTTCGCCCAAAGCCATTCGTATCAGCACCTACTTGTGGAGTGTGGGTCCTCGCTCTTAGCACTGGACTCGTAGCCATCGGGCTTGCGGTCAAGCTCTGCTCGTCAAGAGTGTTCTGACGCTGTTGCTGGAAAAACTGTTTCGCCTCTACGTGCGACATTTGCTTCTCAAGGGTGTAATTGTAATGTGTTGTTCGACGCTGTTTGTCTCGCGGCAGCATTCCCTGTGGCTCCGAATCCTCCGTCTCAGGCAAATCAATTGCTTCCTTGCTGCTCTCCAGATCTTTGGAAGCTCTTCTCATGAGGCCAGTGGTTTCGTGCGTGGATTCGCGGGCGTCGACATCGCTGTCTTCGGCGTTGGACGAGTCCGGTGCGTTGTCGAGGTCACTATCGTCGGTGTCTGCATCGTGCACCATGTGGTGCTGCAGCGCGCTCCGCTGCATTGTGCTTGTGTGCGTGGTACTTTGGATGGCAGCTGCTGTGTTACAGGTGTATGCAGTAATCTAGGATAGTGGTCGGACTGCAAGAGAAAAAGCGGTGGCATCGGAGGCCGCCGTGAAGCTGTCCAACTTGTGCCCGTCCCGTGGTTGTCTCAAGAAGGGTCCACGCGTAGAACTACCGTGGGACTCGCGAATGCTGCTGGGTGAACTGCGTTGGATCTCCACGCGTCGTTCGATTGTTTGCTACACGTCTCGAGTAACGCCTGAGAGAGCATTCTGTGACGGTTCAACAAGATGATCGAGAGGTCAGCGATCATGTCGATCGCAGTTCACATTGTCCCGCCGTGGCCTGATTACTAAGGCGAAGTGAGCTTCGGGCCCCATTGGATGGATGGCGCTATCCAGTTTCACTTTCACTCTCACCTCGACCTCACCTCAACTTCATGCGGGATTCTACCACTGTTGTTCCTCTTTGACTTTGCCCCACTACGCTGCAATATATCGAGTTCGACTCAAGACATCATGAAAACGTTCCTCGGCAGCATGCCTGCGTCAAATCTGCTGGAATCATGCTGAGCCACCCATCCTGCCTTCCTGCTTCGAAGATTGTTAAGATGCTTCGGCCTTCAGTGCTATTCAATGCTGCCTACCGCAGATCCGGAGAGGTGGTCCATCCACAATCAGGGTCATGCGCAGATTTCCAATCACTGACCCAGATTGAGTTGATCGCAACCAAGGACTTGTCGCTGTGGAGCCCGTTCCCGTGCCTTTTCTCCCTCCCGTCATAGCTGGCCAGGAAACTGTGCTGCCATTTGAGCAAGTCCGGCTACCCCTCATTCACCTTTATAAAGTCCAAAGTTCTCCTCGCTACATCCATTCATACCCAATCAAATGCGTGTCTGCTTGGTGGGGTGGTTCTCCCATACTCCGTTTGCACATCGCTTTCATCCTTAATTGGAAAGGAGGACCGCTCGTTCGACTCGAGGGGCAGATAAGGCGGATAACGTACCGCCCGGTATTCAACATCTTTTTTTATTCACTCGGCAATGTTGGATAACTTTGGGTGGTCGGTTATATCCTCAAGAGTTCGAGACTCATTTTCTTTTTGCCATTTGGGCGCTTTTCCACACATCGAGCTTAGCGGATTTCTGCGCAACTCTCCTTAGTGCAAGAATGATGAGTTCTGTCGACACCAGGCGCAAATCGATTCGAAGTACCCTGGAGAAAAAACAGTGAAGCCATACCAAGGCGCTGAAGCGAAAGCGCGAGGACAACACCGACTATGTCTACAGCGGACGATTGGCACCAAAAACGCAAGCGAGCAATGCCCTGGAAGCAAACGATCTGAGCTTCCACGAGGATCTACTGTGGAGAGGCAACATTTACCTGCTTTCACGTGGTACACTATCCTTCCTCTTTCTACAATCGTGTTATGTGCCTCTCCTTCCAAAAGAATCTTTCCTCGTCTGTTCTATTCGAAAGCAAGCCGAACGGCTGATCTTCGGCTCCTTCACGTGATGTTTTCGCGGCGCCCTTCCAAATATCGCCCTTGGTCAAATTCACGCGACAACCATGCGCGCCTTGGACTGTACTGAAGTATCGCTTACTGTGCGAGAGTCATGGGCAGATTTCATCGCTTCGAATAGATAAGATCGCACCGATCCGCCAGCATGCCCACCCTCAAGCAGATCACGACTAGCATCGAGCTCGGCTCGGGCGACACGCGCCTCAAGGAGTACGATCATCGCTTCACTGACGGCGCCGTCGAGTGCTTCATCCTCGCGCCGGAGACGGACATTCCTTTCCACGTGCGCATCACCACCAGCGGATACATTGCGCCAGGTCTTGCGGCGTACGTCTTCATCGATGGTGAATACCAATGCAATCGAAATCGACTTTGCCTTGAAGTGCCAGGGGATGGAGTGGATCCCGTGGAGTACGAGATCGATCTCAAACTCCGCCAGAAAGAGGAGAAGACGTCGGATGGTTGCTTCGTGGCGCGAGATTGGTTCTTCACGCCGCTGAAGACTGGTGAGTCCAGAACTTCTCTGCCTTTCTGCAGCACACTGACTTTGTGTAGGTATCGCCGATAGCGAGCCGAACGCATCCCGGAACTGGTCGAAGAATGTAGGCACCATCGAAGTGATTGTCCTGCGCTGCAAGCAAGGCGGTGAGAAGGAGACAGGCATCGACCCGGCGGAGACTGTAATCGCTACAGTACCGTCAGCAGGAAGAGACATACTTCGAGCGATCAACAAAAGCTCAGCACCACCCAAGCAACCGACGTCCAAGGATAAGGAGCAATCGAAGGACTCCAAACCGAAGGCATCCTCAAAAGCACCATCCAAGGCGCCCTCCAAAAAGGGCTCAGTGGTCATGAGTGATGTTGGCTTCGGCGGCATGATGGGACTATTTGACGGCGCAGGCGACGAGCCCGGATATTACAAAAAGTATCGACCAAGGAACATGGTCGGGCAACCCTACCTTCCAGGCCATCGCTTCGACGACACAACTGGACGCTATCGTTACTACGAAGAGGAGGATCCGTTTGTCAGGGGTGATTCTCGTGCGCGACACGAGCAGGAGCAACGAGCTCCGGATCATCGATATGAGCCATACACATACACTGTGGGAGGCGGATTTGACGACAACGACAGAACGCCGTCAACTCGCAGCGGCCCGAAACGAGTTGTACCACGGACGTCCCCATCTCCTGTCATAGACGAAAGCAAGCGTAGACGAGGACGAGGTGTAGTGTTCGACATTCCGACTCGAAGCTCGTCACATCATAACATCACCCGCCGTGCGCAATCTCCTGACAAACCCAGAGGACGTTCACGCCAACCACACCGCAGCTCCGTCTTCATCGACGAAGCGAGTGATCACATGCAAGTCCTGCAACGCATTGCATTCGAAGAAGCAGAAAAGTACGACGCACTGTGGGAGGACATCGACACTTTCAAAACGCGCGAGGATGCTCACAAAGGCATGATGACGACGCTGAGGCGCAAGTACGATGAGATCCAAGCGGTTCTGGATGAGCTTCGTGATCTCAACGCTTCCATCTCTGCTTGTATGGAGGACATGAATCGCATGGAGTGGAAGCAGACTTACGATACGCTATTTGATAAGGGTCTTGTGCCATCGCCCAGGATCGCTCTGCGTCATCCCGATGGAGAGAAAGCCGATGCAGAGAAGGATGATAAGGAGAAGAAGAGCGATGGTTGGGAGCAGGTGGGTGATGGTGCAGTGGGTGACAAGGACAAGCCGGCAGATAACAATGGCTGGGACAGCAGCAGCCACCAGAACGATTCGGCTGAGAAAGCCAATGATGGATGGAACCAAGACGAAAACAAGTCCAACAAGTCCAACAAGTCCAACAATAATGCTGACTGGGGCGGTGGTGATCAAAAGTCGAACGGATCGAAGAAGTCAAACAGTGGTGGTTGGGGTGATGAGAAGAAGGACGAGCAACAGAACGGTGGCAATGATGGTTGGGACAAAGATAATGATGACGCCGGTAATAACGGAGGCAATGCTTGGGGTGATGCGCCCGCCGACAACGCAGCAGAAAACAACGACGAATGGGGCGAGAAGAAGAGCGACAAGCCCAAGTCAGGCAGCAAAGCCGCCTCCAACCACCGACCCTCCAAATCCACCACCGGTCGTAGCACCACCTCGACCTCCTCCACCGTCCAACCCCACGCCGAAATCAAACCCTACTGGAAATCCTGGGCCACCAAACCCGCAGCCGCATCCAAACTCCGCCTCCCCTTCCGCGATCCCTACAAGTATCCCGCGCCGCCCACGCCGGCCGTGCCCGCCTCCAAAGCAAAGGACATCAAGTACGGTGTGCAAGCGGGTCGTGGAGCGGACTACGCACACAAGCACTATCGCCCAGAATATCTCGACTCGATGGAGAAGCCGTACGCGGTGTTCACGTTCAAGTATCGGAGTCGAGAGGCGTTGGAGAAGATTGTCGGAAAGGGAAAAGTGAGGGAGGGAGGGATTGGGGAGGCGGAGAAGGTGGCGGAGAAGGAGAGGTTGATGAGGACGCCGAAGGATGAGTTGGTGGCGGAGTTGTTGAGGAAGAGAGGCGTGCCGGAGAAAAAGGCGCTCTCGAGAGTGGCGGCTTCGAAGGTTAGTGCTGCAGATGAGGTGAGGGCTACGAGGGAGGGAGTGGCGAAGGCGAGGTCGAAGGCTGGGTCGAAGAAGGGTGACGGTGACGGATGGGGAACGCCAGCGAAAGCTGATGATCCATGGGCACCGGAAAGTGATGGCGGGAAGTCAAATGCGAGCTGGAGCAAGCCAGTCGAACCGAAGGACTCGGTGAGCCAGGCGGATTGGGGTAAGGCGAAGAGTAAAACACCGAGTAAGGCGGGGACTGTGGAGCATTGGAATGCTGACGATGGAGGTCTGGAGACGACCGGAAAAGGCAACGCCGGGTGGTGAGGTAGAGGTGAGGCAAAGGCCGGAGAAAGAAAGCACTGGTTACGTTCCTGGACGTGTTGGGGATGATGATACCACAGGATAAGGACTAGCGCCGTACTTGAGGCGAGTGCAGCCCTTTGGGAGGCTGCCGTTCATGCGGATCGTTGCGAAGTCGTCCAGCTCGCCTGTCGACCACAGGCGTTCCACATCGCGCATGACTACAAAGGTCTAAGTAGACGTGACGATTGACATCGCTGAGACCCCGAGATACAGCCGTCTTTCGAATCGAGGTTTCATGGTAGATCTACAAGATCTATGCAAACGACTGGTGAACCGATCGCCTCTCGTCACGCTGCTAGAGCGTGTAGGCCTGTAATTTGCGGTGCCTTCAAGTACTCCCATAACGCCGCAATACGCCTCTTCTTCCTCTATCGTCGCCTCGCTGCCGACCTCTGTTTCTAAACCGCCTTTCCGGGCATGCCTGGCAGAGCTGGTTGAGCGACTTGGTAGAAGAAGGAATGGGTATCGTGCCAGTACTCGGAGTTGGCGAAGCTGTGACGAGCAAGGTCAGCCAAAGGGCTCTCATGCAGTCTTCGATTTCCTCCTCTTGGTTGACAGCTCGTTCTGTGTTTCCGAGAGCAAGATGCAAGTATGTACAATTGTCCCTCGCTAGATCCAGAATGAACGCCCTCGCTATGTGCAGATGGTAGATACAGAAGATGCATCGTGTGGAAAGGCCGTAAGAGAATCGTGTCGTGTTGTTCTCGGACTGGGACTGTTTCCCTCCTCATTTATTGTGCAGCAAGAAGTTGCGGGAGCTGTCCCATTTTTCCGAATTCGCGTATCTACGGTGGGGGAACGAATCCGTCAGCCCTGTGTCAGTAGCATGGGGAGGGGAGGGTGTAGCAAAGCAAAAGCCAAAGCGAAAACGATCAACCCCCAAGTACGTAAAGGAAAGATCGGACAAGACTCACATGTAGTACATGCTGCTCCGCAGACTGTTCTGCAGCGTTTCCGGATAGCTCTCAAACAGCCACATGACGCTCGCCCAACTCAAACTTGCAAATGCCGGCCAGCTGTACTTCCGTATCGTCGCGGCCTGCTCAGGTGTGAGCTTGAAGATGCCGATCCCGCCGCGTCCGCCGTAGTGGCTGCCGACCAGGCTGTTATCCCCGGGTGGTTGGACCGCCAGCTTCGCCAACGCCAGCACCACACGCGCGAACACGTAGATGACGATCTGCTGGTTGACGCTGTTGGCGGATTGACCAAACACCCAGTATCCACCGAACAGGCCGGCGAGGAAATGGTGCGCGCCGACTTCCTTGCCGCCGTTGGTCTTACGTAGGGCGAGCATACTGCCTTTGTAGAGGAAAGCGAAGCGTGCGAGATTGCTGGCGTGTTGTCGGGTCGCATTGAAGACGAGGCGGGCTTTTTCTCGCAAGGTGCCGGAGCGGAAGAGGAAGATCATGACGAGAGCGTGAGGGAAGCGGACTTTGGTGCCGTAGACTGCGCCATTGCGGATGGCTTTGACGAGGACGAGCGGGTCGTGGTAGCGAGGGTCGAGGATGATCTTCTCAAAGGCGTCCTGTGGGCGGAGGAGTGGTCAGTACATGTTGCTCTCTCTCTAGTCGCGTGCTGTGTGGAGGGTGGATGCATACCTGCAAGCTCTTGAGGGAGGACATGGTGGTGGAGGGTGCTATCGGATCCGCGTGAGCATCGGGGTGCTGTGGTGAGATTGATTGAGAAGTATGGTAGAGAGCAATAGTACGTTAGTGGTAGATTGAAGTGAAGGCCTACAATAGTCCAGCTTCATGTGAAAGACGAGTCGAGCTTGTGATGCTCGTTCCCTTGCTTCCTCGACGTTCGGCCTCGGTTGACATCACCCTTCCTTCGGTAAAGCTTTCATGTGCTGCCGGCTGGGGTAAAGTCTTCGTAATCGCGCCTCAGGCAGCACAATTGCAGTAGCAGCAGATAAGAGCAAGTACCTACGAAGAGTATACTGTATTATTACCTTACATCGACCATGTTATACTGATAGTATATACCGCCGTACGCTTCATCAATCGTGACCTCGTTCAGAGCCTCCACGCTTTCAAGCCTACTCTTCCATCATACCCCTTATACCAAACTCCGACAAATCAGGACTCCACTCCTCCAACTCACTCTCCGCCTCCACCACCTCCCCACCCTTCTTCCTTCCCATCGCCACCTCCCGCCTCTCCTCCGCCTCCACAATGTACTTCTTCTTCCGATTCTCCACCACACAAACCCACTCGTCAATACTCAACCTCTCCTTATCAAAGTGATCTCCCACATGCCTCAATCTCGCCGCCCACGCACTCTCCTCTCCCTCCCTCTGCATCACCACCGCACAACAAAATCCACACCAAAACTGCCCTTTGCCTTCCTCTCCCAACTTGCCCTCTTCGACTGCTCGCTCCACTTCCACTTCATCCTCCATCCCATGCTCCAGTCCGCGGAGATGGTCTCTCAACGACTCCTCCCTCTGAAACGGACGCCGAACACAAACACTTCCGTTCATCTTCCGCCGTCCGCACCGCCACATGGTCGCCATGTAGTGGTTGCTATTCTCGTGTCGCTTCCAGTCTCCTCGCGAGCCGGATTTCTGCGAGCAGCGGGGGAATGTGCAGCCGTAGGGTTTCGTGTGGCGTTTGAGGTGTTTTCTAGAGGGGCAGAGCAGAGGCGTGTCAGCTGGTGTTGTGTGTTTGGTGATTGCGTGCTGCAGGGCATGGAGGGTGGTGGGTGATGGTGGCGTACGTTAGGTCGCAGGGGCGGGACCAGCTTGTTGTGCAGTTGGGGTAGGGACAGGTGCGTGGGCCAGTTGTAGTGGTGGAAGAGGAGGTTGGTTGTTGTACGCTGAAGGGCGGCGGTGCTGGTCGTTGTTGTTGATTGAAGGTGGAGAAGGATCTTTGTGTTATTGAAGATGAGACGGCGAGGTCGTGATTGGGACTGTGGTTGTATGCGAGGTTGTCGGCTGCTGTGGAGAGGATGGAAAGACCGCTCATGTCGTTGTCATCGAGGAAAGCATTGTTGTAGGGAAGCATGAGATTTGCTGTATGGCCATGCATGCCGACCAGCGTTTGTTCCGTGCTCGCCATGGAAACTGCAGAGTCCGGACCGAAGATGGCGCCAGACTCGCCTGACATTGATCCGTGTCGTGATAGAGTGGGCAAATCCATATGGTTTGTCGGTTGATAGCCATGGCTTTCGTTGGCATCGGCTTCAGACTGGTAGACAGAGTGCAACCCACTTCTTACGGATTGTACGTCCGTCACGACCGTGCGAGTGTCGTCGGGTCTCATGCTGTGTCTTGACCTGTTGATCGTTAGCCCACCTGCCATCTCGACTTCGTCGTGAGCTTTGTACGCACCTTTCCATCAGCTCCACATCATTATGCTTCGGATGTTTCCTTTTGATGTGCGCCTTGAAATTATCTCTCCTCGGCCAAAACTTGTGAGGAGTGTTGCCGTCTTGCGGACATGCAGCACAGATGTAGCCAGCCGTGGCGCCAACTGTGGGGAGCAAATTGTGCACGCTTTTCCTATGCCGTTGTAAGTCGTTCTCGGTCGCGAAGCCGTCTTTGCGGGTACAATTTGGCTCCAAACAGCGATAGGGTCGGCTGTGCGTCAATGAGTGCTTCCTGGGAGTAGTCAGTATAGCTAACAAGGACCGACGGGATCCATCTTTTGCATTACCTACTTCGAGTCTGATTGATTCTTGGGTGAGCGTCCACAGGCTTGACAAGGAGCCAGTGTGCGTCTGATTCTCCTCTCTCTGGGAAGCCTCGAATATCCATCCGACACCACACTCTTTCGATCAGCTGCGACCTTGCCAGAGTGTGAAGATGGAAAGTATCCATAGTCTTGCTCGAGCTCTGGACGATTGGTGTTGTACTCCTGCATGCCCATAGTACCCAATTGCTCATAGTAGCCCGAGTCGGCGGCGTCGGAAGTTCTGTCTTGCTTCAGCGCTGGCTCTGACCGGACGTAAGAACTTCGGCCGAGGGTGGGTTGGAGATTTTGTTGCATTCCGCTGCGCTGCGTGCCGCTCCATGGCGTGTTGTGTTCAGGCTTGATCACGTCTTCCAGTCCGACGTTGTGGACTGTATTCTGGGCCAGAGCGTCGAATGAAGAGAGATCTAGGCTGTCTTCCATAGGTGGCCTGGGAAGATTGTACGCCATAGGAGCGGAAGCCCTGTGTGAGGCATGGTATGTCTGCTGCCTCGCGTTGAAGTTGGTATTCTGGTTGACATCGTTGAAGTTGGAGTAGTTCTGTGGAAGATGCGGTCAGAGCTGTTACAAGGTCGACCTTTCGATGGCACTTACATCTGAGTTGAAGTCCCAGTAAGTCTGATTGAACGATTCCATCTTGGTGCTGCACTCAGTCGTCACGAGTGGCCTATCATACGACGCGATGGCTCATCGACGGCAGCGAGGAGCAGGCTGCTAGATGCCTGACATATGAGGCGACTTGTGGACGTCGACTATCGTTCCGCTGCTGGAGACCGATGAAGCCTATGGTGAACGCGAGGCAGGAACAGGTCAGCTATCTTCGACCAAAGAAACATGGATCGTCTCTGCCGAGTCCAATGTAAGCAGCGAAAGTGACGGCGACGGCGAGAACAGACTGGGATGGTGGTGTAGGAAGGTGAGTGAATCGATACATGAAAGAGGTATCGAGATATGGTGCAAGATTGAGAAGAAAGTGAGGCTGCTCACCGTGCCTCCTCAGCGTTGACGCACTGGCATGACCTACTCATGATCGATGCAGTGCGCGACAGTTCGGTGCTGTGAGACGGGAGGCAGCAGTTTGCCTTGTGGTTGGCTTGCATGACAGCTCCTCATTGGCTGCATTGCAGAGGCCGCCCTATGCGGTTCAGATCATGCTGCGCGCTTTTCTTGTAGAATACTTGCTGGGCGGCCTCTGCTTGCCCACTTTTCGCATCACGAAGGATGCATTGCGAGATACTTGAAGCCCGGCTAGCCACTGACAGAGCACGCGCGTGCGCACGAGGCCACACTCCTGGTTGCACCGCCAAAATGCGAGACTTTCCCGACGTGGACGTTCAACAGCTTGGAGCATTGATCTCATGCACACCAATGCATGGACCGCGGTCCGGACCTCCCTCTTGTGATCGTTTCTGGTGAGCACACAGCATTAAAGCCGCAATGCGCTCGATAGTTTGCATGATAAATCTGCTGACTACGCACCTATTCTTCAACCAGCAAACATTGTGTTCGACAGTAAGACCAGAGTCCATGGCGCAAAGTGAGGTTGTGTGCATAGGAATGCGGCTCGATCTCCGCACGCGACTGATCAGTGCGAGTTGAGAAGACTTGGGCCGAAACATGCAGCTTGACAGTCTACAGATCAGTTCGAGGAATCTCTATGCGGTGCATCGTGCCTTTCAGCAACACTGTCGTCAGCCACGGATAACGTTCTGAACTACGACATCCATGCTGTCTTTCCTGGCTCTCCATCGTTGGACTACTTCTTCGCCTTTGCGGCAGCCGGCTTGTCGCTAAAGTCCCAGTTGTTGAGGTAGCCACAGCCGATACAGAGGTAGTTTGCGAATGCCAACCATCCCAGATACGGTGCGAGCGACCAGCCTGCACGCTCGTCAATCTTGGACCAAATTGACGCAAGGTAGCCCACGGTGCCGGTCAAGGTGATGATGTCCACGGTTGCGAGGATGGGCTTCTTGTACGAGAAGAAAAGCGGCATCCAGATGAGGTTCAGGCCTAGTTGAATTGTGTAGATGAGTGCACCGTGCTGTGTCGAGACTTGATCAGTCATCCATATGATCAGTGGGACAAATGTCCTCTTCTTACCTTTGCGAGCACAATCTTATCGGGATCGAAGCTGTTGATGCCGACGCTCCAGGCGCGGTACGCACCGTACCCCATGGCGCCGTAGATGACAGTCCAGGCTGGGCCAAAGACCCATGGAGGTGGTCTCAATGGAGGCTGGCGAAGTGTCGCGTATGTGTCCTGTGTCTGCTTGGGTCGACACGAGTATCCTACGGCAGATCCGGCAACGATGGGCAGAAGGATGGAGGCCGGCGCATTCTCGAAGATGAACGACGGTAGCGTCAGAGACTGCAGCGAGGTGGTCATTGTGGTAATTTATTATGTTCCAGGGCGAGTCAATGGCGGTACGAGTGGTTGATATAGAAGAACAAGCGCTCGGATAGTTCGGATCTGCGAGAGCTCTCCAGCCTCACGTCTCCACAATTTAGAACTACTCCACCGGTCAGCTCCCGTGCTGCCTGGTCCGGTCTGGTCTTCTCCATGTCCATCTCACCACCACCAATCTCACCGACCCTCTTCCTCCTCCTCCACGACAACATCGCTCACGACCTTCTTTTTTCGCGATACGCGCCTCTCCCAACATTGTTCGTATCTCCTCATCACCCATTCTCCTCCTACCAATTGTTCGTACCGACCCCTTCTTGTTCTCCTCTTCCTCCCTCGAGCTGGTCCAGCACCGCTCAGCTCCGAATCCCCCTTCATCATCTTACCATTGCGTTGCCCACACTTGTACCATTCGTTGTACTACACCACACACCGCACACAATCCACTCTTGCGCCGCATCTCCTTCTTCTCTTTGTTTGCGTTTGTCCTTCTTCTCTGACATTGGCCGCCATGGCAAACAGTCCGTCCACGCCCACGTTGGGCCCGCCGCAACGCCCTACATCGCACTCCACTACGCAGGACGACTCCACAGACACTTCTACCTGTCTGTGCTTGATGGAGCCTCCATAGATATCGGCGACATCCAGATGACAACGGCTCCGTTCATTGTCAATTGAATACTCACCAACAAGATGGACGAGTACAACGGTTACAGCCGATCTCCTGAAGCGAGAACTAGAGAGCAGCCGTCCGCACGTCCACAGGGACGGGAGCGCGATGAGTACCGCTCTGCTGACGCCTATCGCGGCGAGAGGCGTCGTTCGCCAGGTGCGCCTCCACGGCTTGCGAGACAGAGGCATCGTTGACTGACCTACTACCCAATAGATCGCCGTCGGCAAGGAGATCGTGACCGCAGACGTTCTCGTTCGCCCGCACAAGTCGACCGATACCAGCCCGACCGCGTACGCGATGACTACGTCTACCCACCGCGCGGCCGCGATGAGCCTCGTCAACGTCGCCGATCCTCTCCGCAAGCAATCGATCGTTATGTCCCTGGTCCTGAGCCGCCCGCTCTTCTCGTCAATCCTCTTCCCGATCCGATGAAGCTCGAATTTCAAGTCGGATTCACCTGGTTCGCGGAGTGGTGGCGCACGGAGCAGCGCTTGAAGGAAGAGAAGGAGCGCGCAAAGACGGGCCGAGCGCCGCCCAGAGTGAGAGGCGAACGTGAGACAAGAGAAGAGCGCGAGTCTGAGAGGCCGAAGATCCAGGCGGCATACGATCAATACAAGGAGAATCTGCAAAAGTCACAGGCACAGGCGTTCGTGCGCATGCACAAGGCAGAAGATTGGTTCCGCGAGCGCTACGTTCCTGAAGTACGAGATCCTTTCCGGGCCAAGCTCGTGGACTACCGAAAAGGTCTGTTCGCTCAGTGGGAGCAAGACCTATCGTCTGGCGTTTTTGATGATTTCACTCTGGAGGGCATCTACAAGTCGGAGTCCAATGGTCTGGGCGGCATTGTCGAGCGCGAAGAGGGAGAGACTTCTGCGGCCGCCGAAGTTCTGGGAGTTGGCGACCTTCTCCCGTCCAAAGGTGGCGACCTCCGCGATCCGGCGTCATCTCAGCCAACTCTGCTCATCAAGACAATCGCGCCCACCGTTACCCGCGAGAAGTTTGAAGCATTCGCAAAGGAGCATCTCGGCGAAGCTGATGGCGGCTTCAAGCACTTGTCCCTCTCAGACCCAAATCCGCTCAAGAAATGTCATCGAATGGGCTGGATCATGTTGAATCCTGGATCGCCCGAGCCGCAGCAGGCCATTGCTAAGGAGGAGAAGGCCGCGGCTCCAGGAGACGGCGAAGAGGGAGAAGAAGGCGAGGCTATGAAGACGGATCAGCCTGCCGCGCCCCTGAGCTCTAGCGAGCAAGCTCTTCAAAGAATCAACGGCAAGACCATCGAGGATCCAGAGCGAGGCAATTTCACTGTCCACTGTGGTGTTCACCGCCCTCCGGAGGGACCTCGAAAGAAGGCTTTGTGGGATCTGTTCTCGGCGTCTGAGCGAATTGCTCGCGACTTGGAATTGGCCACTCGCCTGGTCCGTAAGCTGGACAATGAGCTTGGTGACGAGTACTTTGGAGTGGCCAAGATTGAGGAGCGTGTCAATAATTTGGTCGAGAGAGGTCTGTTGCAGCCTGTGGTGCCTTCCAAGCCCGAGAAGGATCCCGATATCATCGACTTCGATGTCGAAGAGGGTGAAGAGGAGGAGGAAGGCATGGTCGATGATGAAGAGGTCGACGACGAGGAGCTCCTCGGAAAGAAGAAGAAGCTTGATTTGTTGGTGGAGTATCTCCGCCGAGTGTACAACTTCTGCTTCTTCTGTGTCTTCGAGTCAGATTCGGTGCATGAGCTGCAACGCAAGTGCCCTGGTGGCCATCTGCGACGTCCTCGTGCGAGTCTGACGTCCGCTGCGAAGGAAACAGCACGAGCGAGTGCATCAGGCGAGGCGTTTCCACTCAGGAACAAGTCGAGTGACGAAAAGACTGAGAACGAGGGCAGACTCGAGAACGACGATGAGACAAAGATGGAGAGCCCTATTGAGGAGAAGAAGACTCTGATGAAGCCTAACATCAAGACCACTCAGCAACTCCAGCGTGCCTACAACTGGGTTAGGACTTTCGAGGAGAAGATTCTGCAAATCCTGGAGCCGGACAACGTCAACATCCGCAAGCTTGGAGGCACACCGTTGGACGAGGGTGTTGAGAAGGAGCTCAGCAAGGTAAGCCGGTCATCTCTCCACTCATCCCGATCACCACTAACACGCTCTTTAGTTCGTCACTCAAGAAGACGTTAACAAATTCCGGTGCAAGATCCCAGAATGCACCAAGCTCTTCAAAGGTACCGACTTCTGGCGCAAGCACGTCGAGAAGCGTCACAACGATTGGTACGATCGCATCCGCTCCGAAGTCGAGCTGGTCAACACCTACGTCCTCGACCCGGCGCACATTGCTCCCAGTAGGAGCGACGCCAACTCCAACGGACACTTCCCACTCAACAATCACGCCCCCTCCGGCACTCCGCGCGGCTTCCAGCTCAATCAGCAATTCCCCATGGGCTTCCCGATGGCCCCTGGTATGCCTCCAGCAGGTATGCCTGGAATGTTCAACCCGGCCCAAGCTATGGGCATTCCAGGTATGTGGCCCGCTGCCGCAGCCATGGGCGGCGTGGGTCCCATGCGCAATAACAACCGCGGCTATGGTATGAACGGTGCTAGCAACGGAGGTGGCTACCGCGCACAAGGCCCGTACCAACGCAACGGTGGACGCGGCCGTATGCCTTCGATGAGCGGCGGTCGACCCGCGATGGGGATGCCGGAAGGTGGACTGGGAGCAATGGGTCCAAACGAGGCGGTCGCGGGTAGGAGCCTGAGGAGCTATGAGGATCTGGACGCTGATAAGGGCGAGACGACCGAGTTGAATTATTAGAGGTTTGATGCGGGGTCATCTAGATTATCAGCGATCTTGGCGCATGGTTACTGAGGGCATGGTGATTTTGAGGTGGTGCTTGGCAGGGAGGCTGGATCACAGCACGGCGGCGAGGAGAGATAAAAAATGAACAGGAGAAATGGAAAAGCAGCGGAGGCGGCTTGTGGATTCTGAAAGACGAGTACAATCAAAGTCTACCTCCATCTCTCTCATCTCTTCTTACGTGAAACCGTCTTCGGTATTGACTCGTCTTCAGTACATCCCATAGCGCCCTTGCCTCCCTCACTGTCCTCCGCAACGTCCTCCGCGCTGGATTCTCCACGAGAAGTAGCGGCGGCGGAGTCGAATGACTGTCCTACTAACTTAGCGATACAGTATCCATTCACGCTGATAACGGCGGCATACTTTCATCCATCCTCGAGCAAAATTTGACGCTCGATATGATGGCACTCGAATGCCAAAGAAGGTCGGACCAATTCACGCCTTGCGTATGTGGACGTAAGGTATGATCTTGAAACTTTCATATATTCACATCTTTATGTGATCTGCTCCTCGCCAATTCGGTACAAAGGGGTATGCAACACTGTGCGCAATGGCGCGCTATGAACAAACGAAAGTCTCGACCTCAATCATCAAATCTACCACTTCCATTATCCGCTCGTACCGCTCACTATCATAATTTCCTGTCCGCCAGCCGTGGCGTGCCGTCGGCTACAATGCGCCAAAAATGTCCTGGTATCCCGTTTAATCCTCCCCGCGTCCAGTCCTGAGTCGAGCTCATCCAATACTGGAACTATCCTCCGATTTCTTGTCGTAGAAACTGCCTATACTCCTCCTGCCAGCGGGATCTTCGCGATCCTCCTTCCTCGGAGCCAACGACTGTTTCGCGCGGGAGAACTAACCCAGCTGAGACGTATCGTCGTCGTCTAATTGCCGAAGTTAGCGATGCTCAGACAAAAGGACGATACAGAATCGATCCTGACACAGCCCGAGACAAACTCGGACGCCGCAGGCCCTTTTTCACTTACCTTCGAAGAAATTAAGTATGGCTCGCACGCCGCTGGGGCCGAGGCCATGGGGTGGGTAACAGACTGAGGAGGTTTGGATTAGCATTCGTTCCGATCTGAACAGGAACTTCTTGCAACATACCAAAAATTGGATCGGGCACCGCGCCCAACTTCTCGCGAAATTCGCTCTTGTTAGTCAACTTCAGCTCCGTAGCAATCGCGTGGTATGCCTTTGCGAGCACCTTGACTCTCGCACCCTTCAGATTGTGGCCTGGCGTAAGTTTGTTCGACGCGCCGCCACCGAATGTGACGGAAGTAGCACCACTGGTCGCTGCGGCCTTGAGAGCGTGTAGGACCAGCATTTCAATCGCTCCCGATGGAGCACCGGGGAAGTCGAGCGCGAACTTGACTTGCCAGCCATGTTCGGGAGAGAGCTGGGCGAGGATGACCAGGCCGCAGATTTCGCCGTCTTTCGTAGTCGTGTAGTGGTACTGGCGATGCTCGACGTCTTGCCACGGGTGGACGTCTGTGAGATGTACTTGCTTGCCCTTGCGGTTCTTGAGCCAATCCTCTACGCGCTTGTCGACCTTTTGCTTGACGTCGTCTGGCACGCTGTTTCCGAGAAGTATGTCGTGAGCTTTGACGCCTTCCTTCTCCGCGTGACGGACCTTTCGTTGAATTTCGGGGTCTTGGGCGGCCGGATTGTTGGTCGGGTCGAGACGCTGTTCCGCGGCCACGGAGAGCGTTCTCCAGTCGAATTTGTTTGCCAACACTTCCTCCGTTGCACTACCACACAGAAGCCAGAGAGGTTTGAGACGGCGCTCTTTCTTGATGTAACGCAAGAAGCCACCAATAGTCTTGATATACTGCTGGTGGTGGCAAAGAGGATCACCAATAGTGATGGCAAAGCCGTCTTGTTGCACGAAGCCAACGGCAGCACCGGTGTGCGGATCGCGCCAAATCTCGAATTTCGGTTCTAGCCAGGATGTGTTCGAAGCATCACCGTAGTTGGCAATGAGCATTTCCAAGGGCTGGAAGTCCTTGTGGGCAGTCACTCGGTCCTGACCCTGCCACGGAGGATGCAGTGTGCTTGCTTCTGGATGTCTGAGTTGCTTCATGGGCGGCTTGTATGGAAGTGATCGGGGATCACGCGCGAATAGTGTTGCGTTGCGGATGTCACCAAGCTTCAGCAGGAGCATGAGAATACGCTCCATACCGATACCACCACCACCGTGAGGCGGAGCACCCCACTCAAAGCCGGTCATGTATTCGTCCAATGTTCTTGGGTCCATCTTGAGCTTCTCCATCTTCTCCACGAGCATGTTTGCATCGTGAATACGCTGGCCTCCGGACAGGATTTCTTGGCCTCGGAGGAAGATATCGAAGGAGTTGGTGAGTTCAGGGTTGTTGGGATCGGGCATCGCATAGAAGGGTCGAGCGGAAGCAGGGAATTTGTCCAAAACGTAGTAGTCCGTCTTGTATTTCTCCTTGATCACAGCCCCAAGAGCGATCTCGTCGCGAGTTCCCATATCCTCATTCTCGGACAGTTCTTTGCCATGTTCGTCTCTGTATCCCGATTCATTGAGTATGCGAATACCCTCGGCGAATGGGATAATGGGTGTCTCGTCCAGCCACACCAAGTCCTCGTGAGGAAATTGACGCTTGACGACCTTGATCTCGTCCTGGCAGTTGTCATAGACGTGCTTGAAGATTGCCTTGAAAGTGCTGTCCAGCACGCGGAGAACCTCGTGGTAATGCTCATCGATTGCCATTTCCAGATCGAGACCTGTGAATTCGGTCAAGTGGCGATGGGTGTTGCTGTTCTCAGCTCTAAAGACCGGGCCAATTTCGAAAACTCGTGGGAAGTCCGCAGCGATGCACATTTGCTTGCCTAGTTGAGGCGATTGTGCCAGGAAAGCTGGACGACCAAAGTAGTCCACTTTGAACACGCTGGCTCCAGACTCGGATGCTGCACCTTGCAACTTCGGGGTGTGGATTTCCATGAAGCCGAGAGAGCTTAGGTGTGCGCGGAAAGCTTGACAAACTGCAGACTGTACACGGAAAATTCCCTGGGAGGCAGTGGTCCTCAAGTCGATGATCCGGTTGTGTTGTCGTGCTCGGTCAGAAACACGGTGGCGACCGTCTCCCTCAACTTGTGTCTCTGCCTTTGTGACCTCCGCCTCATGGACAGTAAAGGCCAATGGCTCGGTAGGCTGACCTTCGACGTGCATCTCATGGATATGGATCTCCAAGTTGTGGATCGACACACCAATAATCTCGCCTTGTTTTGACTTCGGCTCTTGCACGACACCTTTGACCACAACGATCGATTCGATGTGGAGATGTTCCGCCCAGTATACGAAGCCCTGTGACACAGAACCATGCTCGTGCAAAATTCCCTGAACAGTCGCTGTCTGTTGCCGCAGCTCGATGAATACCAGATGCGCACTGAGCTTGCGAATGTTGTGTAGACGAGCTCGGAAGCAGACCATCTGGCCGACCTGATCGGTCTTGAGGCTTCTGATATCGATGCGATCCTCATGCTTTTGCTGGCCCGCATAGTAGTTGATGGGAAACTCGCCATACTTGGAGCGTTGTTCCTCGGTCTCTTCCTCGGCTGCTTTGCGTGTCATTTCCTCCTTCCGCTTGCGATCGGCCTCCTCACGAGCCTCGACCTCCTGACGGTGCTTCTCTTTCTCTGCTTGTCGCTCATGCTTGCGTTGCTGATTGCGACTCATGGGTTCGCCATCGCGGTTGAGAGGGAGGTTCTCTGTGGAGGAATTGGAATCGTCGGAGTTTCTCCCTGCCTTTTTCCTCAAGAAACCAAGAGGACTAAGGGAAGCTCGGTGATGCTCCTTGGAAGCTCGCGCTGGCGATCCTCGGTCACGGCTGTCACGACGTGAGGAATCGATGGAATGTCTTCCCATGAGGCCCGAGAGGCCGGTGCCTGATCTTTGAGGAGCTCCATTGTTCTTCTCGCTGTCGTTGTCGCTGTTAGCGCGGGAGTTGGATGTGCTGCGCGGCTTCAATGTGCTCAACGCCTTCTTCAGTGAAGACATGATGGCGGGGTGTCGGTGTTAGGGTCTCGGCGAAGGGACTGCGGACTGAGTAGTTGACAGGCAGTCTGCGGCCCTTGGAACGAGGAATTGAGGCTTCCTAATAAATGAATGTCGGCGTGAATGAAGGAAGGAAGGAAGCGAGGAAGATTGGAGCTCCGGCGATCCACGTTCACTCGCCCGTAAGCCGGGTGGCTGAAAGACCTTTCCCGCGCTGTCTCTGCTCGAATTATTATTCGTTACGACGTCACTACCTGCCGAAAAAGCGATCTTCACGGCGGCGGGGAAGATTCGGTTCAACTTACCAGCATCAAACTCACGAAAATGACACGCACAGGTCTTTCGGAGAGACAACAAGTCAACAACTGGAGACTTCGATAGGCTGTCGTGGAGTTCGAGCGATCCACTGCTCAGAGATCAAGGAATCCTGCATACATACAGGTCTGATAACTCCAGCAGCATGATTCTCTGTGCCTCAAGAAACAAGACTGCGCGACATTCAAAGCAAGGAAACTCTCCCGGCGCCCAGCATATCGAATGCTTCTATCCCCACCGACACGGAACGGCGTCTTTACTTGGCTCCGGCGCGCAGTCCTGTCCTTCACAAGCTTTCACGCCGCAGCAACAGTCGTCTGCTCCCGAGGCTTGTGCTAAGCTGAGCGTTGCGCCTCTTTCGACTGACCCTGAGATTGAGATGTCAACCAGGTTCCCTTGTCCAAACATCTGCTGTCAACAAACGCGGTCATGCGCAGCTGCACAGCAAGATCCTCCACTGCCATCGAAATCCGGAAGGACACGAGCATAAATCGATCCTCATTCTAACGTCACAGTTTATTGTGCATCCTCTTCCCGATCCACAATTTGCAGGTGAACCACATCCGGCGGCATCCGGTGGAACCCAAATGGCACACTTCCGTATTGGCAGAGCGTGCTCGTTCATGATCTGCAATCGGCTTTGGTAGTTGTACTCCGCCCGAGGTACTTATAGAACACTCACGGACGCAGCAGAACTACTAAATGCAGCTATCGCCATGTGAACGGCTTGGCCAGCGACGAGTGGTGAAGGAGGCTATCCACAGTACAATGGGCCAGCCTTGAACAGACGACGTCCACCGCACCGATCACAACAGTACTGTCAACGCCAGCATGAACCTTTGCGAAATGACACGGATGATTCTGTTCTCGCAGTCCCGGTTTCGCTTCTCGAAAATGACACCTTCGCTGTAAGTATCACGAGGTGTGTATTATGCAAATCCACGGACGACGCAAAATCCCGCTCCGTAAGAACTACAGTTCGACACCCGGGCACTGGGCATCAGTACCTGCACTGCCTTCGTTCGGATCACATGGCATGGTTCAGTGAATGGAGCTCAAAGGACGGGATGTCCGATCTCAATATGTTATGCACATTCGTCCTCACGAACTGAGCTGAGTATGCTCCTGTACATGTCCGCCAACCAGTGCCGCTATGCTATGCTACTCTATAATTATATCACAGTCTCATCATACTCCTACAGAATTATGGTCATGATTCGTCAAAGCATTCTACCACCTCACTCCGCCTCCACGACACCCAAGTGCTCTCCCATCTCATCCACCACAATCTTCGCCCTGCTCCCAACCTTGACCTGACCCCTGATAATCCGATCGGCCAGACTATTTCCCACCTCCCTCTGAATAAGTCGGTTCAACGGCCTGGCACCGTACCTTGGATCATACGCTTTCTCGCACAACCACGTCTTGACATCGTCTCCGACGTCCAGCACGATTCGTCGATCATCTAAGCGCGCCTGCAGTTCGCGCAGGCGGATGTCCACGATGTCGCGGAGAGCTTCTTTGGAGAGGCGTTTGAAGATGATCATTTCGTCGATACGGTTGATAAACTCGGGTGCAAACGAAGCGGTGACAACGTCGAGTACTTGTTGCTTGACCTCTGGAGAGACTTCGGAGTTTTCGTCTGCGCTCTCGAGGAGCGCTGAGGCCCCGAGGTTACTGGTAAGCACGATCATGGTATTTCGGAAGTCGACTTTGCGGCCTTGGGCGTCAGTCAGGAAACCCTCGTCGAGGACTTGAAGGAGCAGGGTGGAGATGTCTTTGTGAGCTTTCTCGAACTCATCGAATAAAAGCACAGCGTACGGTTTCCGTCGCACAGCTTCAGTCAGCTGGCCAGCATCGTCGTAGCCTACGTAGCCTGCGGGACTGCCAATGAGGCGACTGACAGTATGCTTCTCCTGAAATTCGCTCATGTCGAAGCGTATGACGGCGCTTTCAGTGCTGAAGAGGAACCCCGCGAGTTTCTTGCACAGCTCGGTTTTGCCGACTCCTGTTGGACCAAGGAAAAGGAATGAGGCAAGCGGGCGGTTCTCGCCGCTGAGACCGGCGCGTTGCATGCGAACAGCGTTGGCAACGGCGGTGAGAGCTTCGTCTTGGCCACGAACTGATTGCCGGAGGGTGTCCTCGAGGTGGATAAGCTTCTCGAGTTCGCCGGCCATGAGTTTCGTAACGGGGATTCCAGTCGCTTTCGCCACTACCAGAGCAATGTCGTCCGCTGTAACGGAGTCGTGGATGAGAGTTTCCTTTGCTTCTCCACTGGACGTTTCACTGCTCTCTTCCTCGTTCAGCTTCTTCTGTAGCTCGGGTATGCGAGCATATCGGAGCTCACTGGCTCGGGCGAAGTTGCCTTCTCGCTGTGCCTGGTCCAGATCGATCCGTGCTTGTTCGAGTTCTTCCTTCGCTTGCTTGATCAACTCGAGCTCCTTTCGTTCTTGCTCCCATTTCTCGGTCAAGGCTCCGACTTCATCCTGCTTCAATGTGAGCTGACGCTCTAGTTGCTCGCGACGCTCCTTGCTGGCAATATCGGTCTCTTTCCGCAACGACTCGAGCTCGATCTGAATAGTCATGATTGCTCTATCAAGCTCGCGGATAGCATCTGGCTTGCTCTCTTGCTGAAGACGAAGTGCAGAGGCCGCCTCATCGACCAGATCGATTGCTTTGTCTGGTAGGAAACGATCCGTGATGTATCGATTGCTGTAGGCCGCGGCTGCAACCAGGGCCCCATCGGTGATGCGTACACCATGGTGCACTTCGTACTTCTCTTTTATGCCGCGCAATATAGACACCGTGTCTTGTACCGTCGGCTCATTCACAACGATAGGCTGAAATCTTCGTGCGAGTGCAACGTCCTTCTCGATTTGGCGGTACTCGTTCAGAGTTGTTGCACCGCAACACTGAAGCTCGCCTCGCGATAAGGCCGGCTTGAGTAGGTTGCTGGCATCGATACTGCCTTCTGCCTTGCCCAATCCAAGCAAGGTGTGCAGCTCATCGACGAAGAGTATAACCCCGCCCTTTGCGTCTTCGACTTCCTTCAAAACGCTTTTCAACCTTTCTTCGAAGTCGCCTCTGAACTTGGCACCCGCGATCAGACTACCCAGATCTAGTGAGATCACGCGCTTGTCGACGACGTTGTCCGGTACATCACCCTTGACGATGCGTTGTGCCAGTCCCTCCAGAATAGCGGTCTTCCCAGTTCCTGCGTTGCCAATCAATACAGGGTTGTTTTTCGTGCGCCTTGAGAGTATCTGAATCGTTCGGTGTACCTCACTGTCGCGTCCGATTACGGGATCAAGCTTCCCATCTCTTGCTCTCGCTGTAAGGTCCACTCCATATTGTTCCAGAGCTGGCTTTTCGGGTTCGCCGCTCATGTTCATACGATGTGTACCGCCAGGCGGTCGAGGCGGTCCATTTGCGTAGCTGCGACATTGCGTTGTCGCGACCGGTGTTGATCGTTGGATGCTGTATGGTACTGGTCGTCGGAAGGTGGATGGTATTGAGGTGGCTTCGAGTCGGCCAGAAGCTCGAAGGGCATATCGAGGTACTGGGTGACGGACAGAAGCTATGCGCCTCGCAGCACCGCGTCCACTGTGTTGAAGCATTATGGAGACTGTGAAGATCAAAGAATCAATTCGATTCCAAGCTGCTGTCTGAACATTGACCGATGAGAAGAGAGAGCTGAAACGGACCGCCTCCACCACGAGGCCATGACGAGACTTATTCTTTCACATGTCGAAACAGCGCGCAGCTTCGACAGCTCTCCATCTCAGGAACAGGCTGAGAGTCGATCAATATAGTCGTGGGCCCAGTGAGTGAGCGTGGCACAACTTGAGATGACCCGCGGTCTGTGACTCGAATTCTGATGGACCGCGTTCCTGTCGAAGCATGCCGGATCGTTCATTGTCATGGCTGCTGTGATAGCTGTCGAGATCTCTCGACAACATTGGTATGCATTTCGGGAGAAGAAGAAGACTTTCTTTGCGAAGTCATCAACATTGGGCTGCGGTCCTCATTAAGCTTTGCGGTTGACAAGGGTCCGCCGCCGCCTTTTGACTCCGATAATTCGTCGGCGTGGTGGGCAGCACTCAAATTTCTCTCTCCTGCTTGACAGACACCTCACTGCCAACATCACCCCTCCAACCCCTCAACACCACTACATACCACCTCACACACCGCCATCATGGGTTTCCTCGACTTTGTGAACGACACTGCCTACTCCCGTGCGTACCAGCACCGACTGCGCCTGCTGCGCCCTCGCTGACAATTCTGCCAGTGCTTGACAGCTGGGTTTCCACTAGGAGCTACATCGTTGGGTAGGTTCGCAATCCCTTTTCCATTCCCCAATGCCCTTCTCCTTCTTGTATGATGAGGAACAATTGGTCCGTGTTGCTGAGGCAGCTTAAGACCCTGCTATTTGACGAACACCAAACGCGTTTTGCGCACCTCTGACTTGCTCTACCATTCAACTCTTCATTTCACATGCATCGGGGAGAACAACGTGCTGACTATCGCACAGCTACGGTCCATCTCAGGCCGATGTCAAGACCTACCAGGCTCTCAAGTCCGCACCCGACGCCGACAAGTACCCCCACGCCGCACGATGGTACAAGCACACCGCCACCTTTGAGTCCGAGTTCGCCTCGCTCCCAGGTGACCCAAGCAAGGCACACACCGCATACGGCCCAGAGTCTCACGAGCTCACCGTGAACCCCGCCAAGGCACCGGCAAAGGCTGAGGAGGAGGACGACGATGATGTCGACCTTTTCGGATCCGACGATGAGGAGGAGGATGCTGAGGCTGCCCGTATTCGTGACGAGCGATTGGCTGAGTACAAGAAGAAGAAGGAGGGCAAGACCAAGCCTGCTGCCAAGTCTATTGTCACACTCGACGTGAAGCCGTGGGGTATGTGCTGGACACCTGTCCAAGAGACAGTACATATTTGCTAACATCATAACCTAGACGACGAGACCGACATGAAGGAGCTCGAGGCTGCTGTTCGTGCTATTGAACAAGAGGGTCTGGTCTGGGGTGGCTCCAAGTTGGTGGCCGTCGGTTTCGGTATCAAGAAGCTCCAGATCAACTTGGTTGTCGAGGACGAGAAGGTTTCGCTTGATGAGCTCCAGGAGAAGATCCAGGACCTCGAGGACTACGTCCAGTCTTCCGACGTTGCTGCTATGCAGAAGTTGTAGACGTACCAAGTGTTGGAGCGTTTGTTAATGTCGAAAAAAGTTTGGGCTGATCATGAGACTGATTCGTCTACATTATCAGTCGGAGCACCGAGAAGGTCTGCACGGCTTGATGGCATGATGATGTGTTTATGAAGCATAAGATAGAGATACCAAAAGCACAAGTCGCAGCCATACAGAAGTCCTTTGGTGGTTGAAGCAATTGCCTGTTTTGTAGTCCTCGAATTTGGCGAAGTGTAACCTACTATTTATTGATTGTTCCGAGCCATTGTATCACAAAGCTCTTCTGTATACCTCACTACTTCGAGCGATTGCATACGACCACAGTCACGCAATCTATCACGAGACATTCCTTTCCACCATTGTTACGTTGCCCCTCGCTGGCATATCAATAGAGCAGATCAACCCGAACGACCGGTTGCGAATCATCAAGACTCACTGCATAAACACTGCCTGCCGATGCGCGCTGCTACACTGGTCCAGACCTTGATTATCACCGAGCTTCATGACGACAACGGTCCAACCATACCTTCCGGAGGAAATACTACAACTCGTACTCCAGTACGTGCAAGATAATGAAGAGGAATGGCCATCCAAACATACACTCGCAGCTTGCTGTCTTGTCAATCGGCAATGCTACCGTCTGGCGCAACCTATGCTCTACCACAAGATCCGGATAGAAGGTTGCTATATTTCGACTATCAAACTGCTCGTACGGTCATTGATATACTCGCCTATGCTGGCTGACCACGTGCGAGAGCTGTACTTCGGAGAAGACACACCCTTGCTTGCGGACCTGGACTCGGACGGCGAGGAGCTCGAGGACCATGGAGTAGAAGTAGAGGCCATTGAGAACTACGCTGAGGCGGTCAATGCTTCTACATCATTGAGTCAAGAGATTCGAGAGTTGGTCACCAATGGCCTCGCTGAGGGAGAGCAACCCGCGAACATGGCTATGCTGCTCATTGCCTGTCGCAAGTTAGAGGTCTTGGAGGTCGAGCTGCTGCCTGGTTGGAACGAGTTGATCGTTGGAAGTGTCCTGGACTCAGCTGGGAGGGATCCAATGGCATCGAGCGAGTCCAACGAAGCTCTGCCTCTGTCCCGCCTCAGGGAGCTGACTGTCCGATGTGGACAGGAGACTGCATTTCTGAAAATGTCCGAGCTTCAATGGCTGATCCATATCGGTCAATTGGAGACATTTCGAGGCAATAGGTTGGAGATCATCCAAGCAGCTGACGAAGGTGCCTATGGTGAGCCTTGTCATATCAAGCATCTCCGTCTCACAGACTCGGCCTGCGATGGTGAAAGTCTGAGGGAATTGCTGGCTTGCTGCTCTTCTCTTGAGACACTTCAATTGGAGTTCGGCCCTGCTTGTCTTGTTTGCTACGGGTGGTTAAGCAGATCTATCATTGAGTTCGGGCAGAACTTGAGAGAGATCTGCATCGACATGTCGGTGAGTGAGTTTGTATGCAATGCGTGCACGGCGACTAACGATCAACAGTCCCTGTGCGACGACCCATATGATGAAGGTGGTGTTCTGCAACCTGGGTCTCCTCTGGAAGACATGTCAGAGCTACACAATCTGCAGACCTTGAGACTATCGGCAATAGCGATCTATGGCAAGGACGATCCTGACGACAGAGGCTTTCCAAATTTCGAGATCCCGGTCTTGACAGACATTCTTCCTATATCTTTGAGGGTGTTAGAGCTGTTCGATTGTGCCACGGTGCAGATGGAGGCAATGGAGAAGCAGCTGAATGCAGTGTGGGTGGATGATCGATTCGAGGATTTATATCGCGTTCGGCTGAGGGCGAGAGAGGATAAGGCGGAAGTTACGTGGGATCGAGCAGAAGGAAGTCATTCGGTGTGAAGGTCTGGTGAGTGGACTTGGTAATGAGCTGAACTAGGGGCCGTCAAAGAGACTGCGAAGAGTGGGAAATGAAGCGACCGATGAACTACCCGACCTCCTCTTCCGATGAGAGCAGCGAGAGTCGAGGCAGCTGAAGCCGATTGACAGTGTGGTCGGAAGTGATGCGAGCACGCTGCTTTCTTCATTCGAGATCGACTCTTGGACATTGTTATACGAACAAGCTCTCTGGCGGTACTTTGCAACTCCTGCCTCCACCACGGCCGGTCGCAGAACTTTCGCTTCTACGTCTCTCATGTGCTACCTTTGTCTAGTAACGTGTTGGGTTCCTGAACCACCCAACGACAAGAATTGTTCAACAAACGTGGACAAGGAGAGCTCTGACCGGACAAGACCACGTACCTTTCGGACCAAATGTAGCGTTGTCATACCGCAACGCCGCAGGGCAAAGAAGACTCCAAACTGTCGGAAGAGAATTCGGATTCTGGAAGTGGGCTCAACATTGAAGACAAAGGCAAATTTGAACATTGGTTCTTCTGGCGTTACGCTCGCAGTTCTCACTCAAACGAGACCATCAGCATATCGAATGAAAGAGGATGAATAGATGCATCTTTCTATCCGCTTAGCATGACTAGATGTCTTCGAATGCTCGGGGAAAAAGCGGTAGGCAGCCCGGAAGCGCCAATTTTGTCGCCGGGGATGATGTTTTTTACAATATATACATTCTAAATCTCGGAATCACAATACAATCGAGCTTCAGTGGTTTAGTGGTAAAATTAGCCGTTGCCATCGGCTAGCCCCGTGTTCGATTCAGTAAGCGTCGACCAAAGATCAAACGCTTGGAACGTATTCTAACATCGCTTCTAGCGGCTGATGCACATTCCTCCTCACGGCAGGCATATGCGACGTTCTGAGATAAATCTCAGGTGCACTTCTTTTTGCTCCTACGAAGGGTCGAGATTTCTGCTTTTGGACTTTTGCTCTGGTCGTGAGTTTTGCTGTGGATTGTTCTCGTCCTGAGTTCTGCTTTTTGGACTTGCATTTACTTGCAGCTTGGTTCGAAATTGGAACGATTTGGGCGGGATTTCAAGGGCGGGCGTTCCGATTTCCAACAAGTAGCTTGGCGGTGAGGTGGTGCCTGCTTCAATGGTATTGAAATTTTGAAGGGTCGGCGGCATTAATCAGATACCTACACTGTCAAGACAAGGAAGGAGGAGACTTTGGGGAAGAGCATCGTTTCGTCATTCATTGAGTCTGTCAAGATAATATACCGAGCGCACAACCGAAACTTTTGGCGACGCGAACAACGAAAGACGGAAGCGAACTGGCTCTCAGCCATCCATATCCATGTCCTCGTCATCATCCAAGCTGCTGCTGCCATCGTCATCTCCGATCTCAATCGGATCTTGCTGCATGCTGCCGACGCCAGTCATCATCTCATCCTCGTCCTCGTCCTCGTCCTCGTCCGCGTCCTCGTCATGGTCCTCCTCCTCGCCTTCATCATCCTCGACCTCACCAGCTGCCGTCGATCCGGCTATGTGACGGTAGGAAACGAGTCCCTGCACATGCGGAGGTAGACCAGCGAGAGGAACACCAGTGACTGTCAGTCTGGCCAGTCGACCGTCGCCCGCAGCGGCAGAGCTGCTAGAAACAAGGTTGGCGAATCTGGGATGCATGCCAGATGCCTCCGCACCTGTGACGGCGCCTGGGATTGTCTTGTGGCGCTGTGTTATGTTAGTTGTGATTCATATCGAACTCCAACACAAGAAGACAGCCTTACCACTCCGGAGCCACCTAGGGCAGCAATCCTCGTGTACTTGATGCCGAGCTTTTCCAGCTCCTTGACACCCTTGAGATGGCGCTTCTTGGATGTGGACTTGAGCTGCTTGGGATAGAAGACTGTGTCATACCAGCCATCGTCCTCCTTGAGCGAATCGTGCTTCTGGCCATCGGTGAGATGCGAGCTCTCTTTGACGTGAGTCTCGAGAGCTGCTCTGGAAGTGAAGTCGGATGACGGTGGGTCAATGCCCTGTTCCGCGTAATGATTCAGTCGATCTTCATCAGCATTGTAGCAGTATGGGCATTGATAGAGACCATCCTCGTGCTCGGCTGCTTCATTGTCCACCATGCGTTGGAAGCGAACCAACGGCGTATGAAAGTTGCTGGCGAGGTGAATGTCGAGATGAGACTGGCTCGTGAACTCCTTGGACTGGAAAGTGGTCAGTGATGAACGAGGTGGCGGGCAAGTGGGTACATGGAGGATTTTACCTTTACATCCTCCGAGACGGTGAAGTCTTCCTGACAGGTAGGGCAGGTCTTGTCGAGGCGATCTTTCCAGGCGGTTTCGGTGGACTCGAGGTTGTGGAGCATGATGTCCATGAAGGCGGTGGCGTAATCTTGGTACGATAGTTCGCTGGACTCCTGAACCACATCTCCATCCGCCGCTTCCTCGTCAAGCTCAGACTCGAATGTGAGCCTGATGGGTCCACCGTCGGTAGGCACTTCAGTCTCGCCAGATTCGAGGTCTTGCTCTGGCTCGGTATCTTCCTCCTCGTCGTCTTCTTCGGGCACAAAGTTGCCTTCCGACTGGAACCGGGCGCTGTCGTCGCCAGCTTTGCGCAGCTCGAGAGCACGCTTGAGGACAGCGTCAGCGAAGGTGGAGGCCTCCAGGGAGCTGACACGTTGCTCGAACTGCTCTTGAGTCAGATTCTGCTCAGACTCTTGCTTTTCGTGCTCAAGCAATGCTCGGTGGGCGTGAAGTCGAAGTCGAGCGCGGTAGTTCCGACGCTCTTGCTCGGTCGTGCAGTTCGGTGTCTCCGGATCTGCGAGAACGAGCCTGTCGGTCATTGCGCGGAGTGCAGCGCCTCTGGTACGCTTGATTGCCGGGTCGTCGATCTTGGACGTGACCATGGGCGCCCATCGCTTGCGGTAGATCTCCTTGAACTGAACGTCGTCGCCCTCGTCCATCAGTAAACCAGTCTGGTTCATCATCGGACCCATGAAGAGGTAGTATCTCTCCAAGGTGAATGTGTCTGGTGCATGACCCTGACAGAACAGCATTAGCATTGTGGACGCTTCCAAGTCGAGAAAATTTTCACGCACCAGAATTCTGCGGGTTTGCTCCGTGCCGATCCGAGCGACGAGATCGGACGATGCACGACGACGAATACTGGTCATCCCGATCGCTTGCTGGGTGAAGCCAACTGCGAAGCAGCATCTCTTCAAGAACCTGTAGTGAACGGAAGAGATCAGCGACTGCGGCATAAGAGACGGACGTGGTACCTCCATCATTCCGCTCAAACTGCAACACTCCGAACCAAACCAATCAGGACCACCTCGTCCGGTGCATGTCACACGGAAACGTAGAGAAACATTGCCCCAAGACCGTATGAGCAACGATCCTGACGCACATCTCCCCAACTTTTCGCGCAACTTTCACCGTGCAGGTATCGCTTGGGTGGCTTGGATGGTGCAGTTTAAGCGGAAGCACGGAGGTACAGTGGTCAGGAACTTACTGATCAAGTGCTGTTACAGTCAGAGGGTGCTTCATGTCGATACCCATACCCTTCGGCTTCCCACGGTAGAAGAGATAGTCTTCCCGGAACTCGGGCTTGATCTTGATGTTCTTTCCGGTGTACGCCATGAGATCCTCGATGGTGTCAATGTCTTGCAGGATGCCGCGTCGAATAGCGATGACGAGAAGGCGATGGGCAGCCGAGAAGGTCAAGTTGGCCGGCTCGGGCGAGGGGAGTTCAACGTGTCTGGTGAGTCAAATCAGTATATTACCTCCGTGATTCCACTCAAATTGCACAGCACGCCTTGCACCTGAGTGGCTTGGAGGGCGCGCTTTGAGCTCGAGAACGAAGATAGTAACGTCGATGAAAGGATGGAGGCCAAGTTGTGATTGTTGCTCACCTGGCATCGGAACTTCTCTCGGCTTCTGGGCGCTCTGGGTCCTGCAGCGAGGTTAGACAGCAGTCTTCTACGTTATGTTGTGCCGGAGGCTCACCTCGGGTTTCTTGATGGCAAGATTCCAGAAATGTATGATCAGTTTGAACCTGCCAGTCTCGCCATCCCTCTGAAACTCAATATCGATCCACCGCAAAGGTGTAGCTTTGTCACGTCAGATACGCGAATACAGTCAGGCAATTGAATGCCACGTACCTCGGCCTGACTTGCAGATGCTGCCCGGGCGACAGGCTGTCAAACGTGCAATGTCCCAAGCAGCCAGGTGCTGCTCGGCATATTCAATATCACGCGACGTGCTCATTACGAAGTCCTTGAGCACTCGGAGCTCTGACAGACCGATGAAGCTCTTCCTAAACCACCACAAATTGAGTAAGCGAGTGTCCACGCGAAGTGAGTCCCAGGAATGTTCGACATGCCGAAAGGTCCACAGATCGGCAAAGACGCAGGGTAGGAGGGATGAGGAGGAGAGACGAGGACCGACAAGATGCAGGCTGGCCTCACGCAAGATGAATGCGGCATGGGACAAGGTGCTTGACATCGCTCTGAAGTGGGTATTTGAAGGTATGGGAAGCGTGTAGATTGTATGGTCGACTGATGAGGTGGGAGTAAAGGCAAGGCGATGAGCATTCTCACATTGTTTGTTTCGATATCTCCGGGACCGGATCCGGGTCACTCTTGATGACAGCACGCATAGCTTCGGCCGCATGGTGGAACAGAAGACGCGCGTCCGGAGCAGTATCTCCACGCTGATGTGCGAAGTACCTACGTAGAGCATGTTAGCATACGTTCGTTCGACATTCGGGTACGAAGTATCTTGGTTGGATGACAGCGGAAGAGAAGCGTGGAAGCAAGTGTACTTACCTCGCCCAGAAGAAGAGCGAGTCTCGGAACTTGGTCAGTGAGCGATAGGAAATTCGTTCACCAGTCAAGCGAGATCTCGGCGCTGTCTTGTGGTAAGTCACGATCAGGAACTGGCGGATGTTCTCCGCCACCTGGCCATCGTCATCTCGTGGGAAGCAGATCTCCAGTAAGTCTTCTTCTTCGAAATCGTCCACCTCCTTGCCTGTTTCGATACGTTAGCCATCGACTGTGCGGCCACACCGGATGGCGTAGGTTCGACTGTTGCTGCTGCTGCTGGAGGGCTGCGTACCTTCCTTCATGGCCATCCAGTCTTTGAACTGTCTGAGGTGATGATCCTGTCGAGATTGCGTCTGTCAACCATGTTGTTAGTTGCGTCACTGGAGAATGAGAGTAGAGCTGAAAGGGGTGGAAGGTCACCTACCTTCGCCGCATGATGGCGGAAACCTTTGAAGGCTTTGGACTCTTTCGCAGTCTGTTCGAACACTTCGAGTCGCTCGCCTGTACACGGGGATCAGCATGTTGTTTGAACGAACGTTGTTTGAATCTCGCCATTCTTGAGCATTGCCCGGGAGAGACCTTGCGCACGCAGGTGAAAACTTACTGTCTGGAGCTTTCCGCAAACCATCCAAACGATCGGTCAGTGTCTGTCGCTTCGAGTAGTTCCTGGGAATAGGGACTTTGCCTCCGGCACCACGTCTGACTCTACCTGTCATGACTTGGATTCATGAAGGTTGACTGAAATGCACAGCTGGTGTAGGAAACCTGGGTGAAGTGGTGATGCGAGGTTACTTAACACAGACTCTGACAACCGGACAACCGCCCATCTTTTTCTGCGGACTGTAGCTTGACGACAAGAATAGACCTCCCCACCTTCGCGATTGGACATTACAACCCGAGCATGTGCAGAATTCCTCCAAGCGTACCACGTTACGCAAGGCGACAAAGACAGTGCATGAATTCAGTTTCGCGGCTCGAGTCCAGAACAGCTGCGCACAGAGGATTCAACAGTCACCGATGCGAATATAGTCATCGCCTTCACCACAAGAAGCTGTAGTGCGACGTGCGAGCAGCGGGACGGCAAAAGCGGTGCGCAAAACAATGCCATTCAGTCATTGTCGATGGACGCACGTTCCCAGAGCGGCAATGGACGGCACCCATAGAAAGTGACACATCAACTTTGAGCGCGTCACCAGATCGTGTGTATCCTTCAAACGACTGCATGCGTCTCGAGTTGCACAGACAAGCCTGCTCGTGCATCAGATCCACATCCCGAGATTGGACACCAAGCAATGGATAGCCTCATGCATCGGACATCAGCGTTGTCGCCGAATGAGTGCTGCCGCTGCGCAAGTCCGGATTGTACGGCCAGTGTCATGACGGCGGCCCACCGCCTTCGTTGCAGAAACGAGAACGATGAAGCTGCATCATTTCGGCATCTCGCAGCAAATGTCCGCGCTGGCAACAGATGAGCCAGGCGCTGGCTTGCAAAGTGTGGCTACCCGCCACGGCTTTGTCGCCGAGATTGATCGTGGTGGATAGTCCCATCCACACCGCCCCGTCAATGCCAGGCACGGAAGCTGAGCGGGGTCTCCCACGCAATGCCCGCTGGTCCGTTGCTGGGGGCGGCGGCTACGGTCCGTTTGATACACGTCGACACCGCCATTGACGAACAACCTCGAAAACGAGAACGATGGATTCGTCGAAGTGTGTGATGTTCGGCAGTGCCTCCGCATTTTGCGGGCGGCAAGCCGAGACCGAGAGTCAAGCGTCCAAGCATGTCGTGAAGAGGACGACTTTTCGGCTTCATGGAGCGAAGACACCAGTCGGTTCATGACTTCAGCACGCCAGTTCAATAGTTAGGTAGCTTCGCAGTGCTCCATACAAATAGATTCCAGAGATCCAGCGAGCATATTCGTGAGGTATTTGCAAAGACTGACGAAGTGTGGCGCAATTCTTGCAAACGCCCGAGTCGCGATGGTCCGCTGTGCTGTTGCAGCAGTGCAAAGGCCAGATGGCAGCAGTTTGTTCAAACGCCAACTTGCTCAAACATGCACTGCATGTCGGCTGTCGAACAGCTGCGAGCTCCTTGCAAATGTCCGTTTGGTGTTTGTCCGCCCTGCTGCGCTGCAGGATGGGGAGGCTGCGTCGTCAAAGACAGGACCGGTTTGCTCAAACGCTTCCTCGCCGAGCAGGTCGTTCGCAAATTCTCGGTGAGTCCGGCAATCGCGTGCAAACCTTTGACGGAGCAACGTCTTTGCCACTTTTCGTTGTCCTTCTCTTCCACCTTCTCTTCCACCATAACCGAATTCAAGGCTTCACTCAAATTGCAAAAACCCTCCCGTTCATTGCATTCCACCGCACTCACAACCTTGCCACCATTTGCATCAACACTCAAAGCCAACCAGAAGCTCTGTCTCATCGCAATGACTTCTCCTCGCCCAGGATCTCCCTCGAAGCGCACGTCGACGGGCGCGGCGACCACGCCTACCGGCAAGAAGCCCAACTTGAGCATCGACACCGCGCCGAAGTTGACGCCAACCGTCGGCAACCCCAACAACCCCAGCCCACTTTCTGCAGTGACGCGTAGCCCAGGCCTTGAGCCGGAGTCGCCCGCACCTGTGACGGGCATGGACCCCGACGAGTATGTCTCTTGTTCACATCCTCCGCCTTCGCGCGAGGTGTAATGCCCTGACTAATTATCATCACCAGGTATCCTCAGTTGACTCTCGGCGACATCACCCAGGGACCCGGGTGGCCCAGCGCTGCCGATCCCGGTATCTACTCCGCCGCGGAGGCCATCCAGGCTCAGCGCATGGATACCATGGGTCTGCAACTCAGCGCGCTGACCGGACTGGCCATGTCTCAGATTGGCGGGTAAGCGCACCATGTTCAGCAGTCTTCCATTTCAGAGCATCATCGTTGCTGACATCTGCAAGATCCAAGGCAGCGGCCAAGGTCAACAAGGTTGGCGATTACACCTCCGATGAGGCTGCCATCGCCAAATCCATCACCAATGACCACCAGCCGTTGATCAACACCGTGATGACCGCGTTCACCAAGGATCTCAAGAGGAAGGACCGCGGTCCCAACGGCAAGCCAACCACTCGTGCAGGCGCCAACTTGACTAAGCAGTCCACTGAGTTCGTCAACCAATTGGTCGCGGCTGCCGGCAACGATGTCAAGGAGTTCTTGAAGGCGCAGCTCGACCAGTTGTCCCCTACAGCCAAGGGTATCTTCTACAAGTCGCTTGTCCAGATGCTTGTTCCGAATTGTAAGTCTTGAACAACACCATATCCATATGCCGTGAATGGACTCGCTGACCATTCTTGTGGCATAGCGGCTGGAGGCGTCAAGAAGCTGAGCGAGAAGGACACTACAGCGGTGGAGATGCTCGTCCCATTCAAGGGTCTCCTTGAGGACCAGTTCCGCACGTTCGTCAACGACGACCGCCAAACCCCGCTCAAGACCGAGACCGCGCCGAGCGCCGGAGGCAAGCAGGCGAAGCGGTTCGTGGACAGAGTGAAGGCGGAGTTCTCGGCAGACGGCCCTGAGGCCGAGGCTCATCCCGTGATCGCGATCTTGGAGTCGATGAGCAGTGAGGGACTGCTCTCTGTTTGGGTGACATTGATCAAGTCGGGTGCCGCCGCTGTGGGTCAGGATGCGGCTTCACCCTCGAAGGATTCGCCAACTAACAAGGTCCCTAAGAGCAAGGTCGCTGCGCCGAAGCCGAAGGCGAAGTCGAAGACCCCAGCTGTGCCCAAGGCTTCGGGAGGTGGATCGAAAGTCGGCATGAAGCGTGGTGCTCCGACTGATGACGACGAGAACGACGAGACCTCCAAGCGCCAGCGCAAGTCCCGTGCAGCCACTCGTACTTCCAAGAAGATCGTCGGCGGTGATGGAGATGAGCAGCAGGAGGAGGAGGAGGAGGAGGAGGAGGAGGAGCCGGTGGTGGAGGAGGAGGACCTTTGAGGCTGCTTGATAATGACCACCATCGACGGACCCAGCACCATCACCATCTCCAACAACAGCACCGACCACCATTCCAGCACATCCACACACACAGCAGACACCAGCATCTATTCGCATGCACAACATATGACTGCCTCGGCATTCAGGATCGGCCTTCTGCGCCGCTCGGATCGACAACATTTACGCACATCGGCCACGCACCGACAATTGCGCATCCTTCAATTCTCGTGGTCATGTGATGTCTCACATCGGCGGCCCACAAAGGCTGTCCATCAACCAGAAAACACTCGCAGTCCATCATCACCCCTCAAAAGGCAACTCGGGCTGTGAGACCATTGTGAATGTGGACATCATACTCAGTACTGTATCCATTCGCATTCACCAATTTTACGGTTTCCTCGTCGTGATTTTCTCGTGCAATGTTGAAGTCCTGTCTGATATTCTGCTCGACATGTGCATGAAGTGGTATGTCTTTTGTCTTTTGGTGTGTTGACGTCCGTCTTCCATCCCTCCGCCATGCATTGTGCACGTTGATCCATCTCTTGCTTTTCGGATCGTATGCCGTTCCGTATTTGGCGGTGAGCAGCACTCCTCCGGGCGGGGTGTCGTGTTTCGGAAAGCCTTTGCAGTCTGCGAGATTTCCGGGGAATGCGCGCCGGAAGGAGAAAGGCGCTATGAAGGTGTCCGGTATGAGCTGCATGAGGTGAGCTACGTGCACCGAGGAGAGGTGAAGACAGTGAGATCAAGATAGTGCCTCAGTGCTTCCGCCATCCAAGCCAGCCAAGCGAGACTTGTACGGTGAACGTTGCGCGGGGAATTGGGGAGGTTTGCACTAGGGATCGTTGGTCTCAAGATCTTGTCGGTAAGGTGCTTCGACGCTGTCGTATGAAATGCACCGCACGAGGTGGTCCTGATTGGATTGGAGTATTGCAGTTTGAAGAGATGATCGAGGCAGGTACTCGGAGGTGATGCGGGGTGGGTTCCGGTCGGGTCGGTGCAGGCACACCCGTCCCGTCAGCCTCAACTTAAATTTCCAATCCACCTCGACCAACTCGACATCCATCACCCCGCCCATCTCCATCAAAGGTTGAGGTGACCATGAAGGTGCTGTGGTATGATGACGAGCATTGTGATGGTGGTGTGTGGCGTCACTTCAGGTGAGGTGCATCGACTCCGTCGTCGCAACTTGCACTGTGAGCCAAAGGCGAACAGTTGGGCTACGAGCCATAGGCGAGTAGCAGACGTGACGAAGAGCAGTATCAGCGCTTCGCACTGCGAGCCATAGGCGAGCAGTTAGGCTACGAGCCAGAGGCGAGTAGCAAATATTCACTCACCCAAAAAAGGAAGTCGCGCCGGGGAAGAGAGGTGACGAGGTAGAAGAGATGACTACGTTATGCACGGATCACGTAATGCACGGTCAAATCTCACCAAAATCCACGAAGAAACCTCAACTTTAATAGAGGAGTACACGAAGATCCTACGGTGCATAGCTAAGAAAGTATAGGAGCTTAAAGGTACATGTGTAAAGAATATATAGAGTATATAGATTCCTATCTATACACCTTAGGACGCTGTTTACGCTATGCTTTCCCGCGTCCCTCTAAATTTTAGAGGCTAATTAGCGGCATGCAATAAAGATTCAATTGGGCGGCTTTAATATTTAGGCTACTTTGATTAAGAGCGTGCACAACGTGAGCCGTGCATAACGTAATCATCTCTTCTATCGGGGTTACCATGTGAAGTAGTAAGACGACTCCTCCGTGGGCGAAACCCTTCCTCCAAACCCGATATTTGTCCCGCTTCGCGGGAACAAATATCGAGTTTGTCGTCGGGTTTCACCCACTCCGTCGTCTAGCCCCGTGTTCGATTCACGGCTGATGCATATACCTGCCTCAAAAGGCGATATCTGCGGCTAAGATGAGTTTGTTCTCATCCTGCTCTCTTTTTGCTCTTTTTGGATGGTGCTCCGGACCGCCAGGAAACGTACGAACATTGTCAAAGTTCTTTTCGTGTGTTCTAGTGTCCTGCTAGAGTCCCAGGTCGAGAAACACATCGGTCGTGATTTTTGGTCACAATCGGGGAAGGCACGCTAATTTGACTTACGAAGTGAAGTGAAGTCAACGACATTTTCACGCATTATTGCATGGGCAAAACAAATTGTAGGAGGGTATTGTGCAACATCCTGGCATACTGGGGATTGTAGCATCAGGTGGAGATATTGGCGTCCGGCCGTGGGCCGAATGGCGCCAGCGACTCCACTTCGCTGGAAATACCGCTAGCCACGACCTTGATTGCAAAACATCATTCTCAAGCCTACCGCCCTTTGACGTTTGGACACAGGAAGACTTGAGATAGGTCGCCCTCTAGGCTCAAAAGACTTCTCCACGGACTCGGCACCTTTCCTGGCCATGCCGCCCTATTGCCTTGATCCGGAACCTCCAGGTTTCAATACATCCAGGACTCGGGAACTTCAGGGAAGACCGAATTCATGGCATGCCTACTATGGTATCCCAGGCGGGGCGGAGATGCGGAGAAGTGGTCCCACGGCGTGGCAGTGCGACGTCCAAGCGACAAGTCAAGACCCAGCGAGCCTGCAACACTCCACGTCGTGGAACTTCGATACGGCAGCCAAGGACTTTGAAGGTTTCACCGAAGCCAGTACATGCCAGCAGACAGAGCAGGCAGAGCAGACAGATCGAGCAGTCCCAGCCGCTCGGCGTCGTTGTCGCAGAATACCTTGATGGTGCAGATACATATACGAGGTGAACGGATTCGGCGACGGCAGATGCGAATGAAAGACATGTCGTACAGGATGCACTGTAATCCTCAATCTCTTTCGCGGACGGCCTGAGCGGCAACATACGCGAGTGTCAGCGCCCAGCTTCCTCTTCTTAGTAACATACAGCGCATTGGGACGCACAGGCGAGACGAAGAGGCGAGGTGGGTAGATGCGAACCATTCAATGGATACCCAGTCCTTGCTCGGCACTGCTGCTTACCTGCCTGTTTGCCTGTCTACCTCATCTCATATATCCCCTCTTTTCGCATCATCAACGGGTGTAGGCGAACGTGCAGACGCAAGTAAGACGCGGACGCAAGTCAGATGTAATGCCGGTGGCTTTGCTGTCGCTTAAGAGGTATGCTCTTCGCTCTTTCATGATCTTTGCTCTATCAAAGGTGCCGGAGGTGTCGCAAGGTATTGGCATCAATGATAGTAAGGTCTTGCGTAGAGGTATGTTGGTTCCCTGCTCCGAGGGCTCCGCTGCCCTGCGTTATCAGAGATATCTGGAGTAAGATGAAGTATGCTGTGCTTCGAATCATGGGAAGCTCTGGACGTTGGGGTAGCTCTGCTCTCCAGATAGGGAAGCTGCCTCAATGAATTGTGATAAGCGATCGAGACGGGCTGGTATCATTGTCCCGGGCTGTGTGAGGCGGAATGCAGGATGATCCAAGCAAGCCAATGGGGAGATCTGGGAATGAAACTGACAAGTGAGGTAACTTCTGTGCATGTTTCGCGGGAGTCGGGACCTGACTGGGAGGAGGCATGCTCGAGCCGGGAATGCGTGTTGAGGGATATATTCCTTGTCGATATCAGTGAGCGAATATCACTCAACAATGACTTCAATTGCTACTACATCAATCTTCCAGGGGAACGAAAGACGCTGAAAGCCTACCCTACCTCCTACATGAACGGCTGCGGCGGGTCGTAAGTCAGCAACAAGAGCTCGAGCGATGGACCAGTCGAGCGATGGACCAGTCGAGCGATCCCGACCGCCTGCGTGCTCGCAGATTGTCTAAACTATTGGCTTGAGCTCACAAGTTGATGGAACAGACAACAAGGAACAACGGTGGATCCGAGATACCGTAGTGGGATGTCCCGCAGGAATCCTTTCAGAATGGTAGCAGGAATCGAAGATTGTCTACGCCTCTCGAAAGTTTTGGCATGTGAAAGATGCAACATTGTGGGCCCTCTGATGTGCTGAGCTGTGGCTTGCGTGTGTCGTTTGTCACGTCATGCATGGGTTGAATGGTGGGTTTTGCGTGTGAAGCTGCTGTTGCGTGAATTCTTGCCCGGGATTGCAATCACTCCACTGGTAAGTACATCGAGGTGCCTGGTCGTTTCTTGCAGTGCCGGACGGGCACTATATCAAACCGAACTCCTCGACGGCCATGGCGCACGATCAGAGGGTACAGTACCCGGGAAACCAGAATAGATGGCGATTAATGGATAAGGAAGTGGATGGTATGATTGGTTGAGATTGGGCAAAGGCATGTACATACCTGGCGCTTGGGAGCTTGTCCAGTAGTGGATGCCGCCGTGAAGTAGGCTTTTATGCAGCTTATATGCATGCGGTGCAGGGTATGAGGTGTCGATCGTAGTTTGCGTGATAGGGCGGCCAGCTGCCGCTTCTTCGTGATTTAACCCACCGCGGAGCGACGACTTGAAAGCTGAGAAAGATGACAGACAGATTGCCGTTGAGGTTCTGCTAAGATCGAGATGTGAATGTCATACCAGACATGTAGAGTAAGCAGGATGCGGGTACCGTAGTGCTGTGGCCGGTCCCGAATCGTAAAGGAAGAAAGCCATTGACGCGCATGCCAGAGGAGCCGCGAGGAAAGCGTTGAAAAGGTACGTAGAGCATTACCGCCGTGTAGGGCTCTCACCCTCGTTGAGTAAATGCGTGAAGGTGGATCCGAAAGGTCTAGCTCCATGTCGCCAGAGAGAAATCCTTGCTCGCCGGACCGAGAGGCGCGTCAGTGCGATCAGCCGCATGGCGTTGGACAGTGGTGGTAGTGGGCAGGCTTGGACAGCAAATCGCACGTCGCCGTGGCCGTCGCCGTACCGACGAGGAGAAGCCGGCCATGCTGAGAACAACGTTGAGAGAGAAGGAGTTGAGGTAAGTAGTACCTTGGGGACTGGAACAAGTCGGATTGTTTGACGACCAATCTGTGCAGTTCCGAGTCGGCCGACTCCGCCAAGGCCAGAACTAAGCGTGGCGCAGAAACAGGGAAGGTGCCTGGGAGCGCCTGTCGTCTCGACCCAAGCAGACCGCAGATTGGAATCATTGCGATTGGCGAGGAGGAGGACGTGCTTTGGACAGACCACGATGTTGGTCGCAATGACTGCGGAGACACCCTGGGCCTTGGAGATCGAAAAGCATGCCAGCGATCCGAGCTCTTCCTAGTCCTGGGCGGGTGAGGGTCGCCCACGGGGAATCTCAGACGGGGCAAGATCAGCTGCGGAGATCTGGCTCAATGCACGCAGCGAAATTGCCTTGCCCTGCCCTGCTGGGAGTGGGAGTGAAGTTTGAACAGGACAGGACGATGAGACGTAAGATGCAGTTGGATGAGCAAGATGAGGTACGCGAGGATCTTGGGAAGGAAACTCTCGTCTCGTCTTGGTGGGTGTCCAGGTCGGAAAGCATAATCGTGTTCCATGATAACAACCTTGGTGTCGTTGCCTCTCTACAGCAGTGATGGTATACCTAATAGTGTAGACCTTGGTTGCAAGGTAGAACCACCTTCTTCCCTTGGCTTATCCAGGATCACCGTCCAGTTCCTCCAGATACAAGGTACACAACGCCGTGCGACCAACGACCCCTCATCCACGGTACTGCACCCATCCCGCTTCCTTTTCGTCCTTGGGAGCGGCGACTCACAACCGGTCCGGCACCATCGGCAGCAAAGTCAGGGCCCCAAGATTCGGTCTAGTCCCTGATCCAGATTCCAGACATTCTCTTACTCTCTTCTGGTCTCTTGGTTTCGTTCACCTCATCACCATCAAACCCGCTTGGACTGGCCATATTCCGCACGCGCTTCGCCAACGACACGTCCCTTCCATCCCACGCTCTCGCTCGCTATCACCTCCTCGAGTCCTCGCCTTCTACCGACCGACGTCCAACCTCCAAACGGTCGATCGACCGACGCACGCTCCTTCCTCATTTCTGTTTCAAACCAGGTAACAGCGGAGCCGGGTTCGCAGCCACCACTTCCGCCCACGCTCGCTACACACGATCCATCTCCCCACATCTTCGATCTCATCTCCGGAGAGGAGCAGAAACCAGATCCCATACCATATAACCATCGCCGAGTGTCCATGGTGCTCGCTCCTCCTCCACCACCGCCGCGAGCATGACCGAAGTGCTCAACATTCCACGTCATCCGGATGGTCAATCGTACTACGAAAACTCCGGAATGCGACACGAAAGCCCAACATCCTCTTCGCTATTCCTCGACACTCGATCTCTATCCTCGAGTCCAAAACCCAGCAGCACACCTCACGCCGAGCACCAAGAACGACTGTTCAAGTCGGCATCGTCCCCGTCGCTCTCACCTTCGAATGCGTCTTCCTACACCTCCATCTCGAATGCGACATCCACCGCCTCGTCGGTAGCAAGCGATACCTCCATTGACACCGACATCAGTTTCCCCAATTACGACGACGTACCATATAGCCACGATGACGGCGTGTACAGCATGGCCTCATCCGAAACAATCTGCGAGGATTCGAACGACGACCGCACCGAGTCGACTACCACAGACACCACACGATCCGATTCACCACTTTTGACGCCAACCGTTGCAGATGATACCGCAATCAAGGAACAGCCGTCCCAACAGGTCGACTTTTTGAGTCACGATTGGAGAGAAGAGGACATCTGGTCGTCGTGGAGGCATATCGTATCACAAAGAAAATCCGTGTATGGGGAAAAGTCGCGGCTAGAGAATGCTTCATGGCGGACATGGGCAAAGACAAAGTTTGACCTGGAAACTGTGTCGCCAGAAAGGCTCAATTGGTGAATACACTCATGCTGCGATCTTAAGATGTCGAACCCAGCTAACATGTGAACTGCAGGCTGAAAGAGTCCGATGTGACATGGCTGTACGGCCCGCTCAAGTTGGCTCCATCGTATCCCATCAGCGTGGGCCGTGTGTGCGACCACGAATCCCCCCTCTCCAAGAACAACTCGTTCGTCCACAAGAAGCCCATCCTCAAGAAGAGAAGCGTCTCCGAGGTCATGCTACAGAAGTCGATATCATCGTCATCGCTGGTCAAGCAGGCCGCAGCATCTGTACAAGCACAAGGACGACGGGTACGAGGGACAGGAACCAGCCTCGACGCAGTGGACTCGAAACTTCAATCAGAAACTCCCAGCCGTGACCAACTCGACTACTTCACAAGCCGAACCAGCAGCAGTGGAGGCACGCCGTGTGAATCACAAGAGAAACGACATATCCGATTCGACGATCGTGTCGAACAGTGCATCGCCGTGGACCTCAGCAAAGATCCTGGCATCGATGAGGATGAATCAGAAGACGAACTCGACCACGCTCGTGCCCTCGGCTCTGACTCCAGCAGTGACGAAGGCGTTGTAATGATGAAGCGGAAGAAGCAATCCCCTGGGACGAAGAGACCGGGACCATCTACTGGCACGGGCAGTCGAAGTAATTCGGCCAGCCGGAAAATCATCGAAACACTCCCATCCACCACTCTCAAATACCGAACCGATAGTCCCGATGTAACAGAAGATGCCCAGCACCACACCTTTGGCCGAACATGGGGTATCAACAGCAAACTCAGTCCATCACCATCACAAGAGACTCTACGTCCAGCTCATCCATCCAGTAATTTCCTCCTCGCGGATGATGACGATGACGACGATGTGAACTCTGACTCGTCCTGGTCATTTGGCGCCAGCAATCCGAAATCTTCCCTCGGGGCCAGTGTTCCTGGCACCTCAAGCCGAACAAGGAGAGGTACAATGTACGCGGCTCAGAGCGACTATGAAGTGGAAGGAATGCGGAGGACCAGCAGTGGAATGTTCATGCCTTATGACGACGAGGACGAGGACGATGCCGTTGCCGCGGGTCTGTTCGGACGCGTGAGCGAGACGTACAACACGGCGAAAGACATCGCGCACGTTATATGGTGAGTTCTGCAGAAGTTTGAGATGACTTCGGAGACGCGTGCTAACAATCTTGCAGGAATGTTGGTTGGCGGAAATGAAGGGCCGAAGAGAGATGTTGACCACGAATAACTTGATGCGTGTGGATGGACGTCACTCCCTGAGAGTGTGTTCTGAAATCACGGAATTACACAAAAGACCAGAGATTTGTGCATTGAGCCAGACTACCTGGCATCAACGGCTGCAGCTACTCTGCTGGCCGAGCATGATCAGCGACGAATGGTCGACCGGAAGAAGCTTTGGGCCGGGAGGCACATCGGAGCCGGAACCTGTCCGCAAAGACTGCCAGCTGTCCATAAGCGGCAGAGGCACAGCGGCATTCTTCAGTTCAGCTAGCGAAGAAGGAGGGAAAGAGGGCCCTGATGGAGAGATGTCAACGATTTGTCCTGTCGTATCTCATTTCAGAGGGGAGATAGGGGCTATTGGCGGACGAGACCTGAATACAAGGGCTCACATTGGCATGAGCAAAGCGCTGTGTGCGATTCCAGCGAGACGGAGTGAATGAATGATGACTCGGCTGTTGATGTTGTTACGACTACTGTAATTTGAGCGTTGACAGAATTGGACGAATCGATCGGCCTGTCTTGCCTCCGGACGATGGGAGGAAAGGCGGTCGAGTTTACGGTCGTGTGCGGGGCCAATGCCCATCTCCTCGACATTTAACTCGCTCGGTGATTCAATGCTCTCGAGAGACACAATGCACGTACGCGTATGCTCGACGGCGAGACCCGACTGAGATCATCGATGCAGTCAGTCCTGTCTCGCCAGCCGTGAGGTGCCTTTTCACATGCAGAGGAGTCTTATCAAGCCAGCTCCAGCGCCAGCCAATGGATCGGCAACATGCGGTGAGGGAACAGAGATATCAACGAGACAAAGAAGTAAACAACTCGAGACGTGTGGACTTCTCTTATCTAGACTTCAAGACGGTCAACAGAACTAACGCGGGAACCGCGGGCGCAGAAACGTGCTCAGGCACGACGGGAGTGTTGTATCGCCGTGGTAGAGTAGCTGGCCATGCTCTTCTTACTTTGGGAGAAGTGGCTGACTGCACGTGGGAATGGTCAGGACCTTGGTATGAAGGTGGAGATGGGAAAGCTCATGTGGAGAAGCTATGGAGATGGCGTGCGTTCGTCTGGTTCTCAATCGATGTTTGGTTTGGTTTGGATGATGTCGAAGTTGTGGAGAGTCGGAGACAAGAGGTTCCAGACCTCACCTCGCTCAGCAACGCGCCTGACAGTGAACCTTGAGCCATTGGAACCCTCATCTCTCATCCTGGGCAACGCTATTCCGTGGGAAACATCCCAAGTCCAGTCACAACTTATTGTGCGCCAAAAATATTCCAACTCATATTTTTTCCTGTCCACTAGATGGATTTAAGATGATTCCGCGAGTCAGAGGCTCTTCTCCTCATTCCTCGCCCGTCCGTGCACTGGATCAATCATCATCGCCGTTCACCGGTCTATGTCTTCGTCTGGTCCATTGAGGCCATGTTTCGACATTTGCGATTCCTCCTCTCGTTAGTAACATTCGCCGTCATCTGCAAGGTCGCGCAGGCCTCGAGCGAGGAAGTCTCAGTCGGACGACCCGCGTCTTCGAGCTAGACTTTACACGTCTGCTATTCCTACCACCCTCATACATTCGCTTCTCCGGTCTCAGGCGCGATCATGGACGAACCGCCGGATGTCGAGACCCTCGTCGCAGGCCTGGTCGCCGACTCCGACTCCGCGCGCAAGTACGCCGTCTTCAAGCTCAAAGGACTCCTCGGCGACCCGTCCTTTGCGGACGCCTTTATCCGCGCAGATGGCCTACCGGCGCTGAGAGAAGCGGTGCTGGAGACGACGGGGAACATGCAGGCGTATGCGCTGGGAAGCCTGGATGCTTTGTTGGAACTGGATACGGGATGGGAGTGCTGTGATGACATGGTTCTGGAGAAGGTGGGTTGCCGCTCATATCTTCAACGTTGAAAGAGGGAGAGGATAACAGGACTCAAACTGGGGCATTTGGGATAATGTCGAGGACGACGGAGGATGGAATGCTTTCGCAGACTCTGACATATTCAAACATAGGTCGTCTCCCTCTCGATCCACCAACCTCTTGTCAACATCGTCCGGAACGCCCTCACTCTCCTCGTCTTGGTCGTCTCCCGTCCAGTGACCTCAAACCAACAGGACGACGACTCTCCAGTCTACGGTTTCCGCGCCATCAAACCAGCTGTTGACCAGCACCCAGAGTTCCTCGAATCCCTCGTTCAACGTTTGAGCGCTTCCGACCACACTCTCTGCGCCAATGCCTTGCAGCTGATTAATGCCCTCATGCGTGACGCAGTCTTCAATGGAGGAGAGCACGAGTGGCCGAAGTTTGTCAAGAGACTTCAAGATTTGGGAGTCATTGGAGGTGTGGGAATACTCATGCGCGGAGATGCGGCACACTACGTCGACAGTCCGTTGGCATCAGCCATATTGGAGTTTCAGAGCTTGACACAGGTGTTGCTGAGGAAGTGGAGGGATGTCGCGGTGAAATTGGATCTGGCGGAACATAAACGAGCATTGAAGACGATACATTTGTTGAGTAAACCAGAGCCATACATCCCAGCGACAGGCGTAAATGGAGGCAAGGTCAAGAGACATCATCCCGAGAAATGGAGGAGGCTAGGATTCGAGACCGAGTCTCCCGCATGGGAGTTTGAAGAGACGGGATACTTGGGAATGATGGATTTGGTTGAATACGCACGGAGGAACGAAGAGGCCTATGTCAAGACCTTGACAGAGCAGGCTGCACAGCCTAGAGAGCAGCGGTGTCCTGTTGCACGCGCGAGCTTGAGCGTAACGTTGATCTTATACGAGCACTTTGAGATTGACGATGCGACAGCCATGGGATTTAACATCGACGAGCGAGTGGATCAGAGCGTGGAGAGGCTTTATAAGCCACTCCTCCTTCAGTGGGGTCGTCTACACACCGCAGGACTTCACGCATTCTTCCGCATCTGGAAAGACTCCGGCGCGCAGGAGGAAGACTTCTTCAAGATTGAGGAGGTCGTGCGGATCACCATTGAGCACATCGTGGGCTTCGCGCCTCGCAAAGCGGATATCTCCAAAGTTGAGGAGGAGCTGCGGGTCGTCAGTCTCGAGACCGCACGAAAATGGCAGATGGATAGTCTTGCAGAAGTCTACCAGGACGCATGGGGTCCGCACCTGGTCCAAGTCCGCGAACAGCTGCACCACGAAAGTCTGCAGTTCATGAAGGAGCAGCGCATCCGATGCATGCTCCAAGGGTCATGGTTTCCTGTTCCTGCTTCGGACGAGGCGTCCTGGCGATACGTCCGCCTGAGCCACAATCGACGCTGGCTGCATTACCAGAACTATACCTCCAAAGGCGACGACGAACCTCCACTCGCCGACCTCACCACGAAAATCGACCTCAACACCGTCACCTCCGTCGACAGCAACGTCTCCGCCTCCGAACCACCTATCATCAATGTTCCCAACCGAGAAAGCTCCTCCACGCTCAAGAACGGCGCGGGACTCGAGGTGTCCGCCACCACGAAAACCACCAACACCAAGATCACCATTCTCGGCAACACCGCAACTGGTCCTCGCGCCCGCTCAACCACCCTTTCCAGCAACAGCGCCAACGAAGAAGAAATCCTCCTCGAGCTCTTCCCGTCGACAGCCAGTCTTGCGAGCGAATGGCTCGATGGGTTACTCATGCTGCTCAACCAGCAGCCAATCACGAAGGATACGGCGCGGCTGGTGGAGATGATGGAAGACTGGGGTGCGAGGTTGAGGATGTTGAATTTGAGGTGGGAGGATGTCGATTGGGAGGCGCTGGAGGCGAGTGAAAGGGGTGGAGATGAGTGGTCTGCGAGGCCGGTGCCGGGACGCGAGGGAGTATCAGATGAGTATTGGTACGCATTGCCGGATGATGAGGTTTGATGTGCTTGGATGAAGGATGAAGGTTGAGGTTTGGATAAGAGGAGGAATTTAGGTCGTGGATATAGCGTGGGAGATGGGTGTGTCTGTTGACTTTTGCGTAGCTTGGTGCGAAGAGATGCAGGAGATGAGTGGTACACTTGGATGTGCATTCGATGCCTAATCACGAGCCAGAAGTATCTTCCGCTGTGCGGGGTCTCACGCGTACAGTGCTGAGTGCTGCGCCATGTTGGCGATGGTGAGGATTCCAAGATGGTCGCCAACACATAACTCGACCCTATGCTCAAAGTTGTAGATATTTGGGTCGAAGTAGCTGCATTTGAGCGGGCTGGCTGTCCTCTCGGAGGTCGCGAACAATTCACGCCGTGCATCTGAGGTCCAAAAGGGCAGGGTGGAGGTCACGCCAATTGGCGTGACTGGTCTGTGAGTTTCAGAAAATGACAGTTGTCCGATTATCCGAACGACGAGGCTTCACCGGCATTTCCCAAGAGAAGTGCCGAGTCCGGCATCCTTCGCAGGACCAGCGGCTCCGCCGCGAGGGTTTCATCAATGCTCGTGGATGCTCGAGACCTCAGGGGTTAACAAAGTTCTCCCCACGGTCCGGGCGCTGGGATGCTCATGCTCATCGACGATGACGCCGTATCGCAGAAAATAGCAGGCTTTCTCACAAGACACCACGGCACTTGGCCATGATGGACAAGGGAGCCCCAGCTTCGACCCCGTCTGTCTAATCTACTTCCCGCGCACCGATCCCGAGCTTCTCGCACGATGAACCTGTGGTCTGGACTTGGAGGTCAACAGCCATTGTCCTCGTTGCCAGCGTGCAATGCACATGGCCAGGACAAGCGGTTACCCAGAGACGTTGTCCTTGACGATCGAACCTGTTCATCGTTCATCGTTCTAGTCCGCCTCGATCAGCGAACTGTTGCATGGTCCTTTCTCGCTTGGTAGACTGTAGTTGGTCTTGCTCTGAAATGTCAAAGTGTCAAAACCCTTTCCTTCAGGGTCTGGACATTGTGGAAGTCCAGGGACTCCCGGTTGTCCAGGCTCACGACGTCTTCCGAGCTCCAGCTTTCCGAGACAGGGACGTGAGAACGTCAGCGCAAAGGAACAAAGGTCAGCGTGGTGACACCATGGCTGCTAACATTGAATGCGGAGGAAAGTCGAAGTCCATTCGGAGAATAGAGCAGGAGAGTGAGGTGAATTTGTGAAGTCGGCGAACCGTTCCTCCGCCTTACCAAGGAGCAACTCCAGATCATCGGGTCCGATCCAAATCCATCGCACTCGTCAATCGACATGGAATATTTGGAGAAATGCGCTAAGCAATAGAGCGGACCTTGGTTGTAGTTGACGTTCTGTGGTTGGTGGAGAGCGGCAATTGATCGCCAACCTCCCATCAATTGGATGACGGGACAGTTCACCGGACGTGATCCTCTGGATGAGGTGACCTGATGAGTGACCTGATCCCAAGGAATGGAACCAAAGACCACCGCCAGGCAAGGAATTTGGCTTGGCTGAGGACGATCGTGAAGCCTCTCTCATAGCGAATTTTGTAATTTGCTGGCCGAAGGAGGCGTCGAGCTGATATATCGATGCAGGTACTGATGAACCTGTGTCTTATTACGCCTGCATGTGATGGGCTTTGGACCACGTGTTCAACGCCGCATACAGGAAGAATCCTCAGAAATGTGCTGTATCGATAATCATCGTCGCGAGGTTCGATTGTCCATCGTCCATCGAACAATATTCAGCGGTACGGAAGTTCCAGACCGGGTCCGATCCGATTCTCAAGGCATACCCCTGCATTGTTACACGTCGCACCGCAGGTCGTTTGCGCTCTCACGATGGGGCAGTGGATGCGGAACTGCGTTTGTTTTTTCCATACCCGTCGGCGATGCCACCTGATGGAGTGTTTGTGATCAATCGCTTGTTTGAAGCGTCTGACGATCAGGCCTTTCACTCTCGCTCTCTCACCGCCCTGGCTTACCCTTGCTGACTGCTGAGCCCTTTGATGGTTCTGTGCAACGACTGGAGTGGGCGACTGCGAGTCAGCTCGTGCAGAGTTCTCCGCGTGGCTCCCCAGCACAAAACTGTATTGGGTGATTGGTGGGATGTGCCGGCCAGCGTTGGTCATGGTCGAACTGTGTTTCATCTTTTACCTGTCAACTTTCCAATGGTGAAGGTGACGGGAACAGGCCTAACGACGCCCGATGCCAGCATGTTCTCAGGCCACTGCAGCGCTAAAGTTCCAGGTCGGGAAGCAATGATCACCTTTGCGTCTGTCAATGCTCGTCCCTCGACCAGGTAGTTCTCCAACCGCTGCGCCCAGTCACCGCAAGTTCCGCGTTGCCGTAGCAGAAAAAGTCGTCTAATGAGAGGTGATGCGCAGCACGCACCGCCAGGACGCACCTCAAGTGACACAGCAATCTCTGGGCATCACTATCGACATGTTAGATGAGGGGTCGACGGCAAGAATCACAAATGCTAGCCGTGTGAAGTGGAGTAGTGGAAGAAATGCAACGTGCAAGCAAACGCAGCAGACTAGTGCCGCTGATCTGATCCTGCCATGAGTTTCCCATGTCTGATAGGCCGGGGCGAGCGCTTCCAAGCGAGTCAGAGGCGACAAGCAGATGTCGCAGACGCAAGCAATGGAAGTGACCACCAACAAGCCTGGAGTTCGAAGTGTGGCTATGAGCGACGGTTGCAAACGTGCACTCTTGGAACCTGGCCATCCCGCCGGCATAGTACCTTGCATATACCGCAAGGCACACACTGTGAGAATCCCGTCAGACCGCCTGCGCCTGCGCCTCCGCTCCATTCAACACTCGGTCACTTTTTATTATTCGTCGACTCTGAAGCGCGGCCATTCCTTCCAATCCTCCTCCAATACAATACTCTTGAGCCTTCCCCAATCCCGTGTCTGACGAAATCGACACACTCCCGTCCAGGTCAGCGAGAAGCGAAGCCGTGCCTCATCCATCTCCTTCCGTCCACCATCGGTCGTTCTCTTCGCTTCCGCCTCGCCTACCTTACATATTGCCAACGGGGGCCGTCCACGTTGGGGGCCTTTCCATGGTTACACAGCGGGCGCCGCCCATGCCGTCCAAAGCCCAGGATGCACACCACTCGTACATCACCACTTCACTCGGCCGCCGTTGCCAACGGCACCTCGATCGCGACTGCTGGTCTGCTCCGTTTGTCTCTGCCATCGCAGCCATCCGTCGCCTCATCAATAACATCGACCTCCTCGTCGTCACTACGATCCATCACATCCTCCTCCGCTTCGCCTTCCTCTTCGACCTCGTCGCTGCACACGCCGACCGCCGTGTCGCCTGACGCAATGTCGCTGACCTTGATTCTCACACCGGAAGAGTTCGATGCCCTACCGCCTGCCATTCGGTAAGTCCACCGACACCCCACGCTCGTGCTCCCTTGCTCCAGTCTTTTGAGCAACGCCTTCGGACTTTGATGCCATCGAAGCTTCCCAATGCGGCAAGCTCATGGCTTCTCATGACTCTCAGCCCTTCTTCCTTACTCAACATGAAACCGCCACATATCGATTTGCCGGATACAAGAATACGGCATCGGCAGTCACGCTCGGATTGCTCGAACACATCGGCTGACCATCTCGAACAGGGAAAAACACTTTAGCTCGTTGGAACGACTACGCATTGCTCGAGACGCCGCGTCTTCGAAAAGAAAGAGGCATTTCAGCAAGCCCGCCAGGGAACCCTGCCGGCCTTCCCGTCCCTCCACCGACATGGTCAGACCAAGCACTTCGCATTCGTTCGGCACTTCTTCGTCGGGTCTCTCGTCGATGCAACGATTTTCGGCTCCTCGCTCCGCTGTCGAGCTCAACGTCGACGAAGCTCTTCGCTTTCGGGCATTGCCAGAAAAAGTCAAGCGAGCTCACTTCAGCCATGAAGAGCTTGTGCTGCTCACTGCAAGCTCAGAACGCGTGCTCGGCTTGACCACTACCAACTCCAGCCGTTGTGTGTCGGTGGAAAGCAACCGAATTACTACCTCGTTCAATGACTCCATCCGAGGCATGACAATGGAAAAGGATTGGTCCGATCGAGAGCTCGAACTTCTTGACGATATGAGGTACGAGAGCGATACTGCCAGCACCGACGACGCCTTTCGCCTGGGTGACTGTAACAAACGCAAGGCATCCATCACGCCGCCCGTCGAATCTGCCGCGCCACCTCCTTTGATCGCTCCCGAACGACAAACACAACCTCGCGAGAAGTCGTACAGTCGGAGGATGATCACGTCGATGCTGGCTCCCTTACCATTACCGCCGCCGCGACTCATGCCGATCATGCCACCAGTGCCAGCAATTCGAATTTCAGACGACCGTCCAACGTCGCTCACACCGTCCGCGCCAAAGCATTACACCGATTCCAATGCTCGGTCCCAACTCCGCGAATGCATCATGTCGCCCGAGAAGTTTGACGAGGCATTGGAGTTTGGATTTCCCATTCAGGCCACGGGCGCCAAACGTTCCATGTCCTCCTCCTCAAGGCCCGGGCGAAGTGTCGAGAGTGAAGTGGGCGAGCTTTCACTATCTGACAGCACTGATGATAGCGAAAGCCGTAGTGAGGAAGACGAGGGCGATAGTGACGACTATCATGACGGTCCTGCAACGCCTACTGCCGGTTCAGAAAGTTATCAGTCGACTTTCGTTCGCCACAACACCTCCATCGACTCAGGTGTTGCTCTGCCCATCCACCTCACCGATTCCCACGACAATAGCTTTCGCGATGTCACGCCAACAGCTCCAGTCAATCGAGAAATGACGCTGAAGCTCTCCCTCACCCGCTCTGACCTCCGCGCGCCAGAGGAAATGCTGTACTCTCTCTCTCGCAAAGCTGTGTCGGGCGTTGAGCTGGCTGAGGATCCACTCGCGCTGAACCCTTTACCGGTCTGCGAGGATCATACTGGTGCGAAAGGAGCTTTTGCCGTTTCGGACAAGTCGAAAAAGATGAGCTTGGGAAAGGTCTGGAAGAGCATGCTGAGGTATTGATGGAGCGACTTTGGCTGAATATTACGACCGTGCATGAGGAATAGATACCCAGGGAGCGATTTCCCCACTATGGCTGTTGCAGTTTTGACTTCGAGCTGAACTGCGACCATGTACAGGTTTTCTTTTGTTTCCTGTTAATTTGGCGAGCGCGCGTGCGTCCGATGCTTCATGTGGTAATGACCACAGGACGAGCTTCGAAGGAGATTTCGATAGAGCTATGCAGATATGCCACGAGAACCTTTATTCAATGCCACAAAATATACGCACTTGTCTGTCAACTTTAGATAGATCGGCGAGACCCCTTATGATGTAGTTGTTCATGTGCTTGGTGCGCTCCTTCATGGTAGCTCGAAACTAGCATGGAGCTATGACACCGAACTAGGAAGGCACCTCACCTTCTCCTGCTCTCCTTACTCGGCCTTGCTCCTGTCCTTTACGTTGCTCGTACCATCCATACATCTGCACGCCTTGATTAGACACCTCGCTCCATACGAGCGTTCTCCCACGCTCTTCCAACGACACCCTCCGCCCGTCACCACCACCATGGCCGACCCAGCTCCACCCACATCCTCCGACCCTCACAATCTCCGTGCCCTCGAAAAAGACCCACGTCTCTTCCTATACACTTCCCTCACCGCCGGATCCTCGCACATAATCACCGCGACCTCCCGTATGGAAACGATCCTCAAAGCGAACCGAATTCCCTTCCAAGCGATCGATCTCGCAACGGACGAGCAGGCGAGGAGGCTATGGCAGAGACGGGGAGGAGCGAAGAAGAAGTTGCCCGGGTTGGTGAAGGAGGGATATATCATTGGTGTATGTGCGTGTGGAAGTACAGATTACAAGCGGGGGGGGGGAGTTTTCGCTGGCCCTTCAGAGTCAATGGGGAATGCAAGTGGCTGACGTTGGTGTTGAAACAATAGGACATTGACGAAGTCGAGGAATGGAACGAATTTGGCGAGCTGAAGGAGAACATTGGACCTGTACCCGCTCACAACGCTCCTGCGCCTGCCGGTGGTCCTGTTGGCGTCAATACGGCTCCACCGCTGTCCCATAACGCTGGCCCCGTCGCTGCTGCGAGGGCGGCGGCAGAGGAGAAGAAGGCGGCGGATAAGGGCACGGAGAGGGAGAGGATTGCATTACCAGGTGCTGCGGAGATTGCGGCAATACAAAAAGCCAAGAAGGAGAAGGCCGCCGAGGAGAGGGAAAAGGCGAAGGCGGAGGACACCAAGGTAGAGGATGCAAAGCTGGACGAGTCCAAGACAGACGACTTGCATGTGGAGGACGCAGAGGTCGTGCCGGAGACCTTAGACTCATCGATTGAGGGGAAGAAGGCAAGCATCACGATTGCAACGGACATGGCAGCAGAGAAGGACATTGCGGAGAAGACGATCACATCCCCAACGTCCCGTACGATAAAATTCAAGGGCGATGAGTCTCCATCGACGGCAGAGGAGGAAGAGAAGAAGAGGAAGAGGCAGCATCGCGGAAGTCAGATCATCGAAGCGACACCAGAGGAGATTATGCAGGTCGAGAGTCAGAATTCGCTCGCTGAGGTGGAAGGCGAGGACGATGAGGTGGTGAAGGAAGATGGACAAGATCAGGAAGAGAGACCCACGACGAAAGGCGTCGAAGGGTTGAAGATCGTTGATGATGAGCCATCTGCACAGAAGACTGCCGTGCACGAAGACGGTGTGGTAGAGAAGACGCAGGATCAGTCTGCGAAGGACCCGGAGGCGGTTGGGAAGAGTGTGGAGGACTGAGGGGCTATAAGTCAAGAGAGCCGAATCGAAGACGCTGCGATGCGATGCGGTGAAAGCTACGGTCGCCTCTGTGCGCTTTGGTCAGCTTGGCGACGGTGTCTGACCGCTGTGAAGATGTCTTCTCGTGCGCAGCCTTGCTCTTATACTCAGCACATGCCAACCATAGCGTGCTATTCTCCGCACACACCATGCGCCATCTCCCAGGGGTCCTCAAGTGACCGTCCGCATCATCGTAGCGCCTGATCCCGCGAGAAAAACTGCGTAAGAGCACTATGCGGTCGTTGCCGTCGTTTCGACGATCCTTTGCTCCTATCTGGGCTGTCGCTTTTGTCTGAGCCTTTGCTCCGATCCGGTCCATACCAGCACGACACTCCTTTTCTAACGCACCTCGTGCATCGAGGCTGATCTCCGGAGCACGTCACGCTCCGCTTGGTACATTCTTGGCAATTCGCTCCCGACTGCTCGGACGGCGTCCGATTTTTGAGCTCAGCCGTGCTTCCTTGTTTCGTGGTCGGACCAGTTTGGACACAAAAACTACTGATCGATGTGACGGGAAGACCTATCTCTTTGTAAAGTCGCTTCATGGCATTGAGTCCCTCCCCATACATGAGAGGAATGTATACCTCGCACAGTCCAAGCATGCAGTAAGCTCGGTCCTCGGCTCTGGTGGTCGTTCTCTTGTTCATCCACGCCAGACGGTCTTTGAAACTGACACTCTGAGCTTTGTCATAGTCCCACAGGATGGCCTCGTCAATGCCACTCGCCTGAGAGTTCCACTGATTGAGAGGCATCTTCAAGTAGTACGCGTCAACGGCCGTACTCTCATCGAACATCAAAGGTTCAAGCGGTGATTTATGTCCGAAGACCTTCCAGTCCCTGTCGGCGGACATGACACATTTTGGCGCAAGTAGCTCCTGGAGAGTCCATCCTCTTGTGAACCAGACGCTCTCTTTGAAGCTTTGCAGGACCGCGAGAGGGCTGCATTCTCGAGTCTGGACGTCGTGAAGGTAGGCTATACAACACCAGGCCTTCGCATAGTATTGATGCATAGTGGTGATTGTCTCTTGCAGCTCTGCCGAGCTCCGCTTGTCGATGCAGCAGGTGTCTATCCAGATGAATTCTGGAACAGTGGGCGGTTGACCAGAGATCGTTGCTGGACCAAGGCGCTGGTTGATGTGAGCCTGCCATTCCTTGACAAAGCCACAAAACTTCTTGATCTTCTGCATCCCTGGTTTCTTATCCACCAAAGCATCATTCTTCCGGCGTAGAACTTCTTGGTAGCTGACTTCGCCATCGAGCCATCGGTGGGAGGTGATTATATACGGAGGCGCAGTCTCGAGCGAGGCGAACTCGTGAAAGTCGAGTGTCTTTGCGTGCAAAAGTCGCATGTTGTGAATACGATGTCTCGAGAGCCCGCGAATCTGCTCTGGGTCTCACCCGTTGTACTGCAAATAGTGCAAGCTGAAGTGGGCAGTCCACCGTGGCAGCTGCATCCTGCAGTGGGTCTCGCTTCGAGAACATCGACGCCGCCTTCGAGCTACTCACTTGGACAGCAGAACTGCGGGCTACTCTATATCGATGTAGGTATGAAACAGATAGTAAATCCAGCTTCGTAGACGGACCTTAAGGTACCTTCCTGATCTTTCCGTAAAGTGATAGCGCGACATTTAAGGTAGGGCGCTAGCATATTTAGGCTCCCAGCCATGCTTCAATCATGATTCAAGACGTCGCTTTGTTCCTTCGTCAACCCAACTCGGCTGCGACCTGAACGGTCGCAGCGCATCAATCTCAACAATACCCTCAACGCTTCGCAACTGCCAAACATGCAACGAGGTCGCTTTACCAGCAGCAACCGTGGAGGGGAATGGGCAGGACGAGGGAAGTCCCGAGGACGTGGTCGTGGACGAGGAGGATTTGGCAAAAGCACACAGCCAAAAGGCCTCTTCGAGAACGGATCCTGGCTGTGTAATTGTACACCGCGACTACCCGCCGTGCGCTTTCAGGTAAAGAAAGAGGGCGCGAACAAAGGTCGTTTCTTCTACACATGTCAGGAAACGGAGCCGAAACGCTGTGACTTTTTCCTCTGGAACGAAGACGCGCAGCCAAGAGAGGCGGCAGCGGTGTTGAGCAACAGTCGGAATGAACCAGTGAGGGACACGGCGGGAGCGCAACAGGAAGGATGGGCTGCTGGAAGAGGTGTGGAAGCGAAGAGACATGTCGTGGTGAGGGAGGATTCACCGACGCCAACGCCGTCGCCTTCACCTGTCAGGACTGGAGGAAAGAGAACGTCACATCAGGCGAATTTGGACATCAGCGATGATGACTGGGATCTGGACGGCAAGGAGGAAGCAGAGCTGGCTCGTGTTGCGGACAGCCTCGAGACACCACACAAAGCTGTCAAGACAGGCGTGTACGCAACGCCGGGCACGACTGGTCGGACTTCGAGGACGTTACCGTGGCTTACCGAGTCTACGGCCAGCATGTCGACTCCGAGCAGCTCAGCGCAGAAGTCCTTGGGAGAGTACTTTGGCACGCCGTCAAAGCCGCCAACACAATCACTTCGACAGGCCAGCAGCTCCACTATCGGCCACCACTCCTCCATGGACATCGAAAGAGGAACACAGGCCAAGATCCTACCACTTGAAAGACCCCACTTCAATCACGAACCGACTCAAGCGCCCTCCCTACATACAACCGCCTCGCCATCCACAACGCCTTTCCTGACAACCCAAGTCCTCCCCCTCCTTTCCAGCCTTCCTGCGGACAAAATCTCTGCCATCCATGACATTCTCGCCAACCACGACCTTCGGTATCAGGGCGTCATCAAAGGTCGGGAGATTGCTCGCGCGGCGCTACAAGGGAAGGAGAGGAGGATCGCGGAGTTGGAGGAACGGGTGGTGGGATTGGAGGGGGAGAGGGAGGTACTGAGAGGTATCGTGGCTGAATTCAGAAGGGGTGCAAGTGGTGGAGGCGAGAGTGTGGATGATGAGTTGTGAGGAGGAGAGCGAGGGAATTTGCGTTTCTTGATTGTTTTTGGAGCTTTGATTTTTTGGCGATGATACCCCGGCATAAGAGAGCGAGCGATTGGAGTAACTATAGAACAGTACAACATGAGGATGTACGGGAGGTCAGAAATTGATAGGCCTTGATATGAATCACTTCCCAATGATTGGTCAGCGAACACCGCGCTCCTTGCCTTTCCACAATTCGTAGCGACCCGCAGAATTGGGTACTCAATGTTGAAACAAATGAGGGCGAGGTATTGACTGCACTCGAGAGTGAAGCTGAGCAGTCTTCAGCGAATACTGCAATAAGTGGTGCGGAACATTTCCATCACTTTTGGACTTGACGGTTCGTTATCGATAAGGAAACACCCAACACAATCGACAGCAATTAAACGCGATCTCCTCGAATTCGGACTTTTCATTTTTGAGCTCGGGGTGAGAAGAAAGAACATCCGTTAGCTCTCAACGTTAGCGAGCCAATTAAGGCCTCTCGTTCGTTGGACGTACAGAATGACAGATGTATCAAGCCTCAGGCCTCCGGACTTTAAGGATTTTCGGCGCGGGGTAAATAGGTGGTGAAAGTTGTGGGTATTTAATTTTACGGACATCAGCTAGCGTCATCCCGTCGTTGGCCAATCATTATCGACGAGAATGCAAAGCGAAGAGATCTTATTCCATGAGCATTGAGAGTGACTCAGCTTGAGAAGAAAAGAGACAAGAGCTGGTAAGTCGATATCCGATTCAAGCCATTATCAATGTGTAGGTAGTGATACATATATACAGCCTCGAAAGACAAGGCAAATTTCAACGCCGAAGCCTCCGGAAATCATACCACAGACAAGGTCCAGCCGAGTCTACACAAGTTGAAACCTCCTCATTGCCAGTGAGCATGATAGGCCGGACCTGGGTAGGTCGCGGGCGCAGAGACAGTGTGCTGCATCATCGGCGCGGTGTGGTACCCAGTGACGGCTTGCGGCGGCCAATGCATCGACTGCAACGCCGGGTTCGAGTCGTAGGTATAGGCGATGCCGTCAAAGGGCGAGTGAAGGGCGAGTGGATGCGCCGCGAAAGCCTCGTGATGAGAAGGGAGATATGTCGCAGGCTCGGGGTGATGCGTGCGCGCAGAGTCCGTCTTCATGACTTCGAAACCGTCCGTTGGAGTCGATACTTCAGCATCGTCGACGTGACTCTCGCCTGCCACCAGTTCCCGCTGGCGTTCATCGACCACGACCTCCTTCAGCCATCCCTCCTTCTTCAACCACTCAATCTTGGGCCAATCTCCACCCGCCTTGCCTGCTCTGCGCTCCCTCACTTCCTGGCCTTTTGCACGCCGACCACGTTTCCGTGGACAGAAGTGTGCTCGTCGTAGGTGTGCTGCGGCGTTGTAGTACACGTTGTACGTCTTGCGTTGTTTGCACTGTTTGCACGAGGACAGAGGCTTAGTCGGACGCGGTGCATGATCCTCTTCCTTCGACGCTCCTGACGAGCTGTGAGTCGACGAGGATGGGTCGACCGACGGGTCGACGCACACCCAAACCCGACGTAGACGGGCGTGGGCGCGATCATGGTGCCGACGTAGTTCATGTTCGCCGCGGAAACCAAGAGGAAAGTCGTCGCAGTGCTCGCAATGCAGTTTGGCATGTGTCGGGCGAACGTAGGGGGTTTTGGAAATGGCTTGTTTGGTCCCCGAGTCGGTGGTCGGTTTTGCCGTCGCGGATTGGCGCGATTCCGGTTTTGATACAGTAGCCTTGGCCGTCGTGGTAGGCAAGCGCTGAGATACGTTAGAGACAGAGAAAAAGGCCGCGGGCGAGATGATGATTATGAAAGCCCTGATCTCTTTCAACTTACTTCTGGAAGACGTTTTGGAGCAATTGACTGGCGCGCATTCTCGATATGCTTGCGTCGTCGCTGGGAGAGCTTGATCTCCGACGACTCGGACGGGCAGTTGCTGTCAGTTGAATGACTCCGACTCATCTCCGCGGTGCGAAATATTTCTTGACCAGAGAGAGCAGGAACAGAAAAGGAAAAATTCTCATCAACAAAGCCATAGCCCATATTGCCTAGAAGATGATGGTCGACACCATCATCCACAATACCGACTGCCGGCGAGCTACCGGTCGTTTTTCCTATCGGTTGTTGTGAAGAGGACAAGAAAGAAGAGTCGACGGGGTAGAGAGGGGAAGCAGACAAGAAGCTGGACTCAACGCGCATCATGTCGTGAGCATCAGTGCAGACCGAAGAAGCACTGGTCAGACTACACTGCCGACTCATCTGTTCACTATCTGTGATAGTGAAGGAAGAAGGCGGCGGTGACAGGTGTGCCGTCGTGATCATACTCGTCCTCGGACTGCATGATGCCCGGGGGGCTGGGCCGGACGAGAGCTCGCTCTCAGCACGGCGGCCGTCATCTACTCGCCGCTTTTTGCTCGCAGCATCGCTCGAGAGCTTGGAGCAAAAGTCGGCGGGCTCATAGACATGAACGTTGTCGACGTGGGTGGTAGGATAATGCGTGAAGTTGGCGTTCGGGGTCGATGTCGAGCCGTAGGTATAGCTTTGAGAGTGTTCCATGTCGATGTGATGAAAGTCTCGCTTGCCATGCCTGTTGATGTCGCCGAGGTATCGTGGTTGGCTCGAAGATGGTTGGTGTCCAGTCGAGATGGCATGCGAGGCCAGTCGAGTCATCGGGATGGGCGAGAGGTCGTCGTTGGCGCCATGCTCCTGCTCCTTGTTAGTGGAGTCAGCCAATCTGATCCATGGAGTCTCCTACAGAAGGCCTGAAAGCGTCGAGAGCCGGATCGAAGTGCGGGTGAGCCGTGTGGGCGGTGCGCGGCGTGTTGTTGCCGTCGTTGGCGAAGTAGTATATCGGTTTCTGGTAGAGAGCGGGGTCCAGCTGCGAGGTGGGCCAGAAGTCCAGATCGGTGTCGGCGGAGGAGGAGAAAGTGCTACTATCAGCCATGTCCATGCGGTATATGGTTGGAGTGGAGTGATGTCTGAGGATGACAGTGTGAGAGGAATGGTTCGAGAAGGAAAAGAAATGAGGCGGAGACGGCACCGAGGATTATATGTGCGTTGTTTCAGCAGAGGAGACGTCGGTCGAGTACAGTACAGTACCTCATTAGTCGAGTGGAGATGGCACAGATGTCCGAGGGAGGGATGCAGACGAGTGCCAGCGCAGCGCAACAATTGCCCCAAAGGAAGAAGGGAAGGATCCATCATCCTGGGCAGAGTGTGATCAGATCTCGAACGTGACGGCGTGCTGGTATGGCTTATAGTGAGGCAGCCAATGGGCGGACGTGGCAGCCGTGGGGAGTGGTACACAAGGCGAGGATTCGTCGATGGACTTTGACACCAGCAGGCATGGCGAGCAGGGTTGTCAACTTGTACCTCATCTCGCCTACCCCGTACAAGCAACTTGAGATTGTAAATCAGCCAAACATCGACAGCACTTCACACGCCTGATCCTCGAGGACCTCGACAAGGCCTTGCTTACCTGATCTGGCCTGATCCAGCGTGTCCTCCACCAGCCTCCCTACTGTGTCGCTACAGGCATCCCTTTGAGAACTCCGCCGGGGGGAGATCGTTCGCGCTAGAAGCCCTGTCTAGTGCAAGATCCTGAGGCAATCCCCCTAGCATCGAATGACGAATGTTCGCAACGGATGCGACGACGTGCATGAACGGCGCCATCAAGCCACTCAGACTGATCAAAGAGGCCGCCATGGCCATGGGTTGCTATCGCATCACCTACCCGATAGGTCCTTCTCGACACCACATGACGCGTAAGGTGCCATTCGATCGGTGTCCATCGAGCTGGGCCTGGACTATGGAGATTCACTTGCAATCAACCTGTGGCACTGACCGGGTAGGGCTGAATGATCTTCTCTCTAGTCTCGACCGGCATTGACCGGAACTGCACAACACCGAGTCCAGATCGTCCATCCTAGCATACACCTCTCGCGTTCGACAAATCGTCATTACTTCGTACTTCACTGCTTATCGCCCGCTTCGGCCGACCCCAACATCGATTGAGCCGATGCCACGAATTTCCTCATCCTGGAGAGCCCCTTGCGATTCGTCTTGATCGACTGTCCTTCTTCGGCCCTGCTCGCGATCGAGGGCGCTCTGACCGCGGATGCTGATGCTGCTCCCGGTCCCACCCATGTCGGACTGGCGTCGAGTTCCAGGACCTCTCCAGAGATTGGAGTGTGGGACGTGCTGGCTCCGTCCATCGGTTTCCTTCTAGTCATGCTCGGGCTTGGTCGAAGCGCCTGTTCGTTGTCGCTGGGTGTGCGCGAAAGCTCGGATCGCTGCGGTGAACGACTGAAGCTAGCTGTACGCGAGAGCTCGGATCGCTGTGGTGCACGATTGTAGCTGGCATCTTGCGACATGGCGTGAGTCACTAATGGCGCCAACATCGTCGTTTCAGGAGCCGGCAGCAGAGGTAATGTCGCCGATGCGGCAGACATGTGCCGTTGCTTCATTGCCTCCGCCATGAACACATTCCCTACCACCGCCGAACTCTTCCGTCTCGTAGCGAATGCCGACGCAGCTTTTTCCAATGAGGAATCTGCCGACTTCCTCCACAATCTTGCCTTCCCTCTTGCCCTCAGAGTTTCCTCGTTCTCTATCGGCGGAACCTTCTCATTCGGCCAGCCATTCGCTTTGCCCACACCGTTTGCGAGCATCATCTCCACGGGCGTTGGCATCATCGACTCCACCGGTGGCGTGAGGAGATCTTCCGCACTCATCTCATCTGCATCCATGTCCTCCTCACACTCCCCTGCAAACCAAAATTCGTTGTCTTTGAAGCGCAGGACATCGTATCCGTAGTCGTCGAAGAAATCGCAAATCTCATCTACCACAGCATCATCGCTCCGTCGTCTCGGAATGGCTAGCGCTTCCTGATACACGCGATCGATCGCATCTTGAAATGGGTCCAGCGTCGCAACTGAGTTCTTTCTCGGCATGATCGTCGGCTTGGGTAGCTTGATCGGTCCGTGCAGATATACCGTTAGCGTCCAAGCGGAGAGCTCAGGTGTGCTGACCGTCACCACTGAGCCACCTCGCAATTTAATGTGCGTCGCAACAATAGTTGTTGCGCTCGATGGCCGACGAGAATTGTCGCCGGTAATCAATCCTTCCGGGATGGCATTCAAGACTGCACCGCCTCCAGAGGACACCCTCTGCCCACTGCTGGACGACTTCCTCCTTGCAGCCTCTGCATGATCCGGTGCATCGCCCTCTTCGATCTGCGACAACATCATCTTGCTCACTCGTCCCCCGTATCTCCTGCTGTTCCTTGCCTTCGACCGCCTCCTGCTCGGTGGCGGACCCACGACCACATCGTCGTCCTCTTCATCCTCCTCCGCGAGCTGCCCACACAGTGCCAGCTCGCCCTCGACAAAACTCAGTCTAGGTGGCATATTGAACTTGAACCCTGCCATGCTCGAGTACCTCGCTTTGCTCTTCGCCGTCTCCTTCGCCGTTCCATAGACAATCTCCTCAATCGGAAAGAATCCATCTTCGAGTAACATGCTCATCGTCTCACCCTTTTTCTTCTTCTTTCCCGGCGTCTCTTGTTTGGAAGACTTGTTAACGCCATAGTCTCCGCTGATTCGTTTGTTCGCTACTCCTGCTGCTGCTGCGGCTGCCTTTTGGGCGGCTTGTTGCTCCGCTAATAGACCGACGCGCACAGATGATACCATTGAATATCTTGAATGATTACCCTTCAACTTCCTCGTGAGTCGCGAGTCAACCGACTGACCAGAGTTTTTACGTGAGTGGCCACCCGTACGACTCTTCGCGCTCCTTGCGCTGGCGGTTGTCCTAACGCTGCGAATCGATCCCGGTCGAGATGTCGATCCCGAACCTGAGGCTCCTCCTAGTATGCCCGTCTTATCTGCTCGCAAGGAGGTGAGACTGGTGGCATGAGAAAGAGACTTCCCGACTGGAACGGTGTGTGCTCGAGATATCATGTTCGGCAAACTGATTGTCGAAGCGGCGCCAGAGGAAGCGGTGGATGTCGAGTCGCGAGTGGCGAGACGGAGTTGCATGTGTAGGGCTGCGGCGTTGAGGGAGGACTCCAAGTGCGGAGAAGGCTTCAAGGACGATGGCTGCACATTCGAAGGAGCTGGATGCAGAGGAGGGATCGGTGAGGAGATGTGCGGGTATGTCGATGTCGAAGTGTGCTGTGTACCCGGATCTCTCGACTCCGCCTTCCTGACAGTCGATGGGTCAGCTGAATCCGGCAATCCGTACAGCCTCTCGTCCAACCTCGCCGCTTGTCCCTCATCGGGCTGCGCGAACCTCAAGATCTGCCTCAACGGCGATTCCGCCCTCCTCGCTGGCCTAGAAGGCGAACTCGTTGGAGATCTCGTCCGAGCTCGATCTACATCTCCTGCAGCCGGCGGCGTAGATGGTTGTGGTGGTGGCTTCGGCGGTGTCGGTGCTACGCGAGGTCGCGCGGCAAATGCGACGTCTTCTACATTCCCGGTCGGCGCTTTTGGAAGTGCTGCGACCGGCGGCGGTGCCCTTGGCGTGGACGATCCATATCCTATCCCTCCTGATGGCGGGGGGAGTGGTGGTGTCCCCAGCGGAGTCCTGGGCGCGGACCTTGGACTCTCGGCCCTCTGAGGCGATCCACTGCCATATGGCGAGGAAGTCCGCTCATTGTACGCCACAGACTTGGAGTTCTCGTGTACACTCCTGCGAAAGGCAGCGGCTTTGGTGCGGACTCCAGTAGAGGATGCGCGTTCGCCGGGAGACTCGGGGCGGAGCTTGGGTCGGAGGGGAGCTGGGCGGAAAGGATCATCGACAGGAGGAGGCGTAGACGGTTGGATTGGCGGAGTAGAGGAGACAAACATGGTCGGGGCAGTAGTTGGCGTGGCCGAGTCTCGGGAGGAATGACGCTTCTTCAGAGTCGTAGATTTCAAGGTCGTAAGAGAAAATGGTAGCCAACGAGTCCCGTCGTCGGTGGTCTCGGCCATGCTTGGATTGAGAGGTCGACGTTTGGCTACCTTGCTCGGTCGTCCGCGCGTGCGGGCACGCAAAACGAAAGAGGAGACTTTGACGCAAGGGGCTACTCGGGTTGCGCGAGATCCTGCTTGTTCCGGCAGCGTAGAAGATCTCTTTGTCGATGACAAAGAAGTGTAATGGCCATTGGTGGCCAAGCATTCCACCAGCACGGGCATTGTTTGCGTGGAAACTCCGGATCGGGATGAATGTGTGGTACTTGTGTGACGTGAGGGTTTGTGTCGCTCAAGTCTATTGCTGTGATACAAAGTGACTGTACGATATGTAAATCCCGTCAAATCGGACACCGCAATCAATCCGGTCAAACTGCGAGAAGCCCAAGACCAGCTTGACTCAACTCACGCAAAGCGAGAAAGGTATCCTCACACTCACGCCACACGGCAGCAATGTCTGAACAGAAAAGCAGTTAGCGATAGCTTCTCGGACAGCTGCAGGCCTTCTGCCGTTGGGATTTCTTACCTTTGCCGACACTCACGGCACCACGCCAATTCTCCGTCTGCAAGATTTCGGCCGTTGCGGTGAACATCGTCACCTTTCTCCATCATTGTCGCTCCGACCGCTGGGTGGTCTTCGTATGCGTGAGATCCCACCGCCGTTGCTTCCTCGCCAATCTCGATTATGGTGGACCTGTCGTGGGAGGGAGTGGGAGGGAGCCTCGTCGTCTGGAAGAGGGTGATTGCTGGCGTAGCACTCTCTTCCCGGGGAAGCTTTCCAACCCACACCTCTGGAGTGATCACCTCACTTCTCGCCGCAGTTTCCTCTCCGCATCCTTCCTCACCAACCTCAATCGTTTTCGTGAGCGTTCTAGTGGTGGTGGTATAGCGCGTCTCGGTCTCAAAGAGAGTCGTGGTCGTTGTGAGGAGAGGGGACACCATAGGTGATTTCGATCCACCTTGCGTGAGCCCTGCAGTCGACCTCACTGCCTCGGTCGCTTCCTCGCCGACCTCGATCGTGATGGTAATGGTGCCTGTGGTGGTGCCATAGATCGTCGTCGTTTCGGTAGACGGAGAGCTCGACGGCGACGCTGGTGGGACGGTCGTGCAAGGGGCAGCGGGGAGGTCGGTGACCTGTGGAGCAGTGCCGAAAATGGTCGGCGGGAATATGCGTTCCTCGATGGTTGACGGCCACCTCGCAAAGCCCGTCCATTTCAACCACTCTTCCTCGTCGTACTCTTCGCTGTCCTTACTCGCTTCGTGTCCCGTCGCCGTCTCGAGGTGCTTCGTCTGCTCTTTTGGCCTCTTCGCTTCGTTGCTTTCCTCCTGCATCATTCCTCTTTCCTCTAGCTTCCTCAACTCCTCCTCCTCCTTTGCCTTCTTCATGATCGCTTCTCCCCTGATACTTGCAACGATGCTCGCATGGCTCTCTCGCAACTCCTGTTCTCTCGGAACAACCTCCTCCCAGCCGTCATCCTGGGATTGGGCGGTTGCAGTCGTTCGCGGAGCTCTTGCCGTGGTAGTCTCGCGATCCTCAGGCCATGTGATCTCGCGGCTGGTACTCGTAGTGAGTTCTTCCTCCTCCATTAGCGTTAGCAACCAGGTCTCAGTAAGGGGAACCCATGGAGACACAGTCTTTGTCGCCTCGAGATGCGCACTCGGAGTGTCCTCTTCTGTCCAAGTCGACGCGGTCGACGCAGCAAGGCGCCTGGCTTTCTCGTTCTCCGCACGCGAGAACGCAACGTTTTGGGATTCGAAGTGCCAACTATTGAACGCTCTGAACCTTTCCGTCGCTTTCATGCACAGGTAGAACACTGCCCAAACGATCAGGAATCCCAGCCACCATTTCGCAACGAAGTCGTAGAGCCGGTTCCAGCCTCTCTGGCATGCGGCCCAAACGGGACCGTATCGGAAATCTTCGTAATGGCGCACCATAGCTGCCACTGCTCGCGTGAAGGCGCCCGCCGTCTTCTTCCAAAGTCGAACTAACCACCTCCAGCACACTCTGGACATGTGCCTCATCTGTTGATCGAGTTCCATAAAGCGAAAGAGATCTCTGAGCCCGCCAAGCAGCGTCAAGAGGGACCAGAGAACGACATAGAGAACGACATAGCAGATGACGGCGCAGAACAACGCGTTGACGCAGAACTTGAGGAAATCCCGGAGAAAGGTTCCCAAGGCGCTTGGCGGGGCTGGTGCAGCAGAGCGGATGCGAGCAAGGCCAGCAACATACCTCGCCTCTCGTGCCTCGTCTGCCGCGGCCCACCGGGCCACAAGGCGTTCGTGCCTAGCAACACGTTCAGCCTCGCGTGCGTCTTCGTCGAGGACCATTGTCATAGGGTCGTCCTCATAGTCAGTCGCATATGGTTCTTTCCATTCTGTGTTGGTGGAATCCTCTTCCCATTCTGTGTTGGTGAAATATGGCGAGTTCAGCGTTGCTGCAAAACCATCAACCATGGTGTCGACGGTAGGATGGTTGTAATGTTGATTGCCGATTGGGACTGCTGCCATCCAGTGGGTTTCTTGAACTGGTACCCCTTTGTTTCGTGATTTCTTCTTTGACGTGAAAAACAACAACGCCAATGCCCGAGGAGATGCCGGATCGGGAAGGTACGAGATTCGAGAGGGAAGTAAACATGAACTCGAAAGAAAACACTTATCACGACGTTGGAGGAAAAAGTGCTATTGTCCTGCATTGTCGCTATTGTCCAGTGTAGGGAGTGAAGTTCTGAAAAATGGTACGCTTTTCGCTTTCCACTTTCAATTGAAAACGACAATGGGTGGCAATAGACTGAGATCCCTGTGAGGACTGCCGATGGCATGCAACTTCACTTTTGGGATGGCGCGGTGAGTGTGTTGCCTGTGCCATGTCGTCAGTGCGAGTCGGTGCGGCAAAGTTGACAATGCATACCTCCGTCAGGGTAAAGAATTTGTTCGTTGTAAAACACCCCGCCTTTGCCAGCGAGGAACAATATTGTGCTAGATGAGAAGAACGAAAGGGTCAGTAAGGTCCAGGATAAACGGGATGCTGATCCAGGGCTCGGGGGTCGTCTGTTATTTGGTTAACTCACGCGGCCATGTCGGTGTCCATTCCTTTGCTGTAGAGTGTCAGCATCGATGCTACAAACGTGGTGAGCTTGATCTCATACCGGCCAGCAGGGTTGTACGATCTCATGTCCAACTCAGACTTGTTGTCCTCGCCACTCTCACCGGCCGTCATCTCGCTGTGTATACGGTCAGCGATTGCCATTAGACGATGAGGTGTTGGTGCCTCGACAAACCTTGGAAACACTCCTGGAGCAATAACGTTGACTCTGACCTTCACGTCTTTGAAAGTGGTGGCCAGCATGCGGCTCAAATGAGTGGAAGCGGCCTTCGAGCTAGCGTAGGAGAACTGCCCCATGCTAGATCCTTTCATCGCTCCTGAGATACTTGAGACATTGACGACCGAAGATGAGTAGCCAGGGGTCACCTGGCCACCCGTGGCCAGAAGAGGAAGAAAGGCCACTGAGGGTTGTGTCAGAGAGAGCTTGGTTTCTCTTGCCCAAGAGTGCTTACTGCTCATGAAGAACTGCGCTGCCACGTTCGTCGTGAACGTGTCCGTCCACTGCTGCCCGTCTGAGCGAAGAAAGTGTTTCGATATCGCCTATGGCTGTCAGCGAAATGCTGGAGGTGGCTCAGTATCGCATGGTCATACCTCTGCCGAGCTCATGTCCGGCTCTCCATTGCTTGCTGAGACCTGCGTCAGCCTCGCCTTCAGACACCATGCACCTCTCGAGAACTCACAGAATTTCGTGTCATCGTCTCTTGCAATACCAGCGTTGTTGACCAATAGCTGAATTCCTTTGGGCTCCTTCTCCTTCATCTCCTCTGCGAGCTTCAAACAACCCTCTTTGGTGCTGACATCACCCGTGATGCTCTGCAAGCTACCCGCTCCAGTATTGTATTTCTCCACCGTCTTGTCCAACGTCTCTTCTCGTCGACCGGTGATCCACACTTTAGCACCATTAGCGACGAGCGCTTGGGTGATCATCAGGCCGATGCCGGTTGCGCCGCCGGTGACCTGAAACAGAAGGGCAGAAGGGTTAGCAATAGCTCAGACAGGGAATAAGGGCAGACTGATACCTGCTAGCATAGCCCGAGAGACAATCTCGGACAGCTGCAGGCGGACTGCCCATCGGCTTTCTTACCAGGGCGGTGACATGGGAGACATCAAAGAGGTCGGTGGTCTTGAGGTCGTGGTTGTCTGCTCTGCCTATCGTTTGAGGTCAAATTTGTTCTCGAGCAGGATCGTGGCCGAGAGGACGCACCTGTTGCCATTGTGCGGATTGCTGGTGTTAATGTTGGTCTGAGGATTAGTGGTGCGCTGGAATTCTTGACAGGAAAGGCGGATCGTGTGAACAGTCGTAGCATTGTGGTAGAATGTATGGAGATATGTACAAGATGATGTGGATACAAACCGTGGGAGCAGACCTCTTTCAATGCGGTCCTCAACGCGTCAGAGGGGGATCATGTCTTCCATGACGATGTACGCGCCGTAGACGGCAGCGCTCGCGTCGTCTTTGTACGACCGGGCTGTTATGCTCAAGCTCACATCCAACTCGGCGTGTGGTGATATGCTAGGCGATGTTTGGGTGAACTGCGATGATGAGGGGATGGACGGGAGGAAGAGTGTGGTCGGATGTGAGATGACCAAATTCAAATATACGGCGGGGGGATGCATGTCTCGACGTTTACAATGTACACATACACGATTCTCCATGTTTGCACAAATCGGCATAGTGAGCACTGTCCTACCTTGCACTCATCAATCTGAACGATGTCCATTGCACAAATTGTAGCTGAAACATAATTCCACGAGCATGCTCCCGTGCATCCGTCTGTCTATCTCCACAACGCGGTGAATGAGATCGCTTTTAGCATCAATGTCTCGTTTGCGGAAAACGCCAATCCAACGAAGCAGTGTTCAGTAGCTGTACCGCAGCGAGTGGGTATCATGCATCTCATCACATCACATCATCATCATCTTCTTCTTCATCATCATCATCGTAAGACATCCAAGCTGCCGCCCCGTCCCGACTCAAATGCCATCATAGCATACAGAACGCAGCACTCAAAGCAATGAGCGCCGCGAAGCTCGGGTTCTGGTCATACACGTCGCCCAAGATTCCTCCTCGAAAAGTGAGCAGCGCTTTCGGCGGTTGCTCTGCGGCAGTGATGGTTGCTGGTATCACCGTTGTTCGATTCGATGGCGCATCAGGACCTCCCGTGGCGGAGATAGTGCTCGTCATGGTCAAAGCGCCTTTTAGAGAGACATCCCAGCTCGTAGCGTTTGGGCACATGCTCTGGACATAGCGAGGAGCTGCTGCATGATCGTCAGCTGTGCGCCGTCTTTTGGTTCTGGACCTGCACTGACCAGAGCCATCCGACTGCAATGTGCGATCCAGCCTCACGCTTCTCCCACTTGCAGATATGCATTCCGAATTCTTGGTCTTGATGCTGACTGCGTTAACTGCTCCCTGGACTTCCGGCTCCTCATACACCACCACCCGGCATAAATTCGCTGCAGAGCTCTGGACGCCAGGATCTGCGAAGAAAGACTTGCAGTCGAAGGAAGTGGTCATGCATTGGCCCGTCCCAGTCATGCTCAATTGATGTGTTGGTATAGCGGAGTGAGGGACTTCGATTTGCTCGCATGAGGACTCGGTTCGTGGGCTGCATATATTGGGCGTCGTAAAATCGGCGGTTGCGAAAGGCTTCAACAGAGGCAGAGCGAATAGCAAGGACAGAGCCATATCGAGGTATTCGCATGCAGACTTGTCGAGACCGGTATTTGAATGAAGACGAAAGATGATGACAATGAATGGTGATGGATGATTGAATAAAGGTAGCTGATAAGCAGAACACTACGCAACACTTACCTGGACGTTCGTTCGTTCCTCGTGAGCGCTGTCAAGAGCTTTCCGCCTGTGTTGACACTGTTGACGCGGGTAGGTGCATATTCTTGCGGCAGCCCAGTTTCAGTTGGCCAGTCTCCAGCCGGATTTTGCGTGGGAAGACTCGACGAGCGACCGATGTCTCATGTCGCGAGTAGCCATCCAGTCGGCCATGATGGTAATATAGGTCCGCGCATAAGTTTGGAGAGTGTCAATGTGCGAGTTCGATTCATGCGCGGGAGTACATCCTGCTTGATACAAAATAGTGCGTGACCCAGACTCGTCGCCTGAGGATGTTTCAATCATTCTCACATGCAGCCTCGAATGTTGTGGTGAGGCAATGCAGAGAAAGTGAGATGGTGTTGTGAGAATGGTCTTGTGAGCTTTATTTTTATTCCCGAAATCAGGAGCCAAAGACCCCGGGAAGGCGAAAATCAATCGGCCTCGGTTTCAGCGTCAACCAATAAGGTGCGGCGTAATGCCGGTCCAAGCGAGTCCATTACGCTGTCGATTCCGACTTCATTGTTGCTTGCTTTCCCTTGAAGAGACGACTGAACCTCTCCACCATCGACCAACAACACTCCCCTCTCCGACCACAGCGTCCCCTCCACCGCAATCATGTTCTCCTCCACCGTGAGACAGTTTGCAGGACGCAGCGTCGTCCGCCCATCGCGCAACTTCTCCTCGACCGCGCGAGCGAACAAAATCATCACCAACAGCCAGCCTCTGCGAGCAAAGCACGCCTCGGGCTCCATCTCCGCCAAATACCCCATCATCGACCACGAATACGATGCCCTGGTAGTCGGCGCTGGTGGCGCTGGTCTGCGTGCCGCCTTCGGTCTCGCCGAGGCCGGGTTCAACACAGCATGTATATCGAAGCTTTTCCCGACACGATCACACACCGTGGCCGCGCAGGGTGGAATCAACGCGGCGCTTGGAAACATGCACGACGACGACTGGAGATGGCACATGTACGACACCGTCAAGGGATCCGACTGGCTCGGTGACCAGGACGCCATCCACTACATGACCCGCGAGGCTCCGGCCTCCGTTTACGAGCTCGAGAACTACGGCTGCCCATTCTCCCGTACCGACGATGGCAAGATTTACCAGCGTGCCTTCGGTGGACAATCGAAGGAGTTTGGAAAGGGAGGTCAGGCATACCGATGCTGCGCCGCCGCCGACCGAACAGGCCACGCGCTTCTGCACACACTCTATGGCCAGTCGCTCCGACACAACACCAACTACTTCATCGAGTTCTTTGCCATTGATCTCATCATGGAGGATGGTGAGTGTAAGGGTGTAATTGCATACAACCAGGAAGACGGTACTCTCCACCGCTTCCGCTCTCACCACACCGTTCTCGCTACCGGCGGATACGGCCGCGCCTACTTCTCTTGCACTTCCGCCCATACCTGCACCGGAGACGGAATGGCCATGGTCGCCCGTGCTGGTCTTCCCAACCAGGATCTCGAATTCGTGCAGTTTCACCCAACTGGTATCTACGGAGCTGGATGCTTGATTACTGAGGGTTCTCGTGGTGAGGGTGGTTACCTTTTGAACAGCGAGGGTGAGCGCTTTATGGAGCGTTACGCACCCACTGCTAAGGATTTGGCATCTCGCGATGTCGTGTCCCGCAGCATGACCATGGAGATTCGTGAAGGCCGCGGTGTCGGCCCTGACAAGGACCACATCTACCTCCAGCTTTCTCACTTGCCACCAGAGGTCCTTCACGAGCGCCTCCCAGGTATCTCTGAGACCGCCTCGATTTTTGCCGGTGTCGATGTCACCAAGCAGCCAATTCCTGTGCTCCCAACCGTGCACTACAACATGGGTGGTATCCCCACGAAGTATACCGGAGAGGTTCTTACTGTGGATGAGAACGGCAAGGACAAGGTCGTGCCAGGCCTTTTCGCTTGCGGTGAGGCTGCTTGTGTGTCCGTCCACGGTGCCAACCGTCTTGGCGCCAACTCTCTCCTCGATCTTATTGTTTTCGGCCGTGCTGTCAGCCACACGATCCGCGACAACTTCTCGCCTAACAAGCCACACAAGGAGGTCTCTGCCGATGCTGGTGCAGAGGCTGTGTCTATTGTTGACCAGATCCGCACTGCGGATGGAGCCAAGAGCACAGCCGAGATTCGCAGCGAGATGCAGAAGGTCATGCAGTCTGATGTCTCCGTGTTCAGGACTCAAGAGTCGCTTGACGAGGGTGTTGAGAAGTAAGTCGTTCAAGCTACGATAAGCAGTATTCAACCGACTAACATATATTTAGGATCAACAAGGTCGATAAATTGTTCGACCAGGTCGGCACAAAGGACCGCAGCATGATCTGGAATTCCGACCTCGTTGAGACTCTCGAGCTCCGCAACCTCCTTACCTGCGCCGTCCAGACCGCCGAAGCTGCCGCCAACCGCAAAGAGTCCCGTGGCGCTCACGCACGCGAGGACTTTCCTGACCGTGACGACGAGAACTGGATGAAGCACACGCTCACATGGCAGAGGAAGCCGCACACTCCAGTCGAGATCGGTTACCGCTCCGTTGTTGCCAACACATTAGACGAGGCCGAGTGCAAGGCTGTTCCACCTTTCAAGCGAACTTATTAGAGGAAATGCATGGAGTTGGAAGGAAGGAAGCGGGATGAAAGAACGAGGCCGATTTGGTCTCCCAGAATTGTAGAGCCGACTTGGGCTGGCTTTGCAGACGAGGTGTTTCGACCTTGTCGGAGGAAGGGCGTGCATAGTCTCATCCACAGTGTTTTCGAGCAGCGAAGCGTCGTCGATTTTTGTGCTTGTAAATATAACAGAAGAATACAAACCATCAACGTTTGCAGGGCACATTCCATTGTACAGGCCACGATTCGAGATGTGGAACGCGCAACGGCAGACAGTCAGAATCGGATTCGGGACGGTGCCTTCCATAGACCTACAACCACATCGAGGCAATGGCGAACCGCCAGAGATCTCTCCTCCAAGCTCAATCGTCTCGCAAATCTCCCACAACAACACAACATCACTACCACGTCCATTTCTGGACAATTTCAACCATCTTTACCTGCCATGGACAACCGAAATCCGTCATCCGTCATTGATCTGGCCTCACCCACTCTCCCCCACGGCACGGCCCATTCGTTGCTAGCCATGGACGGCGACGACGACACTATGTCATCTCTCGACTTTTCCATCCTCGCTTACTCCCTCAACGAAAGCCACACTGGCTGCTTCAGACCTGGAGCCTTACCTGTCTCACTTTCGCTCGATGCAGACGACCTGTGTCTTCCAGGGTTCCATTGTCCGTTGAATCACATTTCTCCAAACGCATCGTGGCCGCCTACTGACATATCGGGCGCAAATAGGTCCGAACTCAAACGAGGAACGTCCACCGCAGTTCTGTCATCCGACTGAAGAGTGTCAAATTTATCGCCTCGGGAGGAGGACATGTCAACCGCAGGGCTATCTGGAGCCGAAGATTTGCGAAAATGGGTACTATTGTCCGGCGGGCGGAAAGGAGATGATACTATGTGAGAGACCCTTCTGTCAAAGGTCAGTCAAGGAATAACCGGAGTCATATCGCTGATCTCAAGTGTCGGCGATTAAGGCAAGCGAGGCACATTTTGTCCAAGCGGAAGCCAACGACCATTCAATTGCTCGTATGCATCGATTTGTCCCGCTGGGAGTGTGCGACAGATCGTCGTGCTCCCGCTGTATCTCACTGTGGTGCTCGATGCTATCTTACTCGCGCTGGCCGCAGCAGGATTCATCTTCGCGAGGTGGAGGAAGACCAGAACGAGGGACCCTGCTCACGTCGAGAACGGAGACGGGAACGCGGACGTGGAAAGCTCTCGCTCGGTGAGTTCACTCAGGAGGACGCGATCCGCCAGTGGCTCGCCTCTGGAAGGTTCAGCAATGCCATCACCACATATTCCCTCGACGCCCGTGAGGAGGACTTCAGGTCGAGTCGATCATTACGACGGCTTTGCGGAGGACGATGAGAACAACGGATTCAGCGACGAGATTGAAGACGATCTGCAGAGCAGTCCGGAGATGCAACGATTCATTCAGTCCATGAGCAGGGCGGTAGAAACCTCCTGCATCGGTCTCAGCTTCGACTACCAGAAGCTCTCGTACGCAACAATGGCCGGCAAGAAGATCCTGTCAGACGTCACCGGTAATATGCCGCGAGGCAGCTGCTGGGGGGTCATGGGCGGCAGCGGTGCTGGCAAAACGACTTTCATGAACGTCCTCATGGGCAAGATCCAAGCCAAAGAAGGCTTCATCAAGATCAACGGCCATCGAAAGGACATGACCAAGTACAAAAAACTCATCGGCTATGTACCTCAAGACGACATCATTTTTCCTGAGTTGACCGTTCGCGAGAACATCCTACACTCAGCTCGAATTCGCCTTCCTGCCAAATGGACCGACAAAGAAATACAAGCGCACGTCGACGCTCTTTTGGCCTGTCTCCAACTTACCCACGTCCAGCACTCCCGCGTTGGCGATGCCACTCGTCCAGTCATTTCCGGAGGTCAGCGCAAACGAGTCAATATTGGAATGGAGCTCGCATCGGCACCCATGGCGATCTTCTTGGATGAACCGACATCCGGACTCGATGCCACCAGCGCTGCGAGCATCATGCGACTTTTGAGGGCCATTAGCAGGTTGGGCGTGACGACAATCGCAATCATTCACCAGCCAAGGGAACAGATCTTCTATGGATTTGACCAGCTGTTGCTGTTAGCACAAGGACATGCCGTCTACTCTGGTGCCTCTCATGACTGTCAGACATACTTTGAGAAGTTGGGGTTCTCATTCCCCGAGCGCGGAAACCCGGCTGATGTCCTCATCGATATCGCCACAGGCGATGGAAGTCGATATTTGACCTGCGAGAAGCGAAACCAGTCGATGGTACCGGCCTTGATCGAACGGTGGAAAGATCAAGCCCAGTCGACGAACGTCAACGTTCCACTTACCTTGGACGGCTCAAGTGCCCCGACCAAACGCAGCCGCCGGCTCAGCACTCCGTCCGTTGCCTCCACCGAAGAGCAAGAAGAAAACCTCCGTCTGACCATGGCGTCTCGAGGCGCAACCTGGCCGGCTCAAGTCTACTACTGCCTGCAGCGCGCCTTGACCCAGCAGGTTCGCAACGCCACCTCCTTCTTCTACGAAATCGGAGTTGGCGCTCTCGCAGGTGGCATCATCGGTCTTTCCGCGTTCGGCGCCGGTGGACATCTCTTCCAGGGCATATACCACCCTCCCTTCACAATCCTTAGCAGCGCAGTCGATTATCAGAGCACACCCCAGCTTGGACTACTCGGCGGCATGGCAATCGGACTTGCCGCTTCTGCTCCTGGTTTCTGGGTCTTTGGTGAGGAAAAGATGATGTTCTGGCGGGAGACCGCCGCAGGACACTCGCGATCAGCCTACTACCTTGGTAAAATGCTCTCCACGCTGCCTCGGATCGCGCTTAGCAGCCTACACTTCACCGTGTTCATGGGTATTCTCGCAACGCCATTGATCAGTTTCACGGACATGTGGATGGCGAACCTGATGTACTTTTGGTGTATCTATGGCTTGGCGGCAATTGTGAGTATGCTTGTCAAGAGAGAAGATGGTCCGTTGGTGGCGGTTTTGGCATCCCTCGTGGTGGGCATGTTGAGCGGCGTTGCGCCGGCATTGAAGCAGGTGAAGCTATGGGGCATGGAGTGAGTCTTGTCAACTGATGAGTGCAACAGTCGCGAGTGCTGACCTGTCCAATAGGTGGTTCTGGAGAATGTCGCCCGGCGTGTAGTACACGGAGGCGTATTGGAGCCGGAACTTGTCACCTCTGGCATATCTGTACCAGCTGGACCTTGCGTGCAAAGCCTTCGGTTTCACGATTGGGCAATTTGGCTTGGATATACTGTACGTGTGGGTTTCCGAGGGAGTGATTTCCATAGCACTGACTGTCACGAATAGCATGCTCTTTCTCATCGGGACGGTGTACAGGATTCTCGCGTATCTGGCGCTCGTGTCTGTCGATCGAAAGAAGCAGAGATGATACCCGAAGCATCGAATGAGCCTTGGCTTGCACCTCTCCAGGTATCGCCATGCAGCTTCGACTTCATTCTCGGCGGGTTTTGGTCGCTCGCTCCGATGAGTGCCGTCTCGAGACGAAGTGGCCCAGGTGGAAGAGCCAATGTGGGAGCGAGAGTGGACGGAACGAGTAGACTCGCCGGGCGAACGTCGATTCGAGGGCTCCGAGGGGTATGGGCGGAGGCCTATGGACATGAGCTGGGTGGACGGGTCCAGGATCTGGTCCATGTTTGTAGAGAGATTACAACCTAAGAGTTTCCTGTGATCCGAAGGCGTGTGTTTCATGGTGGAGTACCTGGGGGAGGGCACGTGGCTTGCAGGGATTCTCTGTCAACATCACCTTGGGTGGAAATTCTTTCCACGACTCGCCTCGAAATCATTAATCTCTTCTAAGATTGTAATCAGCGAGCGCAATGGAAGTTGAATCGCAACACGCCCTGACCGTTGTGCGAATTGCGAAGCGAAGAAATGAGATGAAAAGCCTACGACGATGTACTGTATCAGAGCAACAGCATCTGACTACACAAGCTCGTGTTCGCGTACATTTGGAAGAGGTGCACTTGGAGCTCTGAGCGTTGCTGGCATGACGGATGGACGATTGCAGATCCGATGGGGCGGTGGACCCTGCCCAACAAATATAGGGTAGCAGCGCATTCCCGGTCCATATCCAGAGACGACGCTCTTGCCACGCCCACCACTGTCGCCAGGATGGAAAAGGCAAGCATCGTCTTGTCTAGCCGAATCCAGCATATGCAGCACAAGGTGACGTCGCATCCAATCCTGAGCTGTCACTGGCGGCGACGAATCTAAGGTAGCTTTCGGCCGCAAGCTCCGCTTCCACCTCGCCCAGCTGCGGCGCCAGCGGAACAATGGAGAATCTTCCGCAAACCACAAGCTTGGTGAATGCCCGAAATGGATCTTGCACCTGCGCTTCGAAGAGAGCTCAGAGATACGGTGTGCTAAGGGTCTCCTGGAGCTTTGAGTGACGCCACGTACCAAGATGTCTGACGAACCCACCTTACCCTGCATGGAATCTGCTCCATGCAGGTGCGATTTGAAGCATATCTCTGGGCGCCATATCGCTGGGCTGCACTTCTAGCGCGAGCAACAACAGATCGGGCGACGATCTTTGCTCGACCTCAGCTCACGCTCGAGCAAAATGCTTCTCTTTGTGCTCTATCGGCCCGCCAGAACCGCGAGCTATGGATGATGGAGCGTGTGTCTGGAACAGAGCCATTCCGACTTGCCTGTCAATCGACGTCCCCTCCGACTTGAGCTCTGTCGCTGAGGAAGGATTCGTCAACGAGAGAGGTGAAGCCAACCCTCCATACTTTGTGTCTAACGCACCATAAGGCTGTTCTGCTCCGAGCCTCCCCGACTCTGGAGATCCCCGCAAGATCTCGCCATCTCTACGCAATTGCCTGAAACGTCGATTGGTACGAAGTGATCGCCACACGAGAGTTGAGATACAAGACAAGGGTATGTCTCGCCCCAACAATCGGCGTTCAACGCCGTATGTGCGATGTCGTCGACAGCATCTGGAACTCTGGACATTCCCACAGAATTCCGAGATTCTGCATCTTGCCCTCTTCTGTGTGTTGACTCAGACAAGACGCAGCTTGATCGTGCGATGGTCCCTCGTTAGTGTTCAAGCGAGAGATTGGCCGCAACAAGCCACATGAGCCCTCATCAAACTGAGCCTCGCACGGTTCGGTTGGTTGCAATGTTGCATGCTCGTGGGCGCGATTGACGCATGCCGAGTCACCCTGGACAAATTCGTTGACCGTTGAGCCATCACTCTCCGTCTACCTTAACGGACCCCACTGTACCATCTTCTCTCGCGGTGCCCGAAAACGTGAATGAACTGCACGATCGTCATGCGAGGCATGCCGTGGCAAGCGAGATCGCAGTGACCCTACTAGTGGTGCAACGTGTTCGACGTCGGGCAGCTGAGGCAAGATCATCCTCATCATCGGCGGGAGCTTTCGAAGCACCGACACATCAGTGAGGTGGAGCAAGGGTCCTTGTCTCGCAGATGGGATTTCTACTTCAAGGGCAAGCGTCGTAGAGGTAGCGGAGTGCTCGTGCATGTAATCATTCAAAGCTGGACGCCAAAAGCGGTTTATGGGGCATACACGTCGTCAAGAAAAGCTTCTCCGGACTATCCACCAATTAGCTTCCACACTTCGCCGTGGCCTGCTGTTTGTATGGACGCATCAGCGAGCCGCAAAAGCCACCGTCTACGCCATGTCGAGATAGCGCCGATCCGTGCGACTGCTCGATCAGGACTAGAGCGCACGACATGTGAATCTTCACGGTCCTGCAATTCGTCGTTACCCGAATCGCCACGTCCAACCGTCGGGCTTGTCCAGACATTGAGATGATCCTCGTCTTCACTGCGACCGGACTCGGGTCCTTGCGGTGTCCTCCTGGCTCTCAATTAAAGTCCACGCTTGGGGCGCCTCCGACGTGCTTGAGATTTGTGATTTCCTCTTTCGGTCTGAGCTCATTCGGGACTTTGCTCGGAGGCGCTGGCGATCGACACTCGAGCAACCCACATCACGTCCTTTTGCACTATAGGGGTCCCACGACATGTGGACCTCGACTGACAGCGCCCACACCGTCGTCCCCGGGATATGGATCTCCATCAACGGTCGAGCACGGTGCTTTCCGTGGTGTTATGTCTTGATTCAGCAGTGATGGGCATTCAACATACCATCGTCGCATGCATTCGGATGGGTCACAACAAAGACCTCATCGAGCACTTGGGCAAGACTTGAGGCCCAGAAAGGTATATAACTGTTCACCTTGCCCCATCGAGATCAAGTATCATCAACATCAACACTTCTCTTCCACCTTCACAATCCAACAATCTCCAAATCAACACCAGCCATCAAAACCACCCTCAAACACCATCAAGATGCAGTTCACTTCTCTTTTCGCCATCCCAGCCCTCGCGCTTTTCGCGTCCGCGGCCCCCACCTCCGCCGACAACATGGCCGTTGAGAAGCGCGCCGACAACGCCGGCCTTGCCAGCATGCTCATCGACCTCACCAACCAGGTCAAGGCCCCAGCCGCCGCCATGAAGGCCACCGCGGACTCTGTTCCAGCCGACGCCAGCGAGGAGCAGAAGAACACTGCCGCCCAGTCCGTGGTCGCCAACATCAACGAGATCAACGAGGCCATCAAGGCCACCAACGCCCAGATGTCCACCATGCAGAAGCGCAGCCTCGAGGCTCGCCAGAGCACGACTGGCACCACCCTCGCCGACCTCCCCAAGGATGTCCTCGGCCAGCTCAACGGCAACCCAATCATCTTCGCCAACCTGCTCCTCACCCTCGTCCGCGAGCTCGACCCGGCCGTCACCTCCGTTCTCCGCACTCTCAACTTGAACGCCACCAACGTTGCTCTTCAGCCACTTCTCAAGGTCCAGCTTCCAGCTCTCGTTGTTGGACTCGGCAACCTCGTCAACGGTCTCGTCATCGCTCTGGCTCCTCTCCTCGTTGGTCTTGACGGCATCCTCGCCCCTCTCCTTGCCGGCCTCGGCTTGTAAGAGATCGAAGCGACTCAACAATTGCCAACGGGCATCCTTGGGAGGAACATGATGTGATTCTCGGATCGTGGATGTGAGACATGACCTTCGAGTCAAGATGTCCAAAATAGAGAACAGGGGCTAATGCGAATGCGAATGGTCCCTGGTCATGATTTCATGAATATACAATATACATTTTAACTTGTACATATCTTGCGAATGATACTGTTTATCTTTACTTCATCATACATGCATTTGCGCTTCTCCGTCCATCCTGGCTTACGCCTTTCATGCAACGTTCACATGCGATCATCACAAATCCACTATCCACCCCTAGCAGTCCATCATCGGCGAGTTCGTAGTCAAAACAGCAAGGCGCAAGAGGACCAGCTTTGCTTTGGAATAGGACCACTCAAAGGTAAGACAACAGCTTCACTCAAAAAAGGAAAGGTCAGCATACGTCGCTATTCCAGATGCAGACTCTCAAGCAGCCTTCAGACCAGATCCAACGCGCCTGACAAGGTCACCAAACCGTCATGATCCTGCACGTCACATGGCCGACCGACCTTTGACGCGGCTGTTCCAACCGCCCATCCATCTGCCTGGTCCGGGAGGGACATTACCTGGTGAAGCAAAGGTGGTCGGGAATGCTGGCGAATGAGTACTGGTCGAGCCGAAGCCTGCAGTAGAAGCCGAGCTCGAGCTCGAGCCGCCGTTGCCATTGCCATTGCCAGCTCCCGTGCCAGTCTCCGCCGGAGTCTCAGCAGGAGAAGTCGAGTCACCGCCGTTCGAACCTGAAGAAACACGCCCAGACCACACCTTTGGCCCAGGCATGACATACGGCGCCGGATTGTCCGTCCAGATATTGTATGCAATGCCGGGGTCCTCGGCACTGTACAGGCCTGGAATCTTGACTAGTGGACCAGGAGTACCATTTCCTCCACCCGAGACGCTGAGCTGCGCACACTCCATGTAGAACTGCGCTTTGCCGACATGGGCTTCGTGGATGGCGATGTGTTCCGGCTGGGGAGGGTATGGTCAGCTTTGGTCCGCTACACGACGAGTGTTCTTGAAGTACTCACACGAACGAGATACTCTCCATCAGGCAGGTCCTTGGGAATAGTAAAGGTCATACTCGGTTTCTGCCAGGTTCCCCAATTGGTATCGACATTCGCCGGCCCATTGACACCGCTCTCCCACACTTTGAACCAGTCCCCATCACCCTTGTAGTCATTGACATCACCGGGAGCCTTGGACATGTAAATGAAGCCGGGACTGGGATGTTCGATGAGCTCGTTGTAGGCCAGTTTGAAGCCGACTTTGTCGCCCGCTTTGACGGTGAGGGTCTGCGAGGACATCGTGTGGGCCCCTTTGTTGCAGATGGCGTCGGGCGAGGAGATGACTTCGCTGGTGAAGGAGGGCATGTAGGTGTTGGTGTTTTTGCGGACGTAGGTGTAGTCTTGGCCGATGGGGGTGTCGTTGACGAGGAGCTGGGAGAAGATGTAGTGGGCTTGGATGATTGGGGTGAGGGCGAGAGACCCAAGGAGGAAGAGGGTGTGGGTGGGATGCATGGCTCTTTTTGTAGTGAATGTGAATGAGCTGAATGTAAAGGTGTGGTTTGGTAGAGCAAGTAATGCCTGTTTCTGTGTGCTGTTGAGTAATGTTGAAGAGACCGAGAGGAAATACTTTATATGTTGAGCCGTACACCACTTCCCGTGCCACTTCCCCCGTTGCTCCTCGACATCGTGTAGAGCAGAGCCTCGTCTAGATGAAGATGTGACTTGGCGTGTGATCTATACAAGAAGGCATGATGGCCAAGCACGCCACAACGTAGCAGGAAGATCGTCGCCAAGAGAGAGAGGCACTCAGTCCTGCGGGTGTAGGATGCCTCTACCGCCTCGTCAAGCTCGGAGCCCGTGTCGAGGGGACGTGTATTCCGGTCAATGGAGACTGGCTCTTCCCTGTCCGTGGGGAGACTCTCTTCGAGCATGGGGCAGAACTACCGCTACCATGGCCATCGGCAACACCTGCTATCAATCTGCTAGGCGCTCCCACCTCCTCGAAGTGAGATGATGAACGTCTTGGCGAACATCATACATCGCTTACACCTACCACTCAAGGTAAAACTCAGCTCGGGTCCGAGTCGAGCATTGAGCGCCTAGAGATTCATCCCTTCAGGTAAGCTGGATCGTTTGGCAATTTCGCATCGTCAGAGAAGTTCTCTCACCGGGACGCTGGCAACATCGAGTCTTGCGATGGTGAAGTGCGATGGATACGGTATGCGTGCGATGCAGCGTGCTCTCCTCGTCGTCGTTGTCATCAACCCCGCACTCGTTGGCTCAGCCATTGCCATTGCAGTCCAGTCCAATCCATTGGGAGACAGAGAGAGAGAGAGCCATAAGCATATCGTCGTCTTCTTGGTATTGTCTTCGTTTTCATCATCTTCATCATGTTCATCACAAGACGACGGGAATTCGCAGCCGGAAGACACATCAGGGGCTCTGCGGACTCTGATTGGTGCGTTTTGTCTTTTGGCGCCAACTCCGAAGCGCGCGATGGAACGACGGCCAACGAGATCCGTCTTCGTGTCTGGGGTTGTCTCTCCTTTCCGACCTGTTGATGATCATCCACCTCCTGTTTGATCCATGAGAGCAGAGGGGCCATTCTCGACAAGTCAACGGTAAGTCAAGTCGGCTCGTCTTCCTCTCCTTCACACCTCCCTCGATCATTCTTTCCATCCGGCGTCGTCCAAGCGCGTGCGCTGTCCCTTCCCTTCATTATTCCTGTCGCTCCTTCTCTCCTTCTCCAGCAGAACAATCACACTCTCTTACATCCAATCTCGTATACCGAGTACTGCGCCGGGTGCAGCTCCATCACAATCTCTACTCTAGGTCCTTTCACTCTCTACCCAGACCGATCACTCGACAGCCACTCATTCCTTCGAACGATTCGCCCATCATGTTCACCTGCCACGTTCGCAACCGCTCCCTCATTCCCGTCGCTACGATTCGAGACATGGAAAAGACGGAAGAGGAGCAATATCACATTCAGCAAGAGATGGAAGTGGCAGACGCAGAGGAGCAGGCACACCTCTCTCAATCTCTCCGACACACTCCTCGCCAACGACGCAACCTCGTCATGATCTATCTCCTCTTCCTCGCCGAGGCCATCATGTCCTCCTCTCTCCACATGCAAATCTCCATCCTCCTTCCTTCAGCGTCCACTGGCTGTATCACCAGCAACACCTCTTTTCTGCGCAGCATTTTGCTGTGTGCGTATTATCTGGGCTCCGCGACTGGTCTCGTTTGGGGTCTCACCGCGGACCGCATTGGAAGGAGGAAAGTGGCTTTGTTGGGACTGTTCGGATCATTGATATGTTGTGTTAGCATGGGCTTCGCAACAACTTTTGCTGCGTTTTGCACTTTGAGATTCTTGGCTGGCGTGGTCGGGTCTGCAGGAACAGTGGCCGGGCTTGCTATGCTGGCAGATGTCGTGCATGGGAGTGACAACAGGACAAAGGTCGTTGCAAGACTACCTGTCGTTGCCGTGTGCGGCCAGATTGGTCCATTGATTTCTGGACTGATCGGAGGAATGGTGAATGGAACAGGAGTGCTCGATGAGTACCCTGCACTGGCTGGGCAGGTCACATGCGGAGTGTTGATGCTGAGCATCGCCATTGCTGAGACTCTGCTGCTCGATGAAGTGAGTCGAAACATGATCTACAAGTCCTGAGTCCTCTCTAACAGCCATCAGACACTCCCAGTCCTTGCCACAAAGAAGCAAGTGCTGTCCGAAGACTTCACCGAGTCGGAGAAGGCTACCTTCCTCGGTCGATCCCACTCCAACTCCAGCTCCGAATCCCTCTCCATCTCCATCATCGAAGCCCTTGCGGATGACGCTTCTCTCCCAAAGCCATCCCACATCTCTGTCTCCCAACTCCTGACCGCACCCTCCATCCTCATCCTCCTCGCATCCTTCTCCACACTCTCCCTCCACTCTTCCACCTTTGACATCCTCCTACCTCATATCGGCCACAGTCCCACCCACAACATCGGACTTGGAATTCCTTGCGATTGGCTGCTGCCTCTGATGCTAGTCATCAAGGTCGCAGCAGCCATGAGAGTGATGCGAGCCATCCCACCTCTCGTTGCGAAAGTTGGTCTGCTCCCGATTTACCGCCGCACGACCGTCGTTTTCCCGGTCATATACGTCCTCGTTCCCGCAGTCGCCTTACTTGCTACGTCATGCGACTCTGCTGTTCTGGCCGCTGTTTTCAACGCCCTCGCTACACTCATCAAAACGACCATCGCTCTTGCTGCGCAAGTCTTGGTCCTCCTACTCGCCCTCTCCGCGGCGCCGGACGCTGCATCAACTGGCACTCTCATTGGCGTCATTTCGATATCAGAACTGTTCAAAGCTCTCGCTGTCGGAATTGCCGGCATCAGCTACTACCTTTCAGACGACTACTCCGTGGTCATTATCAACGGAGCGCTGTGGGCGATTCTGGCCAGTCTTGCGGTGATGGGTGCATTGCTGACAAGGAAACTGAGGGAGACGCCGAGAGTGGGTGAGGATCTGCCGGAGGAATGTTTTGTGTGGGAGGGCGTATTTGACGTGGAAGGTGGAGATGAGAACGGGTTCTGATCGGACTGAGGTGCCGTGTTCCTTTCTCACGACTGCCAACGATCATCCGCGATGTACCAGACTTTGTTTCATTGAAGTATACACACCAGACTTCCACACCTCACAACCTCGCCATTTCCCCCTCCCTCCCCAACTCCTCCAAACACGTCTCAAACCTCCGCTTCCAGACATCCACCTTTCCCTCATCCATCACCGACCCATCAATCGACACCGCCGCAAACAAGCCTCCCTCCGCGCCGCCAATGCCTACTAGAAACTCCCCTTCCCTTGCCCTCACACTCGCCGTCATGTCTCGGAAATCCACCACCAAATCCTTCCCTTGTTGCCGCGGGAAGGACTCAACATCGTACATTCCCTTGCCAATGATGGCATCCCGTCTGCCCACCGAACTCACACCACACGTCTGGGTCGTCGAGTTCGGACGCGCGGGGTACGCTCCTTGTACGCTTCCTCCTTCAAAGGCGCGGTTCTCAGTAGGCAAGACGGCGGCGCACCGTTCAAGGGAGTAAAGGTATTGATTCGCCAGCACCAGTCCCGCGCCACGACTCGTCAGGTTCTGCCGTTTCGCCGCGTCACCGATGGGTCTTGCACGTTTTTGGTAGGAGGTTAGTTGGCGATGGGCGAGGCGGGTGAGGAGGCGGAGGCGGGAGGCGAAGGGGAGAGATGAGGGCAGAGAGGGGAGAGAGATGCCGTCGGAGAAGGCAAGCATCATGCTATTTGGGTCGGTGTGGTGGTTGAAAAAAGCGCGCGGGTTGAGGGGAAAGCCGGTTGTGAAGGGTCTGTCCTGAGGGGAGAAAGAAGAGGAGGAGGAGTTTTCGTGGGCCTCCATCATGGTTAGGGCGGCGAGGGCGAAGATTCCAGCGCCGAGGGTTGTGGAAGTGGATCTGCAGAGGGCGGAGAGATGCTTTGCGCTGGGTGTGAAAGACGGAAGTTAGCTGACGAGCTGGAATGAAGGAGGACTGCCTTCGTGAGTACCTTGACGATGGGATGGCGACGTGCAGCGTCGTTGTATTGAGCGGTGGCACGGCACTGTAGTCCAGCACTGCGGCGTACTTTTGCTCGAAACGGATGGCTTGCTTTCTCACACCACCTTCTTGACGGAGAGGGTTCTCGAAGCCTGCAGGTAGAGGTGTCCTTACATGTCGCAGGATTCGAGTGATGGCCCAGAACCAGCGTTGGCGAGCGACGTTGCCTGGGATGGGAGGGTAGAGCGCCTCTTGGGGGAGTGGAAGGCGTTGACGGATCGACTCTGGTTGGATGTATGTTGTGATCTCGTCTTGCAGGTTCGAGGAAGTCTCGTTGAGGCAGTGGACAAAGTCTCGCATCCAGACGTACGCTGTCGTCCATCAGTACGAGTGGTGGCGCCGGTGAACACTGACACTCACAACTCAACCCATCCCAGATCTGGTGACCACCAACGAATTGAAACCTTTGGATCCTTTTGCCGTCCGCATTCTCAGTGGGGAGCACAAAGACCTTCGCCAACGCCACATCCGGGTCAACGACTCGCTTGACGTTTTGACAATGATGGTAAAAGTCCTTCCACTCAATGTTTTCGTAGTGATCTTCCAACCAGACAATCTGCTTCTCATCCTCAATCCGAGCCTGTTGCCAGCTCTCCGGGACGGTGACGGCGAAGTGCAGGCCTTGGGGTGCTAGCGAATCACTTTCATCACGAATCGTCTTGGCTCGAAGCAGGAGATGTTGATTTCGTAGTCGCGTCCAAGCGAGGAGGATTCGTTCTCGAAGATCGGCTTTGGAGAGGGTTGTTGCAAGCTCGGTCTTGATGCAGACGTTCATGTCGGCGCGGCCCTCGTAATGTCTTGAAGTCGTCAATGAATGTTTCGCACTCTTATTCGGCGTGCGAGTTCCTGTCATTACCTCCCGTCGGTGTCGAAGGAAAACTCCACTAGCCCCAGAGGTCGACAAAATGCGCTTCTTCCGTTGATGGTGGTCGGACGCCATGAATATCCTTGAAGATTGCCATATCGTCGAAGCCAGTCTGGAGGATGTGTTGAAACGGACATTGATGGCAAAAAGTTCTTGACGATATGAATAGCAATGGTGGCGAGTCAAGCAAGCTGAAGTCGAGGTCAACTTCACATCAAGCGCTGCGCCGAGGTCGATCGTGGAGTGGAGATCTCAAGGAGGTTCAAAACGAGAATGACAAGAATGACATCGCAAAAGATGGTTGATGCCCGGCAAGTTCCAATACTCCAGGAACGTCGAGGAGAAGGAAATGTATAAGATTATTGTGCAACAGTCGCGGGAATTTTGTCCGACGCGATGGGTATCATGAACGAATATCAATCAAGATGCAAATGCCACATCAAATCATGCTCGTGTCGGCGTTTCAAGGCCACCCCTACAACCCAACCCAGTATGTCCATATCCATATCTATGCCCAATCCTCCGGGGTTCTCCTCCCACTATCGCCACCACTAACATATGACCGATCAACAGCCCAGATCCATTCTCCGCGCTCGGTATCGTTCCGACACGCAAACAGCCACGCCTTCGTCGAGTACACCGCCCAAACCTCCATCCGCACGTTTGGCCGCTGCAGCAGCTTCGCCACCTGAGGTTCCGCGTCAATTCTCGAATTCGTCAAGTTGATGGCATTGACCTCGTCGCCTTCTTTGCTGTACAAGTGAAGATACGGACGGCGAAGCTCGACGTAGGTTCGAACCCAGTGGGATCCAGCAAGGTCGGGACAGAGGAGCCAGCCAGCTTTGAGGACTGTGGGAGACTTGAGGTGCGTCTCGACGGTGGCTGCAAGAGGAACTGGGTCGGATTCTTCGGATGCATCTTTCGATCCGCCATTGGCGAATGCGGCGCCGCGCTCGGGGGATCCAGTATTTGATAGGAGGAGCATCATCTCGCTGGGTGACGGAGACGTCTGCCAAAGACCGAGGACTCTCTTCAGAAGCGCTTGCTGTGGCTCGGTCAATGTCTCGCCTTCTGCACGTTGAGCCTTCGATGGTGGCGACAGTGCGCCCCACGCGAGAACGCCCCTTGCAGACTCGATCTCTGCGATGCGTCTTTGCCTCTTTCGCAAGGTCATGTAGTCTTTGACCAGCGATGTGCTTCGTGGAGCCCAGCTCGTAAGCGTCTCTTCGCCCGAGATGTAGTCGGTCGACGTGTCCATTCGCCACAGGTCGCCTGCTCGTTTGGCAGCGCTGGGCTTCAGCGTTACGGTATAGTTGTTGGCGGTCGAATGGACAACTCTTTGATTGTAGAAGAACTGCCCGAGAAGCGAATTTTGTCTGAACCATGTCCGTGGACGGGTCTGCACTGCCACGTCGAAGTTGAACTTCATAGGGTGAGTCACTCTGGGCGAGTGAACCTGCCACTTGAACGTCAGCTGTACACGGTACTTGTCCAGCGTCGGTCGGTCCAGTAATTGGGAGCTGTGTGCGCTGGAGTCCCATTGACCAGTTACTTTGACATGGACGGTGCCGTCGGCGTTCTTGCGAATCACGGGCGGGGAGACAAGAGACAGGAGAACATCTGGTGTGTTGCTGTCCGTATCAGAGACCTTGCCATCGCTATCCAGCAGTCGAATCTGACCGGCTTGCAGTCGATCGACCCTTTCCCATGGTAGACCATCACCCGAGGAGTGAACCAAGTTCAGGACAACCCGCCGTTGCAGACCTTGATGCAGCTGGTACGCTCCTTGATCCAGAGTGTCATTCTGCACGACTTCAACCGGTTGATAAGTCCCGTCCTCGCTGATCTCAAGGATATGTACGCGAGCAAAGGTATCGTGACGAGCATCCGAGTAGTATTCGTGTTCTCCAATGCGGGAATGAAGTCGTTTGTTCCTCGGCTTGATGTTGGCCGCGACCGACGCATCGCGCATGTCGTCCCAACTAAGGAGCTTGTCGAGATGCATGCTCGTAACTCTCGCGAAGATGCTGACCCTCAAGCTGGCCTCCCGGGGCGCCGAAAGCGGTAGGCTCATGCTGTGGACACTTTCGAAGCGCACTGCGTTCTCGCCAAAACCGCTGACAAGAGAAGTGGTTGTCACACCGCCTTCCTCTGAGATACCAGGGATGAAAAGCTGAGCATGTACGTTGGTACCTTCGCGCTCGGCAAAGCCCACGAGATCGTGCATGACCACATTGAACTTTAGCGTGCTGCTTGGGGCTTCTGCGGAGCTAGGTTCGAGTGACAGATGGACCACTCCAATGATACTGCACGTATATGGCGAGTACACGTCCAGTGTGAAGTCTTGCACTCTGCATTCGAATACCGCGGCCAAGGGAATGTCAGAGTCCCCAACGCGGGTGTACTCAGGCATACAATCTTCTTCGAAAGGGTTGCCGACGTTGAAATGTTGCATGTACTCTGGTCGATCGATGTATTGAACCATTTGCCGCATGGCTTTGACACGTTTGTGCATCTTCTCGATCGACCAGAGATGAATGACTGTGTTCGCAAAGTCGACGACTCTCACGGCCAGGCACGGTTTGGGCGAATCCTCCAGACTTGGATCGTTGCCTTCTTCGGCCGAGACGCCGTTCAATGCGAGGTCGTATGAGGAGCCAAAGGTGTGTCCAGCGTCGACGATTGTAAATTGAAAGACAACGCTACGCTCCATTTGCTGACTGATGACTTGAGCTTCTTTGAGTGTCGATGCATTCTTCAGAACGCCTGCCGCAATCGCGATATACCGATGCTTTCTCCAGTGTTGCAGCACCTGTTTCGCAAAGTACAGTTCACGATCCGTCAACCCCTTGCCGTGACTTTTTCGTCTTGGCTTCGGCGGCTTTCTCAACTCGGCGATCTGCTTCTCAAACACGACCTTCTGCTCCATCAATTGTTTCTGCATCTGCTCCTTCATCTCTTGAAGTGATGTCTCCATCTTGATCTTTTCGTTGCGGAGCTCGTCGATCTCGACTGTGCCCTCTTCAGCATTTTGAAGCTGCTTCTGATATTCCTCCTTCTTATTCTCGAGCTGGTCTTGCATATCATCTCTGGTCTGCTTCAACCGTTCTTCGTCCTCGGAATGTCGTGGAGTTGAGGGAATGGTCAAAGCCGTGTCCAAGCTGAAATTGTCCAGCGTGCCATTACTGAGATATTTCTCTCGCACGGGATGTGATGCGACGGACTCAGTATCAGTGTCTCCGCCATTCATGTCGAACAGCTTGCCTTCTGGCCTTCCCTTTCGTACCGCTCTTACACGCTGTAGATCTTCGAACAGTACATCGAGCTGATCGTCCGTCAGGTCGGACATTTTCTGATCCGGTCCTAATGTCGATGACACGGCCTCGCGGCGTGCGAATGCCCAGTCGCTGTCCCGTCCGCCCATCTTCCACGGTGCTGGTGATAGATTTCCTGGGCTTCCCATATCGGTTTCGACATCTGACATCGCTCGGCTCACGCTGCTGTGTGACCTTTCGTGGTCAAGCGGAGGCGGGCGCGAAGGCGAGTCAAGCTGATCCGCAGTGACTGAATACTTGAGCAAGCTGCCTTGCTCCGCCCGTTCTTCACGTGCCTCTTGTGGATGGTTGAAGCGAAATATGTGAAAGTCGCCCAAGATCACGCGGTACCCCGACCGTAACCTCTTGGGAGCTTCGATGCGGATGCCATTGACCATGATCGCAGCCCCATCCTTCGGAACTACTGTCACCACGCCATCCACGTTCTCGAAAGTACAATGATCGTGCAAAATTTTGGACCCGTTCAGTCGGACATCGACACCTGCATTCCCTGCGCCGCTCGATTCGCCTTCGACGTTGATTTGGTTCGTCTCAACATTACCAACAGTTGTGGTACCAGGCTTGAGATTATAGACGAGACACTCCGCCAGCAGAGGATCGTCGCTGAGGTTGACCAAATGAGGCATCTTCTTCGGTGTCGTCAAGCCAACGAAGCCCTTTTCAATGCTGATACCCAGCTCCTCCAGGGCGGCTTCTCGCTCTTTGTGAATCTTCTCGGTTTTGCTAAGCTTCTGCTCCCATGTCTGGTTCAGATCAGAATATAGCTTTTCGGACTGCGAGAGCTGCTCTGCAATCTCCGCCTTGGAAACCTTTTTGATGGATCCGTCGGCTTGTGTGATGCTGACAATTTGCTTCTCCAAAGGCGTATCGGCGCTGTACTGTTCCTCCGCGATGGTGCCACCAGTGCTGAGTTTCGAGCGAAGTTGCGCCAATTCCTCCTTGAGCTCGCGGATCATCCGAGCGTTTGGATCTTCGTTCACCACGGCGTGATTCTTGATGCGTTTGGCAGAGTCTGCGTATCTCAGAGTCGAGAGCGTTTCCTCAAAGTTGATATCTGCCGGAGAAATTGCGGCTATCATCGCTGTGAGACTATTTCCTCCGAGACTGTCTTTCAGCAACCACGTCAAGACAGAGTCTCGATACGGAACCTGCGATCCCTTTTTGGATTTTGTCGTTGAGCTCATATCCGCCAGCGCGGCAATGACGCGGCCCAGCGTTGACAGAGACCTGTTGATCTCGGCTCCCTCCTTCAATCTAGCTCCCGTGGCACCGGTGCTGTTGGCACGCTCGGAACCCGCCAAGTCAACCAGGCTGATCTTGGCCACCTTTTCAGTATCCATATTCGTCTCCAAATCGTGCCGCTTTTGCGTGAGGGTGAGAGTGAACACAGCGTGCGATCGAGAAGACGTCTCGTTCATGTTCGTCGCCGCTACGGTTCGTGCCTTGTTTCCTTCATCCATGAGATGGTCGATCTCGGTGAAGCTGCGAACCACGAGCTTGGCCAAATCTTCGACATACGGCCCTGTAGCAGGGTGCTCCCGAACTTTCAAGTTGCCTTTGGTGCTCGGGTTGAGCAGATCGCGTACACGTTCGTTGTAGATCTCCAGATATGACACCTCGACCGTCACAGCCATGTTCTTGTCCCCGTTCTGTACAGTCTCGATCCGCTCGAACATATTTCTGCAAATCCGCGGAATGACACCCTCCTCTTCACCATACCCCATCATACTGTAACTCTTGCCAGAACCCGTTTGCCCATACGCGAAAATGCAATTATTGTATCCCTGAAACGCATTGTCCAATAGAGGCCGCCCGAGATCTGTGAAGAGGTTCTCTTGGTCCGCGAAGTTGTCATCTTGTCGGTTGAAGGACCAGTACGATTTGTCGAATGCGAACGTCTTGCTACCTTCGAGAGCAGCTTTGGCCGATTTGTTTTTGGCGTCGGCCGAAGGAGGGGTGAGCACGGTCTGCGCGCCTTTCATAGACACGATACATTTTGCCTGGCGATCCTTCTCGCGACTGTTGAACGGACGTACGCGTACGACAACTTTTATGTTGCCGCCGCCGGCTCCTGCTGTGGCCATGGTTGTGGAGGATGTGTGTTGTTATTCGACCATGCGTACTTTGGGGCCGCCCGAGAGGCGGACAATAGTGGTGGTTGTGGTTCTTCCAGGGTGCGGATCATAAAAGGAGTTGTGGAGTTAGGTTGTCGTGTAATGTTGTCCTTGTCCTTGGAGTTTCATCATCGCGTCCCCACGAACGGCCGCTTGAGCCACCGACGTGTGGCGCTCGCGGACTCGAGTCTTAGCGCGAACTAGTTCTAGCCCGGAATATATGCATGTGAATCACAAAAAGATATACTCAGACGAACACTGTCACGACGGTCTCTGGATGTCATATGCCAGACACACAAACTGACTGGACTCTATCTGCTACACCGCGGTGATACAGCTGGCTCTATATTTCTCTTTGGGCGAAGCTGCTTCGGAACTCCGGGATATCCTTTCAAACGGGCGAGATTTGATTACCCATGGCAGATGAAGACATGTGGCGACCGCCCGTGAATCGGCTGATGCGGACTTTGGATCGATCATTCTTCCAACGGAAAATTGATCTCAAGGCTGCGAGAGTTTTCGACAACAAAAACATTTCCAGAATCCGAACCGCTTTGGAACGGAGCAAAGATGCTCTTTCGAGAGATCGACTTGGCAGTGTACACCCCGATCCGGACGCTGAACTCGCCGCAGGTGGAAGAAGATGTATACTCTTGAGGCCCGAAGTCAAGTCAGAAGTGGCGACCACGGTCGATGACGGGAAGAACGAAAGCAGATCAGATGCATCGACAGCCCCATGGCCGCATTCAACCACCGTGACAGAACTCGTCGACCAAGAGCTCATCGCGGTAGTACCGTACCGACTACAACTCGATTACGACTACTGGACCTATCACGACATAATATCTGCCATACTACCTGAAGATGAACAGGGTGAGATTCCCTCCGGATTTTCGCAGGTCGGCCACGTTGCACATCTCAACATTCGAGACGAATACCTGAAATACAAGCATCTCATCGCAGAGATTCTCATGGACAAGAATCCTGGCGTCAAGACAGTCATCAACAAGATTGACGATGTAGGCGAGGAGAGCGAATTCAGAACATTCAAGTACGAAGTGCTGGCGGGTCCTGATGATCTCAATGTCATGATATCCGAAGAGAGCTGCACATTCAAGTTCGACTACAGTAAGGTGTACTGGAACAGCAGACTTAACACTGAGCATCGTCGACTAGTTGGTATTTTCCGGGAAGGCGAAGCTGTATGCGACCTCATGGCCGGAATTGGACCCTTCGCCGTGCCGGCTGGCAAAAAGAAGATCTTCGTCTGGGCGAACGACTTGAATCCCGACAGCTACATTAGCCTCCAGGATGCCATCAAGCGGAACAAAGTCCATGACTACGTGCAGCCTTTCAACGAAGACGGTCGGACGTTTGTCCACTCTGCGGTCGCAGCACTGGCCAAAGAGGACCGGTCAGTAGGGATCACGAAAAAAGTCTCCCGAAAAGACATGACTGCGAAACCCGAAGTCGTGCAAACGATCAAACAACCCCGAACCTTTGACCACTTTGTCATGAATCTTCCCGCATCCGCAATCACATTCCTTCCCAGCTTCATCGGCATGTACTCTCCTTCTGTGCGGGAGACGCTCGGCGATGAGATTAAGATGCCGCTCATTCACGTGTACTGCTTTAGCACAAAGAGTGACGACAACGCAGAAGAGGGCGTCAAGATCTGCGAGGAGATCTCGAGACAGTTGCAGCATGAAGTAAAGCCGGGGAAGATCGCGGACGGCGGTGTGGAGATTTACGATGTGAGGGACGTGGCGCCGAAGAAGAGGATGTTTTGTGCGAGCTTCAGGTTGCCGGAGGAGGTTGCCTATCGGACTTTGTCAGAGTGACGATGCGGCCAGAACTTTCACGGTTGCACGGCATGCACGTACACTTGAGGTGATGTGACTCGCCCACGATGATGAGACAATGGCCCCGTGAGCAGTCGAGAACTTGTTTCCGATATTTCCAACAAGCACAATCCGGGTATCAATTTACGCTGAACGCTACAAAATGCCATCCGAGACAAAGCTCCAGGATGGCAGTATCAAATAAGGATCTACCTCTCTGGGTCTTCACGCATCTTCTTCAACTGTCTTGTGCGTGCCAAACACGTCCGTAGCCCAGTGCTTCACCTGATCCACCTTCTCATTAACCCAATCCAGCCACGAACTGCTGTCCTTCTTTGGCTTCTCTATTTCCGGTCTGGGTACCGGTATCTCAGGAGCCGGCTCGGCGATGTGACTCTCAGACGCCACATGAGCAGGTGCCTCCACTGAACCGGAACCGCCCGACCCATTGGTCTCAGCGGGTGGAAGCAGCTCCAGTCCTGGCAGATCCGGTGGCAAGATCTGAGCGTTGTCCTTGTGATCATCCGGATCGTGAGGGAACTCCACAACATCGGCCTCGCTATGCTGCCCAATAGCCTCGAAAGGCAAGCGAATCGTGCCATTGTTCGGCCTCGTCCGTATGCCAAGCGAGTCGCAAACGATCCCGTAGACCTCGGTATTCTGAAACGGCGCAACGAGATTCCCGGCCGAGTTGGAAAACGCAGGACCGCGGGCAATGAATATGGCGCGCATCAAGGGATGCTCGTTGTCGTACCCATGCAGACCTCGAGGGTGGTAGACCTCGTTGTTGGCAGTCGCAGCCTGAACGTCAAATTCGTCTTTGCTGACGATCGCCCATCCTGCTCGCGGAACAATCCAGACGGGAGCAATGCGGTCATTATGCGCGAAGTGGTAGCGCTCAGGCATATTTTTGTCGCGGAGGTAGACATCAAATGCGTCCTGATACTGTTCAAGCTGTGACTTTTGCACAAGTCCATTGTACAGCTCGTAAAGATATTCGTCCGAGGTGTTGAATGGTCGCAAGCCGTACAGTGGCCAGCCGTCAGTATACTCGATCAGGGCTCGATCAACGAGGTCTTCCAGCTGAACCATGCGACTGTTGGACGTCGTCGCCATGCCATGATCCGAAACGATGATGATGTTCACCACCTCCGTCAGGTTTCTCGAATCAAGTCCGCTGAGCAGCTTGTGCACCATGCCATCAACCTCTGCGATTGTGCTTCGGATGTAGGTCGAATTCGGTCCGTATTGGTGTCCATCGGCATCTACGTTTGGGACATACGCTGCAATGAGCTGTGGACGAGGCGTCTCCTCGGATGCGTTTGAATCGTTCGGGCCGGGAATGTCCAGCAGACCCAATATGCGGTCCACTTTTTTATCGAGCAACTCCTTGCCATTGAATTTGTCAACATATGTCGGAGGAAGCTTGCCAATAGGCGCTTCGCTTCCAGGCCACATGTGGATGGCGGAACGCACGCCCTGAAGCTCCGCAGCCTCCCATAGCGGTTCGGCGTTCCACCACTCTTCCTGCATGCTTCGGGCAGGATCGGTATAGTAGAATGACTTCTCCAGACTCGGATCCCGGAACGTATTGGCAACGATTCCGTGTGACTCGGGATGCAGTCCAGTGACTAGTGTGAAGTGATTGGGAAAGGTCAAGCTCGGAAAAGAAGGCATCATGTATTTTGGCGATATGCCCTGGAGGATCAACTGGGACAACGCAGGTGTAATGCCACGATGCACAAAGTCCGCCCGAAACCCGTCCAGACTGATCAAGATCGTGGTCGGCGCAAAGTCATGGGTGCCGTTGGAAAGTGTCGGCGCTGTGTAAGTCGACGCTGGTGACTCGGCGATTCGATGTGTAGGCCGTCGATACGCAAAGTATCCGCCGATTATCAACGCAACGACCGCGTTCAGCACCAGCAAGACCGCAGCATACTTGCCGCAACACGAACACTTGCTCGTTCTAGACTGCGCTCACTGATCAGCCAACGCTTTGTCGCAAGATTCTCGCTCTTCCACTCACCTTCCGCTTCCCGCCCATAGATTTGCTCCCCATATCCACTTCACTGGAGCTCGCGCTGCTCGTCACATCACTCGTGGGGCCTCCCTCCTCGACATTGTAAATCAATCGATCTTCCTCTCCCTGCCTTTCACGTCTTCGCCTTTTCTTTCCCCTCCGGCGCACTCTCTTGAGATTCCTAACATCATCGGTCGGCGCATCCGCGCGCTGAAACAGCCTCCCGAAAAAGCCCGTGGCAGCTCTCGACTTCTCAGATAACAGCTGCTCGACTTCTTCTTCTGCTGTGAGCGTTTCATGATCTCGTTGTCGTACATCGGTGGACGTTCGTCCCTGACCCGCAGAGGACGATGAGGAGTCGGAGTCAAAGTGGGCGTCGCAAGTGCCAGGTGGCGCGCCCGCGCGCTCTTTTTCGTCAAGCGAGGACATTCTGCTCGTAATCTTCCAGTCGCCCGGAGTGATAGGTGAAGTTGTCAGGCACAGCAGTGCTCCTGCGCGCGAGCACAAAGATGAACAGGATTCGGGAGGCTCATCAAGGTTAACATTGCGGCCTGAGGCACGACTAAGCACGGCGTAAAGGGACAAAGGCAGAAAACCGCCACGGCACATATGTGTTTGTCGACGTATGATAGGCGGTAGTCCCTTGTAGGAGCTGAAGGGTCACATGCAGCGATGAGAAACACCGGCTCATCTGTGCTGGATCGTCGTTGCATTTGTAGATTTCATTCCAGGCCTGCTTCGCCAGCCAACTCTGATAGAGATACCTACACGTAACACTCCATAAATTAGACGTCCTGCCCATCGTCCAGCTCTCCCGCAGCATCTAGTATAATGCACATTATTTGAAATACGTCGTGAAGCAAAATCCCACTCCTCCAGCTCGTGAGAACGGTCAGCTTCTTTCCGGGTGCCATCCCTTTCGCTTTTCACATCCGCCTCCCATAGTCGTAGGGTAGCCACCCTTGATAACAGCCCATCTTCATACCGCCGATAGTAATAACATTGCGAGGTGTCTCGCGGAAAACAATCGCAAAAACACAAACTCCAGAAGGATGATCAAAGCTCGATGGATCAGTGCCATTCCCGCACGTTGGTATAATGCTGATTCTCCAGACGCCATTCAGCTCGGACCGCATCGGAGCAAAAGCAAATCCGGTCGGACAAGGGACAATTAAAGAGGAAGAAGCGCTGTCGGCGGAGAGGTCTCTGTAGCGTAAGGACGCTCGTTCTGTGTATCGTAGGTGCCGGGCATTCGTGCTGAATCGATGGCCGACGATGAGCGTTAAGATCCGGTCGAGACATCGTGGAAGTTGCTATCGCCCGGCACTATAGTTGTACTCCACTCCTTGCATCGGGGCGCCTGGAGCGCCGCCGAACGATCCACTTTGACTAGCGCCTGATGCCGTATTCAGCGGGGGCAGCGAGATGTTTGGATTTCCGTTTGTCTGAAGTTGTCCTTGTTGTTGGCTGAGCTGTTGGCTGAGGCGGCCATACATGTGAGTCGCATTTGGGTCCAGACGGCGTAGGTGCTGATACATTACTTGCACCTCGGTCTTGAGCTCTTCATTCTCCTTGTGTGCTTCGCGCGAGTACTCCGTCTCTCGTTGGAGGCGTTGAATCTCGGCGTGAAGATTGCGCTCCTGGTGTTGCGTGGTTCGGATGTACTCGATGGCTAAGGAGTCATCAGCAAAGGTGATCTGTTGTAAGCTCGCGAGGCTGCAACAAACCTTTCGTTAAGATCTCCCACTTGCTCGCCTTTGTACCGCCGCTGGATGGTACCGCTTTGTTGAGGTCCTCGAACAGATCCTTCATCTCGCTGCGGCGCTTCCTCTCGGCTAGCTTATGGCTCACACGAAGTTCCGGCGTGCGGCTGTAATTGCCCACGCCCTGTGGCGTCATATCGTCGCTCTGCAGACCCTGAATTGATCTGTGTTGCATGCTGTGATGGTGCGTTGTATTTGGATCTGCACATTGATTAGCCTCATTCCCTCTGGATCGGAAGAGAGCTGCCATACCATCCTCCTGAAAGCGCCGCTGGCCGTGAGGCATCTGCGAGTCGACGGAGAAGATACTGCTGCGAACAGAAGACGCCGCGTAGCTGTTCTGTCTGGACACGTTGTGATCCACGCTCGACTCCCCACTATCAGAGCCACGCCTCTCCTCTGGGATTGCTTCATCTGGGAAAGCCCAAGCGTAACCTTGTGTGGGCTTGGAAGCAGTAGGATCTGGGACTCCGGGACCACGATTGACTGGCATAATCGGAGGCGCTATGCGAGGTGCTGGATTGCCGCGAAGGCTCGAACGAGCGCTGTGCGGCGACATTGGATTGCCATTTGGTCGACGCAGGCTGGCCGCAAGTGAGACTTGCGAGGTGTTTGCACTCTCGTATGGTGAGTGAGGACCGGGTCCATTGATGTATAGGCTGTTGAAGCCTTGGTGCATTCGGCTGTCGACACTGCTCCGGCGGGACTCCTGATAACTGTCGCGGTTCAGTTCGCGGCCGAGGCTGTCTCGGTTGTAGCTATCTCTGCTGTTGTAGCTGTTGTAGCTCTCTCGATTGGCATTGTTGTCAGCAAATCCTTGGTTGATTGATGGAAGCTGAGAAGTCGCAGAGGCCGGAATCCTCGCAGATGATGGTGTGTTCGGGATCGAGCTTCGAGAAGGTGACTCGTCCGGGTGATTGAGGAGCGTGTGAACCTGGAGGCCACTGTTCGCCGAGTTGTCTGCGAGTTGTCAGCACAAGCACTGCATGGCGCCGAGCACGATGATGCACAAAGCGGCATAAGCAAAGAACAGAGGAAGGGTGACAAGCGCTGAAGGCATGCTTGAGCAGAGCCGGGGCGACGCTCAACACGCGGCAGTACATGCGAAGCAAAACGCTCCGAGACAGTGGCTCCATGAGACTTACGCTTATTTTGTGGTTGCGGCCATGTGCCAGAATCACGGGTGGTGTCGGACGTTGATTGCTGATCGGGCGAGATGGGAGCGGATGGTCGCAGGCCATTGGTGAGGGTCGTGATGGAGGGAAGTCCTTGGTGCTGCTGAGCAGCAGTAGCCGGAGACGCCATGGTGAGACTGAATTAGAAGCGCGCTTTCTGTGAATATGAACAGGGCCAGCCGTGGAAAAGTGCACCGAAGTGACGAAGTGAAGTGAGCACAGCACTGGAGGAAATGCAGCGCAAAGACGAGTCCCGGGCTGTCAAGTCGCGCAAGGTTACGTACGGGAGAGCGAGATCTGAGAATGCTGGTTCAGCGCAGTGCGGGGTGAGATTGCGTTAGCCTCAGGCGGAGGACAACATACAGCAGGTGCGGTGGTAGTAAGGGAGTGTGAGTCTTTGCCCGGATCGAGAGAGGTTGCAGAGAGAGCAGAGTGCCGCGATGAGCACAAGAGGTCCGTGGCTTCGAGTGCCTCGCCGAAACGGGATGCAGACGCAGTAGTGAGCCGGGCGGCGCGACACGGCGGCGTGTGAGGGTGAACCTGGGCGGTGGAACCCGAGCGGCGTGGGCGGACAATAATATCCGTAGGGCCGGCGATGTGGTGCGATTCACCAGGCGCCTTTCTTTTCGCAGTGAGGGATTCCAATATCGCCGCGCAGTGGAGTGATGGTGACGATGGAAGTCGAGATTACGTCGTCGGAAGTCTGCCCACGTGCGATTGCGGAGCGGAGCGTCAAGCCGGCAGATCGCGGCCTCGCAGGTGGATTGGGCTCGAATGTAGTGAGTGACTGGAAGAAGAGGCTGACGTGGTCGGGGGCCCAGCACACGCGAAGTGCAGTGCAATGGAGGAGGTTCTCTGCGTCGAGCAGTAGTGGTGGTGTGAGAGAGTGGAGGAGGTCTGGTGAATGTGATGAACGGAGGACTCGGAAAGGGACCACACAAATTCGATCGGCGGGATCCTGGCTCGCTCGCGTTGCGCGGGGCGCCTGGGGTGGTTGATGCTTCGCCTGGGCCCAGTCCGCTCTCCCTTGCGACTCGTGTGAGTTGTCCCGGAGGAGAGTCGTCGCGAGAGATTTGGTGATCGACAAAGGTGGAGGGCAGAGAATTGGGAAGAGTAGACGAAAGGCGGAGGGTTCAAGGTATGACAGATGGAGATCGAAGACACCTAAGACCTCCTTCCACACTACACCGAATCACGTGGAGACAACGAGCGTAATGGCCGGGTCTACCCAACTTTAGAAGGGGCCGTGAACTCGGTTCACCACAGCCTATAGGCAAGGTAGGCAAGGACGTTAATGGACGTTTCGTGCCAAAATTGTGGCTGCGGCTGCCAACGGCTGGAGGAACATCTTGATTCTTGTGCCTGAAGATCATTCAAATCACCAGCATCCCGGCACCTTATTATCAGCACCCCTTCCTTCCGCTGCATCCTGCTCGTTGCTCTCATTCATCGTGTGATGATCAATCACTACCTTACGGCCTCATCAATAATATATCCCGTACACGACGCTCGTCCATCATCATGCGTGGATGCAACCAGTGCTTCCGCCTCCCGACCGTCGATTTGAGTTTCGTTCGAGGCATGATCGTTCCGGAAGAGACCAAAGCTTTGCCTGTGGGGCGCGAACCCGAAATGTTCAATGCGTCTATACTCCATAAGACTGCCTTTTTATCGCCGTGCGTGGGAGATGATGATCCATCTGTCACCAACTCGTGGCTCACCATACGAGATATGCTGTCATTCTTCTCGCGCCGTTCGGAGAACCTGCGACGTCCTACCCTGCTGACCTCGCTCCTCCTGCACGCCCAACTCCGCATCATCAAACCTCGGGCGTGTCTCTCGTCGGAGAATTTGGACAAGTCTGGCCGTCGTCATTGGGTTCTGGCCTTCAGATCGTGGAAAGCGTACTGTCACGGTAGCACTCGGATTCTCCGCATCCGAAGAATTTCCAGGCACCGCCATCGCCGTCTTGCGGTTGAAGCCGCACGCCGCATAGGTCAGACTTTATCGATCTCGTGCGCATCTCCACCACGGCGCCCGACTTGCTCGCTTTCGCACATCCGATCCACCGCGTCCAGCAGTGGAGGTACAGATCACCATCACGGCTGTCGTGCGCGCTGCCTGCATGACTACCTCGAGGTGGAGCCCGTGCGACATTCTGATACATACCAAGCACGCAATGCCACTGAGCCAATTCATCAAAGCCAATTTTGACCTCAAACTACGGAACAAATTTCTGCACGTGCCCTTGGACGACTATCACATGCACCGCACCGCCATCACACACCGTGGTTTGCGTGTGCGATGGGCGTGGTCTGGTCCGGCGCCTCCCGTGTGAGTTGCATCGACGTGGGTCTCGCTTCCTTCGGCTCGGCAGCTGCACCGTGGATCTCAACTGGCGATTTGCATGACCGCATCGTCGTATCCCGATAGAACTAACACTCTTGAAACAAGCGATCGATGTTCGGAGTAAATGCGACATGAGACGGATGGCACCTGCCAATCCCATGAAGATGCAGGCACGCAAGGCTCGCTGCATGATGAACGGTTCAAAGAAAACGCCACTTTGTCCGTGACTCTCGGGCACCAATTTTGACCAGCATTCGCTGCGTGGTACCACATGGCAAATTACGGAAACGCGAGCAAATCCTTAGAATACTCTTATTACTTCTGCTCTCGTGAAACCGATTGCGTTTCCGACTTCTTGGCCTTGCTGTTCTTCCTCGGAAGACGCCAACTTGTCTCCCACCCGTAGAGCGCTCCGGAACCAAATACCATGGTGGAACCAAGAATCATCTTGGAATTGAGATGATGCCCGAAAAGCAGCGTGCTCAGTATGAATGACACCAATTTGCGAATGTTCAACACAATCGTCACCGTGACCGCGGACGACTTTGCCGACAGCAAGTTGACCCCAGAAATGCAAGCTAGCTGTGTCACGGCGTTGATGAAGAGGAACAGTGTGCCTTGTGGCATGGATTCGGCGAAGGCGCACAGCGGCTCGAGCTGCTTGTGATCTGTCAATGCTGCGACAATGCCTCCACGTTGCCGGTTGTTCAGCAAGTACTGGCGGACCTCGAGTGGGGGCGTCTTGGACAGCGTCCGGTACTGCTTGCGTAGCGTCGCCGCAAAAGGCAGGTAGAATGGCAGGCTGAAGAGATGCGAATAGAACAAGTTCTCGGTCCAGCTAGCGTTGAATTCGGAGTACGTGTCTTCGGTGTACGCGCCCATGTACGCGGAGAAGACTTGGGCGAGCAAAAGTATGGCGAGGCCGGTCGTGAAGTCGGAGGTCGAAGCGGAGCTCTCCACAGACATTGACTTTCCCTGAGACATGTCAGTGACATTGTGATGCCGGGTACAACGCCAACAGTCAAGGCGTGAAACCTACCTTGCTTTCCGAGTCGGCCCAAGCACTGACGAGTACGCCCACAGTCAGAAGTACAACGCTCAAAATCTGCAACGGACTGTAGCGCTTGCCACGGATGAACCCCGCCAGCATAGTCGTGACGCTACCGAAACTGCGGAGGATGATATGCACCGGTATGCTGATGTTATACGCAAACGCCCAGTTGTTCAGCATGTTGATGGCGAAGAACATGAACGCTATGAAGGCCCATCTCGACGCAGGGACCTTTGTGCGGCGAAGAGTGTAGGGTGCTCCGGGTTCGAATTGGGTCGGGTACGAGCTGAGGGCCGTGAAGACGAACTGCAGAAAGGTGATGATCAAGCCTGTACTGACGTGAGCTGGTTGGACGCCTTGGCTTCGATCTCTGCGGACTGCTACAGTACTGACCACTACTCGATTCGAGCCTGATTGATGAGTGGCCCGTCAGCGAATGTTGAAGTTTTGATGACACCACGACTCACTTGAGGATCCCTTCGAGTGCGAAAACATTCGTGCAGCATCCACCGAATATCAGCGCCGTGGTGGTCAACGGCCCCAGCATTTTGTTCCCGTGGTGCCGATGAGTGTAGACTTGTGTTGGTGGCTTCTCCCTTCTTGTTCTGGAAAAGTACATCTTCGGGAGAAGGAAGTACCATGACTTTTACACACACTCGATTTCTGGCACGCCGACTCAAGCACACGCTTCCAATTCAACCAGAGTCCGCTTCTTTACCAACCGAACTGCTGTCTCCGAATTTAGACGGCGAGGCCACAAAAAGTGCGGTCAACGGCGCAACGAGCTACCTCAACGACGACACGCAGGACTGACCAACGTTGACGAAGCGTTGACCGATCAGGCGCTGAAGGCAAGCCCTAACGATGCGACCCAAACCTCATCTGTACAATTGGGCATATTCACATCTGGTCCAAAAGTCGCCGATCGGCCTGTCACGGACTGCGTACACATCGTTCGCGACGGACATCCTCCACACGGTCGACCGCATCCGCGATGCACCTTTGCGTGACCTGACCGATTCGAGGGTTCCATTGTTCGGCGCAAGAAGGTGGCTTCACGTATCCATGAATTAGTACTGACATTGACAAAGGATCGCCTGGTGCCTTGACTCATTGCGATGAGATCACTCGCATACCGACTTGCCATGAGAGCGTGCAGGCCACGATCGATCTGTCCGTGGATCTCAGCCTTGATACCCATGCACCATCTGGGATCGCGTGAACGGACGACCCGTGTCATCTACGTGTGAAAAAAGTGGCGATGTCTGACGAAGCTCCGCTTTCCGCACATCTCCGCCAGGACAAACTGGCTTTTCCTCCTCTGCGCTCCCGAAAGGATGGAACCTAAGCGCTGGAGTATATCACAGGTGGCACAGGCCGTGACGAAAGTTTCCAAGTCCATCAGTCGCTGATGGGAAGAAGAAATTCTCTTCCCCGGAGCCATCACAGTCGAGGCTCTACAAGACCACCAGACTTCGATTCGGAAAGGCCGAATCCACCGATGCGGATGAACCGCTAGAATGGTTGCCCATTCTCAAACTCCTCGGGACACTCACACCATCGTCGTACAAGCATTCCTCGTTGCCTGGCCGCAAAGCCATCTCAAAAAGGCGGTACCTGAACGTCGATGCAATCGTATATCAGCCGCGGGGCTGTGAAGATTCTGTCGTTCCATGCGATTGGTTGTACCGAGAAATCACTTTTGTCGCCGCCTCATCGCGCAGCCACTGGTGGTCACGTTGTTCATTGGTCATACTGTCTGCAAGAGCACACACACGGCGAAAATGTGGAGCTTCGCCATTTCCGTATTACACGGTCCCCGTGGCGTCGCACGAGAACGAATGGTTTGGCAATGCCTCACGCTTCGGTGGCACAGTGGGGTTGTCGGCCGAGACTCGTAGTCGTCGCTATAGTGCATCATTGCCCCATGAGATATTCGTTCGGTACCACGGACCATTGTCTCCTTTGGAGGACAAACAATGAAGCATGATGAGGGCTGAACAGCAAGGTGTGCAGAAGTAGAAGAGGCGGGTATGCTACTGCAATGTTCTATGCTGGAACAGGGAAGTAGATGCTTCTCCATGCTGCTCTGGTTTCATTCTTACTCGCATCTTACATGCCTGAATGCTACTTATAAGTTCGCTCTTCCTCAACACCCGAGACGCTCGTACGCGAGCAAGGACTAAAACAGCATCAGCAACAGCCACGCCCATTTCGCTACGACATATTTCTCACAACTTCGCCTCATCCGTGGGCTTTTCACCAATGACGTTCAAGAATGCAGTGTGCACATGCTCCGTCAAGTCCGCCGCCTGCAAACTTCGGCCCTTCTCCTTGAACGCCAATCTCGAACACTCTCGAGTGATGGCAGAACCTCCATACGCGACGTATGTCAGCAGCTCATCCGGCTGCAGATCGCCCTCGTGGTCCCAGATCTTCTCAAGATATGCCTTGCGATACGCCAACAATGTCGCGAGAGACCCCGTCAGTGTATCTCCCTGACCGCCGGATCTTTTGAGACCTCCTTCGCCGTCCGAGATCAAAGTCTGCTGCCCGTTTGAGATGTAGTCGACTTTTCCCTTCTGGATGATTGTCACACCTCCGAACGCCTGTGCCAATTTTTCGCACAGCTTCGTTGGGTCTTCCTTGGTGGTGTCGATGTTCTTGCTCTTCGCAAGGCGCCCAAACTCCACCACGTTTGGCGTGAGGATACATTCCTTGTACCCTTGCACCAAGTCCGGCCTTGTCTGCGCCAGATACAGACCATCGGCGTCCAGCACAAACGAGACGTTCTTCTTCTTCGCTTCGGTGATGACTCTGGCGCAGGTTTCCTGCATCGCAGGATCACGTCCTAGACCGGGTCCGATGACGATTACGTGGAGGCGGTCGAGCATGCCGATGACTTGCTCGGACACACTGTCGATGGTCTCCGTCTCCCCGAGGTTTTTCTGTTGGCGCATGTAGGGGTGGACCATCAGGTTGGGAGAGTAGGTCTTGATCACATGGCCAGCATTGTACTCGCAAATCACATGGGACTTGTCAATGTCAGCATGGTATTCTCTGGACGTTGCGGCCATATCATAGCTCGTACCATGTCGCAGCCGAGCTTCGCCGATGCCATTGCGGAGAAATATGGAGCTCCCGTGTAGTCTTCACTGCCACCGATGACGGCGACTCTTCCCAGTTGACCTTGGACGTCGGGTTAGCACTGGCATCGTTTGGTTCACAATAGTCCGTGTGAGTACCTTTGTGGAACTTCTCAAGCATGGGAGGCACCATCTTGTAGACCTTGCCCAAGATCTCCGAACGGGATAGTGTGGCCGCCATGTTGTCGATTGCTGTCGATTGCTCAGATTTGTGTTGAGAAGGTGTTTTCTGTTGTTGTCTACATGCTGACCCTTCTCCTTCGGTGGAGGTTGTACAAACGGCTCCACAGAAACAGCAAGCCGTGCATCAGCGCGTGTAATGGGAAGTTTGATAGTGACCACCAGTGACGTGTGCGGGGTCTGCTTCCGATTCGCATGTGAGAGTGAACTCTAAATTTGTTGGCGTGAGTGATTGACGCACACATGGTCGAATCTTGCCCTGCTTGCCAGCTACAATACAACAAAGCTTTGTTGAACCAAGACTCGATCACCCTTTCTCTCAGACGACTTGGACGACCACAGCCAACATGAACAACCACGACGCTCAACCCTCGCCCGCACAGGCATACGAGACCGCCGGGAACCCCACTGACAAGAGCGCAAGCGAGCAGTCCATGGCTCAGCTCAACTCCAAAACCGATGCCGACAATGCAGTGTAAGCTTCGATGATCGCATTGGTAGGCCACGGCTCGGGCTAACTGGCCGCCAGAGCCCACCGCGAAGCGAACGAGCCCCATCTGTCGGACGATCAAGCGACGAAAACATCCAGAGCGCGTGGCATCCACGGTGCACCACCAGGAGAAGAAGTCCACGGCTATACACAAGAGCAACTTGATACCCAAGAGTTGACAGCCGCGCAAATGGGAGCACCGGGCGAGGACAAGGTTATCGACGCCGTCAACCGGAAGCCTGGCGCGACTGGCGGTGAGCAGGGGTTGGAGACGGATCTGGATAAGAAGAAGCAGGAGCAATCCGCGGCCAGGGAGAAGGTCCAGAAGGAAGAGCAGCACGAGGTCGATGTTGCGGGAGTGTTAGGACAGAGGGGCGGTCCGGCTAATCCAGTGGACAAGGGCGGCTACCCCAATGGTGGAAGCTAGAGGTCATCATGCTGGATTTTGTGGGCGTAGGAGAGGAACAAGCATGAGCACAATCATGGCGTTGGACGAAGTTGGTCCCGGAGCAATAGCACGAGGCAACAGATATCGACAGAACCACCAGAGATTGGAGTCTGAAATGCTAGAAGAGCGGAACGCATTTCTGAGATGCTCCCAGTGGTACACAAAGACTGGGTCTGTATAAAGCATCAGCGCTCAACAGAACAATGCCATCAAGCAAGATCATATCAAGATGGTCACTATCTACTTGGTGTGTCCGTACCCGGTCAACTTCCGTCGTGGTGCACATCACTCATCAAAAGTGGCCGATAAACCTGGAAAGATGTATGGAGTGTTCACTCATCATGTTCCCGAATATACGGCAATGTATTCTAATGATTGCTGCAGATTTTTGGCTGTGGCCTCGGCAGCGATCTGAGTGGCTATCCTTTCAAAGCTCAAAGTCTCCGAGAGACGAAGCATCGTACGAAAGATGTAGGATTGTAGCTTTAAAGTCTCCGAAGAGCGTATATATTAATTACAAACTGAAAGTCGCAACTCAATTGCAAAAACACACAAATCAGGTTTCTGCTCTGTACCTCACTCACCCCACGCAAGTCATCTTTGAAAGCCACGAAATCAATCACAATGGTCAACATATCAGACAGTATGTCCCTCCGGCTTCGACCACAACACAACATAGCTAATCTCACTCCAGCCACGGGGACTGACTGGGAGACTATGGCAAAGATGTATAAGAAGCTCACCGTGGGCGTCTCGTCCAAGCCTATCACAGCCATGCTCAATATGGCGAACGCCTATCTGCCCTTCTCCGAGGCCTCCGGAATTCACGACAATGGCTGCGGACCAGGCAATGTCATCGAGAGAATCGTCTCAGACTATGGCGGTGTCATACCGTCTACTGCATCGCTGAGTGCATCTGATTTCGCGCCAGCCATGGTCGAGAAGGCTCGAGGGCTCAAGACAGAGGCCCTCGAGAAGGATCCTTCGTCACCGTGGGGCAGGGTCGATGTGAAGGTGGGCGATGCCATGAATCTGCAAGGTGTAAAGGACGGATCGCTATCGCATGTTACTGCCGGATGGGTCTACTTCGTGAGTAGTACCCACGCAAGATAATAAGGGTGACGTGCACTGATTGTTGAATAGTTGACTCCAGATCCGATGAAGTGTCTCAAAGAAAGCAAGCGAGTGCTCAAAGACGGCGGCGTTCTATCATGCTCATCGTGGCAGTCAAGCCAATGGATGGACACCATGAAGATCCCTGCCAAAGTACGACCTGATCTACAGCATCCATCCGTACCAACGGAGTGGGCCTCTGCGCCAGCGCTCAAGGCCGAGCTGGAGAAGGCTGGATTCCGAGACGTCCAGGCGCAGGAGGTTGAGGTGACAATGGAGTTCGACACATATGATGCACTACTCGAATTATGTTTCGAAGTGATGCCTCATATGGCTGCCGTGATGAAGGGCATCTCGGAGGAGGAGAGGACGAAAGTGCTGAGTCTGGCGAGAGAGATGGTGGAGTCGTACTCGCCAACCGAGCCCGGTAAACTGACGGGCATTGCTCTGGTCGCCGGCGGTCGGAAGTGAATTCGTAGGCGCCACGAAAGGACAAGGGTGGACCCAGAAATGTAGGATCTTTATTTTGAGGCTGCGGCGCCATGCTTCTTTCCATATGTGAATACTTTGCCCTCCAGATCTGGGCCGATGAACAGCCAAGCAATGGCAGTGATCCACGAAAAGATAGTATCAACGAACCAGTTGTTTCGAGGACTGCCTCCCAAAGCGCTGGCTCGCATGGCATGGCCGAGAAGCTGAGTCGTGATCAAGTAGCCTCCCCTCTCGAGTCCCAGCACGGCAGCCGTAGCGACTTCATCTTCAGTTTGCGCCGGGTCGTCCTTTTCCAGTATCTTGGTGACCTCGTGCTTGCTGATCTCTTCATTTTGATGGCCAGGAGACGTGATTGTACCGGGACATACACAATGGATCTTAATATCGGCCGGTGGTCCGTTGATGGGATCTTTACGTCGAGCTCCGTTGTAGAGGTTCACCTCTGATCGTAATGTGTCTGCTAGTGAACGCATTGCAGACTTTGGAGGGGCATACGGTGCGTAGCCAGCCACACCCACAAAGCAGACGGTGCTGGATGTCATGATAAAGTGTCTCGGCTTGGGACTCCTCGCTGTTGATCGCTCGTTGGCCGGCTCGAGCCAGGATCTTAGTGTCGACTGAGCGAGATACGCAGCGGCGAAGTAGTTGACGTCCATTTGTGATCGCAGCACGGACACCGGAGTATCCAAGAAGAGTCGAGGTTCGCTCATTCCAGCATTTGCCCATACAACATCAGGGGGGTTCCCGTGGTTCCAGGCAGTGACCTCCTTGATGATGCGAGTGTTCTCATCTGGGTCTGTCACGTCGGCGCTTATCGCGAGGAACCGCTGAGCTTGTGGGTTCTTCGCGGCAGCCTGTCCGAGTAATGTCAGAGCTGGATGGTGGCCTCGAGCATCTTGCAGTTGCTCACCGAGATGTACTTCAATGCCTCATCGAGCTTCTTCTGAGTTCTTGCAACGATCACAATATTGGCACCTTTCGAAGCCAAAAGTTTCCCGAGGCCTCGTCCCATACCCTGGGAGCCTCCTGTGATCACCACCGTCTTTGCGTTCTCGATTAGTGTATGTTACATGCCGGACCAGGCAATGGAATCAACTCACCCGTCCATCAACATCGAAGTGCTTCGCGCTTGAGAAGACACCCATGATGTCCAATGCCAGGACAAGGACGAGGGTACAGACTCCGATTATCACGGGAGTGTAGAGAGAATCCATCCACAAGCTCATTCACTCCTCTCCCAAGTAGTATGGAGATTATGGAAAGGACAGGGGAGTGTCCATTCGGAGGCGTACCATGTCCGCTTTGATCATGTAAGCCACATACTCCTGGACATGATCAATTCGCATGTGATACTGCAGCCAGTGTCCATCGCCAGGTCCCACCAGAACATTAATTTTCCGTCTCATCAACGCCGACATGGTGCTCTACTTCAAGAGCAACGTCGTTGATCCTCCGGCGTTCATATACGTGGGCAAAGATAAGGTCGAAAGTCGGTTTCCCCCTCTACCGCTCCCACAACACCCCCAACTAACCAGGCTAGAGATGAGGACCTGATCGCACACGGCTGGCCAGAAGACGTCTGGTTCCACGTCGACAACCTCTCGTCCGCCCACATCTACCTTCGCCTTCCGGAGAATCAGACCTGGGACAATATCTCGGAAGCACTCCTCACAGACTGCGCCCAGCTCACCAAAGCCAATTCGATCGAAGGCAACAAGAAGGACAACATCACCGTCATATACACGCCATGGAGCAATTTGAAGAAGACGGGTGCCATGGCGACGGGTCAGGTGGGGTTCTTTGATCAGAAAAAGGTGAAGAGGGTGTATGTGGTTAGTAGGGAGAATGCCATTGTGAATCGGTTGAACAAGACGAAGGAGGAGAAGTATCCAGATCTGAGGGAAGAGAAGGCTGAGAGAGAAAAAGAGCTGAGGAAGGTCGAGAGGATCGCTATGCAGGAGAAGGTGAGTCGATCTGTCTGTGTTGGACGAGATCTTCGTGATGGAATTGGTTGCTGACAACGATGCAGAAGAAGCAAGATGCCCAATTAGCGGAGGAGCGGCAAAGGCTGAAGTGGCAGAAAGATCACATGTATGATGAGCTGCACACGGAAGAGAATCTGGCACAGACAAGCAACGAGGATCGAGATGAAGACTTTCTGGACGACTTCATGTGAACGGGGCAACGGGGCTCTCCATGAGACTTATACAAATCGATATTGTGGGTGCCAGCCCATACTACTAAAGGGGTCGTCCTGCTAAGCTAGTTGTACTTGAAACAACGTTTCCTGTTCAATGACCTGTACCTCCTATGAAGCCGTTGCGAGAAATCAATGATACACTGAACATTTACCGCTACATGTACTATCAGCACGGTGTCCTGCCAAGTTACCTGTACGCCTTCACGGGATGATGCTAGCTCAACTGCAAGCTGTCCTGTACGTCCTGTACGCGTATCTATCCGCTCATTGAGGCAGCATGCCACACTGGCTGTTCGCCTTAACTTGGCGTCCTGCCAAATTGCGTGCACCAGCTAATAAGGGGGCACTGGAAAGTTATCGGTGCGCTCTACTATTACCGCGATCTACTGTATATGCAGAGTTTACAGTAGTCGACCCGTATCCCGCGCTGAAACTTGGGCACCGACTGTGCTCAGATGTAACCCCTCTCCACGAAGCTCTGGATCATGCCCTCTGGCGTGGCCTCATATTCCCTCAACACGACATCATCCCCATCCTTGAAAGTGTTCGCCTGCACGAACACCTTTCGCGGTTTCGCCTGTCTTAGCACCTCCGGACGCAGCTTCTCCGCATACCACTCATTGACCGTCGTGATACCCTCGTATAGCTCAGTGCCGGCTTTGACATCCGCAGTAGCTTTGTAGATCTGGAGCTTCTGCAGGAAAGCATTCACGGCTTTTCTACCGTGAGATTCGATCTTGGTGCGGTCGAGTCGGATGACAAGGTCCGAGAGATCGTCCTTTGAATAATCAAGCTTGCAGAACTCGGGGCCTGCAGACAGGAACACATTGAGGATCGCGAACTGTGAAGGTCATGTTAGCCTGATTCGGCACACGAAGCATGTATACATACCCGAGCTTTCATATGCGCTTGGCCATGTTTCCGGCTGTTGGGGTCCCAGAACTGTAATGCCGCGATCCCAGCACGCGCCATTTGGAGGTAGCAGACGTAGAGCACGTCGCCGGCCACGCCATGGAGGTCCTCCTTGCCGTTTCCGAAGCCGAAGATCTCCAGAATACCATAGTCGGGGCACAGACTCATGGCGACGCACTCTGCTCGACACTCTTCCATCGACGGGCCTAATCCTCCAAAGACGGTTCCCCACGTCTCGCCAGGCTTGTACCTAAGTGAAAGTATTAGTTGCAGTTCCTCATAGGACACCGGACAGTTACCATGAGCTAATCGGCTTGCCGTCGAGGGGGCTCTTCGGCGGGCTCTTGACGTCGAAGTTGTAGACACCAGGCTCGGTCTCCTGCAAGAGCATGCCGCATCCATGGCCGAGCAGCTCATGCAGACCGACTTGGACCTCAAATGCCTCATTCTTGTATTTGTCGTAGACCGCCTGGTCTTCCGTGCTGATGAATGGGGTGGGCTCCTTCGGAGCAGCAGCCGATAGCACGTTACCCAGTGACACGTTCTTGAAGCCGTCGTTTTGTCTCACAGCGTCATGGTTGGGAATGTTAATTCCCGCCTGCGTGAGTTGGCAGAGTCAGTCATGTCCACCTGGGAAGCAATAGTGACCAATAGCAGATATATATATATTTGCTATTGTCAAGGGCCACTCACCGGAATGCCGCTACCAGCGAAGCTCAGCACCTCCAACGAAGTAAAGTCTGGCGACAAGAACTTGTCCTTCTCGAAATTCGCATCCCAGGGTAACTTTGGGATCTGGCTGGGGGCTGATTCTACCAATCTGGAGAAGGCCTTCGTCCGTTCCTTGTTGACCATCGCTGCGAAGCCCTCCCATTCACCTTTTTGTCCATGAGGATCTCTGTCTTCGGCAAAGGTCAGCAAGGTTTCCAGGCTCAGATCTGCAGACAAACCTCAAGAGACGGACTCTAGCTGAGCTGCAGGCCGCCTGCTCTTCAGACTTACACGTTTCAATGAAGCCGATATTGCACTCGACCATGGGACCCTTGTCTTTGATCCAGTGCCTCTGTGATTCGACGTGGGCGAGCATGCTACCATCATGGAAGGACTTGAGGTAGTCGGCGTGCATCGAGGCTTCGACGGGGTTGAGGGCATGCTTCTTCGCTTCGTCGATATTCGTCGAAATGGTGGTCATCTCCTTGGCATGGTCGCCATAGACGAGACGGAGCTTTTTACCCTTGACGGGGTCCTCCAGTGTCCATTCTGATTCTTTGAGGTCCCGAATTGCCGGACTCGTGACTGCAGAGGCAATGAGAAGTTCAAAGTCCCCGGAGGAGGTTTTGCGGAGACGTGTGTTTTCTGGGAGTAGGCCCTTGTCTTTCAGGAAGTCGGAAACATATGTGATCTCCGCAGTGGTGATGCCAGGGGAATCCGGGTAGTATGTGCTTACAGCACCGTCCTCTGGATATCCCAAGTGCAATTTGGCGATGGAACTGGTATCGTAGACGGCATCTTGGATTGAGCCCCACATCTTCTCAGCTTCGGGCGACACTTTGGCAAGCGCGGCGACACTGGCAGACGGGACTCGCGGTATGAACTTCGAGTCACCAAATGACTTGTAGTTGCCTGTGTTTCCGAGGAACTGGGCAGCATAGTTTAGAAAATGTTGCAGGTCTTCATCGGAGATTCCAGCTTGGGATTGAAGCTTCTTCCAGTCGCCATTGGAAGCAGAGTGCAACGCAAGGATAAAGTCGTAGATCTCTTCGGACTCTGGAGAAACTTGGCGGAGGTTGACTCTCGTGCCTGCAAACGCTGCTCGGGAGATGTAGTGAGCATAGAGCCGCTCCTGTTGATTGAGAGCCTCAAAGTGGGGGCGAATTGCGAGAGGAGCACAGGTCGGAGGGTCGTCCGCCAGGTATTGCTTCAGTGTCGTCTCGTCCATGGTATTTTCGAGCATGTTGGCAGAATGAGAGAAGGCAGCGATTTCGAGAGTGCTGCACCAACACGATGTTGTCGGAGGTCGCGTGCGTAGTGACAGAGGGGTCGTTGCTGCAGGGATGAATCGAGACGGCTTACTAAAGCGGCTTGCTGCGGCGGAGTGAAACAGACGATGGGAGCGAAGTAAGAGAAGTCCTGATATCATTTCATACAGAGAAGGAGGATTATCACACGCAGAGCATCGTGGTCCTACGATGTTTTCGAAGCCTGTTTCTTCGCAAGGGTATCCCTTCGTCCACCCAACGGATCCACCATTGGCTTGATCAAATTACTCCTTTCGCTTTTCGTCTGCACGTCGCACTAGCGGATGGAGCCATCTTGCCATCGTTCTCAAAGACGACTCATCAACGGCCCAACCTCGATACCCAATCTTGGATGCTCTTGAAAACGACACCTCAACAATGACCATCTTTTTCCAACAGAGCATCGGTGGATGCGCCCGGACCCATCATTGTGCAGGACTCGACCACCATGTTGGAGTTGGCTGCTTCGTGGGAGGATGCGCTGCTGTCGGAGCCGTCGGAGGTCTCGGATACTTCGTTGACGCTGTCGAGAGAGGACCTGGATGACTTGGTGGTGGTGGTGCTGCTGCTGCCGTTGCCGTTGCTCTTGCCGCTGCCTGATGAGGTTGTGGAGTCGGCGCCAGAAAGAGAGTTCGCATTGCTTCGGAGGCTGCGTCGGGAGACGGGGAGTTGCGGTGTGGTGGAGGTGGAGGTGGAGGCGGAGGACTTGTCGATTGCTGCAAGATCGTATTAGAAGGGAGGAAAGGGTGAGTGGGAGCTCAGTCATTGATGAGGCTGACTGAGAGCTGTCATAGTCCAGAGAGACCTTGCCCGAACAATCTGCAACTCACACTCATACTTCTGCTGCTTACCTTTCTTGGTTGTCTTGGCCTTCTTTGGCTTCTCTTCCTCATCATCCTCGTCCTCATCCTTCTTCTCCTCGGCGGCCTTGGCTGTGATGTGTCGTTAACACATCTGCACTGGAACAGTGGCATGGTACACGTACCATTCCTCTTCCTGGTGGCGCCGGCCTTCTTCGCGCCCACGCTTCGTCCATCTATACGCACGGTCAGTATCTTCCTGCAAGGCAAGCCACACTGGACCTTACTCGGGACAGGATCGAGCTCTATCTCGACAATCGGCACAGCACCTGATGCCGCTATGGCCGCCATATCTACGTTCCATTGGGTGATGGAGGAATCCTCCACACCCGCAAGCTCTACTTCGACACCGGAAAGGTGCCATCCCAGTGTGTGGGAAACAAGGTCGTTCATCTCGTTCGACCAGAGACGAGTCGTCGAAACGGGAAATTGGGTGGGACGCATTGTGTGCGTATGATGGCGTTTCAATTGTTTGTGTATATAGCTATCGTACCTAACTCACTCTCACCTCAGTGGTTCAGGTGTCAAAGCCTTTCGCTGCGTGGTGCCTTCCTCAGAGAGCCATATCGCAAATTACCCTGACCGCGGACCCACATCCCGACGCCGGAATTCTCTCGACAAGAAGCAGGCACGCTGGCTGCAGCACGAAGGTCCGACGGCTCTTCACAGCAAGTGCTTTATGGCGATCTTGCTGGCGCTTGTAGTGAGAGGGAGGACTCCAGGGCGCTGAGCAAGTTGGCGGGTTGAGATCAAAACTGTGAAAGGACCAGCTTTTGTCGCAGGATTCTCTTGTGTTTCATGGCTCAAGCGGGCGCCCGGTAAGACACGAGGTTAGTCCATGTGGACTCAAAGATCTTTAGCTGCAGCAAGCTGTGCCAGGACTCAGGGCCGACGGTGCTCTGGAGAGGTTGGCAATGTTGGATGCTGAAGCTTCGAGTCCCCAAATGACTTGTGGACAACCTGCTGCGGTCGATAGACTCGGATGCCTGTGCGTCATGCCATTTCCATCAAGGAAGATGTTTGTCTGCTGGCTGCTGGAATCGAGTCTTCGATAGGGTTGTGTCTGTTGCCAGTCATTTGCAATGTGTTCAGTATAGATGCGATGCGGAATCCAGGGTGAGGTTTTGGACACCGCTTCTGGTCCATCTTTTCCAGACCACATTGCTGAAATGATTGAAGTGACTCTGTGAAGCCATGAAAGTCGGGGATGTACCAGTGACAAGGCGGACGGTCGGGAAGCAGCAAAAGTAGCTATGTCATCTAATGAGCTCAGGTGATTGCACAACGTCGAGAACATGGAAACTCTGTCCGCCTGCTGTTCGTGGTACGATGAGCCGCAAGAGCAACGAGAGACAAAAGCGCCCGCTCAGCCCGCCACACGTCCTTAGGCAAGTGGGCGCTGCTGCAGTCTACATGGAATTCGTGACTGCTGCCGGAGCGAGTGTTGCTTCCCAAATTTGTCCAATGTGACGTGGTGCAGTCGTGATGCCTGAGGCCAAGAATCTGGGAAGGGCAGCAGGGGTGATCAGGAACCCCACACCCGAGCTTGCAAGGAAAGCGATGAGTGTAACTTATGTGGCATAACGGAGACCTGTCTCAAAGACATTTGGATGTCACGCGGGAAAGAGTATGAACGAGTGTGGTGTTTGTAAAGTAACCGAAACTAAGCAATGTATGATAACACTGATCCCGATGCGACTGCACCACCCCGCAATCAGATGATAGTTTCAGAGATGCCATAAAACTCGATCGTGACGTTGAACACACCAACGAAATTTGGAAAGAGCGTGCCGAGATAGACGCGAAAGAAATCCGGTGTCAAATGAAGGTCAAATGGTAATGACAGGAGCCAAGAGGCAAAGGCGAGATTGTTTTGGTGTAATGGAGGTGCGACGATCGAGACGCGCGAGACATTCCAGCGCTGAGCATGGCAGACGTGGCGATGAAGGCTCGGACGGTGATCGAGATGCCCAAGGATGCCACTCTCGCACCACCATTGTTGGACTTGCTCAACGGTGCTAGTCATCAGGCGTGATGTCCAGGTCCATGAGTCCGGGGTCGGTGGTCTCCCAAGCCGTACACGCCACAGCGTTCCCGGGCTTCTGGCTGAATAGCGAGTATACCTCGACGAAACGATCTGAATTTTTTGTGAGCCAATCGATGTCGTTATGGATCATCTTTGTCAACGTGCGACGTCCGTTGAGTCCTGGGTATGGCGTCCAGGAGCAAGGCAAGCCTCGGTAGACACACGGTTTGCATCGATCGGTGCCGTCGATTCGCTCGCACTCCCTGCAAAGTGACATGACACAATAATCACACATGGTCCTCCTAGACAGGTTCCTGAAAGGATTCATCCAATTGTTGCCGGACATGCGTGGTAATTCGCCATTGAGCCAGTTCTGAGGATCGAAGCGCCAGTCCTGTTGACTGTAAACCCATGGTCGCCATTGGCCGCCGACATCGCTCAGTCCTGCATTCTCCATCTGCAGCTTGGCTCTGGCGAGGCTGTGCTCGACCTTTGGAAGGTTGGCGTTGAGTGGTGTAGTTCGTACGTTCGCTGTGGCAGTCTGTTCGAACTGATTGACCTCGAGCTGGATGAGAATTGGCCGCGAGTGAGAGACTGGGAACCAATCTGGGGCTCCATCCCAACGACTCCCGATGAGGTAAGCATAGAGTGCAGTGCCAATACAATACGATCGTTCGCAGCTCTTCGTCCCTCCTGGAAGAAAGTTGCCGGCCGTTTTGTCGACCTGGTAATATCGCGAGTACCACTTCTTCGACTTCTCCGAGTACCACGTGACGAAAAACGCGATCTTGTTCGCGTAAGATGAATTGTTGTATGGGCTGAATCCAGGTGTTCGAAAGTGTGGCACGCCGTGTTCTTGCTTGGCGGGATCGGAGGAGTCTTTCATCACCTCCCACCGAGGAACGACTCTGTCGCCTGGCTCTGGTCTGAAAAAATCATTTGCTTTCGGAAATCCTGTTCCGGGCCTGATGACGTGCTGAATGCTGGCTCCGTCAGGTAGGTAGAACACCTTGGAATAGACATCGCCTTGTTTCGCCAAAATTTTTGACGGGAGATGAAGAATGAACCTGTCAGAGAGCTCTTCGACGATCATGGTCGTTGGCTCGTAATCGGGACTCTGTGGATCGAGAGGACTCTTCCAGTTGCAGCCACCTCCCGATCCGAACGGCTTCTCTCTTCCCGGTCGACCTGGCGTGGCGAAACCAGTAATATTCATGGCTTCTCGACCGATAGAGCGGAAGGTCTGACAGACTTTGGCATCGTCAATGATTTCAAGGGCTTCGTCGAATTTCTTGTTGTCGTCGTCGATTTGGTTCGTGTAAGTTCCATTCATCGCAATCAAATCCGGGTGGTACGCCTCGAAGAGAAGTACAAAGAGCTGTTCCACGACGTACATCTGACCCTTTCCGATCACCTCGGAGTTTTCAATCATTTTGGGCAATTCGCAAAGCTGGATGACGTCGACTGATCGTGCCGCTCGGGCGACCTTATAATGGGGGGTGCTTTGAAACAGGTGTTTGGAAGACGTAGCGTCTCGGTGAGTTTGGAAGCGGTCTTGCATGTGTTTAGCTTGGCCGATGTAGACGTAGGGCTTGTGACCAGAGAACCGAGTATTGGGTTTGAAATCGCTGTAGATCCTCGCGTAGATGCCAGCGGTGCCATTCTTCGAGCCCAGGGTAATGGTCTTGCATGACGCCATGACTTGGTCCAGGGTGAAGCCATTCGTGTTCAGAAGGTCAAAGAGCTTCGGGGAGCAGCTCCTGATGCCAGTGCGGATCTTGTTGCAGGTCTCTCGAACCGAGTCGGCCGAACTGATGAACCGCTTTGCAGTTTGACTGAACGGAGGTAGCTCCTTGGTCTGACCTATCGCAGACAGAACCGAGGCAAAATGCCTGCGAGCATCGTTTGCTAGAGGAAGGATATGTTAGCTTTGTTGTACCAAATCCGTCGGAAGACATACCGAATGAATTGACTCCGGGAAAGTTGTCGGTCGCGGCACTCGTATCCACAGTGAAGGCCCTGATTTTGAGAGTAAGAAGTCCTTCACGACGCAGAGCTCCAATCTTCAAGTTTCCCAGAGGCACAATGAGTTCTCGATTTGGCTTGGACGTCATAATTTGCACCTTGGCTTCTTCGACTCCGCCGTTGCCGGTACGGACGGCTACGATCAGCCCACCTTCATCGATTGACATGATAGGCGGTCCGCTTCCGCCACCGCTCCTGTACGTTTGAATGCATTTGCACATGTGATTCTCATGTCGATGAGGCGCCATGATCGGGTTGATTGGGTGCCGTGGAGTATGGAGATGTGAGAAGAAAATGGGATAGTTGGGAGTTCAAAAGAGAGCGACTTGCTGCTATGATGTGGTGGACTGGTGTGGCGGGCTAGTGTGGTGGGTCGACGAGGTGCGTTGCTGTGGTGGGTCGTTGCGATTGGAGATGGTGTTGATATCTTGCAAAGGATGGCCGTGATGGTTGAGTACCAGGTGCCTTGATTGTGAAAAGCTGGTTGCGGCTGGTCAGCGTCATGAGATGGTGACTGATACTCGATGTCAAGATACCACACCAAAGACTGTACCTGAAACTCCGTGGAGGCCGACCGGGGAGAACAGCTCGAGCAGGACGATGCAAAGCGTGTCCTTCGGGCAGGGTTGGTGCTGGGAGTGGTGTGAAAGATGCGACTGGACAGGCTAGGGAGGAAATCAATCCCAGGGTGCGACACACCCGGGAAGGGAGAATTTCTTGGGATAGGGAGGAATGAGTAGCGAGCGATTGAGGTGGGAGGATAGGGTGCAAGAAACTTCTCAGGAAGGAGGGCTTCCGCCTTCTATGCGAATCGCAAAACCCACAAGATGATTTCGCTCCACCATACCATCTACGGTCACGCTCACAATATGGCGTAAGCGTGCGTCGACAGGTCTGTCCGAAGCAGCGAGCGGCATGATCTGTAACATCCAATACTCCTCTGCATACCAATAATACAGGCATACTTGCAGTGAGGCCCCGTTGCGCGAGAGATGCAGCATGGTAGCGCGGACAGAAACCATCAGGGGTTGGGAGATCGCGATCCATGAGAGCCTCGCCTCGGCAGCTGCGTGACCCTCCGATGCCCATGGCCAGGGAAGACCTCGAACAGCTCTTGGTAATCGCATTGTGACTGTGGATTACGACCGATGGTATCACCTTGTTGTGGAGTCTTCGTTGCTCGCGTCTTGGGACTGCGCGAATACCCGGTGTAACATCCTGATGTACGCAGGACATTGCGAAGGAAGGACCCAGACAAGGCACGCCCGCCCAGTGCAGCGGCTTCGGCTTTACTGCATCGCGAATCGGACCAAATCCGTTGTTTGGCAATGTTGAGGATGTTCACAGCGTGTCTTATCGTGTCCCCATAAATCCTGGCCGAATCTTTAGAGCAATTTGCGGATGCCAGTAGTACTCGTAAGGTATACATCGTAGCCATCGTGCATACCGAACCGGGTCGACGGGGGCCTGCGCGCAAGGTGTTTCCGATGTATCGCATCCAGGAGAGCTGCAAAAGGCGAGAAAGTGCGAAGATGGAGTGGGCCACGGGAGGCTGCAGACATATGAAGCCTGGAGGCTCGGACTTGAGGCTGGATGACGTTCGATTAAGGCGGTGGTCACACACGGGTGCTGACGAAGCGCCAAAGCGGCCAAGTCCGGAAGTTCGGAAATCGAATTAGCGCAATTCTGCAATTCTAAATTAGCGCGAAATGCGTCTATATGCTCGAAGTGTCGTATTTTGCCGGGCTTTCTCTCGCTTTATATGCTCTTAGGCTGTCCAGTAGCTATCGCTATTAACGATAGAGTATATATAGAAGCGATAATATAGAGCGAGGCTTCGTATCTTCGTCGTTACGACGTAAGGACGCACCTCTCTTTGTTGCATTTTTGCGAAGTTAGAATTTTGCCAAAAGTTATAGCAACGACAAAAGTCTTAGTAGCAAACTCTAAATTATAATATTCGAAGTTCGAGGTTTCGACATTCGAGATTCGAGGTTTCGACGTTCGAGATTCGAGGTTTAACGAAGTACCTTCTTCGTAGCCTCTCTTTAATAACGAGAAGAGATAGATAGCTAAATAGATAGTATATCTATACGCCCTATTAGACGTTATATATGCTATAAGAAGCTGTCCTTCTACGTAGAAAGAGGCTGCCCTTTAAAGCGGGCATTTCTTACAGGAGAAGGCATTTTACGCTAATGCGATTTTGCGATTTTGCGCTAACAGGATTTCCGAACTTCCGGACTTGGCCACTTAGGGCCTACCTAGTGCTCCGCCTCTGTTCCCCACGCGTTTGATAGCATCGTGATTGGCCGGTGCGCCAAGTGTGCCGGTATGACATTGTGACACCCATCATCAGGAGGAGAGCCGCCACGTCGTGTGCTGGTGGATCGATCCGATGAGAGAACATGGAAAAGGGCGGGAGCAGCACTACACTGCACACTTGAGTTTGCCACTTGCATAAACAGCATTAGGCGGGATTTCAAGGGCGGGCGTTCCGATTTCCAACCAAGTTGCTTCGGTTGACAGCAGTTGTCCAAGCTTCGAATTCGGGTGCCAAGGCAGTAGAATAGAACTACTGCGAAGCCCCGACACGGGTCGCTCGACTTCGGTGTGAGGTGTGCATGCGCTTTCGGACATGCGCTTTCGGACATCAACGTAACACAGCGAGCGACTTTCTGGCTCCGCGCGTTGTGCGACCCGACCTGGAAAGTCTCTGAGAATTGTGATTGTTTTCCTCTTGGAAGGACACGTGGCCCGACGATCGCCAATGCGGCGTGTTGCACGAGGCTGACGCACGTACAGTCCGCACATCTCCGAAATGCAGAACAATGAAATTATCGTTGATGGTGTCGACAGAGTGCCTTCCGGATAGCCACAGGCATGACTCGCACACACGTCGGCGAGATCGAGAGGGCCGTGCAAATGAGACGAGGCGTGCGATAGCGAGATGGCGAACGGAGACAGGGGTGGACCAGGCTCACACCTCGATCTGAAAGAACTTGACCTGAGCAATGCTCATAAGTGGGCTCGCTGTGGCAGCTATTCTTGCTCAATTGTTCGCTGTCTTTCGTCATCCGAGGACTGTTCGGTCTGCATTGTCGTCTTTGCTCGAAGTACGTTGCTGCTATAGCGAGCGTCCAGCCCTCGAGAGTCCAGCTTGGCTAACCAATTTTGAAACAGCTCTGCAACAGTCATGGCTGAGAACAACGGAGAGCACGTTGATGGTACCCACTGTGTGCATTGCCCGGCTCACCTCCGCGACCATTGCCCTGGGCTCACGAACAGTCGCCAATATCAACCCTCGACTGCCAACAGTATGGCGGCTGTGTTGGAGGCTTCCGGGCCACTTGACTTCCGCTCGAGCTTCCGGAGTGCAGCAGCAGTGCGTGAATCTGTGGCAATCGAAGACATATCTTCGCTACTTGCCCTGTTGCGCGCCCAAGAGATAGACGACTCGGCCTCCGAATCCGACTCCTCCGCATCCGACGACTTCGACGAAATGCCCATTCTCATCCCGCACGACTACGATTCTGGTCCCTCGATTACGTTGCGTACCACTTACGCCGACAGCTTGACCGTCAACACTGCCGAGACATTCGAATGTGCCATCTGCCGAGAGCGTCATGACAGCGGTCACAAGACAACTTGCGGACATTTGTTTGACGTGGTGTGTCTGCAGGATTGGGTTCGGATATCCGAGCCTCAGGAAGGATTCAAATGTCCGACTTGTCGTGCTTCGCTCGTGGCCAATGACATTATCACCGAACCAGATGCCGCCAACACCGTTGAGACGCCCACGGCGACTACACAATCTGCTTCCACCGCCTCTCGGTATACTTTGACGAGCAATGTTACCAACGTGCGATTCTATGTGGCTCAAGTCGATGGGCCTCATCCACAAGTCTATTTTGGCAGCACCAACAACATTCAGGCTCGGGAGTATGAATTGCGCCGCCATGGCCTGGCCGTACACTGGCAATGCGAAAATCACTTTTCCAGGTATATTGGCACCGGAGATCGAGCTCTCGCTCTTGCGGATGGCAACCCTTTGTCTGAGCTCCGCGGAACTGAAGTGTCCTTGGACGACGATGAAGAAGAGGAGGGCATGCTCGACGATGTTGAGGACAGTGGCGCCGCCTGAGGATACTGTCGTAGATCAAGCGGCGGCAGAGAAAGCATGTGGTCGGGCAAGTGGCCGTGCCCGACGACCGCGGTGTCGAGAGGACGGTGAAATTGCGCTCTTGATGAGACATCGATTGAGGTCGAAACAGATAGATCATTGAATACTGCTGGAGAACAGCTTCCAAGTGCGACATGGTCAAATGAGTTCCACTCTCAATCAAAATGATGTTCACTGTCTTCGCAATTGACTGTTTTACTCAAAGAGGGTTGGCAATTGCTAAAGCTAGGCGCCGTCGCTTGCATTGCATCAGATCTGAGGCGGAGTACAGATCGACGCTCGAATTCCTTCTGCAAGATCACACGAATCGCATGGTATTGAAGAAACTACATATGCACGCCTTTCGTTCAAATATGGGAGGATACATGGACATTTCTGACAATTCATCTGCTCATGAAGGTACGTTGCAACTATTGGCTGCGATGTCAAGGCGGTCGCTGCGCCGGGCATGCCTGTGATCACGCCATTGGAGTTGGTTTGTGTGAGGTACTGGGTGTTGGGATTCGAGTAGGGAGGGATGCTAATGGAGGAAGAGCTGGAGCTCACAGCCTGAAGATGTCTGTTAGCTGGGTTCATCGTTCCGATTCCCTAGAACGATCGCATTCGCGTACCGGAGCCTGAGCGTAAACAGCGGCCATGAGGGGCGCAACGGCGAGGAAGTACTGCATTTTGGATGTGAATGTCGGATTTCGTTCGGATAACGTTCGGATGTCGTTCGGATGGATTCGATGGTTTGGTAATATCGTGAAAGATCTGGAGTAAACAACTGGACTTGAGGGCTGCAAATCAATATATGTGAAGAGATCTCTGCCGCCAGGGGAACGGGATATTTATTGGAAGCAGCAAGTCCATGCGCCTTCAATCTCGTTTTAGCGCGTCTTGACCACGACGACCACAACGCGCGCGGCAGAACAAGCCTTTCCTGCCCTACACACATCGCTCGTTGCTATTTGGAGCTTGACCATTCGTTATCTGGAGCTATTCCCCACGAAATATGCACTGTGCACGGACAAGCGAGCCGAAGTTGCGGACTTCGCGAGGTAACGAGCGGACGCAACGAGGGAAGTGAGTACCGAGGAGCCCGAGCTTGCGAGGACAGCGACGGGCGTACGATACCCGAGCGCGTAAGGCATAGGCTCGTTAGAAAGGTTAGCAAAACTATTCTAGCCGCCGGAGGCTCCAATGCGAAGGTGTTGGAGAAAGCTCCAAATAGCGAATTGCTAGTAAATCGAATAGCTCCAAATAGCATCGAGCCACACATCCAATCGACGACGAGAATGCAATGCGGGTATCATGCGACGATATGTATTCGAGACCATGCTCGACAGGGTACTGAGCGCGGTCTCCCGACTCATCATGCTGTTGTGCATCGTCGTGTATATTATGCAGCATCTTGACCATCCCGCGCGGCGTCGTCACCTAGGCGACTTGCTAAGGTAGAGTGTACACGATCTGCTGCGGTGCGAAGGAGTGGCTTGCCGAGAATAGACTTGCTCCGACGTCGTCAACTGGAAATTCATGCTGCAAAGGAAGTGCATGAATCAGGACGTTGTCTCTCTTTCATAAGTGCAAGATTCAGAGAACTTCCCTATTCATCAACTCTGAGCTCCTGCATGCGATACGACCGAACAGCTTTCGCTCTCAACCTTTCAACCGAGCGCTGTTTAGAACTACCTTCTCCACAATTGATTGTTCCGTGTTTTGGTGGGACGCCAACTTCTCCGAGATCTTCACGCACACCCCACTTCTCCCCGGACATCCCCTCCGATGATCCATCCCGCTGTGCCGCACCTCACCAAACTTGTGACCCACTGACCGCAGCTTGTGGCATTGTGCCTGTTGGTGGCAACAGGCATCATCGCTGCAGCATCGGGAGACCTCGCCGGTCGTGCTCGAGAAATTGGAAAAGGCACAATCAGGGCCTCTCACTGGAACTATCCGACCATCGCTCACATCAGGACATGTCCTACATTTGTCACCACGATGAGATCCATTTGAACCCGGCATGGCGTCCCTGATGAGAATCCGAAAATCATCCATTCGGTCGTGGCTATACACCCATAGAGCTGACCAGCACAGTGATGCCGTCAAAGGCCTCCCAGACGCCTTCTTGGGTCTCGAAGTGCCACTCACTCTCTCGGCACAAGTTCGACTGGGAGCACGCGGATACAGGTACTTACTAGTAGTTCTATCTGGCTCATCATCAAGCACTCCTGCTGCGAATTGTCCCGCCCCGAGGCTACTACGCAACTCCGAACAGTTCTACCCAGCAGCTCCTGAAACCTTCACCTCTGTTAGCGCGTCCGGAATAACCTTTGGCCGCTCCAGCAAGTCGTCGCCCATGAACGAGCTCGCCGGAGCGGAAACATTGTCGAGTTCATCCTGACAGACACCGACCAGAATTGATCCAGCGAACTCTTTGCAGCGGACGCCGGCTCTAGTCGCGACAATGGAAGAAGATGCGGCCGCCGTTTCTCGCTTTCTTAAATAGCCCGCTTCCCTCAAGTTTCCTTCTCTTTCCTTCATTTCACTTTCGAAGTGCTCTTTGTGAAATACTCCTCTACTTTGGATACCATCCAAGCACTACCATTGCTTGATCCAGTCCCTATAAGCTAGACTGTCTATCCTTCCGGACACTCCATACAGTAAGACATTCCCTGCTCAAACAAGCTTGGCCGCCAGATCACTTCAACGGATGCTGACAATCATTCAAGATCATGGCTCCACACGCCAACGACTCCGAGGGTCTGGCCACCGGCATTAACGTGGCTGCTTCAAGAGAGGCCGCCGCCTCTGGATTCACCGTCGAGGCTTCCAACGTCAACTACAGCGAGGAGGACATCCTCAGCAAGTACCACTACCGCACAACAAAGGTCGAGCGAACCGGTGGCAGGGTCGTTGCCAGTCCGCATGAGGCTCTCTTCGACTTCAAAACCAAGCGTCACGTCGGAAAGGTCGGAATGATGTTGGTGGGTCTCGGTGGCAACAATGGAACTACCGTCACAGCTGGAATCATCGCCAACCGCCGTAAACTTACCTGGGAGACTCGCGAGGGACCTCGCGCTGCCAACTACTACGGCTCTGTCGTCATGTCGTCAACAGTTAAGCTCGGTACTGACGCTGAGACCGGTGCGGACGTCAACATTCCACTCCAGGGCATGCTTCCAATGGTTCATCCAAACGACCTTGTCATTGGTGGTTGGGATATCAGCGGTATGGATCTCGCCGCAGCAATGGACCGCGCAGCAGTTCTTGAGCCCACATTGAAGCAGCTCGTGAAGAAGGAGATGGCTGCCATCAAGCCTCTTCCCAGCGTTTACTACCCAGACTTCATCGCCGCGAACCAGGGCGATCGGGCTGACAACGTCATTCCGGGCTCCAAGGCTTGCGAGGAGCACGTTGAACACATCCGCAAAGACATCCGTGATTTCAAGTCTGCCAACGGTCTCGACAAGGTCATCATCATGTGGACTGCCAACACCGAGCGATATGCCGAGATCATCCCCGGCGTCAACGACACCGCCGAGAACCTGATGAACGCTATCAAGACTGGTCACGAGGAGGTCTCACCTTCCACCGTCTTCGCCGTCGCATCCATTCTCGAGAACGCTCCATTCATCAACGGCTCCCCGCAAAACACCTTCGTGCCCGGCGCCATCGAATTTGCCGAGCAGCACAACGCTTTCATCGGCGGTGACGATTTCAAATCCGGCCAGACGAAGATGAAGTCTGCTCTGGTAGATTTCTTGATCAACGCTGGTATCAAGCTCACCTCCATTGCGAGCTACAACCATCTTGGCAACAATGATGGCAAGAACTTGTCCTCGCAGAAGCAGTTCCGCTCCAAGGAGATCTCCAAGTCCAACGTTGTTGACGACATGGTCGCTGCAAACAACGTCCTCTACGCTAAGGATGAGCACCCCGATCACACTGTCGTGATCAAGTACATGCCCGCGGTTGGCGACAACAAGCGTGCTCTGGACGAGTACTACGCCGAGATCTTCATGGGCGGCCATCAGACCATCAGCATCTTCAATGTGTGTGAAGACTCCCTCCTGGCATCACCCCTTATCATCGATCTTGTGCTCATCGCCGAGCTGTTCACTCGCATTCAATGGCGTCGTGACGGTGAGAGCGAATTCAAGAACTTTCACAGTGTGCTGAGCGTGCTGAGCTACATGCTCAAGGCGCCATTGACGCCGCCTGGCGCACCTGTCATCAACGCTCTTGCGAAGCAACGCAGTGCCTTGATCAACATCATGAGAGCGTGTGTGGGTCTGGAGCCGGAGAACGACATGACACTGGAGCACAAGCTTTATTGAAGAATGCGATGCAGAGCGAGGATACCCATGATGATTTTCGAATATGACGTGTTAGAGGGGAGTGTGCATTGATGTGGTCTCGGTGTAATGTGGGTGGGAGCAGGAGGGTCAATAGATATACATCGTGTGGAAAACGATTTCAACAATGCCTACCGATCCACTGCTTTTCATCCTGGACGTCTCTTATGGGCGAAAGACCAGGGTACTGTGCGGGTCGATTTCAAGCTATAGCAATGAATCGCCTCTGAGAGGCTGGAGTGCCGCTGTCGGTTTGATGCAGGCAAGCATGCTGAGAATACCGGAGAGGCCGTTCGAGAAATATGTGAGATTTGGCGTTCGGCAGTCGCATCGCCAGTCTCGGCTTCCCACTCGCATCGCACTGCCCTTTTTGCCAAGGTCCGTCCTGAAACGGAGCCACGATACGTGCTATCGCGACCGTACAGTGGAGTGCGGCCTTCATCTCCGGCGGCGTAGCACTATTCTCAGGCGCTGCCCAGATTCAGGTAACTATCGATTCCGATGCTTGGATATCACCCGTCCGACCTCACACTCCCCTCCATCACTCTCCTCTGTATTCAGACCACTGTCCACGATGACACGCATAAGTCTACCCTTCTTGACCCTTCTCGGCTTGGCCAGTGCTCGAGACATCGTCTTCCCGCCAGTAGCAGCTATGCAGCAGCCCATTGGTAGCTTCGCAGTAGACATCGCAGAAGACCCAGCACTCGATATCTCAGGAGCACGATATCTGGGCTTGACGACTTACGCCAACTTGCCATATGTCCATTGCCTCGCAGCAGAGGGCGAGGAGGTCGAGGCCTACGACATTGCTTTTCTGGGAGCGCCGTTCGATACAGTTTGTCTCGAAAGCTTGTACAGATATCAAGCTGTGCTGATCCTGAGTTTTCGACAGGGTGTGACGGCTCGGCCTGGAGCTCGATTTGGACCGAATGGCATTCGTCAGGGTTCGAGACGGATCGAAGAAGAAGCGGCTTGGAATGTTTATACAGGTATGGTATGGTAGATGGCAGGCTGGTGTTTCATTTTCAATGCGGCTAAGATGTGTAGGGAAGAATCCGTTCAAACAGGGCCTTGTAATCAGGGATTGCGGTGATGCGCCATTGACGGTACTTGTACGTATCACAGCATTCTGGAGCGAGTATACGGACTGACTGAAGCAGGATAATACGATCGCCCTCAAGCAGCTCGACAAAGCTCACAAGGTATGGCATCGATTGCTCTCGAGGGTGTATCATCGCTGATCATGCTCTAGGTCGTCTCCGGCCGCAAGACCAACTCATCTGAGTTCACAGTTCCTCGGATCATCACCTTGGGAGGCGACCACACCACAACACTATCAGCCCTTCGATCAACGTTCAATCACTTCGGGAAGGTCAGCGTGATTCACTTCGACAGCCGTGAGTTTGAGCATTCCCAAGACGTCTCGGATGCCATTAACTTTTCTGTGCCTCGTCAGACATCGATACATGGGATCCTCAAGTACTGTCGGGAGGCATCTCGGATTACGCTGGGGTCAATCACGGCACGTTTCTTCACATCGCAGCGGAAGAAGGACTGATCAGCAATTCGTCCATTCATGCCGGAATCAGAGCGCCAGTTGCCAACAAGAAGTATGACATGAAGCATGATAGAGCGTGTGGTTTCCACAACCTGAAGGCGAGAGATCTCGACAAGCTGGGCATGGCGGGTTTCATCGAGAAGATCAAGGAGAGAGTCGCTGGGTCGAAAGTGTATATTTCGGTGGATATAGATGTCCTTGATCCGGCATACGTGAGTATGGTCGAAATGACGACTGAAGAGTACAGTTATGCTGACGGAGCTGCAGGCACCGGCTACAGGAACTGCCGAGCCAGGTGGATGGACGACGCGAGAACTGCTCACGATTCTCGATGGTTTGAACGGCCTGGAAGTTGTCGGAGCCGATGTCGGTAAGTGCGGATGCAGGTCCCGGTAAAGTCATCGGACACTGACTGTATCAGTCGAGGTGGCTCCCGTGTACGACAATGGTGGAGAGACCACAGTACTCGCAGCGGCAGAGGTGGCCCTCGCTCTGCTGCAGGTCATGGTCGATACTGAGGTGGCACCGGTGGAAAAGCCTTCTGCATGAGTCTTGATCTTTGCGAGAAGGATGCGTGGATGGATGGCGTGGGCTGTGGATGCCATTGCACGGTCGTGCAACGTGCAAAAGAGTGGGAGAGTCTCGATCTCATCAACTTCTTCGACGAAAATGTGTTTTATCCCTGTACGCGCATGGAATTTGGTCCCGGGCAGCCGGTACAGTACAGGCCAGATGGCTTCCGTCCCGGGCCGCGGCATCCGCCCGCCAAGAGTCAAGCGATCAACGTCTCTCCATGCGGAGAGCCATCTTGAGCATCATCGACTCCGATTTGACGAGACATTACCACCTTCACGTCGAGTTCAACAATGCCAGGCTTCGAACCAAAGCACAAAGTCGATCTCGACCCACCAAAAGACGACATCATCAGTCTTGAATATCTCTCGAAATGTGACGGTGCGTGGCTCTCGCGTCCCTCCAGTTTTTATGGTCGAGGATACTCATGGTCGCACCAGGAAAGCACGAAGACTACCCCACGTACGTCGCCATCAAAGGGACGGTCTTCGATGTGACCGGTAACAAAGCTTATGGACCGGAAGGCTCGTACAAAGGTGGGATGATCTCCACGCCGAGTTCAACGATTCCGCGGATCGACTGACAAGTTGATCAATGGACAGTTTTCGCTGGAAGGGATGCCTCGCGGGCGCTCGCTCAGTCTTCTCTGAAGGAGGAAGAGTGCCGGCCGGACTGGTACGATCTCACAGACGAACAGAAGAAGGTCCTGAACGACTGGTTCACTTTCTTCAGCAAGCGATACAACATCAAAGGCAAAGTCGAGGGCGCACAGAATACCGGAGAGTAGGCACGATGCTTTTGAATCAATTGCACATTATTCATCACCAATCTGCTGCGCAAAATTCGACTGACCCGAAATGTCCTGTCCTGTCCTGTCCTGCCCTACCCCCACGAAAACACGCGCAAAAAACACTCATTGGGTATGTAGGTCCGAACACCAAACGCCAGTCCGTGAGCCGAAATAGAAAGGAGATCCATTGCGCAATTCATGAAGGAATCATGTCCTTCATCACAGCCTGAGCTGTGCTTGCTGGGCACGACGTATGTTGGCTTGCTGGCCGCATTCCCGGCAGATCTGGTTGGCGCTGATCCATTCGCGCTTGATCGACCAGGCGCCGAAGCACTGGTGATTGGGATCGTTGCGAGCAAAGTGACAGTGCTTGATGAGACGTCTGCCAGAGTGTCCGCATTGGAAGTGAATGACTTCGAACTGCGTTGTGCGTCGTCAGGTGGATTATTCTCAGCGCTGTGCTCGAGCGGTCGACTGCTTACTTGACACATGATCGAGGTGTGCCTATGCTCGGACGGGAGAAGAAGAGGCGGTGTGAAGTTCTGAACCCGTAAGTATGGGTCATTGCGTTTGAGAGTCTCGTCATACGTACTGAGCTGATAAGTGCGAGGGTCTTCCACGCAAATGTGCAGATGGGAGCTTCCAAAATGGCACGGTAGCTCCACCACAACCTGAAAAAGACAATGCAAAGCCCGGTATCCGTATTGAGTGGCAGTAGACGAGCAGTAGACGGAGATGCTTTGCAGTCTCAAAGCTGCGTGGTTGCTGCTCTTATATTCATGGATTCACATCCCACTCTGGAACGCACAAGCACTGCTGTAGCTCGTAGACCAGACCACGACTCTACCTGGACCCACACATTGACCAGATATCGAGTCAATATCCTGGACGCTGGGCGCCACGTCCATCTCAAACCTCGCCCAAAAGCCTGTTGCATCGCTATACTTGGGAGTTGACAGGGTTGATGGAATATGACGTGGACAGAAAGACGGCCCAGAAGCTCTCAAATCGAAGCTTTCTGCTTGGTTGGTGGTGAACGAGATCGCAGGCTGTGAGGCACTTGTGATACATTACGGAGAATTGTGAGCGGGTCTGAGCCTACCATTCTGGAAGGGATGAGTAGGCATGCCACATGCGACTACGTTGATGAGGATTCAGTCGCCGATGAAAACGGAGGGAGCGGAGATTTCTGATATGTCACATATCAACTTTTCACCGCATCTTCAGCGTTTCCATCGTCAACTGCATCGTCTGTCCGTAAGGTTGTGCGCCTCTGCGGTGTCCAGTCCTAAGTAGATCCACTCGGCGATCGCGGGTATCGTGACAGTTTACATGACACGGACGTCGCACAGAATTGCTCGAGGCACCGCAGCCCCGGCAGGAACGGCTCCTACAGCCTGGTAGTAGCTCGAGCTGGCTACGCCTGAACGCGCGAGCACGCACTGCATGCCTGAGCACTCTCACTAGCCGGCGGTTGTCTACCTCCCCGCGACTAACAGACCAATGTTCCGGCAAGTGTGTGAGCGAAGGCGGTGGAAATTCAAAGATGATTGGTACCGTGGTACCAAGTGTGGCTGTTGTTTAGATGAGATCTGACCAGTGTAGGGAACACTTCGCGGCAGTGTTGTATCGTGGATCCTTGCTGTCCGCATCCCACGCGGACCGATCAACGTCACGTCTCGAATTTGTTGAAAGCGTGGGCGCAACGATGGTCGTTCAACAATTTCGTTAATCGCTGCGAAGACTTCGTTGAGATATGTACGAGTGCGGATGTTGTGTAGCAGCCAACCAACCTGTACATGGAGTTTTGACGTGGAATACAGTCCATTGTGACCCTCTTTGGACAGGCTGAAAGGTCGTGTTTCGTGCCACCCGTGGCTGACGTACGGCAGCACGAAGATACGATGTTGGATCCTATCGCATTACTTTCCACCCTTGCGATTCTTTCGCATCGCGCGCTTCCGTCCAATAATTTGGTTTCGTCGGGCGAGCTTCTCATCGGCCGGCTGCTTCGACTCCGTTCTCGATTTCTCAGACCGCGAGGTCGCCGATGTTGGCGAAGGTACAGCATCCTCCCTCTTGCGTTTCCGCGAACCCGGCTTGCCCTTCGCATCCTTCCAATTCGGCGCTTTCCCGCCCTGGCCACCCTTCCCACCCTTCCCACCCTTCGCGCCCTTCGAACCGCCTTCGGCTTCATTCTCTGCGATGCTCTGAGTGACAGCAAGGCTACGTGCCCTAGCCTTCTGCTCGCCTTCCTTCCGGCGCAGTACCACTTGTGCATTTTCAATGGCGAACTCCACTATCAGTCTCTTCTTTCGGTCAGAAACGTCCTCGCGGCTCTGCTTGCCCTTCGCTTCCTGAACCTGGTACCCGACCGCATGCCCGTTCAACCATCGCAAGCCCATCAAAGCATTGCGATGAGTGTAGTACTCGATGAAACCGTATCCCCGACTCCTGCCGGCACCGGCTTCCTCGCTGACCTTGGTGCCTCCTGCAGACTCGAACACAACCTTGGCTTGCCGCACGATACCCTTGCCCGACTTCTTGCGAGCTAGCTCCGCTTCGCGCATCTCCTCTCCCCCGCGAGACAGCTCCTCTTTCGAGAGCCTTTGCCGCGATCCAGCTTTGACGTCGGAAGCGAATCCGACAACGGCATCACGCGCCAATGCTTTCAACTCTTTCGAACCAATACTGCGTGGGATGTTGCGCACAGACAGGCGCGTCAAACTGAGGTGGAGTGACGGGTTGCTTTCGATCAGGGTCTTCCGCTGCTTGGCGCTACCCTCCCTCATAGCCTTCTCGGATGGGGATAGCTTCTCGTAGAGCTTCGAATTGGATGGAATGGTACCTTCGGAGAGGAGGTAAAGCCGGCGCTTGTCCATGTCTCGCTTGTTCCGATGTACCGTGCCCTCCTCAGTCAAGCGGTTGGCCTCCGATTTTTCCACGGCTTTAGTGACCTGGAGTACGCGTCCATCCAAGGTGTAGCGACCAGTAGGATCGGCATCGTCGTTTTGCAGGATGGAGTGCGGGTTCAGCACAGGCTTGCCGTCTTTGCCTTTTTCTTGCGCCTGAGGAAGCTGCCTCGCAGGCGCTTCACGAACGCAGGCATCGGCATCGTCCTTGTTGTAGAAGCATACAAAGCCAGTGCCTTTGGAGCGCTCCGTCCCGTAATCCATTACCACCCTGGCGTATCGTGTGTTTCCAAATTGCGCGAAGTGGTCCTCAAGATCCTCGTCCGTACATGTAAAAGGCAAGTTGCGGATAAAAAGTGTCGATGATCGATCGTCGGGTTTGCGTAGATTGCTCTCATCCTCGTCCTCGTCGCCTTCAGAATCGAGTTCGGCTCCACCATCACTGCTGGCGTCGTCGGATTCAATCTCCTCGTCGTTGTCGATCATCTCTTCCTCTGCAGCATCAATATCGATGTCTTCCTCGTTGCTGACCTCCTCTTCTGCTTTTTCACCTTTCACGAGGTCCTCATAGGTATCCTTTTCCACCGCCCAATCCACTGCCAAAGTCCGGCCGTCGATCTCTTTTCCATTCACACCCTCGATAGCCTTCTCAGCGTTCTTCTTGCCTCTCATTAGGACGAATCCGAAACCCGCCATCAAGCCAGGTCCTTTCTTTGGGATGTAAGCTTTCTTCACCTTTCCAAAACTCAGGAATAATTTCTCCAACTGATCTCCGCGCTTGATGGACCATGGTAAGTTGCGAACAATCAATTTCGTCGGCTGAACTGGTTCGTCCGGCTTCTTTGACGCATTGTGTTCCACCTTTTTCGGCATCTCACCGTCGGCATCAGCCACGCGCTTTCTCGGCTCTGCGATCTCGACTCGGAGCTTCTTGCCATCAATGATATGGCCATGAAACTGCGATTTGGCCTGAGCTGCGTCCTCGGCGTCGGCGAATGTGACGAATCCATATCCACGGCATTCTTTCGTTGCTGGATCGGTGACTGCGGTTGCATGCTTGACGGGGAACGTTTCGGAGAAGAGCTCGGTCAAGGATTCGGACGTTGTATTCGAAGGCAGCTGGCGCACGAACAGCGATCGTCGTTGTTGAACGGCGGCTTCTTTTTCGTCCGCTGGTGCATCGACTGCTGCGGTGGTTAGGTTCTCCTTTGTGGGGAGAAGTTGTTCTGCGCGATCCTCTGGAGCAGAATCTACAGCAGCAGCAGCTCCATTTGACAATCTTTGCTTCTTCTTTGCGGGTCCCATTGTAAATCAATCGAGTGTGAGTTGAGACAGTGGTGATCGTGGAAAGTTTCAATAATAAATTTTGGCCGGTAGAACTAGGTAAGCTTCGCCGGGTAGCACCGCACGGGATCGACGCAAGGCTGCATGGAAAGATAAACGCAGAGCATCGACATATGGACCTCGGGAGATGGAACAAGATTATCAAACGTGATCATGCATCACGGATGGCGAGCTAGAATTGCGAGTATTGAATACTGCCTGAAGCTGTTCTGGCAAGTCCAAGGCTCAAAACAGCTGTTCAGATCATCGCAAGCATTCTGCGACAACATTCTTCTCATGACTTTTTCCCTGTAAGAAGCTCTTCCGCCTCCTTGTTTCTCCCAGTATTGCTAGTCTCCGTCTCCTCTAAAGGCTTCGGGGCCGATCCGCTAGTATCAGCACTGATGCTGTTCCTCGCTGATGTCTTCAGCCGTTCCGAGTCCTCCTTCCGCAAGTCTTCTGTCTTGTCCTTTTCTTCATCATCATCACCAAGAGAGAAGGGGTCGTTATCGTCCTCTGGAGCCGGCGTAACACTGGTCAACGGCTGCCACTTCTTGCTCTTGTCTGTATCCGATGCATTGTTGCCCGTGGACTTCCGATCCGCGGCATCGACCTCGTCGACAGGGCCACTTTGTGGAGGTTTCGGTTGCGGCTTGAAGAGGTCCGGGTTGGCGGACTTCCTGCTGCTGGTACGCGGAGGCTGAGGCGGTGCTACGTAGCATGTTAGCATTGTCTCCCAGATACCTGTCTCGCCCATCCACTTACGAGCTTCATCGTCTCTCAGCTCCAATCGTTCAAATGCGTCCGCGCCGAGCTCGTGTGGGTCGGCATCGTACCGTTGCGTTTCAGTGCTACGACGTGTCCGCTCGGCTGACCTCCTAATCCCATGCAGTTGCTCGCTTTGGCTGGAGCCAAAGTTTTGTCGTGGAGGCCAGTTTCCCGAGTTTTGTCTGGAGCCTGACTGGGAGCCAGAGTAGAGGTCTTCATCCTCATCCCCATCAATCTTCTTCTTGAAGTTTGTGATCCAGCTGTTGACCACCTTTTGAGTCTCCAGAAAGCCCTCTTGAATGTTGCGACCGATCTCTGGAAGGTCGTCGTCAAAGAAGCTCCGCTCCTTGCCCTCCTCATCATCGTGGCGCTGCGAATTCGGTCCACGGCGACCAGGCTCGCGCTGATTGTATCTATTTTGCGTACGCTGTCCGTCATAGTTGTACTGCTCCGCAAGTCGTCTCGCGTACTGCTCATCCGCTTCAAGCTGGCTTACTGGCTGACGCTGCGTAGGCCTTGGAGGCTGTGGAGGAGGTCGTGCTTCTTCGGCTTGGAAATCGGGATCAGACATGCCCAGCAGAGCGTTGAACGCCGGCTCAACATTGCCACCGCTGGCAGCGAGAACCGCCTTGACGACTTTGGTGTCGATGGTAGGGAAAGCTTCGATCAAGGTATTCTCAGCTTGGAGATTCGGGCTCACAGGGCGTGGTGGTTTCGTAGGTGGGATGTCCTCCGTCTGCTCGTTGAACGAGACACGAGGACGTGGCGAGGAGACCTTTTCCGGCCTCGAAGGAGTTTCTTGTCCTTGCGGTGAGACAGTGCCGGTTTCTTGGTCGTTGTCGTTGAAATCGATCTCCTCTCGTGTCGTTGCCGATTCTTCTGGACGGATTGGCGAGACTGGAGTGCGGTCGGCCATGTCTGCTGAGTCTGAGCGTTGTGTTGTGGGTTCAGTTCGGTGATATGTAGTTGTAGCCCTGGAGGTAAAATAGAAGGAAAACGGTGATTGATTGTTCAAGTTGCTGCCGCCTTCGCATGTGTTTCAAGCTCAAGCTGGGCAGACTGACGCAAGGCTCTTGGCAACCAGACCCCAGGTTGCCCATGTGCTTTGCAGTGGCGGGGCACGGAGAGTCTCCGATTCTCACATTAAAATCAAACAGGGGAAAAGAAAGAATCAAGCAACGATGCATTGCGCGTAGTCGACGCTGACAATCCATCGTCAGCATTGGATGCCACGCTTGATGCACTGCGTCTACACAAATCCCTCCATTGAGCCGGCAAACACGAACCACAATGGCAGACTTCGACTCATTCATCCCGGCATTGCACAAGCCCTCGTCGTTGCTTCCCATAGCACGGCATCGGGACGCATTACTCTATACCATCGAGAAGCTTCCGGTCACAGTCATCATCGGTCAGACTGGCAGCGGAAAGACCACTCAACTTCCTCAATATATGGAGCAGGCAGGATGGTGCAACGACGGCAAGCTAATCGCGGTCACGCAAGCAAGTATGGCCATCACCACTTTACATATCACGATAATTGACGGCAGCTTACAGATATCTCCTAGCCGCGGCGAGTCGCAGCAACAACGGTGGCCAAACGAGTGGCTGAAGAGATGAGATGTCAGATCGGGCAGCAAGTGGGCTACTCGATTCGCTTCGAGGATGTGACCTCTGCTGCCACGAGGATCAAGTTCCTCACGGATGGACTGCTCCTCAGAGAAGCCTTGGTCGACCCGCTCCTCTCAAGATACGGCGTCATCATGGTCGACGAGGCCCATGAGCGCAGTCTGAGCTCGGATGTTCTGCTCGGGGTGTTGAAAAAGATTCGCAGTCGACGACCAGAGCTGAGGATTGTAGTTAGCTCTGCCACGCTGCAAGCTGAGGATTTTGTCAACTTCTTTGCCGAGGACGACGCTGTTGCAAAGGACAGCACTCATCCAGCAGAGAGTATAGGTCAGATCGTAAGCATTGAAGGCCGAGCCCATCCAGTCGACATACACTATCTTTCGGAGCCTGCCGAAGACTACATCGAACGCGCAGTCAAGACTGTCTTCGATATCCACTCATCGGAACCGGAAGGCGACATTCTGATCTTCTTGACGGGTAGAGAGGAGATTGAAACAGTCATCGAAATGATTGCTGATCGAATGCCTTCACTGTCGAACAATGCCGACAAAATCCTGCCACTTCCCCTATTCGCAGGTCTGAGCACAGAGCAGCAAATGTACGTTTTCGAACCAGCTCCAGACAATACTCGCAAAGTCATATGCTCGACCAACATCGCAGAAGCAAGCGTCACAATCGACGGGATCGTGTATGTGATCGACTGCGGCTTCGTCAAGCTGCGAGCGTACAACCCTACCACCGGCATCGAAGCGCTCACTGCGACGCCCATCTCGAAAGCGTCGGCAACTCAACGTGCTGGACGCGCAGGCCGCACCAAACCAGGCAAATGCTTCCGCCTTTACACGGAAGCAGCTTATTCATCCCTGACCGACGCCACCGTCCCAGAAATCCAACGTTCAAACCTCGCTCCGATGATCCTGCAGCTTAAAGCACTCGGGATCGACAACATCGCCCGCTTTGATTTCATGACACCTCCTCCCGCTGAGCTCATCATCCGTGCTTTGGAACTCCTCTACTCTCTCGGCGCCCTGGACGACTACGCCAAGCTCACAAAACCTCTCGGCATCCGCATGGCCGAACTCGCCTTGGAACCCATGATGGCCAAGTGTCTCCTCTCCTCGCCGTCATTCAGCTGTTTGTCCGAAATGCTTACCATCGGCGCCATGACCAGCCTGCAAGGCAACGTGTGGTTCACGCATGACGCGAAAAAGGCGGAAGAGACCGCTCGGCGGAAATTTGCCGTCGAAGAAGGCGATCATCTGACATTGCTGAATGTGTACCAAGCATTCGTGACCAAGGGCAAGAAAGAAGCAAAATGGTGTCAGCAGCACTATCTCAATTTCAAGTCAATGACGAGGGCCGTCAGCATTCGCAATCAATTAAAGCGGTACCTGGAACGATTCGGCATTGATGTTGATGAATCGCTGGGGGAGAAAGACGTGCTACGAGCAGGTGGCAGGCCGAAGGAAGAATCCATCAGGAGGTGTCTGACGAGTGGATACTTCGCGCACGCGGCGAGGATGATGCCCGACGGGACGTTCAGGACTGTCGATGAAAGCACAGTCCTCCATGCACACCCTTCATCCTTGATGTTCAATCGCAAGGCGGACTGGGTGGTGTTCACGGAGGTAATGGAGACTGGGAACAAGACGTTCATTCGTGATGTCACGAAAATCGAAAAGGCGTGGTTGTTGGAGTATGCGCCGGAGTTCTACAGGGTGAAGTCGTAGAGGAGCACAGTCTAATTCCTCACCACCTGCTGCCACTTACCGAAACCACCAATTGACCGACCCAGTCATACCACTGCCAACACCTCTGATACTATGCCACCATCCCTTCGGTATGAACAACCCATCACCACTTGCCAGCTCCGCCTCCCAACATTCTTCATCTCCCTCTGACCTCCCGCCCCAGACCACATCCTCCAAAACCTCCTTTTCCCTGCCATGCATCATCTCTTCCCCTCTCATACTCGCCGAAGCCCGACCTCCAATCCTCTCCTGCACGCGATCGAAGATGTTTGATCCGTCATTCGGGCGGAACAGCCGCACAACTTTTTTTCCTGCCAGCTGCACGAATAGATTCGGGTTCGGATCACGGTGTAAAGGTGTATAAGTCGGTGCGAGGCCGAGCCAGATGGAAGAGCTGTAGATGTCGCCTTTGTCGGCTTCGAGGATGAGGGAAGGAGTGGGCAAGTCGGCTGTCAAGCCCGGCGGAAGATCGGAGAGGGATGCTTGGGCGAGGTAGATGAGGGCGGGGCGAGCGTCCATCTTTGCTGCACTGCGACTTTTCAGTGATGTTATCGATGAGTGAAATGGGCCTCTTACTCGAGGAAGAAGCTGAGCTCTTGTTCGACGCGCACGAACTGGTCGTTCAGTGTAATCTCCAGCGGCACGACCGTGTCTCCATAGTCGGCTAGATAGTCGGTGTTCAAAGCCATAGCATCGCCTATCTTGCGCCTCATGAACCACTTGCCAATAGCAGGCAACTCTGCAAAGAACTGTCGAGGCAGCAAAGCCGGCAGGGCGGGGTTGAAGGCCTTCTCGCGGAAACCATCCAGCGAGGCATTGGGTAGCATTAGGACCGGTCGAAGGACGGGCCCGGTGCTGAACTGTCTACATCGTGAGACTAGCGAGATGGCAATGCGCGACCGGAGCATCGGGGTTGGGATGGAGATCGCGGGGAGTTGATGTCGAAGGAGTGAAAGTGAAGAGTCTCGATGGTGGACGTTCATCCAGCTCGCGCTAGTTCTAACCGCTTTCGCTCAAGATGAGACGAAACCCATGCAATGAGACCGTCCGTTCTACAGAGCTCGCAATGAACCTTTGCGGCACATGTCCATTCGATCGGCTGCTTCAAGTGAAGAGTCAAAAACCATGGGCAGTCATTGTCATCGACAAAAATGAGCACAACGACCTCCAACATCGCCATCATCCACGCGTACCGCCACCTCCACCAACATCTCCTCCGCGCCGTACAGTACTCCAAGCCCGCACGTTACATTGTGCGAGACCGGCTACGAGAGGCATTCCGCACATGCAAGCCGAAAGACTACGATGCCGCGAGAATAGCTCGAACATTGGAGTTCTTGAATGGGGCGGCCAAGACGACAGGCTTGGAGCATAAAATCGTGAAGAATTGGGTGCACGCTTGGTGGGGAAGGGAAAAGACACCTGGAATGTCACCGTGAGTCGTCGTCGTCGTCGTCGTCTTGGGCTGATGATTTGTTCCTGTGTGATTCGATGATGGGAGCTGATATATAGTAGCAAACATCAGAATTATGCGATTCAGAAGGAAGCGTATGCGGAGTTTGACCGGACGATCGAGAAGCTGAACGAGTCTATGGGGTTATGTATTCGATGATCAAGCCTAGAGTATGCGGATGGTCTCGCTCCTTCCGCCGCGTAAGGCATGCGCCATCATGATGATTCGGTGCACGAGAGGCGTTCTGAAAGATTCTTCCAATTCCATGTATATGCTCTGCCATTCTGTGGCCACGCAGAACCGTTGAGGTTCTCTGCTAAAGTGGGTATCTGCACAACCATAACGCTGCACCAAAGACAACACGCTCGCTCCTCCGGGTCATACGTCCTGACCAGTTTCCAGACGTCCTCGCTCGTGTTGAATAGAGCAATTCGTATCATGGTTCACTGCATGCATCTCCTCGTCTCCCCCTCGTCCTCATTTCGACTTCTTTCCAGCCTTCTGCTCCCTCTCCCTCTTCGCGTAGATCTCCGCCGTGAACGGATCCTCAAAGCTCAATGCGATCTGGTAGACCACCAGTACCAGCCCAGTCAAGACCAAGCCAGCTGGTTTCCCAAACCACAACGCTGTGCCCAAGAAGCTCAGCGTACTCCCATAGTACATCGGCGAGCCCGTAACATCGAAAGGGAAGCCTGTTACCATGTTGTCCATCAAAATCCCGAAGTAATCTCCCAAGTATGTCCCCGTCACACCCAGCGCCCACATGCTGCTCAAAACCAAGACATTGCCGCTCGCGACGAGGCCCACGGCGGCGGCTTTTGCAGGAAACCCCACGAGGGAAGGGTGCGTCGGTTGATCGCGGAGGGCTCGTTCGTAGAGGACGTCGCGAAAGATTCCCAGAGAGAAGATGGTCACAGCGAGGGCATAGCAGCCGTAGTAAGGATTTCCGCCGAAGATCTTGGTGAGGGTCTTGTTGCGATATTCGTTGCGGGCGGCGAGGTTCCAGAAAGTCGGATTGAACAGTATACTGGCAGCAGCGACTACATGGAATCAGAATTAGCGAGAGGCGAAGAGGAGGTGATGTTTGGAGCTTCCTTAGAGAGCGCGTACCGAATAGGCTGGGCTTGCTGTAGTCGATGTAGCTTAGGAGAGATGGCATGATTTCGGGTGTGCTTGAGAGAAAGGGAGAGATGGTCTTTGCACCGTGGGAGCAGGCAAGGTTGGAAAGTGAAAGTCCGCTCTCACCGATGAGATGAGAGGTTTGTTCTTTGCTTCTACGTGGTTCTGTGGGTCCAGGAGGAGACGGGAGCTTGGATTGAGGTGATGAGTGAGGCGGGGTCAGGATCGACGGTGACGGTAACGGCAGGTGAGGTCCACTGCAGGGGAAATGGAACACCACCGCATCGAGAGACTGTACAACTGCGTGAAATGCATTCAAACAATCAGCAAGGCATTTGTTGCGAACGGGACCGCAGAGAACGGGTACAACATTCTGCTGATGCACCGGAGCAAACATCATGACTACCTAGGTACTCGCGAATCTGAACCGTGTCTCGCTCGACACACTGCTTCATCTTCCAGGCCTGGCCGGAAAACCCCTAGGCGTATCATACTGCTCAAGAGTCCGCTTCAGACCAGCATGTCCCGACGCCATTGCAATCCCCATCGGACTCACGGTCCGCCACGAATCAGTCCGCACCAACTTCTTCAACCTCGATCTATTCCTCATCGCCTCGGGGAGGCACTTCTGCTCGACTTCATTCTTGCTGTGGACGTTGGCGCCAGCTTTGAGCAGCGCTGTGACGCAGCCTAGACTTCGTCCCGGGGAAGTCGCCGTCAGTCGTACTGCTCTGCAGAGAGCGTCCTCTGCGGACAGCCAGTCGCATCGCTCGAGGAGTTGTTGTTCGGTATGTTGCTTTAGGAGTGAAGGAAGGACTTCCGGGCAGTCCTTCTCAATCGCCCAGGCCACCATCGTGTACGGTTGTACTCTCTTCAATGGAGACGCCCCCTTTTGCAGGAGAAAGTCGACCAATTCGCACCGGATTCGAGACTCCATTGGTCTGCAGGTCACGGCTTGCCAAAGAAGTGACTTCTGGTTCTCTTCGTCCAGTCCTCGATCGACGTTCCAGCCTGCACCAAGCGCCAGCGATATGCACGCAGTGAGCTCAGACGAGTCCTTTGCTGGGCGAATCGCAAGCCATCGATCAGAAAGCACCGCTCCCGCCGGAGAGATCCATACCTTGTCCTGCTTCGATGGTTCCAGTGCTAGCTCTGCGCCGTTCTCGAGTAAGAGCTGCACCATCGCCGGGCGCCGCGCGGCCATTGCGAGGAGGAGCGGGAAGTGGGCCACGCCATTCATGCTATCTCTGGCATTTACGTCCCAGCCATTCTGGATGAGGACTTCTGCAATACCCTTGTCGCCGAAGCAGGCTGCATAGCAGAGTGCGAGTGGGTTGGATTTCCTCCTTTCGTCGTCAGCCTTCACGGCGAGCGCAAGTGCGACCTGTAGCTCACTTTCGCAGATAGCACGTTCTAGCTTTCCTTTGGCCTGCCGGTCTAGTGCCAGGAGAATGGCTTTCCGTGAGGCCTTGTCGGCAATCGCCGGTGTGAGTTGTATCTCACTTGGTTCGTGGCCTGCATTCATTGTCACAGCCGGACTAGATTTCGTGCCACCTTCCTCGGTGTATACCTCAGTGATCCTAGAGCGCGGCGACAGCGGTACTTCCAGTGCCTCTTTTGGGGACATGTTTTGGCTGCTCGTCAAGTTCGACGGCCCGCTGACGAGCTGCCCAGAAACCATCGTGGTCCCAGTATACGACCGCTCGACCGATGGAACTGGTAGAACCTCTAGGGTCCCGACTTCTGACGCCATTGGCTCGATCGAATGAAGGCTGCGGACATCTGCAACACTGCTCGCGCTCGCATCGCCCGAGCCCATAGTCGGCGCGGCGGAAGGCAGTATATGTAGACTGGCCCTCAACGCGGATCGTCGAGTGTCTGGGATCATGTTCATGAAAATCTTTGCCCGCGGAGCATTGCCCAAGAGCAGATAGACCTGTGACAGCAACGCCAGAGACTCCAAATACGAGTCGTGCGACTTACCCAAAAGCTTAGACCTCGCTCTCAAAGTACTTTCGCATGTCATCCGAGCAGGCTCCAATTCGTTCTCTCTCAGATGAAGTTGTGCGAGGAGGTGAGCGGCGTCGTATATGCGAGCTTTTTGTTCGTCCGAAGCTGGTGTCTGCCCAACCAGACTCATAAGTGCTTCTTTCGCGACGGGTGGCTCTCTGGTGTGGTAGGCACAGACTGTCAGACTGTATTCCAACTCGAAGATATCAAACCCTGATCTCCTTCTGGGCGCAAGACTTTTCAGATCTGTCAAAGCTTCTTTGAGCAGTGTCTCGGCTTCGCGCCAGTCTTTCTGCTCGAAAGCCTGCTGGCCTTGTTCGAGCGCGGCCTGGGCAATCTCTAGCACAAAATCATCGTCCATGTCGTCGGTATCTTCGATTTCTCGTCGTGATTGCTCTTCTTCGTCCTCATCTGGAGCGGTCGTCCGTGCTGTGATGGTCGATGCCGGCTTATCAAATGGCATGTGAGCGTCGCTAAAGACCGACGGCGCCCGAGTATCGGTCTCGGAGAAGCCAGATCTCCACGTGTCGCGACGTATGAGCTCCACGTCGCTGGCCCATTCTGTGACTGATGTGTTGATTCGAGCGGAGGTCTCTCCTCCTTGCATGTAATCCCCTGCTGAGCTTTCTTCGCATAACGTCTTTCCGCTTCTCATGATGTCTTTGGCGCATTGTATGAGCTCGACTTCGCTGGGTGTAATGACTTTCTTGCCGTTGGCACGGTACTCTAACTGGAGTTCTTGAATCCCTCGCTTCAGGTCTTCTACTTTCACGCCAAGGTCATCAGAGACAATCTTGGGTACTAGATAGGCGACTTTGCTGCGACTCAGTCAGCGTACACTCACTACAGTCGAATGACCGGACGAACATATTCACCATCTGCAACGCCATCTGTAGACTTTGCGTGTGAGTGTGCAACCTGCGATGTATCGTGTCGAGCTCGCTTTTGTTGCGGTCCAGGTACATCTGCCTCCGAGCCTTTTGAAAGAAGTCTAAATTGTCCTGGCCATCCTCTCCGACGATCCGCTGCAAGTCGCCCACCGTGGACTGTGTTTCCACGAGTTGCAGATTGATGCTCTTCCACAGAAAGCCGTGCTCGTCGTACTGGCTTGCTGACTCGCCTCCTTGAGCGGGTAGCACAGCCTTGATTTCCTGACCGATGAGATCGCAAGCTTGGCTCAGCGCACTCGACTCTGCAGCAAGATTGGCCACGGTCTCTTCGACCTTTGATGCGGCCCTACCGAGCTTCCATAGATACGTGCAGAGCTCCATCGTCATCTTGCCAACTTGAAACGCTGCGGCAGCCGTGCCCAACGCCGTGATGGGGTCGGCCATGTTCCAAGATCACGTCCTGATGGTAGATCAAGAGTCGACGACGGAGTTCGGCACTCCTCCTGGAGTCTTGCCTGTAGTGAGGAAAGGACTTCGATGTATTCGTGATGGCTAACGGCTGGAAAGGCCATTCGAATACCTCGTCCATGGCAGGCTTATATGTTTGCACTGCGACTCACGGTTTCGCTTGCCAGACGCATTCCGCAGCGACCCCGTGCTCGAGTCGACGATAGCAAGTGGTCCATCATCAGCATTCGGCGGCCTCCCTCAGGCGGGTGGCTGCAGCTCCTTCGGGGCGGAGTAAAACAAGCGAGCCATCCTTCGATTGAACATGTTCCCATCTACGCCGATGACTTGGCACACGGTCGTATTGAGGCATGTCTCAACTCTTGGCTTTCGTCCATGCAAATATGTTTCTGCCATTACGATGGAGTAAGATGTGGAAGACGTGGGAGTAAGGATGTTTAGAAATCTATCTTTAGAAGAGAGGGCCATGCTGTGCACGGGCCACGCTATGCACGGCTTAATGTCGAGGATCCTTCTACAACTACTACTACTTCTATAGCTAATATTATTACAACTAGTAGTTACAACGAGGTGTTTAATAGCTTAAATTTATCGCATTAATTATATCTATTAGCCCTAAGTAGCTTAAAGTCGTTGCCTTAATATTATGCGTATTAGTAGCTTAGAGGATTTAGCTACTTATGCACCGGCCCTCTAACCCCCCCTTAATATAGAGGGCAGTTTAAATACTACTACTAGCTTCTTCTTTACTATATAACGTTTAGCTAGCTATGCTTTACGTACAGAGGCTTAGAGGTCTATATTTAGCTATAAATTAACCTCCTTATGCTCCTTCTAAGCAGCCTTCTTAGCCCTCTTTTGTGCCGCCTTAAAGAGCCTGTCTGCCTTAGCTTATATCCGCTCTTTAGCTCTTAATTAATTATCTACCTTCTTCGTAATAGCGTTAGCTTCCTTCTACTTCTTCTTAGCAACCTTCTTAGCCTCCTTAGTAGCTATAAGCTCTATACTAGCTTGTAGTTTAGCCGGTAAATAGAACTAAGCTACTTAGCCTTATAGTAGAGCTAGTAATAGCTTGCTACGTTATCGCTTCTGCTTCTCGTTCTTAAAGGACTAGCGTAAGCTACTATACTCGCTCTTAAGTAGCTAATTCTACGTCTATATATATATAAGGGTATTAGTAAGCTTCTAAATCGCCCTACGTTCCTTCTTATTCTTAGGCTTCTTTAATACGCTCTTTATTAGCCGTCTTGTCTCCCGCTAGTCGTTAGAGATAATAGAGGTATCTGTGCCGGCGGTAGAGGGTCTAGCGGTACTTAGCCTTAAATCGTCGTCGTCGTTATTAGCGGTGCCTAGCCGAGAGCTATCGCTAAAGTAGACATGTTTGCCCTTAGGCTCTTAAAACTTCTTTAATACTAGCGAGGGATCTAGTAGATAAAGGCTAGTCTTACGGAAGCTAGAAGCGATATTAGCTAGTATAAACGCCTTCTTATAAGCTAGCTAGAAGAGCCGGAAGAAGTTACGCTTTATAACTGCTAATAGCCCTTTAGACTGCTAGATAAAGCGTAATAGCTAAGAACTGTAGTAGCTAGATAGTGCACCGAAGACACTAATATCTAGAGGTTATAGGCGGTATATTAAATAAGGTAGAAATACTATAACGAAGATGCGGTGTTTTATGCAGAACTATAAGAACGCTATGTTTACGTATAATCTATAGCCGTTAATAATAAGCAGTCTATAGCCTCTACCTACCTTCTGCCTTATTTAAGGCTCGAATATCTTCGTAAGCTAGTAGAGTCTAAGGCTGTTGTTAGTCTAGCCGTTTAGTAATAATACGAAGAAGGCATAGTGCTCTTTAATATTAAAGTCCTATAGCTACGAGGACTAGATGTTGCTAGTTACTACCTTATATATTAATGCCGGTAGTAGTAAGGTTAGGTTAGCACAGATACACGCTATTAAGGTAATCTATTTACGACTACCGTCTTAAATGTTGCTAATAAGCCGGCCTAAGAGGAAGTAATCCTTCGTAAATACCCGTCGTAACTTCTAAAGCATACTAATTAAGAAGCCCTTCTCGTCTATGTTATAGGTATTATAAGTCTTAATATTATACTGCTCCTTCTTGCTTTTAATTATGTTAAAGTAGGCCTTGTATTACCTTAAAGAGTCCGCTGTTAGAAGTACCTTAAGAGGGAATGTAGGCTTATACCGAAAACAAATAGTTATAGAATGTAACGAGTCGATTCGATAAGGAAGGGAATAGACGAGAGCGTCCCTAAGGCTATATACCCGCCCTTCGTGTTACTAAATGCGTCCCTCCGCCTAGACTAGGCACCGGTCGTAGTCTAACGTCCGCTCGGGGGCCGTCGTACGCCCGTAAGGTTCGTCCCTCTATAGGATGTCCTAGTCTAGGCTAGATAAGATAGCACTAGTAATCTATAGTACTAGGATAGTCTAGGTTAGGACAGGTAGGAGGCGTTATCGTAAGGGTGTCCTTATATTGCCCCCCTTCCCTCTCTGTAACTAACCTTAGTTACGGTAGAAAATTCGTAAGCTATTAGCTACTAGATGTCCTAATCTAGAAGGATTTGCGGGTCTATAGCGTCGCTATATTAATTTAATTCTTCTTCTAAACTTTCTCTTTTCTTTACTAACTACTAAAAGTAAGTAATCTAGGGTAGTGCTAGTATAGTCTAGTTTAGGTCTAGTAAGGCTAATATTAGCGCAGACATACTATGTCTTCCGCCGCCGCGGCCCTTATACGCAACGATTACGCTAGAAAAGTCCGTAACGGGACTTTTAACTATAATCTGTACTTTAATTGTATTAAAGACATTAAGTAGAATAAAGACTTAACTAAACTATGCTAGTTAGCGTTAGAGAAGCCTATTAAGGGCATTACTACTAAATGCGCCGGCTGTCTAGACGACAGAAACGCCGATTACTTCTAGGTAGAATATTTCTAGACTGTTCTAGAGTCTTTTAGATCTAGGCTAACCCTAAATAGCCCCCTCCGGCCTATAAGGACGAGTAGGATACTATTAATACCTAGATTTAAGTAGAGTACGCTAATCCGGTAGCGAACGCGGACAATAGGAAGAAGTTAAGGAGCAAGGTGCTCCTATTTGCTAGTTCGATTAAGTTATATATGCCGTTCTAGCTTATTTTAGACTAGTATACTAATAGTTAGCGCCTTAGGGAGCTTAGAAACAGCGTTCGCGGCCCGGAGGGTCTTACTTTGCACTAGGGTACCCGCGAGTAGGACACGACGGGTTAAAAGGTTAAGAAGCGGGATAGGTCGGCCGCTACTTATATAGAGAAGGCCGTAAGTATACCGTTCTAGCGTATTTTAGACTATACTAACGCTAGGATATAGGAGTAGGCTGCTGCTAGGACCCCAAGGTCTAAGAGAAGCCGCCTAATTAATCTAAAGGGCGCTATTACGGTCTAGTCGTTAATAGACAAGCTTAACAAGTACAAGACTGCCTTATATTGCAACAGTAAGGCCCTAGAGAGGTTTAATACGTACGCTAGGGGTACGGGAAAGACTAATAGGGAGGTATTAAAGGCTTTAGTGCGCACTACGGCCGCTTAGGAGCGTAGAGAGGACGCTTCGGACGAGGATAGCGATAATTAAGCCGGTTTAGTCTAGTTAGCTCTAGTAGTATATAGGGTATAACAGATAACACTATTACGTAGAGTAATAGAGCCCTTTTAAGTTATAATAGCGCAGAAATAGCTTAACGTAGGCTAGAATAGTCTAGAATAGAAAACCTTAACGCCTAAATAAAATCCCTAGAATTATTAAAAATGTTAAAGTCTAATACTATAAAGGAAAAAAAGGATTAAAAATTAACTAAGGGGGTTAGCGTTTTTTCTAGAATTTACCGCGCGCAGTTAGTCCTTTCTAGCCTATTCTACGCCGGTAGGCCCGCATTGCTACCGGACTAATATTAACTACTACTTCCTAGGAGTTCTCGGACTAGTCGTAATCTTTCTACTTAATAAGGTACTCCCGATTGTTTAGTTCGTCTATACGTTCGGCTAGAATAGCCTCGACTTCGTATTCGTTGTCCTCTCCTACGTCGTATTGTATTATCCTATCCTGTTTGCGACTAAACTAGTCCGGGATAGATAGTTCTAGTAGAGAAATATAGAAGGTTAGGTAGATCTTTAGTAAGTCTAGTAGATCGAGCGTATATACGACGCGGTTAATAACCGCTTTTACCTTATAAGGTCTAATGTATTTATAATCGAGCTTCGCCGAAGGTCTTAATAACCTAATATTACGTATATTAAGGTAGACTTCGTCTCCGACGTTAAAGGAGATGTCCTTCCTATGCTCGTTCGCCTACTTAGCTATTTGCTTCTTTGTTTTAGCTAGTCTAACCTGTAGTTTCTTCTAGTTAGAGATAACGTAGTCCGCAAGTTGTACGGCGAACAGGGCTTCTCGTCTATTCTAGCGTAGTCTAGGCTAGTAGTACTACTAAGGGTCCCGTATAGTGTACGCCTAGAATAGCGTAACCCCTATTACGGAGTATACACTATTATTATACGAGAATTCCGTAGTAGAAAGTAGGGAGGCCTAGTTGTCCTATGTATAGTTGTAGTATATGCAAAGATACTACTTTAGCGTCTAGTTTTAGCGCTTTGTTTGCCCGTCTGTTTAAGGGTAGAACGCTATACTTAGTTTTCGGTGTATACTAAGGCAGAAACAGAACGTACTCTAGAATTTTAAGGTTAGGATAGGCCCTCGATCCGACGTAATCGTAGCTAGTGCGCTATAGAGTCGTACGACTTCCCTTATAAACACCTCTACGAGCTCTACTACGGTAATCGTCTTCTTATATAGCGTATAATAGACTATTTTAGTGCATCTGTCTACGATTACTAGGATTAAGTCGTAAGCCTAGCCTAGAAGCATACTAGGTAGCAGGTCCGTTATAAAGTCTAGCGTTATATCCTCCTATAGTATAAGCGATAGTAGCTTTACGTATAACAATCTATAAGGTTTATGCCGCCGTAGCTTTAACCTACTATACGCTTAATACGTTCGTATATAGTCCTTAACGTATTTCCTTATTTTAGGCTAGTAGAAACTCCTTTATAGAAGTTCGAGCGTTCGAGAGAAGCTAAAGTGCCCTACTATAGGGTCGTCGTAGTATTCCTAAAGTAGTTAGAGTCTTATACTTCCTTTAGGTACGTAGGCCTTACCGTCTATATACGCGACTCTATCCTCGTTAGTCTATCGATCTGCCTAGAAAGTAGGTTCTGCTTAGTCCTTCTCCTTATTAATCCTATTAAAGGTCGGATCTTTTAAGAGGGCGCGTTTTAGGCGCGTTTTTAGGTCTAGGGCGTCCTTTACTACCCCTACGTGCCTTATTAGTCTATTATAGTCCAGATGCAGTTAGAATACTATCTAGAAGAGCCGCAAGCTTATAGACAACTCTTCGTCTATAGCCTACCGTCTAGAGTAGTTCTTGTCTGTTAGGTCGGGCCTTCTACTTAGTATATCCGCCGCCCTATTAGCCTTACCGGGTCTATAAATAGTCCTAAAGTCGATCTGCGATAACTACTCGGCCTATCTAACCTGCCGCCTAGATAAGGTCTTAGTCGTTATAAGAGTTTGTAGGTTTGCATAATCCGTTAGTAGTTCGACCTAGTATCGAGCTCCCTTTAGGTATTATCTAAAGTACTTAAAGGAGTCTACGACTACTAATAGCTTAGCGTCTTCTATAACGTAGTTCCGTTCTACCGCGATTATCTTTCGTAAGAAGTATAATATAAGGAACTACTACGTTTTGCTGTAGTCTTCGTATAGTTAGCTTAGGATGCCTAAGATTACCTCGCCTAAGGCGTCGGTTTCTACCCTATAGGGCAGTTCTAGGTTAAAATAGCGTAGGATAGGAGCTTCTGAGAACCTTTTCCGCAATTCGTTAAAGGAAAGTATAGCTTGCTCGTCGAGCTCTAAGTATACTTGTTCCTTCTTACGTTAGTTTACTACCTTTTTCCCCTCCGTATAGCGGTTAAGTGCCGTAGCGAGGCGTAAGAAACCCTTAATAAAGCGCCTATAGTAGTTCGCGAAGCCGATAAAGACCCTAATATTATATATTAACTAGGGAAGTAGCTACTCCTAGACCGATCTAACCCGTTCTAGGTCGATCTCTAGCCTATTATGTATAATAACGTACCCGAGGTAGTCGACGCGGTCCTTATAGAAATCGCACTTAGATAAGTTAGCGTATAACTTATATTTCCGGAGGCGCTCTAGTACCTCCCGGACGTAGCCCTCGTACTCCCCTACTGTTTTAGAGTATATAAGGATGTCGTCGAGGTAAACGACGTAGGACACGTCGATTAGCCCTACTAACACGCTATTAATAAAGTTTTAGAACACCGCAGGGGCATTATAGAGCCCGAAGGGCATTACGGTGTATTCGAAATAGCCGTATCTAGTCCGGAAGGCTGTCTTCTACTCGTCGCCTTCCCGGATACGGATATAGTAGTACGCGTAGTAGAGGTCTATCTTCGTAAAGTACCTAGCGCTAGCTAGCTAGTCTATTAACTCGGAAATTAGGGGAAGACCCCCCCTATTCTTTACTATAACTACATTTAGGCCGCGGTAGTCGATATAGAGGCGGAGTATATTATCCTTTTTCCTCGCGAAGAGGATTAGCGCACCCGCCGAGGATGTCGAGTAGCGAATAAAGCTACTCTTTAGATGTTTAGGGAGCTACTTACGTATCGTATCTATCTCTACCTCCGATAGAGTATATATAGGGCTAAATAGGACCTTTGCTCTCTTAACTAGGTCGATCCTAAGATCGTATAGTCTATATAGTACTAACTTGCTAGCTAACTCCTCCGAAAAGACGTCGGAGAAGTTAGAGTACGCCGTTAGGACGCTATTCTAGTCTAGTTCGAGTCTATCCTCGACCTTTTAGATCGACATAACGTAAAGAGCTGCCTCGACTTTACCGAGATACTCCCGGTAGAACCTGTCCGGGGACACTACCGCTATCGCTTAACGCTTTTAAGGTTTCTACCTTTAGAAGACCTTCTTTAGAGCGAAGTTAATACCTAGGTTGTACTTCTTAAGCTAGGGCATACCGAGCACGACTTTAAAACTGTAGATACGTCCTACCTTAAACGTATCTACGTACCCCTACGCCTTACTAGAAGTATCTATAGCCTTATAGGAGTTTCTCGTTTCTCTAAAGACCTATAGGCTCTAGCTATTTAGAGTTAGGTACTTTATCTAGGTAGATAGCTCGGAAACTGTCTACCCTATTTCCTTTGCTAGTATAGAATCGTAGAAGTTGTCCTAGGCGCCGCTATTAATTAGGCCCCGGACCTTTCTAGACTCCCCTAGGCTGTTTAGTGTTAACTCGACGCTAATTAGGCGCCCTTACTAGGCGCGGCGCTTTCCTAGCTTAGCCGAGCGCTACTAATCCTTATTATAGAGGACTTAGCCTACCTAAATAATAGCGTCTACTTAGGGGGCGTCTCTTTCCCTAAATCCTTTTATAGGTGCTAGTTAGTATAGTCGCGGCGGATATGCCCGACCTATTAGTATTCGTAGTACGTAGCCTTAGAGGGGGCCTTTAGGTTCTATTCGCTATTACTAGTCCTTGCCTTCTTACCGTCCGGAGTAGTAGAGCTGTCGCTAGGGTGCTTCTTCGCCTACTTAGCGGCCCTTTTAGTAGCCTACCTCTTACGAGCCTCTTATTTAGAGCCCTTATTAGTACAGTAGGCCTTTTTAGCCCTCTCCTCGGCGTCTACTAGGTTTAGTAGGGTAGTAGGGTAGTTCGAGAGGCGGTTATAAAGGGTCTATAGAAGGGCGCTATAAAACCTAAGGATCTTCTTACTATCGTCCCTTTTATTAAGCTCCTTCTAGAGTATCTTTAGCTCCTTAAGGAGTTCTTCCGGCGTATAGTTACCTAGGGTAATCTTTTTTAGCTTCTCGTAGGCCTTCTCGCGCTGTTCGGTCTCTATGCCTATTAAGTTAAGTATAACCTCCTTTATTATAGACTAGGTTAGCTTAGAATAGTCGTTAAGGCTGTCGACGTAGCGTTCCTAGTAGTCTTACTAGAGCTTTCCTATATAGTCGGTAGTAAAGTCGACCTTACAGTCTTCGCGTTCGGCGAATCCTTCGTATTATCTAAAGGCTCTTTCGAGGGCTCGGACCTAGTCGTCGTAGCTCGTACGCGACTTGCCCTCGAAGACTAGTAGCTCTTTTAACTTAGGGAGGTTATCCCTCGTCTTAGTATACTAGTTAGGTTTAGAGAAAAGATAGTAGAGGGTAGCCGTCCTTAGGTTCCCTTCTAGCGTAGGATAGTCTAGTTCGGTACGGAGTTCCTTAATCTTCTACTAAAGGGTTAAGAACTCGAAGGTAGCGCGGGCGACTTTGTTATCGTACTCCCGGGTAGCCTTTTCTTCCGCGGTCTCTTCCGATCTAGGCTAGTTAAGAAGGTTAACATCCTATAGCTAACTAGTAGGCGTAGCTAATAGCTCCGTAGAGGAAGCGCTCGCCTATTATTAGGCGGAGGTATTAGGAAGGGAATCGTCCTAACGACGGGTAACCTTTAGAGCTATGTTAGTAGTTTTCGGTATAGTTATACGGTTGTTTTTAATTGAATCGAATGTTAGAAGCACCTTAAGAGGGAATGTAGGCTTATACTAAAAACAAATAGTTATAGAATATAACGAGTCGATTCGATAAGGAAGGGAATAGACGAGAGCGTCCCTAAGGCTATATACCCGCTCTTCGTATTACTAAATACGTCCCTCCGCCTAGACTAGGCACCGGTCGTAGTCTAACGTCCGCTCGGGGGCCGTCGTACGCCCGTAAGGTTCGTCCCTCTATAGGATGTCCTAGTCTAGGCTAGATAAGATAGCACCGGTAATCTATAGTACTAGGATAGTCTAGGTTAGGACAGGTAGAAGGCGTTATCGTAAGGGTGTCCTTATATCCGCCTTCTTCCTACTCTTATCTAGTAGATTAAGGTATCTCGAATCGATGTACTTCTTATACCTTCTTACGAACCGTCGTACCTATTTCCGCTCTAGCCTAACCTTCGTAATATTATAAACAAAGGTAAGAACTATTGCCGGTGTTAGTAGAATGCCTCTATATATAAGGGTATCGATATAGGCTACGAGGGTGCGCTCTTATTAGTATAATAAAATCGAGTTATTCTTATCGCGTCGGGCACGAGATTCGTTAACCTTACGCTATCGTCGAGATAAAGTGCTACGATAGACATTATAATTCGTCGTAATTTCTAAAATATTCTTTACCTCTGCCTCTTTTAGCTCCTTTAATGCATCGTCTATCGGAGCTATAGTTGTAGTGTATTAATTCGTGGAAGATTGGCCAACATTATAGATTTCGACGTTCTCGAAATTCGAGCGTACACAGCGTGGCCCGTGCACAGCTTGGCCCTCTCTTCTAGCTTTGTTGCCTGAGGCACTCCACCCTCACTGCATGCAGCCTCAGCCGGCGGAACACTAATGACTTTAGAAGAACTGCAATTATTCAAAGGACAGCCCCGAGTATGGAGTCGCTCACGACTCTTTGGCAAAATGTATCTTAGTCCATGTAGTGGCTATGAACATAAGAATCCGTCAACCTGGGTGAACGCCCAACAATGCCACATACGTGCTCCGGTGCATATGAAAGTCGTGTGCCATTGTAAAGCTCTTCCCCCACCGTCTGTCGACAGCTCTCCCACCTACAGGCCGTTATACCCACAGCTGAAGGGTCCTCCAAAGGTCGATGTCGCATAGCCCATCTTGATGCTCTCCACCGACGCATATGTTCCTCCGGTGAGGAAGAACAGCCCCACCAGGATGAGTAAGACGTTGACGATGGAGCCAGCCCAGCCTTTCCAGCCTCTCACCTTCCAGAAGCCAGGTCCGTAGTCGGCCTTCCTCATGCGGAGGTATGCCACGCCCCAGAAAATAAATCCGAAGAAGCTGTCGAACAGAGAGCTCATCAGGGAGAGCAGATCCGAGAAGAACGGGATGACCTCCGCCACGATAAAAGCTGCCACCCACGTTGCGGCGAGGATGGCGGCCCACCCGAGCCATCCGACTAGGGTATTGCTGGTGATGTGACGAGTTCCGCGGAAGACGCGGAAGAAAACGAAGCGGCTGGAGACAGAAGCGTACAGCACGCCAAGGAAGATGAGGGTAGGAATCATGAAGCTGAAGCTGACTTTGAGGTAAATCTCATTCCCGAGGGATCCAAAAGCTGGCGCGGTATTGTAGTTGGTTCCGGTGTACGCGTAGATTATGGATCCCACCAGGGAGAACAAGATGACTTCCGCAATCTTCGTCGAGGTGTCAGCGAAGCTCATGGTACACCAGACGCTGTCCGTTGATCTTACCGTTACGGCCCACAAAGCTTTGGGGAAATCCTTTGGTTCCTTCATTTCGGCGATGAATGAGGGAATGGTAATTTGTCCGATGAAGGTGTACTGGAAACATGTTAGTATGTTGCGAGAGAGGTCTGGAAAATGGAGCATACATACGCTAATGTTCATAAAGGCGTTCGTGCCACTCACGAATGTTGTCCCCGGGGCAATCAGTGCGTATACTGTTGGCTTGCCCAAGCTCGGCCAGCGAGATCCTTCCACACCACCGGGGTGATCCTCGATACCAGCGAACACGGTCGCCAGAATGACGCTGACGAAGGTAAAGAATGCAGACAAGGCAGCCAGCTTCGAGAGAGTGTTGAACGTGCGTGGCAGGGAACACGCCCAGGAGATGACTGCGATGATGGCGCTGAGGCCAACGGTGCAGATACGTCCACTACCTTGTCCAATCATCGTGTTGAGGTATCTACGCAGAGCAGAAGAGTCAGTTGAGTGCACTGGAGGCCTGGAGCTGAATAATGAAAGCTGTGGGAAACTCACTTCGCGCCGACCAAGCAGTGAAATCCCTGAATGAAGGTGTTGTTCAAGAGAAACATCACGGCGGTGAAATACCTGGAGTGAAAGGTCAGCACTCTCCATGTAGTGATCTTTTGGAGATACACACCACGCCCATCTTTGACCCCAGAAGATGACCTGACCGACATCGCAGACATCCTTGACTTCCGGATGGCGAAGGCAAAATTCCCTGCATCGTGATGAGCAAATGTTGGTCTATGGCAACTTGATGAAGCTCACCATACGATGAGCGAGGTGTACAAAACCACCGCCGCGACCAGCACCGTGAAGATTAAACCTGGGACCAAGCCGAGGACGGAGTAAGAGTACGGGAAGCTCATGATGGCCAAGCAGATGTACTCGGAGAAGAGCAGGGCAGCGGTCTGGGTAGAAGATTAGGAACATTCGTAGGAAGCGGCCGAAGTTTTGAAGCGAGTGTCGTCGACACTGTGACCAGACTTGACACGAAATCACATTCAAGATCATCATGGAGGGAAGAGTGGTCACACCTTTTGCCAGCTGCAAGTCCTGTACTGAATCTCACAGTCCTTCTCCAACTCCATCTGTTTCTTGATTGCATCTTCGGAATCGAACGAGCTGCTGTCGTCGACGTCCGCTCCGACGATGGTACCGGAGATGGAAGCTGTTCGCGGTCTGTCGATCCTGGTCATGCGGCGGTGGCGAGGTCGACCAGCTTGCTCAGCCCGGTCCGGAGATGGAGAGAAGTCAGCATCTTTGATGACTTTCTCGTCGTTGGTCGTGTTGCCGAGACCAGGAGAGGCGGTAGGAGGCCCAAAGACATTTTTAAAAGTGGGTGCCATGTTGCTGAGGTCCGAGATTGGTCTCAAGCAGGGTTACCACCAAAAGCACCGAGAAAATGGAAAAACGTGTCGACGGCTTTGGAGATCAATAGCATTGATTGCGTTTGGAAAAAATCGACAAGGTAGACACCTGGTGAGGGGAGGGGGCAGATTGGTCTGCAGTGCCTTGTTATGTGAAGGCCAGAAGTCGGGAGGTCGAGAGTGGAAGAAGAGCACGCGAGGAGGGCGATGGCGGGATGGGATGGTTTATATGGGAGGAAGGAATTGCGCAAGTGCACGATGTACGGAGGTACCGTAGTTTGGGCACGAGGGATTCGGTACGGTACCAGGGCCGACAGGGCAGATCGCTGGACGATGGGAATGGTTTGCAACTGTGGTGGGGTTCTGGGTGGAGTTGGTGTGCGATCACTGCAACAGGGCTGGCGTGCAGCAGGCGTGCAGCAGGACAGGTTCGCGACACACGCGGGACCGATGAGGTATGCACCCGCGTTGGATGATGCAAGAAGTCGGGCGATTGTCGATTGTGGACGCTGCGGTTGGCTGGGAGCAAGCGCAGGATCGAGGTCGAGGTCGAGGTCGAGGTCGAGGTCGAGGGCGAGGGTCCACAGTCCGTCCGTGGCTTGGGTTGGGGCGGACCGAGTCTAATGTTCGCTGCAAGAGTCGAGTCGAGGCACGTCTAGAACTGCGACATGATCAGAATGGTGACGGCTGGTATGTGGAACTTTCCCTGGCCGTCCAACCCGCCAAGAATGTATGGGAAACGGCAGAGTGGTGAAAGTGGCGTCGCTTAGCTTTGGGCTTGGAACGGCTTGAATCGGAGAAGAACAAAGAATTTCCTTGGCCTTTCGGCTGATCGACCGTACCTAAGGTACGGTAAGATATCTTACCTTCCCTTCCACCTTGCCCTGTATCTCACGTGCTCTCGATCCACCCTGGACTGTCCCTTTTCTTCCAGCTACCTATCTCACCATCAATCGACAACACCATTTTCGCATCCTCCACTCCCAGCGTCAGATGCATCGACCCGTCAGACGGATGTGCATGAGCGATCTCTCCCCGACACGTCCTCCGCACCGGCGATGTCGAGAACAGCGCAATGCTATGTTTCTCGAAGCAAGACTTTCCCATGACAAGCCGACCGTCACTCCTGTTGGCAAGGCGGTGGACGGCCGAGTCGAGCGAGTCGTAGACTTCTGCCGTGACGGTCTGTGTGACTTGACGGTGGGGAGCGATGCCCCGCGTTTCCGGGCGTGGCCGGTTACGTGCGGGTAGAGAGCTGAGGTAGCCGTGAGGTCGTTGTTCATGCTTCGGAACGGGAGGCGGTCGGTATCGATCTCGGAGGGCAAAGCAGCTCAGTGCTTTGATGCGGAGGTAGCCCGGTATGGTCGAGGGTGTGCCGCCAGGACCGAGCGAGAGCTGCGGTGAGTGTTAGCCGGTGTCGGAGCAGATGGCACAAAGATCGTTGGGTTTATCACAAATTCGTGGTAGTCCTGTTGTATGTACTTCGAGGCTGGGACCAGAGTCGCTGCGACCAACAGACTGCCCAGGCACCACAGCGCCAACATCACGGGTTCGTCTGCGGTCAGTACGGTCGCTGTGCTTGACTCGGTGGCCATTGGCGGGTAGGACGCCCAGTGCTGATCGCGTTGGCAACTTTGAGAGTAGGTCAAGGAGAGTGATTTACGAAAGAGTGAGCGCACACCAACATAATGAAGAGCTGATTTGCTCCTACTTGGGCAAACAGATCCGCGATTCTATTCTGTTGGACAACTCATCAAGCAAACCATGTCAATTCTGAGGCTTTGACTATCTTTCGTCAGTCTGACTGGGGGCGGTGAGGGAGCATGGATGGCCTTCGTGCTGGGATTCGAACATGGCTGTTTTCCTGCAGATACCGAACTGAAACCTTACCATCTGTCTCGTGCATACCGTACAGGAATAGCGCTTACTGCGACAACCACATCGCTGCCTGTTCCGGGACACGCATCGAAACTTCCTCCAACTTGTATTGGCTCGGACATGTCGGTAACTGCTCAAGGGGCGAAAGCCTAATTCATGCTTTCATGCCCAGAGTTGTGCTCGTACTCCAACTGCCGACTCACGATATACTTGTCTTGCATGAACACTGGCCCGCCACGTCACGACCTCGCTCACAGTCTCGTGCTCTTCACCAGGCCCTTCTTGATACCCGTCAATTCTCCCCCGTACCCCCCTCTTCCCTCACCGCCCTTGTACACCGGCTTCATCGACGCCAACTTCTTCTTCTTCTCCTCGTACTTCTTCTTCTTCTTCACTCTAGGATTCCTGACATCCTTCTTCCGATGCGGCGTCAAGCCCTTGTTCTTCTCAATCATGTAGTTGATCTTCCGCTTGCCGTCGGTGCCCACAACTTCCTCCCGCACGACTTGTCCTCCTTGCATCGCCGCCTGGCGTTGCGCCTCTGCCAACTCCGCCTTGTCGCTCTTCTTCTTCGAAGTGCGTGCGGCCACCATGTCGTAGTACTCGTCATCGTCGGCGTGTGCGCGAATCTGCTGCGCTTGTTGTTTGTCCTCTTCATCGCTGTCTCCGCCAAGGTCCGAGCCGATCTCTGCTCCTTTCTTACCGCGTTTCTCTGCTTCGGCGTTGAGACGTGTCTGTCGATCGCGGAGACGCTCGCGGTGGGGAATGTCATCATCGCCTCCAGCGTTCCGCCCAGCAGCCCCTCGTTTGTTGGCTTTTTGCGCAATCTGTGAGGTGTAGAAGCGTAAACTCTTCTTTCGCTTGGCTTTCTCCGCGGCTTCCTTCTCGGTGAGAGGGGCTTCTTCGCCCAAGTCGGAGTCGTCGCTGTCGAGGGGCGGTGCGGATTTCTTGCTCTTTGACACCTTGCCGTCGATGGAAGGCGCTATCAAATCGTCAAGATCCGCCAGATTGGCTTCTGTACGCTTCATGCGCTCTGCTTTCCGCTTCTCGCTCGCTGCTTGTGCTGCTTCGGTGTGACGCTCTGCCCGACTCTTCGCTACTGGTAATGGATTGTACTGATCCCATCCAACGTCCGATGCTGATCCTTCCTCGTATTGCGCTCCTTCAGAATCAGATCCAGAATCATCCCCGTCGTCCGGCAACTGGCTCACGCTCGACCAAACCTCTCGACACTTGACCAAGCTTTCCATGACGGGATGATCGCGCAGAGACGTTGCAGACATGGCTACTGCAGATCCTTTCTTCGATGATGCTGTCGAAGTGAAGAGGCAGAAATACATGATCAACGCCCCCATGTAAGCAGATGCAGCTCGGAGTTTGACTCGCGTAACCGTGGAGGACTGCGCGGCCTCCGTAAGTTGGGTGTGAGTAGCCTCCAGATCCAGCAAGTCCTTGCTGAGCAAATCGAATTCGGGGTATCGCGTCCGCAGAAGCTGTAGTCTTTCGGTGGGAGTCATATTGGGATCAATCTGGAGCTGAGGTAAGACCTCCGTGACAACGCCATCGTTCTCGTCCTCCTGATCATCGCCTTTGGTACCATCACCTTGTTGCCACTCTGCCTCGTCAAATCCATAATCTGCAGCATTCATCGATTCCAGCTGTTTCTTCTGCAATCGGATGGCTTCCGCCTCCTCTTCAAGAGCTTGCTCTTCTGTTTCGATCTCGTCCGCTCCATACAGATCAGCTTTGGAAGTCCCCCATCCCAGCCCTTCCTCTTCGTCTTCAGCAATGCCGCGGCCATTGTCTGAAGCATCGCTCTCCGATTGTCTCCTCTTCTTCGACTTCTTTGGTGGCGCCGCTTCCACATCCGATTGTTCCTCATCTGAATATCCAAGGACTTCCTCATCTGACGGCTCCAAGAATTCCTCTTCCTCCGCCCATTTCCGTTGGCGTTTCGCTTGAGGCCCTTCACCGAGAAGAATCTCATCCTGGTTCATGCGAAATTCATCGTCCGAGTCGGCAACATCTTCGAAGGTGTTGATGGTTTTACGTGCGTCCCGGGCGTCCAGTTCGGTTTCTCGCTTGGAATCTTGCGATCGCGACGACGGAGCCTTGCGTTTCTTCGCCATGTCTGATTGCTGTCGTGGGAGGATCACTTCCTCAAAGACGTCAGGTCGTGATTAAGAAAGTTTTTGAGAGATTGAGATTTTGAGTTTGAAGATCGCCGGACCTCCCGCCAGGGTTGAATGACCTCCGATTGCCTAGATCTTTGGACAACTTCACGCTCCATGCACAAACATCCACCGACCATTGCAAGACTCATCATCGCTGCCAGGGTATCCGCAGTCATCATTGCTACAACAGACTGTTGAAAGCGTTGTACTCTATGGCCATGAGCACTTCATCGGCACCGCGGCGATTATCCTAGCATGGTCGGGGGGCCGAGGAAGTGCTCCCGGATATGAACGACTATCTCGCATTGGGCTGTCTCTGCTTCAAAGTTTTCTCACCACTTGACGATGAAGAAAGCTCAGTATGGCAGGAAGAGTCCATCGACGGTCTCGCATCGAGGTGTCCGTCACTCGTCGCCACGAATACCGCTCGTCTGCTTGGAGCCGGATGGATTCGCCTAGAGTCAAGACGATGTGCGGAACGACCACAATGGATGGTACTGCGGGTATACGTGCTGTTTCATGACGCGGGTCACTCCAAGGTTGGCCGTACCAATACCGCGATGCTAGCCGCCCTCGATGCTATTGCGCGAGAAGTCGACATCAGCCCACACACTTGGCAGGGCTCTTACGTCCCAGGCCATGAACAGCGCTTCGATGTGTACGCATCGCGAGATGATCAGGACCCCAGCTTGTACTTTCTATTCAATACTCTTCCCTCTCCTTCCCCTGCGGAGCGGCTCAACGATATCGCTGGTAAATATGCCAGAGAAGCTCTTGAAGACCTATTGGACGAAACCACAACGCTGGAGGGACTCAAGACAGATCTCTTCCCTTACCAGCGTCGCTCGGCCGGTGCCATGCTCTGTCGTGAGGCTGTCCCTGGTGCTATTCTCGATCCACGCCTGGAAGCCCGCACCGCTCCCGATGGATCGACCTTCTACTACTCTGCGAGGGATTGTCGTTTCCTTCGAGACCCTATAACATTCGAAGCCTGCCGTGGGGGTATTCTGGCCGAGACCATGGGACTGGGGAAGACAGTCATATGCCTGTCACTGCTGCTCGCCACCCGGCATCATCTGCCATCCCTTCCAGTCTTGTACGCTGGCACGCCAGTGCGACCGAGCGTTGCAAGCCTAATCGATATGGCTGTCTCTGCCGTGAATCGGCAGTCAATCCCGTGGCGGATCGAGTTCGACAGAATCCGTCAATCGACCGGAGATGAAATGACAAGCTGCGCGTCAAAGCTTCGTGAGAGCACTCCTAGCTACGACATCCCCCCAAGTCTGCGCAACCGGACAACGACTTCTCCGTCGCCACAGTGCATGCTGCTCACCAGCGCCACCCTCATCGTTGTCCCTCGCAACCTCTGTTCGCAATGGCAATCGGAGATACTAAAGCACGTAGAGCCAGGTGCTCTGAATGTACTTGTGATGGATGATCTCAAAAGAGCTCTCCCTTCGGCGAAGGCTCTCTGCTCTTACGATGTCATCCTGTTCTCTCGCAATCGGTTTGATCTTGAAAGCAAGCATGGGACAGATGGACACGGGCGGCGCATCGCCAGAACGCCGTTGGTATGTACATGTCCGTATATCGGAGCATCCCGAACACGGGACTGTCACTGTCTGCGGGAGGACATGCTCTACCAGTCGCCTCTCAAGAACTTGCATTTCAAGCGCCTTATCGTCGACGAGGGTCATTCATTCTCTCAGATCAATACCAACGCCGTTGTTGTGGCCACGCAGCTTGTGACGGCAGAGAATCGCTGGCTAGTCTCCGGTACGCCGGCGAAGGATCTTCTGGGTGTCGAAGTCGACCTGTCTAGCTTGGAATTTAAGGATCACCAATCAATGTTGGAACAGAGACGCCACTTCGACCCCTTATACGACCGCTCCGGTGCGATAGACAATTTGGGTGCTATCGCAGGCAGTTTCCTGAAGATTCAACCATGGGCGCCCGACTCTTTACGCCACAGCGTATCGTTCAAGGAGCACATCTACAGACACGAAGATAGCCGACGCCTTACATACTCGGGTTTCTCGAGGTGCTTTCAGAAGACACTGGAATCCATGGTAAGCTTTCACGATGTATCGCTGGGAACAGCGGGAGATGACTGTCTTGCCTCGTTGTCGAGAGACGCTGGCCATGTATTGCGACCTACACCGCAGATGGTTTCTTTTCGACCGTCTCTAACTGACACGTCTCAGGTTATCAAGACTCAGCCCAAGGACGTAGAGATCACGCTACCTCCCTTGAGTCATACGATCGTTCGATTACAGCCTTCCTTTTACGACAAACTGACGAGCAACTTGTTCACACTCGTTCTGACGGCCAATGCGGTAACATCGGAGCGTACTGATGCAGACTATTTGTTTCACAAGAACAGCCACAAGGAGCGTGTGGCACTCGTGTCAAATGTTCGGCAAAGCTCATTTCACTGGGCCGGTTTTGATGAAGCTGATGTCCGAGCAACGGCTGACACTAGTAGAGGCTATCTCACGAAAGATCAGACCAACTGTGCCATGGAGGACCGCGAGCTACTCTTACAGACCATGGAGATGGCGGAAGTGCCTGCATTGAGCTCGGAAGGCTGGAAAGCAATGAGTCGATGTCACGAGCTGGGAATTGTGGTTGAGAACTGGCCTGACGAGAGTGCAAGCCACTGGTCTTTTGAGCAGTCGTCAGACTCGTCACGTATCCTCACCGGGATATCGCAGCTGCTAGATGCGCAACGCTTCGTGAATACGCGCTGTGCGCAGACAGATCCTGGAGAGGGTCTAGCCGGCGCTGGCATCAAAGCACTTGCATCCGCGCGCCGGCGCTCGCCTTCACAACCCAAGGTCGTACAGCAAGCGGTAGCACCCACTGGCGGCAGGACAGCAGACAAAGTTGGCAAATCCTCTGAACCTCCCCGGGGGAAAAGGAAGTCCCGTGCAAGGACAAATAGGGCTAAGGCTCAGCGATTGACAAAGTCAGGCATACCAAGTTCGAGCCTCGGTGACGAGCCGGCTCTCAAGAAGCGCCGTTTACTGAGCAGTAAAGACCCACGGCCAGCAACGCTGTCTCTGCGGGTACCCAAACATCAAAGGAAGCAGGCTTCCGACGGTGACATGCTGGTTAAGCCATCTGTGAGTCAGCCTCCGATTCCTCCAGCACTCGAAAGGGAAGAGGAAAGTCTCCCAATAGACTCGCCCTACGCACGAGGTCGTGTCGTCGGTACAACTTCCGCGAAGATGTCCTATCTGATTTCCTACATTTTGAAACACCATCAGGAAGAGAAGATTCTGGTGTTCTACGAAGGTGATTCACTGGCCTTCTTCATAGCGCAAATGCTGGAACTGCTAAACATCAAGCACGACATCTACGCCAGATCACTTCGGTCTGACCTGCAAAGCGAATATGTGGTACGATTCAACGAGACGCCGGACGTTCGGGTGCTACTGATGGACGTCAAATGCGGAGCTCACGGCCTTAACCTTTGCTCTGCATCGAGAGTGATATTCGTCAACCCCGTATGCCGTCCGTCCGTAGAAGCACAGGCAATCAAGCGTGCGCACCGGATAGGCCAGACTCGCGCAGTCCATGTTGAAACTCTGGTCTTAGCCGGGACCATTGAAGAGGGCATGCTGGAGCGTGCCCAGCGTATGACCAATGCGGAACACATTGAAGCCAAGACACTCGAAGATGATGGGGGCATTCGTGAGATCATTCAGAACGCGCGGTGCCTCCCGATTACCAGAGAAGAAGTGAAGAGTACCTGCTCAATGGCCGCGCTGGATGTGCCACAACAGCTCTGGGGGCGGCCGGGCTGGAGCAGGGGTTCTACAGTACCTCAGACGGCAGTGCTCCCATCCGCCGTCGGCCCAACGCACGAATATGGCAAGTTGTGCCCCAAGCAAACCAGTTCACGGGAGGGACCACCGAAGAAGCGAGCGAGATTTGGTCCCCTAACGTTCGACGAGCGAGCTACTGAGCCGGCGGGCTCAGAAGCAATGTCCACGGCCTCTGCGGACGAGAGACCTGCTCAGTGGGTGGAGGAGGGCGACGATTCGAGCCATGCCGCGCCAGGAGTAACCAGACCCGCAACAGCACCAAATGCGGACGACCTTTGGCTGAGTTTGAAAGGCCTTGATTGAGCATGTCAGAAGACACGGCGACGGAGCAAGAATTTGGCATGGCATACACGAGCATAGATGTTGCATTCCCAGCGGCGTTTCGTGGGTAGCATTCATTCTCGAATCTCATAAAGGTGACCTATGATGCCTATACCCACCTGCTCCTGTCCTTGTTCATATAATGTACATACAGCGTCTAGGGTTGGGGATTTACAGCAAGTTCCGTGCCTACCTTATTGATTCGCCATGAAACCCACCATGACCGTGAGCACATTCCTGGATCCTTCAATTGACACGTTAACGATGCAGCAGGTCATGTACTGCATCAGTGTGAAACATGTACTAAAGAGATTGATACGTGGGCCGTTGTGCCAAGGTCGCTTCCAACCTCATAGAGACACGGGAGCAGCGGAGCTCAAAGCTTCGGCCTCTTCCACCATCAATCCTAGAACTACCTTACCTTAGAACTACCTTACCATAGCCCCTACTCCACTGCACACGACCATGTGGAAGCGCTGAGCTCACCATCACTGTCCCATCACGTGCGCGCAGCAATAGCAACAATGGTCTTTCTCGAGATTGCGCGAGCCATCTACGACTACAGCGCCCAGAGCTCCGAGGAGCTGGATGTGCAGGACGGCGACCTTCTATTTGTCCTCGAACGCGGCGACGACGGCTGGTGGAAATGCAAGAAAAAGGCCGCATCGGACGACGAGGACGAGCCGGAGGGTCTGGTCCCCAGCAATTACATCGAGTCTGCCCAGCCGACACACCATGCAAAAGCGCTTTACGACTACACAAAGCAGACGGATGAGGAGCTGAGCTTCAAGGAGGATGCGCGCCTTGATGTCTACGACGAGTCTGACCCGGACTGGACTCTTGTGGGCTACGGCGGCGAGTATGGCTTTGCGCCCGCGATATACATTGAGCCTGCGCCGGCTGTCACAGCAGCGGAAGCCCCTTCGCTTCACGACCCGGCCCCGCCGCCTATGCCCTCACGACCGCCCGCTGCCAACGACGACTCGATACCAGGCGGAGATGACTACCCCGGCCACGCTGCCGCGAATCCTGCTGCCCAGCTAGCCGGAATCATCGCTCAGAGAACTGGAGGTGGAGAACGGGTGCTCGCGCCGCCACCACCTGCTACTCAGCGCAATTACACCCCAGAAGCGAGCGATGATGATGAGCCTGCACCATCGCTACCTCAACGGCCCGCTTCCCAGCAGACTGTGCCTCCATCGCCGACGTCTCGCGCGCAGATGTCGTCGTCTGCATCCCCTCGCGACCGCGAATACAATCGCCCCGGAACGATGCCGTCGCCTCCACGCAATCGAGCCGCCTCGACATCACACGACGATTACAATTCGGAGCCTTTGCAATCGCCAGGCTCATTCCATTTATACAACGTGCACGAGATGGTTTCACACATGGGGAAGAACAAGAAGATGCCGACTACACTGGGGATAAATCTAGCCAGAGGTATCATAATGATTAGTCCGGAGAAGAGCAGAGATGGACCTAGCAAGGAATGGACGGCAGAAAAGCTCACGCATTACAGTATTGAGGGCAAGCACGTGTTCGTGGAGTTGGTACGGCCCAGCAAGAGCGTCGACTTTCACGCTGGTGCCAAGGATACCGCAAAAGAAATTGTGGCCGCGCTGGGAGAATTGGCGGGAGCTGTCCGACAAGAAGGACTCCGTGAGGTCCTGGCGGCAGCAAATGTGGGAACTGCGGCGACTGGACAGAAGAAAGGGCAGATGAGATTTGAGTTCATGGCCCAGGGCGATGATGAGGTCACCGTGGCTGAGGGCGACGAGGTCATAGTACTGGACGACGCCAAGAGCGAGGAGTGGTGGATGGTTCGACGACTGAAGAACGGCAAGGAAGGCGTAGTGCCTTCTTCTTATGTCGAGATCACGGGAGTTGTGCGCCAGGAGACCATCAGTGGGTTGAACGAGGCGCGGAGCACAGTGGAACAGAATCGTCGTGAAGAGGAGCGTCTGACGAAAGAGGCGGCTAGGAACAACCGGGACGGCGATGGTGGGCCTATATCTCTCCCGGAGCGACATAGCAGCCTGGCGGGCGACACCAGGCGTACGTCGATGCGAGGTTCCGACAAACGGAGTTCCAAGGACCAGTCCAAATCAAAGCCTAATCAAAGCAGGATTCGGACCTGGACAGATCGGAGCGGGACGTTCAAAGTTGACGCCGAGTTCATCGGGCTTCGAGAGGGCAAGATACACCTGCACAAGACGAATGGTGTCAAGATCGCCGTTCCGGTGTCAAAAATGGCCATCGAAGATCTAGAGTATGTCGAGCGTGCTACAGGCGCAAGTCTGGATGACGACAAGCCGCTGTCGGAAATCAAGCGCCGTAGCACCCTTAAACAGCAGGACAAGGGCCGATCGAACGGATCTCGATCTGGAGTGGCAGGTGCAAGTGTCCAGAAGAAGGCAGACTACGACTGGTTCGACTTTTTCCTTCAGTGCGGTGTCAACCCTCAGATTTGCGAGCGCTACGCCGGTGCCTTTGACAGGGACCAGATGGGTCCTGAGGTGCTTCCTGATGTCAACGAGAGTCTGCTACGCACACTGGGCCTCAAAGAGGGCGATATTCTCAGAGTTATGAAGTTCCTCGACGCAAAGTACGACCGGAAGAATGCGCCAAACGGCCAAGACGAGGCAGAAGGTTCCGCTGGTGGTCTATTCTCCGGCCCTGGTGGTGCTCTACGAAACAACACGCGCAAAGGGCGGCCCGCACCTGCAGTGCAGACGAATGATGTGGTCGACGAAGATGCATTCAAGCCGAGAACAGAGGGTGCCCTTCCGAGTGATGCGCCTGCTATTGCTGCAGGCTCAGCCCGGAAGCCCACAAATGGATTCGACGATGATGCCTGGGACATCAAGCCCGCGAGGACCCAGACTCCGACCGCAGGGCCGTCGACTCCAACGCCTGCTGCAACTCCAGATCCACCTCGACCCAAGGTGAATGATGATATCGCACAGTTGTCAATTTCGGCTCCACCACTGCAGCCCACCCCGGCACCTCTGCCTCAAGCCACAACGCCGGCACCACCCTCGCATCCTCCACAGCAACAGCCCGCACCGGTGGCAAATCAGGCAATATTCGATAAGATTGCTTCGTTGGCGCCTGCTGCTCGGCAACAACAACAGATGCAGTCCATGCCGACGGGCTACCAGCAACAGTCCATGCAGACCGGGTTTTCGCAACAGCCGCTTCAATCCCAATCGACTGCGGTGCCACGACAACGGCCGGCACCCCCGTCTCAAATAAATGCTGGATTTAATGCTCCTCCACCGCGGACAGCTTCTGCTCCTGGTTTCCCCTCCCAGCAAACTGGATTCACGGCATCACCTCTTCAGCAGCAGCTGACAGGGTATCAAAATCCAAACACAATGCCACAGTTCCCGCCACAGCAACAGTTCCAGATGCAGCCACAACAGACTGGTTTTCCACAATCTCAGGGGTATGGACAAGGGTTCAACCAGCAGAACAGTCTGCAGACAATGCAGCATAGTTATCCCGCACTTCAGCCGCAGCCCACTGGATTTTCAATGCAACCGCCAGTGGGCCAACAATATGGCGCGAGTCCAGGATATCAAATGGCCAACGGTCAACAGACTGGTTCGCCTTTCGCCGATCCACCCCGACAGCCATTCCAGTCGATGCCGTCGGGATTGTCCAACTCGTTCGCACCACAGCAAACAGGATTCCAGCCTGGCTTTAACCTTTCACAGCCTACAGGCTTCAATGGGTTGGGGTCCCAGCCTACACAGCCAGCGCCACAGCTTCCTCCACAGCAAACAGGCGGTGTTTTTGGACCGTCTCAGCCGCTAGGTTTGCAGGCTCCTGCTGCGCCGCTCATGCCACAAAAGACTGGACCTGCGCCGCCTGTCCGTTTCGGCGTGCAACCTGGTGCGAAACCATTGGCACCCCAACCGACTGGTCGAGCCAATCTCTCCAAAGCCAGTGAGTGTTTTTCAAAACGTGATTTGTAATTGTCTACCACTGACCATACATGTTCTCAGCTCCTCACAACCCCTTTGGCTTTTAGGTGCTCTTGGGATCGGTTTTAGAGACCATACGTGGCGCGATGTGGATATGTACATAGTAATTCTCTCGTTGACGAGGTCGAGACCAGCCTCATCGTCCCCAGGCGCATCTGGCATGCCCATTGACTCGGCGCCAGAACGTAGCAAAGCAAAGCATGGGAAGATCAACACGAGAGCTACCAATTCATCCGCATTTCATAATCCAATCACGTGACGTTCAACACAAGCCAATGACGACGATGGTTAAATCTTACCAGCTAAGGTAGCACGCGCAATTCAACTTTGATAGTGGAACAACGCCCACGTCTCATTCGCAACTCCTTCAATCCGTACGAACATGCGGCCATGTCTGAAATCCAACTCTACCTCCTCGAGGCGGACAAGAACAAAGCCGAAGCACAGAGAATCGCCGCTCAGGCCGCTGCAAAATTAGAAGGACGACAGTTGAAACTCATCGATCTAATCACCAGCCTCGAAGAATATATCAACAACAAGGAGGATGGAGCGATCCGCGCCAAATCGGTCGTGTTCCTCGCAGAAGTGCTGGAGGCAGTCCCACCCAAGGTTCTGTCCGGAGCAGAGCGGAGATTGTTGTGCGAATTTATCCTGGGCCGGATCGAAGGCGATGTCGAAGGTGTGGGTGCCTCTGCACGGGTTCTGCTCGCCCTGGAGAATCGTGGAAAATGGGACGGAGAGTCGGCGCAGAAAGTGATGTCGACGTTCCTCCAGCACACGCATCCTCTTCGTCAATTCAAACTACAGACCGAACGATATCCGATCATCCAGCTCATCGACCTTTTGCTCGCCAAATACCGTGATGCGATGCACCAACTACACGAAGAGAGTGGAGAGTTCATGCCCGCATTCATCTCATACTTTGAGGGAGAGAAGGACCCAAGGAACCTCATGATCGTTTTCTCGCTTTTACGTGTTCCCATGGCGGAATGGGATATCCAGGCCAACGCACAGGACATGTTTGAGGCGGCCTTCAATTACTTCCCCATCACGTTCAAGCCACCACCGGACGACCCATACGGGATCACCGCTCAGGATCTGAAGGACCGTCTACGTGCATGCATTGCGTCGAACTCCGAGTTTGCGCCTTATGCATTCCCCGCGCTGCTCGACAAGCTCGACTCGACATCTATGAATACGAAACGCGATGTGCTTCAAGCCGTTCAAGCTTGTGTGATCGCGTACGATACCAAGACAATCAACCTCTACTCCGTTACACTCTGGGATGCTCTGAAGTTCGAGATACTCAGTGTACAAGAGGAAGATCTCGCGGAAGAGTCTTTGAAAGCTCTCGCTCTTCTGGGTGCCAAACTGGCCGAGGCCGAAGGTCCATTGAACGCTTTCCTTCGCCCGATCATCAAAGAATGCAATGAGCATCTGGAAGATGCTCCCACCAAACAGTCGCAAGGAGCAGGACGTATTCTCTACGCAGTGTCCGTCGGGAGTCCGGTCGTGGCCGACAAGGTTGCGAAAGGCGTTCTTCCCGTGCTCTTCTCCCTGTATCAGTCGTCCGAGTCGATCACGAAGCGTCGTGGACTTCTAGAAATCTTCAATCAGATCGTCAAGGCATTTGTGGACTCTCAGTCTGCGGGAAATGGTGGTCATGCCGAAGCACTGCAATCATTCGCCGACGAAGCTCTCACCGCCATGTTGCGTGCGCTGTCGAGTGCTCCCAAAGCGGAGGTCTCGTTCCGACTTACTGCTCTGAACGGCCTTTCCCAGTTGGTGGCGATAGATGGGGTCCTTTCCGGAGAGGAGATCACTCGAGTTGTCGATGCCGTCAACTCTGTCATTCTTCACGAGCATATCGAAGGCCATGGCGATATCAAATCCGATGCCATCAGTGGCCTGGTGACAATGGCACATTCCGTGCCAGCAGCCATCCGCGACCAAGCTATCCCAGCATTCATGGTCGAGCTTCCCGACGTCCCTGAGGAGCAGAGCGCCTACGGTCCGGTGCTCGAGGCTTTCGCGCAACTGAGTGTGGAACAGCAGGTCTTCGATACAATCGTACTGCGGATCAAGAACAAACTCAGCGCTGCAAAATATCAGCACGCCCCTGTGAAGTACCAGCGCGATCTGCTCTTAGCGCTTCTCTACGCCTTCACCTACGGCTCTCCACTACGCGAGGACGGCATTATGCGCAGTACCTACTTCACGGACTACGCAGAGCCATTGATCATACAGCTGAAGGATGCTCTGCCTTCCGAAAGATCCGACACATTGACCGAAATCATCGGGCGGATCGCCAACGTCATCCTTCGAACACAGACACCACACTTCCAGAGCAGCGTCTACAACAAATACATGGAGTGGATGTCACCCGCAACGGAGGGTCTGGCCAGCAGTGCCAATGAGCGGGTACGGACTCTGGCGCCGTTCTCCCTGTACTACTATGCCGCCATACGCCCCGAGATTGCAGAGCCCGCGGATGTTGTGGTGTTGCTGCGATCGCAGGCGCAGTATCTTCTCAGCGCTCCGACAGATACCAATGGCACGCGAGTCGTGTTCCGGCATCTCTCACTGTTGATCAACAAATTCCTCGCGCCAGCAGCGATGCGGAAATCGCTCATGGATGCCGGCATTGAGGTGAACGCATTGCTGGTGTCGAGTCAAAGCGGCAACCACGCGAGCGCGGCCTTTGCAGTGGTCAAAGCACTGATCATCCAAGGTCGATGTGGCGCACTGACTGCAGAGTACATCAACCTCCTATTGCAGATCGTTCCGCGGGCCGACAAAGCCTTTGCTCATCGATTTACTGGGTTACTGGCGCCGGATGATGTTCTCACCAAGGAGAACCACTGCGTGATCTCGGGTCTCTACAAACAGAAAATCTTCAACCAGACGGTCGGGTCTATGGTCGAAAGTGTGCAATCGGCATCCACTGAGGGGAAGCTACATGGCCTCATCGCGCTGTCGGGGATTCTGAGATGGTTGCCTTACTCCATTATGCAGTCTTCGCTGAGGTCTTTGATGTCACCTTTACTGCTGACCCTGGACGTTTACTCGCTGGCCAAGCTGCAGCCAGACGAGGAAGTCATCTACTCGACCTTGACCATTATCGAGTCGGTTCTCATGCACGACTCGGCGATTGCATCGGAGCATACGGTGTCACTCGTCAATCGCTTCTTGAACTGCAGCGAGATGCAAAGATACCCCGCGAAGATCCGAGCCAAAGCACTACAATGTTTGGCGTTGGTGCCACGGCAGTTCAAGCCCGAGTCGGTGGTGCCATACCGGCGAGCGACGGTCAAGAAGCTGTTGGGCTGCTTGGACGACAGCAAGAGGAATGTTCGGGCGGAAGCAGTCAAGTGTCGGAGTGCGTGGCTGGCCCTGGACGAAGGCAACGAGGAGGAAGAGTAGAACCAGATGTAACGTGAACGGTACGCTCACAGCCGTATGGTACAAACACTACGGATATCCCATGTTTGCGTGTTTGCACGGCTCAATCAGTGACTCAGTGACCCTTGCCTCCCCTCTCATCTTGAAAGCCAATCGCATCGGGAGCTTCGGGAAACTCTTTTTTCGCCTTTGCCGCGCCATTGTTCGCATCTTTCTGTTCGGTAGCGGTTCCGCCGGTGCTGTTCTTGCGGTTGCTGGGATGATGGTCAGCTTTCAAGAGTGGTCTTCGCGTGGAACTTCAAGCGACGCACTCCATGCCCTGTTTGGATGCGTCCGTTTGCACGTTGGGTTGATGGGTCTTGTTCACGGTGTGGGTCTTGTCCTTGCCAATGCCGTCGCTGAGGAGGGTCGTGGTTGAGCTGAAAGGTCGGGACATGGAGGTCGGGACACGACGACATGTCAGAACTTGGACGCCGAGTCTGGTGGTGGTCGTCGCCATTGTTGGGTTGGACGTGTGGTTTCGTGGATACCCAGGGTGGTGATGGTCGTGCGTGTGAATTCTGGTAGTCGTCGGATGATCAATAATGCAGATGAAGTCGCAACAAAGAAGGGAAAATGGATGGAATGGACTGGATTCGATCAGCCCGACAGCATCATCGAGGGATCATTCCATGACATGTGTGTGCCGGAGTCAGGTCCGGCCATGGTGGGGCACCCCTCCCCTCACACCCCGCGGGAATGCACCAACCTGGAAGACAAGACAACCTAGACAACACAATCTTCGTCTCAAGCAGCGCAACCTCAGGCAACCTCGGGCATCAATCAGACATCATCCAAATGTCGACTATCCCAAACTCGGTCATGGACGAGGCGGCATTCCCATGCGCACTGTAAGTCCATGGCACCTGAATCTCCTCTCCCCCGCTGCTCGCAAGACTGACCAAGCCCTCCCCCTCCCCTCGACAGCACCGTCCACACTCCCTTCCCGTCTGCACGTCTGGCCAGCGTCGCGATCCGCACGCTGTCGGTCGACCCGGAACTCTCCCCTCTCGTGCGGCGCTCCTTTTCCTTGCAAGGCGAGACGGTGCTGCGGACCGACTACCGAGCCACGACGAATCGCATGCTCCGCGTTGCCGTCAATGGTTTCTTCGACTCCCTGGGCACCGTGCTGCACGTCATGGAGGATCTCGACGTCGACGTGGTCCATCACAAAGGTTGGGAGACGTTGGATGGTGCGCAGGGTGTCGAGCAAGGTCGCACTGGATCCGCTGCATGATCTGTCTCGAACATCTCGCCTCTGCACTTGACCACTTGCTGCTCGAGGGACTACCTACGTCATTCCATGCAGGTACAATAAGCCAAGGTACCTTACAACATCCGCCAACAGCGACGTCTGTCCCTTCCAAGCGCGAAGCACGTGGTCCCTCATTGATGCTCTGCCACGCCCACACGACAAAGGCATGCACTTCTCTTCCTTCATGAGTCGGCTCAGCCTGCTCGCCTCCATCGTCTCTTCACAACAAACTGGTCTGTTCGATCCACGCGAAGCTACCATAGCATCGACACACTATGCTCTCTACACCGGCCAAGAAACATGTCGTGGCATCGTCTCCTCCTTTTTATCCCGGATCGAAGCACTGAACGGCCATATCAACGCAATCGTGGCCATCAGTCCACACGCTCTTCGTATAGCCGACGAGCTTGATGCGGCACTTGCTGCTAAGAATACAACCCATGGCCCCCTCTTCTGCATACCAATCTTGCTCAAGGACAATTTCGACACCGCAGATATGCCAACCACTGGCGGAAATCGGGCTCTGGCTGCCTCCCAACCGAGTGTAGATGCGTTGACGGTACAGGCTTTGAGGAACGCTGGCGCCATCGTTCTCGCGAAAAGTAACTTGCACGAATTGGCGCTCGAGGGCATGAGCGTCTCTTCTCTGGGCGGACAGACTATCAACCCGTACGATCTTACACGGACACCCGGCGGTAGTTCTGGAGGCACCGGCGCTGGGATTGCGGCCTCTTTCGCCGTCTGGGGCACCGGCAGCGACACCGTCAACAGCCTTCGCTCTCCTGCTAGCGCCAATGGCCTATTCAGTTGTCGTCCCACTCGTGGTCTGATCAGTCGCACCGGGGTAATGCCCAATTCCTTTACTCAGGACGCCGTTGGACCGACTGCCCGGTGTGTTGAGGACATGGCTGTAGGGCTCACTGTGATGGCCAGCGTGGGGATCGACCGGAGTGACAATGCAACCACGCTTGTTCCCGCCGGTATCCTCGGTACCCACTATGCAGCGAATCTCGATGCGCTGTCCTTGGGAGGACTGAGATTTGGTCTTCTTGAAAGCTTTTTCAACCACACATCTTCTGCCGAGACTGATCCTGTCAATCGTGCCATGGTGGATACTGCAAAGACTCTGCAGCAAGCCGGCGCAGCAGTAGTGTCAATCAACGATGTTTACGATGCAATCAGTATACAAGCTACTCTTGATACGCAACGATTCGAATTTCGCGAGGGAATGGACAAGTATCTGTCGCAGTCGTCGCTGAGAGGCCGTCATCCTGGATCACTCGCAGAGCTCTTCTCCGGCGAAGACTTTCTTGTCCTCCCCAGCCAGTACGACTACGTCAGGATGGTCCTCGCGTCTTCAACATCAAACACCACAGAGGGCGGACGGCCTGGATATGACGTGATAAAGAATGGCATACTCAACCTGACTCAGGATCTCCACGAGACATTTGCAAAGCACAATCTTGACGCCATCATCTACCCTGAGCAGAAGAATCTCGTCGTCCCGCTCGGCTCTCCAAACCAATCTGGCCGAAACGGCATCCTGGCCGCGCTGACCGGCTTTCCCGTTGTCACAGTACCCATCGGCTTTAGCACGGCAACCGATACGGCTCCCGAGGGCATACCCATCGGCATGGAAATCATGGGTCTACCCTGGACGGAAGAGAAATTGCTACAAATCGCCTTCAAGATGGAGGAACTGAAGGCGGCTCGGAGGCCTCCCAAGTGGGCGAAGGCAAGGGTCGATGTAAAGCAGTACGGCAATGTGCCGCGTGTCGTTCCCGATGGAGGTAGCATTCCGTTGCAGTATCCCGTTGGCAAATTGTGATGCTTGCAGTTACATGAGATATTGGGTAGTAGAAGTGTTCGCTCACGATGGTCGCTCGTGAGCATTGTCCATACTTGCAGTCCGCACTATCTACAAAGGCGTGGAGATCTCTGAAAGGCAAAAAGCCACTTTCGTTTGCACGACAATGGTCACGCGATCTGAACGACAATTTAATTTCAAATTCGGCTCTAATGAGTGACTGGAGCTAATCATTCCTGCTCATACGTAGCATTGCGGACTTGAAGGCACGCTGTTTCGCTGAGCGAGGTCGTGGCAGCTTTCGAACGGACGGTCGGTTTGGCTAAGACATGTTGTTTGACTGCGCCGGGCGAAGGAGGTCAGGCACGCGACAACGAATCGAGGAGGAGCTTCTCAAGCGAACGAGTGATGCGCTGCTTGGGCGCAATGATGAAACATCGCCCGTCGTTGCTCCCCATCCCCAACTTGGCAATACGCAGGAACCGGCCCTGAGGGCGCCGATTCGAAGATGCGGATGCGGATGCGGATGCTGGTGACTCGGGGTGCCCTCCTTCCTCGGTGCCGTTGCGACGAGCACATTTCTGAGTGGCTGGAGGTATCCTTGCTGCAGCAACGTCGTCTTGTCTGTATAGACTGAGCATTCTTACGAATCTCATGTTGCACGCGAACGCGATGCGCGAGAAACTGTCGACAACTTGGTGAATCAATCATAGCCACCGACGCCGACTTGGCTGGCAAATGCGGTGCTCACGCTGCGCGCGTCTTCGTCCTCCAATGTAGATCTGTTGCGGCCGGCCCCGATTGGCGGCTGAGGATTGCCTTGACCCTCGACATATCGGCGGAGCTTGTCGGATTGGGAGAGAGACGCTTGCTTGTTGAGATCATTGATACTGAGGCCAGCCAAGCTGACTCCTCCCTGGCCTGGCTTGACTGAGCCGTTGGTGGTGACGTCGGTAATCTCACTGGCAGCAACACTCTGCCCTGCTACAGACTCTGGGGCATAGTGAGATCTGTCGCCAATGGTTCCGTTGCGCTGGTGATCGTTGAGAGTTGGCCACGACTCTTGAAATCGCTGAAACATCGGCGGGTACTGTGTCGGCAACGCGGCCCCACCCAGAGCAGATGAGTGGATAGAGGACACATCGTCTGGGATGTAGCCGACGATGCTGCCATTGTCGGCTCCAGGTGGCCCATCCCCACGACGACCGGTCATGCGATTGCCAGTAGCGGTGGCCATGTGGTTCGCATGCTGGTAAGCCATTTGATAGCGTTGAGGACCACGGTACGATGTCTTTGGTCGGCTGAACTGCAGCAGCGAAACTTGGAGATTGTTCAACGGCCCTTCAACCAGACAATTCCTCTCCTTGAAGTGAAGTAGCAGGTAGTGCCACAAGGGATGCTTGCTGAGGACTTTAGGGTTGCCCAGAATGACCAATCCGTACTTGGCGCGTGTGAGCGCAACGTTGAGACGTCTTGGGTCGCTCAGGAATCCAATGCCTTGATGATCATTGCTGCGCACACAAGACAAGACAATGAAGTCCTTCTCTCTACCCTGGAATGCATCGACGGAGGCGACTTCAACTTCCTTGTAGTGCTCCTTCTTGAACGTGCCGGTTTGTTGCATGCTCTGAACGACATACGAGCGCTGGCCCTCGTACGGTGTGATGATACCGATGGCCGAAGGGCTGACGCCTGCTTTGAAAAAGCGCGTCACGAGCTTCTCCACGTTCTGAGCTTCGGTCCGGTTGAGATACGAAGTGCCCGACGCACTGATCTCCTCATTGCCCAAGTTGGACCAGAACATCATTGGGGAATCAGCGACTGGCCATGGAAAGTCGACATCCTTGCGCAGACGCTGCTGCATGGTGACACCGTTCTGCAGGGAACCCTCGTAGAACATGTTGGAGGGGAAATCGGACAAGCACGGATGCATGCGGTATTGGACATTGAGTCTGATTGGCGCACATCCAAGAATGACGAGACGCTCAAAAAGAGATTGATTGAGGCCTGCCTTGGCTGCTTTCTTGTTCATGATGACAGGGCCGAGCTGTTGGTGGTCTCCCACAAGGACGACCTGTTTGCAGCCCAACACGAGAGGGATCATGCATTCGGGCTCTGCGGATTGGGTGCTTTCATCGATGAGGACGGTGCGGAATTTGAGCTTGGCCAGTCTTGGGTCGCCAGCACCAACACACGTGCAGCAGATGACATCTGCATTCTGGAGAATCTCGCGCTCAGCAGCACGCGTGAGCGTCTTGAACTTCTTCTCGTCTTGGCTGGACAATTCTCCGAGCTCGGCTTTGAGCTGGTTCAGTTTGTTCAACTCCATATTGGTATCGTTCATCTGCACTTGTCGGTGCAAGGAAAGAAAGCCGACGTTCGATTCGACGTCCTCCCGGGACTTTGCAGTCACGCGAACGACCTTGAGGCCGGTGATGTGAATGCGCTCGCAGAGTTGATCAACGGCAACGTTGGATGGCGCACAAACAAGAACTTGTCCTCCATTGATCTTGGAGAGGTGGTAGATGATCGTGGCCGATGTGACGGTCTTGCCGGTTCCAGGTGGGCCTTGAATCAAGCTCAGAGGTTTCTGCAGGACCGACTTGACAGCTTGAATTTGCGAGCCGTTGAGATCGGGGAGGTTAGGAACGCTGAACTTGCGTGGCATCTGAACCTTCATCGGCGCGGCAGCAACCTCGTGTCCAAGAAGGCGGTGGAAGATATAGCCAGAAACAGACATCTCGTCAACTGCAAAGGTCTTCATGGCAAGTTGCATGCGGTCGAACGAGGTGGCCTTCCATACATAGTCCGCGGTGAAGTTGTGGGTGCACTCAGTCGGCACAGATTTGTGGTCGCCCCTGGCGCGCAGCTCAATGGTGACCTCGTCGCTTTGGTTGTTCGGAATCTTGATCACGTACCCGACGCCTTCCCAGTGCGGACGGAGCTCTCCAGTGTAGCGCAGCCGCATCTCATCGCCAACAGCTAGCTTGACATCTCCCAGCTCAAGCTTGGGCAAGACGAAGGAGGCAAGATGTTTGTTGTTCAGACCAAAGTCCCAGCGCACGATGAGGTTGTCCTGGCTCTGTGACTCTTTGAGCTTGCGATCGTAATCGGCCTCGATCTTAACCAGCGGACCGAAAACGTTCTGGTATTGGTACGCGTCGTCGTAACGCAGCAAGACCGGAGCAGGTTCATCGTCGATGCCCGCACTCTTCTCGAGGTCTTGAATCGTGGCATTGGTGTTGTCCTTCCACATCTCTTCCAGCTTGGCGATGACCTGGGGCTGCAACTGGCGCGCGCGCATTTGCTCTTGGTCCGTGGGAGTGTTGACGAGCCATGGCAGGAAAGATCGATCCTCGATCAGTGGCTGCCACTTGGAGGTATCCCAATTCATGTCCTTGCTGCTGGGCATGGCAGCACATGGCTGCCGGCAGAGTAGGACCACGACGGTGTCGCTCTTGGCTGGGATGAATCCGAGGAGGAAAACATTCTTCGTACCGCAATTGTAGCACTCCAACGTGGTGTCACCCAGTGGTGAAGAGGGATGTAACTGGACTTCCTTGTGGCGTGCGCGGACCAAATGGTTGATGATGTGACTGGAAGAGGTATTGCCCCGTGCAGAACAGAACCACTTGGTGCACGACAGGCACTTGACGACTGAACCCGGGTTGTGAATACCGCAGTATGCACAAGCGTGTGCGGGCAGCTCCATCTCTTCCTGCGCCGGGGCCGGGTGTCCGTTTGCACCATTGATCGCGTGGCTCGCGAGCGATTCCAGGTCGTCATCATCGTCGAAGACGTGTGTCTCATCGTCATCTCCACCTCGTCTCCTGCGCGGTCCACCGTTCAGGTTTCCGCGCCCATATTCGCTGTCCAATGCGCTTTCGCCGGCGTCGAGGGTGGAGAGGTCGTCGCCTTCGTTGATGGCAGAAGCCGAGTCGCCGACCAGGTGATTGGCCACATGGGTGAACGCACCCTCCATGGTGGAGGACGGTAAGATGTGTGGTTGATCGGATTGCGGAGTTGATGAGAAAGAAGGTGTCGGAGCGGAGGGTAGAAACTGGCCGGGAGTGGCGGCGGAGGCGGATGGTGTCGCGCAGCCCAGCTTCAGGAGGATGGGTGGTCCCTGGTGGTTCTCGGTGTTGAGGCGTGTATGGAACAAGGCTGTCCAGCCGTTGATCCGGATCGTGGAGTGGACGTGAAGGTAATCCGTGTCGTTTGGGTCGGACGTGGGAGTAGCGAAAGTTGAACTAGTGCGGGTCGTCGCTGGCTGTGGGGGGAAATTTACTTTCTAGATCAACCGCCTCTGCTATACCACACACACACACACAGCACAACATGATCCGACGACAGGCGCGACAGCGTCGGGACTACTTGTACCGACGGGCGCTCACTCTGCGCGATGCCGAGATTGCGGAAAAGCGAGCGAAGCTGAAGACCTCTCTGGCCACGGGCAAGCAGCTGGATCCGAGCATCGCCAATGATCGTCAGTTGCGACAAGACTACAAATACGACGAGTCCCGTGCCGACCGCACTCTCGACGATGAACTCGAGCTCGACGATGAATACAGTCATCTCTCCGGAGTCGTTGATCCGCGCGTTTTGGTCACCACCTCGCGGGACCCCAGCAGTCGGCTGGCCTCATTCGCCAAAGAAATTCGTCTGCTCCTCCCCACCAGCATTCGTCTGAACCGCGGAAATCTCGTACTCCCCAACCTTGTTGGCAGCGCAAAGTCCAGCGGCCTGTCCGATCTCATACTCCTCCACGAACATCGAGGAACACCTACCGCGATGACCGTGTCACACTTTCCTCATGGACCGACCGCATCCTTCAGCTTGCACAACGTTGTCCTGCGTCACGACATCCCCAATGCTTCCCGAGGCACCGTCAGCGAAAGCTACCCGCATCTGATATTTGAAGGCTTCACGACGCCGTTGGGACGGCGTGTGGTGAAGATTTTGCAACACCTGTTCCCACCACGAGAGGGTGGAACAAAGCTGGGTTCAAGAGTCGTGACATTCAAGAATATTGAAGACAGTATTGAAGTGAGGCACCACGTTTTTGTCAAGACGGCGTACCAGAGCGTGGAGCTGGCCGAAGTTGGACCACGAATGACGATGCGTTTGTTTGAGATTCGACAAGGCACGGCAGAGAATAAGGATGGTGACGTGGAGTGGCATATGAATCAGTATACTCGGACCAGCAAGAAGAAGGACTATCTGTGATGAGGAGGGGCAAAGATTTGAGACAGAAAAGCAACATGGCTTCAGCTGTGATGAAGGAAAACACATTGAGATGCCAGCATCCTCTCTGCCCTGGCGGGTATGCAAGTGCTGGGCTACCTGATGATAAACTTGCAATGTTGCGCAATTTGGACGAACCGAGGAGACAGCTCGAGCGCAAAGCAGAGAGCGACCCTGTCAACGCTTGGCGAAGGATCAGCTTGTAATTCGCTCATGACACTTGAGTCGCCGAAGCGTTACCGCAGGGAAGTGGGCAGGAAGACGGTCCAGCATGCGGCTGAACGTGGAGAGGAGGTGGAGAAAGCCCGACATCATGCTGGGACCGGGTGAAGTGAGTTCACAGTGCATGCGGGACGAGAGCGTTGCTTCGTAAAGAAATGATTATGCGAAGCAGGAACGATTGCGCCGTGGTGTCAATCGATGAACAAGATTCACGATGTTCTCAAGTCTGTAGAGCAGTACTGCAAACGATGAATGATACACTCTAGGCCCGCTTTAGATTGCGTAGGGCCCTCATTTCCTCTCTCTCTCTTTCTCTGTCCCTCTCCCTCTCTCTCTCCCTCTCCCTCTCCCTCTATAACACACACTCTCACACTTCCTGCTTCTCGCCCCGCACTGATTCGCTTCTGTTGATCGCATCGTAAGTTGGCAAGCTGTTTGCAATTGTGCTGCCAGAGAACAAGAGGAGCGTTTGCTTCTCCAACGCGGAATGCGGACTACCCTCGAGTACACCGGCGACCAGGTCCTCGCGAAAGGTGAGCCTGTAGCTGAGATGCAGCCACACCATCGCGGTCGCAAAAGCAGCTTCGGCCAAACTCAATCGTAGGACGGTACGTTCAAAGGTGGGCCAGTATGCAACCAGACAGAACGCCATCATCGACCAGAGTTGTCCCAGATGAGTCGTCATGATCCGTGCTTCCGGTATGTAAGCGGCCAGTGTAGCTTCAGGGTTGAGACGTCGTTGAGACCTTGCAAGTAGCGCTCCAAAGAGAAACACCTGGGCTAGTGGAAAGATGACGCACGCGGCTAAAGTGGCAGCGGCTATGCCAACAGCATCGTGCGCAAGCTCTATAGCCAGGCTGGAGGTGTAGCGATCGGAGTTCTCGGAGGCGTCATTCCAGATGGCGGCCATGCAGATAGCCACGTCGACCGAGTACAGCACGAACGCATGTGTAGCGAATGCTGCGGCGACGAAAAGCTGTGACTTTGTAATGCTTCTCACGCGCTTATTGCACGCTGCAAAGAGTGCCATCCTGGATGACGGGTCTTTGAGGATGTCTATTCGGCATGCGCGGAGGTGTATCAAGGCTTGAAGGCCGAGCACGACAGCTGTGATGGACAGCACGGCGAAGATCAGGGTGCTCGCGTAGTAAAGGCCGACATGAGTACGAGAGGTCCACTCCTTGGCCCAAGTGGGGAGCACGAGATCTCTGTCCATGATTGAGAAGTGAGTCGAGAGGAGAGAAGGTAGTGAACAGGACTAGAGGGAGGGGGATGAAGGTAACGAAGGGATGGATGTGTGAGGTGAAGTAGCTAAGATGACGTGTGGAGTTATGGAATAGTGATGCCTCAGGCTTGAACTGTTGGAGACCTTACTCTCAAGTTGTCAACGATACACTACCCCCCGCCATATAGTCATTCTCCGGGTGTTGAGAATGGAATCGCGACGGGCATTTCAGTGCGATCGCCAATCAGTCCGGTAACAATGATTGATGATGATGAAAGTATCGAGAATGAGAAGTCAGTCTTGTGAAGGTTGGGTGTCTGACTAAGAGGGCATGCAGTGGAGGTGTACGAAGTGAAGGCGAAGGCTCATGAGGAGGCTAGTCGAACTACTAGGCGACAAATCCAGTGCTTGTCGCGCGGTCTTTCTTGTCGTGTGTAGAGTCGTTCGTTTGACGGGTGGGAAGATGCGAGTCTTCCAACACTATGCTTCATGTCACCCCACATCGCTTTTCTGTTGTTGCATGCTCCTAGTGATGGCTTCGATTGACTTCTGTTGCATAATTGAAGACAAACGAAAGCATTCCATGGTCTGGGCCTCCCTGATCAACCACTCTCGATCCGACAGTCCACCACATCAGGTCGGTTGAGCAATGCCATCTAGGCAGACGACGCCGAGCCGTCCACAAATGGGAACATCTCAAAGGTCTTCTTGTTTAGGCCTTGAAACTCCGAGTAGCTGGGGTGGCTTACGCCCGCGACCAGCCTGTGCTGGCCACTGTTGATCACTGTTTAGCATGTTGGTTAATCAATCATACACAACGCAGGACTTACGAAGACCCATCCGCGTAGGTCATACGGACTGACAGCGAATTGTAGCGGGCGTCGCTCTTGTCGAGGAAGAAGTATGCATCAAAGGCTGAAGGACGTGGACTTCCGTCGGAATTCGGACCCAGCGTGCAAGGGCGGTATGTAGAGTCCAATCCTGGGATTTGGGCCGCGCACTTGGCATTGAAGCTAGGTACATTCTTTCCGGCAGACTTCGGGCCTGCGATGCTGAACGTGTAGGAGCAGCTCGTGTCGCTGCTGCATGTCGCGGAGAGACCGCTGACGGTCCAGACGAGCTTGTCGTCTCTCGCTACGGCGGCCGCCGAGGAGAAGGATGCGAATGCGAGGGCGAGGAGAGGATTGAAGTGCATCTTGGATGTTGGAGAAGTGATGGGTATATAGAAGAGAAGAGTGGGAGGAGACTACCTTCTTATGTGGGTGGATTGGAGCATGATGCTACAGCGTACCGATGTCCGTCCGGGACATGGCACTACGTATGCGTGTCTTCTCGCTAGCAGGTCGGTTTGTCTACTCGTCGAGGTCTGAAGATCGGATGCCGCATCGGAGGAGCAACAATCCGAGCCCAGCCTCAGTGCGAACGCCACCGGTAGATGGTTGTTAACAACGCTGTGTGCTTTCCAGAGCGGCGGCTGCTCCGATGCGTCTTCGGATCACGGAGCTTGCGGCCATTTCGGGAGTGGTGGCGGGCGTGAGTGAGAATCGCTGGGGATGGAATTACCTCCCGTATTTAAGCCGTGGGGCTTAGGAATAGGCGAGGTTTCGGAGCAGGGTAGACAACATCGTACAGCCGTAGTACTGATCTATTGAGACCACGTCTTCGCATGTTGCTGACGTATCTTATCACAAAGAAGCAAAGCTCACACGCAGCGCTGTAGCATCGATTTGGACACCACCAGACTCAGAGCTCACCTCCTTCCAAATCTCCCTCGATCTCTTCATTTCTGCGCTCTTCCGTCGAAGATCGGCAAGCCATTCATATCCTGCAGTGTCATTCCAGTCGTCCTGCCCAGTGTCCCTTCGCACCCATCTCTTTCAGCTTTCGATCTGCATGCCTTTGCCAGTTCTGTTGCCCATTCTGTATGCCCATCTCTTTCTAGGCGATGAAAATCGGGGTGCGTGGTCGCTGATGGACAGCTCGGAGGATGGAAGTGGGTGACTGGAAGCGTGAGTCCAGGCCATGGACAGCGAAGCCTCCCGTCGAATGGTACGGCGGCACAATAAACTTTGGCGCTAAATGACTTCACATGCATCCCGTCTGGCAGAGGACGAATCGACCAGGGATAGCCAAGATGAAAAGCTATAAAAGATACCAACTTCAGGTTGAGAAACGTCGCAGAGGGAACTCAGCAAGTCCTGGTACAGATTTATTTGGACAAAAATGTTTGTCTGCGGATCTTTTGATTGTGGTTGGCAGGAAATTCACCTCCTTCAAATCTTCTTCCGTCCTCCAGCTTTGAACTTCACCTCCGACAACCTCAAACGCTCTACCCTTTGCAATTCCTCCCTACTACCCAAGCCTGCCACCATGGCCGGTAACATTCTCAACGATCAAGCCATGCCGTCCAGCACGAATGCTGCGTGAGTTCAACACTGTCCACGACTCAACGCCCGACCGCTAATCAGAATACAGTGTGACCGCTTCTGCGCGCCGTGCAATGATCATGCGCCAACGCGAGCACCTGCAGATCACCCACCCCGGCTGTGTCGACCACCAAAATCCAAAAGACAATGAAGCTGGCAACCGCGAGGCCGACCACGATAACAAGCAAGCCGTCAACAGTGACGAGAGGCTCGACACCAAGTCCCTCTGGGATCCAGCGTACAGACAATACAAGATCAAACAGCAGGAGAAGAATCACGAGGAACTCCTGCGCATCATGAACGCGCGCACACGTGTCCAACATGCTGGTCTGGTCAAAGACTTCCCAGACGGCGCCGCCGAAAAGAAAGCAAGCACACGTATGACGACCGCCGTTGACTTGTTCTCCAGGTAGCTGACTCAATAATCAGGTCTTTCGAGGATGAAGGAGCAGTTGCGCGAAGGGTGTGCCTGCGTGTAACATTGTCAAGGCTGGACAAGAGGAGAGGGTCATGTCGACAGGCTTGGCCGCCTGTTCAGAGCTGGACGAGGTCCGCGACAGACGACGGAAGTACGTTCCAAGTCGATAGGTGTACAGCGTGGGCGGGCGTCCACAATAAACAAGAAGCATTGAGGCTAAGACTTTGAAACGGCTCGCGTCATGGAGCAGATCGCTCCAAATTCTATTGTCTTACCAATATTCACTTCTCCCGTCGACCCATGTGCCTGCCCAGTGAACATCATGTGCCAGTTCCAGCACATGTCAGAGAAATTCACTTCCTGAAGCTCCCCCAGCCACGTGCACTAGCGCGCTTTCAAAGCTTTGTCATCACGATCCCGCCGGCCCGCTTCTTTGGAACACAAACACATCTTTGTTCTTTTCAACTTTCTTCCACCAACATCACCTCCACCATCCGGACAAAGCGAACGGCAGCCTATCATCACACAGTAGCACTTGGCCCAGCGCCCACCAAGCGAACATGAAGCAACCGTACGTTGCGCTCTTACAACCACTTCATCTTCTCTCATCATGGACTGACAAAGACTCAGAGAGCGCCAGGCTCAGTTCGAAGCCATGGAGATGGAGAATGCCGAGCTGAAAAAGGACATCGCGGATGTTGAGGCCGGGATCGCCGAGACTCGCAAAGTCATCGCGGAAAATCAGCAGAAATACGCGGGCCACGTTGTGGAAGGCGGCTTCTATGTTCCGGACATCTTCAAGCACCACCTCGACGCCCTCGAGCTCTCGGCGGGAGGACATGTCGTCAGTGTTTCCACAGCACGACTCACGTGGTTTGCTCGGCTAACGTGATTCACGCAGGCCAAGCTCGTTACCGTAATGGAGAAGATGGTGAGGGCTTTCAAGCATTGGGACACGACCATGAAAGATCCGAAGTATCGCGCGGGCTTGAAACAGGCTTTCACATACTACCAGACTTCGCTCGACGGCGTCGGGCTCCCCAAAGACGAAGAAGACGGCCAGGAAATTCCATCAGATCAACACGATGCGCACAAGCTGTATGCGACTGATGCTCTCGGAATCCTCGCGAATTGCTCCGGGTTATTTGATCAGGAGGCCATGAAAGTGGAGGGTTCAGGTGACGAGGACGACGGGCTTCTTGACATCCAGGACAAGGAGCTTGAGGACGAGTCTGCCGTCGATGAGAAGAACTTGGCCAAGAAGCCCCGCGATCTGAAGCCCCGCGATCCGAAGGCCCACGATCAGAAGGCCCACGATCAGAAGGCTCGCGATCAGAAGGCCCACGATCAGAAGGCCCGCGATCAGAGGGCTCCCAAGGGCAAGGCCCGCGAGGAGCAGGAGTCGAGCAACCCGGCGATCAAGGGGGAGGATTATGACAGTTACGATTTCCTGATACCGACAGCGGAGAGCGAGACCCCCGTGAAGACCGGCCCCTTCAGTCTTAAGCAAAGGGTCAACCCCGTAAAAGCCGTGGGCTCCAAGAAGGATCCATCTGACATCTTGCTATTGCCAAATGCTGGAGAATCGGAGGAGGGGAAGCCTGTCAAGCGCAAATCACGAACAGCACCGAAAGCAGACGGCAGAAAACCGGCTCGCGCTCCAGAGACCCCCAAAGTCTCCAACGTCCTCGACAGGCGTGCGTCAACCCCCCCGATGAACCGCGACCGGCCTGTCAGCGCCCAGCCGCGGTCTGGGACTCGTGGTGGACAAAAGAGCAGTGGTGGTCAAGTCTCGCCGCCCAAGGAAGAGAAGGGCGCCAAACGCGGTTCTAACGCAGTGGATGCTCCCGAGACGCCTGCTTCCAAGAAGTCGAAGACCGCAGTGGGTGCTCCCGAGACGCCTGCTTCCAAGAAGTCGAGCAACGCGGCTGGCGGCAGAACGCCGAAAAAACGAGCACCCAAGTCGAGGGAGACTGTGGAGGAGGAGGATCCTGACGCAGAGGAGGGCAATATCGCGGCTCTCACTCCAGCAGAGCAAGAGTTTGCCGCGAAAATGGGCTTGAAGACGACCGCCGATTGGTGGACCGTTTTCGACAAGAGGAGTGCTCCATTTGACCTCGACGACACTACGGGGATCGCGAAGATGGTTCAAGCTGGTTGGCACGAGGTTCATTTCCCCACGGATCCCCAGAGACGTCACAAACCTCCACCGGTAGAGGTATTGCGAGCCGCGCAGAAGGCGGCGAGGGTGCACCGGACTTTGATTGAGGACTCATTGTTCTACAAGAACTGGCGCGAGAAGCAGATTAGTGGCTCGCGTGGTACCGTTAAGACCCTTCCAGACTCTCCGAGTCTCGAGGAGCACATGGCCCGCGAGAAGGAGGAGAAGCAGGCGAGGAGGAGGTCAAGGAAGGAGAAGAGAGCGAACGTGGATGGCGACGCAGATGGCGATGGGGATGGCGGCGCGGAGCTCGAGCCCGCACCAGCTAAGCGGCTCAAGTCGAAGGGTGTCGCGGCTCGCCTTTCGCGAGAGGAGCTCGACTCCTTTGACAATTGGTAAGGACTACGCCTAGCGAGTTGAGGCATTTAAGTTGCGAGAGCTTGGAGACGCGATCCTTGTTTTTGGACAAGCTTTGATTCCAGCGTTTCTTTATGATCAAGTCGAGGATGGCGTTACGATTCTAGGAAAGCCCAGCGAGATTTCTGTGTACTAGATAAAGCCAGAAACTTCATATGCTACGACACGGTCCGTCTCTTACGTAGCTCGCGTCTTATGCTCGTAGTACTTTGTCCTTACTCTTAGCTAGGGTAAAGCAACACGGCTCGCGTTAGAATTAAGGGAGAAGTAAAAGACGCAGCTCGCGTTAGGAGGAAAAGGAATATAAGAGATGCGGCTCGCGTTAGAAGTAAGGGAGAAGTAAAAGACGCGGACCGCGTTAGGAGGAAAAGGAATGTAAGAGACGCGGCTCGCGTAGAAATTAAAAAACACGGCTCGCGTTAGAAGTAAAGAAGACCAAAAGGACACGGCTCGTGCTAGAAGCAAAGAAGATCTAAGAGACACAGCTTGCATTAAATTTAGAGAACACGGCTCGCGCTAGAAGCTAAGAAGAGCCTAGGGACACGGCCCGCGTTAAACGCGGCTCGCGCTCTAAGAATTAAACTAGGTAAAGACGCGGCTCGCGTTCGAGGGAGAAAGTAAACAAAAAGAAAACGCGGCTTGCGCTTAAGGGCAAAAGTAAAGGAAAAGAAAACGCGGCTCGCGCTCGAGGGGAAGAGTAAAGGAAAAGAAAACGCAGCTCGCGCTCGAGGAGAAGAGAAATAAAATAAAAAGAGCAGATATAGTTTGCGTATTTCTAGAAAGTAAAAGGTATAGCTTAAATAGACGGATTAGTTCCTTCTTTTAGAAGGGGACTTAGCTCTACGATAGCGTAAATTAGTAGTATAAGACCTATAGTAGTTTAGTATCTCGAACTTAAAGCTTCTTATAGGATATTTAATATACTAGTTTTACTTAATTAAGTTCTAAAAAGCCCGATATTTAAAATTTGTTTTGTATATATCTTAAGACCTATACTACATCTACTTCTATAATCTTGTTATAAGCTTAAATACTCGAGACGGCTTAATCTAGCTTAATTAGATTTATAAAAGCTTAATGTTTTAGTAATATATTGTCTTCTTACTATAAAAGCTCGGTTTTAAACTTTAACACTTTTATATAATGCTGTCTTAGATATACCTATAAGGATATGCTAAATCGTCTTTTAAGTACGATTAGGCGTCCTAGGAACCTTAAAAAGCTCGAGATTTAAAACTGTAATCGTGTTTTACTCGGTATTAGTACTAGCTACTAGTCTACGCTTTCTATAGAATAGTTAATATAATGTACTCTTTAATTAGCTATACTAGATTTAGAGGGGAGCGTTTTTAGTAATTATACTAATCTATTATATAAAAGAGGTCTGTGCGTAGGGGCGTAATAACTAGATTTCTTACCCCTTAGTAAGACTTTATCCTATTTATTTACGCTATGCTAGCTATTACGCTTTGTTTATTGCTCTACGTATTAATTAAGCATTACTATTCGATTCCGCATATGTTGTTTACTAACTAAGCTAACTATTAGTAGAACTCGATATATAGTAGTTGCGCGCTTACGCGTTATAATCCTTAGCTATAGCGTAGGCTTTAGGGTTACGTAACCCCGAAAGTCCGGACAAACTTTACAAACCTTCTAACTTACTTAACGGCAACGATAGCGACGACACTAACGAACGACTATATATATCCCTACCGAACAACAAAGAGAAACGACGGCTAGGCTAACCTCGCACGATAAATACTAGAAACCTAATAGCTACTAGCAGTAGCGCGAACCTCGATCTCCTTACTATTGCGGCGGCTATAGATAAAGGGGTTATGCTAACGCAGGCCTAGCACTAGGCGCTATTACTCTAGGAGCAAGTAGCTAAGATAGTATATAAGAAAAAGCAGCATAAAGAGGATGCTTATAGAGCAGAAGAGAAGCATACTATAGAGATAGAGGCGCTTAGAGCGCGAGGAAGGAGTCGAAGCTATATACGCGGCGCGATACTAGATACTAATAATAGTAAGTTACTATAAGAGCATTAGCCTCTGTTAGATACCCTTAACGACATCGAAGCTAAGTATATTAAGGACATATACAAAGGCTCCTTTAAACTAGTTAACCTCTATAGACTCCGCGCTAGCTAGTTTAGTACTATAGAAGCGAGCACAGCGACCGACGACTACTATAAGGCTTTCTAGCTTATTACTAGTGTTAAACTAACTACTACCTTATTAACTAACGCAAAGATCGAGGACTACGCATATCCCTCTATCTAGTTCGAGGGATTTATAAACTATACCTATATTATAGCTACCTTCTATACTAAGTCGCGCGCACTTATTATTGCTATAATTCGATTCTAAACCCTTATAGCTAAGCTAGTTAACCTCGGCTATAACTAGAAGGCTATCGTACGAAGATTCGCAATCTGCTCTTACAAGCTAATTATAGATAGAGGCGTATAGAAACCTAATAACTAGTAATCGGTCTACAAGCACTCTTACCTTATAACGCACGTCTACAACGTTGCAATACTATCGCGACTATAACTAGCTAAGAGAGGCCGTTCGGACACGGACAGTAACTACTTATTTCGCGACAAGCGCGAAAAGGTAGTGCTTGTTATCTACAAGAACTATAATACTAAGGGTTGCAAGGAGCTATGCTAGGCCGGCTTTAAGCATGTATGCGATAAGTGTAGACAAGAACACCCTGCCCCTTCCTGCACTAAATAAGGCGGTTATAATATAAGGGGATAGTATGTATCCGAATACCCTATTACTATTTAACCTATGTGCTTACTTTACACTACTACTAACTAGGATATCGCTACTTAAACTAGTAGTATAGGCTTTCCTCTTATGCAGCTATCCTTACTGCGCGCTGCTATAGAAGATTAAGCATATTCTACATTTTAGCGTCTTAATTAGGAGTAAGCTAGACATCGCAAATAGACAGTCGAAGAATTACAATATTACAGACATAGACGACATTAACTAGAAAGTTACACACGACCTCGCAATCGGACAGATATAGCATACGTAGGAGGCGGTATACTTACTACTTAGCTAGGTACCGAAACACGATAGCGGACTTCGACAAATATACAACCTCGCCTACCTACGAAAACGACTAACCGAACACGTAAACAGTAACCGAATGTTAGTTAATACTACTATTCCGGAAGCGTATAGCGTAATCGTATACAACTCCTTCGAGGACGTTATCCTCTAAGTACTAAGAGCTAGATATTACTATACATTAGTTAAGAAGGATATAAAAGACGCGTTCCGTAATATGCTAGTCGCTCTATAGCAGAGGCGGCTATTAGCCTTTAAGTAGCAGTCTTAAGTCTACGAAGAATGCTACTTGCTATTCGGCCTGCGTATAGCGCTAGTGTTATTTAACCTCTTCGCAGAAGCCCTATACTAGCTCCTTAAAAAGCACCTTAGCTAAGAGCTAAACTACTATCTCGACGACTTTATATTTGTTATAGCAAGTAGTAAAATAATAGCTGCTGTTTATAAGGCCTAGCGTTTACTTACTTAAGAGCTAGGCATGCTATATAATACGAGTAAGGACGTCGAAGGCACCGAGGTAGAAGTGCTAGGAATTGTACTTAACTCCGAGATAATAATAGCCTTACTATTAAAAGAGAAGCAATACTAAGTAATATAAGATATCGAACGACTGCTAGCAGATGTCTCTATATTACGCGACGCACTCGAGACAGTCCTTAGCTAGCTCTTATAGGCCGTAAGGGTTATAGATATAGGACGAGCTTTCCTCGTTAACGCGTTTATGTTTATAGCGTCGTTTAAATTAGGTCGACGCCGGATTCTAACAACAGTGCGAGAAGATATAGAGTAGTAGATATAGGCTCTCTAATATAGCAACAGTACGCGCATATTAAAGGAGCTAGTATTACGGCAGATCTACCTATATACGGACGCATCTAATATCGGACTAGGAGCATACTAGATCGAAGGCGAGAGCAACGACACTGCAGCTATTTAAGTTACTAACTTCTTCGCTATGCCGCGTAACGAAACAGCTTATATTAATGCTACAGAGATGCTCGCGGTCTAGCTGTTATTTAAGTATTAGAGCCGCAACTAGTATTACTATTTAGTTATAGCATATAGCGACAATACAATAGTGTGCAGCGCGTTTGCTAAGCAGCGCGTATATAGCAACTTAAACATACTCCTAAAGGACATCCTTATTACAAGTCTACGCATAAACATTTGCATCTAACTAGAGTAGCTCCCCTCGGTAGACAACACGCTTATAGATACACTATTACGCTTCGATATTACGATAATAACTAACCTGTATCCTTATTAGTAGTCTTACCTCCCTACAACATAAGCGCTACCTTACTGCCCGCAGAGTAGCTCTCGCGAATATAAGCCCCGTCTATTGGCTATACTATACTTCTTTAGTATGCCCTAAAGCTAATAACGCAAGAATCGTATACCTCTGCGATCCGGCAATAGGAGCTGTTTGCTCAAATCTATAACTAACTGCTATAGCCTCTATCGCAGGCGCTAGTATACTAGTTTATCGTCGATAGGACATTATATCTAAGCCCTTCCTTCGGCATTATTAAGGGCAAGTTAATCTAAGCTACACTGTCTGTAATACGCTCGCATTACATAGACTATAGAATTAGAGCTAGACAGTTGTTAGTACTTAATTCGGACTATACTAGATAGCTACTTAAGGGAGCGAAGTCTATTAACGCAACACTAAAGAAGGAGCGACTGCTAATTACACTAGCTATCCTGCAATATATTATAGTAATACTACAAACAATAGCTAACCTTAACTTTAATACTACGGTTACTATAGCGTTTAGAGGTTTTCTACAGCTTAGCAAGATTACGTATAAGGGCCGCGCACGCACGACAATAGCATAGTTACTCTGTAACGTTATATGCTCTAATGTTGTCCTCGTAGTTAACTACTCGTTTATAACACTCCGACTTAAATGCTCTAAAACAGACTACGACTAGTAGTGTAAATATCGTTATTACGGCTACCGGAACAACGATATGCGCTGTCTTATATATACATAGCCTCCTTTAAGCAGTCCCGACAACGAGCCCCCTATAACTGCTATTTACGATATACAGATACTTTACACGCGACTCTTTAGTCTGGTTTGTACAAGAAGGTATTAAAAGAGCAGGATATAATATAAAGCTGTATAGCGGACACTCCCTCCGTAAGGGAGTAGCATAATAAGCAAAGGATATAGGAATAACTAACGGCGATATCTAATTGCTTAGTCGATAGAAGTCGGATGCCTTTAAGCTCTATTGCACCTCCTCGGAATCCTCGCTATACTGCCTTAATTATCAGTTCTAGAGCAGTTAACTACTAGGCCTTCGCATTGCGTAAATGTAGTACCCCCCTACGAAGATCTCTTACTCGCGCAAACGACTCCTACTAGCTTAGAGCGTATAATTGCGCTACTCTCCGCTGTAGCTAATTAGCGTTTAAGAAACTCCTCTAACTTTCCTATACCTACTATTTAGGGTGCTCTTGCTCTGCTCCTTTTAGGGCCTTGTATTATAGAGCCTGCTTACTACTAAGCCGTCTATTACGCTAATAAGGGCCCCTAATTAGCTCGGTTAGTATAGCGACCTCTGCACCTCGGTCTAGCCCCCCTAAACACCCCTTATAAAGGCTAGTAACAGACAGATAAAAGAGGTCTATGCGTAGGGGTGTAATAACTAGATTTCTTACCCCTTAGTAAGACTTCATCCTGTTTATTTACGCTACGCTGGCTATTACGCTTTGTTTACCCGCCTACCGTCCCTTAAGCATTCTGTATACAGACATAGATAGCGCATGTAATTTACGTTACTTTAGGCCTTATGTTGCAGAGCCTACTTACTACCGAGCCGTCTATTACGCTAACAAGGGCCCCTAATTAGCTCGGTTAGCATAGCGACCTCTGCACCTCGGTCTAGCCCCCCTAAACACCCCTTGTAAAGGCTAGTAACGGACAGAGAAATATTAAAGACAGTAGCATCTAAGAGAGAAATATTAGTCGTAGAGCCCTAAAAGGGGGGGAGGTCTAGGCACCCCTCTTTTAGTTAGCCTAATTAAATTTCGACTAGGTTTCTATATAAAAGCTTAGTATTTTGAACTTAAACGCTGTTTTTCTCTATAATAATAGCTCGTATTAGCTTATAGCGCTATATAGAGGTATAGCAACCTGTTTACCTTAGTTTAGCCTCTTTAAATCTTCTAAAAGCCGCTTTTTCGATCTTTAATAGCGTTTATCTCTATAATAGCAAGACGTACAACTATATAACTTTAAGAGTTAATATTCTACTCTCTCTAGCTCGATTTGGCCTAACTAGATTAATAAAAGCTAGACGTTTTCAACTTGTTTAGACGTTTTAAACTTGTTTTTGTTTAAAAGCTTAGTATTTTAAGCTTCTAACACGATACGTACAGGGATGTGTCTTTGCTAGAAAGTAGAGTACTCTATTTAGCCTATATTAGCGTAAGTAGATGTTTAAAAGTAGAAGGAATAGCTAAGTAAAACAGGTCGGACTTGTTTAAATCGACGCATACGCGTATATAGAAGCTTCTTATTCCAAATAAGCTAAATTCTAGAAGGCGTTAGGCGTTGGTGCCGTTTTCGGACTAGTGGATTTCTAAGCCGGCGTTGGTCGCCGATCTCTTACCCGATTGGGACTAGCGCGGAATCGTACCGGCGTCCTCAACTGACTCGGACTAGCGGTTACCTGATTGGGACTAGCTCCTGTCTAGCTTGTCCTAATCGGGACTAGCTTAAATGCGTACTAGCGTTAGTCGAAAATTCTGGAAACTCTTCTTCTTCGAATTGTTTCTTTATCTCTCTACTAGTTTCGACGATTACGTCATCGATTACGCGCCCTACGTCATAGATTACGCGTCTAATCGACGCATACGCGTATATAGAAGCTTCTAGATAGCTAGTAAAAGGGCATATAAGGGTTAGAAACGTCCGTAGAATCGATAGCAAGCAATTAAGCGATTTCTACCTCTTTTACCTAGCTATTACTTCCACCTTTTTACAATATAACGTAGAACAGCATCGCGAGCGCATAGAAGCGGAGCATGCTAAGAAGATGAAATCGAAGGAAGAGGAGTACGCGGAGCTCGTTAAAGACAACTAGGGTTTTAATAAGCAGCTTAGTTAGGCAAAAAAGGACTACACAGAGCTCGTTAAGAAGAATAAGCACCTTAACCTAGACAATAAGGCTCTCGAAAATCGACTTACTCGCTAAATTAATCGGCAACACGATCCACGTAGAAGATTAAAAATAAGCGCTTTAGGTTAGGCAAACCGCGCTTATTAAGAACCTACCGGACTCGTAGCAAGTTACTAGGATCTCTAGATAACGCGGAGAGGGGTGTCGACGCTAAGTTAAAGATAAAAAGAGCTTAATAGCCTAGGTCGACTTAATATAATTTCTGCTTCTAACGTATCGATACTATATATACTATGTCGATTGCGTAGGTCGACTCGATATATATATATATATCGATACGTTAGATACTAGTATAATATATATATATAAAAAAACCTTCTTTATTAGACCTTTTAACAAATCGATGCTATTATATATCGAGTCTCTAGGCTAGATCGACCCGATATATATAGGTATCGAATTGTAATTCTATACTATTAGTATTTATTTTCCTTTAATATTTTAAAAATTGCTAGTCTAGTTCTAAGGTATCGATACTATATATACTAAGTCGATTACGTAGGTCGACTCGGTATATACATATATCGATATGTTACTTAGTAAGTTAGAATACATATCTATAAAATATATTTTAAATCCTTTCTAGACATTTTAACAAATCGATACTATATATACTATGTCGATAGGCTAGATCGACTCGATTTGTGTAGGTATCGAGTCGTTAGGCTAGACTAAAGTAGGGTAAGAAATAGATATTGTCTTTTTCTAATTAAAGTTTATACTAGGCCGAATCGATATATGTCTAGACCGAGTCGACCTGCCTAATCGACTCGATATACGCTAGTATCGACATAGGAGGCTTATTCCTTAGGGGAGGAACTAATAATTACTATAGCGTTTAAGGTTTACGCTAGGCCGAATCGATATAGGCCTAGACCGAGTCGACCTATCTAATCGACCTAATATGCACTAGTATCGACGTTAGTAAGGTAGAGGGGCAAGTAAGAACGAAACTTGCCCTTTATTTTTAAAGTTTATACTAGACCAAATCGATACATGCCTAGACTAAGTCGACCTGTCTAATCGACTCGATGTACGCTAATATCGATATTAATAGGGTATAGGTAAGGTAAGAAACAAAAATCGCCCCTCGATTTTAAGGTTTACGCTAGGCCGAATTAATATATGCCTAGACTAAGTCGACCTGTCTAATTAACTCGATATATGCTAGTATCGATATAAGAGACTAATCTCTTAGGAAAGGAACTAATAATTACTATAAGTTTTAAGCTTTACGCTAGGCTAGATCGATGCTAGTATATACTAAGTCGATCTGATAAGTCGATTCGATATATACTAATATCGACATAAGTAGGGTAGCTTTAAGCAGAGGAATAGATATTAACCTTTATACTTTAAGGTTAACGCTAGATCGAATTAATGCTAGTGTATATTAAGTCGATAGGCTAGGTCGACTTAATATACGCTAACATCGACGTTAGTAGGGTAGAAGAATATCTAGGAACGAAAAACGCTACTTATTATTAAGACTTGCACTAGGCCAAATCGATAGGTATATAGACTAGGTCGATTAGTTAGGTCGACTCGATATACGCTAATATCGACATTAGTAGGGTATAGGTAGGGCAAGGGACAAATGTCGACCTCTATATATTAAGGTTTGCGCTAGACTAAATCGATAGGTATCTAAACTAAGTCGACCTATATAATCGACTCGATCTGCGCTAGTATCGACTTTAGTAAAGTAGATAGATATCTAGGAGCAAAGATCGCTCCTTAGAACTAAGATTTACGCTAGTATAAATCGATATATATCTAGACTAAGTCGACCTACCTAATCGACTCGATATAGATATATATCGATTACTAAGGGTATAGCTAAGGGCCTAATATATACCTTATCTTTTAGTATTACTATAACCTCTATTTAATATATTAATTTATAGCTATATCGGGTCGACCTGCCTAATCGAGACAGTCTAGACATGCATCGATTAGTAAGGGCAAAGCTTAGTACTAAATATAGACATTGCCCTTTATTACCTAATAACCTCTACCTAACAAATCGATATATAGCTATATCGGGTCGACCTACCTAATCGACCTAGTCTAAGTATATATCGATTTGTTAGATTAAGAAGCTAATAAGATATCTGTTACTTAGTACTACTTCTTCCTTATAAATCGATATATAGCTATATCGGGTCGACCTGCCTAATCGAGCCGGTCTAGATATGCATTAATTTGTTAGATTACAAAATTAATAAGACATATATTTCTTAGTATTACCTCTACCTAACGTATCGATATATACCTATACTAGGTCGACCTACCTAATCGAGATAGTATAGATATATATCGAATTATAAGGGTCTAGTTTAGTACTTAAAATAGAATTTGGGGTTTCGACCTATAGCTAATATATCGATATATACCTATATCGAGTCGACCTAGCCTATCGACTCGGAGGGTATAGACATCGATATATTAAATAGTTATTCTATTAGTAGATTTAAAATATATCCCTTATTTACTAGAACCCCCTTCTTTAACGTCGATACATGTCTATACCGAGTCGACCTATATAGTCGACTCGAAGGGCATAGACATCGACATATTAAGTAGTTATTCTATTAGTAGACGTAAAATCTACCCCTTATCTACTAAGACCCTCTTCTTTAATATCGATATCTATACGATCCGAGTCGACCTAGCCTATCGACTTAGAGAGTATAGACATTAAGTTATTAGATAGATATACTATTAGTAAGTATAACATCTACTCCTTATTTCTTAAGACCCCCCTCTTTAAAGTCGATATCTATACCTACCGAGTCGATAGGCTAGGTCGACTCGGAGGGTATAGACATCGAGTTATTAAATAGACATTCTATTAGTAGATATAATATCTACTCCTTATCTACTAAGATCCTCCTCTTTAATTTCCTCTTTAACGTCGATGTCTTCTTTATAGTATATTTAGGACTTCTAGTATAACATTTCCGAGGCTAGTATACTACTTAATCGCGGCGCTCCTTATTAGCTATGTCGTATTTATTAACGGCTTCGCGGCGCTCTTTCTCTACTCTTATAATCGACTCGCCTTAGTAATAATCTAGCATAGTCTGTCGTAGTAGCTAGAGCAACCTACCTTACTCTAAATTCGCCTCTTATAAGATAACTCTAGCCTTACGGGCCTTCTTCTCGCTAGCTTTACTTTCTAACATTGCGCGTCCTTGCCCGAGTCTTTATATAGTTTTATTCTTAATCCTACCGCTTCGAGGTTCTTACGACATCCGGTAGTAGTATCTTACTACGCGACAGCTTCGTTACGCTCTCGTAGCTCTACTCGTTAATAGTCATAACGGCGAGCATTCCTATTTAAAGCTCGAGAGATAGTAGAGTCGTCGTAGGCGATAGTATACTTTTTGTTTCCGAAGCCGGCTCGGGTACTTCGATTAATACTAGTACGTGTCGCGTTTAGAGGAAACGTGCCGATTTTCGTCGTAAAGTAGCGGCTAGGCTATTATGTTTCTGCTCCTTTTGCGGTCTCGTCCGGAAAGGATCTAGATATAGCTATAGCTTTCCTGTTCCTACATACGACGCGGTAGCGTAAAGTAATACTAATGCGTAGGTGCAGCTGTGTAGTTCGTATCCGCGGATAAAGATAGCACTAACTGGCCTAAATCGGGATGGCGGCGACACGAGCGACTGCGGTGAAGTGGTGAGTCCATGTCCAAGGCGGCTACGGTTTCATTATTTCTGCCTTGCACGACAACAATGGCAGATAAAGTAGTGTATTATGTTGGACGCGTTATAAGAAGATGGTCGCTGTTCAGAGGCTGCCAACTGTGAAAGATAATTAGTAAGACGCCCATCAAAAAGACGCAGCCGCTTGCAATGTCAAAGCACGAGTTGTTACACTAAGACAAAGATGCATGCAAAGAGCGGGAAGAGGTAAATTACGCTCGCTATTTCCTACGAGCGGGCTTCTCCAGAAATGCTCTATTGTCCGCGACAATTGCTACTGGAATCTTCCATCCTGCATCGTCTCTGCCGACCTGTCTTCCATCGTAACGTCTCCTCCCTGTACCTCTCGTACTTCGGCCTCTGTCTGAACTTCCTCCTCGCGTCCTTGTTCCTCTCCATTATGTACCTCTTTCACGACTGTGACCTCGTCCTCTCTAGCCTCCGCGCTCTCTTCTCCATTCTGCACTCCATCTTCTCCAGCAGTGTCGCTATCGCGACCTGATCTCTGGGGGTCCTGAAGCCGCAGAAGATTCGCCTCTTTCCTCAACTTCTTGCGCGCCTTGCCATGCACTCTAGGGAATCTGTCAACACCAACCGTCGCGATCGCTTGGCTGGCACCCTTCAGGATATTGCCCTTGCTCGATCCCGGCTTTGCTCCATGCTCTTTATCGAATGCCTTCCTCGCATCGTAGTCCTGCTTGTTAGCTGTGCGTTGCTGCAATGTCGCAGCCCTCTTCGCAGCACGCCCATCCTCCAACGTCTCCCTCAACAATTGACCGTACGCTCTGCTCCGAGCGAGGTTGTCCAATGCCTCCATTAGCTTCTTATGGTAGGCTCTGTTCTCCTCCGCCAAAGTCATCGGCTGCGGCCGGTAGACCCCAAATCGGTCGCCCTTGCCACACTTCGCCGTCCCGTGTCCCAATGCTCCCTCGTCGCAGTGAAGGCATGGCCCCGCGCACTGCCCATCCCACCACTCATGACCGTCCTTGCCGCAGGTGTCGCAGTAATGCGACATCGTGTGCGGTAATGTCGAAAGGTGATGTCGCAGAGAAGTTCATCGTTAACAGAAGTTGTTAACTCAATTTCGGCACCGGATGCACCTCGGGTGTAGGAGCTGCATGCTCAACCTTGGCATGACGCATCGTTGAAGAGGCTGAAACGTTAAGATCGCGGATGGGATTTTCGTTTGTCGAAGTGAAGTAAAGTAAAGCAGAGTGAAGTGAAGTGAAGCAATTCGAGGGAAAGCAAGGTGAAGTTAATCACCCCATGTTAGTTAGCGTAGGAGCCAGGTCTACCCATTTGGAAATAAAGTGTGTCTAGTTTACGGGGGGAACTGCGAGCCTTGCTTCCCCGTACCGGCACTTGACCTCGGCACTTTCAACAACGCTCGAGCAGCGCCATTTCGATTGCAAGGCCCGGTCCAAACGAAGCAGCAACAATATTGCCCCTACTAGAGTCCATCGATCTCAATCTATCGAGCACGATCAGCACGGTCGGAGATGAGCTGTTGCCCTTCGTACGGTAGATTTCTCGCGTTGCTCGGAGCTGATGTTCGGTCAAGCCCATTGCTTCCTTCACGCCGTCGACCACAGCAGTACCGCCGGGATGCAATGCCCAGTCAAAGTTGTCCGTGCTTGGCACTCGACAGCCGAGCAGCATGCCATCCAACACAGGCTTTACGGCTTGTTTGATCAAGCTGGGCACATCTCGCGAGATGACGGTGCAGGATCCTGCAAGAACCGATTAGCCAGCGTCATGTCAGCCCGCCGATCAGCACATGCCATATTGCCCTGATAAGAAGGACATCTCATCCGTCGTGTTCGGGATTCTTCCGCATGCCCAACGCGATAGCCGGAACAGTGGCTTGCAGTCTTCATCAAGTCCAATACTGTTCGTAAGAACAAAAGCTGCAGCGGCATCCGAGAAGAGAGCACCGGCGATACCGACTTGATCCGATGGCTTCCTCTCTGCCGCCGCAAGCTCGCAGCGCATATGCGGCGTCGAGAGCTCGCAAGCAAAAGCAAGGATACGAGCTGGTCGACCAAACGCGGTAGCACCTGCGGCAATCTGCCCAGCTGCTCGCATAATAGCAAGTCCACCAGCACAGCCTACGCCGTGGAGGAGGGTCCGATCTATCGATGCTTCGAGCCCGAGCGCTTGGTTGACGAGAACATCGTATCCAGGATTGCCCTGACTTGTGCATGTCACGCCGACGGTATGCGTGATTTGGCTCTTGTTGCCGCCCCATTCTTGCAATGCTTTCCGGCTCGCCTGAACGGTTAGATCGACACCGACCACACGGAAGAAGCTGTCGATGTCTGCTATAGTGGGCGGATCTTTCCCTGTGCCGAAGCCATCCTTGTATGTCGATACTGCCGACCGAGTCTCGATGCCAGTCCTCTTATTGATGGCAAGAAGCCTCTTCAATCTATATGCGTGGTTAGTGCTATGCTTTCAATATCTTTGTGTATCTCACCCAGGTGTTTCAGGGTTATGAAATCTTGTCGCGAAGTCGTAAAGATCTTTCGGCTCGAGGACGTGGGGCGGATATTGCGATCCGAGCCCTGCGATCCAAAGATCCGGTGGAGCAGTAGCTTTTCCGCCTTTTGGATCAATTGCGCGCTGCATCGTGGTCAGATCTGCGATACCACGTCTGATGCCAGCCTTCTTCACCTTGGAGGAATATGAAGGAAAGACCTCATTGCGTTATTTCGAGAGGATGCAGCGCCAAGTTCAGCCTCACCTGCAAACAAAGGACCAATGCCGATCTTCCCATGCTCCTCGCTAATTCGAGCGATTTAGTCCCGGCCCTGCGTATCGATGCGACTGCAAGGGTATCTAGCTCTGTAATACCTGAGAGAAGTGCACAAAGAGCATCCTCATCAAACCCCATACCAGCTAACGAAGTGGACTGCTATGCCTTTGTTTCGCGTGCTCGGCCTTGTTGCTCCGCTTTTGACTTTGACTGCTGGACACGAGATCACATACGAGTCGCAGGAGTGAATCCCATCCTTTTCCAATCATGTCGGCTCTCTCTAACATTTCTCAGTCCGATCGGGCCCTCATTCTCCTCTGTAAACACCACCTCACTCCTCGACACCATCAGGACTCGCGGCTACATCCGGGTGGGAACTACCGGCGACTACAAACCTTTCACTTACCAGCTCGACAATGCGACGACACTTCCCGACGGCACCACTTTCAACACAACATACATCGGCGCCGATGTAGACATGGCTCAGTCTCTCTCCAATGCCCTCTCCCTTCCTTCGTCCCCGATCTTTGTCCCTTCCGCCTGGGCGAATCTCACCATGGACATCGCGGCCAACAAATTCGACATCGCGATGGGTGGCGTCAGTATCACACTTGCTCGCGCTCAGACCTCCTTCTTCTCGACGCCAGTACAGCGTGTCGGCAAGACAGGATGTATACGATGTGCCGACAAGGGAAAATACACAGACCTCAAATCCCTCGATGTCGTCAGTACGAAGATAGCCGCGAACCCCGGCGGAACAAATGAAGCTTTTGACAGGGCGACCTTTACTAAAGCGCAGGTTGTGATCGTGGAAGACAATAATGCGGTGTATCAAGCAGTCATCGATGGCACGGCCGATGCCATGGTTAGCGACAAGATCGAGGTGGAACTGCAGGTGAACTTGAACAACGGCACGCTGTGTATGGTTAATGAGGTGCCGTGGACGTTTGAGGAGTTAGGGTATCTACTGCCGAGGGACGATGTGCTGAAAATTTTCGTTGATACATGGTGGAGAATCCAAGAAGGCAGCGGAGCGTGGAATGCCACCCTGGAGAAGTGGATGGGCTACAAGTGGCCTGTGGTTTGAGGGCTCTCATCAGGGAAAGAAGAGTGAGATGCCAGAATGCACAACAACGTGATTTGACAGAATCGCCTGCATTGCATGTACCTCATCTCTAATACTCCATAGCATCCTCAAACAGCCGGGTCAGCTGCTCCCTCTCCTCTTGTCCGCCATTCGTGTCAAGATTCGGCGCAAGCATCAACACTCTCGCCTGTGGCATGGTACCCTCGACCAAGGTCTCAACATCCGATGAGCGGAAGCCAAGCGCCTTCAATCCTCGTGGCTGATCGCCAAGATTAACCAAGAACTGCGCGATAGCCTCGCCGAGTACTTCACCAGCGCTCTCCTTCTTGACTTGCGAGATGTCAACACCGAAACATTCGGCGGCGGCCAAATGTCTCTCTGGGTTGGACGCTCCCGTGAACTTGAACACACTCGGTCCAGTCACCGCGACCGACACACCATGAGGGATGATGGGGAAATCAACGTTGTAGCCGTTGTGCTTGTACTCGCGGTTTTGGGAGCTGATCGGATAGCTCATGCCATGGCAGAGATGCACGCCTGCATTACCGAAGCCGACACCCGCGAGCGTAGCGGCAAGAAGCATGTTGGACTGAGCCTCCCAGTCATCGGGGTCCCTCACGGCGCGGGGAAGGTACTGAGGACTGTTAGAATTGCAATGAAATTAGTGAGAAAATAGGACCCACCTTCACAGTGCTTCGCAGCGCTTGCAGTGAGAAAATATCAGATATTGGATTGGCTCCCTGGTATGCTGGACGCTCGATGGGATTTTTCGGCCTCGGTACACGCTCGTAGTATGGGATGGCCGTCCACGACTCGAGGGAATGCAACAGGACATCAAGACCAGAAGAGGCGTGTACTGTCGAAGGCATAGTACGAGTGTTGATGGGATCACATATTCCCAAAGTAGGCTTCAGATTCCGGTGAGCAATACCAGTTTTAGCTTTCTTCGAAACGAGGTCGAAGATGGCAGTTCCGGTCGTCTCGGAGCCAGTGCCGGCCGTGGTGGGTACAGCGATCAATGGCTTCAGTTTGGCCGTAATGGGCATGCCCTTACCAAGAGGAGCATTGACAAAGTCGAGGAAATCGGCATCAGGACAGGTAGTGTACAAGTTCATGAGTTTTGCTGTGTCAATGACACTACCTCCACCCACGGCAAGAAAGGCATCTGGCTGATATGGCTTGGCGTAATCGATGGCTTCTCGGATGCTACACCTCGGTTAGATCAATGCAAGGAGCCAATGCGACAGTGCCTTCATACGAATAGTCCTTGGGCTCCACACGGACATTGCTAAAAACTTCGTATGCAATACCCTCGCGTTCGAGGCCTTCTGAAACCTGCTTCATCGCATCGAGGTTGAGGACGGTCGAGTCGGTGACGACCATGACCTTCTTGGCCCCGAGGTTCTTGAAGTCCATGCCGACTTCTTTGGTACACCCGGGTCCGAATCGAATGCTAGAGGCAGCCATCTCAAAGGCATACTCCTTTTGCTGGCTAGAGTCGACTGGGGTGGCGAGGGATCGCTTGCGGCCGGCAAAAGGGTTGGAGAGACCGCCATGGCTGTGAGCGTGGGCGCCGGGGTTGGAGTGACATGGACACGTGCTGCTACCAGAGTTGACCGCACGCAGGAGACTGACGGCCTGCTGAGCCCTGGTGGGCGCAACGCGGAGAATGGCCATTGTGGTGGATTTGTATGGATTGCGCAAGGGCAAGGTAGAGCGAAGGAGGGGAAAGATGTGCGCGTCTCTGTGGTAAGGTAGCCGCGGCCGGACGCCCGATCCCGGCAACCCGGCTCAGTTTCCAAATCTCATGGGCAAGGGTCCAACGCATACATCAAAGGGAAAGTCTGCCGAGCTGGAGATACCTTAATTCAAAGGCATTGATTGCAATGCGAACGTGTTTCTATCTACTCATCCTGCCGATGCTCTTATGATATCATTATCTCATGTCGTAGCTGCAACGCCATTCGTAACGCTCCCAGACTCCGTGAACCCTGGCGAAAACATCGCTCTCTCAGCTCAAATGAAACGCGCCTTGACCCTCCTCCATCGCGATCTTGAACCTAGCTCGGAGTACTTCAACTGAGCTGTAGTTTGGCATCTTCAGATAATGCGCACACGTATTCACAGACGGCAAGTAGTCGTCGGAAGTGTACGGCGGCTCGCTGGGCTTGCAGACCACCGTGAACAACGGCGTGAGGGATTTGAAACCTGTAACAAGTCAGCACGAACGTCAATCTCACCACACACAAGACCGGGAAACTCACCTCCGATTGGCAGCTTTGGACTACCGGTGACAAACTGCAAAAAGTCGCGCTTCGCCGGAGCGGGCAATTCGGACATCATCTGCAGCAGGTTCCGAACGCTCAAGCTGTCGAGGTTGTAGCCGTGGTCCGCCTTGATCGCGTCCGTGAGAGTCTCCAGTGACCAGTCTTCCTCCACACGTCCGAAGAGCATGACGAGCTCTTCCGGGGTGAATGCCTTCAACGCGGAGTATGGAAAGACTTGAGAAAAGCCGGCTCGGAAAGCGTCAATCTGCCTCTGAACGCCAGTGCCCAAGGTAAACTCAATGACCTTCTTCACGTACACACCCACGTTGTCCATGGTGACGTTGGTAGTCGATCCGTGAGGCTGAAGTTCAATCTCGGGATAGCCAGGCAGAGTAAAGTCCAGTCCCAGGTCTTCAAGTCGAGCGTCATTAACGCGGACTTGCTCAATCTTGGCTGCTTGCTGGACTGCCGTCAATCGATCGTCTTCTTCAATGCGCTGCTTAGCGCTGGCGTATTTTCGTAGCATCTTCAGTGACTTTGCCAGCCCCTCGTCCACCGTCGCAACTGCTCCGAGGGATGGTGTGACTGTGGCGGACCCATCGCCGATGCGGAAGAATGTCGGGTTGAAAGAGACGTCAATGATGCGGGAGTCGAGCATAGAACGGGCGATGAACTTGCCGAGCATCTTGAACAAGTGCAGAACCCTCGTACCGTTCTCGTCCCGAGACATTGCCTCGCTCATGGGTGCCGGAAAGAGTCCGCGCTTGCCGAATGCGTACGTGCTGCCATCCGAGGATTCATTCTCACGCCACAGCTTGATCTTCTTCTTGGAGAACTCCTTGGAGACGGTGGCGTAGAATTCCAGGGTAGGTCCGAGCCCTGTACCGACCTCCTCAAAGTACTCGACCTCCAGCACACTCGACGACGAGCCGTAGAGCTCCATGACTTTGATGGCTGATTCGAGGATACGACTGCGGGAGATGCGAACCTTTTGTCGTTGCACTCGTCCGAGAAAAGGTCGCTCGTCGCGGTGGCGTCCATGTCGACCGTCGCTCTCCGGCTGTGAGCTCTGCCAGCGCGCCATCAATCTTGAATACCCGAATGAAGTCGACTGCAAGAAGAGATGACGGGTCTCGAACGGGAAGAGGAAAGGATACAGTCGTGCCAAGTCCTCACTCCAACTGGGGAGACACTGGCTCGCGACAATCAACGGCTCGTCCATCTGGCGATTGAGCTTCGCTGTAAGCTTGGTGTTGACAAATTGAGATGCCGGCTCAGGGTTCAGCTTGATAGAAGTCTTGTTCTCCGCCAAAACATCGTCGAGGTTGGCGTTGAGATCGTGAAGAATGCTCATGAGTCGTAAAATTCCAGCCGTCACTGGATGCTCGCTAAGGGATGGAGGTAGCGTGTTTGACTGTGCTGTGTCTGTCGTAGGTACAAGCGGCGGGCTACGATCCGCCGAAGCTGGCCCATCCACGCGTTTGAACGTGATGGTGTGGGTAGCTGACCAGATGGTGCGTCCAGATATCTCCCCCGTCGGCGTTTGATTGAAATGGCACGCCCGATATATCGTTGTGTCGCTGGCGATAGGCTGACCATTCACACTGAACTCAATGTGCCAGTCCTGTGGAGGTTGTTGCAGAGCGCTTGCGTACGACATTGCACGGTTTGTCGCGGTGGGTGTGCTCAGGAGCTCGCGAGCAGCGGCGAGTCTAGCGAATGCCGAGACTCCGTCCCTGCCTGTGGGTGTTTGCGTTCCCTGAGATGGCGTCCCCACGCTAGCTCCATCCTCCGTGCGAGCTGTGATCTTGCCAGACTTGGCGACCTCAAGGCTCACTGCAGAAGGATCGGGACCATCATCCTCGAGTCCGCCCTCCTCAAGATCATCAACGAGAGCTTCCAAGTCCGCATCCATGTCGTCGTCGTCCTCATCCAACATGCGCTCTTCATCAGGACACTCGACTGGCTCCTGAGGACCAGGCAGGGTCTGCAAGTCGGCATGGTCCCGCGAGTTGGCCTCATTTCCTGCATCTGGCAGCTCCGGGTTTGCAGCCGAGGGGGTCTGAGCGGATTGCCTCCGTGACGATCGGCGTAGTTGAGATGAGGGATCTTGCGGCTTCTTTGACCCTGCTGGAGATGCGACATCAGCTGTGGACGTCTTCGCCTTCGGTGACTTCTTCCCGCTGGTCTTCGTTGAGGTGGGCTTTGTGGGAGGACGTGTCAGTGCACCTGATCCGTCGCCTCGATCGCGACCAGCCATGGCTGCCGCATATGCCGCCATGGCACTCGATATACCATCTCGACGAACGCCACGAGGTCGCTCCGAGAGGCTGATACGTGGTCGCAGATAGTCCTCGAGTGCTTTGAACGTGGCGATGGCATGGATGGACACCATGATATTCCTGTACGAGCGAGGTACCCCGGAATCTTCGTCGGCGGCAAGCTTGAGGCGAAGCTGCTTGGCAAGCATGGATGCGGCACTGCCTCTGCTGCTCTCGAAGGCGTTGTGGTGTACGGTAATGACCTCAAAATGCTCCGCGCGGCTGAGGACGTCTTGCAGCTTGTGCACCAACACGCTGAATGCCGTCGCAGGAGAGTTCGAATCGCCAGTGGCAATGTTGGCATGGTCAGAGTTCGCCATGAACACTTCCAAGAATTCAGATCGAGCGCGAGAGGCGACCTCGTCGTCTTCGACAGTGAAGATGTTTAGCAGAACATCAACGATGCCCGAAGTCATCAATTCGTAGCTTGTGATGCTCTCGAGAGCGTCTCCACCAAAGTATTTCGCGAGCTGGCGGAGAAGAACAGTCCCGTCTTTGGTGCTGGAGGGCTCATAACAGGCGGTCAATTGAGTCGCAAGAGTTTTGATCTCATCGAGGGCATCGGTAGCGCGCGTGCGCATGTCTTCACTTCCTCCATCCTTGTGTGCTTGCAAGAAGCGCTGCGCTCGTAACGTAATGGTGTCTTGTGGGTCCACGATCTGCTGTGCGGTGTGCGGCGAGATCAGGTCGGAATCGTCGGATCGATCAAGAGCATTCGGACGCTCGTCCTCATCGTCTTCGTCATCCTCGTCGTCCTGGCCCTCTTCGTCTTCGTCGTCGTTTTCGGGATGCTCATCGTCTTCCGGATTGTCGTCTTCCTCAATGTCCGCCTCATCCACATCCACGTCCACGTCCACGTTGATGTGCTGCACGTCATCGTTGACAGCGCCGTCCGTCGGCTGCTCGAGGTCATGCTCGACAGGTGGCTGGTTTGCGGCAGACTTCGCCTGCTCTGTCTGCGAACCTTTCACTTTCATTGACCGATCGCTCAATTTTACAATCTCAGCCATGACGCCTTCCCGGTAGAACTGAGGTCTGTACACCGACTCCATACGCTTGAGCAAGAGCTCGGCGGCTTGCAAAGCAAACGTCACAAGCGTTGCGTTCTCCTGCTGCGAGAGAATCGATGCAAGGTGGGATGCGTACGTGACACCGCGAAGAGCCTCCTGTAAAATCTCGGTGTCGAGATTAGACAGCATCTTCAGCTGTGCTGTGAGCACCTTCTGGCGGACGCTGAGATTCACCGTACTGGTATAGGCATGCATCAGAGTCGGGAAGAGGATGATGGCAAAACGCTTGACTTGTTGAGGACAATCTTTGAGCAACTCAATCCTCTTGTCGTTTGGGGATGCTTTGGCGCGAGTTGCCATGGTCACATTCTTGGACCCGGCGAAGCCGGCGTCCTGGAGATCGTCAAGGAACATGAGGCGCTCCTGCGATACGGTGGGCAGCAATTCGCAAATCACATTCAATGTCTCGAATATCTGCTCTCGTGGAGTGCGAATGATTGATTGCATGATGACGTTCTTGTCAATTTTGGCCGCAACGCCATCGGTTCCCGCTGGTGGTGAGACGCCAGTGAGAATCTGATAGAGCGTGTCGACCACGTTCATTTTGAACAGCTCCACAGATAGTCGTGGACTGGCGCGAGCCGTTATGGACAAGACGCGCAAGAACGACGTGTGCACGCTGGGACCGATCATGTTGGTGGAACCCGGCAGTAAGAGCCGCAGGATGGCTTTGAGCAGCTCCGGGCTTACCAGTTCTTCCAGCTTGCTTTCATGGTATTTGAAACTGTCGATGACTCGGGAAACGCACACAGAGGCCTGTTCGACGACACGTTGGTCGCTGCTCGACAATGTCGTCAAGAGAATTGGCATCACGTCGCGGACTGTGGGAAAGGAATCCTCGGGAATGTTGCGGCAGCAGTTGGCGGCAGTGGTCACTGCGGTTCGCTGCGTGCTTGTTGCGAAGAAGTCGAGATAGGTCAGACAAGCTGTCAAGCCGCCTTCGCGCACAATCGAAGAGGGGAATTCCAAAGAGATCTTCTCCAGTGTGCTGAGCGCTTGTTCTGCGAGGTCGATGAAGTGAATTTCCAGTAGCTTCTGGCACAAGACGGGGACAGCCCCTCCATAGACGACGCTGGCAGTCGCCGCGGGTAGCGCCTCCATCAGATTGGCGATGCATCGGCACGCGAGTAACATGATTTCAGGGTTCTCCTCTCCCGTGAAATCATTGGGCTGCATCAAAGTGACCAGCTCCTTGACGAATTGATCGGGAGCGAAGTGGCCGGCTAGATTGTCCTCGTTGGAAACCAAAAGGAGTTCCGATAGATCTTGGAGCGCGATCAGCTGCACGGATGGCTCTTCCTTCGTACGAAGTTGCTCTAGAATGTTGCGCAGACGGCCGTTGGTGCCAGAAACGATCCCACTCAATGCCCGCAAGCTGCTGGAGAGTCCAGCGTGTCCGCCAAATCGAGCGAGATATCCACTTGCGAACGGATCCTCGCCCCGGTCCAGGGCGTCGAGCTCATCGTGAGGGAATCCACGCGGCGGTTCATCACTGCCATCTGGTCGTCCGCCAGTATCCTGACGGGCGGCACCTCCATCTGTTTCCTCATCTGCCAGCTCTTCCGTCTTCTCGCCTGCATCCTTCATGAGCACATCTTGATCCTTCCGTGAGCTTTTCCGTGGCTTTCTCGTCGAGCTTGCACCTGATCCTGCTCCAGCTGTGTCTGTTGCGAGATCGGCACCGCCCTGCGCGCGGGAGATCTTTGCATGTGCTGGCCCACTCTCTTTCGACTTGCGGCGACTTGATTTCCGACGTGATGATTCTCGAGGCGCTTGTGGTGGTGACGTCTCGGCGGAGGAGCCCTCAGACGGCCTATCTTGGTCAGCTCGGCCCAGGGGATCGGAGGGCGGAAAATCGGACCCAGCGCTTGACATCACGGTCTTGCTGAGGGAGGCTGCGGGAGTCGGTATTCGATTGGTATCGGTTGCTTTTGAGCGCTTGGTCTTGCGCTGGTCGCGCGCCGCCTGAGGAGAAGGCTCGGCGGCGGCCTTGCGCTTGCGAGGGGCGGGTGTCGATGAGGCAGCGGTGGTGGCGGCGGCGCTGCTGGCGATGTTGCTGTTCTCGTCGTCGTCGGCGATGAGCCTCGCGGTGGCGGAGCGGGTGATACGCTGGCTTGGAGGCATTTGTCAATGATGGTCGGAGGGAAGGGTTGTGGTGATGGTTGAGGTCGTAGCGAAGTGATGGAAGCGGAGGTGGAAGTGAGGGGTGAGGTGGTGTCGATGAAAGAGTTGAGGTGGATACGACGTCCGTGACTTCTACCCGCAACCCGAAGCTGGTGAAAAGGGAAGGAAATACCTTGGTGAGTTCTGTGGAGGTGAAGAGGGTGGTTTCTTCATTATCCGGCCATCGGTCCCTCTAGTGAATGGAATGTGCACAAGTGAACGAATGCAATGGAAGGCTGCTCGTCAATGGTTTCGTTTTATGCGCGAAGAATTGGATTTATCGCCATTCACGGAGAGATGGGAGGATGGAGTTGTAGAGGTAGCAAGTGTAGACGTTTCGACGTGGACGAGTAGTGGTACTAGTAGTGAGTGACAAGCAACCTAGTACCTTACGACGTAGAACCATATCGCCCCACACTCACTCTTCACCTGACATCCTCCATCATTCTGCTTCATGAATTACAAGTGACAGTCACTTCGACTTCACGTCAATCAAATGCTGCGTGCTCGCTTCTCTGTACACGTCATGCTATGTTCCATCTATGCAACAGAAGACAGCTCGGTCAAAGATTCCACTCCGTCCTGCCGAGTCGTATTACATCGCTCTGGCCGATGATCTGCACTTTCTCCTTTGTCTTCCCTGATAGACACTCGAGGCCAGCCTTTACAGCTGCTTTTGCAATGACATCGCTGTCCTGGCTATGTCGCTGTCAGCTGAACGAGGGCGAAGGAGGGGTCGAGGTAGATCGGACGTACGCCCATGGGTCTTTCAGCTTCGCGCTCACTGCACCGGCACAGTCGGCAATCTTCCTCAAGACAAACTCTGGGATGCGGCTCTCGTTGCGACTACCCACGATGAGGCCTGGACGAATGATAATCACATGCTATTCGGTGTCAGTCCAATGATGAGCGAGTCTCGCGTAGGGCAGGGTGCTTGCCTCGAAGCCAACGGCAGCAACGGCATCTTCCAAATCACCCTTCAGTTTAGCGTAGCCCATCATCGAGGAACTGTTCGCGCCGGATGAAGATATCAGCACATAAGCCTTGGTACCAGCCGCTTTTGCTGCCTGTGCCAAAGCCAGGTTGAGGTCATAGTCTATTTTCCTTTGCTCATCGAGACCGCCTGCAGCTGCGCGAGTCGTACCAAGGGCCGAGACGAAAAGGTCGATGCCAGTTGGAAATTGCTGCGGCCAGGATGTCGTGTCTTTGGACACGATTGCCTCCAACTTTGCATCGGCAGGCAGCTCCCTCCGAGCGAACGCTGCGATCTTCTTGACTTTTTCTGTCGTCTTCAATGTGCTGAGGATGTGCGATCCGACCAGGCCAGTCGCCCCGACCAGGCACACAGAGGCCATTATTGATTGTCGATGGGTTCTGGCGATCTTGCAACCACTTGACAAGAGTCCGGAGTGGGCGATTGATGACTCTTGCTTATTGTGGTTGTCAAAAAGTTGTAGCAGCAAATCTCAGGTACGTCACTATGTGATCTGACCAGAAATACATATCTAGCAAGTTACGGCAGCGCAGCAGGACACGCCTCTGACTAGCAATCCAGCGGGAAAGCATAGGAACTCGACGACATCTTAGCGAGACGGCGAAGGCTATCCGCACGCTGTCTAGCATAACGACCTACCTCAACCAACTGCCTACGAAGCACCCGTACGACCGTATAGCATGTCTGTTAAAGGTCCTGAACGCGCGCTTACTGCTAACTTGACTTCTTGCGTATTCGGTATTTGACCAACTTATCTGTATTGCTACCTCTCAACTCTATCACGTCGACTACTGCAAAGAGATGTCCCTCGTCGTTTTTTTTCATGCCTGAAATCGTGCCTGATTCGAGCTTCTCCACTCCCACCATCTATCTTCAACGCCCAGATAACCAGGCACCGTCCGCTCGACACACCACGGCTTACTTGACAATCGGACGTACGATACAAAGGGGACGTTCCATCGAGACCTGCTTGAAACGGAAAGTCAGCATTCGCGCCTCCTTGCCGAAGCCTGTCAGCTATTGTGTTCCGCCTTTTCTCGTGAGAAGGCTTGTGCGACGCAATGCTGAACGCGAGGAGCTTGAGTGAGCTGCTATCACAGAATCGCGATGAGCGCTTGTGCCGACGATGGTACCTGATGACACCCAACGGAACATTGCTGGCCTACAGTCAACCATCCGACATCAATGACCTGCGCAAACAGGCTGCTATCGCGGCCATTTGCTGGCAGCAACATGCATTCCGTGATACGCAGCAGGCCTCCAATGGTGACCACGAAGATACGATACCGCAGGAAACGGAGCAGCGAGACCTGGAAGTCTTGACTGTCGAGTCTGCGGAAGAGAATGTCATTATGCGGCGAGTGCAGAAACAACTGCTGCTTGTACTGGAAGGCGGAGTTCCACCGCGTCGATCTCATTTCGCGAAGAGAATTACCGCCGAAGGCCCAGATGGCACACCGCCCGGAGTAAGCGAGGTGGATAGGACCACCGCTGATCGCTCAGGAGATGTGGCGACGAATGTGTTACGAGTGCAGCGCACCAAACTAGACATTCTGGCTGGAGCTATGATGGCAGAGTTCCAGAAGACGGGTTTCGCAATGCCTGAAAGCACAGGCAGCATGGTGTTTTGAGTGCAGCACTATTATTTGAGATGGATCATGCCCCGGGAATGCATGTCTGGGGAATCGGGGACCCCTGCGGGGTCGACGACCGAGCTACGTGAGCTCCCTCTACTTGGAAACCGGCCTTCCGACCTGAGCTGAACCTCAGAAATACCTCGCTCTGTGTACTCCTCCGACAACGGAAGTATCTGTGGAATTCCTTCAAGGTCAAAACACTGCCTCACTTCTACGTCCCAACGCTCGACGACACCAGAAGCATGACGGCGGCAGACGGCAATGGTCAGCGGCCGAAGGTCCTCATTCCGGAGAAAGTCTCGCCGGACGGCCTCCGTCTCCTCCAAGCCTCCCTTGAGGTGCACGAGAGGAAAGGCCTTACCCCCGAGGATCTACTGAAGCTCATTCCGGACTATGACGCTCTCATCGTCCGTTCGGAGACGAAAGTCACGGCAGAACTACTCGCTGCCGGCAAAAAGCTACGAGTCGTTGCAAGGGCGGGTGTGGGCGTTGATAATGTTGATCTCAACGCTGCAACCAAGCTGTATGTACTGCAGCAGCTCATGACAGCTGGTCAAGAAACTTGGGCTGACCATTCCACCTTACAGAGGCATCATCGTCGTAAACAGTCCGCAGGGCAATATCAATGCCGCAGCCGAACACACCATAGCTCTTCTGATGGCTGTCGCGCGTAACATTGGAGATGCTTCGGTGAGCATCAAGTCTGGAAAGTGGGAGAGAAGCCGAATGGTTGGTGTGGAAGTCAAAGGCCGGACACTGGCCATTGTCGGTCTCGGCAAAGGTGGTCTATCCCCCCACTTCGCATACGTTTGAAAGCTAACGTCCCACAGTCGGCCTGACCGTTGCGAGAGCTGCTGGTGGGCTAGGCATGGTAGGTCGTCTCCAATCTAGCTAAGCGGTACGAATACTGGGCTGATATATCATCCTCTGCACAGAACCTGGTGGCCTACGATCCCTATGCCAATGCATCATTGGCCGCGGCCGCCAACGTCGAGCTAGTATCGTCCTTGAAGGAGCTGCTCGAAGAGGCGGACTTCTTGACGCTTCACACGCCTATGATCGCCTCCACCAAAGGCCTCATCGGCTCCACCGAGTTAGCAATGATGAAGCCGTCAGCGCGGGTTTTGAACGTCGCAAGAGGAGGTATCATTGACGAGACAGCTTTGCTTGCCGCCCTGGAGAAAGGAGAGATTGCAGGAGCCGGTGTGGACGTCTTCACGACCGAGCCTCCACAATCTGGCGATGCCGCCGCGAACCTCATTGCTCATCCCAAAGTCGTCGCTACTCCACATTTGGGCGCATCTACAGCCGAAGCGCAAGAGAACGTTTCCATTGACGTATGCGAGCAAGTCCTCTCGATTCTCTCCGGTCAGCTACCTCGAAGCGCAGTCAATGCTCCCATCATCATGGCCGAAGAGTACCGCACGTTGCAACCATTCGTTGCATTGTTGGAGCGGATGGGCAGCCTGTACACACAACACTTTCAGTCCGACACCTCACAACGGCGTCGCACTACCTTTGATCTCACTTACGAGGGCTCTTTGGCCTCGACCAACACGACAAAGCCACTCTTTGCGGCACTGATAAAGGGCTTGTTGTCGCCAATCACAAACGCCGAAAACACCAACATCAACATTGTGAACGCAGAGCTAGTGGCGAAAGAGCGCGGCATCCTGATCAATGAGTCCAGATCTCGGGAGAACGTGGAGCAGGAGGGCTTTTCGGCTTCAGTAACCCTCAGAGCACGTCTCGATCCTCGATCTCCCTCTGCGAGCCGAGTTCCCCGACAAGACCCGCTTGCTGGCGCTACAGCCACGAAAGGGAAGAAGCTAGAAGATCATGTCATATCTGGGTTTGTGTCAAACAACACGCCGTACATCTCGCGACTTGGACGGTTCAGCACTTCTTTCGTACCAGAGGGCAATCTCCTGATCTGTCGGAATTACGACGAGCCTGGGAAGATTGGCACAGTCGGCGGCATCCTGGGCAAATCAGGTGTGAATATTCGCTTCATGTCGGTTGCTCCTATAGACGAAGGTCTGCGATCTTCAGCCGAGGGCGACGACGCGAATGGAAACGCGAATCAAGAAAATGAGGCTCTTATGATTCTCGGCGTGGAGGGGTCTATCGATGAAGAGGTCAGGAAGAGCCTGCTCGATGCAAATGGTGTGCTCGAGGCTGGGCTGGTCGTTCTGTAAGTGTCGATACAAAACCACGCTCCATTCAGGGCATCCAGAGTGTCCGATCCATACTTTTAGAGCGCTTAGACATCGTTGCAAGATCTTGATCTCTCTCTCCTTCGCTGCGTGTATATGCCTACCATCGTTGCTCTTGAACAGTCGTGTCTGCTCGATCTCCGATGTCGATGCGGGCAGTTTGATTTATTTTCTGAGGCGTATATGTTCTCTATGTGCAGCCGGTGATAGCAACGAGAGCAGTCGTGTCAGCAAGGTTTGATGCCCCCTCTCGCAGCTCTAGAAGGCAATCCTGTAACTGTAGTGCACATGTGCAGTTGATGGGCACCCGCAGATATCTGCCTGACGGAACTTTGCGCTGCCAATCCGCGTCAATTGCACGCGGATGCTGACCTTTCTTTCCGAGATCACGCCTCTCTCCGAATCACGGATTGCGTGGCCAGAAGGCCACACCTTGACTCACCACAGCCGATCGACCCCAAGCGCGGACCCTCTCCACTATTTCTCACTGCACGGCTGTCCATGGAGACGGTCGGTGTGTGCAACGCATCGCTCCTGCCCTCCTAGCTGCGCTTCATCCTTATACTAGCCAAAATTTACCCCATCGGATGACTGAATCAGTCTACCAGCTCGGCCACTGCAAAGTAGCCCTTGCTCTCCACAACACCGCGATTCTTGACGACAGCGGTATACTTGACTACCCATTGCGGATGCACCTCGCCCAAAAGGCCGCCAGCGGCATCGCCATTGACACCTTCCTCTCCATGCAGGTTTTTCCGCTTGCCTCCGCTTTGTGGCGGATCTGCGAGTATGCCAGCACCTGTCGCACCGGAGCCTAGCAATTCACGGAGGGTACCTCTGGGCAGAACATTCGAGCAATCGTTATGTACCAGAAGCTCCACGTTTCTGCTCTTTGCGAGGGCCATGAGATCTGCAGGCACTGAACAGCAGTCACGCAGGTTAATCTGATCCACGCTGGGCCAAATCTTGACCTGCTCCAGTAAGGACTCCAATCGTTCCTTTCCAAATTCAGCGAGGCCAAGTCTCTGCACAAGACCTTCTCTTTGAAGCGCTTCCAAGTTACGCCATGCGGATATCTGTCCTTCGAGGGGTTCTGGGTCCGCCTCGACGGGGCCTCGTGTGGATATTTTGTCGGGACAGTCCTCCTTCTCATCGAAATAAATTCCGGGAAACGAGACGATGAGCAAATCGATCGAGGACACACGCAGTGCTTTCATGACCAGTTCGACTGCTTCCCGAGTCTGCGCCGCCCGCCGCTCCGTGGAAGCTCCAGGCAGATAGAACAGCTTCAGTGTAATATCATATTGCTCGCGCTCTTCAGCTAATGCAGATTCGCTCAGGTCCAAGGTTGGAACCTCGAGCACACCCTCCTCCGTTCTGGTCCATCTACGATAGTCGGCTCTTGCGGTCTCGCCATTTTCCGCAGGGGCATTCTCGGATGGTAGCTGAAGCGAATGTTCGGCGAAGGTGGTTCGTAGCGATGTGATCAGTTCTGTATTCGATTTCGTGGCGGGCGAGCGGCGAACGGATGAGCCTCCACTCATGACATTGCCGGTAGACAACAGCAGCTTCATGATGATCGAGGCGTTGATGAGGAGTGGAAGGTATTCGTGAGCACTGAGATCGCGCGAGGTCCGAGTCCCATTCGACTACCGAGAGGATGGATGGATGTGTAAGTGGGTTAAAAATGCAGCATCTCTCGGCAGCGTAGAGGGTTTGATAGGAAGTCCAGTATTGCACGTTGTAAGTAATGGAAGGTGGTGAGTGAGGGCAATGCGTGGCCCGAGAATGGAAGATACGGTACCTCACCTCAAGGTAGCTTTACCTGCGGTGGAGTTGCAGAGGCAGATGCGGGCGCGGGGCCACAAAGGACATGTCCACCTCGAATTTAATTCTCCGCACCAACACTTGGACCTTACCACTCTCACACACCCGATCCGACATCTTGCCTTTTTTCCACCGCCCTTTCGCTGCCGGCCTCAGTACTCTAACGAAAGGAATATCAGCCAGTCATTGAACGGGTACTTCCACACGACAGATTGCACACACGCCGACATGGCCATCCGGTACATCATCCTGCTCTCACGCCAGGGTAAAGTGCGTCTGGCCAAGTGGTTCACTACGCTGTCGCCCAAGGACAAGGCCAAGATCATCAAGGACGTCTCACAACTGGTCCTGGCCCGCCGCACTCGCATGTGCAACTTTCTCGAATACAAAGGTATCGTCGGCGTCTCCTTGCGCGCTGGCAACGAGTCCGTCTGCTGATCGGTACCACCCCCACCGCAGACACCAAAGTCGTCTACCGTCGATATGCCTCCTTGTTCTTCATTGCCGCCACAGACCCAACCGATAACGAATTGATCACCCTCGAGATCGTACACCGCTACGTAGAACAGATGGACAAGTACTACGGCAACGTATGCGAGCTGGACATCATTTTCAACTTTCAAAAAGCCTACTTCATACTCGATGAACTGCTACTGGCCGGCGAGATGCAAGAGAGCAGTAAGAAGAACGTGCTGCGGGTGATAGGAGCTCAGGACAGCCTGGAGGATATGGAAGTAAGTCTTGCTGTTGGGGCAACCCGGCACACCATTCGGGACATCTTCTTCTGTTCGCCTGATGACAACTTGTACCACCACCCGCTGATGCCTTGTCCTGCTAGGTCGAGGACGATGCTGTTACAAGAATCGGCTGAATGCATCTGTTTTATTCGCTTGCCACGTGCGCAGTCGTCGCTTACACACAAAGCTCGCGGGCTTGCTGACGCACGCTTCACAAACAGGCCAGCACCGAGATGGGCGCGGACGTCGAGCGCCAACTCAGAGACGCAGGGCTTCTATAGCGGCAGAGTACCCGTTCAAAGTACGTCTTTTGAAACGTGGGAAACAGCGAGCTTGTCTGATGCGATTGAAATTTCTGGCGTTTGAGATACCCACTGCTGCTATTGTTTACAATGAGCCGATTGCTTCTACGAAGTAGGTATAACGACACCGAAGCATCACGGGTTCGACAGGCACAGATGCCTGCTAACGAAAGTGACGAACGAGCATTGCTGATGACCAACACCGCGTGCCACAGTGGTCTTTGACGGCGGTCGCTTCGTCCGTCTACTGCAGGCCATGCCAGGTAGGTTTCATCCACAACTCCTTCCACACAACGTACTATTCACTAAAGCAGAACGAAAGCGTGGCCTGTAGCGACCTTCGTGTTGGTTGTTGGAAACAGGGTTCGGTAACTGCCGACGCTTTGACCCCTCTCTGTCATCCTTCGGCGTACCTAGTCATCCTCTTCTGTCGAACCGACAACGACAGCGCGCATTCACCAGCATCCGCAGTAGATAAACCAAAGGCCGTCATGACCACGTCCGGTGCCTTCTAGGCGCTCGCGTCTAGTGTACAGTCCTCGCGACATCCGGCTCTCGAAGGAGGAGAGTATTCAGGCCACATCACCCTACCGACAGCACCATCACGATCGCGACCGTCAGCGTTTGCGCCAACGCCATTGCGAGGTTCGCGACATATCCGAGATACGAATCCACTTCCTGTACCGATACTCCGAGGATATCCGCCCATTTGAGGAGCTGGGGAAGATTTGGAGATACATAAGCATCCGCGCGCGGAACGGACAGCCGATGGGCGCACACACCCGAACATGAAGGTACGCAATATCAAACGTGATGCAGGACATTGCGCTGGGCTACCGCAAAGGCGGCGTGCCGGGTCGATGACAGTGACAAAATCACGTCTGGCCCGACTCGCGTTTCCTTCTTGCCTCGACTGCCGCATCTGTCCGGCACGTCGACATGCTTATGCGCAACTATGCTAACCTTTCGCAGTACCTACCCCTTCGCGATATCGACGTTGTGGCCAATGCGCTCAACTTTTCCACACCCGACTGCCACGTAATAGGAGGATGCGACATATACACCACAAAGGCTGCTGGAGGCGACAAGAAGTTGTACAAGAATATCGAAAACAGTCTGGAATCGCAGTACGAATCACTGGTCAGGCTGTCTGCGTCACTCAGTCCACCCTACCGGACAGCCAGTGATGACGGGAGAAGCAGCGAGAAGAATAGCGGCAGTCGAAGACGCGGGCGCACTGTGGAAGTACCGGAGATCGATTTATCGCGCGCATCTCCATTTGGTCCTCTGAGCCAAATCACAGCCCGACGGACGTTTGCGTATCTTATCGCGACGCTGAACGCGTCTCATCCGGACTACGATTTTTCACACATGCTTCGGCCGTCGGATTTCCGAAAGGAGCGCAGTTTGCGCTCCATGATGAACAACATTGACAGCACGCTGCAGAATCTGAGGCCGAGGCAGACTGCGGCCATGAACCACCTCTCTCCGACCTCCTTGGCGAACTCGGCTCCAGCAGGCCCCAGCATCGGCAACGAGATATGGAATCAGGGCATGTGGCGGCTGATCGACAAGGAAATGGGCCTCAGGCACTGCGAGAAGTATTCGTACGTGCCCGATGATGACCCTTTTGATGGCGATGAGGGCGCCATTTGGAGCATCCATTACTTCTTCTTCAACAAGGAGAAGAAGCGTGTGTGCTACGTGTACTTGCGCGGGTTCAGCGTGATATCGCACAGCCCGGTCAATGCACCTTCGACACTCCTCCGCTCGAACTCTGTACAGCGGCAATCGTCGAGTCTGTCGGCAGGAGAGGGAGCCGGCAAGCGTGCATCATATTGGCTCGGAAACGATCTCTTGCAACGAGACATCGACACCACTAGCTTCGGCGATGACGACGATGACGAGATGATCGAAAACCCGCCCGGCGATGATGAAGTCGAGGTACCTTTCATGGATCTGGACGACATTCGCAGTCATCTCGTCGATGGTCGATACCGATACACCATTGACGAAGACGACGAAGAGGAGTACGAGGATTCCTGGAAGGCAACACAGAACGTCCGTGGCCTCAGTGAGGAGATACGGGATTCGATGGAGTTGGATGCGTGAGATGAATTGCGATTGCAGCGACTGAGATACCACATGCTTTATTCAGGGGAAAGGGAGTTCGGTGCCTGCGTTCTGGGACATTTGCAAAGATGGCGTTGGTGCTGTTGAGATGACTTCGCCGACGAATCGTTGGGCTAAATGGGAACTGTATTCAACTTTGTCCATTATAGCCTTTAAGTTAGCCATACCAATGACTTAATCAACTGTACAACTCTTAGCATGTATGCGACTGACACAGCGTATTTGCTTACCTTCAAGATTCCCTTCCGCCTGTCTAGCACGTGCTCCTATCTTACCTGCCCACCCCTATATACCTGTGCTGACTCTCTAGCTAACGAGACCCTCCGATCAACACTCCGAAAATCAGTTCTGCGGCCGAAACATGCCAATTTGATGCAGGGGAGTTGATCCTCAGAAAGGAAAGCGAGACGCAATGTAGCCGTGGCTCATGAGTATCATTAAATGATCAAGTACCTAATTGAAAGCCATGTGGTACGCATGCACTGTCTCCCTTCGATCGTTCTCAAGCCCAAAATGTTACGCCTTTGCCCTACGCTCTTGCGCTGTATGCAACTGCATACCTTCACCGCCGCTCGCGGCAATGCCGCCAACAGGTAATCAACACAATCAAACAAGGACCAAAATTTGATCGCCGATGTCTCACCTCCGTGATACCGCTCAAACTGCAGCCAGGTGTTGAACTCCGGTGTCTTGGAGTGTGTAGTCTGCGCGAGGGGACGGAGAGGTGGTCCAAGGATGTAGTATGTGTCTACGTGGGAACCGAAGCAGCAACCATCGACAATGTGGTTCCCCGACACCCACAAGCCACTGGAGTTCGAGTTGCGTGGTGCGGTTTGAGTGGAGACCCGGAGGTAGACCAAGCCAGGGCGTTCTGCTTAGTTGGCGAAACGGCAAAGGTCGCTGCGGAGTAATGCTGAGGCAAGTTCGGCGGGTTCATGTTCGGCACGCGCTGCAAGCTGTCGGGGGGCTCAGCGTGGTAATGAGATGGCGTGTAGCAGATGCCAGTGGGCGTCAGGTCGATTGTCGTAATGGAGTAGTCCTGGGGCAGGCTAAGAGGTGGCCTGTGCCCGGGTCGCAACACACTGCCAGGAGGGTCTGGACGGTGTTGAGAAGGCGTATATGGAGGTCTAGCGCAAGTGTTGGCCGGGCTCTCGTTCGAATGAGAGAGATCCAGGCTGGAACGAGCTGGCAAGCGACGTGAATCCCACGGAAGCTGTTGTCGTGTCGGTGAGTGCGTTGCGGTCGCGACTGAATGGTCGGCAGCCCGGGGCGAGACCTTTCGGGTCGTTCCTGTGACAGTGTATCTCAAGTGCTCTCCTACACCAACGCTTGCCTCTCGCTTGGCCTTCCACTCCGGCCACACGAAAAGCGAGCGTTTGTAGTACCAGACAAGCCATGTCATGAGCGCCAGGAATGTAGCTGCTCCAACGATCGCGCCGATTAAACGTCCGTCGGAAGAAGGCATCGTGTACGTTTCGGTCCGTGCGAGCCACTTCTCAGGATTCAGGGTGGAAAGGAATTGTGATGAAGCACAGGAGTTCCGCGTCGGGACGCAGGGTTCCATGCAGTGAGGCGTGACGTGCTACACGAGTGAATTGCAAACGAAATCGAAAATCGTGGCCTACAAGGGTTGCTGACCTGTACTAACCAGAAGATGGAGATCACGCAGGAAGGTATGACGATGCCGGCACATCGGAAGAGAAAGCCCAGGTACCTTACTCACCAGCAATCGTTGTCAAAGACGAGTACGCGACATCTTATCGATAGGTTCTTCCCGAGTGTCACTGAAATGCGCAACGTATGCGTCGATCGATTGGTGTCACGAACAGGCCAGAAGTGAATGTCGTAAACTCATGCAACGCTAACGCATGTATGAGGTCGTACTCACAAAATGTACACCTTTCTCACATCTTCCTCGTCCCACTCATTCTCGAGATCCGTGGGATCGCGTATCTTCCCTCTCGTCGTGCCAAGCTTGTCGTTGAGTCGCTTGAGCCGTTCTCTGCCGTACACACGACCATTAGGAAGCACGACAGGATCATCCTCCATGTGGCTTTTGGTGTGGTGAGCGTATGGAACGCTGCGGGCAAGCTCGTTCAGCTCAGTGCTGCAAATTGGACAGACTGGCGCACCAGTGTTCGCGTTTGCCTGAAGCGCGTACTGCGAGTGGCAACTGGGAGTCTTCAGAGCAGACAGTCCGGCAGACAGAGCAATATGAAGTAGTGGCTGAGACGGGAGAGCAAAGAGTTCATGATGGGTCTTCACGAACTGGCGCGCAAGGTGTGTGTACCTTTCTGAGCTGTACATCATCTGCAAGAGATCAATCAGCTTGGCGACATGGACATACAAGGCGAAATGTACGCACTCGATATGGCTCAACGAGCGTGTCTGGATCGTGGGCCAGTAATCCACCTGCACGCAGGCCAAATTCGATGTCCTGGCCTGCAACCAAGTGTTTGCGCGCGTGAAGCATCGCATCAACTTTTGTCTTCATGTCTCCGTGGCGGGCCAATTCCACGACCTGTTGAAGGCGCAGCTCCAGTTCGAGAGTGCTGTTTGTCTTCTTCAGAGCCTGTTTGTGATCAGCGCACCACGCCAGGCAATCGGTGGTCCGACGAAGCAGGAGACTCTGCTCGATACGACGGCATTCGTCAAACACATCGACGTCGACCAAGTCAGTAATGTCTTTCTCGGAAGCCAGGTCACACGCTGTTTGAGAGTAGCCATGCCGCAGCAGGTAATCGACCAACAACCGATCGAGGCGTGTATGGGCCCAGCGGTCGTATTTGACATCTGCCAGGCTGCTTGTCTGATGAAGTTGCTCCAGGTGCTCGATGCGCTTCCGTTGCTGGCCTTGTATCGTCTGTTCCTCGGCATGAAGTTGCTCTAGCCGTCTTTTGAGCGTTTGTGCCTTTGTGAGCGCTGCCTCGAGGGCTGCCAGGCTATCATTGCCATTCGTACTCTCGCTTCCAGCTGACTGCACGTCTTTTGTCACATTCTTGCTGCCCTGATCGACGTGACGCTGGGCCGTCTTCAAGTTCTTACGCAATAGCTCATGGGGAAGGCGCAGGAGCGGCTGATCGAGAAGAAGATGTGTGTCGTGCTCTAGCTCCATCGTGTTACTGTCGTCCGCATCGTAGGAGGCACTCACGCTAGTGAATGTGGTTCTGTGTTCCGAATGATAGGCCAGAGGCTCGAGTGGTTCAGATTGGCACCGTGTGAGCCCAGGTCGAGAGGCTCGTAAGGTAGCTGACAACCTGAATGAACGGACCCGACGGGATAGAACTACCGATTGATTAGGTAAGCGGCTAGTTTTCTACTGACGGGAGCGACAGCCTCCTTGCGACTTCATGTCACATCACACTGCTGCCTCTTCACGGCAAGACCGATGAATTGCTCCGCTTCAGAGTGCTCAAAAGCCTGTGCTAATGTTTGAACAGGCAACGAGACTCCGTGGTGGTCGTGAGGCATTCGGTGGGTTGTCCCACTTTTCGGCCCACGAGCAATGTCATGGTAGCATCATTATTGTTCAACGAGGAAATTCGCGACCAGGGTACGCATACTGTACTTGATCAGCAGGTGTCCGCGCAGTCTTCAATTTCTCTTGATCAAATCCAACTTTCCTCCTTCGTTCAACCGCCTCTCTTCACTTCGATCGCCAACATCCCGCAGTGAGTATAACAACCCGCGAAATGCTACAGAATCTGACACTCCTGCACAGACTCAATCCTCCATCATGTCTGGAACTCAAGAAACCTTCAATTTGACCAAGGTAGACGTCCGCAAGATTCAAGAGCGCGAGTCTAGAGCAAACGATGGCGACATTCCAGCTGGCTCGGATGCAGCCGGGCTCCAGGTAGGTCTTCTTCCTACGATCACATGCGACACCCGTTGACCAGGCCACTACTGCAGTCCATCGTTGATTCCGCGGACAAGAACAAGGCACAAGTCATCGCGGATCGTCAGGCCAACCTGCCTCTTCCCGAGCAACCGCCCACCGCATCAGATTTCAACTCGAGCGATCAGAGGACCGTAGACGTGGGCTCCGGAAGGATCTCTGGAGGGTCAGACGGAAACCTTCGTGAGCCTGCGACCGGTAGCAGCGATGCTCAGAAGGGTAACAGTGACTAGGCAATATGCCGAGGATGTCGGGAGTGGAGAATGCATGAACGATGGTGCTGAGGCGGAAACCGCGAAAGCGAGGGCATGATTGTTGGTGCGGTTGGAATTCATGTAAGCTGGCAAACCGCACGTCGTTTGGTGGACGATGCAAGGCTCAGAAGAAGATTAGATTGTGGTCGTAATGTTGTATCGCCAGACGGCTGCCGAATTTCTCATTTGCCGTTGCAGACTCGTGGTAGGAAGGATGCGATGCAGCATACTTGGGTGCCTCAGCCGAAGAGTATCTCGCGTGTATTAGTAGTACCTCATAATCACACGGTGTGATGCAATAAACCTTGGTTGTTTCAGTGCTGTACAAGAGCTCATACGTTACGTCACCAGGGCAGTCGTGGCAATGCTCAAGGGCCGTCATCATTCATCATCATCCACATCCGCCTTACATCCAATTCTTGAACATCAAGATCTTCTCCGCTTAAAATCTCCAATCTCGCCTCACCTCCAAGTTCAGTCGAAACAGCAGAGAATATACAAAATGTCGTACGCACCACGAACTGAGGCAAGCTAGTCCGATCGCCAGTACACTACACACTATCCATCAACTGACTCGGCTCCTTAGTCGCGCTCCGAACCAGAGCCCAAAAACGAGAACCCTGGCCTCGTCACGTCGGATAGTCTGGCAGCGGAATCGGTGCAAGAAGGAGGAACCTTCGCCGAAAACTCCAGCTCTAGAATTCCATCAGACCAGCCATCAGCATCTAGCACCGCCAATACGACAGACACATCCAATGCAACACGCCTAGACCCTGCCCCAGATGCCGATGCTCGATTGACGACAGAGGAGTGGAGCGAAGAATCCCAGCTCAACGCCGGTCGTTCTCTTGGCTCGCAGGGCAGCGATGGAGGCTCGACATTCGAGACTACCGGATCCAGCGGTAGAGGTTCGACGTTCGATACTACCAGAACCTCGGATGAATTGCCGCAATCCAAGCCAAAGGGACAGAACCTCACAGAAGGAGGAATCGACGCGGGCGCGCCCAATGCCAGCTTCACGACCGACATCGGAGGCAAAGGGGATCCAGGTAGGGTCGCATTGGGTGACATCGAAGCGAGCAATACGCCGTATGCCGGAGGTGTTGGTGAACGGCAGACCAAGATTACTGGCGATGGTCAATTCGACTCGTTGGATCGTGATACGTCCGCATAACGGTCTGCAGCAGGATGATGCTCCACGAGTAACAGCGTATTTGCTCTTTTAATCCAATCGACATGGCAGAATCCTTGGGTGGGCCGTAGAAATCTACATGATATGTTCCGCATGCTCTCTGTGAAGCTTCACAGATCCGGCGTGTCCCGAAGAAGTCGTGACAAAGGACGGAAGTCCTTCTGGCTACTATGGTTCTGGTCAGAAGGCGTGCTGCTAACTTGGCTGTACAGTAAACGGTCAGGCCGGACAAGTTACCTGCGCTCGTCTTGCTCACATGCACCGCTAGAAGGGCGTGCAGGTGACGTAAACGTACGGAGCCAACGGCTTGATGGTAACTTTCCTGCGTTCAAATTGTTCATGCAATCATTCTGCCTGTACGATGACTTATCTTGCATGGCATAAGTGCTTTGAGATGATTCGGGCCAGATCATGTCCGGGTAAATTACCTGCAGGGTTTAGACCAACCGTACAGATAGGTTACCTGCACCGATGAGCAATAGTACATGAGACTTGGCAGAACATTCCGGTGAAGCTTGCGAATACACACAGGATGCAATGTCTGAGTCAGAGCATATGGACATGTGCTTGCGTCTAATTTCGTATGTGTAGCGGAGAGACATGGCCATGCGCCCTTCCTCATTCGAAGGTGGGCATCATGCCCGCGTTTCCCAGCTGTCCGAACAGGAGGCGCAACAGTTGCGCATGTGGGAGCTGAGTAGCAATTAGCGTGATTTCAATGGCCGTGGACTGGTCAATTGCAGTCCGGACAGCAAGCAGGAAGACTGACACTTACAGTGATCGCGGAGTCCTGATTGCCACCTTCGCGCTCCATCTCATTCGTCTGCGTAATGCGATATACATCGTGCATGCGCTTGCGGCTACTCAAGCCAGTGGCAGCGACATACTCATCGTCGTGGTCCATACGTGATTGCTCTGTTCTTCCGTCAGCATACTTAAATGCAGGGCGCCATTAAAGTCCTGTCATACCTTCTGACGTGAGAGCCGGACCGGCGTCCGACGACGCCCTCTCCTCGCTTTGGGGTTCCTGTGCTGTGCTCCGAGCCTGCCTCCGTCCAATACGCATGGGCCATGCCAGCGAGCTGAAGGACGATGGATCATGCGCTGATACTCCTATTCCACGACGCGCTGCTTCACGAGCGCGAGCATCGGGCGAGAATATCTTTCTGTGAATCAATCAGCATTTATACAAAACGACCAGGGGCGGATACAAGCCGTGACCTGCTGGCACGGCCCAAGAACCAGCCTCGGGCTAATCTGCAGGTCTTCTGCCCTTTAGTCTTACATCGTGTGGTCGATTCCGGAAACAGCCAGCATAGTCTCGTATGGATGGCCTTGAATAACATTGACCACCTCGCCGTCGCCCTCCAACACGTTCAATAACTCTCCTGTGCGTCGATCCCAAATGAAGAAGTTGCCATCATCCGAGCCGGAGACCACATACTGATCCTCGGGCCCGAAGTAGTTCACGTCTTTGACGGTTCTCACGTTACAGTGCCCGCGATACTGTCTCGTTGGCTTGGAGCATGGCGTGTCAGCTTCGACTCGATGCCTCGACTGCCGACGTTGCATCGCAGAGCGGTAGATGTATCGCGAAGCAAGATTAGGGACGCCATCCTCTTCGTCTGGCTCGGAACTCGAGGTCGATCGCCCGTCGTCGCTTTCGTCATCGAAACCGTCATTGTCGTTGTCATCATCGTCGTATACATCGCTGCTCTCATCCTGGTCATCATCATGATCATCATCGCCAGCATTAGAATCCACGCCAACCCTTGCCGGACCCGGACCTTGCACAAGATCGTTGCCGTCGTCCTCCCGGACGACCCTACCAAGACCGCCAAAGGCACGGTCGACAGTGACATAGTTGAGTTCCTCGGCCGCACTTAAAAGGATGCCCCGTGCCACCTTGTGCGCCCAGAACTTGCGAGCGACTTGACGGTCCTGCGTCTGAAACTGGTCTGCGCTGCCTTCGGCTTCATCAATAGCAGATGAAATGTCCGCGAATGGAATCTTGACCGCTTCCGCAAACGCTCTGACGGCGGCCACTTCTGTTGGGAACAGATGACGGCTCTCGTCTACTTCGAAACGATTCGTATCGAGATCCACGACAGGATGGTCATTGGCAAGCGACAACAGGTAAGGGACCAAATATTCGTCAATCGACTCTGTAGTTGCTTCGGCTTCGGGTATTGGTAGCCTGAGCCCTTGTTTGCGAGTTGGCTGGACATCACTGGGCCGCGTGAAGCCGTCGATTAGCTGGCCAATTCCCGAGTCCAGCCAGAGCAGGATCGCTCGCAGAAAATCGTATCGGAATTGTTCTTTGGAGGGCAATTCTCGGTCACTGGTCCTGACTTCAATTTCGGCAAATTGTGCCATGGCTGAGCCGGAAGCTGCTGGGGTCTGCAACCGGCCGCCGAGCACCCGCGCGATGGTTCCAGCAGCTTGTACAAATCTGCGGCTACTTTCGCGCTTCTCTCGAAGAATTTGTTGTGTGTAGACCTGGTCCTGCTCAGGATCCATAGGGTACCGCCATTCTCTCATTGCTTCATCCATCCGCCCGAGGATGCTCGCGGCCTCGCCCAGAGAGGTCGTGAAACGAGCGATAGTCGCAGCCTCCTCGTGCTCTGGCCCGAACAGGGATGCCCGCAGGGCCACAGTACCTTTGGCGATCTGTCGAGCGTCTGTTTGTCTATCGGTCAGAGCCGGACCGGGTCGGCTGGAATTAGACAACTGGATGTCTTCACTCTGGCCATTCCGATAGCGAATTCGTAGGGAAGCTCGGTCAGGTTCTTGCGAGGAGAGCGGGACTGTCTGCGTCATTGAGGCATCGCTGCCGTCTGCTCTGCGCTTCCGCTTGCGCCGCTGGTTCTCCGCGACGGGTGGATCGCCAGCTGATACGGGAAGGTCTCGGATCAGGTCGAAGGAGTATATGTGATCTCCGCCTATCCATGCGTTAGTAAGATGGCAAATGGTGCCGAAGGGCTACTTACTCCAGCTTACGATCATCTCGTCCGGCCTGGCGTCGCTAATTTTGCAAGCGGTGATATGGCCGCTGTCCTGCCGCTTCATCCTTCGTTGCCCCTTGGGTGCGAACTTCCTTACGCATTGCGTTGCCTGGCTCATCAAGTCTTGCTCTGACGAAGACATGCTGTCGACGTGCGGAAGAGGCGTGCCCGACTCCATCAATCTGTCGCGACCCGTCATACGTCTGTCGTGCAGAAAGGCGTGTAGATGAGCACCTCCTAGGGCGATGTAATATGGCTGGCTGGGGGAGCACGAGATGGTGTTCAGGTCAAGTCCGAATCGTTTGTATGATATGAGCGGCGGAGGGGTAGGTCGACCAGCACGAGCTGATGGATACGCTGACGATGGCAATCGCAGGTCGAATTGTCTTACCTCGCCGTCTTCGCTGCAAGTAAGGAATAAATGTGGCGATGATTCGGTAACGATACGCTTGACTCTATCGCCATGACTGCGGTACACTCGGCAGTCCGTGTCGCCGTCGGACAAGTACTTTACACCGTTGTACACGATGTTCCGGCCTCTCCGTCTTCCTTGTGTTGCGAGAGTAGCCGCCCGAGACGCTTCCCGAGTTTGCCCAGCGTATTCCAGGTCGAACACCCTTACCTCCCCATCTCCAGCCGCTGTGACTACGGTTTTGTCGTTACTGTAGGGCATAAACTTGGCAGAGAAAATGTTCTGCGTATGACCAGTAGCCACGGTGCAGGCGAGCCGAAAGTCGGTACTCATCCCTTGACCTTGATAGTGGTGTATGTTGAGGTGCTGGTCGTCTGAGCCTGACGCGAGATAGTGGCCCGACTTGCTCCAGGACAGTGCATTGACGCAACCGCTGTGCCCGCCCAGCTCTTGCGTGATATCGAGGTCGTTGATAAGACTGCTGCTGCTGTACAGCTTTCGATAGCTGCGCGAGCGGACGGCCGGGTCGGACAACTCGCGCGAGTACAGTGAACTCAGCAATGAGTCCTTCATGGTGGCCGATGACGAGGAGCTCTCCAGCGTGCAATGTTCTAGGGATTCGCGTTCGGGGGTGTGTACGACGCGCACGTTGTCAAGCCAGAGCGAGTCCAAATGTCTGCCACATGACAATGGAAGAGTCGGAGCATGCTTGCAGCATCGTGGTACAGGTCGCGAATCGGATGTGGCAATCGAGGTTCATGATCGGGAAGACGTGAAGTGGACAGGCTGATGAGGGCATGTAAATTGAGGGGTTGACGCTCATCAAATCGCGCAACAATTTGATTAAGACCCTCCCGAAATCAAGCGGGCATTGGCGTTAGGTTTCCTTCAAGGACCAAGACGAGCGGCCGACTTATGGTACAGACAACTTGACGGGACGCCTTCTGCTCCGTACATGTAACGTAGACAGACAAGCCAGTCGTACGCCTTCGGGTCCGTACCCGTCAGTGTACCCAGACCGAGACTAGACGGTGCTGGTAGTTCTAACCTAAGTCAGCAGGCCATCAACTTACGCGTGCAGGTAAGTTATTCAAACGGACATCTAACAGTACCGTACCTTATTGTTAGATCAAGGTAGCTGAACGAACATTCTCTAGTATAGAGATAGGCAAGGTACTGGTAAGTTGGAATATGTGGACTCGTCCCTCATTTCCAATAGAACTAAGAAACGCCCGAAGCTTCACGTCATCCGCCGAATCTCGAACACTGAGGTGGACTCAGCTTACGACCTACCTGACCTCGCCAATCTGCCTTTCGCATCGCTGCGAGCACCTCACAGTCACCGCCTATTACCTCCCGTCCCTCGAAGTTCCTCCGCGCGCCCCGCGCATCACCATCCCTCCACGCCTGCATGCTCTCGCGCTATGCCTGATCACCTGTCCCATCCTCCACCTCCACCATGGCCGAGCCACCCCAAGACGATGCGAAGCAGCTTGAGCCATCGCTACAGCTATTGCCGATCCATATGAAAGAAGCAGCACTTGATTCTCCTAGCTGGCGCGCATTGACCTTGCACTTCTCCGACAACATCGACGCCGTGGAGCGTTGGCTGGACGGATATGTCAAGGCTGCGACCCGCCTAGTGGCCGAGGTGTCCTCCCTCGAGGTCGCCGTCAATGCCATGTTGAGCCAGTCTACTCCGCCCAGTCACATCAGCGAGGCAGTTCTCGACCATGACTACACCATGCTGGCCATGCGTAGGTATGGCGAAGGCGCCAGAGACTTCTGGCAATCTACGCTGCGAGGGATCAAACGCTACGACGCGGTCATTGTCGACCCTATCAAGACGTTCCTCAACCACGAATTACGCACTTTCAAAGACGCCCGTCGTGTTCTCGAGTCCGCCCAGAAGAATTTCGACGCTGTCGTTACCCGATTCCTAGCACAGAGTAAGGCCAAGGAGTCGTCTTCCCTTCGCGAAGACGCTTTCCAGCTACATGAAGCTAGGAAGCTGTACTTGAAGTCCAGCATGGACTATTGCGTTCAAGCTCCTCAATTACGAGCCGCTCTCGATCGTCTACTGGTCAAGATATTCACGGAGCAGTGGAAGGAGATGCGAGCTTCGCGCGACGCCAGTGCCGCGACTTTTGCGAAATGTGCTAGCGAGATGGAGCGAGTAAGAGGATGGAGTCGAGAAATGGAGACATCAGAACGAGCATTCAAGCGAGAGCTCATAGCTGCAAGGAGGCAGATTGAGGAAAACGCCGAACAGATGTTCAGACCCTCTCGTGAGCTGGAAGATTACAACACTTCGACGATCCCATATCTTGGGACTGGTGCCTCATCTGCGGCAGGGCCCGATGGGGCATTACGCGAAAGAGCGGAGAAGCAGGGTTGGCTCGCAGTGCGGACTGTGACAGGCAAGCCCGCGAGAACGGTCTGGCCGCGGCGCTGGTATTTTGTCAAAAATGGGATATTCGGTTGGCTCGTACAAGGAACTAGGTCGGGTGGAGTGGAGGAAAGTGAGAGGACCGGCGTGCTTTTGTGTAGCGTCCGACCTGCCTTTCAAGAGGAGCGCCGCTTCTGCTTGGAGGTGAAAACCAAGGACAACAGTGTCATTCTTCAGGCCGAGACCCAGCAGGAGCTGTCGCAGTGGATCAGTGCGTTCGAAGGAGCCAAGCGCAAGGCCCTCGAGGATCCTGCAAGCACCGAAATGTCACACGAAGCACTGGGGATCGATCCAGCTTTTGCCATCAGCCACCCAGTCGCCCCTGAGTTTGCTGTGAAAGCTGGGGACGGTCATATGACCCAAGGTAGCGAAGAAGGTGGCACAGGGCCGCCAGATCGTGAAGGGACCGGCCTCTCGATGCGGGCGAGCTTCGACGTCAGCCAATCTCGACGTGTGATGAGCATAGACAAGGAGAGCGATGGTCTTCGGGAGGGTACTCGAGATCATGCTGCACGGATCATTCAGAAACTCGATCTTCACAAGCGCTCAACTGCATCGCCGCAATTGAGCCAAGGACCCGCCTCTGGAGGCATTGCATCGCTAATATCAGCCAGCCACAATATCCTACCGGTCGGTCCAGGATCACCGCCACCCGCAGGAGCGGTTGATGGTAATCGCCGGAATTTTACCCTTCCCACCGCCAGGATTCCATCTGGATCACTCACCAGCTCCCTCGCGCCCTCGACGTTGGTCAATCCACCTGCGGCCACGAATCTCAGCCACACCGCGGTCGTAGTCAGCGGAGAGAGAGACCTTGGGCTTGGGCGAGCTGATGGCTCTGGAATGCCGTCTGGAATCTTGGCCAATCTGTGGGGCAGTAGCAATTGGGGATACATTAACCGGTTGGGCGAATTAGCAAAGCCTCGAAGCGATACCTCTCTTCCCGCAAGCCCGGCACTTCGCAGTCTCTCCATCTCCCAGGATGATTCCATCGTCATGGACGGGATGGGCGAGGCTTGGGACAAGTCTACCCTCCCGGCTACAGAGAGGACTCCCACCGCAACCCATCGCAAGACTATGAGTGTTGGTCCAGAGTTGTCGCCGTCCCGGTCATCTGCAGAAGACGGTGCAGATGCATATCCCGCTTACTATCCTTTGCCACTGAAGGCCCAACATGCTCAGTTCCGCATGCTGTTTCCGGCGGTGCCAAGAAGCGAAAAGGTCGTGCTCGTATTCCGTGCAACATGGAACCCAAACGAACAGCAAGAGTTTCCCGGCCGCGTCTATGTGACCGAGCGGGAGATTTACTTCTTCTCCAACCATCTTGGCTTGGTGTTGATCACGGGTGTGAGTCTGAACGCCATCAGCGAGGTGACCGCCGCTCCTGGACGTGACTGCGATTTCTTGTACCTGCATCTAAAGGAGAGCAGTCGTCAGGATGAACTGCGAAGGATAACGATAAAAGTGTTCTTGGAGCCACTGAAACTTCTGCAGCGACGTCTCAACCATCTTGTCCGCAACGCGGCCTCCGAGAGCCCTGATTCACTTGAGCATCTCATCAAAGCGCTGACTGGCCTGGAGGATGAAGTACTACGACGAAGCTCCGATGCTGAAAGCTGGGAGGACGTGGCATACGACACCACCGACGCCCGCTCTGGCGACCCAACCACACCGCAACGTCGCCGGGAGAGGAACATCAAAGCTAGCTTGCGCATAGATGGCAATCTTTACGGCGAGACCGCCAAGACTGGGAGAGAAGTTCAGCGATTCAAGCTCCCAGCTCAGCCTGTTCGATATGCGCCACAGGGCATGCAAGCCAACATTTCGCGGGACTTCAACGTGAGCGCAAAAGCATTGTTCCACGTCATGTTTGGCGACAAGAGTGCAGTGTTCCAGCTACTCTACAGCAACAGATGGGCGACTACCATCGTGCGAGCTCCTTGGGTCAAGGTAGATGGCGCGCACTGGAAGAGAACATTCTCCGATTCAGTGACTCCCGGGCTCGTCATTGACACACAGACCATCGACATCTTCAATGATCATCTCTGTTACGCGGTGACAAACGAGAAGACTTTGTCGCTGCTGCCCCATGCATCTTCGTTCAGACTTGTCACAAAGCTCGTCATCACCCACACCGCCAAATCTCGCTGCAAGCTTGCCGTCTTCCAGAGCTTGTTGTGGCAGCAGAAGCCTCCACTTGGCTATTTCAAACGGCTCATTGAACGGCAAGCGCTGAACTCACTGGAAGCTGATGCTCTGGATCTGACCACAATCGCGATGGATCAAGTGGCAAAACTTGGCAGCCACAGCAAAACCAACAAGGCCGTTGAAATATTTGGAGTCATTGGACAGCAGGCACAGCCACAAGCCGCGCAGATCGATAGCAGTCAAGTACCCAGACTGGGCGATGCGCTTGCTTCATCTCGAGCAAGACCGGACAAACAACTCGGTCTTCCACGGCTCGTGCTCAATGATCTTTTTGCGCAAGGTCTTGGTCTGCTTGGTGTCATATTCGACGTCTTCATCGTCATCGGGCAAGGCGCCATCAGCATTTGCACTGGCCACACCATGCTAGTCGCAGTGCTTGCAGTGTCCATATGCTACAACAGCTGGTACTCGTATCGCGATGGCATGGTATGGTACCACGACCGCAGCACCTCCAGTTTCATGCTCCGAATGGGCGTGTCGCCTGAGCCGCAGATGAGCAAAGCGGTCTACCTGAGCGATATCGAAACCCTAATTACGCCGGCTGCGGAGAACAGTACCTTCGATGCCTTCGAGTCGCATGCTGATCAAAACATCAAAACATGCAGAAGCACATTCGCCGAGCAGTTGCTTACTTCGCCCTTTACCTCGACCTCAGCGCCAACATCAGCACGCCTACAGCGAACACGCGACTCAATCGCTCGTTACCGACACGACCTCTTAGTCGCACTCAGAGTTGTCAACCGCGTCGAAGAGAATGTTGTCAGTGCCGAGTGGGAGGACTGGGTCCGCACCGAGGCGCGCAAATGTGCAAAGGTCGAGGCTATGCTCCGAAAGGGTCACGGTGGAGCGAAGAGCGACGCGGGCGGTGCGGATCCTGGGCTGACTGCAGACCTTGGTGCAGAATTTGAGCAATATTGCAAGAGTTGCCGGGTCGAACTTCCGCTGGCGGTGTAAGACCTGGAAAGGCCGGTGGCTGTCATCGATTGACAGTGAGGGTGGGGTTGACCTGCTACCTCTGTGGACATACGCATTTGGCGACGTCGGTTCGCTCGATCCGACGTCGGCAAGTTCCACCAGGAAACGTGGACAGCGTCACTGTACGACCTGTCATATCAATGACTGTGGAACTCAACACCGACTTGAAACGTGGCGGTCTCTCTGCCTTTGACCCACTGTGCACCTCGCGGTAAACAAGCGGAGAAAATCTTCACCTCTTTAAACAGAAACGACTCCACAGTTGCGACTAGCGAATCACGACTGTCGAACAGAACGACAGTTTCGCTTACATTGCTTCATATCTTCTCTGACGACATCTCACTATCAGTGCCTTGGCTTCATATCTTCTCTGACGACATCTCCCTATCAGTGCCTTCTGTTAACGACGACATAGGTACTATGCAGTCTTCTCGGACACCCGACCAGCTGCGTTCCACTGGGGCCGGCATGTTTCGAGTAGCAACCACGGCCCTGAAAGCTCCATTGAACGTTGCAACGCTGCATTTCGACCACTATACCTGAAGGCGCTGCGAAAGCTATGTGCGACGTTGATTCAGTGGCACTTCTCCCGACATCTTCTAGTTAAGCCTTGAATCCGTCTGGTGGTATCCATCCCAAGTTTTCATCTCTCTTCCCGCGCTTCGTCTTCCGCTTCAGACTTCTCTACCCTTCCAGGTCACCGACAGAACTCCAAGCAAATATGCAGCACTTTGCCGTCGCTCTCCTGGCTTTGGCCATTGGTGTCAAGGCTCTTCCAAGCCCACCTCCCTCGGGATCGCTCCCTCCATTCCCTTCTGTCAGTGGAGTTGAGCCACCTATCAATCCGCCTGGGCCCGGCATCGTTCCAACCGGGATACTCCAACCATTCCCCTCTGGACCCGTATTCTCCAACGCCACCGGTATCATCAAAGCCAGAAACGCTTCCTCCGAAACCGCTCCATCTGCGACAACTGGTAGCCCCAAAACTGCCGTTGCCGGCGGTGGATTGCCAGCTTCATCCGGAACGTCTGTCCTCAGCGCTGTCAAGACCATTGCGGCCGGCGAGTCCTTCGATGGCGGCATGATGATGTACGACCGCGGTGTGTCCTGCACAGGCCAGACTGAAGGTGGCGGCAAAGACGCTGTCTTCGTACTTGAGAAGGGCGCGTCCATTTCTAATGTGATCATCGGACCGCGACAGATTGAAGGCATTCACTGCAATGGCGGATGTTCCCTGAGCAATGTCTGGTGGAGCGCTGTCTGCGAGGACGCTTTCACCATCAAGAAGCAGAGTGCCAGCGAGACAACCAAGATCGCCGGAGGGGGTGCGTATGGAGCGGTAAGTGTTGCCAGAGCTGTTGCACTTTCGATTGGGATCAAGCTGACCGCATCAACGATAGACGGACAAAGTGCTCCAGCACAACGCCGCCGGAACCTTGAGCGTCAGCGGCTTCACCGCCGACGATTTTGGCAAACTCTACCGTTCGTGCGGCAACTGTGATGATATGTATGAGAGACATGTCATTCTCAACGACATCAAGTCTAGCAATGGAAAGATTCTTGTGGGCATCAACAGCAACTACGGCGACACTGCGACTTTGGTACGTTCTCTGTTGCCACTCCGTATGCGGTAACCGAGTCTGACATTCCGCACGCCAACATTGTCGCCTCCGACGTTTCCGAGATTGTAAGCTTCCGTTTTCCGATGATTGTGCAGAGTTCTGACATCCTTCAGTGCGTCGAGTACAAAGGCAACGACACAGGCGACGAGCCAGAGAAGATCAGCTCTGGGCCGTCAGATGCGTGCATCTATTCCGAGTCGGATATCAGCGCTTGAGGAACGCAGTCACCACACAATGCCGGCAAAGCGTCCAAACGTGTCGATGTCAGGTCCATCAGCCGACGGGTACCATGTTCTGCCCGAGCGTGCTTGATTGTAAAGCATCGCGTGAACAAAGGCTGTTTCAAGTAGTCTAGCTCTATTCTTTGGGGTGCCGCATGTAGTCTTCGCTACGCAGATTGTTTGGGCCTCGTCAACCAAGCAAAGGCTCCTGTTGGTCGGTCAGGATACCCATCCACCTTCACCTGCACATCCTTCTGAAAGACAAAGCCATGTTTCTCATACAAGCCCTTTCCATACACACTGCTCTCAACGATGGCCTCGAAGCCCAATCGATCGGCCTCTGCTAGTCCCCATTGCACCAGAGCGTGGCCGACCTTTTTGCCTTGATGAGCTGGATCTACGGTGAGAATGTCCAGTGAGACAAGGTTTCCCTTCGTTCGCTTGATGGCGGCATTACGCTCTTCCAGGAACTTGGATACCATTGCCGTGGCATAGGACTGGGTATTGGTTAGGGTTGTCAATGATCTAGCGGTGTGCGTACCGACATACCTCGTCCTCTGGCGTTGCAAAGTTGGGCTTCGTTTTGTCGACGTTCTCGGAATTTTTGATGGTGTCTTCAGTCCAGATGTTCCATTTCGCCATGGCCATGATCTCGTTGGTGTCTTTGTTGACGGCTTTGAGGTAAACGGTGTTGGGATCCGAATTCTTGATACGTTTCATGCGTTCGGCTACGGGTCATGAGCATGGTCCGTCAATGACTACTCCGAGATTTTTTTTTGACTCACCACCTTGTGCTCGACCCTCGTCAGTCCAATGGAGCGGGTACATTGTGTCCCATACTGGCTCATTTCGAGCGAAAGCCAAGGCGGCGATTTCGAAGATTCTGCCCATGTCGGCGTCCTCAGCCTTTAGCACTTGAATATTCGACATCTTGAGCTTGACGATGAGGCGATTCTGCTTCTTGTATGACGAGTTGGTGTGTGAGGTTTGCTCATCTACTCTTTCCGAAGTCTCGAAGAGTGGGTCCAGATGTCTTGGAAGCCGTAGGGTCCAAACTTCGTGCTACGTTGCCATCAGAAGTCAGCAGGCATGCAGCGCAGCAAACCTGCCATGACAGCTAATTCATCGGCATCATAAGCTGGACGCCCTTTGGCGTCTTGAATGGTAGATGACCTGCTAATAGCGGCTGAGTGACTTGGAAAGGCAGTCTGTAGAAGCGTACATATAACTTAGGTGACAAGGCTCCTTTCGAGGAGAATGGCTGCCAATGAGATCGCATGGGAAAGTGCAAAGGCGAGGGTGGTACGATCAGCTATTTAGGACGGGATCTCGTTCGGTAGCATAATCCGTACGAGCATAGATGTAAACATCAGTAATGCCGTTTCCTGTCTTAGATGTCGTTCATTCTGCCTTCTCATTATGTACATCGTGCCTGATCTCATTGGATCCTAAGCCTCTGTCCGTCGAGCTCATCGTTCCGGGCGTGAGCTCTCGGCCTCGAGGCCATATGCGTCTGTTTCGTGAAATGATGCAAACACCTCCTTCGTAATCTGTAGAAGGCCTTGGAATGGATTGAAAAGACGAGCGCCGAGAGATGAAAATAATTCAATGCCGCTTGCTGAAATGCTTGAAGAAAGAAAAGACAATAATCCAACGAAATCGCAATGTATGGGGAAACAACACCAGGCCCAGCCTTCGTGTCTCATTATCAATGTCCGAATCCAAATCGCCAGATCAGACGCTCACAGTCCTCCTGCGAGCCTGGAAGGGTTTCTGTGCATGGCAGATCAGGAGTCGAAAACTCGTATCTTGCCTGTGACACTCGCGTAGCAGAGCAGGATCGCCCCAGATGCTCCGGTCCGACGGCAGAAGCGCCTTTTCGTAGCATGCGGCATACCACCATCGACCGACGCGCGCCATCATCTTGGTGATCTTCTCGTCGTTGGCGCTTCCAGGGCTCAAGATGTTTGTTCGTGCTCCTTCGAGGATATCTGCGAAGGTAGATGGCTTGCCGACGCTGTCGCTTGCTTGTCGTCCCCAGCTCAGGTTGCTCGAAGAGTCGGAGCTGACGCTGCTGGTCACGACATCTCGAGTTCGAGGAATTTTACCAGCGGCAGGAACGCCCATCATGTAGCGCTGTCCAGATTCGAAGCCCTGCTCGCCGACCAGTCGAACGAAGATGTCGCTCAAGTTTTGCAAGCAGACACCCGAGTCCGACTGCTGCATCCTCGTCTTCAGCCCGCGAACCGCGAGTCTCAACTTGGGGCCCATGTGCTTAAGATCCAGATCCAGAACGACGAGTTCAAGGCGCCCGCCGGGACGAAGAACTCGCCTGCACTCTGAGACACAAGCTGCATAAGACTCCTCTGTCGATGCTGTAGGGAACCGGAACACCACAGATGTAAAGAAGCCCTTCGGAAACGGGAAAGAAGCCGATATGGAAGAAAGTGGAATCTGGCGATAGTTCGCGGGTACACACTCGTCTTGCTCTGGATATGCGAACATCGGAGCTCCTGGAGATTGGACCGACATGTTGTAAACTTGAGCGCAAGGATATGAGCTTGCGATGCATTGCGCCCAGTCGCTGGTCAGACCATCAACCACGAGAATCCGAGGTTCGTCGGCTGTCTGGATCTCATGGTGGGCCGGGCTGAACAGTACACGCCCATTGCAGAGCCATTTGCCTGTCATCAATGCGCCGAATCTGAGATCGATGTTGAGATCGATCGATCCTGCGATTCCCTCTAGCCTAGCCTCTTTTTGGGAACAGCCAGGCGATGAAGCTAATGTGCTACCTTGTTGTGATATTTGGAGGGCTTCCGGCAGCGATGCTGATCTGGAGTGCGTCGAGACTCTACTGCGCCGGGAGGAGGCGACGCTATCACGAGAGCCATCGCCACTGCACCGGTCCCTCTGCTGGGCCCATGAGTATCTGGAGCTCGGGCCGTTTATCAATTCCGAGGTGTGCAGCGTGCTTGTGCTGCAGTTAAGGTCCCCATACCCATCGATGAAGGCGGACACAGTATCAGGACTCATGGGTGAGACTGATGGTTGGAGAAAACGCGAGATCTGCTGCGGTACAGTGAGCACGGTAGCTTTCGTGTTTGTTCCTGGTAGTCGTGGAATCTGCGAGGTCGGCGGCTGGGTCATTGCGGGGAGTGGTTGCTGATATGGAAGGATGTTGTGCAGTACGCCAGAGTGCTGAGAAGGAGCTTTCGCTCCAATCGTGGATGCTCGCAGAGGCATAACTTCATCCATAAAGTCGTTGTACTCGTCATCCCAGATATCGTCTTGTTGTGGTGGTAGTATGAGGTCTAGCCAGCTCCCGTTTCCCGAGTTGCTGGAGACAGATTGGTAGGAATTCTCTGACCCTTTCCGTGGAGGAAATGCGAGGAAGGCCCCTTGCGCATAAGCTTCAATGCTTGTACGATTAGCAATACTGGGAATCGTCTGCGTGCTGCTCTCGGCATCAGCAAAGTTGCCATTCGAGCGTGTGCTGCTGCTCGACGCAGGCTGCTGCTCGTTCACATCCACTGGACTGGCCATGTCTCGGATTTGGCTATACACCGAACCAGGTGGTTTGACACTTGGACGAGGTTGAGCATGGGCAAATGGGCGTGAAAAGGAGTTGTTTGACAACGTCCGTTCCCGATCTCGACGTGAGACCACAGTCGGAATTCTGCCCACGGAAGGAAGTCTAGCTTGCTGGGCGCACTGCTTGTCGGAGTTCTGGGCATTAGCAAGGGATGCACCAATTGCGTCCGCTGTATATGCAGATCGCCACTCCTGAAGACAGGAGCGCGACCCGCCAGATGGAACTCGTCCATTCCTTGGCTGACAGTCCGGAAGTCCGTAGTTGATAGGCTCAGGCATGGAGATGGCCAACGCAGAAGGTTGTTGCTGCCGGCTGGTTTCAATTGTTGACACATGGATCTGGCGGGATTGAACACTGCTGTCAGATCCCGAAGCATGCATTCCATTCCGTTGAAGAGAGGTCTCGGCGGGTTGTAGTGCAGAGTGCCCAGGGAAACTCGGAGTCCCTAGGTCGGAGCAATCGAAGTACCCATCGGAAGAGTCGTCCTGCAGCATGCGTACCACCTCTTCGAGGCCGACGCTATCCAGGTGGTCCACCATGGCATAGTGAGCTACTGCTCTGGTCGGCAGCTGTGAACGGGTCGTAGCAGGCGCACGTTGAGTTGGCGTCTTCTGTAGTTTACTGACGGGAGTCTTGACACTAGCTCGCTGGAAGAAGTTCCACTTGCTCTCGGCTCTCTGCGAATTGATCTGTGGAAGTTGCGGCTCGACATCTCTTGACGCTGAGCGAGGATCAACACTAGGTGGCATGCCCGCATTGGAGTGCCGTGCATCGCTTGTAAGATTGGTTACGCTTGACGACCGAGATTGTTGCTGCAAACTGACATCTGGCTGCGTCGGGGATCGGCTCAGGCCATGGCTACTTCCGACGGAAGGTCGGTCGGAGGACGGCGTAGATTTTTCCAGACTGTCCTCGAACGCATGGCTGCCAGAATTATTTCCGCGAATGACCACGGGTTGTATTCGCTCGCGCAAAAAATCGTCAAATTCGGAGGCATCGCTACTGGCGTTGCTGCCTTTTCTGAAGGCCCAGGGGCGAGTTCGACCACTCGAGACGCTGTCTGCACTAGCGGATCTATGATCCGTACCCGTCGTGCTGCCACTCCGCCCACGGAAGCCGAGTTTCGCATATGCCTCGTGCCCGGTGCCAGCGGCTGGTCCCCTTGAAGGATGGCGTTTCGGCTTCTCGCTAACCTTGGGCGTGTCTGAATTCGCCTTGCGTGAGAAGAAGCCAAACCGTGGAGACTTGGCGGGACTCGGACGAGGCAATAATGCCGGTGAATCCTTACGGGTCACACGCGAAGGACCTGCGTGAGGCGTATCGGGTGTGCGACTCCTCATAAATCGGCGTGCAGAAGGGGGAGGAGATACAGCAGAGTCAATCCGAGGAGACCTTGTGCTGGACGATGATCTTGAAGAAAGTCCGAATCGAGCCTTGGTAGGCGAGGCGGGCAAGGGTGGCGCCTCTTGTGACGAGGTTCGCTTGTGGTATGTTCTATACAAGTGAGGCAGATCGCTGTGAATCACCGCCGATGCACTCGATGTTTCAACGATATTAGAGGCACCGATTCGACTCGGCCGCGCCGGAGTTTGCGCCTTGCGTGGCGCTGGATGTACGGGTGGCTGAACGTCAACATTGAGGTGCGCAAGTTCCGGAGGTATTTGGACTTCCCATTTAGCTACAGTATTGGAGACTGGCTTTCTCAAACGATTGCGAGTCGCCGGCTCTGAAGAGTCGACCGTACGTGTGTGCACTTTGATTTCGGGCTGGTTGCTCTTGAGGCCAGCTGGGTCAAGCCCTGCTGCGGTGGGGCGAGACGATCTTGAGGCTTCTCTCACTGGCGGCAAGCCGCCTCGGACCTCGACTGACTTTTCAGACACTGATCTGGGCGGAGCAGGTCGTGCTTTGCCAGGACTCCATCCACTGTCCGAGTATGTCGTTCCAATGGCTGGAGAGTAGGATGATGTCGAGCTGGGAGTGGGAGCATGGCTGAAGGGAGAGTCGGTATATCGGGTCGAGGGTGTACCCGAAGATGCATAGCCGTTGACTGGAGGTGTAAGTCCGCGTAATGAACTGCGTCCGGAAAGATCTACTGCAGAATCCATCGAGCCGTGTCGATCCTTGAGAATCGTTGGGGCCAGCGGTGCGGTCGTACAGGATGCAGCATGGTTCTCGTCGTTCCGGTGAATACCAAGCTTGTCGGCGACAGAAGGCCTCTCTAGTCGCGATACGCTCGAGTCTGAGCGCTTTTGAGCAGCATATTTGTCGATGGCGCCCGACGGCTTACGGCGGAGTGTATTCCGAGGCATTCTTTCAAAGGTAGATGCCGAAGAGCCAGGGTATAATGAAGAGCTTGTCATGGTTCGCTGAGGAGTGACATTTTCAGCTGATGCTGCATGAGGCTTCGTGGGTCCAGCCGAGACCACGGTTGAAACATTCTCGTTCTCGAAACGATCGGCAGAGGCAACAGTCTTGTTCGACCGATACTCAAGGGCCGCGATGAGAGGTAAGGGCTTGTTGCTCTTGTTGGAGCTCGCAGGTCTTGATGGGATGCGGGAGGAGCTGTGTTGTTGCTTTGGCCGATCACGCTGTTGGCGTTGCCCGTGGGAGAACATCGCGGAGGACCACAATCAGCACGGCCTTTGAGCCAGCGCTATTATGAGACTTGATCAAAGTGAAGATCATTGAAGGGGCCGTCGAAGTCGTCAGCGGGCTCTCCGGGTCCGTCTCGTCGTAAAGTCGTAAGGGAAGAAAACTCCACGCTGTGTAACAAAACCTGGTCAGCGGCCAGCGCTCGGCGGAGATGGCAATATTTGTGATGTTGTTGCAATTGTGCAAGGACGAGAACGATATCTCGGTGGATGGCGCATATTAGAGAGCATTGCAAGAGTAGACGCTTCATGACTGAAGACAGCGCAAGCGGTCGAGCATGTGGTTGTTTTGTGGCTGTGCGAAAATGTCGGAGAGACCGAACGCCACTCGACGTGTTCGCTGCAGATTGGGCCGATGCATGATGCACTGCACAACAGAAGGCTTTGGCGAAGGCGAGAATAGAACGAAAATGCAGGTCCGTACCTTGATAGACATTCAAGATGATGTTGCAGAGCACGGAGCTAATATCATTTTTTGGTTCGGGTCCGGGCGCGCGCCGTGAATCGTGGGATGGGAGCCAAAAGAACTAGCCAAGACGGGCTGTGAGGCGTTCCGACTCCCCAAGTCGTTGGTGGGCAAGGCTTCGCTGTCGACCTCAGGCTTGGTCTCCGTTCGGCGTGATGTCGTCGTCGCTGTCCTGACAAGAGAAGGAGGAGAGCAGGAGGAGACGGAGACGGAGAGAGAGAGAGGAGAGAGGAGAGAGGAGAGAGGAAAGAGGAGAAAGGAGCCGCGTACAGTTGAAGGTACATGGCCTGGCGACAAACAGCAGCAGTAGAGTCGCGACAGAGACATGGCAGAGCGAGGGTATTCTGCCACTCACGGCGTGGAGATGCATACCTGTGCACGAAGCACCCATGGCGGCAGTAGGATGCTTCGGCCCACGCGCCCGATTGAAGGGTGACAGCCGAGTGCAGAGGGAGTCGAGCTGAAGCTTGTTGGGGGAAAAAGGTGTGATGAAGAAAGCGGGCCAGTCAGCGGGAAGAGGGTGATTTTCACGCTGCAATTCGTTCACTGCACTGCAGGCACAGGTGCTGCGCCCACACTAGAAGTGAGGATCATGTTGTGCACGGATCACGTGGTGCACGGTGGAAATTCGAAGAACGTTAACACGAGGATTATAGCACAACTTCCACGAATTAATGCACTACAACCATAGCTCTAATTAACGATGCGTTAGAGGAGCTAATAGCGACTAATGTGAAGAATATTCAGAAAATTGCTACGAAGCATAGCGTCCACAGGACGACGTTATTAAAGCGTTATAACGGAGTTACTAATTCCAAAGCAGCACGCTCTAAAAACATGTCGATATTATTACACTAGCAAGAACGCACCCTTGTGCGCTATATCGACACACTTACACGCAGAGGCATTCTACTAATACCGGACATAGTTCGTACGTTCGTTCACGATATCGCGAAGGTCCTTCCAAGTCGCTACTAGGTAGGACGGTTCGTCAGAAGGCATAAGGACATCGATTCCAAATACCTTAATCCCCTCGACAAGAACTGTAAGAAGGCAGAGTCTGCGCATCAGTTTCAGTCGTATTACGACCTCCTCAAGAGCAAGATTAAGTAATACAACATCGAGCTACAGAACACGTACAATATAGACGAGAAGGGCTTCTTAATCGGTATGCTTTAGAAGACAAAGCGAGTCTTCACAAAGGACTACTTTAAGTCTGGCCGGCTCGTTAGCAACATCCAAGATAGCTCGCGTAAATAGATAACTCTTATTGCAACGATCTGTGCTAATTAGACTTCACTGCCACCGGCATTAATATACAAGGCAGTAACTAGTAACATCCAGTCCTTATAGCTGCAGGATTTTAAGCTAGATAACGACTACTATGCCTTCTTTGCATCCTTACCGAATAGCTGGACTAACAACAACCTTGGGCTCTACTAGCTTACGAAGATATTCGAGCCTCTTACAAAGCAGAAGGCTAGTAGAGGCTATAGACTGCTCGTTATCGACGGCTATGGCTTATACGTGAACATGGCGTTCTTGCAACACTACATAGATTACCGCATATTTGTAGCAGTCTTTCCACCTTACTTAACACACCGCTTGCAGCCTCTTAATATCAGCCTCTTTGGACTATTAGCAAGCTTCTATAGCACAGAACTCTTACGCTTCCTTTACTAGTCTAAGGGCTTGTTAGCTATTACGAAGCGTAACTTCTTCAGGCTGTTTTGGCCTGCGTAGAAGAAGGCATTTACACCGAAGAACATAGACTCTAGCTTCCGCAAGACTGGCCTCTATCTACTAGATCTATCAGCCGTGCTTAAGGCGTTTTAAGAGCCGGTAAACAAGAGCAAGAGCGTTCACTTCAGCGATAGCTCGAGGCTAGGCACTGCTAACAACGATTTAAGGCTAAGCACCGGCAGACCGAACACAGCCGGCACAGACACCTCTGTTATCTCTAACAACTAGCGTAAGACTCGTGCCCTTATAAAGAGCGTGTTAAAGAAGCTAGAGAATAAGAACGAACGCAAGGCGATTTAGAAGCTTACTAACACCTTTATACACACGCAAACACAGAACTAGCTTCTTAAGAGTAAGTGCACTAGCCTACGGCAGTCCTTTAAGAACGAGAAGCAGAAGCGACAACGTAGTAAACCGCTGCTAGCTCTTCTACAAGGGCAATTAGCTTAATTCTATTTACCGGCCAAACTTAAAGCTAGCAAGGTGCTGTTAGCTACTAAAGAGGCTGAGAAGGTAGCTAAGCAGCAGAAGAAGGAAGCTAATGCTATATTAAAGAAGGTAGATAAACAATTAAGAGCTGAACAGCGGATACAAGCTATAGCCGACAAGGCGCAGAAGAAGGCTAAGAAGGCTTTATTGCTAGAGACGAAGAAGGCCAATTTACAGGCTAATTTACAGCTGAATACCGACCTTAGAGCCTCTGCTCGCACAGCACAGCCAGCTAAGCGCTGCAGAAGGAAGGCAGTAGATAAACCGGTGTTAATTGTGGTGTTAAAGGTGCCTTTACTGCGGAGGAAGGGTGCTAAGGCAGCTAAATCCTCTTAGCCTCCAACACGCATAACATTAAGGCAGAAGTTACAAGCTGCTTAGAGCTAATAGATATAATTAATGCGATGAATTTAAGCTATTAACCACCTTATTATAACTACTAGTTGTGAGGTTATTGGCTATAGAAGTAGTGTGAGAAATGAAGCTATGCTCTCGGAGGGGCGTGCATCATGTGATCCGTGCACAACATGATCCTCACTTCTATCAAACCCCGGCCGAACTTCCGCCATTGGTTGTCTTCGTATACCTTATATAGTTCTATCCACCTGAATGAACATACTGTACCCGACACGCTAGACTTGATTCTTGAGAATTGCATGGTCTGGTCTGGTTTGGGTGAATGATCCCGCTGTCACTGTGCCCCAATGATGAAGACGACACTTCGCTCTAGATTGGTCTGGTCTTTCCTACTTGTTGGACCACGCCCCGCACACCAACATCGACATCAACATCGACACCCGACCAACAGATCGGCATCATCATCGACCCGTTGTCAACTGCTTCACGACGATACCTTATGCATCTGGCATTCTCTTCCTTGCCGCCACACGTTCCTGCCAACCGCCGTACCGTGTGATGGCCGTGATGAGATGGGACGTCCGCATGTCTTGAGCGTCACATGATCCATGAATGGGTGTGTCGTCCTGCTATTTCACTCGTCGATGTTGACGACACTCTTTCTCTGTAACCGCGTACAGGAAGCTTCTTCTTCAGCCTTGACTATGTCGATGAGCTCGATAGATGAGCATCTCCTGCCGTGGTTTAGCTTGGAGATCGGGTGAGAGGGATCGTTGTGCATCTCACTCAACCTGCTTCGTACTACACTCTCTCATTTCTCACCACGTCGAGTCAGCCAACCATGACTAAGTGCGTACGCCGAGACCTCACCTGCCATGCAGACCGTCCCTCGAGTATCCCAGCAGCTGAGTGACCAGCAAAATCCATCTCAGTGCAACCTGGAAATACCATATCTCGCCTCTCTGAACTATGACATTCACGGCGTCGTTCTTGTTGGCTTCACTACTATGCTTCATCAACTCCCACGCCTGGATCGTACCACAAGAAACCCTCGTGCTCCCCCGTCAAGAAGCAACCAGCAATGAAATACCTTCTCACGTTCGCTCTTTCTGGATGAAACGAGCCCTCCAAGCTCTCGATGAGCTCGTCTCCCCATGCCCCTACGAAGCCTTCGGTGCCGTCATCGTCAATCACACCACCTACCTCCCAGATGACATTGGAGATCTCATCTGCATCGGCGCCAATGCCATCTCCACCGGCAACCCAACCCTGCATGGAGAAATGGCAGCCATCAACAACTGCACCGCCGTGCTCTCCGACCCGGACGGCCACTACAAGCTCTCCCCCGCAGAGATCCAGAAAGCCTGGCATCAATTGACCCTCTACACCACCGCCGAGCCGTGTCCAATGTGCAGCGCCGCGATCCGCTGGGCGGGCTTCAAGGAGTGCGTCTACGGTACTAGCGCTGCGACTCTGGCTGCGAACTCGTGGAGTCTGATCGACATCTCTAGCGAGGAGGTCTTTGAGAGATCGAGCAATTTGAAGCCTTCTACGAGGCTGATTTCGAACATCGCAAGCAATGAAACTGATCCTTACTTTCAATGGCAGAATGATCCGCACGCTGAGTGTCCGGGAGGGTGTGCAAGGAAGGAAAATACGTGTTCTCCTACATATGCTCATGGAGGGACGTAGCAGATTGCAGTCATGTACCGATATCCATCACGGATATACGAGCACGAAAGGCCGGATGCCGTCGCTTCCGCTGCTGGAACAGAGCTGTTTTGGACGTTTGAGACAAGCACATCTTCCTCCTTGCTCCTACCCAGTCTGAACCGCCCAAGCCATGGAGATGCAAGCGGTGCGGTGCAGTTTAAGCGGGATCTCAGATATAAGCATGTCGGCTCTCGACTCTCCGCGAGCCTTCCTTTGCGATCTGCGAATCCCACGACAATGGCAGCAAACATTGATACGAGATAGAAGTAGCAAGGGTAGACCATACACAGTGAGCTGTCCCTGTGAACGCCGAGCGCCATTATACCCATGCCACTCTCCTTGTTCCCTTCTCAGTATCTCATGATATCTCGTTTCAAGTGTCTTCCTGTCCGCATCTGCCTCACCGTGCTCGCTCAATCTGCTCTTCATCTAAACGTACTGCGACAACCAGCGAATACCATCGCCGTAACCCTGCCTCATCACGACCGAGCACATGAAGATCTCAATCGGCCTGATTCCATCGAGCGGCACCTTGCCCTTGCCCGTCGTCTGGTACAGTCCGAGGTGTTGTCGCAGTTGATCCTCGCTGACGGCGTTGGGATGGTCGATCTTGTTGCCCAGGATGAGGAAAGGTGTCTTGGCGAGATCCTCCATGCTGAGCAGCGCGTCCAGCTCGGCTTTGCTCTCGCTGAAGCGTTCGGGGTCTTTGGCGTCCACGAGGAACACGATTCCGCTGACTTCGGGAAAGTAGTCCTTCCACAAGCGACGGGCCTGCTGGTGGCCGCCGAGATCGAAGGTGGTGAAGCGGCAGCTGCCGATGCTGAGTTCTTCGGAGGTTGGGTGAAGGGTGGGCTGGAGGATGGCTACGCGGTCGTTCTTGAGCATGTGGAGGAGCTGCGGGAGGTGGTGTTAGTTGAGGGGGCTTTGCGCGAGCGTCGGCGGGTGAAGGTTGATACGTACGGTGGTCTTGCCAGCGTTGTCGAGACCGAGGAAGAGGAGTTTGGCATGCTTGTTGGCCAGGCCGAGATTGGCCAGCAAGTCCCAGACTATTATGAGAGCTGGTCAGCGAGGTTGAACTAAATGGTTGCGGACAGCTGGAGGCATACACCAATCGACGATCCACATGTTGGCTGGATTGGCGGTGTGAGGGCGGTGATGTTGCGTGTGGTGAGTGTTGAAAATGTGCGAGTGCAAACAGCAAGTGCGATTGTGATGAAGAGGAGAGTTGTAAGGTATGGCTGTTGATGGAGGCGACGTAGATTGTTGGTTCTCGGAGTCGGGGAGATGCCAAGTCCGCGATCGAGTGAGCTTCAAGGGGTCTCCCTCCTCGAACTACGACGCGATCGCGAACACTTCGGAGCTATCTTATTGACCTTCGCCTGAACAACTTCACGCCCGACTCGCCAATTCGTGTTGTCCAACACATCCGCTCCTTGACCAGATAATATCCACCATGGGCGCCAACAATACCGTACGTGCCGAGACGCAACGTGTCATCTGTTCACATCTAACACCATCTCCCAGCTGGATCGTCTCGTCGGCCTCGCCATGCTCATCCTTGCTTCGGCCGTCTTCCTTTACTACACCGTCTGGACGCTTCTCATGGTGAGCAACCGCAATCATCTCAGCCGAGACCCTTTGCTAATCAGAATCGGTTCACAGCCATTCGTCGACGACTCGCACCCAATTCAAAGCCTCTTTCCACCACGCGTATGGGCCATTCGCATTCCCGTCATTCTCATTCTCCTCGGAGGCGCCGTGGTCGGAAGCTTTCTCAGCGTGGTCATGATCAGGAGCAATCGCAAAAAGGCATTGAAGGCGAAGAAAGCGGCAGCGGGCAAGACGAAATAAATTCGGATCGAACGGATGTACTGGAGTCAGGGCTTGGGCAGGACATGTTTACAGGAGAAAGGTCAATGAAATCTTGCGCATAGGACTGTGATACACGTCGAAATGCATTGCCGAAGTGATGAACTTCACGGTCTTGATCCCCTGGCAATTGCAGTCATATCGGGCGCAAAACCACGACGGGACGATGTCGAAATGTTGACGACCCGCGAAGATGGGTCACTCAATTGGCATAGCTTTTATCTTCAGGACGACACACAGATTGCAAGAATTCGACAGGCATGAGGACAATTTCACGCATCAGACTCAGGGCAGAAAAGTTTGGCATGATAGGTACAGAACAGCTTAGTTGGCTGTACATGTACTTGGCCAGGATGGGATTCACGAGACAGCTGCCCGTGGAATCAACCCCAGTTGATGGAATGCTGATTGAGTAAAGTGACCGCTTTTTCCTCGACCATGGCTCAGCCTGTCTTCCATACAGACACATTCACCAGGCTCTTGCATCCTCCTCGAACACCTCGAACTCGCCATCAGCTCTGCCAACGCTATGCGACACGCCACCATTCGCTTTACCCTGCCTTCGACGAGTGTTGATGCGGATGTCGCCGACTTCTTCGCTTCTCCGGCGCGCGGACTTGATTGTCAACTTGCTTTCCATCTGGCTGGAAACATCGTGCTCGTCTTCGTCTTCGAGATCGCCGCCCGGTGCATCAAAGTCGCTGTACTCGGCATCGTCTGATTGGCGGTCGTTCAGCTTGATGCTTGGTGGTAGCGGTCCACCAAATGTCCATGGCGTTTCGACGGATGATCCATGGCCTTGGCTCTTGAACTGCTCGTACGCCGTCGTAGGACCTATTTGACTGCCACTGCGATTTTGATCGTACGTAAAGATGCTGACGCGAGAGTCGACATGGAATGGACAATATGGCGGGTTCGTCTCCACGTCACTGTCCGGTCCTGCGGCAGATCTTGTATGCTGTGTACCGACAGGCGGTGATGATGTTGAATGCTTGAGGCTCCAGAAGCCATGAGGGCCCTCGCTGGCACACGTGTCAGGCTTGATAGAGGCGTTGTCTCTCACTTCCGCACGCGTGTGGATTCGCGGCAGTGGAAATGCTTTGTGGGCGTATTTCTCGTGTTTGAGGCCACTCACAACATCGTCTCCTTTGCGTCTGACCACATGCTGGACAGGATGGATGTGGACGGTTCCACCGCAAACGATGGCGATCGAGACCGTATTGTTTCGCTTGATCCAAGCCAGAGACCTTGCCGAGTGTGGCTCTTGCAATGCCTTTGTATGCCGGATTTTGTTGTCGTCGGCATGCCAATAATCGCTCGCACCACCCTTAGCAGCAGTATAACCCTGGCTCAGCCCTCTCGCGACAGCTCGCGACCCGGCGTTGCCTGCAGCAGCAGTAGCCTCGCGGAATCCTGCAAAGGTAGTCGGTATTCCAAGCCCCGTAGAAGGATTGCTACCACGTATTGAGCTCACTTGAGTGCTGACGGCTGACCAGCTCGACTTGATGCTGCCGAGAAATCCATGATTACTACTTGGTGGTGAAAGCCCTTCGGACAGGCCCACGGTGGCATCTGCTTTCTCAATCTTCGGTGCGGTGACAGTGCCAGTTCGCTTGCGTTTCCTCAGTGGAGCTACAGTGACTACTTCGTGCAGGTGTACAGTCCCATGCGCGGTGAGCAACGCTAATGCATCGTCATTCGTTGACCACGCGCAGTCCAGAATGGTGGATGGAGTGTTGCGTACGATTCTCTGCAGCTGTCTGATGCACGGACTCGTGCTGACATCGTCTTCACGCATGCTACGATGTCTGGGCACGCCGTGGGCGGCTTGTCGAAGATCCCAAACCGTCGAGGTTTCTCCTTTGCGGCTCGTCGTCAATAGTCGCATCCCTGTGCACGACAGAGACAGAAACTTGCAGCCCTCGACCAGCGCGCAAGTAGCCATTGGAGAAGGAGCGTGTTTTGGTTTGAGCGCCTCCCACTGCAGGAGGGACTGCAAATCGATGATCGATACCAGAGCGGGTTCTTTTGCGGCGCGACTGGGATCGTCAGAAAAGGCCTTAGTGGGTGGGAATTCATCATTGGCATTGGCGCGTTCCTGGAGTTGCCGTGCATTCGGCGGTGAAGGTTGAGTCAGTTCCTTCCACCCTTGCAAGCCCATTTCTATGCCTCTCTGAGAGTATTTCACGAGCCCTTGTGCAGCCTGTCTCCCTAGCCGACTCCACGTCCCTTCTATATCAGTATCAACGACATCACAAGTTACGGAGGGTTGGCCCGGCGCTGCATGAGATCCTACACCAGGCGGACTGGGGTTGATCTCGGACAGTAACGGCGCACCCTGAATTGAAATGTTCGAGCTGGAAGACGGCGGCAGAATCGCAAGCCAACGTCGGCTCAAGCTGTAGATCGGCGCGTGTGGCGATTCTGTAGCCTCATGGTCAATCGTGCTGCCATCTTTCGCGCCAGTCGTCCCCGTTGACAGCACAGTCCAGAACTTGCCAATGCATCGGTATTGGGCCACGTCGAGTCCGGTATTTGGCGTTGCGGTGAAGACCCAGATTTCACCACTTATCCCGGAGCTGATTGTGATGAAACGACCGGATGCATCGACATGGAGGTCTCCCACGGGCGGAGGAAGCGACGACACCTGCCCGACCGCGGGCTTCTCCAACGCCACAGGCGCACTGCGATATAGCGTCGCAATGTAGTGCTGTGTTTGCAACGAGTATACCTCGACCACAGTCTGAAAGTACCGCGATGCTGTCCCTTGATTCTGCAGTCCATCTTCATCGCTCGGATCAACGATTTGTCCGTGCAAAATCACCGCTACCAACGGTCGCAGAGCTTGCAAGGGATCCGTCCGATCATTGTGCGGCAGAATCTTGGCCCCAATTACCGCCCCAGAAAGGCCTTCAAGGCGACCTATAACTTCAAGCTTGTTGGGCAGAATGCGGAACACCTCTAGTCCGCCTTCACAGCCTACGAGTAAGGCATCACGCGCCTTCTTTGTTGATGCCACATCACCTCCGTCGGCGAGCGAGTCAAGACGACAGCAATATCCATTCGAGCCGGCGGGTTTGCCAGTCTCCTGCTTCTGGTTGAAGCCAAGCCCTAAATCTGGGAGAGAGAAGTAGTGCGCTTGCGGCATGTGTGGTGGTGGTGGATCGACGAAGCCTGGCCGCACCGGCTGCTGGGTTGCAAACGACTCTCTTCGCGAGCTCTGTACGGGTATTGAAGGAGTCCGAATTGCTGCTGGACTGTCTCGGCGATCGCGAGGGCTGTATATGCTCGCCGGACGGGGTTGAGGTGATACGATGGCAGGTTTGGGAGATTTTGCTGATGGCTGTGCTGTCGAAGGCGAGCTGTTCGCAGCAGCTGCCTCTGTTGGCGGCCTCTGCGGTGGAAGATCAGATACATCATGATCCTCTAGTAACAAATCTTCGGGTGAGCTGTCTGGCGCGACATCGACTAGGTGTGCTGGTGCAGGCTCCACCCTGTTGTAATCAACCTTTGAAGGTCCTTCATGACCGACCGGTGGAGATGGTGTTATCGATTTTGGATAGGAGGATGACTCGTCACCGTCTTCCCGAGACTCATGCTTCTTGCCCTTGCCCTTCTTCTTCTTCTTGCTCTTAGCAGGTTGCGGTGGGCTGGTGGATGGCCAGGCGTCGGGTGCCTCCACCGGCGGCGAGGACGAGTCGAACTCAAAAGTCGGCGCGAAGTCGTCGGCGGAGGGCATCCAGCCTGGAGCGACCGAGTCGGAGCGAGTCTACTGAGGCAGACGCTGGTGGTAGGTGGGGAGGTGGCAGAGACAGAGCTTTGGCGAGCCAGCACGTCTTCGAGATAGTTGTTGGCGATGTCAGGGAGAGAGAGAAAAGGGGAGTCGACCGAAGGTCGGAGTGCTGCGCGGCGGACCAGGTCGCGATATCGTAGGGACACACGGTCGAGGTACCTTACGTCAAAGCCGTCGCAGTCGCAGGTGATGTTCGTCACGCGCGCCCACGGCAGCCAGTCGTGACGGGAGGTGGGCGGCAGGAATGACCTCAGGTCACGGAGCTCGGACGGGAAGATGGACGTACCTTACGACGTGATTTGGCTGTTCACCTCAGGCGGTTGAAATCCGTCTCACAATCAGGTTCAAGCGAGTGAGAATGACGGTGAGCACAGCATGAGGTGGCATGGCAAGATGCACTCAGGTCCCCAAGCTCCTGGGAGCCCCTCTTCATTGTTATTGCCATCGCAAGCGGGGTCTTATCAGCGCATTCGGATCCATGGATTCATGGATCTCTGCCACGCTAGGCATGATCACTTTGCCGGCGCTGCGAGTTTGATCGTTGGACTACTTTAAGATATGTTCCACTGCAAGATCCATTCATACACACACCGATGACCGATGTCTGGGCGTGGATCATTCTTCACGCCCGCTTTCCCATGCCTACATCACGCGGGGTCTCGGAGCCGCTGGGTCAGCGACCTCGTCGAGCCCTACCTTACCGGTACATGTTGGCCTACTTAATGCTTAGCTGGGAACTTCATTGATAGAACGGTGCATCGATCATCTCTTTGTGCTGAAGCCTCTCCAGAATCTTCGCAAGCTGTTCACTGTCTACGATCGTTCACATTCCACGTGCTATGAACTTCTGCTGCTGATATACTGCGGCCAGGTCATGCGACGACGACGACTACTGTCAACACGCGTGTCCATGTCCCAAAACCCCGGATGCAGTAGTTGTTTCATCAACGCCGGTCACAATGCTAAACAAACACCCTGCGCGATACCCTATCTCCGCCCTGGTGGACGGTAGGCTCCTCCGCTTCCACCACTGGCACCAGGTGCACGGTATGCGCCACCGCTAGGTGGAGGTGGTGTTGAACCGTCATTGCCATCACGCTCAGGACCTCTGGCGCGTGGCTGCCATCGCGCGGTTGCGTTCTCCGTTGGCGCCACTGCACCATCATTGCCCTCGCGCTCGGGACCCCGAGCTCGTGGCTGCCATCGCGCGGTAGGCGCATCCGCAGGTGCTGGCGGGGTCGAGTCGGGTCCAGGAGCATTGCCGCGGAGTGCTGGTGGAACATAACCGGATCGACGTGGTGCAGCTTCCTCAGGAGCAGCTCGCTCCTCGGCTGCGGGAGCTGGTGGGGCGGCAGCATTGTCTCCTGGGAGGACTTCTCCGCGGGCTCTTGCTGCCTCACGTTCGCGCCACGTCGGCCTGTTGCCCGCGAGCTGCAAGCGTGGTGGGCCACCAGAAGATGCGTCGCCAACGGGACGCTCAGACGGACGCTCGAAGGAGCGCGGAGGAGCGGCACCGGCACCACCCTGCTGTTTGCGCTCGAGACGTCTCCTCTCTGCCTCCTCCTCGCGCTCCATTTGCTTCCTCGCAGTCTCTGCACGCTCTTGTCGGCGCTTCTCCGCCTCGGCCTTGGCTTCAGCATCCTTGATCCGCTTCTCCTCTGCTGCACGCGCAGCCTCCTCTTCTTCGATCCTCGCTCGCTCCTCCTCCTCGCGCCTCGTGCGCTCCTCCTCTTCCAGACGACGCTTCTCGGCAATCTTCCTCTCGCGAACCTCCCTCCGGCGCTTGTCCATCTGCGCGTTCAGCTCGCGCTCGGCAGCTTTGCGTCGCTTCTCGAAATCGGCGTGGCGCTGCTCGGTGATCTCACGCTTGAACTTTTCATAAGGCGATACGAGACGGCTGAGGCGGTGCTTCAAGGCGACTTCTTCCTTGTGCTTGAGCTCGGCGGTCTGCAGAGTTTCCATTTTGCTCTTCTCGTAGGCCTTCAAGTCCCGATCGCGTTGGGCGGCGTAGTCTTCCGGAAGATGCTTGATCTCCTCCTTGCGGTAGGCGCGCTCCATGTGGTCGATCCTCTTGCCAGCGACACGCAACTTCTCACCAATTTCGTTCTTCTCACGCTCGAGTGCTTGCAGCTTGAGCATGCGAATGCGACCGGTGTCCAGGTCGTCGATGTCCAGTCCAGTGATGTCCACGCCTTTGACGCCCTTCTTGAGCTCTTCCAATTGCTTGGCCGCTTCCTCTCTCTGCACCTTTTTCCGCTCGGCTTGAATGCGGCGCTCTTCTCTGTCGCGAGTCTCTTGTGCGAGACGCTCCGTCTCGGCGGCTTGCTGTTCCAATTGGCGAGCCCTCTTCTTCTGTTCCTCCTCGCGCTGCTTGGCAAGCTGAGCATTGGCCGCCGACTCCTTCTTCTTCTGGATGACGTCGCGACGAGCAATGAGGTCGGTGTGCTCTTTGGCTGCGCCCGCCTCAGCCCTCTTCAGAGCAGCGAGCTTGGACTTTTGGCGCTCCTCGTTGAAGGCAGGATCAACATACTGGACGGCAACGTACAAAGCCTTGGACAGGCGGGACAGCTGCGAGCGAACAATCTCGGCAGGAGTGCTCTGCAGACGCTGGACAGAACTGGCATCGGACTCGGCTGAACCGGCGCCGGAGCCTGGGTGCATGGCCTTGGCGGATGAGAACACATCAGAGTCGAATGTCAGAATGCCAGTCGAATGATCAATGCGGATAGACAGGTCGCCCTTCTTGCAGCCGTTCATGATAAATTTCTCAATCGTGCCGGCGGAAACCTGGAAGGGGTCGGGGAACTGAGCGAGTGCCAGGACATCATCCATCTTCACGTCCGTGTAGACTTGCGAAAGTTGCTGGAAGAGACGAGTAAGCAGCACCTGCTGAAGAGGCAGCACATACTTCTTCATCTCCTCATCGGCACCAATCTGCGAGAGAATGGGCGAGACTTTCTGGCAAATCGACTTAGGGTGAAAGTCGGTCTCGAGAATGTTATACAGATTGCGGATCTCCGGCTTCGCGCGCTGCAAAATGTCCTTGTTCAACGCATCTTTGAAAAGAATTGAACGGGAGGGGGCGCTGCTCATTCCGAGGAGGTTGGTAAGCCTCGCATTCTTGTTGCTGCGTGCTGCGTCCACGTCGATGAGAGCACCTCGGGACCGCGAAGTGCTGATGACTGGGATGGACAAAGCCGAGAGCAAGACGAACGAAGCGGCCTTCGACAAATCGGCGTCGGAGATGTTGGTCGGATTGTCCTTCTTCGTGGCACCGGCTGCGACTTGACGGGCTGAAACCGTAAGCAGATTATAGTACCTACTCCATGCAGCGGCGTGGAAGAGGTAGTTCTCGCTGACGAGGAAGATGCGAGTGAGCTTCTCGTAGTAGTTGGCCATCATCGAATTCTTTGGCTGTCTCCGCGACAGGCTGAGCAGGGTGTGAATGTCCTCCACACTCTTGAAAGCCTCCTGCCACAACTCGAGTTCAACGGCCACATTCAACTGCATAAATCGGGTGTCCAGATGGCGCTGCAGTGTCTCCGGGTCACTCAGGTTGATGGCGTGAACCTGCTGAGAGTATTTCGCGGCGTTTTGCAAATGGTTGCGCAGCAGTTCACAGAGGCGACGGAATTCGGTCTTGCGGGTGTATTTCTGGCAGAACTGGAAAGCTTGGTGTGCGGTGGTCTGGTACATCACTTCCAGACGAGCGTTGTTCTTGAAGATGTCGAGCACGGTGCGGTAGGTCTCCCACAAGAACTTCAACCAGGGTGTGACAATGGCTCGATCGGTTCGGTCTTTGGACTGCTCGCCGGAGACCGTCGAGAGCAAGATGGACTCGGGAGTCTCCATAGCCTCCAAATCGGTGACATTCGCAAGCGAAGCATCTGTAGTCTCACCGGTCTGACCCGCCTCCTGAGCAGAAATCTCATCAGCCTTAGCCTGCGCCTCTTGCACCTTTTGTTCCGCGAGCTCGATGAATCGACGGAACACCAGTTCGATGGTGGCCACGTTCGTATTCTGGCTGGTGTTCTTGTAGTTGTACAAGCCATCCTTGGCCGATTTGCCTTTGCGCAAATCCACACACAACTCCACAAACAGTAGCATCACAGGCTCCAGGGCCGTGATGGTGCTGTTACGTGTTCGCTTCGATGTGACATGTTCGTGCAGGATGGACAGAGCGGCCTGCTGCTGGCCCACCCCGATGAGTTCCTGAGCGCGCTTGAGGACATTTTCCGGGCGCGTATGCGGTGGTGGAGGCATGCTGGGCGAACCCCTCGGTGGTGATCACTTCGAGCAGTGATCAGTATGGCGAGGTAGTCGGTTCGTGATGGAGTTCGAGTGTCGCTGCGCCGGTCCCTTGAGGATGTGGATGATGATGTGACGACGAAGTGACTTCTCCTGCAAGTTGACGATTTGCGGCAGTGTGCCAAGGCGACGGGTTGCTCTGATACTGCCTGGTATGAAATCTACACCTCGAGGATCGAGGGCTTGCTGCTGGCTGCCCAAACGGCGACACCTGGCTTGCTTTCAGTCTTTCACCCTTGGAGCTCGAGATGCTCACTGTGCACCGACAGACAGAACATCGCGTCGGGACGGACACAGTCAAAGACGCAGACGCACATTGGTGTCACATGACAGCTTCAATGACGCTGTACTCTGGCCGGAAGGTGTGGCAGCGTTCAGTAATTAATTTATGTATATTATTATCATCATCCTTTGCATGCCATCGACATCTCTGCCCCATGCTGTTCAATATTTCAATCAAATTTAGCGCGGCTTGATCCGGCCGCAACCTAACAGGGAGCGATCTCCTCCGCCGTCGCTCGAGCTGTTGCTACCCACACGATTCACCTGCTTACTACCGTCCGTCCCGTCCAGACCGACCGCTCGATCGACGTCGTCTTCCGTGTGCTCTTGTGCCTCCCAGTCGCTCCTTCAGAAACGCCTCGACCAACTTCGCTCTCTCCGACCACCGTACAACGCAGGCAGGAGACACGCGAGTCTGAGCTGGACGCAGGGGAGCACGCGGCGTGGTAAAGGTAGCACGAACCAACATCTTGTCGCGAAAACGGCCGCTGATCCTCCTCCGCAGTCTTCGTCGCATGCCACTGATTGACCGCGACACGACCTTCGCCGCACTCGGATTACAGCAATTACCGTCGTGCGTTCGCAAGCGTACTGCTCTGCATAATCCATCCCGGACGAACCTCCCACCGCCTTCGCAGTCCGTGCGGCTCCCCGACCACGTTCCCGCGGCATTGATCAGCTGAATATCTATATCGCTCGCACCCGCCGCTCGTCCCTGCTTTGCGCTCGAGACCGAAAGCATCATGTCCTCCCCGTACGAGATTCGGACCAACGAAAATGGCAAATCGAAGAAGCAGTCAATGGCCGAGCTCAAGCTTAGGCGGCTCACGGAGCTGAACCAGCGACTTCAGGAAGATTTGAATCGCAGAAGGATACCGGTGTCGGAAGCTGCTCTAGAGTATGTTGTCGCTCTTGCGCCGCGCATGTTGGACACCTCTTGCTAACCGCATCTACAGCCTCATTGCTTTCACGGACAAGGAGCCCAAGGTATACTCGGCGTTTGCAAGCCACACACCGCGCTCATGCTAATCATGGCTCTTCTTCTATGGCAGGACTTCATGGTACCGAGCCGATGGGGCACAATCGACAAGCGCGAGGATCCGTATGCGCCGCAGCAATCGAACGGGTGCTGCTCAATCATGTAGCAGCAGCCCAAATCGCATCCATTTCACGGGCTTGTTTACAGCATTGGCGTTCTGAGCGAATCCAATGGAATGGAAGGAGCTCGGCCTTCATCCGGCGGGTTTCGCGGTCACGGTTGTGGAGGAGGATATGGGCCAATATCTTCGATGGAGGCTTGTTGTGGAGGGCCAGGTCTGGGGAGGAGGTAGCTACTGTTCGCGTTCCAGCTATGGCGCGGCTATTGTGCAGATGGGGCACTCTCTCTGGACACCTAATTCTTCCCCGCTGCACATTCTCAGCTGTCGAGGCGAGCGGATGTCACACAATCTGGCTGGAATTGACCATTATCAACATGATATGCGCACGGGAAGGCGCGACGGGTCAGTTGGCTGAGAGTTCTCGGTCTCTTTGTAGATAACATCATGGCCATGGAGTTGCACCACAATCCTCGCTGTTCAAGGTCGAAAAAAGTGTTCTTCTACTGAGCCATGCACATTGTTCCCAACCTGGCCACAAAAGAAGCAGAGAATGCTCAGTCATTGTCACAGCACTACTTACCGCCGAAGTTCTCCAGAGGTTGTGAACGATAGCTAAACGAGGCAGATCGGCCTTGAGATGGTCGCAATATGATAGTAGGAGAGCACAGTGACAACAGCGAAGGCAAAAGAATTAGCAGCTACCTCAATCGATACGACCGATTGGCTCACGAAACTTGTCAAGTCAGTGAGATCTGTGCATACGACCTACACGGGAAAGCTTAGCAAAATCCTTTACGACATGCAGTGCCGATTGTTCAAAATGGTCCCATCGACTTTCACAAGACAGTATTTCGCGTACCGCGGCAAAATGGATAATGTCCCATGCCACCGACTGGCCGGTACATGTACTTAGCTAGGTATGCCTGTGTTGTTCAACGCGAGCCCTCGCGTTGATTAGAGGTGTTGCTGCACGGTGCATGTAAGCAAAATGGCGGTGTGCACTGTGTGCACACTGGTGTGCACAATGGTGCACATAGTGGCCACGCTAACCTTGATAGGAAGTTGCATGTTAGTAAGTTAGTAAATGGTGCTCGTTGTTCATTGCTATCGCTCTGTTAGTGCTAGATCTATTAACAACGCCTCTTTAACAACCTCTATAAACGTCGTTGTTATCTACTCCTTATCTTCTTATAACTACCTTAATAGCTCTAACATCTCTATAGGGCCTACTATATTAGAATTACGCTTAATGTCCTTAAGGAATCTATCGTTAACGCGATACTTAATGCGAAGGTTCTAGAACATATAGATAAGTATCTTAAGGACCTTATAGCTAAGGCGATTACGGCGGAGGCTCTAAATAAAGCTATGGGCTAACTAATTGCGTTTAGCCGGCCCTATTATTAGACATACTACTAGAGCGAATAAATAGAGGGCGGTAAGCTCCGGATAGCTCGTCCGGAAGTTATTATACTACTATTACGTTGTCGACATGTTCTTAGCTAAGCTAGACTTCTAGATAACTAAATTACTAAAGATACTATTATAGTTGCGAAGGTTCTATAGCTTAGCTAAGAGGGCACTAGTACGAGTATATATCTCGACCGTAGACTCCGGATAACTACTATATCCCTTAAGAGTACTAGTACGTTATTAAGTAGTATAGAAGTCGATAAGGAAGCTAGTTATCGAGTAAAGCTAGTCGTTAGTAACGATAACGAATGCGTTATAGTCCTTACTACGCTCCTTAATATTAGCGAGGTAAGCGACGAGTATAAGGGGGTAATAAAGAGCCTCGTATCGTACGTTAATTATAGGCTTAATCTCGTTGTTAGTAAGTAGACCGTTGTTCTATAACTAATTATATAGCTACTAGAAGTTGCTATATATATAGCTAAGGCGAGGGTAGTCGTGCTCGAGAGTAATAGTTACCTTAAGGAAGGGCTCTATAAGGTTAATATAATACTTAAGGTTGTACTAGAAGTTAGCGGTCTTATCTACGATCTTTAAGATCTTACGCTATGCTACCTTCTACTTTACGTTAGCGCTATAAAGTAGTCGATCCTAGTGCCTCTTAACTAGCTTCTTAATATAGACGCGGTTGTCTTAGACTAATTTTACGTAGTTTAGTCTACCTTACTAACGCATACTACCTTATACTTAGAAGCGCTTCGTACGGCCCTTACTAATCTTAATAATTAACTCCTTAGGCATAAAGGTATTCTTAAAGTACTCGGCGACCGCCTAAGCGTCGCGGAAGGTAAGTTTAACAAGCTACTCCTCGTAAAGGTCGTTTATAAGAAGGTTAAGTTAGTAAGAGTAGTAGCTAAGTCCGACAATTTAAGGATACTACTTAGATATCTAACTAAGCTGTTAGCGAGCTAATTAGAGAATTTATAGCATATAGGGTATAGCCGAAAGCGCGGCCCGCCGCGGACACTAAGCCTAATTAGGTAGCTATCTATAGATCTCGGAACTTTAAACTTAAGCTTTATGTTTCTTTAATTTTAAACTAACCTTCTACTAAGCACCCTTTATTATACTCGCATTATCTAAGGTTATTATAACTACCTTACTACGCGGAAACCTCTAGACGATACGTATAAGACTTCTCGCATAATTCTACGCCGAGCTACGCTCCGTACCGACCTACTCCGACGATAGGAAATACGTAGCCTTAGTAGTAACCGCGAGGTAATTAATAACGCTCCTACTCGCTCTATCGGTCTAGCCGTTTATAAAGGGTATAGTTAAGAATAGAGTAGTAGTATAAATTACTTTAGAATAGACTCGATTCGATACTCTCTCGGAAGGAGGAGATTCTACGTATCCTTATAATATAGGCGCAATCTAGCTTAAACGAGCTTAAAAGGCCTTAGTAGGGGTATATATGCCGCTAAGGTAGGGGATTAGATACCGATTGTCGGTATTCGGCGGAGGTAGATATAACATAGCCCCCCTCCTTACGTAGAGCGTCGCGCTCTAAATAGTTTTACCTCGAGTAAATTCTTTTTAGTGTTTACTAAGTTTAATAGCCTAAGGCCTTAATTAGGGTCTACCGCGGCTTTAAAACCTAGGCTCGGATCCCTCGAATTCTTCTCTTCTTTAATAACCTTATATAGACTTAGTAAGTATAACTTAACCCTATCCGATAGCTAAACAGGTCTAAAAGTGCCCCCCTAAGGGGCATTTGTAGCCTATATAGTGCTAACGTAGCGTTTAGTTCCCTTCTAGCCCTATCTTCTACCGGACGACCTCGAATTTTATCGAAAAACCGCTATTCTTACTAAACGACCCTATCTACGACCGAACGAGCCTATTATAACGTAACCCGCCTTTATCGTAACCTAACGTAAGCAATTCGCCGCTAATAGCATCTTTAAGGGCAATCCGTACGTTAACTACCTTAATAAGCCCTTAAATAAGGCCGATTTAGCCTAGTTCTACCTCTTTACGCGCGAATCGCCGGATAAGTAGGCAACTAATAATAAGGACGAATATTACCTAAAGTATTATAATTGCTCTAACCGCGATTGTTTCTAGGTATATATATATAGGGTTAAAAGGGGGCTTTCGGGGGCTAATATAGTTAAAAGATGCCGGAACTAGTTAAAGGCGACATTATAAGGGCTAATGCGCTCTATAAGGCCGCTATTGCCGCCGATAGTACTAAAGCGATAGCTACGGCGGCTTGTTTAGCCTATAAGGCGATCTACGTACGCATTTAGGGGTATATATAGTTAGTTCGGGTCTATTTAGCTCTATTAACCCCCTTTTAGGCGCTTTAACTCCTTTACCGGTGTTAACGGCCTCTATCTATACTAAGGTAAGGCCGAATTTAACTAGAAGGGACCGCTTATACTTAGAAAGCGCGAGAAGTTGCTCGCTAAGGAGGCTATAAAGCGAAAGAGGGAGCTTATAAGTATTTAGGTCCCTTCTTACCTAAAAGTGCCCTACTAACCCTAATAGGGTAAAGAAGTGCCCGACACCCCTTATAAGCGACTTATTCTAGCCTAAGGATTTACCGAGGACCGCCTAAGGCGTCGCGTTCGGGCCCTTTCGGCCGCTCTAGATACCGTCTATACCTATACGGGCGCTAAGAAGGGCTTAAAGGCCTCCGTTATAGAGGGAGTACTCCGTCCGACCGAGTACGACCTCTCTAGGGACCTCGAGCCTAAGGAATAAGTATATAAGCGCTTTTTTGTATTTCTTTTATCTCTTTTAGCCTCTTTTAGGCCTATTTTAGAACTAATAGGCGCGGTAACGCCTAGGTTGTTTCTTTTTACTACGACTTAGCGACTTATAGATTAGATAGAATTAAAATAACTTTACTATACTCGATTGTCTCTCGTTATATAATAATATCGTCCTTAGGGGCCCGTTTAGCCCCTAATTTCCCCCCCTAGGATTTTACTAGGTTCGTAAAATTCTTCTAAGGTAGAGAAAATTTTAAGGTAACTAGGAACCGGACTAAGGAGTTTATATAGTGTTAACTAGTGTCTTTTAGGCCTTAATAGTAACTAATAACGCGTTTGTATATCTATCGTACTAGTCTACCGCCCTTAGTACCTCCTATACTTCTATTAAATACTCTTATTATAGTAGGGCTAATGTAAGTCGTAAGTTCCTAAGTGTTTTTAGACGCGGGCTAACCCTTCTACGCGATCCTATATATCTATCTGCCGTGTTGTTTCTTACGCTTTAGGATCTTGTCTACTATATAAACGTCGGGGTCCTCTAATCGGATCTCCTTTAGGCTCTTCTAGGCCCGTTTAGTAATTTTAGTAGGTTTTTCCTCCTCTAGTAGGGAGATATAGAACGTAGGATAGATGTTTATCGTTTCCGGTAGTTCTAGCGTATACGCGACGTCGTTTACGACTCGCTTAATCCTATATAGGCCGATATACTTATAATCGAGCTTTTCCGACGGCCGGATAGACTTTAAATATCGAGTAGAGAGGTACATATAGTCGCTAACCTTATATGTTTTCGTAGTTTTGCAAGTATTATAGTATCGTACATATCTCTCCTATAACGTAGCTAGTCTTTTATATAGCGTTTTCTATAGGCCGATTACTCTATGCGCTATCTCCGCCGTACTAGGAGCTTTGCCCTTTAATTAGGGCAGGTCGGGCTATCTAGCGGCAATTAGATCGCGAACGTTATATACTTAGAATAGTGTTACCCCTATTGTCGCATAAACGCTATCGTTATATAAGAATTCGGCTACCGACAGTATCTATACCTAGTCGTCCTATTCGTAGTTATAGTATACTCGTAGGTATTGCTCTAGCGTTTAGTTCTAACGCTCCGTCTAACTGTCCGTTTAGGGGTAATATGCGGTGCTTAGGCCCCTTCGGACCCTAAGGTAGTAGTAGAGCGTACTCTAGAACTTAGATATAAGGATTAGTCCTCTATCGGACGTAATTAACTTAGGAGTTCTGTAAAGGCGGAAGATCTCTCTTAGGAAGACCTCCGCGAGGGTTTCGGCATTAATATCTTTCCGTATAGGAATGTAGTAGGCTATTTTAGACTACCTGTCTATAACGACGAGGATTAAGTCGTATATATGCCTTATAAACGTACTTAAGGGCAGATCGGTAATAAAATCTAATATTAGGTCCTCCTAGGGCCCGTTTAGTAGAGTTTCCGCATAGAGTTCTCTATATAGGCTATGTTGCCGTAGCTTCGCCCTATCGTATGTCTAGTAGCTATTTACGTAGTCCTTAACGTATTTTCTTATATCTAGCTAGTAGAACGACCGTTGTAATAGCTCTAGGGTCCGTTTAAAACTAAAGTAGCTAGCTAGGGGATCGTTATAGTACTAGCGGAGAGCTGCTAGGCGTACTAGGCCCGTAGGTACGTACAGTTTCCGTTCGTAGAAGAGGAATTCGCCTTATATAGCCTACCTTTAGGTCTATTCCGGCGGATCCGGGTTATTTATAGCTAGTTCGACTATCGATGCTATAGGGTTATGTTTTAGGCTTTCGCGTATTATATTAATTAGCGGGGAGTCTAATAATTCTTCTATTAGAGTACTCGCTATTATGTACGTTTTGCTATAGTAGGTCCTAGCGAGCTATAGATAGTAGGTTATAACTACTATTATAGACCGAATAGGGCTAGATTCGGCCGTTATTCCCTCGGATAGACCTAGTTAGTGCTAAAGGGTGTCTAATGTAGGAGCACTATCGCTCTTGTTAATCTACCGTCCCGAGTAGTCCCTATCTTCTAGGTCTAGGCGTCTACTTACTCCGTCCGCGGCGGTATTAAGCGACCCCGGGTTATACGTTATACGGAAGTCGACGTTTAATAGCTACTCTACCTATCTTGCCTATCTTCGGCTTAGTTGTTTAGTTGTTATAAACTATTTTAGGTTATAATAGTCTATTAAGACCTTAATTTAGTGCGAAGCGCCCTTAACGTAGTGTCTCTAGTACTTAAAGGCCTCGACTATAGCGAGAAGCTCTTAATTATATATATTATAGTTCCTTTCGGCCGCGTTTATCTTACTAGAGAAGAAGGCTACTAGGTACTAGTACATTTTGCCCTCCGTTTTATACGGTTAGGATAGTACTGCCCCGACGGCGAACCTAGAGGCATCTATTACAACGCGGATAGGTAGTTTTAGGTCGAAATGCCGTAAGATAGGCGCTTTAATAAACCTAGTCTTTAACTACTAGAATGCTTATACTACGTTAGGTAGGAGTTCGAAGGGAACTAATTCCTCCTTTCTCTGTCGGTGTCCGCCTTTAGTACTATTTAGGCCTCTCTCTATTAAGTAGTTTAGTAGGCTAGCTATACGGGAGAATCCCTTAATAAACTAGCGGTAGTAGTTCGTAAATCCGATAAAGATACGAATGTCCCTAACTAAGGCCGGAAGGGGCTAGTCGGCGATAGCTTAGATCCTTTCTGCCTCTATTTCGACCCCTTTTAGGGTTACTACGAACCTAAGGTAGCCGACTTACCGCTTAAAGAACTCGCACTTTAATAGTTTAGTAAAGAGTCGGTGTCTTCTAAGTCTCTCGAGGACTATCCTAATGTATTTCTTATAGCTTTCGGCGTTTTATAAGTATATTAAGATATCGTCGAGGTATACTATAATATAGTAGTCTAATAGGCCCCGGAGGGCGTAGTTTATATATCCTTAGAACACTACTAGGGCGTTAGTTAGCCTAAACGGGACTATAGTGTACTTAAAGTAGCTATACCTCGTCCGAAAGGTAGTTTTCTACTAGTCGCTCTCCTTAATTCGGATACGATAGTACGCGTCTCGTATATCTAGCTTTATAAAGAACTTTGCCGGCGCTAACTAGTCTAGCGATTCCTAGACGAGGGGCAGGGCGTATCTATTCTTAATAGTAACGGCATTAAGGGCCCTATAGTCGACGTATAGACGTAGGCTACTGTCCTTTTTCTTTATAAAGAGGATACCTACCCCCGCTAGGGAGGTCGAGGGGCGGATCTACCCCTTCTCTAGGCTGTCGGCGAGGTAGTTACGTAGAGTCTCTAGTTCTGTTATAGAGAGATTATATAATAGGCCGTACGGGGCCTCCTTACCTTCTTCGAGGTCGATACTAAGCTTATTCGGCCCCGTCTCGGGGAGAAGGGACTCGTTTCCTTCTACGAAAACGTCCGCGAAATCCGAGAATTCGCTTAGAAGTTCCGGTTCTTTTAGCGCGTCGTCTATACGTTAAGTAGTAAGGGCCTAAACGCGCCCTAAAGGGATACCGGAGGCGTCCTTCTAGAACTCTTCGGGTAAGACGAGCCTAACCGGCCTCTATTATCTACCTTTCGTCCCCTTCTAGGTAATGCTTTTGCGGATAAAGTTTACCCTCGGGTTCTATCGTTCTAGCTAGGGCATACCGAGGACTAGTTAGAACCTATAGATTCTTCCGACTACGAAGGTTTCTATATATCCTCTTATATATCCTTAAGTGTCCGTTACTTTAAACGGGACGCGGCATTCTCCCTAAATAGCTATCCTCTAGCCGTTTAGTACTACGTATTAGGCCGTTTGCCCTAACTTAGGGCTTAGGCCTAGCTCTTTAGCTACTATATTGTCTATAAAGTTACTTTGCGCTCCGTAATCGAGTAGTACTCGGAGTGTCTTAGTCCTATTAGGACCCTATATCTCTACTTTAAGGCGTATTAGCCCTTCCCCTATAGTTCGGGTAATTCCTCCTAGCTCGGTAGCCTTTCTTTAGGCCTCTAAGTACTAGACTTAACCTATAGCGGTTAGAGGAGATCTACTACGGGCTCTCCCTTTTCCCGACTAGTCCTTATTAGGGCATTCCTAGCGCCGGTAGCCCTCTTTGCTATATGTCTAGTAGGCGGTAGCCGACTTCTCCTTATTAGCCGCCTTCGGGGGGGTTTTAGCCCTTCTCGGCCTACTTAGGGGCTTATTATTTTTGTTTAGGCGCCTTCCGTTAGTTTCGTCGACGGAAGTCTTTGCTAAGCGTTTTTTGTTAAATTCCTATATCTGTCGGTACGATATATTAGCTCGTTCCTCCGTATCTACGAGGGTCGTAAGGGTAACTTAGCCCTATTCGAGCCTATTTCTAACCGCCGGGGTAAGAGCTCCCTTAAATTTATAGATTATCCTAGGAATGTCGGTATAACCGATCTTATCCTACTATTCTTTTAGATAGTTTATTAATGTCGTCTTCTTCTCCCTTAGGTAGAGTGTCTTCTTCCTATAGAGGGTTCTCCGGTTCTTCTTCGCCCTCGTTAGCGGTATCCTAGTGCCCGATAGGTTCTTCTAGGTTTTTAGGCCCGCCTTCGGCGTCTTCGTCGTCGCTAACGGTAGTCTAAGTAGGGGTTTCTATAGTCTCCGGGTCGTTAGCGGGTTCGTTCGTACGGCGACGGGTACTCTTGCTCCCTAATAGGCTAGAACGAGACGAAGCTATCTCGGAAGTAATTCGTCGTACTATAGGGAGGATCGAATCGTATATAAAGGGTATAGTTAAGAATAGAGTAGTAGTATAAATTACTTTAGAACAGACTCGATTCGATACTCTCTCGGAAGGAGGAGATTCTACGTATCCTTATAATATAGGCGCAATCTAGCTTAAACGAGCTTAAAAGGCCTTAGTAGGGGTGTATATGCCGCTAAGGTAGGGGATTAGATACCGATTATCGGTATTCGGCGGAGGTAGATATAACACCGTTACTTAGCAACGTAATCCTTCTAGCCTTACTAATCTCCTCGTTAATCTAGCTCTTAAGAGTCTTATATTAGCGCGGTAGGATCGTCTTAGTAAGCTACTATTAAGTCGGAGGTATAAAGGCTAGCCGGACGAGTTTTATAAACCTCTTAAACACCGGATAGTTAACTGTGTGCAATAGTAAGCCGGCGGCGAATATCTACTCTACGTAGGCCTTAGTAGTAGCATAGTAGTTACGATTATTTATAGAGTCTAGTAACCCTAAGGCCCTAATGTCTTACTAACTATCGTTATAGTCCTCGCCCTTAGACTCCGAGTTTACGACCGCGTCCGGATCTAAGAGGTAGCGTTAGTAGACTAGATACAACCTCGACGGTAGTCTCCTATACTTCTAAAGGTGCTTAACATACCGACTAGTAGAGCTAGAATACTATCGTTCCTTATAGTAGATGTATATAACTTAAGGATAGTACTTGCTACCGGTACTATAGTCTCGGATAGCTTCCTTCTAGTAGTTACCCTTAGTAGTCTTCTTCCGCTTCTTAGCCGGTAATACTACGCGGTCTATTAGCTCGTTAAAGGCGGTAGTTTAAGAGCTAGAGGCGTAAGAGCTCGTTATAGTAGTAAATAAGAAACGATGCAATAAGAGACTAGCTAACTATTCTTATAGTGTATTCCTTACCTCTTTATACCTCTACCGGTCTACTAACTTATCTACCGACACCGCCCTTATCTACTAGCATCTTCTATACCGCGATATTGTACGCTACTATTTATAGAGCAAGAGATATATATAGGATAGTAAGGGCATAGTAAGAGCTTAAATAATAAGATTAAAGGAGGTTATAAGGGCTTACGGATTACTATAAATAGCAAGCCGGTGTGTATATAATAGACCTCTAAAAATATACTATGCATATAGTGCAAGATGTATAGTATGCACTATACGTGCAAATAATACAACACCTCTAGCGTTAATAAGCCCGAACATAGTAGCCTTGCCGACCGGAGTCCGCCCTACGATTCTCGGATATATAGTCTCTAGAATAGTCGTCGCCGTAACTTCTTTTCCCGTAGTCCGTCTTAATATATATAGCGGTCGCAACTTAAAAGTAGATCTTCCTACCCCGGACATTTTATCCCGGCTTCCTCCGTTAAAAGATGCCCTAGAACCTAGGCGAGCTCGAGGAATTAATGTACGTCGGCCGGGCGATTCTTAGAATAAGGTAGATCCGGCTTTCCGACTAGTTCCGAGACGCGTACGCGAATAGACGCGTACGGACGATTTAACCCGCATAATGTACGCGTTTCGTCCGGCGGTGTACTTACCTTCTTAAAGTCTTAAAATTTAGTTAATGTCGTCTATGTTTATAGTTTTAGTGTTGTATATAGTGTTGTTAGTATTAATTTAGCGGTTACCTAACTATACAATTATTTATGCTAATTAATAAGCTAATAAGTAGCTCGTTTTTATAGCGGTAATCGTATTTATTACCCTCGTTGTTTATTGCCCTTATTGCCCTTATTGCTCTTTAATCTTCCGCTTCTTACTCTTACTCTTAGTGTTGCCCTTAACCGGTATTAGCGCTAGTACTTACAATAGTACTTAAGAGCGTAGCACTATAATCTTCTGCTCGGCGTAATAACTACTAAGAGGTGTACGGTAATCTAGTGTTGCTATAGTCGTAACATAAGGGCGTTAAGAAGGCGGTAGTATAGCCTATAAAGGATTACTGCTCTAAATCTTAGCGAGTAGCTAGTCGACAGTTATGCGATTAAATAGAGCCGTAGCTTGTTGCAACCGCGTAAGCTAGTATTATAATGCTATGTCCTTTAAGCCGCTCTTAATAAGGTACTCGTCGTCGTTAAGAGCGTAAAAGCGCTTACGCAACGACTAGAGCGACTCCTTTATTAATGCTATATATCGTATAAGGCTATTAGATTCCTTATCTTCCTTATACTCTATAAGTACCCTCGTTGTTGTAAAATATAGCTCCTAGCCGTTCTCTTCCTACTCTTGCGTCTAGTAGAGGTAGTTGTCGCTCGTAAGGTTGTTATAAGTAAGGTAGTAGCTCTAAATGTAGCGGTAGATAAGGAGGTATTTGCGGTAAAACGAGCAGCCGCATCGATTCGGTAGTAAGTCGTCTTGCTCTCGGAAGTTACCTTTAAAAGCGTCTATCTTACCGAGTATTAATTAAGCGGTAATAAGGACTTAAACGGTGTACGGAAACTTCCTTAGCTATAGCTGTTTTGTAGCTATTAGATAGACCTTTATACGAGCATCTAAAGCCTTAACAGCCGCGCGCCGCTCTATATTATTAACGACGTTGTAAAGGTAACTAGCGATGCCGCGGAGCGAGAAGTAATTTATCTTCTACTTAATGTTAGCGCCTTACTTAAGTAGGAAGTAGAAGTTCTTAAGGTTGCTCGTCGTACTAATCTGTAGCATAGTTTGCGAGTAAGAACGATAATAATAAGCCTAGAGCTTACGGTTATTCTATATAATGTTAGTAATGTAGTTCTCCTTCTGCTTCGGTGCCTTATCTAGTAAGCACTTAAGAGTAGACTCTATAGAGTCCCTTATGCCTACCTCGGTATAGCGATATTTAATAGCTATAATTAGATACTAAAGAGTCCTCGTATATTTACGCCCTAAGAACTGCTCGGATATAGTCTTTAGATAATGCTAGTAATAGAGCAGATACTAGACCTCTTACTTACTAGCCGCGAGGCTAGGGAACGCGAGCTTAATAGCTATTTGTTTAGCTCCGGAGTTATTAGTTATAAAGTATCTAGGTATCTATAGCTTCTTATTGCCTATGTTTATATACTAGCTCTTAATCTACTTTAGTGCCTCCCTAATTATAACGCTATCTTCTCGGGGTAAGAGCTAGTAAGCGTAGACTCTATAGGTGTTAGTCGAATCGCGAATTATTAGGGTAAAGAGCTTCTACTCGAGCCGGTTCGTTTTGTAGGTAGAGTCGTAGATCGTAGTGTAGCTATATCGTCGGAGGAGGTTTAGCCCTTTAGGTCGTACGAAGATAGTCGTTTCGGAGGTCGTACTATCGAGTACATCGATGTTAGGGATATAAAGGGCGAGATAATTACTTATTAATTATATTGTTATTAGTATATACGTTTAAATTAGTCGAAGATTTTTCGAGCGCGTAACTAATTATACGCGTAAAATCTAGCTTCCGGTATAAGAATTAGTTCTACCTTTTACTCGAATACTAGCGTCGACATAAAATTCGTACGCGTTGTTCTAGAACCGGTACGTATATTCTAGTCCGGACTTTTAAAATTCCGACCTTCTTATATATAACAATATAAAGAAATTAAGAAACAACAACTTACGCTACTCTAGCTACTCTACTATATCGCTAACCTACGCCTTTAGTCCCGTCTTGTTGCTATAATATCGAGGATCCGGATTCTTTAATTAAAAGCCTCGCGCGGCGTTATAAACGGCCTAGATATCTAGCCGCGCACTACTAGCCTTTAGTAGTGTTTTATAGCTATCGTACGCTCCGAGCCTACTACCGATTAGATTCGCCTTTACCTACGCCGGCCGGTAACCGCGTACTACCTCCTTACCGGCAATACGCGTAACGAAGCTATTCGTCTTCCGGAGATCTAAACGCTCTAAGTCGTAGTTATAGAAGGGCTAACCTTTATAGATCCGCTCGAGAGTCTAGTATAATAGCCGTACTAATTAATGCTTAACCTCCTTCTTCTTCGACGTCCGCTACTACGAGGCTCTATCGATACGACGACTATTTACCTCGACCGCACCCTCGGTAGTATCCTTAATAGCTTTATAAAAGTAGGTGTAAGGGTCTAAACCGAAGTTACGTATAAAGGTCTAGATCCGAATATATAAAATTCTAAAGCTACCGAAAAGAAGATCTATCTAGAACAACGGAACGTCGAGTATAAGCTATATATGCGCGTAGCGTCGCTTAGCGCATACGTAGCCTTCTAGTCGGCCGAAAGGAAGCTTGTTCCCGATTCGGCCTAGTAGATTTCTAAACCGGCGTTCGTCCGTTAGGCGTTAGCCTAGGCATCGGTATAGCCGATATAGCCTTAGGCACTAGCCTCTAACAATACCCCCCCCCCCCCCCCCCCCCCTATCCCTACCCCTAATCGCAAAACCGGTGTAACTATTAAATCCGCCTCAAAATTCTACCCTATTCCTAGAAATCTAGCTCCGTTACCTCCTAACCTACTAATCTTATACTCTATAGCTTATAAAAAGCCGGAGGTAAAGGGTCTATTCTACTTAGCTATTTAACCTCCGGGAAATTGTTAGGTATATATTTTTTAGGAATCTACATGTGCTTAGATTTATACGTTCTTAAGACGCCTTATACAACCTACTAGTCGACAACGTCTAGGCCGATAACGAAGCGGCTAATAGACATAGTAGCCTAACGGCTAGCTATTTAGGGTGCGTATAGAAGTAGTTTAGCTAACCCTATATCGTAAGTAGGGTTGTGCTCTATATGTTACTATATACGCTATTGCGTTATGTAGGTCCTCTATTCTATAATGCTCCTCTTAAACTTATAGGTTTTACCCGGTCGGGAAGTCGTAGACTTCTAAGTACTTCGTTATATAGTCGATATAGTTTACTATAAGTTTAAGAGGGGGAAGACTTAAATCTTTTACGAGATTCTTATCTTTTGTTAAAGGAAGAGGGTCGAGTCTAGTACACCGAGCGCGGTATCGTAGTTTTATATCGTACGATAGATAAATAGGTATCTAGTAGGCGTATCTAGTATCTAGTAAAAGTAAGGGCCCGTAATAAGGAACCGGACTAAGGAGTCTAACGTCGCGTAGTTTAAGGTTATATAGGACCGTCTACCGTATTCGCGTCGCCGTAGAGTGTTTCGAAACGCTCGAGGGCTACTATATCCTTAAACTCGCGTAAAGGCTCCTAAGTAGGTCGGTCGTAACCTACCTACTTAATAAGAGCCTCTCGGCGATAGCCGCGGCCGACGCGCCTCGTACGATAGCGAAGAAGCGCCTCTATACCGTATTCTTCGTCTCCCGCATCGTTAAGAATCGCGGCGGGCTACGAATCCGTAACGATCTAGGACGGAAGCGCATCGTTATATACTAAGCGTAAGAGCGACGTATAAAACCTCGGATAAATACCGCGAGGAACATTGAGCTCGACGAAGTAGGGCATACTCTCGAAAGTACGAACAACTATATACTTCGCGTAAATCTAGTCGAGCTTCTTCGTAGGCCGGTCTATCTTAATATTCCGAAGTAAGAGCTAGACCTTATCCCCGACCTTATACTTAGTAGCGACGTTCCGGGACCGGTTCGTATAGTACTCCTACTACTACTAGGCTACGGCTATCGCTAAGGCGGCGAACTCGCGAGCCTATTATAGCTTAGTAACGATATACGTACCTTCCTCGCGAGGGTTCCGAGGCGACTCGATAGTATCGGAAATAGTCTCGATCGTACGCAGGTAGTACCCGTATATAAGGAAGAAGGGAGAGACCTACGTCGTAGAGGGTACGCGCGAATCTAAGGCGATCTATACGAGCGAGAGCTACTTACCCTAATCGCCCTAATTATAGCTAACGAATGCCTATAAGTAAGTCTTAACTTCCTAGTTCTATTGTTCGGTAGAACCGTCGGTCTCTAGGTAGTACGCGGTAGATAGTCGCCGAACGATACCTAACCGCTCGTATACTTCTTTCTAGAGGGCGTTAACGAATTAAACACCTCGATCCGACGTAATACCGGTAGGTAGCTAGTATATACCGACGTAGCGTTCGATAAGGAGCTCTACGACGCCCTTAGCGTCGAATTAGCTAGGAGGGACTCGTAAGAGTATAGTACCTTTCCCGAGGCGATCCGTAATAATAAGGAGGGTAGTAGCGCCGTCCTCCTCGTTAGGCGCTAGGTCTATAACAAAGTCTATCGATATCTCTATCTAAATACGCTCCGGGATCGGTAAGGGACGTAATAGCCCGCGTCGCTTCTCTCTCTAGATAGTAGTCTATCCGTACGTAGTATAGTTTCGTACGAACTTACGTACTTCGGCGTTCATTCCCGGCTAGAAGAACTATCGAGATAGAAAGTCGATAGTAGCATCGCGTCCGGTATATCTACTAAGGACCGAGTCGTACGTCGTTTAGATAACCCTTATCGTTAGTAGTTCGAAGAGAGGTAGTATTAGAAGCACCTTAAGAGGGAATGTAGGCTTGCACCGAAAACAAATAGTTATAGAATGTAACAAGTCGATTCGATAAGGAAGGGAATAGACGAGAGCGTCCCCCGAGGCTATGTACCCGCCCTTCGTATTACTAAATGCGTCCCTCCGCCTAGACTAGGCACCGGTCGTAGTCTAACGTCCGCTTGGGGGCCGTCGTACGCCTATAAGGTTCGTCCCTCTATAGGATGTCCTAGTCTAGGCTAGATAAGATAGCACCGGTAATCTATAGTGCTAGGATAGTCTAGGTTAGGACAGGTAGGAGACGTTATCGTAAGGGTGTCCTTATATTGCCCTCCTCCCCTCTCTATAACTAACCTTAGTTACAGTAGAAAATTTACAAGCTGTTAGCTGCTAGATGTCCTAATCTGGAAGGATTTGCGGGTCTATAGCGTCGCTATATTAATTTAATTCTTCTTCTAAACTTTCTCTCTTCTTTACTAACTACTAAAAGTAAGTAATCTAGGGTAGTGCTAGTATAGTCTAGTTTAGGTCTAGCAAGGCTAACATTAGCGCAGACATACTATGTCTTCCGCCGCCGCGGCCCTTGTACGCAACGATTACGCTAGAAAGGTCCGCAACGGGACTTTTAACTATAATCCGTGCTTTAATTATATTAAAGACATTAAGTAGAACAAAGACTTAACTAAACTATACTAGTTAGCGTTAGAGAAGCCTATTAAGGGCATTACTGCTAAATGCGCCGGCTGTCTAGACGACAGAAACGCCGATTGCTTCTAGGTAGGATATTTCTAGACTGTTCTAGAGTCTTTTAGATCTAGGCTAACCCTAAATAGCTCCCTCCGGCCCGTAAGGACGAGTAGGACACTATTAATGCCTAGATTTAAGCAGAGTACGCTAATCCGGTAGCGAACGCGGATAATAAGAAGAAGTTAAGGAGCAAGGTGCTCCTGTTTACTAGTTCGATTAAGTTGTATATGCCGTTCTAGCTTATTTTAGACTAGTATACTAACTATTAGCGCCTTAGGGAGCTTAGAAACAGCGTTCGCGGCCCGGAGGGTCTTACTTTGTACTAGGGTACCGGCGAGTAGGACACGTCGGGCTAAAAGGTTAAGAAGCAGGATAGGTCGGCCGCTACTTATATAGAGAAGGCCGTAAGTGTACCGTTCTAGCGCATTTTAGACTATACTAACGCTAGGATGTAGGAGCAGGCTGCTACCGGGACCCCGAGGTCTAAGAGAAGCTGCCTAATTAATCCAAAGGGCGCTATTACGGTCTAGTCGTTAACAGAAAAGCTTAATAAGTACAAGACTACCTTACATCGCAATAGCAAGGCCCTAGAGAGGTTTAATACGTACGCTAGGGGTACAGGAAAGACTAATAGGGAGGCGTTAAAGGCTTTAGTGCGCACTACGGCCGCTTAGGAGCGTAGAGAGGACGCTTCGGACAAGGATAGCGATAATTAAGCCGGTTTGGTCTAGTTAGCTCTAGCAGTGTGTAGGGTATAATAGATAACACTATTACGTAGAGTAATAGGGCCCTTTTAAGTTATAATAGCGCAGAATAGCTTAACGTAGGCTAGAATAGTCTAGAATAGAAAACCTTAACGCCTAAATGAAATCCCTAGAATTATTAAAAATGTTAAAGTCTAATACTATAAAGGAAAAAAAACGGGTCTTTCCCTAAGGCACGGGTCTTTCCCTAAGGTCAAGAGATACGAGAGAACAACGATTGTACATAGATAGACTGCTGTCGCGAGACAGCCGTCCTACATAGTCATAGACTCCTACAGGACGTAAATGGAACAAACAAACAAACAAACAAACAAACAAGGAAAAAAAAGGATTAAAAATTAACTAAGGGGGTTAGCGTTTTTTCTAGAATTTACCGCGCGCAGTTAGTCCTTTCTAGCCTATTCTACGCCGGTAGGCCCGCATTACTGCCGGGCTAATGTTAACTGCTACTTCCTAGGAGTTCTCGGACTAGTCGTAATCTTTCTACTTAATAAAGTACTCCCGATTGTTTAGTTCGTCTACACGTTCGGCTAGAATAGCCTCGACTTCGTATTCGTTGTCCTCTCCTACGTCGTATCGCATTATCCTATCTTATTTACGACTAAACTAGTCCGGGATAGATAGTTCTAGCAGAGAAACATAGAAGGTTAGGTAGATCTTTAGTAAGTCTAGTAGATCGAGCGTGTATGCGACGCGGTTAATAACCGCTTTTACCTTATAAGTTCTAATATATTTGTAATCGAGCTTCGCCGAAGGTCTTAATAACCTAATGTTGTATATGTTAAGGTAGACTTCGTCTCCGACGTTAAAGGAGATGTCCTTCCTATGCTCGTTCGCCTACTTAGCTATTTGCTTCTTTATTTTAGCTAGTCTAACCCGCAGTTTCTTCTAGTTAGAGATAACGCGGTCCGTAAGTTGTACGGCGAACGGGGCTTCTCGTCTATTCTAGCGTAGTCTAGGCTAGTAGCACTACCGAGGGTCCTATATAGTGTACGCCTAGAATAGCGTAACCCCTATTACGGAGTGTACGCTATTATTGTACGAGAATTCCGTAGTAGAAAGTAGGGAGGCCTAGTTGTCCTATTTATAATTGTAGTATATACGAAGATACTATTCTAGCGTCTAGTTTTAGCGCTCTGTTTGCCCGTCTATTTAAGGGTAGAACGCTATACTTAGTTTTCGGCGTATGCTAAGGCAGAAACAGAACGTGCTCTAGAATTTTAAGGTTAGGATAGGCCCTCGATCCGACGTAATCGTAGCTAGTGCGCTATAGAGTCGTACGACTTCCCTTATAAACACCTCTACGAGCTCTACTACGGCAATCGTCTTCTTATATAGCGCATAATAGACTATTTTAGTACATCTGTCTACGATTACTAAGATTAAGTCGTAAGCCTAGCCTAGAAGCATACTAGGTAGTAAGTCCGTTATAAAGTCTAGCGTTACATCCTCCTATAGTATAAGCGATAGTAGCTCTACGTATAACAATCCGTAAGGTTTATGCCGCCGTAGCTTTAACCTGCTATATACTTAATACGTTCGTGTATAGTCCTTAACGTATTTTCTTATTTTAGGCTAGTAGAAACTCCTTTATAGAAGTTCGAGCGTTCGAGAGAAGCCGAAGTGCCCTACTATAGGGTCGTTATAGCATTCTTAAAGCAGTTAGAGTCTTATGCTTCCTTTAGGTACGTAGGCCTTGCCGTCTATGTACGCGACTCTATCCTCGTTAGTCTATCGATCTGCCTAGAAAATAGGTTCTGCTTAGTCCCTCTCCTCGTTAATCCTATTAAAGGTCGGATCTTTTAAAAGGGCGCGTTTTAGGCGCGTTTTTAGGTCTAGGGCGTCCTTTACTGCCCCTATGTGCCTTACTAGTTTATTATAGTCTAGATGCGGTTAGAATGCCGTCTAGAAGAGCCGTAAGCTTATAGACGACTCTTCGTCTGTAGCCTACCGTCTAGAGTAGTCCTTGTCTATTAGGTCGGGCCTTCTACTTAGTACATCCGCTACCCTATTAGCCTTGCCGGGTCTATAAATAGTCCTAAAGTCGATCTGCGACAACTACTCGGCCTATCTAACCTGCCGCCTAGATAAGGTCTTAGTCGTTATAAGAGTTTGTAGGTTTGTATAGTCCGTTAGTAGTTCGACCTAGTGTCGAGCTCCCTCTAGGTATTATCTAAAGTGCTTAAAGGAGTCTACGACTACTAATAGCTTAGCGTCTTCTGTAACGTAGTTCTGTTCTGCCGCGATTATCTTTCGTAAGAAGTATAATATAGGGAACTACTATGTTTTGCCGTAGTCTTCGTATAGTTAGCTTAGGATGCCCGAGATTACTTTGCCTAAGGCGTTAGTTTCTACCCTATAGGGTAGTTCTAGGTTAAAATAGCGTAGGATAGGAGTTTCCGAGAACCTTTTCTATAATTCGTTAAAGGAAAGCATAGCTTGCTCGTCGAGCTCTAAGTACGCTCGTTCCTTCTTACGTTAGTTTACTACCTTTTTCCCCTCCGTGTAGTAGTTAAGTGCCGTAGCGAGGCGTAAGAAACCCTTAATAAAGCGCCTATAGTAGTTCACGAAGCCGATAAAGACCCTAATGTTATATATTAACTAAGGAAGTAGCTACTCCTAGACCGATCTAACCCGTTCTAGGTCGATCTCTAGCCTATTACGTATAATAACGTACCCGAGGTAGTCGACGCGGTCCTTATAGAAATCGCACTTAGACAAGTTAGCGTATAACTTATATTTCCGGAGGCGCTCTAGCACCTCCCGGACGTAGCCCTCGTACTCCCCTACCGTTTTAGAGTATATAAGGATGTCGTCGAGGTAAACGACGTAGGACATATCGATTAGCCCTACTAATATACTATTAATAAAGTTTTAGAACACCGCGGGGGTATTGTAGAGCCCGAAGGGCATTACGGTATATTCGAAATAGCCGTATCTAGTCCGGAAGGCTGTCTTCTACTCGTTGCCTTCCCGGATACGGACATAGTAGTACGCGTAGCGGAGGTCTATCTTCGTAAAGTACCTAGCGCTAGCTAGCTAGTCTATTAACTCGGAAATTAGGGAAAGACCCCCCCTGTTCTTTACTATAACCGCATTTAGGCTACGGTAGTCGATATAAAGGCGGAGTGTGTTGTCCTTTTTCCTCGCGAAGAGGATTAGCGCGCCCGCCGAGGATATCGAGCGGTGAATAAAGCTACTCTTTAGATGTTTAGGGAGCTGCTTACGCATCGTATCTATCTCTACCTCCGATAGAGCGTATATAGGGCTAAATAGGACCTTTACTCCCTTAACTAGGTCGATCCTAAGATCGTGCGGTCTATACGGTACTAACTCGCTAGCTAACTCCTCTAAGAAGACGTCGGAGAAGTTAGAGTACGCCGTTAGGACGCTATTCTAGTCTAGTTCGAGTCTATCCTCGACCTCTTAGATCGACATAATGTAAAGAGCTGCCTCGACTTTACTAAGACACTCCTAGTAGAACCTGTCCGGGGATACTACTACTATCGCTTAACGCTTTCGAGGTTTCTGCCTCTAGAAGACCTTCTTTAGAGCGAAGTTAATACCTAGGTTGTACTTCTCGAGCTAGGGCATACTAAGCACGACTTCGAAACTATAGATACGTCCTACCTTAAACGTATCTACGCACCCCTACGCCTTGCTAGAGGTGTCTATAGCCTTATAAGAGTTTCTCGTTTCTTTAAAGACCTATAGGCTCTAGCTATTTAGAGTTAGGTACTTTATCTAGGTAGATAGCTTAGAAACTGTCTACCCTATTTCCTTTACTAGTATAGAATCGTAGAAGTTGTCCTAGGCGCTACTATTAATTAGGCCCCGGACCTTTCTAGACTCCCCTAGGCTGTTTAGCGTTAACTCGACGCTAATTAGGCGCCCTTACTAGGCGCGGCGCTTTCCTAGCTTAGCCGAGCGCCGCTAATCCTTATTATAGAGGACTTAGCCTACCTAAGTAATAGCGTCTACTTAGGGGGCGTCTCTTTCCCCGAATCCTTCTATAGGTACTAGTTAGTATAGTCGCGGCGGATATGCCCGACCTGTTAGTATCCGTAGTACGTAGCCTTAGAGGGGGCCTTCGGGTTCTGTTCGCTATTACTAGTCCTTACCTTCTTACTATCCGGAGTAGTAGAGCCGTCGCTAGGGCGCTTCTTTGCCTACTTAGCGGTCCTTTTAGTAGCCTGCCTCTTACGAGCCTCTTGTTTAGAGCCCTCGTTAGTACGGTAGGCCTTTTTAGCCCTCTCCTCGGCGTCTACTAGGTTTAGTAGGGTAGTAGGGTAGTTCGAGAGGCGGTTACGAAGGGTCTATAGGAGGGCGCTATAGAACCTAAGGATCTTCTTACTATCGTCCCTTTTATCGAGCTCCTTCTAAAGTGTCTTTAGCTCCTCAAGGAGTTCTTCTAGCGTACGGTTACCTAAGGTAACCTTTTTTAGCTTCTCGTAGGCCTTCTCGCGCCGTTCGGTCTCTATACCTATCGAGTTAAGTATAACCTCCTTTATTATAGACTAGGTTAGCTTAGAATAGTCGTCGAGACCGTCGACGTAGCGTTCCTAGTAGTCTTGCTAGAGCTTTCCTATATAGTTAGTAGTAAAGTCGACCTTACGGTCTTCGCGTTCGGCGAATCCTTCGTATTGTCTAAAGGCTCTTTCGAGGGCTCGGACCTAGTCGTCGTAGCTCGTACGCGACTTGCCCTCGAAGACTAGTAGCTCCTTTAACTTAGGGAGGTTATCCCTCGTCTTAGTATACTAGTTAGGTTCGGAGAAAAGATAGCGGAGGGTAGCCGTCCTTAGGTTCCCTTCTAGCGTAGGATAGTCTAGTTCGGTATAGAATTCCTTAATCTTCTACTAAAGGGTTAAGAACTCGAAGGTAGCGCGGGCAACTTCGTTATCGTACTCCTAGGTAGCCCTTTCTTCCGCGGTCTCTCCCGATCTAGGCTAGTTAAGAAGGTTAACGTCCTATAGCTAATTAGTAGGCGTAGCCGATAGCTCCGTAGAGGAAGCGCTTGCCTATTATCGGGCGGAGGTATTAGGAAGGGAATTGTCCTAACGACGGGTAACCTTTAGAGCTATATCGGTAGTTTTTAGTATAGTTGTACAGTTATTTTTAATCGAATCGAATGTTAGAAGTACCTTAAGAGGGAATGTAGGCTTATACCGAAAACAAATAGTTATAGAATATAACGAGTCGATTCGATAAGGAAGGGAATAGACGAGAGCGTCCCCTAAGGCTATATACCCGCCCTTCGTGTTGCTAAATGCGTCCCTCCGCCTAGACTAGGCACCGGTCGTAGTCTAACGTCCGCTCGGGGGCCGTCGTACGCCTATAAGGTTCGTCCCTCTATAGGATGTCCTAGTCTAGGCTAGATAAGATAGTACCGGTAATCTATAGTACTAGGATAGTCTAGGTTAGGACAGGTAGGAGACGTTATCGTAAGGGTGTCCTTATAGGTAGCTAGATCCGTTCTCGAAAGCGAAGTAGGCCGTCCCGTATATCGTATTCCCTAATAGAGAGCTTAAGGTTAAGATCTATAGGGAACGCCTGTTAACCTTATTCGACGGCCTCGAGTACGCGTAAGTAACTATTTCCGTACGGTAGCGAAAAAGCGTCTGTCTAAAGCTACGATAACTCGGTATCGTCCGGGAAGGGAGAAGTAGGCGTAGATAGCTCGGTAGGGAAGGTCTTTAGGCTAGAGTCGAGTAAGATTCCCTCTCGACTACGTAGCCTATCGTCGGATTCGTCTCGCGGTATGTCCTACTCCCGTCGAGATAACGTATCCAGGACGGTAGCTTATTTTCTAGGGCGATAAACTAATAATATACGGAAGGGCGCGAGGAACTCGCTCTATCGGATTTAGCGTTTGTTAAGAGACTTCTTAATAAAGAAAGGCTCGAGGTTCTTATAATCCGTAAGGACCTCGAATTCGTACTTTAGTCCGCGTAGTTCCGAATTCTATTCCTTTAAATACTTAACGATAGCTAAGAGTTCTTTATCGTAGATGTCGTAGTTAATCTCGGTAATAGCGTATCGCTACGAGAAGAACGCTACTAGTCGCTAAGTCTATAGTGCCGTATCGAATTAATATAGTATACCGCCCGTCGCCTAGCCCGAAGAGTCGGGCTCGACTCGCGTCTTCTTATCCGGGTCGTAGCTCGCTAGGATAGGTCCGTAGATAAAAGCGTCCTTAATATCCTCGAAGGCCTTATCCTATTCGTCTCCCTAACGAAAGCCTATCGTCTTCTTCGTAAGATCGGTAAGAGGGCGAACAAGATCGCTATACTTACGGATAAACATTCTATAGTAATTAGCGAACCCGAGGAACGAGCGGACTCCGCGAATAGTTAGGGGTCTATCCTAGTCCCGGATAGCCTATACCTTCGCGGGGTCTATTCGTACGCCGATACCTACTTCGACGATATATCCTAGGTACTTCGTAGTACGAGTCTCGAACTCGTACTTCGATATATCTAGGATAAGCTCGCTATCCTCGATGCGTTATAAAACCTACGTTACCTTCTCCCGGTAGTCGGTAAGGGTACCGGAAGAGAAGATAAGAATGTCGTCGATATAGGCTATATAAAAGTCGTCGAGTAAGTCGCGTAGGATCTAGTTTAGATACTATTAGAAGGTAGCCGGCGCGCTAGTAAGACTAAAGGGGCAAACGTTCTACTCGAACAAGCCGTAGCGGGTACGGAAAGTAGTCTTCTATTCCTCGCCTTTAGTAATACGGATCCGATAAAATGCGGTAGAAATGTCGAGCTTCGTAAGCTACTTAGCTTTACTAAGAGACGTAAGCGTCTTTCGGATAAGCGGGAGGGGAAAACGGTCCTTTAGAGTAATAGCGTTTAGGCTACGGTAGTCGATATAGAAACGAAGGCCGCCGCCGGGTTTCTTAGCAAAAAGAACCGGCGTAGCGGTAGGGGACTTACTATACTAAATATAGCCCTTCTCGAGGAGCGAGTATAGTTCCTTCCGGAGGACTAAGAGCTCGTCCCGGGTTATATTATAGAGAGGGCCCTAGGGAGGTTCGCTAGGTTTCCTATTACTATCGGTAGTAAGTAGGATCTCGTAGTTAAATCCAGGTCGATACGGCGGCAACTACTCTCCTTCCCGGATAAAGGTACGTATCCGGGGGCGGTAGTATTTAGGAAGCTTCTCGATAATGTCCTTACGAGTAAGGGCTTTCTTCGTACGTAACGCCTTCTCGATATCTTCGAGAGAGGCGGTAAAGATAGTAATATCTCGTTTCCGAAATAACCAAGCGAGGTATCTAAAGGTAGCTCTACTAACGGCCTTAGCCTTCGTAGAACCTATCGGCTGTGTCTTGTAAGGTATCGAAAAACTGTCGAGAAGGAACTCGAGACAGTTCGTCGACTCGATAACTTATATACTCTCGTAAAAGAGATAGGGCCTTCCGAGAATAAGATCCTCTTATAAGTCGGGTATAGCGTAAGCAAACGCCGTAGACTTATACCCGCCGATATTAAGAGAGAACTTAGTAACAAAAGAGATTCCCTTCTTCTATAAGGGGGATCCTTACGCGCTAATAACCTTTCGTCTCGGAATAGGAATCTATAGGAGCCGGAGTCTCTTAGCTAACTATTCGTTTATTAGACAATACGATTAGCTACCGTTGTCGATAAGAGAGAATCGAAGTACGTCGTCGTTAATAATAGCGGAAGCATAGAAAAGAGATCGTTCTATTTTTGTATCTCGAAAGATATTCTACTCTACTTCTACTTATATCTAACTCTACCTCTACGGACGACTTGTCGTAGAGGCTACTCGTTTTCTAATACTAAGTCGTTGTCTTCTTTTAGAAAGACTTCCCGTATCTCGCGCTCGGCCTTACTAACTATAGCTTATATAGCGTTCGGGTTTCGGGCGGTAAGATAGGTATAGTTGGCGATAAGGTGCCCTTTTATCCCGTAACGGAGACAAAGGCCTTATTCCCTTCGAGCCTATATTATTTCTCTTATAACCTACTTTACTCTCTTCTTATTACTTAACTCGACTCGGTTAGATTAAGTCGGTTCCTAATCTATTTCGTCTTTCGATTCTCGCGGTAGGGTCGCCCGTAACCCTATCGATAGTAGGGTCGCCTAGGGAGCGGAGGGTCTAGATATATTCGACCGAAAACGAAGGTTTACGAGCGATCCGCCGATAGTAAGAAGGTTTCTCGTAAAGGTTAAGTACTTATCCGGCGGGTTTAAGGCAAACGGGAGTAATGCCTTACGTATCTCTTTGTTAAGAGAGTTCTTAAGAAGGGTAATCCAAATACCTTCGAGCTTCGGGTCCGATTCTGTACCCGGCGAGAGGGTCTCGGCTATTCCCGTATTAGCGAGAACTACCTCGAATCGAGGTAGGTAGGTCGCGATAGGTTCGTTGTCGCGCTATTATATCCTCGAGAGGGTTTATAGCGCTCGTCGTTACTAGTTTATATTGCCGTAGATACTGTTTAGGTACTCGAGGAAATCGTTCGCGTTACCTTACCTAAGTCGGAGAGCGTTCTCGATAGTTGTTCTTACTATTCTCGCCGTACTCTCTTCGAGCCTACTTATTAAGTAGAGGAATTAGTCGAAGTCCCTACTAATAGCTACTTTATTAATAGCGAGCTTCGATAGGGTAGCGAGGTACTAGTCTTCCTATTCTAATCTTTTGCCGCTAAAGGTCCGTAGCGTCGGGAGACGCTCTTTTGGGCGTCTTAGTATATAGTCGTCGTTCGTATTTATGTCCGTCGTTATTATTTCGATTGTTTCTAGGGCGAGTATAGAGCTACTTACTTTTAGCGTCCGTTATACCAGTCGTTTTCCGGCTCGTTCGAGACGTATCTCGAGTTTACGTCGTACTACCTCGAGTTCGCGCCGTACTATCTCGAGTTCGCGTTATACAAGCTCGTTAGCTCGATATCGTTCGTTATATATAGCTTCGGTCTCTACGATAGCGGCGCGATATTCGTTTCGAATCCGCTCTATCTCTATAGCGAGCTACGCCTAAAGTTTAGGCGGTATTTCCGTCGAGGAATCTATTCGATAACGAGCTTTAGAAAATATAAGGGTCTAAACTAAAGTTACGTATAAAGGTCTAGATCCGAATATATAAAATTCTAAAGCTACCGAAAAGAAGATCTATCTAGAACAACGGAACGTCGAGTATAAGCTATATATGCGCGTAGCGTCGCTTAGCGTATACGTAGCCTTCTAGTCGGCCGAAAGGAAGCTTGTTCCTAATTCGGCCTAGTAGATTTCTAAACCGGCGTTCGTCCGTTAGGCGTTAGCCTAGGCATCGGTATAGCCGATGTAGCCTTAGGCACTAGCCTCTAATAGTAGGTAAACTTTATCTTAGCCGGACAACCCTTACTCTCCTTCGCGTATATAGTACGCTACTTATCGACTAGTACGCCTACCTTCTTCTACGATATATACTTATAGCGCTTACGTCCTTAATATATAAACCGGAAGGTACGATATAGCTCGATCCTCGTTCGTAATAGCCGGCTACCGTCGCTTTTAAAGATATTATTAACGAGTAGCTAATATAACCGTATCTACTTATACGACATCGTCTTAATAACACTATTATAGAGCCTCTAGCGCTATAATAGTATATCCGGTAGTAGCTAAAGCAATGCATTACTATTAGTTATAGTACTACTAAACCGCTTATTAACGATGCTATTACTAATCTTCCTTCGTAGCTTCCTCGTCTTATTACTCTACTCTTAATTACTAACAATGTCGCTAAATAGCTCTTGCTCTAGCGCCCTCGCATTAGCGTCCTTAATTACCTTATTCTTCGCGTCCTTAATTACCTTATCCTTCGCTCTAACGCCTTCCTTATCCTTACCGCCGACCTCGAATCTACTATCGAATCTAGCCTCCGTAAGTAGCGCGTCGTCGATAACCTCTAGCATCTTATAGTCTAGATCTTCCTTAACCTCCTTTATAAACGCGGCGAGCTCCTTATCGGTAATAGACTCTATAGTAGTAGTAGTAAGAGATATATAATAATAAGAGGTATAAGGGCAACGAGGGTAGTAAGAGCGGTAATAATAACACCTTTTACAACGCCAGAGCTATAAACATAAACAACATTAATAAGATAAACAACGAGGATACGCGTGTGGACAGAATACACGAATTGTGCGGGTAAATTCGTCCGTGCGCGTCCACACGCGTACCGCCGGATTACCGCCGAGGATTCCTGAATATTCCGGATCTGCCTCATTCTAAGAACCGCCGTCGGCCGCCTTCCTGCTGCACGTCGCTAGAACAACAGCAGCTTGGAGACCAGAGGCTTCTTCGACAAGGAAATGGGCAGGAACGGGTGGCCACATTCATCCTCGTTGTCCTCTCATGTGTACTGGTGGGGGTGGGTCGTCTATCTATCGACCGAGACTTCCTGGTTGACAGTCGAGCTTGTCAAAGTCTATTCGTGCTGTTTCTCTAGTCCCCGCCGGTGGGTTGGTGGGCCGCTCGTCAGCCTTCAACAACCGCCGGGGCGCTCTGTGCTCTCTCTTCTCGGGGAATCCTGCGACCGAATTCCACTTCGACTTCACCTCCTCGACACATACAGCATTTCGCACCAGAATCCAGGAGTGATTCACCTCTCACGATCTCCGCCGCCTTTTGAAGGCGTGTGAGCGGCCACTATTCCGCTTTCTCACTTACGCCCCAGCAGCGCGCGCGCATCTCCCCGCCAAGCTGCCAGACCACCCCGCCGAAGAGTGAATGTCTTCAGCATAGCGGCACCCACCACCACTTCCCTCCTCCTGCCTCACGGGCCGTCGCGAGCACACAGCGCACACTGTCCGTAGATCTGAAAGAACAAAAGGAACTCCCGTGGGCCGATCGATCATGGACACCTCTGCCGGGCAATCGTGGGCGAGAGCGGGCGAGCAGCAGATCGATACGATGACAGACATACCCACCGACTTGGACGACTTGGGCAATCTTTTCGAATTTGGCGACATCGATTTGAACAACATTTCATCCATGGATGCGACTCAATTCGATCATCAACTTTCCGGGACCCATCCGAGCACGCCCTACGATGAACTGTCGGAGCTCCAGGCCATGTCCGCAACAGCGGCACACGACTTTGGCGCACAAGGCCGCTTTAGTCTCGGGCAGAACGTCGGCCATGGACAGACTCAGACTCACTTCAACCATCAAGTCCAGACGAGTGCCCCATTCACCTCCGAGCCGCTGTATCAACCGTCGATGCAGCAACAGTTCAACTCTCTGCAGCAACAGCTCCAATTTGCGGGAATGCCATCGTATCCGTCCAGCCAGCACGTACCTCCTACGCCTAACAGTTTCGAAATGCACGGCGAGGCTGGTAAGTTCATGCAACAAATGGACCCTTCACATCGTGCGATGCTGGAGCAGAGATACCAACTAAGGAAAGAAGACGCGGTATGGACTAGCAAATTGATGTTACCCAAGCTGGTGCTAACTTCTAGAAATCCAGAGTACATTCACCCCGATGGTCTCCCCGGCGGGCACACCTCATTACAACGTGCAGCCTGAATTCACAATCCCGGGCGCCTACTTTTCACCCTTGACATCGCCAATGCTGCACGCGCAAAATCATCAGCACGCATCTCAGCAACTTCAACAAGGCTTCTACACAAATCCGAACACGGCACCAAATTCTACTGTTTCGTCTCCTCTTGACCCTACTGCGGATGTAGACATGCTGGGGGAGCAAGTAGCATCCTCCGAGACTCTCAACGCCAACGGCAGGAAACCTCCTCGCAGAAAGGTGGCCACTCCTCGGAGCGTGGGACCGCTTGCGAGGGTGAAGCAAAGCCCGATTCAAAAAGCGACCAAGCGCCGATCTACCACCGTGCTTTCTCTCGCCACCCCCAAGGAGGTAGATCAGACCCTCGAGGGCAGAACTGCAACGCAGACAACAAACAGGATGCATGTCCGACCGAACGATAGCTCAGAGAACGGAAGCATTAGCCCGGAACCTTTGAGCGAAGCGCTGATGGGTCCACCGCCGAGGCCGGGCTCAGCTTCGACAAAGTCTCCGTCGATCTCCGCGTTACGGCAGCAGGGGACACCTGCGGCGACTCCCAAATCGTTGCTGTCTCGACGTTCCAGCTCACAAGATGCTGTTGGGCAGAACTTGAAGCGAACGCAATCGATCGACATGGACGCGGACATGGAATTTGCTGATATTCAGCTACCTTCTGCAGCTGCTGATGAACCAGGACAGGGCGCCAAAATTGATCGATTAAATACCAGCACTGCTACATTGACATCGATCGGCGGAACTCCCCGCCTCTCTGCTCGGAAGACGCCCAAATTGGCTGGTATAAGCACACCGATGTCTGCTGTTCCTGCGTCTGCTGCTCCTAGTCCGATTGCAGCCTCGCCCATGACCGCGTCCACGCCCGGAGCGTTGCTCAAGGGAAGAGCCGATAGCAAGTCTGGGAGGAGCAGTAAAAAGCGGGCTAGTGTAAGCGGGACAGCAGCGGCTTTAGCATCTCCAGCTCTACTTCCTCGCATCAGTCCCAACATCAAGCCTCTTCTCCCTGAAGGAGGTGAGTACTTCCGCAAGACCTCGCCGAGGGATATACTGACTTTCATCAAGCATCTCTGCACTCACCCACCCACGCGCTCCTACTTGCCTCGAAGTCCAATTATCAGAATCTGCTCGAAGGCAACCATCTCCCAGGTGTGAATTATCCCGACTCCTTGTCAACAGGCTTGACATCGAAACGAACATCGCACAAAGTCGCCGAACAAGGGCGGCGCAATCGCATCAACGAAGCTCTCAAAGAGATGCAATCTCTACTACCGAAGCCGGCAGTGTCCAAAGACGGGCCACAAAATAGCAACAGCGACGGCAGCCCGGAGGATGGCGCCCATGACGAGTCCAAGGAGTCCAAGGAGGACGCAGCATTGAAGAGCAACAGCAGTAAAGCCGCCACGGTCGAGTCCGCGAACGAATACATCCGCAAATTGCAGCGGGAGAATGCTGCGTTGCTGCAGCTCAAGCAGGAGAATGAAGAAATGAGGCGCAAGCTAGAGGCGCAGAGCTCTGGTAGTTCTGCTGGCGGTTCTGTCAGCGCGGTGGAGGAATGATGCCATTGATGATGATTCTCGTGAAGCTTGATGGCATCGCAAGGAGATGGACGCTGTTTCAATGATTATGGAACAGCATAAAGTCGCGCACATGAAGAGTTATGCTAGGGTAGCCGACTATGGAGCCGAAAAAGCCATGGTGCGCAAGGAGACGAAGACAGTCTTCCGGTGGTCAAATTGCTTTTCGCTCGGCATGTCGCGATTCGGCGAACATTTGATTGATAGAAGAGATACCAGGAGCCGGCGTTTGGAGCGGTGCTGAAGCTCGGCCAGAAGCCTTGAGCCTTGTATATAGTAAACGAAAAATCTGGACATCAACATGACCTCAAAGTTGGACATCTATTGACGCGGCCGACGACTCGGGCACTGTAGCTGAGGATGCTGCAGTGCCTGTCTGCACCATGCCATCCCTAGCCAGAGTGTCAATGTCAACCCGATGGAAGAAGGAGATGTGTCCGAAATGTCCAATCTCCTGCCACAGCTGCGCGATTCGATTGGGAGAAATGAGGATCAATTGACAAGCCATGTACGAGTCTGGTATGATTGGTCAGCATCGAGTTTTCGAGGGAGTGGTATTTGTCGTGGACGTACCATCACGAAAACCTCTGTTCGCGATATGCCCTGCGCTTTTCACGACTCGTGCACCTTTGAAGGGTTCCTCCTCTGCGATGCGCACCAAGCCTGCGTCGCCGATCTCGGGAGCTATGAAGGTGTACTCGCCGCGTGGCATGTAAGGGTCGCCGGTGAGTTTCATGGCTTCGAGTCGTCCCGAGGGCGTGAAATGTCCTGATTCGGTGTTGTTGTCTTGCGCATGGGCATCTGCCGGGTGGGACAATGTCCGCGTCTCCTCTTGGGATGATGAGCCTTGCCCCGTCACGACCGACTGGTCCAGATCCTCAGCAGCACTGGTGAAGCTGCTATCACTACTGTCGCTGCCTCGTCGATCTCCGTACAACCAATGTCGGAGCCGATCCATGCCGGAGGGCAATGGTCTCTCATCCTGCTTATCGGGCTGGTGTATGACCAGAAATTCGCAGCCATGGGCACTATAATCACCGACCCAGATGCCTTGCCATGGTTTCTGGGTAGTGGGCGCAAAACTGCCCTCAGGCAAGGTGGCATACGTGGTAATGTCCTCCGGCATGCGTATCCTCACGCCGCCGCCAGCGTGGAGATTCGGCCCAGCCGCGAAGAATGGCAGATCCGCACCGAATGTAGACTGGAACGGTTCTCCCGGGCCGAACGACAATAAACTTGGTGTGGCACGACGCCCGGTATACTCTACCCACTTGCGGAGTCTGAAGTTGGTCTGGCTCACCTCGTCGTGCCTCGTGGGCTTATGTCCGGTCGAATTGAATCGATTGTGACTATCATTGCGAGTCCGGCCGTGAGCCGGATATTTGAGAGGCGGCCAGACGCTCGTGCCTTCGGTAATGGCAGCTGCAGGAAGGTTTCGGCAGAGCATGAAAGAGCTGTACAGTCCGGAGTCGACGAAAGTGTCCATGAGGATCTCACTCGTGTAGACTGACTCGGAGGCATAGCTGCGATCGCTTGGGTAGTCATTCGGTGGACGCTCTGCTCTTCGGCTGTCCACCTGGAGCTTTACGACGGGCTGATTGAGGTCGAGCCACACCTTTGGATTGAATGTGTGAATTTGGACATCAGGATCGAGCTCCCAGTCCGTCGGCAAGCCTCTCGGAGTCCTGGCCACGACAGTGTAGGCGTTTATAGACCCGTTGTCTTCATCGTAGCGTGTGACCAGAAGTTTCCCACTCGGCTCGGTATCTCCAAACCAAATCCGATTTTGAGGAAGGAACCAATGAGGATGATGTGCAATGTACAGCTCGCGAAAGGATTTCATGGGCCCGAGGCGAGATATTGGAGTCGGTAGGTAGCGATTGATCAGGCGCAACCATATTTGATTGTCGTAGCTTTCGATTTGAAGGTGGCGACAAGTCTGAGCGACATTGGCGAGATCTACCGGTTCCAGGTAGGCCAGAATGTGCTGGATGAGTTCAGAAGGTAGATCCATCAGTGTTGATATAGCCATGCCGAACGATAGAGACCGGAGTGGAGGTCGATGTCGAGATCGTGAGCGTGGGAATCGTCGTATTGGTTTACGAGGTGACGTGAGGTCAGCGAGAAAGCCGGACGGTCGGAGTCTCAATCGTAAGGTATATCACATACGCATGGTGGCACCTGTCTGGATGTTTGTTCATGCGGAGATGTGAAGATGTGCACACACACCGCACATAGGAGAGGTACTAGACTAAGGCACCTCACTGTACTAGACAGGCCGTTACATCATCATTGGGCTCCATGATGAAAGGGAAGGGACCGAAGGGTGACGGGTTTGGACAAAGAAGAACGAATGATCCACGTCCTATGTAAGGTAGTTCTACTGTACTGCAAGCATGAACTTCTTGCTCCCGGTACGCCGAATGCGATGGCACGCAGGAGATGGCAGACTTTGTGAGGCCAACCGAGGTAGCTGTGTACCTAACTGATATGGTCGACCACGCAATCGAAGTCTTCGATGCATCCAATGCTCGCGCACTTTGGCATCCGGTGCTAGCACACGACGTCGGACTGTCAAGAGACCGCTAATTTGGCGTCGAATGTGACATGCCAACACATGCAGTGCGCATGATGATGGATCTATTGCCTGCGGTACCTTGTACCATACACACGCGTCTAGGAGAGATGGAAGGACTGATCGGGGGCCAAAAGCGCTAGCGTGAGGTGACTTTCGACTTTGGGTTTCCTCATTGTTACCACCCACATACCGTACATTACCATCCCGCCCGGACCTACCATTCCGCCAACGAGAGCCTTGCACCGTTTCTAGACCATGGAATTCGCAACTTCCACCTGATCAAACCACCAAAATCGACCGGACTGAGGTCCTTGCGACCAGCGCCGCAACAATGAGCTCTTGTATGCACTTCAAGCCTGGACACGTGGAGCGAAGGAAGTCGAGGTTGCTGATATGAGGGAACACAGTGAAGCAGTTCATTCGCAATGTGCGCGCCGCCAAAACAATCGCCGACGAACGTGCCGTGGTACAAAAGGAGAGTGCGGCCATCCGAGCCAGCTTCAGGGAGGAGAGCCACAACTCGGACTTGCGGTAGGATACTTGGGCAGAGCTTGTCAAGACTCACTGCCTCACTGCCTGACTGACACGGTCTTTCTCAGACGGAATAATGTCGCCAAACTTCTGTACCTTTTCACCCTCGGCGAACGGACACATTTCGGTCAGATAGAATGTCTGAAGCTCCTCGCCTCGCCGCGCTTCGCAGACAAGCGTTTGGGATACCTGGGAACGATGCTATTGTTGGACGAGAATCAGGAGGTCCTAACGCTCGTGACGAACTCCCTGAAGAAGTGCGGCTTCCCACGCATCTTGCACGGTTGATATGCTGACTTGTCGCAGTGATCTCAACCACAGCAACCAATACATCGTCGGGCTCGCCCTCTGCACCCTAGGCAACATCGCCTCGATCGAAATGTCCCGAGATCTCTTCCCGGAAGTCGAAACGATTCTGTCCTCCTCGAACCCGTACATTCGACGAAAAGCCGCCTTGTGTGCGATGCGGATTTGTCGCAAGGTGCCCGATCTACAAGAGCACTTTTTGGATAAAGCGAAGCTGCTGCTCAATGATCGAAATCATGGCGTACTGTTGAGCGGTCTCACGCTGGTCATCAGCATGTGTGAACTGGACGAGGAGGAGGGAGGAGAAATTGGAGTGGTGGACATGTTCAGACCGCTTACTGGCAGTCTTGTAAAAGTGCTCAAGGCGCTATCACAGTCTGGCTATGCGCCTGAACACGATGTTACTGGCATAACGGATCCTTTCTTGCAGGTCAAGATCCTACGGTTGCTGAGAGTGCTTGGAAGAGGAGATGCACAAACGAGCGAACAGATCAACGACATTCTGGCTCAGGTCGCTACCAATACCGAGTCGTCTAAGAATGTGGGCAATTCGATTCTATATGAGGCAGTTCTGACGATTCTGGAGATCGAGGCCGATTCTGGACTGCGCGTACTGGGTGTGAACATTCTCGGAAAGTTCCTGGCGAACAAGGACAACAACATTCGATACGTGGCTTTGAACACTCTGATAAAAGTTGTGGCCATTGAACCGAATGCAGTGCAGCGACACCGCAACACCATTCTGGACTGTCTAAGAGATCCGGACATTAGCATTCGCAGGAGAGCTCTCGATCTCAGCTTCACACTCATCAACGAGTCCAACATTCGAGTATTGATACGTGAGCTTCTCGCCTTTCTCGAAGTTGCAGACAACGAGTTCAAGCCTGTCATGACTTCGCAAATTGGTGTGGCCGCCGACCGATTTGCTCCGAACAAGCGTTGGCATGTCGACACTATGCTGCGGGTGTTGAAGTTGGCCGGCAACTATGTCAAAGAGCAGATTCTATCATCCTTCGTGCGGCTGATCGCGACGACTCCGGACTTGCAGACTTATTGCGCACAGAAGCTGTATGCCGCATTAAAGGATGACATCAGTCAAGAGGGACTGAACCTTGCGGGTGCGTGGGTGATTGGAGAATACTGTGATGCCCTCCTCCGAGGCGGGACATACGAGGAAGAGGATCTCGTAAAGGAGGTCAAGGAAAGCGAGATCGTTGATCTCTTCTCCGCCATTCTGAACTCGAGCTACTCTGGCCAGAGTGTGACTCAATACATCATTACGGCGGCCATGAAGTTGACCACACGTCTGCAAGAACCGGCACAAGTCGATCGCCTACGAAGATTACTCCTAAGCCGGCAAGCGGATTTGGATGTCGAGGTTCAGCAGCGATCTGTGGAGTATGGAAATCTGTTCGGATACGACGAGGTTCGCCGAGGTGTACTGGAGCGAATGCCAGCACCAGAAATTCGAGAAGAACAGAGGGTGCTCGGTGAAGCAACCAAGAAACGACACAGCAAGCCTCCAGCGAAGAAGAAGCCGAGCCAGATCACCGAGTCGGATATGCTCCTCGATCTTATGGGAGGCGATTCCGATATGCCATCCGCTAGCGGGAACGCGACCAACGGCGGGTTGAATAATAACGCCGACCTCTTAAACGACATCATGGGTGGTGTATCCTCTTCGGCGCAACAGCCAGCCAGCAGGCAGGCTCAGCCCCAGCAGAGTAACATGGATTCCATCATGGATCTATTTGGTGGTCAGCCGTCCGCACCTCAATCCTCTGGTGCTCAATCGTCCTCCAACGACATTCTTGGCGGCTCACATCCGCAGCAGCAAGTCCACACTGCATACAACAAGAACGATCTGCTACTTACCTTCATGGTCCAACGGAATGCTCAAGCGGTGCAGGTGACAGCACACTTCCGGAACACGAATGATTTCAGTGCACTGCAATCGGTCAATCTCCAGGCTGCTGTTCCGAAGACTCAGAAGCTGCAATTGCAAGCGATCAGCTCGTCCGAGCTGGAAGGAGGACAAGAAGCCACCCAACAAATGCGCGTTACAAGCGTACAAGGTGTAAGTATCAATCTCCTCACTGAATTGTGTCCATTTTGTACTGACTTTCACAGGGTCCTCCAGCAAAATTGCGATTGCGGCTCAAGGTTACTTATGCAAAGGATGGCGGTGCTCCTGTCACTGAACAAGTCGACTGGTCTGAGTCAACATAGGCAATGTGCAAATGAAATGCAAACTCCCACCATGCCCGATTTTCCTCGGGGAGCTGTATCTGTGACCGAACGACTTGTGAGAAGCCATAACAGCCTGCTTGCGTGTGCCATGGCCTATCGATGGGAGTGTTCCCCCACTTCGACTTGCGAATTATCGTCATGCTGTCGCTTGAAGCCCTTCGTTCTCTATGGACTGGCCCGCGAGCTCGAGCTCAACTGTTTTCAGTCACAATCATGCTTTGACCCGACTGCTCTGCTTCTTATGCCTGTACTCCATGATAAAGTCAGTTCTTCAGTTCCTCCGCCACCGCTTATGAGTTGTCGTTGCGTTTCGCACTCCACTTCTCAGGCGCTTCCTTGACAATCATGCCATCCTCCAACAAGACTCCTTCCCCCGTCCGATCCTCCACACGCCGGAAGACTTCCAGAGGAATGACCCCGTTCTCATTCCCCTCACTCAGAATGACACCGTTGTCGCTCAGCCAAAAGTTCACGCCCGCCTCCATCGCCTTGGCGATGTCCAGAAACATCAATACAGTAGAAGACTTGCGCATGCCCGAGATCACCGGCGCCGCATCCGTCGCTGCACTGTCTTCTTCTACCAGCGACTTGAAGCCTGCCGGGAGTCCAGAAGCAAAGTGTGCGTGGTTTCGACCCATCGGTTTGAGACCTCCAGAAGCGACAATGAGCGGCCAGGCTGAGTGCGTGGTTCCGTGGACGACGTTTTTCGGTGCGGTCTCCGGCGTGATGGGTTTTAGGAGCCCTTCTGATTCCACCTTCAGACTGTGGCCTTGATTTGCACGAATGAGGTAGTCTTTCGGATCTTCGGAGGGTAACGGCGTTTGTGTAGGAATATCTGTGGGGTCCTCGTCTTCTAGCACAGCACCATTCGGGTCAATGCTCGATTTGAGCACCATCGTGAAGCGTTGCTTCTCGTTGTCCTGAACAATAGCTCGCAGCTCGTCAAATGTGACTTTGAGTGAGCGCAAGTTTCGATTACTGAGTACATCCTGAACGCCGATGAAACCGCCGGGTCCGAGTTGAAGGCCTTCCTTTTCCGCGCCGTGGCGTAGTAGCCATGAGATCTTCTTCGAGACTTGGACATTGCGTGGGAGTGGACCTCGATTGCCTCCTCCGCGACCGCCTCGTTTACTCGACATTGCGATGTGTTATGTATTGTGTGAATCTTTCGAGTGTAAAGGTCTTGATGATTTTGAGTTGGTTCAACACGACGAAAGGTCGAGGTGAAGTCGTAAATTTGCAAAGGCAGCTTGAACTTGCTGAACAGGGAAGAAGCAATCTTTGGTCACCTTTGACAGTCACGGGGCAAATACAAATCCGAGCATTGTCAAGTGTCAAAGCAAAACAAATCAATTATGCTACCCAGATGAAAAAAGTCAAAGGTAGCACATTCCCGACATGCTCAACAGTGTGGCTTTCTGCAACCTTCAAGTACTTGCTTGTCCACAATAATGCAACATTCACTTCGCCTCTTCCTTCCTGCCTCCTCCAAACAACCCTCCAACGTAACTTCCCGCTCCCTGCACCGCGCCAGTGACACCCTCCGCACCCGCCTTGGTGTTCTTGACCACAGGATCCGTGACCGTCGAAGCTGGACCTCCAATACCATACGACCCCTTTTCATCCTTACCCTGCCTCTCGGCTCGATTGATTCCATCCTTGGAAACGGCATCGCCGACTGGCTGCAGCAGACCGCCCTGGCCGACCTGACCGGCGACGAGGTTGTTCACGCCGTCTTGGAGGTTGTCGACTTGTGAGACGCCGGTGACTTTGCTCTTGTCGAGGGTATCTGTTCCCGGTATTCATTAGGTCACATTAAGGAGGAACGGGGAATGAGATGCCGCTCCCTTACCCTTGGTCGCATAACTAGCCTTGTTGTCACGCGTGAACCACTTCAAATACTGGTCTTCGATCCACGGCATCCAGTTTTCGTATTGGTTCTGGTAACCCTCTTTGATCCACTCCATGTAGCTTTTCCCTCTCTTCTGGTCTTCGGGCAGAGCATTGAATCTGAGGAGTGCGACAAGTCAATGTTTGTCCTTTCTTTGAGAATGTTGTACGAACGTGGCCTTCTTCTGCTCGTCGCTCATGGCGTCCCACTTGTTCGTGCCCTCTGCTGTTCCCTGCTGCGCTTGCTGCGTAGCGTTCTTCAATGCGTCCGCCATGTCGATGCTAGCTTGTCTGGAAGCGAAATGAAGGATTTTGTAGATGGTCGTGGCAACACTTCCGTCAGAGTGGACGGAGAATAAGGCTGTTTATGTTGTCCAACAAATGACCACAGGCGATTGACGACCTGCTGCATACTAAATTCTTCCATGATTGCCATCTTCATCTGCATACGTCAGACCTCACACTGGATCCTGTTCCAAAGTCCAGATGATCATGGGTACGTCAGCTGTCCCGGTCCGACTCTTGAAATCCTTGTCGTCGATCCACGTTGTAGCCAGGGTTCTGCGTCAGGAGCCTGGCGAGCTCAGGAGGTGTCAGACACGCCACGTTTCGCAAAGTTCGCAAATCTGGTTTCCCGACATAGTGGATGGTGTGATGTATAGCGGCTACGTCGTGAAGAGGCTCTCAGCAGGTTGTTGTCGTACGCCGAGTGCCCGTCGGGTCTTGGGCGAGATGGCGTGCGACCGCTCGCACAGTGATAGTTGATGGCGAGAAGCCACATGGTACAAAAGGTGTAGTACTACAATACAATACACGGTTCGCAAGCATAAAATACAGGCGTTTCGCTGGGTACCATCCACTCGTTACGGTTCTCATCAAAATCACAACTCCATCTCTTCCCGAAGAAAAGCAGACTGTCATGTCTTGCAAACCATGAAAATGCATCCTTCGTGGACATCAACGCCGTCCCAATACGTTTGCAAATAGTATACTGTCCATGGAAGCCTATTCCACGATAACATGTCTTCTCTGTTGAAGACCCGGTGAATACCCTTGGCCCTGTGCCTGCTTCTCTGTTGCTGCTCGGCGGCTGCTGAATCTGCCCAGAGACGTGACCCGTTGTGGTGGCCTCGATATTGGGTGGAAATCCGTCAATTCGCTCTCTTCTTCCTCTGGCGTGGCAGGCGCGAATTGCTGCTCTTGAAAACTCCTTCGGAGACGGTGCTCAGACCCCATTCTCTGCTCTGAGCCATAGGATGCTACACGATTCGATCCGTATGCGTCTTCATTAGAGCGCTGTGTTGCCATCACTTCACGCAATGCTGGGGATCGCAGAGGAGCAGGAGCCGTACTGCGGTGATCTGATGCGAAACGTGGCCGCGTCCGGAAGCCGTTGACTTCGGTAGTTGCGCGCGACACAGGCCGGATTGTGGGCTCTTCTTCGTCGGTGCCGCTCACATCATCGAGCTGCTGTGTGCGCCTTCGAGCAAGTCCGCTGCCGAGAGAAGTCCTGGGCCCACGCTTGCGATAGAAGTTCTGCGTCATCGTAGCGTCTTGATCAAGAGGGGATGATTCTCCCAAGCTGACTCTGGGACTCGAATCGCTCGTGGGACTAGTGCCAAAGATGCTGCTACGCCTGGCCTCGAGGCGGCTCATAGGTCTTACATTGTTGCTGGGACCGGGTCTTAGAGTCTGCCGCGAGTGGAGAACAGACGGTGAGCGTTGAGCCACACTCTCCATCGACGGTTGTGAGACAAGTGTCCGTGACGCTTCATGCTTGCCTTCGCATAGCGCGAGACATAAGTCGGTCAAGTTCCGGCACATGTTGTCCGCCTTACGCCGGACATGGCGATCAGACGACCCCATGCCAGTCATGAATGATGCTGCTGAGTAGGTGGTCCCGTGAGGCCCAGCGCTTCCAGTCATGGCAGCCAGCTGCAGGGCGTCTGCCGCGGTTGCATCGAGACTCCTATACAAAGTAGGATTGAGCAGAGGCTTCGCTTTGGCAAGTGCTTGGTGGAGGAGAGGGTGAATGTTGGAGCCAGATGGAGTGTTAGTGACATCCTCTGGAGATGCAATGGACGTCTCCTTGACACTTTCTCTTTCCTTCTTGCGTTCCTGCTTCGGCGATGAGTTGATAGTTGTGGGTGCAGTGGTCGCGGTTCGAGGTCGATCACTGGAAGAGCCACCAGAAACTGCGGCGCTAGATGTCGCTGCGGGCTTGCCCGTCAGCTCAAGCCGTTTGATGCGAGACTTGAGTTCGTCCAGCTCATCCCATACCGTCTCCGCACCGTCGGATTGGGCGGATGTCGATTCCGGGCCTTTCGGAGCGGTTTCTTCGTTTGCAGATTCATCTGGTGAGTCGTACATCCTCGACGTGAATGGTCCATTATGGCGCTGCTGTCCGGTCGCGGTGGCACCACCAATCGATGACTGGCGACGTCCATACACTGACGTTGTTGGCGAATGTGTCCGCCTCGCCAAGCGCGACGGAGATAGCGGCGAGTGCGCTGGCAGTTCCGTGTGTCGACGAGCCCGAGCGTCCTGCTCACGGGCAAAGGCATTGTGATTCTCTCCTTGCTGCGAAGGGCTTCGGAAATGGCTCCCCTGCCTCATCAAATCGGCGGAAGCTCGAGAAGTGTGTAGTCGTGAAGAGGGTCGCGCGTATATGCTTCCACTGGTGCTCGGTCTCGGTGCATCGGCAGGTGTAGCTCGGCGTTTGTCGGCGAAGGATCGGGAATGGCTGAACGAGATGGAGTCGTCGCGAGTGGTCATGCTATCGTTGGCGAGCTCGAGGAAGATGTCGTCGTGCGTGGGAGGGAACAGCGGAGAGGAGCGAGCCATGTTGAGGACGGCGAGAGAATGAGATTTCGAGTGCGACAATCGCGCCGTGCGACTATCGGCAGTGCGCGAGGTGCTGGGGTTCTCTCGTGAGCGCAGGGGTGTCAATGGGAACGTTCGCTGACGCGCTAGCTGCGGTGTGTGGTCCTGATCTTTCAGCGGAGTCTTATTATTACTGCTGCGCTTGTCTGAGACGGTACAGGCTCGCTGGTCATGGTGGATGGCGCATGGACTGCTGCTGGCGGATGTGCGCGCGTGCCTGTTGAGTGTGGGAGGGACGTGGATGTGAATGCAAGGCGATTGCAGGAGAAAAGGCGAGTGTATCGTGGTCGTCGACGGTGGTGGACTGGCGAGATTATTACCCCTTGATTGTTGTTTCGTCAAGGTCGATGACAGGCAAGTATGGGCCGGGGTCGTCGAGGCCGCGGGATCGGGATCGGATTTGGTCAGCTGAAATTTGGAAGCGGGGGTGAGAGCGGCGCTGGAGAATGAGATGGGGATGATGTTCGTCCGGGAGGGAGACGTCGTCGTCTTGATGTTGCTGATGCGAGGACAGCTCCGGTTCCTTGCTGCCCGACGGGAGATCAAGCTGGTCTGCCGCGAGTCATGTCGTGGTCGCGCCGCAATCCAACTACTAGACGCGACGGGTATGCGCGTGGCGACGATCTTCCTCCGTGGCGGCAGCGCCTCTTCTGCGAACGCCAGCCGCTTCCACACTGATTGATCCGCGCGAGTGCTGTCGTCGTGGGTCATCTTCGTCTCGGTTGTGTCGAAGAAACCGCTGTCGTTGGCGCTTTCAGCAATGAGTACCGCGACATAGCGATCTCTGGTCATCACGAATCGAGTCGAATACGGCGACGGGCAGGCAGGTTTAATAGTCCTATTCAACCTCATCGATCTCCTACAGGGACAGCTCTCTACTTTGAACGCATCGGCAGGGATGCACTGTCTACTTGACCATGCTTGGCCATTGCACATTCATCACTGGCCGGGTTATACCTGTTCAATGCTTCGCCTTCTACTCTCCTCGAGCAGTACATCACGGTTGGGGCAATTGGGGTCCGCTTCAGAATAACGAGGTGACTTGAATATGGTCAGGGTGTGCCGCTGTCTGACAAAGCTCAGAAGACGAGTGCGCAATCGGCTGATATGATATTTGTTCGAAGCAGTTGATCCTGGTTACCTAGTACGGCTTCCTCCACAAATCATCCGCGGTATCCGTCCACGTCAAGGTTGCGCCAACCAGCAAACAGGGTGCATGCTTGTGCAGTATGAACCGTATCTGGGAACGAGGATGAAGCTGCCCAAGCATGTCAGCACCCATCGTGCCTTCCCGCGGACGTGATTTGCTGCAACCCCAAGGTACAGTCCGCGTCACGGCACCGGTATCCGTTGCCCGTGTCGAAGTGGATGCCGTCAGCAATACACGGCTGCTGCTCGCGGACGTACGATGCTTTTGCTGGCGGTGCCTGCATCTCGAGGGAAAATACCAGCGCTCCGCGTGGCATGATCAATATTCCTGTGTCATAGCTTGGCCCTCGTGCGTGCGATATATCTGTCTGATGTGAAGAATGTTGAAGGCATGCTAGACTGATGAGCAGTCCTAATGATTAGATGCTCTGACTGGCGAGCTGAATCCCATGAAATGTAGACAGGGTTACGTTGGCGAAGCTTGAACTCGGGCTGAGCTATTTGAGGTCCATAGCTTCAGCGGTGTTCCTTGACAAATGCAGTTGCAGCGCCGTATGGCGGTCGGAGTGTCGCTGTCGAAGGTCCCCGACCATGTCATCCGGCCATTCTCTTCGCACGAAAGCTCAACCGATCGTTTGGTCAAATGATGTCGAAGGATGTGGGTGATGATGTTGATTATCAGAGCAGCTGGCATGCATAGTGCCCATATCGCAAAGCTCACATCGGCTGAAGGGCGTAGACGCGGACCGGGTACAATTCCTTTGGCATGCCTTTCTGCACCTCCGTACTGAGTAATTTCAGATCAGCTTCCTGGAACAGTTTCCGGAATTTTTCATCGGCGCGGGTGACTGAGCTATCGGTCTCGTCATACACATCCTCGCCCCACGCGTTGTTGGAAAGGTTCTCCTTGACCACTATCCAGCCACCGGGATTCAGAGATGCAGGCAGACTCCGTAGATATGCAACAAGCTGAACGTCTGTGAGCTGCCCAACACACCACTGATTCCAGATGAGGTCGTACTTGTGTTCAGGCTTCCATTGCTCCAGTCCGATGTTGTATATCGCTCCCACGTACGTCTGATCTTTGACCGCATCGGTGAATGACTTCACGGGCTCAATGATGTCTACAATCTCCGCAACATTGCTCAGGAAGCCTGTTGTGATTCGTCCAATGCCAGCACCGCAGTCCGCAGCTCTCTTCAATTTGCTTCCCGCTGGAAATTCCTTCGACCTCCTCCTGAGTTTGGCAAAGAAATTGGCAGAGCCCTGCAGGTCGACTCGACTGACTTGTGGGTAGCCGCCGAGCACTCCATCCACTGTTGGTGGTAGGCTCGACCAGTAAGCTATGGCAGCTTTGTGGTCAATGTGCGAGTCCGGCGGTGCATCGGTGCTCATCGTGTGAGGGTTGAGGATCATGTGAACAGTGAAGTTGAAGGATGCCGTTGAGTGCGTTTCAGAAGAGCATGTATCTTGAGAGAAGTCGCATGTGTTGGTCCGAGCTTTACGCGCACCACCCTCCGCCATGGAGGACTTCCATCTTCAAGCACACCCCTCAATGGAGCCAGCCCACAATCTTGCCTCATCACGAAACCGATGCTACAGCGGCGGAGACTTCATGATCGTCGTGTACGAATTTCACAAAAAGAACCCACATTACTGAAAGTGACAGTTTTGGAGTCTCCACCTCGGCCGTGGACACAACACATGGTTCACCAAGCGATGAACCTCATCGCAAGGTAATGAACGTCGACTGCTGACTGGTGGCGAACTGTTTCTGGAAAGACCTCTTCAATCAGTCTGCGATGTCAAATATTGAGCTGACAGTCACAGGTCTCGAGATGTGATCGTTTCCAGAATCGAGGATCCCATCCGAAGCGGTCTGCCTCACGGCGTGCTTACAAGCGAGATTCCACAAACTCTTGTCCTCCTGAAGACAGTGGTAATGCTGCCGCTGCCGACGGACATCCTCCTTCATCGTCTGACCACTGGGTATGTCGATGTGCTGAGATTCCATCGACCGCGCCACGAGTTCAGCAAATCTGCCAGCGCCTATCAGTGAGACAACATGACTCATTTCATCCGCTCGTTACCTTACGGTATTTGCGTGAAGATGCTATATCACACGAATCGTCATGGAAGCATCTTGGATTTGAACTCTTCGGCTATGCCATGGACATTCTTTCGGGATCCAGATCTTCCCGTCGTGTCGATACTACAGAAGCATTCCCAGAATGGCCAATCACTCGTCTGGTGAGATCAACGCTGCTGGCAACATCTCGCCCATTGAGACGAAAGGCAATTGGTTTTGGAAAGATAGCAAACGAGTATGTTTTTCTTGCCAACTTGGCACAATCTCAACAACTAACAAGACAGTTTCTGATCAAAGGTGTACCTTACGAACCACGGAATTCCAGCCTGCCCGGTCCAGAGTCCAGAATCAATCCACTGAGCGATGACTGGCTAGAGAATCTTCGAAAGGACATACCCTTCTTCCATCGGCTGGGTATCAACACAATGTTCATCGAATGCGCAGACGCCACGCAGTCACCGCGACAAGCCATGCAATTACTCCAGAACGAGGGCATCTACGTCCTCCTGAAGCTGGATACCGACCTAGTCCGGGGAGATTCCGGTCAGCTCAAGGCAGCGAAAATCAATATCGCACGCATGTACAGCCCTGATGAGGTTCGCAAGAATCTCGCGATCGTCAGACAAACGGCCAGGTTCTCCATCGTGCGCGGGTACAAAATCTCGCAGTCGAAGATCTGGACCGATGCCACCACAAAGCTCGCTGCCTTGCACCGGGCCGCCGTTCGCGATACGAAGCTGTTCCTCAAGAAATTAGGACTCCGGCCAATTCCGGTCGGTTCGAGCATGTCTTCCGACCAGATGTATCGCCTGAATGTTATACGATACATGACTGCCGGGTCGCCCGAGGAGAGAGTCGACTTCATCTCATTTGGTGTCTATGATTGGGTCGGCCCGTCGAGCTTTCAGATGTCGGGTTACAAACATCTCATCAAAGCGTTCGAGGCATTTCCAGTGCCCATGTTCTGGGGCGAGTAAGGAGGAGGAGGAGGAGGAGGAGGATGAGGAAGAGGATCCAGATGACGATGACGATGACGATGACGCCGATGGAGGAGAAAGCGACAGCGATCCCGAGTCTAACGACGTAAGCGATGATGGCGACGACAATATGGATGCACCATGCTATGATCTGGTTCAAATCACAGATCGCGGCGAGAGAGCACCCAAGAAAGATTTCGAGCGATTCCAGCAGAACCTTGCCGTGATCAACGCCATGCCACAAGAGGACATCGTTGGGAGTCACGAGGTCAAAGACTATGACAGCTGGCGAGGATCGTTCAAGGAAGGCAAAGCGAAAGTATTGGTTGGCAACGGCGGAGGACATTCCCAGCTTCCCGATCGACTGGAGACTTATTCTTGAGCAATAGGAGTAATGGCGATGCTGTCGAGATTGGCCTGGTCTCGTTGAAGCTGGCTTGAGTTACCTACAGGTCGTCACACCATGCTACGCGACAGCGCCTGAATACATATTCAAAGCGAGCCTTCGGGCCACTTGTATTGTTCTCTCGGAAAGCTCGGACGATATTTGGCTGCGATGCGAATACTCCCCGCTGGAAAGGTTATCCCATCCCGAGTCTGATCCCCTTCGGCGTCCTCAGGTGAGGTCCAGTCACTGATGAGATGCTCACGTTGAGCGATAACGGGTTTCAATCTGACTGCCTTGTCTGGCATCGGTGACATGTCCTTGCGAATCTTCTTGTCTGTCGTCTCTTCGTATTTCCCAGGCGCGGCCACGACCGCAATCTCATCGGTACTCCAGGATTCGTCTCCTTCATCGTCCGCACCCAGCGGCTCTGACTGTTCCGAATCGTGTCGCAGCGGGACAATGTCTTCTTCCAAATTCTCCAACTCAGTGTCCATGGTAAGATTACCATCTGTCCAGCAGGTGTGTGCGATTGCGAGATACTCTGTGCGCACCAACGCTCTGATCAAAACACCTTCCTCCGCGGCAAGTCCACACTCCACATCGTCCTCGTCGGCAAAGCCAGCGACATACCACACTGCACCTTTGTCGATGAAGTTCTGATCGACGGCAATGAACGCGTCCTCATTTCCAGCTTCATTCTCGAGTCGGCGTAGCTCTGCGAGCGTTTTGCCCTGATACTTCTTCGATGCCTGAATGATCTTGAGATGCATCATTGGTCTGAATTGCACATTGGCCCCCTTCTCGAAGGCTTGCTTGAAGTGCTGGAGCTCATCATCGCTCAATTCTGTTTTGAGGAATGCCTTGACCGTCTCGGTAATGCCCCGATCACCTTCATCAATATAGATCATTTTGCGCTGTCCGTGCGTCAAGTGTGAAATGTAAGGTTCAGAAGCAATTGCATCCAGAGTTACAACGCGACCAAAGAGTTCCACAATACATCGTGAGATGCGGCCTTGTTGTCAGCGTCGAGTTTTGATGCTCAGAGACGGGAGGTACTACTACGTCAATTACCAGTAAAGACAAGACGCGTTCTATTGCGCCCAATATGAGTCGAAATGATGATACCGGGACCACTCCTCGGCGACCACGGATGTCATCGCTCACATGTCTTTTTCAAGGCGCTGGTGCCTAAAGCTCCATCGCTGAGGGCGCACTTATGTTTTCTGCCGGGGTGGTGAAAAGCAAAGAACGTGGACACCTCACAGCACGAGGTGGTCTCGAACTTGTCACGTGGTGCATGGATCCAGGGCTGTCTCCTTGGCGCGTAGCCCGTACATCAGGGACACGATATTGGAGCTCAAAGTGCGTGGCCTGAACAGTAAAACTGTTATACCACATTTGTCCGGCCACGAGACGGAGCTGCGAGTCAGAATCATCGATGTCATTCGGCCTTCAACAATGTCCGTTGTTCTCCACGTGAAATTGGAGCTGGAGGACCATACGACTCCTGTACCGACAATGGTCTTGAAGGTGTTCGACCGACATTTCTCCGCCCAATTGCGTGAGTTCTTGGACTCAGGCCCGGCGACGAAGTCAAGTGAACTCCAATTCATCAACTTTGTTCGTGAAGGTTACTTGCCTCTATTCATGGCGGCGTGGGAGCAGGAAGGACCTTGCGCCTACGACGAATGGAATGTCTCGAGGAGAGAGGCGTGTTTCCACTGCAGATCTGTCCAGAGCCACGAGATCGAGCTCGAGATATATGACCGTCTGGTCGCCATGCAGGGCGTTCATGTTCCGAAGTTGTTCGCGGGCGTTCGGCTGCATCCGCAGCACGAGGAGCTGCAGGTGGAGGAAAGTTTGATCGAGGATTTCGCGATGAGAGCTATCCTTATGGAATACATTGATGGATTCCCTCTGGATGAGATCGTAAACAGGACGCCGGAGTTGGACTGGGCACCCATTTGCGATCAGGCAATCGAAGTGATCGGTTCCATTTCTGATAGCGACTTTATCAATTTCGATATCAAGCCCAGAAACATTCTGGTCCGCCGGCAGGAAGAAAAGGCATACGAGGTCTTCTACTTGGACTTTGGGGAGTGCCGCTTCCGTGACCCGTCTGATTCAGACGAAGTCTGGCGCGAACGTAAGCGTCAGCGATGCGAAGAGGGAGCGGTGGGCTACATCATGATGAATCATATCTCGCGAGCGAAGGGAAAGAAGGGAAAGAAGTACAGGGGAAGTCTTCCTTTGCCCTGGGAGTACTCGCCTTCCAACCGCTTCGAAGGAGACTATATCGAACTGTGTGGAAATGCCGGCTAGGCATTTGACAAGATGTACCAGCGGCCTTGAGAGCACAGCCCTCAGCGTCGCGTACTCGGCGTCCTAAGCTGCGGTTCTAATCTGAGAAATTTATATTCATCGGCCGCTCTGGAGCTCCCCCTTGTGCTGAGTCAGAATGCCGCTCAAACGGACCAGGGAATCCGATACGAACGGTCTCAAACTCTAACAGCGGTCATCCTTTGCACCCTCACTTATGGCTTCCGCGTCTTTGCGCACTGATTCTTGCTCTGGTGCAGGCTGCCACCCATTCGTCTCGCCATCATGCATCGTCTCACCTACGAAGAGTGCGAGCAGCTCATCATGGCTGGTGCTGTCACCAAGCCCGATGCCGACATCTCCGGAATCGGTGTGATCCTGGCGTTCTTGATCTCCGCCTATGTTTCCTTCGCCGTGGTGCTCGGAGCCTACGCCTTTGGCGTGATCGAACCAGAGCTGTTATCACCCGCCGACACGAGGATCATGCGGATCAAATCGAGAATACATCGCCATCCAATACTTCATCGAGTATTGCAGCATACCATCCTCGTGCTTAGCGACCAACAGATTGTCACGGGAATCGCCATCATGGCCGCCGGATTCGTTGGCCTCCGCAATGGCGAGACCAGCGTCTATCATTATCAGGTCGTGCTGTACCTTGCCTGGCTTGCAAGCTCAGTTCACCTTTCCGCTCTGACCCTTCTACGGCCATTCATGACCACCCACCCTGCCGTTCGAGCCTGGCGCCTGGGAGGTATGGTGGTGCTATTCTTGATGCTCGTCATCGGACTGGTACCCACCGTGAGCTTTGATTGGGGCATCATCAATATCTCGGAGCCCGGCGACACTGAAATCTCGGAGGATGAGCCTACGGGCTGGGGTATTCCCGCTAGGTGCTTCTGGGGCAGGACATACGGAGACGGCGTGAACAACGACGCACCAATAGGGTACGTGCTCCTGCTCGTGAGCTACATCTGGAAAGTTGGAGACATGTTCGCATCCACGCGACGACTGTACGGCCTCGGCTTTCGCGGTCCCGTGGTAAGAGGGATCGAGTTTGTCTTGTCGGTTCCGGCCAGACGGTACAGGCAGACTCGTCGAAAACGATACCTTTGGTGGTTCCGCCTCCTTTTGGTCCCCTCGGTCCCCGCCATTGCTATGATGGAGTTCTTGCGATCGTTCTCCGCCTCTCTTTGGATTTCTCTATGGGGCCTCATCTTCGGAACTATTCAGGTGGTAATTCCACGCCAGCAGAACCTTCTTCAGACGGGATCAAAGGAGGAAGAGTGGGGATTTAGCCAGCTGGTCGCTCTCATCCTCTTGGTGCAGCCTCTAGGAGCAATCACCGAGCACATATGGATACGTCACCCTCAGAACGAAGCACGCAACAGCATTGGTGAAGCCTCATTCCTGGACGAGAACGAGCGTGTACAAAATCAAAGCCTGGCCGACAATAACCTTGGACCAAGCCGCAAAGACAACAGCGCTCTGATTGAAGTACTCGGAAGGGTCAAATCCTCACGAGGCCCAGGGATGTCGACGAGACTAGATTCCAACATCACAGAGATTGTGCTATCGTCTAAAGTGGGCGTGGTCCTGTTACTTCTCATACAATTGACCCTGGTCGGTGGCACTTCCGTAATTCTCTTATTTGACGCATGGTCCGTCGGCAGCGTCAGGGGCCAGAATTGGCAATGGGCTGTGACAGCTCTTATATTCTACGTTGGATCGTCGTGGCTAGCGACACTTTTCGCAAGTCCTTTCAGTCGACTCGGGAAGGACTATCGCCACCAGAACGGAGTTGACAACACAACAAGCGAAGCGAATCTGTACCAAGAACACGATACAAAATCGCAAGAACTCGGGGAAACTTAGCAGGAAACGAGTGCCGCCGACCGTATCGATTGCCTTTGGAAAGAAGCGGCGTGCACGCAACAATCGCCGCATTCTTCGCCTGTGCAATTTATCTCGAAGCCCACGGCAATAATATCCTCAATCATGCACTTCGACCGCCTGGTTCACGTTCCAGACTACGGACCAGGGGTCGTAAAAACAGTCAAATCGCCTGTCGTATTCCATTGACCTGTCAGTACACACATCCCTCCTTCGCCAACCACGGTCCATCTACACGTTGACATGTGCTGCTACTTCCGGCTGCGAAGTGTCATTCCGTGGACTTGCGGGGGCCGATTGCCTCCATCATCATCAGCGCCCGGTGAGACTGGATCGATGGCTTCGTCCTGAGCAGTAGGTTGCTCCGTAGTATCCGGTTCCGGCTCCGTAGACGAGGGTGGCGATCCGACCAACAGCGCCTCACTCGCGACCCATAGGTCCCGGCAGTAGGTACAGAGCTTCTGCCTGCCCTTTCTGTCTTTGTACTTCTTCTGACATGGTCCGGTCGGGTCGCAAGGAGGTCGATCGCTATATATCCGGCTTCTCTCGAAGTCGATCATCATGACTCGGCCGGACGTTTCATCAAGGACGATATTACGACGTTCCGGGTCGCCGTGGGCGACTTGAGCCTCGTGGATCGCTGTGATGGCCGAGACGATCTGTGGTTGGAGTTGCGTAGCCAATTGTCGCGGCTCATCCTGTCGCCTGCGGCCTAAAGCATCACCGGCCCAAGAAAGCAGCAGCAAATGATGGTACTCGGTGCCTCTGGCGGAAGAAATTGCTTGTGGAAGGCGCAAGACACCACAGAAGACTGGCACAACCTGACCCTGCAGATACTGAAGCCTGTCATAAACCGCGGCTTCGTTCTGCAGCCATCCGTAATCGCTCTGTTGGTACGTTTTGGCGAGGAGACAGTGTCCCGTCCCGAACAGACGTACTGAGTACAGCTCGCTGGTCCGACCACCCTTTGCTAGTGGAGTCATACCACTTTCACTCTGCTCGGATAATTGCTCCGGGAGAAGATCAACGATCCTCCCACTCGATCCTCGATCAGAGCCGTGCGCCGCTCTGTTAGGACAGCGAGTGTCGGCCGGACCTTGGCCATGAACGAAATGCAAGAGGCATTCATGAGTGCAATATACAGCGCCATTCGTTTCCGATTGTGCTAAGTGCAGCGAGTGGGCCATGATGTTCGAAGTAGCTCCAGAGGTGTGGTTTGGACTGATCTTGGGAAGTCTTGCTTCAGTGAGAGCATGCGACGCTCCTGGGGCAACAGGCAAGGACGATTGGGATCCCAGACTGGAGCTCGCGTCCTGTAACGTTCGCCAAAACGTCAAGGCCAGAACAGCGATCGTTGGTAGCACAGCCTCATTCAGGACGACGCAGGCCGAGTATTGCGCGATATGCATCGTGAACTTGTTGGACGTTGAAGGATTAAATCAGCTCCGACTGCGCCCCTCCGAGTCGCTCATGATGAGTCGATGTTGTCGAAGTTGAGCTGGCAAACCTAGTGGCCCGAGAAAGGCTTAACGTACGCTTGGACCAATGGGATGTTCTTGCACCAACAATCCTGCAGGCATCGGCACTCAATCAGGCAACTCAAGAAATTTTGAGGTGAATGAACTCGATGTGTCCTGACTCAGACTGGCTCAGACAGCATCAGGAGGATTCTGGCCTTCATACTGCGCAGCAACGTCGTTGCGCGTCCTGCCACGTCACCTCAAAGCAACGAGAATCCAACGAGGAGCACGCCATCGGATCGAGAGCAGATGCTGACTGCCATGAGCAGGTTCACATCAGCTAGTATCAAAAATGCCCGTCGCGGACCAGTTGACCAAAGGTACAAAGGCCTCCAGTATTCCGGCAGAAACACGACTCTGTCGACCCACAACAACTTCATCCAATGCCTCAACCTGTTACCGTCAGCCCGCCTCACCACAGCATACACAATGCAGTTCCCCACAGTCTTCGTTCTGGGTATGGCAGTCTTCGCTACTGCTGCCTCGTCCTCCTCTAAGTCCGCCTCTTCTTTAACTTCTTCGGCAGGCAGCACGAGCAGTCAAAGGCCGTGGCACCGGTCACCGCTGTCCCCATGATCGCTGCTGGAGGCGCCCTTGGGGGCGCTGTTCTGGCCTTGCTGGTCTGATGGACCCAAGCGGGCGTGGTCGCACAATCGGTAGGTCGGCATATCACGACACCAGGAGTTTGTGCTAACGCATGGCGTCAGCGCTCTTCCTTTGGAATCTGTGCGGCGATCAGCTCAATAGAATAGGGGGCGTGGGCCGGTCATCCTTACAAAGGATGGAAGGTTAGGGAGATACATGAGTTTGGGCAGAAAACATCAGTGAAAGCAGCAAGTACCGTATCGGACGGTACACGCTACAATCAAACGATTATTGACCAATTATTTGGAGGAATCTTTCATTCCCGTCTACTTCTTCAGATACCATGTAAGGGCTAGCGGATCTGTGGAAGACGTTTCGCAGTGTGGATGCGCAGGAGTGCAAAGGTCGCGGTCCTCCTCGTCAACCTGACTGGGGATCTTGATGAGATCCGAAGGTGTTGACTGTAGATCAACCATGGTGACCGCTGATGGTCTGCTTGGACGTAATGGGCGGCTACCGTGCTCGAGGTTGAAGAAGAGTCTTGCTCGACAGGCTTCGCGAAAGTAGTTGGAGGTGTATGGAGCCGTCTTTTTGGGTGGCACACAAGCCCGAACTGTCTTCAAGCTCGACTGTTCGAGGCTCGCGGCCAGTATCTGGACCGCCGCAGACCACTGCTACGGTGACAGTGGCTCCTCAATAAGCGGAGGAGGTGCTGTCGCCATTGTGCTGGGCGGACCGCGGTCGAGCTGCGATCGAATGGCGGCTTTCGAAGGTTGTTGACAGCATGTGTTGATATTGTCGAGATTGGATCCCCGGATGTCGTAACACCGCCCGATGGAGTCTCTCTATTCCACGCTTCCAGTCGAATACCCGCGTCTTCACTCCGCTACCCAACACCACTTCGCCCACGATGCAGTTCTCCACTATCTTCGTTCTGGGCATGGCAGCCCTCGCCACTGCGCAGCCCTCTTCTTCCTCTGCCTCCAGATCCGGATCTTCCTCATCCTTAGTCTCATCCTCGGCCTCCAGATCCGGAGCCTCATCCTCTACCGCGTCCAGGACTGGTGCCGCAGGTGCCGCAGCTACCACTCCCTCCTCGGCCAGCTCAAGCAGGTCTTCCTCGGCTTCCTTGAGCACCAACAGGACCACTAGCGGTACGTCTGCCGCAGCCGGCGCTAGCACCACCAAGGCCTCAGGCTCTTCCTCCGCAGCCAGCTCGACCAAGGCATCGACATCCACGAAGTCGGGCGGTGTTGCGCCTGCCACCGCTGTGCCCATCATGGCTGCCGGCGGAGCCCTCGGCGGCGCGTTGTTGGCTTTCTTCATGTAGATCATCGCCTGAACTGTCCACGCAAGCTCGGTATGTAACGGGTTTATCGATAGATTCGGCGTTGACACCTACACAAAAGGATACGGATCTTCCTTTGAACCTGTGCAACGATGAACTCAAATATGCAAAACGGTGCAGAGCTGCGTGGTCCACGATGAGCTGCAAGGTAGGGAGGTGATACCACCCAAGCGGAGCAGGAGCTGAATCAAGGAGCAGGAAGTGACTGTACAAAAGGATACCAGCTTACTAGCAGAGCCTGGAGACGGACAGATACTTTACCGATACCATTCAGCTCTCTTTCGGCCTCTGTCTGCCACTCTCTTCTACTTCTTCAGATACCATGCAAGATCTGCGTCTGGATCGTACTCCCGCTTCGTTCTCCCGTTGCCCTACAAGAAATCAGCATTGTTCAGCAGTCTTCAATGACTTGCTTCCGACGTACCATGAACCGAAAGCGGTTACGCGATCTGTACGAGATGTTGAAGTCTTCTGGTCGTAGATGCTCGATCATATCATGATAACTCAGCACAGAACCCGCCCAGACAGCCGTGACCTTGCCATTCTTACGGTGGTTCTTGTACCAACTTTGACACCCTCCGCTCCAGGCTAGCGTTTGCATGATCTCATCGCTGTACGTGTTGAATTCATCCTGCGCTTCTTGCTTGACATCTATCGACTTGATGTCTTCTTCCATCATCTTCTTCAACCATTGGCAAATATAGTCTGCTGACCAGCCCAGGCCTGCCATGAGAGACCCATGACCGGTGGGTGAGTTTGGGCCCGAGAAGGTGAAGAAATTAGGAAACTGCGATGCACAGAGAGACATGTATGACAGCGGCTCCTTCTCCCAGGCTTTTGCCAGAGACAGGCCGTCGCGGCCTATGAGAGGAAAAGGCGGGCGATGAGACACGTCAAATCCAGTGGCGCAAACGATCGTGTCGAATTCGTGAAGAGTGCCGTCCTTGGTGCGAATTCCTGCTGACTCGATGGCTTGAATAGGATCGGTCACGAGAGAGACATTCTCACGTAGGAAGGCCTCCAGATATCCAGGTCCGGGTGTTGCTCGACGACAACCAACTTCTACACGCACATCGAGTGTCAGTCTGCTCGTGCAATGTGTTCGCTATCTTCACTCACCATAGTCAGGGATCAATTTGGTGGCTAGCTCAGCATCACCACACAGCTTCTCTCGCATCTGATCCTGAGTCGCCTTCTTTCCCTGTTCCTGCGCCTCGGATCCCTTGACAAACATATCAAATGCACGATTGCTTGCGGCCTGGATCCTTTTCCGATACTGTTTCAATTCTTCCGGGTTGTCTCTGAACCTCTTCCTCTCCGCTTCCGTGTAATAATACTGAACTTTGCCGCCAATAGCTCCAGAGCCCAGTCCTGGCGTAATGTATGTTGGGTGTCGAATGAAATTGGTCAAAGTCTCCGCTTTCTCAACGACCTTGGGGATAATCTGGATTGCAGATGAGCCATTTCCAATCACTCCAATCTTCCTGTCCTTTGAATCAAATGAATTGTCCCAAGACGCCGAATGCATTAGTTGGCCATTGAAATCATGGAGGCCGGGAATTTCTGGCCATTTCCACTTTGACAGAAACCCCACGGCGGAGACCAGAACATCGCATTCATCTTCAACAATGCCCGCCTTGGTCTCCACCTTCAGCCGCCATTTTCCGCCATCTGGATTCCACTCCGCATTGACCACTCGATGGTCGCACTTTACATCTCGATCGAGTGCGTACTTTGCCACGGTTTTGTTGAAGTATTCCAGGATCTCCCCACCCGATGCGTAGAACGCGCTCCAATCGGGGTTCGGTTCGAACGGAAAGGTGCTTTTCAACGGTCATCAGCAACATGGCAGAGGGAAGAGAAAAAGACGTGCGTACTAAATGTGTGCTGGTACGTCGCAGGCGACACCCGGATACGTGTTTACCAGCCACTAACACAAGACGTGAGCGAGGGGGACTTGCACTTGGGATGGATCGACCTGCAGTTCCTCCCATGCTTTCGCGACCCTCGTATATGACCATTTCGCAGTCAAGATTTGTCTGCTCGTGATAGATTTTGTACGCCAGAGTCATAGCAGATATGCCAGCTCCAATACAAGCAATCCTCAGCTTTCGCGTTGGAGTCCGCAAGGGCTTCCTGTACATCGGGATCCAGTTGGATGGCAGTGGTTCTCCATATCGTTCTGCCGGGGAGGGAGTTTCTCCATTTGCTTCGTCAGCATCATTCTTAACGTCAAGTGTTGGATCCTTTTCCATCATGTCCCTCATCGTCCTGGGAGCGGCATCGAAAGCGCCAGCCATTGTGGCAAAGATGGGTAAGCTCCTTGCAGTTGCTTATATATGATGAAGTCAACCAGCTTGGTCAAGCGAATTATGAGATGAGAGACTGAACGGATTCTCCTCCAAAAGAATGTCGTCGTGGTGTGCATGACGATCGGGACGTCGCCCGCATCACAGTGCGGTGAATCTCGGCACAGCCGAAGGAGGGGAAGCAGTATATCTAATCGCCTCGTAAAGTTCGTACATGTGGGTAAAGCTCGTCCATGGAGGGTCGCTATAAAAGACGAATCAGCAAGAGTACTTTGCAAAAGTACACCACGGTGGCCAGATCTCTTCTGCGAACAACAGCTTGTCGCGACAGGTCATGGTCAGTAGCTTTGCCATGGAGATGCTCCCGAACTCTCGGCCAGTGAAATGATACCTTTTGGGACGGGGTCGTGGTGTGTCTATTGCACACACTATACATGTTTGTCTGTTCTAATGCCGCGGAGCGTATGCTACGAGTACAAAGCTTCAATACTGTTGACGCTCTAGTCGAATGTTGTTGGGAGGATTAGGCGCTTGTTTTAATCGACAAGCAAACTCTGGAGTCTTGCTTCCGTTGCGATCACCTGCGAACTGTCAGCATACGTTCTGTTCAAAGCGCATAAGCCGAATGTACTCACGTCGACGGCTTGCTTGACCTCAAGCACTCTTCTGCACTCACCCACCCAGTCTCTTGACAAAACACCTGCCCAACCCTTGAGGCTGTTCATCTCACGAGCTGCTGCGTCCAAATCGCCTTCCTCAAGTAACACTTCCGTACGGGCGAGAGTCGCTTCGACGTCGTCGCCTTTAGGGAGACCTCGGTCTGCCTTTTTCTGGAACATGAATCGAGATAGAACAGCGCTTGCAGCATGACTTGCGACACCGGCATCCTCTGGAAGTAGAGACGCTTTCCTAACCTCCGCAGCTACCCGTCTGAAACGATCAATCAGATGTGCGGAAGAGGGCACTCCACGCTGGTATGCCACGGGGTTAATCGATGCGATGGCGGCATTGACAACGTTGTTGTTCTTGCTGACCTCTTTGAGGGCAACAAGCTCATTGATGAAAGGCGTTGGTGTGTCGGACTCCTGTAGCTTGGCTCGCACAGATTCGAGCGCAACCTGCAAGTGCTGGGTCTGAAGGGTGGCATCGACGACCTCGTTCCATTGACCAGTCAACTTCTCGAGTTCTTGGACGCTGGTGGAAAGCTCGTCGAGTTTTGAAAGGCGTCCATTTCGCTCCTCCTCAATCTTGCCCTTCACATCGTCCATGAATTTCTTCTGCAGAGCAATTTCTTGCTCCAGCAGCGCGTTTTGATTCTTTTGCTGCAACACCTTCTTCGCAGCATCCAGTTCTGCAGCGAGCTTTTGCTTGTAGCTAGTGCTAAGCTTCTCACGCTCCTGCTCGTATTCCTCACGCCATCTGGTCTCCTGCTCGCTCATCTCGCCCTCGAGACGTCGCACGAGCTCCTTCGCAGCGCTGTCGAACTCCAGATGCGCATTCTTGACTTGAGTATCAGCTTCCTCGGCAGCCTTCTCCTTGATGAGCTTGATTTCTGAGATAACCCTGTCCACCTTCGACTTTGCTTCCGAAAGTGTCGATGCGTATTTAGGAGCCTCCGGAGATGCGTTGATTGAAGTAATGATGTTGTTCACAAGCTTGACGAGCTCCTGCACAGCTGGCTCCGTGGCTTCGGGCACGTTGATGTTGTCGAGTTGAGGAGCGCCGATTGCATGAGCAGCCTTGGCGGGAGCATCGGGAGACGAGGCTTTGGATGCGTCGTTTTTGGGCACGTCGGCCTTAGGCAAGAGTTTATGCGATACCTTTGGATCCTCCTTTGTGGGCTCCTTCGCGTTGGCCTTGCTATCTTTCGATGAAGCCTTGTTGTCTTTGGGCGCGGCCTTTTTCTCTTTCGATGCAGCATTATTGTCCTCGAGCGCACTGGTATGCCGCCCTTTCTGACCCAGATCCGCGCCAATGTTCTCCGACTCTGCCAGGCGAGGTGTCACGCCGCTCTGACGCCCGATGGTCACCTTATTCTCACCGCGAGTCTGAGGCCAATTGCGAGATGTGAGGTCCTTGTTCGGGAAACGCTTGCGGAACTCTCGCTCTTCAAAGTATGCCACCGCATCCTCGCCACCGGGCACATATTCTGTGAAGAAGTCGTGAAAGTTGTCATTGACCAGAGAGTAGTAGACTCCTCCTGCGTAGCCAAAAGCGGAGAGAAGAAACAAGGTGAAGAAGAATGAGCGGACGCGATGAGTCTTCTTCTTCGGAGGTGGAGGCGGCGAAGATGTTATGGATGAGGGTGCGATCGTGGAAGATGCCGGCGCATTCGACTTGACCTGCACGGGTGTCGGTGGCTCCAATGGTGCGGCGGAGGGAGGAATGGGATCGGTGTTCAGTTGGTTGGTGGTCGACTCTAGGATCGGAGGTTGTGGGACGCCAGCAACCGTGCCGCTTTGAGTGCCAGGGAGGACTATCTTGTCCGGCGTTCGGGCATCAGCAAATGCTCTCTGCAGAAGTGGTCAGTCAAGAACTATTCTTCGCGACAAGCAGCGCTTGAGGTTGGCTGAGGATTGGTAGTCCACCTACGGCCAATGGCTGGGCAATGCGTTGCGGCTGCCAATGGCGCAGACACGCATTGCTCCGCGTGACAACTCGCAGCATGTTGGGCTGCGTGGATGTTTTGGTCAAGCAAGCAGTGGAGGGTGGTGATGTTGAGCTCTCGGGAAGTTGGCCGGGAAAGCTCGTCAGGTACAGAGACTGCGGACGACTTCCGCTGTGAACCTCGCACTCCGTCTTCTACCGACAACCACACCCACTTTCGCGAATACCACATCAACATGGCCACTCCAGTACTTCCACGAGTTGCGATCGCATACTGTACGCAGTGCAAGTGGGGCTTACGTGCGGCCTACTATGCGCAAGAATTACTATCGACATTCGGCACGACTATTGGAGAAGTTGCTCTGATACCGGCCACTGGAGGACTCTTCACTGTGCGACTAACGTACGCTGTGGGAAGCGCCGAGTCGGATGGACAGGCCAGAGCTGAGGAAGTCCTGATCTGGGACAGGAAGGCCGAAAGTGGCTTTCCGGAGACGAAGATCTTGAAGCAACTCATCAGGAACAAAATCGAGCCGGAAAAGAACTTGGGCCACTCCGATACTCCCTCATCGAAGACGTCCGCAAAAACAGCTGCGGACGAGCCTGCCAAAGCGGAGGCAGAGTCAGAGCCCGCACAGTCGGCCGAGAAGTGCGAGGACTGTCCATGACGGGACACCTGTCTCTATCGTCGGGGCGAACCACCTCGAGACAGCTGGAGTGTGAACGTGATAGGCACTGGTATCGAGACAATCCTATAGTATAGCTCTACGCACTCTGGGCGCTTCAATCCTCCCACTCCTCATTCAGCTCATCAATGAGCCGATTCTCAGCATCACTGTCTCCCCGCCCTCTACCACGACCATCTGAGCCTCCGAAACCAGACTGGACCCGGCTATAGCCTCTCCTCGACGGCAAAAACCGCACGCACGAAGCCGTCAGAATAATGAAAATATCCTGCTTCACGTCAGTCAAGGAACTCCGACCGACCTCGGTCTGATCTCACTTTGAAGAAGCCCAATATGCTGGCCCACAAGTGGTAATTGGGCACTTGCGACCAGCCCCGCTGCTGCAATACTGTTCTGTTGTAGACGCAGCCTCCCGCCAGATAGACCAGAAGCGCGATGATGACAATCACTCCGAATACACCTCCCGGGTTCAGACTTCCCTTCGTCTTGTTGAGTGTTGCGCATGCAGCTGCACTGCGACCCTCGAAGAAGTATGTGCACTCGTCCAAGCTGCCAACGAAGCTCAACGTGAGTTGCGGCGCGAGAGGGTCTCGATCGCAGAGCATGCTGATCATTGTACTCTTCCGTCGTCCCTTGTCCGCATGCTTCTCCTTTTTCTTGTCATCGTCATCGTCGTCGTCGTCGTCCTTGCCTTTCTTTGGGTCGTCGTCCACGATCTCCCTCGCCGTGAGCTCCGTCGCCCCGAGAGAGCGCTTCGAGGCTCCAGAATCGCACGGAGATCCATCAGTGTAATTCAAGACCAACTTCCGTCCTCGCATGACCAGCTCCGAGTTTTGTTGTCTAAGCACTGTCAGACGCATGACCTCTATAGCATTGTCACGCCAAGTTGAACATACCCAATCGAAAACACCTTCCCATCATGCTCGTAGTATGCCGACACATTGCGCCATAGATCTTTGTCCACTCCCACTACGTCCTCCACCTTTTCAATCGCCGGCGCACAAAAGTTCACGGTGAAATTGTACCCCAAATCATAGCCTGTCGCATTCCAACTCTGTTGCCGCGGATGCTTGCTCTTGCTCGTTGCCGGATCATGGACCTGCAGCGAGCTGAGATCGAAGAAGTTGCCGGACGACGGAGATGTGATGCCGCAAGGTGGATCGGGTTTCGAGGCGTCTTTGGATGCAGCGTGAGCGGAGGAGAGGGAGAGGAAGATGCCGAGTGAGTAGTAGAGGAGATTCATGGTTCTTAATGGCGATGCTGGCGCACAGGCGGCCTTCGATTATGCTGTGGGTGCGCGACGGCTGGTAGAATGGCCAGCATTCATAGTTTGGAAACTGTGTGATGGGTATCGAAGAAGAGAGAGGAGAAGAGAGACACTGGCCAAATACGTTGCACTCGGGACTTTACTAGAGGCAGCTGGCGTTCCTGCATGGCGGGAGTAAACTCTATTTCGGGTGTATGACTGTATGCTAGTCGCCCCGGTTAGCACTCCTGGTACCGTAGCACTACGAGTTCTACACGACCATCTAGCATGTCTCGCCGACTTCATATCTTCTATATTACCTGCACGGCTAGTCACTATGTCTGGTATCTTACATACACGAACGATCCTTGCCAATTGTGCCTCCCGAACCATGCCAGGCTCATCAATCCTTCTTAGACGACCTTTTCTCTTTCTGCGGCTTCTCCTCCTTGTACTTCTCCTTGGACTTCTCCCCTTTATACTTCTCCTCCTTCTACTTCTCGTCCTCGGCCTTACGGTCGCTTATCCGATCTGCTCTCGCGTTCTCCTCCTTCAGGCACACTTCCATCGCTCTCCTCACGATCGTAGTCATAGGCTTCACAATCGGCCTCTCGACTCCATCTTCACTCCACACCCGCTCAACCCAGTCCTGCTCCGGACTAACGGTCTTCGTCCACCGCAAATCCAGCACACGAGTCTTGATCATCATATCCGTCTGCCTCGTGCCAATTTCTCGGCACAGGTCAAAGTACGGCAGTGAGTACGGCGGCTGGACGAGCTTCTCCATGACTTTCAGTAGATCCTCGCGACTGAAGTCGGCTTGGCCTTCGGTGTTGTTCGCGCTGTTCCAAGTGGACTTCTCAGCTAGAGGCGAGTAGGTGTCGAACGACTCATGAGTCAGGTGGAACTGTAGCAGCGTGTATGCTTGCGTGAAGATGGCGGACTGGTACGGCGTCGTGTCGCCCGAAAAACTACACCATGTCTGGACGAAGTCACCAATGTGCGCGAGCTTCCCTCCGAAGGCTTCGTACATCTCCTCGACGTTCAATTTGCCTTCGAGATGTTTAGGGATCGTTGGCATGATCTCATCTTGAATGTAGGAGAGTGTCTCCTGTTTAGTGCAGTCCCCGATGGTGATGATTCGAGCATGATGTCCGACGTTCATCGAGCGGAGAAAATGGTGGAAGAAGGCGTCGCTGGTTGATAGGATGACATGGCATAAGCGGTCTTGCTTCGTCAGGACTAATAAAGTATCCAGGAACACCTTGAGCGATAGCGTGTCGCTGACCAGAGCTGGGAGCTTGTGGCACTATGAAAAGTCAGTCGTGCTTGGAGATCCTGAGACTGCGCTTTGGAACTTGCCTCATCTACGAGAAAACAAATCGGACGCTTTCGAAAGAGCTTTGGCTCATCGCTATCGTCATCCTTGCTCTTATTTTCCTTCCCAGCATCTTTCTTCCGACCAAGGACTTTATCCGCCGCCTTGGAAGCCAAAGATCCGACCTTAGCTCCTTTCTCAGCAGCGGAGTCCTCCTCCTGTTTGGCCTTCATCGCTTCGTCGTAGCTGGCCTGGGGATCATACTCCTTATACCTGAGCAGACATGATTGCAGGGTCTCCATTAGGTCTGCAATATCTGCTACGGAAACTTCGTAGTTGTGCTCCAATTCCTTCTCGTCCATGTCGAGCATCAGGTGCTTGAAGGCGATGGAGAGCTTATCCATGTCCTCGTGAGCCATCTCAGTAAAGAGACTCTGGAACTGTTCACATAGTGAGAAGTATCTGGACAGCGATCAATTAGCACGTTCCTGCCTTCCGGCGTCCACCTTCAACTCACAACGTTCGCAGGTCCGCAAAGCCACTGATGCGAAGGTCAAATTTGATGACGAAGAAGTCGTCAGTCGCGAGGACCTGTCGCAACAGCGCCGTCTTTCCCACGGATGTTGCACCGAACACAGCATTCAACTGCGGATTGCCATCCAGGACTTTCCTCAGCAGTTTCTGCTCCTCGTGTCTCCCATGAAACCCCGGCAGCTGTTGAAAAGTATGCGTCTTTGGGATGCGTTGTTTTTCGTTCTTCAATTTGTTCTCTTCCCGAGCTTTCTGGAGCATCTCCTTTGACTCGTTGAGTTGTTGGAGAGTTTGCGCCGGGTTGGTGAGAACAGAGGCGATTTCGCCCAGTCCGAAAAAGGTACGGCCATGGTGTGGTGAGAGTATTGATCCGGCGTGTCGTGAGGTTGGGTGGACAAGTTGGCGCGCCACTCTCGATGGCTGTACGAAGCGAAACATGGCGCTTCAGATCCCTGCCGCTGTCGATGTCCTTACTAGGATCGACCACACAGCAGAATTGAACGCTTCATGTTAGTGAAGCATTCAATGCCGACATTTGTGCGTTGCAAATGCATTAGTCCTGGCGGTGGACAGTCAGACAATGTACGGCGCATCACAGGAAAGGATGACGCTGGCTATTATGTGGCGTCGTGCCTTGCGTTGTAGGCAAACTTCACTTCATTCTACGCACTTTCCCATGTTACACCACGATACTGCAGGCGCTAGAATTGAACTCTTCGAATTGATCGTATATGCTCCTTTCTGTGTCCAAGAGCTATGTATGATACATACAGATCATCACAAAACCACCATACCCGCAACAACAGCCGTACCCAGGGCTGCCAGTACACTGACTCCGAGCTTTCCAGCAGCACCCTTCTTAGCACCATTCTTTCCACCACTGTTAGCAGTAGAGGCCCCAGCGACCTTGAATTCCGGGATGTAATCGCCCGGCGCGGTGCTGTTGACCGTACCATCCCAGCAGTATCGCTGGAAGCACTGCTTGCAAGCGTCCGGAACGGTTGTGCCCGTGCGATCGAAGCTGCGGCTCAAAATCGCACATCCAACACAGGCTGGCCACTCGCTATCAATCGTCCCGTTGCCTTGGGTCGCGCCGTTGTAGGCGTTCAAGATCAGGCCGTCGCGTTTAGTCATGTTGTACTTCAGCATGAAAGTGCTGGTATTGCTTGCGTAGGTATATGGTGAGTCTGAAAATGGGTCAGTCAACTTGCTAGAAGATCATCGTGGACAGCAGAACTCACTAGGCATGTATACGACCAGTGGCGCTGGGCCAGTAAGATTTCCCGCATCGCAACCGAAGAAGGTGGGTTTATTGTTGAGGCCCAGGTTCATGAATGTGTTGATGTCGGGTACTGCGGGAAATGCAGTATTATTTCCGATCTCTGAAAGGCTGCGCTCGTATGTGGTCACTATCGATACTCCGTTAGGCCAGCCGGTGGCCGAATTGGCAGTGGGCCAAGTCTCGTTCGTGTCCGCAGAAGAATCAATCGCGAAGATAACATCGACATTTCGGTTGGGTTGGATGAGAGGATGCAGCGGGATGTTCTGCCCGTCCTCACCACCATCCACGAGCGTCAACATCATGTCGCTGGAACCCTTGTATGTTTTGTTGTTGTAGCCGAAGAAAGGATTCACCCAGTCGGCGATGTCTTCTTCAGAAGAGCTAATCTTTTCAAGGACGCCTTTGAGCGCGTCCACAACGAGGCTGGAGAAGGCTCCGTTACCGTTCTGTCCACTGAGCGTGGTCAGGGCCGCATTGAACAGCGACGAGCTGGTTCCGAACACGAAGCCAAGATTGTCGTAGCCCACCACGCACTCGTCGTTGTTTCGCGGCGAGCCATCGGTGAAGTTCGTGCCCACGTACTGGAGAGGCGCGAAGGCATACTACGCGAAAGTCAGCATTTCCAACGGTATGGTCGGGTTGGGCTCAAGTTGCGAGCACATCATGTGAGTCAAGCTTACCAAGGAAGGATCATCACTACCAAGCTCCCAAGGAGAGAACGTAAAGACGGTCGAGTTAGTAGACACGACCTTCTGACCAGGGGCACGGCTGTCGGCGACAACCAAGGGAAGAGGTACACTCCCGTTGGTGAAGAACTCTTGCTGAGCGATAGACGAAAACGTGTACGCCGGACCACCATCGGTCGCGTTGATCAATTGATAACTCAAAGCCCTTCCCCAATAGTCCGTAATAGTCGTGTTGAATCCAGCGTTTTCCTTGTCGTCCACTAGGTCCACGAGCGTCTTGTAGTATCCGAGACTGTCCAGTAGTTGTATGCCGCCCGTATCGGGACCGTCAAAGATGGAGTTTTGAAGCTGCCAGAGATTGTCACTGTCACTGTCGGCAGTGATGATGGCGTCCACAGACGTGAAATTGTTGGCGTAGAGCGAGCTCACCAGCCAACTGCCACCAGAAAGACCGGAAAGATATGTTGTTGCCTGCAGCAGACCTCCCAACTGCCCAGCGTTTGTGCTATTGGGAGTACGACTATCGAATGCCTGAATGAGACCTGCTCCATTCAGCATAGCTCTGTATCCACCTCCTGACGCTGCGATTCCAATGTTCGGCAACGCGCTCGTGTTGCCGCGATTGTTGTCGATATACTGGTTACTGTCGAACCCAGTTATGTTCAGTCGTCCGAGTAGATCTCGCATCGGGTCGATTGTGGCTGCTCTTCGCTTTTCCAGCCATTCGGTTTCGTTCGTCGAAAGATCCGAGGCAGGTCTAATGGAAATGTCGCTTGGGCACGACCGAACCTGTGGTGTGTAGCCATTGGGAGCGTTGGCTGGGAACGCTCGAGCGACCAAGGCAGCTAATTGCTCTTCCGGCTGCAGCACTCTGGCTAGGTAGATGTCAGCAAACAGTCGAGAGTTTGGTCGTTGGCAGGGTGTGTTTACCTGATGCCGGAAGGAGCAATGCGCCACCAACAGCAAGGTAACAAGGAGAGTAGTTCCTCATGCTTGCAGACTACAGATGGGGAAGGATAGGGGTGAACAAGGCAAGTCGAAGAAATGCTGATCCAGTCTTGTAGTAGTTGGACAAAAAGAGCGCAGTGATACGCCTAAGAATATCGCGGGTGGTACTCACACCGATCCTACAAGATGCAGCACGGGGCAAACATCTATCATCCCAACCAACGAGGCTGAAATCATGACCAGACAAGACATGGAAGCGTCGGAACGCGAACGTTTCGGATGTCCAAATCTTCCAAATGACGCAGTGGCGGGATTTGATTGCAGTGCCGGAATCCGTCTTGACTTGCGTCTCGTAGCAAAAGTCTGATATAGACTCGTGGGATCCAAAAGGCTTGCGCGTCGGGGCGTCGAGGCGGAGTCGTTCGATCCTGCAGAAAGTCGGATGAGATGATGACGAAGCTGGAAAGAGTTCTCGCCCGTCCCGTCGCCGACTCTTGTTTGTGCAAGCAAGATCAACCGATGCTGACCCATGCCCATGTCGGTGTGACGATCCGTCCAAGCTAGTGTGCTTTCCTGAGGTATACCATCCTTTCTTGCCGCCCGTTGAATGCACATATAAGCGTCGTCGTGCCTGCTCATGTAGAGCAGACTTGATCCGAGAAGGCCAGATACGGGCAGTCCACGACCATCTCGTGTACTTTACACGACGTCTCTCGCAATACCTTCCAACAGTATGCCTTACAATCGTGACGTAAATAGTCGCAGAAGCGCTGTCTTTCTACGAATTTCTGCCCACCCACCACTTGCACGAGGACTGTCTCAAGCGTCCGCCTGGAGGACAGTTGCCACAGATTACTCCCGCAAGGTTCGCCGCTCTAGGCAAGACGGACACTGTCTTCAACCTTCTCCGGCACCTCCCTGACATCACTCAGGACGGCCAACAGTATTCTGAGGACTACCAGATAGGTGAATCCACCGTCTACATCGACTATACTGGTGTCAAGTTCGAGAGCAGCTACTCGCGAGTCCCAAATCGAGATGCCGCGGAGCCAGTACAGATGATGGACATCGAATCGTGGGACAGATTCCAGGACCCTTAGCATCTTACTTGTCTGGCGCGGTCCGTTTCTTCGACGGCTGGCTGTCAAATCTTCGTCGACACGCGCGACGGACAGTGGCTGGGTGTGCATGGAACACATTGATTATGTCCACAACACGTACGACGGTGCCAAGGAGCTGTTCGATCAAGATAAAGAGTCATTCCGGAAGCTTGATCTGGTTCCTATCAAACCGACCGAAGTGCGTGTTCCACATAGGAGAACGGTATCTTCCGAAAAGTTCAACGAAAGCAAGGATGTCTACTGGAAACATGGCTGGCCTTTGAACGATTAGCCCAAGCAGGAATGCATGACTGAAGTGATGCAGCTTTGGGAGAGCTTCATGGAAGGAAAGTAGCATCAATGGCTACATTCAACCAAACAGACCACAGCGACTCTTGCACCGCTGGCATACGAACGTCGTCGATTCCCTAGGAGGCGCGCTTATCCAAATCTAAAGTGTTGTGGGTACAGTTCAACGACGATCTCTGCTAACGCCACCAACACCAACACGTACTCGCCAGCGGCAGTGCTACACTCACCAAATGAGAAACAGATCAGCTGCCGCCGGCCTCATTGTTCTTGCTTCATTGATGCGCACGATCTCCCAAAACTGGAACACTACGACCATGCTTTGAACCCTCACTTCTGGAAGACTCTGCTTGTCTCTATCGCTCTATCGAAAGATGTGATAGCCGCGGACCACAGTGGGTACGGCCGACACTCGGTGGCTCCATGCGAGCTAACTGCAGTAATCAACTTGATGGTGTGCTCTTGCATCGCATAAGGCCTGGGTATGATTTCGTCGTCGGATCCCGGCGCCCAGAGATACTACACATGCCATCGCCGACAGCTGGGCAGTCAAACCTGCACTGCTGACAGTCAATTTCCTGAAAGACGGCATTCTGCACCTACGAAGTCTGTTGAGAGTCAGCCGCGTGACCAACGAGATCGCTACCGCCGGGCTCTTGACATCTGTCTCATGAAGCGCGTGAACGACCGGCGGCAACGAAGCCTCCATGCAATCCACTTTGACGACCATGACCACTGGGACAGGGTCTGGCTATTCTCGTCCATCCTATCGGAGTGCATCATGACCTTGGTCACCTTATGGCAACAGGATTGACGTCCAGGCGCCTAGCATTGGCCTCGACAATGGCTTGTGTCTCGGGTTCAGGTGTTTGTGCCCTCCACGTGATCAAATGCAGACTTCACGCCCAATGCTGATGGTGAGGAAAGCCCGAAGATCTGCTCCGGACATTCCCCCTGGCGCCGGACTAGACGTATGCCCTCCAAAGGCCGCCAGCAGCGGCGCAGCAAGCTCATCGGCCCAGTTTCAGGGCCTCTCCGGGAAATCGCCGTCGATGGAGGCAGAGTTATCTATTCCTGGAGTCTGTATAGCTTGGCACTTCTGCCGCCTCAAGGCTCTGCGGATGATGCTTTGTATAGCGCTGCTGTATGCCATGCCGCACAGCAATTGGCTATGCTGGGCGGCTATGCACAAAACCAACACTCCCGCGATCGAAGAGGTGATCAGCCAACATCAAAGACGTGTCTTGCATGATAGAATACTGTTCATCTGCCGCATCGCACTGACCAGAGGAGGGCGATCAGTACCTGTCTCGTGCATACGGCAATTGACGCTGGCTTCCGAACACCTTGTCCCCCTCTCTGCCCTGCCCAAATGGCAACTCTTCATGAATAGTGTGACAGTGGGACGCAGCGGCGCGCCAACGCCAGTGCAGGGCTACTTCCGGATCCAGACGACGTGGCAGCGGGAGACCAAAGTGCTCGTTCGATACGCTGCACCTTTGAGCTTGACATTCGTCTTGCAGACCTCCTTAACTTTGGTCTCCGTGTTCAGACTCGCTCCGCTTGGAATCCGGTCACCTGCAAGGCATGGTTCACAGCATTGCAGACTGCCGTAAATGTCGGCCTCGAAGCCATACCAGGATTTGCCCGACACCGAAAATGGCGCCGCCAAAGGCTTTCAAGCCTGGGTGGAGAGTCCCTCTGGCGCATCCATCAATAGCTCCACTTGGATCTTGGACAAGATTTGCGGAAACAAGTTCACTCCTCCCGAAGAGCAAGCTGCCTCTTCAGCTTTCAGTATCGGTGCCTTTGATGACTGCTTCTCCGAAGTGGTTGAGCTGAATAGGAGGGACGTATTGCCCTGTCAGTTTGCGTTCGTCGTAGTGCAAACGGATACGACGAAAAACGCGATGATGAGAATCACGACTATCCGACTTCAATTGAGCAGGACTCATATTGAACAAAGACACGATTACGACACAACACGACCGATGCTGGACATCGAACGAAGGTCAACCCATCAACTTCTGAACAAACATGACGAGGGACACCAGGCGTGCCAGATATGCAATTCGGATCCTTGCTCATATATTACCAATGACCACCATAAATCGCAATCTCCCATCGCCTTTCCCACGCATGACTCTCCTTGACCCATCTTGTTCTCCACCGCCGAGCTCGTCGACACCATCATCCTCGCCCAGGAATCCCTCATCGAGCATAAGCGTGCTACTCTTCCATCCCCACGACTGCGAGAAGTTGAATTTGTCCGGCGCTGATTCATATACTGACAGCATCCGTCCTCCGCGAGAGGGACTGTAGATTTTGAAGTACGTCTTGATCGTGGGTCGAGCATCGACGTATGGTGGTAAGGTCGGAACGTGGAAACTGCTTGCTGTGGCAGCCAAGTCCTCGGTCTCCGAATCAAGACTTTCATCGTCGTCGTCATTATCGTCGTCGTATGGTGGCACGTGGTGTGTGTGCAGACCAGTCGTGGGCGACGATCCCTGGACATCGGTCTGACCACTCTTGCGATGACCTTGAGCCAGTAGACCGCGCATTCTGCTGACTCTGGCCGTCGTGCCCTGGTCGGAAGGTCCGGCGTCATCAAGACCAGTGCTACCGCTGCTTTCCGTGCCGTCTCCATCCATAGGGTCACTGTTGGTGAGACCCATCCGTCTGCGATGCCTACGATCGCGTCGCTCGCCACGGAGAATGAGTTCTCGTTCTAGTTGTCCGATTCGCTCGTCTACACTACCCTGAGCAAGACCTGCGGTGCCGGCGATCACTTCCTCCGTCTCTCGCTCCTTCGCTCGATGCAAGTAGACACCGAGCTGTTTGCTGCGTGATGATGCGACTTTTTGAATGTATATGTTCCACAGGCTTCCGGCATAGAACACCGTTCGACTGTATACTCGCTTCTTCTCTTTCAGTAGGCGAGCGTTTGGAAACTCGGCGGAGAAGCGAAATGGTGGAAACTTGGTATATTCCGGGATATCATTGCCGACGGCGTCGTCGCTGGGCGGAGCGGCTGCTCCTGATCTCGAAGTTGCGGACATGAAATCAGAAGCCCACTGTACGTCCTCCGGTTGGATGGTGGCACTCAGTCGGCTGGCATGTCGCTGGACAACAGTACTATTCGCAGTGGCAATAATCGGCAATGAATTGCCGCCCATGACAATATTGCAGTCACTATTTGGTATCCAGAACTTCCTCGGCTTGCCATTACCATCCCAAGAGCCACTGTCGATATCCGATTCGGGATTGTCGTTGTCAGAGACCTTGCGTTTGCCCTTTGGGCGTTGTGACTCTGAACTGGCTAGTATAGACATGGTCGTATCGCGTCCGGCATCCTCTGGACTTGCGTCTGTGCACTGAAGACCTAGTCCGAGCTCCAAATCACCATCTCGAGCGTTCAAAACACTCTGTCGCAGCTCCATGGCTTGCCACAAGGCCGTGGTGACGACTTTCTCGGGCACCATTGGAAGACCCAACACGTCCTTGCTCCGACGGATGAATTGCAATTGCTCAAAGTCCAAGTGAACGTAATGTATGCCTTCGTCCAGCAGGACCAAGAGAGGCTCGATCTCTGGATGAGTGTATAAATTTAGCCACTTCTGAAAGCTGTCGGAAACGCCTCGACCGTTGGCAGCGCTGTTGCGGTATACCGCATCGAACCGCACAGCCATGAGACTAGCTGCCTCGGGCGCTTTGAGGACCTTGTGTGAGCTCGGGTCGACAAGGTCGGCTGCAGTTGCCTGAACCTTTAGTCTGCGGTCAAGAATTCGTTTTGCGAGCAACCAGCGGTCCATCTCGCCTTCGACGAAGAATCCATCACCACCAACGATTTCTCGTATGATGTCTCCTGGTATACCGTCCCAGAATCTCAAGGGCATCTGCCATCCATCTCTGCAAAGCATCGACTTGGCACTAGCCAGGATCTTGCCTCCAGAATTGCCGTAGTAGTTGGTAGTCACTAGTCTGATGTAATGAGCCAGGTTGTCTGGGTTCATTTGGCGTAGCATGGAATCGATTGTGGATGCCACAAGATCTTTCATCTCCAACCAGCATGCAGTCGCGAAGAGCCCTGCAGGGTTCTGGTCCTCTTCGGCCAGATCGAAACAGCCATAGAGTCGTCTCAAAGCCAGCTCGAAGGATGGCTGGTCGATGGCGCTGTCAATGTCTTCTGGGTGCACACTCATCTCGCTTGCTTGAGCCTGATGTGGTGTTAGCCGCTCACCGAGTCATAGATGTTGGGGTGAAAGGCTTTGCTGAAATTCCTAGGGACACAGGCAGGTTTGACGGGCCAGCACTACCAAAAGACTTACCTCCAGCCATGGCTCGCTGAGTGCTGTTGCAAAGAATGGCGAGCGATCCAGAATCAAGCGATGGAGCTTGTATTGTTGGCCAAAGGCATGGACTACAATGTCGGAGTGCTTGCCTGAGAGAAGACCTCGACTGTATAGGTGATCGGGCAAAGCTGCTGTTTCCGCTTGGACTGCACGACTGTAACTTCTCGGATGCTGTGGTGATAGAAACGACGTATGTCGAGATGTCTCCGGCGAGGTCGCCGCTTGCACTGCGAATAGCCGACTCAACGTCGTTGACGTGGACTGACGTTGTTGTGGTGCAGTATGAGAGCTGGGCGGATTGGTCGGATCATCGGCGTCCTTCTCGACTCTGGGCAGGCGGATATCATTCACCTCTGTCTGGTCCATGAAAGACCACGCACTCGTGCTGCTAGAGCCCGCTCGAGGCCCCGGCTCGACGTGATCGTCCATGACTGGAAGTTGAGCATCGCTGGCCTCGGACGAGCGATGTAAAAGAGGACAATCTGGCAGCCGAGATCTGCGCCAGAATCAAGTCTTGCTTGCGCGAGGAAGGGACAACGAAGTCGCACGGATGAGCAAGCTCTAGTCCGGACGTCAGAGGTGCAGCGTGACCGGCCCAGGTGAGATGCCCCACACGGATAAGGTGGTGGACCTCTCGCCTCATGAAAAGCTTCTTCTGCTCGTGTTCAGCACGGCGTCAAGTCTTGTCGTCTTCTTGGCTTGTCCATCAACTCAAGACGGAGGACAGGATTCCCTCGCTGCGAACGCCCAAGGTGAGGTCGGTATACCAGACCAGGTAAGGTAGCCTCGAAGGTTAACTTACCTAAGCGGCCGTCTGCCGATTGCGGTGTTTGCAAATATTTTAAACTTTGAACCCTTGTGGCGCTAGGATGGTGTACTAAACGTGAGTTTGGGCCACTACGAGGATTTTAAGATTCTGTACAAAGACAACGGGGTTAGTAGCACCTATAGAGTAGTTTCGTCGACCGAAGTTGTACTTCTTATTACCCTATATTCTTTTTAAAGAGGTCTATATATCTTAGACAAACCCTAGATTACATAGATATCGTTACCGTCGCGATCTAAATAGCGGGTGTTTCTAGCACGATACCGTATAATCTATACTAGCTAAAAATCTACGTTGCGAGGCGAAACAAGGCGATAAACAATAGGTGTAATTATTACTTTTCCGAAGGGCGGAGCGACCTAGGAAGCCTACTTTAGGGAGGCTACTACCGGCAGTCGCTCTACTCTAGCTTTGCAATCTATTCCGAGTCCTACAGGGTGCGGAATATATATGTAAGAGTCCTTACGGGTTGTATGTCTAAATCGCTAAATCCGCGTAGTGGCCCAAACTCAGGATTAGTACGCCATCCTAGTCGCCGAACTCGATGTATGATGACTACGACTCCATCGTCCCTGACCAACCCGAGTTCTTCGTTCACTGCACCTCTCAAGAACATCACCTCCAGGCATGGCCACGCCGCTCATCATGTCGTCGCTGCGAGCGCGTCTCGCCATTCAAGCCGATAAGCTGCTCCGCGAAGCATTCGTCTGCCGCAGATGTATGCAACACCAGGCCAAGCGAGCTCCTTCAACGTTCAAATCAACACGGCAGACCCCATTCTTGAATGCATTTCGCCAGTCAAGAGCGCAAAGCTCAGCGACCATACCTTCGCCCTCATCGCCTCTCGGAATCCTTGGTCGCAATATGCGTGCGGAGCAGGCTTCCTTGACCTCTTCGACCGCTCCCTCGAAGTCCTCTTTTCCCGAAACGAGCTCGAATGCCGTTGCATACTGGCTGCTAGGCTCGGCTGCAAGCGTGTTCGGTATCGTCGTCCTCGGCGGTCTCACTCGCCTGACAGAGTCCGGGCTCAGCATCACGGAGTGGCGGCCCGTCACGGGTTCGTTTCCTCCACTGAACGAGGAAGATTGGGAAAGCGAGTTCGGGCTTTACAAGCTCAGTCCTGAGTTCAAGATGCTGAATAGCCGCATGAACATGGAGGAGTTTAAACAGATATACTGGATGGAGTGGGCACACAGGCTGTGGGGAAGAGTCGTTGGAATTACGTTCTTGGTACCAACAGCATACTTCATCATCAGGAGAAGGGTCAGCGCACCTATGGCGAGGAGGCTGGTCGGTATCTGCGGCTTGATTGGGTTCCAGGGTATGATCGGATGGTGGATGGTGAAAAGTGGACTCAAGGACGACCTGTTCGAGACTGGGAAGCAGCCGCGGGTGAGCCAATACCGACTCGCTGCACACCTGGGAACTGCATTCGTGGCGTACCTCTGTATGCTGACGAATGGCCTGCACATCTTGCGTGAGAACAAGCTTCTTAGGGATCCCGCCGCTGGAGCGAAGCTGCTTGAGACTCTGCAACGGCCAGAGCTGAAGGCTTTCAGACGGCTCGTAGGAGGTTTATCGATTCTGGTCTTCATCACGGCCATGTCCGGAGCGCTGGTCGCTGGACTGGACGCCGGCTTGATCTACAATGACTTCCCGTGGATGGGTCAAGGTATTCTGCCTCCCAAGAAGGAGATGTTCGATCCTTTCTACTCTCACAAGCCGGATCAGAAGGACTTGTACTGGAGAAATGCACTTGAGAACCCAGTGCTGGTCCAGCTTGATCACCGGATACTAGCAACCACCACATTCACCGCTATCATGGCGTTGTGGAGCTACAGCCGCTTCAGCCCTTCAGTCCGCGCAACTCTCCCGAAGGCCGCCAAAGGTGGCATGCTCGGTGTCGTACACTTGGTCACTCTGCAGGTAGCGATGGGCATTACGACTTTGTGGTACCTAGTCCCTACTCCGCTGGCCGCGGCACATCAGGCTGGCGCATTGGCCCTCCTCACCGGTGTCTTCGTCTTGGGAAGTCGAGTATGGGTGCCGAAACGCACATTGAGGTTGGTCAAGCAAGCTCTCTCTGAGGCAAAGGTTGCACCGTCAGTAGCAGGGCGCAGACCGTTGGCAGCTGTGCCATAGACGCGAGGTCAGACGAGAGAATATATTTATTCGCAATGAGAAATAGACTGGAACATGCTCTACCTCAGATGTACATGATTTTCGAAAAATGGTCATTAATATCATAAAATTGTCCCAAGAGGCTCGACTTCCACAGCCACATTCGACATCGCGATCCTGCGGCGCGGTTCTCAGCATCGCAGAAGCGTACGCAATGTTTCATCGCATGATCAGACGTCATCCCTATCGACGCGGGCGACACGCCGAGATGCAGGAGCTGCGAATCCCTGTCACGCGAAACCGGTTTCACGCAATCCCTCGTGGGTCGCAGCGATGATATAATGCAGTCTTGTGCGCAAGTATCACACCAATTCAGATATGCAAGCCGAAAAGTCCCAAAAGACCTCGAACGTGACTTCCGAGTCCTACCAGTACCAGCAATCTCACCAGTCCAGCCAATCCAGCATGTCGTCCTCCGCAATGACCAAGCAGCAGCCGAACGAGGTTGCCCGCAAGCAAGACGAGTCCGACATCATCGAGGAGACGGAGACGAACTCCAAAGCCAGCGCCAGTGTATGCCGAAATCCACACTACGCGCATGGCTGATTCGACTCGCTGATTGATTTTGCTTCAGGCTGGACTGAACCTCAACATTTTCGGCGCCATCGCAGGTGCATTTTCCTCCAAGTCCTCAAAACAGATTGAAGAGGACGGCAGTTCGACCGAGACGAAGCAGGAAAACCTTGCTGCGAAAGGTATAGCTCGCTCTCAGCCCAAGAGTGAGAATTCTCCGAATTGCTGATATCGTGTTCAGGAGCCGGTGCAGGAAATCTTGCAGCACGAGGTGCTGCAGATGCGGAACAGCAAGGGCGACACATGAAGGCTATCCAGGACGACAAGGCAGCATGAGTACGTAGAGAAGTGGACAATTCAGTCCGCCCGAGAGCTCGACAACTCGCAGTGCAGCGACCGTACGCCCGTTCCAGCTCATCCAGAATCATCATCCAGAGCAGCCCACGCAGCTCGTTGCCTTTGCTTTCTCTCATTGGTCGTGGTGTCCGTTGGAGTCCTCGTGTGGTGATCTTGCTGCGCAGCCGTAGCGGCCACGTGAGATAGCTCGCCCTCTCGTAGTCCCGCAAGCAGCTTGTCCACTTTCTCCTTTGACTCGTCCACAGCCCGTATCTCGGCTCTCATCTTCTCCACGCGCTCCTCCATCATTAGAATCAGCGTCTCTCGTGCCTGATGCGGTCGGTATTGGTTGATGAGGTCGTGCATGTTGTACATGATGGTCTGAAGGTCCGCCACTCTATCCTCAAAGAGTTCTGGGTTCTGACCGAGAATGCCCGTGAGTGAGAGGAAGTTCGTGAGCAGCGAGCGAGCGAGACTGATCAGATGTGGTTGTGGGCTGAGTCGTACGGAAGGGTGCTGGGGATAGAGCTGTTCGATGCCAGCGGACTCGAGAGTGGCAGGTTTCTCGTGAAGGTCGATGGCGAGTCCAAAGACTTTGTATCTGCCATCGGCAGGTGGCTCTGGTGGAATTAGGTATCGCAGGTCGGGATCTTGCTCGTCGTCAATGGGTCCAGATTCGCGATTCTGCTTCGCGCGCCTGACATTTTGCCGGGTGAAGTGCTTCCAGAACGGGGGCGGCGCAGGAAAGAGCGCCGCTGTGGCCTGCGGCTCCGCCATTGAACGAGTGTGTCGAGCGTCGAAGAGAATGTATGTAAGAAATTGGATTGTGCAGCCGAATGAAGCTGGGATACTTTACTAGCGTGACGGTGATGCCGGGGCTGGTTAGTCTCAGAAGCACAGACCACTCTCAGCCAGCGAGCACTAACCTCTTCGAGCGCCTCGCCTGAGAGGGTCTGAGGGCCTAAGCCGGATTTTGGGAGATGCAGCGTAGCACGCGACAGCGCAACAACAACGACCTTTTTTAAAAATCTAGCACTGTAACTTTGTAGAGCCGAGTCTTGCGATTCGAACGGCGTATCGCATAGAAAATTTAAGTGTGTTTTGCGTGCCCTAATAGAGCTCGCATTTTCCTATTTTTCGCCTAACAAATTAGAATTCCGAAGAATTTGCGCGAGCTCTATTACAGCTTTCGTTTGGCGTCGGATTTAAATAATTAATACACCGTTCGAATCGCAAGACTTAGCTCTACAAAGTTACAGTACCGGATTTTTAATAACTAGTTTCGTTGTTGCGTTCTCGTGTTTGGGGCCGAAACGATGCTGCGCTTTATTAAGGTGTAAATTCCATACTAATGCTGCGCTCTATCTCCTAAATTCGGCGTTCGGACCCTTAGACCACGAACAGTAGGCGTCGAAACCGCGCTAACTGGGCGTGGACTGAGGAACTGAGACTAGGGGCTGGTTCGACGCATTCCGTGCGCGCCGTGGCGTGGCTAATTTAGACCCTCCCGGTATATCTCCGACATCTCGTTCCTGTATTCCACATACATGATATAGACAACATGCCAGGATCGGTCAAGGCAAAAGCGCAGGCGAGCAGAGATGGCGTCCTCGGCGTTGCAGACCGCATATGGAGGAGTAGCTACGCCGGCGGTACGGCGACATCGTTCCCTCGCAAGTGAGAGCACATGCTAACCGAATAGAACAGACTACATTGGCCTGGCCATCCTGATCGTGCTATACAGCCTGTTCAGAACTTTCAGCGAACCATTCTATACATCCTTCAGGCTTGACGACACGCGAATACAGTGGCCTCATGCCGAAGTCGAGCATGTACCTGTCGGTGTGTTACCATCGATCCAACCTCTCTTCTCTCGACCACAGCTGACAAGCATTCTAGCCATGCTGTTCATATATGCAGCTGGAATACCCTTGATACTGCTTGTCGCTTGGGCTATGATATTTCGTCCCGGTCACCACAAAGCACACGCAGTCCTGCTCGGTCTGGTCACCTCGGTGCTCATGACCACATTCCTCACGGACATAGCCAAGGACGCAGTTGGTCGGCCTAGACCTGATCTGATATCCCGCTGCAAGCCCGAGAAGTCCACTCCGATGCACGAGCTTGTCCCAATCGATGTCTGCACGGAGACGCGTCGCCATCTTCTGTACGTCCATCATGGCCGTTGGCTGCCAGGACGGTCACTGACCCTCTCATTTCTTCAGACACGACGGCTTTCGCAGCTGGCCTAGTGGCCACAGTAGCTTTGCCTTTGCTGGACTTGGATGGCTGGCTCTGGCTTTGACAAGGTACGCGATAGAGACTGCAGCGTGACTGATCACAAGTCTGATCACCTCCAGCCAAACTCGAGCCCTTCGACCTCGGGCGAACTTGGTGTACGTCTTGATATGCCTCGCACCGCTGCTCGCAGCTGCACTGATCGCCGCAAGTCGGCTCGAGGATTACAGACACGACGTCGGGGATGTGGTCACTGGGAGCTCACTTGGATTCGCTGTGACATACTTCAACTGGCGTAGGTACTTTCCCAGCCTGCTTTCAGCCGAATGCGATCAGCCCTATTTGCAGTCGCCGGGCGGGGATGGATCTTCGCCAAGCGCCTTTCAACGTGTTCGAGACGAGGAGGAAGGCTACGGTTCGGATGATTAGAGGGCAGCGCCATGTACGATGCAGTATGTATGTACGACTTCCACCTCGGAAGCATGCCTCACTTCCTCTCAAGGTTGCTGTAAAGCTTGTGCTGCTTGATGAACAGACTTGTGAATGCTGCGAGGATCCCAAAGCCGAGCATGACCACCCAGACGCCCCTCAGCGCTCCAACATATGCCTCGATAACCCCCTCCTTCCACCCCGGCGGCAAGTGATCCAACTCTTTGGTTGAGTCTCGAATCCTTCGGATTCGATCCGCTGCGCCAGGCTCATCCCCGAAGCGCTCGAAGAGAAGAGACTTGAGAAGGTTCTGGAATACAGCACTCGCGATGGTGATGCCGATCGAGGACCCAGTCGATCTGAATGCGTATGACGCAGATGTGATCACGGCCTGATACTTGTGATCAACGGCTGATATCAGAGCAATAAGCGTAATGGTCAGCATCGAGCCGTAAGCCAAGCCGCCCATGAGCAGGAATATGAACGGCGGTGCAGTGGGCACGTTCTGATCAAAGAAGCCCAGGATCAGTGATGCTGCTAGTAACTGAAGCAGCTGCATTGCGAAGTTTAGCAAACGGTATTTGCCAGTCGCACGCATGATGAGACCTGGCCAGGGACGTCAGCTGCTAATCTTTTCATGTCAATGACATTTTGATGTTCGTACCGGAACCAAGGGAACCTATTGCTGTCCCAGCGGCTTGAGGGATGAACAGAGTGCCCGCGCGTGTCGAGGAGACACCCCGCACAACTTCAAAAAAGATGGGACAATAGTAGATCAATGCGAACATGCTGTTGCATCGTTAGTCCACCGTGGAGCGTGTGCAAATACGCGACCCTCACCTCATCGTCTCGAAAAACATGGTCAGGCATCCAGCTGCGACCGATTGGTTAAGGATCAATCGGACAGGAATGATAGGCTCAGAAGCAACACGATCTTCAACGAAAATGAAGATCAGAAGGAAGACGAAGCTGAGGGGCAACGACACATAGACGAGTGGATGGCTCCTGCGAAAGGTCAGAGGTGGCCTAACCAGGCACAAGGTTTGCTGCACGAACCAAGGGACAACATTGCCGCCACTGTTCAACCCGAGAAGAAGCAACACCAGCGCGGACACCAGAGTAAAAGCGCCTAGAAAGTCCACCCGTTTGATCTTGGAAGTGGTCGTCTTTTTCACGGGAATCTTGACCGTGAGGGTTCCCACGATTCCAGCCACGACGATGAAAGGTAGCTGGATAAAGAAGGCGTACCTCCAGCCGAGCGTGTCATTGATGTCTTTGGGTTTTGTGTTAGCAGGAGGTCTTGACAAGTTAGTGAGGATCTTGAGCACGACTCACATCCGCCAAATACGCCACCTAGACCCATGCCCATGCCAAAGACAATGTTGCCCATGCCTTGCCATACGCCTCTCTTCCTCAAAGGGATCAAGTCACTAGCGACGAAGGTAGAAACGGTGTTTAGACATCCACCTCCTGCGCCTCCTACCACTCTCCCTAGCTGTATGATGGATCAGCTCCTGTATCTCGGGCAAGAACGTGAGATATCGGGCTCACAATCATGACCCAGTCATCTCTCGCGATACCGCAAAGCAATGTCCCAATGGCGAAGAATGTCGACGCAAAAATGACTCCCGCGCGACGACCATAAATATCGGTCATCTTGCCTGGACGTTGTGTCAACACAATCGCTCAAAAAGTGATACGAATTGGATGACGGACCAGAGAGCGGCTGGAATGCCGCGTTTGCAATGAGATAACCTAGACACAACGAATATAGGTTTTAGCAATACTCAGGCAATGCAGCGGTCCAGACTAGACCTGACCCAAGCAAAGACAGTCTGGGACGCCCCAAGTCTTGTACCCTTCGAAGACTTACCGCTGGCGATCCAGCTGAACGATGTGCCGGATTGGAACGAGCTGGAAATGGGCCCCGAAAGCGTTGCTACAACGGTCGTGTCGAGAGCAGCGAAGAATGTTGCCAACTTTTGAACAGTATCAGCGTCTAAGTTGACCATTTGACGAGCCTTCGGACCAGCTTTGGAGCTTTGAACTGACCCACAGGCTTCCCATGGTGGAGACCAACTTGAGAGTTGTTGGTTCCTCGGCGAGCGGTACACTGCCGACATCGTGTTCCTTCGAGGCGATTGATGAGCGACGTTCGACCCAATGAAAGCTCCATAAGGACAATGTCCTACTCTGATTTCCTGCTCGGCCTGCGCCTCGAGCTCATCTTCTCCTGTTGATGCAGCATTTCCTAGGAGAGGCGAGCGTTCGTCCACGGGCTCTGGCGGTAGCGCCTTCAAAGGCTCCTTCTTGGCCATCGGATACCAAATCAACGTCGAAAGCTGTGCATTGCACGTGGATGAGAGATCTGCCCGCCGAAGTAGCGGGAGATGTTCCTTCCATCCGTTCTGCTTAGGTAATCGAGATCCGTGATAGGTACCTCAAGACGGATGCAGTACCCACCCATGCCTCCCACTCACGAGTACATCTTTATAAGAGGCAGTGGTAGCTTAATGGAGCATCTATTGGAGTGTACACGAGTTTCAGCAGAACGCGGACATATACGTCTTTGGACATGTGCAGATAAGGTAAGTGAGCAGACAGATGAGCAGAATGTGTACAGGCGAGTGATGAGAACACAAACAACGCGTTGACCATGGAGTCTATGTGGACCCTCTGGTAGATGTCTGGCACCAGTTTGCATGTGAATTAGAGGAGGGAGCAACTCAACCTATGCCATCGCAGGTATTGAAAAATCCGCATAGGAGTCAGGACAGGGCTAGAGCAAATGACATGACACCGCAATGGGTCTGCGGTCTCTCGATTTCAGCACTCTGCTTGACTGTAGAGTACCATGCTCTGACGAGAATAAGCAGCGATACATGCGCCTCCAAGGAAGCCCTTTATCCGGTGTCCGCGCCTCCGTATGTACAGCACGATAAAGCCGGCATCGTGGGTCGGACACCTGCCGCCATGTTACCCAATTGTACGGAACTCCAGCGCGAGAATCTCAATGCCCATCTCCTCTCTATCTCTTCTTATCGGGATCCTCCAGAATGCCTTCCGCTTCCAATCGTCGTCGTGCTTCCTCGAGCGCCCATGTTTGTATGCTGCACTACCGTCAGTACTCGCTGTTGAGAACCGTCGCCGCCTCAGCCGCAGCTCTGTGCTTTCGCATACCTTGTGTCGGGCTTGTAGCAGTATCCCACCACGCCGAAGAGCAAGCTGCCGAAGAACCCATAGAACCAGACGTTCTCCCAACCCTCATTTTCGTATTTCTCGCCTGGCTTCACACCAAACAGCCATCCACCGGGTGGGTCGTAGTGGTCCTCGTGAGCATGATCGCCGGCGCTCCGTGCGGCCGTGGAGGAGAGTAGTCGTTGTTGTGGGCGGGCGGCGAGATTGGGCACGATCTGAAAGCGCGCTCGCGAGGAGGTAATGAGTCGTGATCGGAGGACTGACATGCTGGCGACAGATGCGTTCCCGTGAAGTGGTGTTGTGGTTCGAGGAGTGGAGTTTGGTGCCTCTGCCGGCGATATGGCGATGACTGCGACGCCGCTCTTCGGCCTGGTGGAAGATGAGGTTGCGCTGAAAGGGCGGTCACGTAAGCCGTCGCCCCTCCCGTCACCTTTGAAATTACGCTTTCCTTCGACTCCGACTTCACCTTCTCGCCTCTCACCTTCTCACAACACCATCATAACAACACTCACAGTGCGCCTGCAGCACAGCGTCCGCATGGGGCACACTTGACCAGTCACGGACAATTCGTCTGTCATCTCTCCTCGCGCTTTGCGTATGCCTTTCCGGGCGGTGTAGATTGAGTCTGATCAGGAGAGTATTTCTGCGCATGCCACCGTCGTGATACGTGCCTATCCAGGCGGGACTCAAATACTATCCACACGCTTCCAGGCGCTCTGCGACCGGGAAGACAAACAGAGACAAGACCGCGCGCGACTCAACTGAGTCTTCGAAGGCCATCCATTTGCATTTGCCGGAGTTTTGCTGCGGAGCGCTTCCTCGCGGCCATCTGCCGTCTTTCTTTTCTTTTAGAGGACCCGGGTTCAGAAGCTCTGTCCTTTTCCTTGTCCCTTTTGCAGCTCTTATCGCCTTCGTGTGTTTTGCAGCATGACGAACGTCACAGCCGCGCCCTCCCGGGCGTCATCAATAGCACGAAGTGCGCGTGCGCCCAGTGCAGCCCGTACAATAACAAAACGCCGCGACAAACCGTACAAGACGGAGACACAGCGGGTTATGGCGAGGAAGAAGAGATTGAAGCTTGCCGTTTGTTGCCTGGTCCTATGCTGTGAGTTTGGAGACTGATCTGATGGGAACGATAGGATACCTTTCAAGAAGCCCCGCCAGGATTCCAATACTTAGCCGTCGGTACTCCGGACCTCGCCGAGCGGTGCAAAGAGCTTTCTCGCCTTCGTGGATTTCCGGTCACCATTGTTCATGTATGTTGCAGCTTGCCAGCTGGGAGACGTCAGCCAACTACGTTCAGCCAGCTACGGCCAGCCGCTTGCCGGCTCAGTTGTTCTATGTTTGCTGACGTCGCAAATTGCGAGCCATGGGAGACTAACAATTCTCACGTAGGGACGGCCGAGAAATTCAGCCTCCACAAGGTTTGACAAGGTGTCGGGTCATATACACAGGATCGGTTACCATTTTCAGCAAGACGTGCTCCGCACTGCCGCTCAGGAACTCGGATACGTCTTCCACGGCTACGATGGAACCTGTGTCAAGGCTGCGGACGTTCAAGCTCAGAACGAGGAAAGCGCCATGGCCAAGCTCTTGAAGAAGCACGGAATTGCGCTCAATAAGGGACCCGAACGTGAAAGCCGTGAGCAGATCCAGGCTGCAGTTCGGGAATTATTCCCCAAAATACCCCAGGAGGATCTTGAATTTATTTACGACCATGCGTGGGAGCGAAACACTAACCGTGTTGGGACCCGGCTCGATCTGCCGCTGTCATCCCGCGTACAGCTTGCAGTCGGATCGCGAGTGCGTCACACCTACACTGACTACGATAAGCTGCTCAAAGTGTTCGGCGACTGGCAGGGCGTCCGGGCAATGGTCGAGCCTTACTGCGTCAAGAAGCTGATCGAGTGGAGGGGCGAGCTTGAAGACGGTGATGAGTTTGAAGAGATTGTCCGCGAGACCATTATCATCGATGACGAGGACGAGGACGGGGGCGCAGCTGTTGACGTCGATGATGACTCGGCTGATAGTGACACCAGCATCGAGATTGTTCACCGGCCTGCAGCTGCTGAAGACATTGGCGCAGAAAGCCACGACGAGCAGTCGAGGCATTTCTTGCAGCGATACCTACCGAAACCCTCTGGACGGCTTTTACCACCCAACCAGCAATCACGTGTCGATGTCCGGCAAAAGATCGACCTGGCCAGATCTCAGATGCAGATCCCTCACAGACCCAATGCCGCACCCGAGCCGTGAGTAAATGTCTGCATGAGGCACGTTGTTAACAAAACTGACCAAGTAACAGTCGCGTGGTTCAAGTGACCTTACCTCCTGGTCAGGAATCTGTCATCATCGGTGGCGAGCGATATCAGCGGGTCAGTAGATCATGATGATCACATGGATGTGAGAATGCTAATTCCGTTGTCGAGCAGCAGGCAAGACCAGCACCTGACATCTGGCCCTCGATCGAACAAGCCAGCGGCAGTCGAAGAAGCAGTGGAGACGCTTTCACAGTTCGCACTAACGATGAGCACCGCAATGCGTACATCCACGGTCGTTCCATCACATCAGAAGACGAAAACCGTGGTAAGCGCCGCAAAATGGAACAGGATGCCACGATGATGACGCTGCCCACCACTACCTGGACACCGCCTGGCCAGCAACAAATTCAAAGCCAGTCCGGTCAGTTCTTCGCTCCAGCCCGGGCAGGTCCAACAACAGATTTTGGTCGAGACTCGCCGCATTGGGATCATGGTTATCGCCCGGGCGACAGCTACCATACCCAGCCAAACATGGCACGCGAGAAGTTCTTCCCAGTACATCCGGTCCAGCAGAGCATCGAACAAGGAAGCACATCCGTCACGACAACCCCTCCGCGTTTGCAACATCCAGCGCGTCACAACCTCGTCCATGCACAAGTTGCACCTATTCAGTATGCTCCAAGCTCGTCCCTCGTTCGAAACAACATGCCTGGCCGCTTCGAGGGCTTTCCCGGCGAGCCATTTCGCCAAATCGTCGTGGTCGACGACTCTCCTTCAAGGAGAACCACGCTGCCTCGACCCGTCCACGGTGCGCCTGCGCCTGTGCAGCAGCTCCAGAGGTATGGAGCATATCAGGCAGTTGTTTCAGGTCCGCCATCGTGGTCTACCGGGGCGCCTCCGCCTCCGCCTCCACAATACCAATACCAGTACCAGTACCAGTACCCTCGATGAGAGGAAGCGCATCTCGCATGTCACGAGTTCGAACATCTGTACGCTGAATCGCCACGACGGTGCGAAGCGATGACGAACGCGCTGAGAGGAATTATGAGTTGAGCATGACCGTCAGTCAGCAAGGAGCGGTACAGGAGAAACTCGTGGCACAATGACAGTGCGTCGCCGTCATGGGTTCCTGGCCTGCTCGAGCTCTGACAATTGTTTGGCTCGCCATCGAAAGAGACTGGGATATCGCAGCACGGCCGTCCATAGCACTATGCATGAAACCAGTTCCAGGCAGTGTCTGCTTGCAAAATTTCGAAACGTCTCACAAATCGTTGCAGGAGTCGTTCCATCGATATGTCGTAATGTCTCGCTTACCATCATGTCGGATGATTTCTGTACTCGTTTGTCTGTGGCTTCTTATCACTCGCACTTGTCGGCGTTTCGGTCCCTTTCTCAATGACTAGCTCTCTTGATGTTGGTGCCTAATTCGCGGTATTCAAATGATGGAAGCATTAGCACCAAATTCAGAGTCACAAGCAGCCAGAATAGCAAGGCACGCAGGAAGATTCAAGTGCTCTTCATCAAGCTTCCGAAAACATACAATCACTAGATAGATAACAATGAACTAAACAACCACTGCTCCTTCGACTATTCCATAGTTGTGCGTCCCATCATCCACATGGGCCAACAGTCAATGCGGGTTCGATACCGGAAATGAGAAACTCATCGTGTCCATCAAGAAAGCAGTGTGTGCCTTGTATCGCCAGTTCACTCTGATATTCATTCTTCCTCTTCCCTTCAGTCTTCAGTCTCGGCTATACAGGTGTGTACCGATCTGTCACTGCGGCAGGTAATCTGCTCGTGGCGGCCGTTGCTTGGTAATGATGGTATGCGGTCAGTGGTTCAGGAAGATACCCGAAATCTGGAGGGCCGACGACGAGCTTTCGCTCAAGTCAACCCTGTCGTCGGGGTCCTGGAGTGTGTGCATGCGAGGCAATGTCGTTTGAAGACTTGGTCGGCCGCGCTGATAGGAATGCAACAATGGCCGACCTCACAAAGCGTAAGGGTTCAGCGATCTGATGGTCAAGCATCTGGGAGGGTGATGTCAGTATCATTCGGATGTGTAGGTGTTCTGAGAACTTACGGTGGACTCTTGGTCAGATCGGTTCTCAGCAGAACTGGCACTCTGGTCATCTCCTTGACGTCTTGGATGTAATGGCCGTTCTCCTCGCGTAGCTTGAAAAATCCAAGGTACTTATCCTTGTTGCTCAACTTCGCTTCTGGCGCGGCGCTGTTGTTGAGGGCGCGAGAGTCGGACTTGGATCGCTGCGGTGGAGCTCCGTTGCGGGATGGCGACGGTGGACCGCTCTGGGTGGCGCGATCGCCATTCAGAGCGACTCCAGCGGCATTGTCGGTGGCCTCGGACGCGTTGTCGTCATCGTCGTCGTCGAAAAGCGCATCAACATCCTGAGCATCGATGGAGCCAGTGTTCATCGCCTTGCGCTCCGCCTCTTGAGCTTCCCTGTGCTTAGCAGTGGCCTCTCGTGCGACGAAGCTGTGCGTTGGGCGGTGACCCTTGGCCTGGGGGCGTTCATCGTCGGGAACAAAGGCCGATGATGGGACTCCCTTCTCCCAGTAGAGCTCCAGCAGTCGCTTATTCTTGTCGAACTCGGCCTTCTTCAATGGTAGCTGATCGCAGTGAACACGCTTTTCAAAGCCATATTCTGGAATCAACACATCGAACGCGGATTCGTAGACGCAGACGACGATTCCAACCGAGATCAGATCGCCACCTTGCTCCTCGCTCAAGCGGTTCATCAGACGGCAGGACTCAATGTGAACACTCTGCTCCTGGGCGGCGTGGGCTGAATCCTTCTTGGTGTTGCACGTTTCCGCAGTCTTGTTGAGTGACTCGAGATCCTCGGAGAACTCCACAGCACCATTGGAGAGAGCAGCCTCAAGCTGTCGATGAACGATGATGTCGGCGTAGCGTCGCGATGGGTTGGTGAAGTGCGTGTAAAGTGGCAGATTCAACGCATAATGGCTCAAGCTCGGATCTGGCACCTTTCCAGGTACGACGTACTTGGCGCGGCCCATGGCCTTGATGATCAAGGTTTCCATACCCTTGCGAATCTCGGCGTCGTCGATACGGAAGAGGCTGTTCTGCAGGGAAGCAGAACTCGAAATGTCCATGTCATAGCCAATGTTGGCCATGCGTTCGGCGAAAGTCTGCAGTCGTCTTGGGAAAGGATCCGCTTGTCGGCGGAGTAGCGCACGGTCTTGCAACTGCGCGAAGATCTTCTGCGCCACCACGGCATTCGTCTTGTGGCTCAGCTCTTCGATCATCTCATGCGCTGGACTGGAGTCGAAGATGTTGCGCTCGACGGGCACGTTCTCGTCGTCAAGCTGGTAGAAAAGACGGAGTGGAGGAATGTCTTCTTCTTCACTGTTGTATCGACCACGACGGAGCTTCTGTGCGATGTTGTGCAGCATGAGAATCTGCTTGGAGCGTTCTTCGCCGAGCGAAGACTCCTTCGAACCGTTGATAACAGCATCGACCTCCTCGTACGACAGCTTGCCGGAGCTCTTGATAATGGCCTTGCCGACCCAGGTATCTTCTTCAGAGACCCGTCCGGATGCAGCGTCAACCTTGAAGACGACCGAGACCGTGTAGCGGTCCTCGCCAGGATTGAGGCAGCAAACGTCGTGAGTGATCTTGGAGGGGAGCATGTTGACAGTTCTATCTGTCAAGTAGACCCCAGTGCCACGTTTCTTGGCTTCGCGGTCGACCAGAGAGTTGGCTTTGACGAAATGGGCAATGTCAGTGACGTGCATGCCGATCTCGACGTTACCATCTCCCAAATCCTTGAAATGAATGGCGTCGTCCAGCTCCTTGCTTCCATTGGGATCAATGGTGAACGTCTGCTCTTCGCGGAAGTCGCGGCGACCTTCCAGAGCCGATTCACCCTCCTTTTCAATGGACCAGTCTTCGAAGCCAACGTTCTTGATGACCGCCTCGGAGAAGTCGTCCGGCCCGAAATTGTTGTCCCGAAGCAGAGCATCTGTCTCGACCTTGAGATCGCCGGCCTCGCCGAGTTGCTCGACAAGTGTTCCAAATGGATGCAGACTGGTGATGGGCCAGCGCTTGATGCATGCAACGAAGATCTTGTTGGCGTAATCCTGGTGACGATCGACAAAGTCTCGTGGAGCTTGCTCGGTCGGAATGGCGATCAGCGGCACTCGCTTGTCGGTTGGCTTGAACCACACAATCTTCGGACGATCTTGTTGGCGCTCCTGGTGACGCGCGTTGCCGCCATCGCGAGCCTGGCGCTCGGCTTCTTGCTTCTCCTTGGTAGCCTGGCTGCTTGGACGGAGGAGACCGAGAGAACCAGAGAACATTTGACCAGCAACTCGTTCGATGACCGCAACGATGTGGCCGGCGTAGAGTGGCTTTTGCTCGTCGTTGATTTCATCCTCTTCCATGAGAAGGAGACTTTGGCCTTCGACCTCGACATCGTCATTCTTCTTCTGCGTTGGACGCTGCTTCAAGCTACCACGACGACGAAGACCACCCTCCTGGGCGGCCGAGGCACTTTCTGGCTGAGTGGTAGCATCGTTGACTGCAGTCATGTTGCCACTACGCTGGTCAGTAACATCCTTGCGCTTCTTCTTCTCCTCTTTCTCGCGCTTCTGACCCCAGACTTCGTCAACATCGAGCAGCTCGACAGCGACCAAGTCGCCCTCCAGAGCACGATTGCGATCCTTGCTGCCGCAGATGAAAATGTCGGCGTCCAGGTCAGTGGTCGTGACATAAGCATCGCTTCTGTTTTTCTTGTTGACGCGGAGAATACCGGCGACAAGTTGGCCGTCACCGAGCAAAGCAGGGAGCGTTGCCTGCGGGAGGTAGGGAGTGAAGAGCGTCTTGCGCTGCTGCTGTTGCTGATGCATGCCAATCTGTGGACCGTTGTGCTGTCCAGTGAGTTGGGCAAGAGTGGGCGCTTGAATCCCTGCTTGCTGGTATGCCTGCAACTGGGCGAGCTGAAGCGCGTTCAATTGCTGGCCACCGAACATGGCAGCGGGCTGAACCAGAACCTGGCCTTGAGGGAGCTGCATCAGTTGCGGTTGCGGCTGGTAGTTTCCGAAGCTCTGCAATGAGCTGATTGACTGACCGCCAACCGACCCACGCTGTCGGTGGCCCGGCTGGAATGGCTGAGCGCTTGTGTGTTGGTTCATGTGGAAGTTGCCCATGTTGGTAGTCTGTCCATCGGTAGGAGGCTGGGTGTTGTTGGGGTTCGGATTGCGCCAGTTGCCGTCAAAGTTGCGAGAGCCCGTACGGCCATGGCCTTGGCTACCACGGCGGCTCAGTTCTGAAGTGTTGGAGCCTCCATCGACAGTGGCCTGCTGGGGAGGGAATTGGAAGCCTGTTGGACCACCGCGACTGAGTTGACCCATGCCACGATTGTTGCCGACAGCCATGCTCTGGCTACGACCATGTCCACGACCGCCAACACCTCCGCGAGTCGCACTGCCCGCAGCTGAGCCTGCTTCGCCGCTGCCTGGGCTTGCAGCACGGTTGTCTGGGGCGGGAGGCGCTCCGGCCGCTCCTGGAATCGGGAATTGGAAACCACTAGTCTTTCTCTTCGCCTCAGCCAGCTCGGCCGCCTTCTTCGCCTCTGGCAATGCCAGCGAGTGTCTGCGTGCATGTCCTCCTCCTGCAGCGCCACCGCCTCTTCCACGTGTCGGGGCGTTGTTCTCGGTGCGATTCTGGCCAAAGTTGCCAAAGTCTCCAAAGGCAGAGCCGGATGCGCCGGATGAAGGAGCGGGAGGCGGTCCCATGCCCATGTTGGGCATTGCGGACTGGTTTCGGCGATGCGCGGATGCTTGAGCCATACCACCAGCCATGGGGATGCCAAGGTGCTGTTGGCCCATCTGCGGTTGTTGTGGGAATTGGAAGGCCGCAGGATTCGATCCTACGTTGAGATTCTGCATCTGGCCTTGCAATTGTTGGAACTGATTGGGGAGCTGTTGCTGTTGAGGGATCATACCCATGTTAACATATTGTTGGTGTGTGGCAGCGATTTGCTGCTGTTGCTGTTGGAGCATTTCGATCTGCTGTGCCAAAGCCAGTTGTTCCACTGCGAGAGTATCAGTATGGAGACGGGAAAAGAATGAACAAGGCACGCACTCATCAGCGGCGTCATCTCTGACGGGCTGCGACGATGGGCAATGTGTAGTCGGCGGCCGTTCGGGCCTTGTGGGCCGGTTTGTTGGCCTTGCTGGTCCATGACGAACTTTTTGTGCAGAGTGGTCGTGGGGCTGTAGATGCAGTAGACTGCTGTTTCGAGCTGTCGAGGCGAGGCGACGTGGAGGCCAGGCAGAGCGGGTCGATGGTGCAGATTGCGATGTAGTGTATGCAGCGACAAGCTACGGGTACGGTACAGTACGGTATAGGAGTCTGCAGTGTTGGTGGATGTGGTGCTGAGTGGACTAATTGAAGGGACGGGCAGATGGGAGAAGAGTCGAGGTCAAGGACGGAGGTGGTGGTGGTTGTGTGGGTACCTCGTGGGTAAGGATCGAAGCACGGAGCTGCTGCTGCTGTTGCGGAAAGAAGGAGTGTCGGCAGCAGCGACGTGTTGTGGGAAGGAGTGAGTGAGTGCGGTGATGAAGATGATGGAGGTGACGGGAGAGTGCAAAGAGGGACGAAGTCGACGACGGTTCGTCCTTCAGGCAAGTTAGGTAGTCTCCCCGTCAAGTGCTAGAACTAGTGGCAGTGATCTCGGTCAGCCTGGGCGATGATGCTGCGGGCGGCACCACTCCAGTGACTCCACCACACACACACACTCATCGATAGGAGGTCCTGGGCCCTGGCCTGGAGCTCAGACTGCGCTAAACTCGGCTCGTGCGTCAGCTCTCTCCACCAAAAACGCTGGAACGTCCAAGGAGAACTGACGGGACCATCCACCACGTTAATTAGGGCTGCCCTGGACAAAGACTGTGGCCGCGCACGGCATCGTCTTCGTTGTCCTGCTTGTTCGTCGCCATCTACGGATTGTTCTCCCAGCCTGCCTCTGACAACACTGTCCGAGACGTGCAAACTCGAAGTTCCATCCCCCGCCGAATCCCCGACGTCCGCAGCAAGATCAGCTCATCGACAGGATCAGGTACATCGCCAGGCTGGCGAGGATTGATTCAATTTGTTCAGTACAAGCAACTCTACGCCTCGTAGACTGCAACGCAGCAGTACACTAGCATTCATGGACGTTCAAGCTACTGACGGCCGCTCCGGAGAATTCGTCCTGAGATGTCTGATGTCGTTCAAGTTTCGTATTCTGCTTGGCCTGTAACAGTATCAGCTCTTGCTTCCAATGGCCTGACGACAGCATGGACGATCAGCAGTTCGAATATCGCGATTTGAGAAACAACTATGAGGCTCAGACAGTAAAGCATGCACAAGTCACAACGAATGTCGGCAAAGGATCTACCTCGCGTCGACAGTGCTTTCATGCATTGTGCCGCTCTGACGATTGCCACGCTTGAACTCGTTCCATATGAGCACGAGCCTGTGCTTGCAGCCTCGACGGCCTGCGACATATTGGTGTGCACCTTACGACCGCGCCCATCACTCTTCTCTTCGATGCTCGTGTCACAGCGTATTCCGGTCCCACATCCGAACGGTACTCGGATAATTATTCTCGGACTCGGCCGATAAATAAGGTCCGGACCGTGCTTTCACTTTCCGCATACCCTTCACGTCCCGCAGCTAAAGGTTACGCGACTTTCATATACCCACGGATCTCTCTTCCACAACGAACAACTCTCATGCTTCGACCGTGACCGACACAGCAATGCTGCCACCGCTACGACGACTCAACATTTCTTGGCGTCTCATCTCGCCGAGAAGCGCACATCACTACGGGACATATCCACACTTTCCAACAGTGTCTTGAAAGCCAGCACGAATATGACTTCAACATACAGAACTTCGGGTCGCTCGCGATCACGATCCATACTCAACGGTCACCGGAACTCTCTCGGTAGCAGTCACGGCCTCATGGAGTCACCACTCTCGAAGCACTACGAGGATCTCTCCCTTCAGTATGTCGAGCAGGATCGCGCCTTCGAAATGCAATTGGTCGAGGGCACTCATAGGCGGGAATCGATCCAAAAGCAAGCATTGGAATCGGCAGCCAAAGCGCACAAAGCCATACGGGACAACGCCATGCTGGACCTGGAAATGATCGCAATTGAGGCGGAGCGCAAGCGATTACGTCTCGAGGCGGAACAGAATCGTTTGGCAGAGGAAGCGAAGCGAAAGCTGGACGAGGAAAGAGCTGCGGAGCTGCACCGTCTTCAGGCGGAACGGGAGAAAGACGAAGCGCGTCAACGGGAAGCAGAGAGAATTGAGCGCGAGCGCAAAGAGGCCGAGCAGCGCGCAGCCGCGCAACAGCAGCAAAGGGAAGAACAGGCAAGGAAGGCACGAGAGCAGAAGGACAAAGAGGCTGCTGAGGCGAGGGCTGCGCAACTAGAGGAGCAAAAGCTGCAGGAAGAGCAAAAACGACAGCAGACTATACAACAGGAAAAATCGCAGCCTCCCCGAGCAAGCCACCCACCTGCCGCTGCGGCTCCCACAGCAGTGACTTCGATCGCATCTTCGTCACGGGATGAGATTGAGAAGGAACATGCTACATTCTTGGCCATGAAGCAAGCGTTGAAACAGACAAAAGATCGTCTGGATCAGGCCAAGAACCAGGACGCCTGGCTGAAGGAAAATCTTGGTGAAAAGTGTAGGAGGAGGATCAAGATGTTGGTCAATCAGGTCAACAAACACAACCGGGACGAGAACCGGAGAAAGGTAATCTCAGGCTGCAACTACGGACATGAAATGGATGTGCTAACAAATTGTTCCAGATTGCAGAAATCCAAGCGATCCTGGACGATGCTAAAGGACGTTATCCCACCGAGACAGTGGACGTATCAGCATTTTTCCACGGTGGAAACCCGGAGCCGAACCAGTCGCCTCAATTCCCGCTACTTCTCTTTGACCTTCTCAACCACTTTGCCAAGGCAATAATCAATTCAATGGCTACTGAGGCTGCCGTCGACTGCTCAGCAGCGGAACCTCTCGGCGTGATGGCCGCCTCAATCTTCGCGAACCCCAACTACTCTTTCCACGGACACTCCCTCATCGATATTCTCTGGGCTCGATATCACCAGCGCTGTCCGGTTTTATTTGGTATCGTTGCGGACGAGCGAACCAAAGAAGGTCGAGCGAAGATGGGCTGGAAACAGAATGGTGAATTGGATCACTTTCTCTTGATGAAAGGTCTGTCTGCAGGATACGCAGCCATCACCCTTCGAGACTTCTCCCGATCGAAGATGACCAATCCCGCTCCGAATCGCCTCTTCTGGCAGTCGTTGTCGCGGATCCTGAACGTCTCGGCCACCCGTCGCGTACCATCACATTACAACGCCCTCGAAGGCCTCCTCGACCTGGCATTCATCCCCCGATTCATCAGTCTGTACGGACAAGCAGCCGTTGCGGCATTGAGGTTAGCAGTCCGCGAATTCGCCACTTTCCCAGCAGATCGACCCGCAACCACCAAAGCCGCCGGCATCATGGAAGTTCTTGGGATGAAAATCGGAAGCGAATTGTATCTCCAGCTCTAGGAAGGCAGGAAGAACTCCATTCGCATTTCGAATCTCCAGACTGGACACTATGCACAGCACAGCAGTGCCCCTCGCGGAACGTTTGGCACCAGCGCTCAACAACCTCGTGTTCCGTTGACCAACAACGTCACGAACGCCTCATTCGGCCGCGTGGGTAATTTTGGCTTCGGCAGGGCCCAAATTCCAACAGCACCTAGAGCCAACATGAATGGCCAAAAGGCACCATCTTGTCTGCCACCCGCCACAGGCGCCAATCGCGAGATCCTGGGCTTCGGCAACAGGAATACGAGCGGTAATGGGGGTATCACGAGAGGCTTCAACACGACGCAGCCTCACATGCCCGCGAACGCCCCGACTGGGAGAGGCGTGATGCCTCAGATTCCCGGAGCAGGACTACAGGGGGGCTGGTGGACGTGAGACTCAGCATTTCAAAGGAAAGGAGAGTGCATTTATAGGTTTTGACGAGCGCAAGAAGTTGTCGATAACGAACACTCGGCTTGCGGAACGCATCATCGCAGTATGCGTGGTGGAAGATGGGTCCACATCAGCTCAATTGGACTTCCGGGAAGGGACGCTTTCACCTCAAAGCTCCATAGAAACGAAAGCACCTTATGTGCAGTATCAAGACATTACAGCATGATCGTCTCACATTTCCAATGAGCTTATCACAGTAGCATCCTCGCGTGCACACAGGTCGGCTGCGAGTCGAATTCATTCATCGCCATGCTAGGTATTTCGTACAGCTTTGCTTCCTGTATCCCAGCGAATACTTCTGCTTCGCCAACGCCGCATATGCCATGGTCGTGTACTACTACAAGTTGGTGAGGTAGTCCTCGATCTCTTGCGGACTGAGCTTCCTGAATCGTGGACCTGTGGCGCCTTCTACGCCCTCGTAGCCGAGGAGGTGATCTGCTGGTGGGCCGATGATACCTGGTTGATGTCAGTCTTTGCGCTTTCACGTCTCGCAGCCAGCCCTTCACGGACTCACCAATCTCGACCGTGTCTCCGTTCATCTCGCCCTCGATCGTCTCCTTCAGCGTAAGCAGCGCAATGTGCACGGCGTCCTCCAACTCCAAGCCCTCAGTGTACCGCTTCTCGAGGAACGTCTTCGCGCTTGTGGCGCTCTTTCCGATCGCAGTCGCCTTCCAGGGAAAGTAGCTTCCACTCGGGTCGACTTGGTAGAGACTGGGACCACCCTTGAGGATACCGCCCGTCTTGCCCGATGGCTTCTTCTTCTCGCCGTCCACCGCCATGTCGTCCGCCGCCTTCTGCTCTTCCTGCTCCGGCTCAATACCATCATCCCACCCCGCGATCAGCAAGCTCACGCCATAAGGTCGCACTCCTCCACTCTGTGTCGCCTCTTGCATCACTCGCGCCACATCCTGCACCAATATCCGCGTGGGTGGGTACTCGTTGTATATCCGCTTGTAGCCCGTGTGGCTGACCTTTCTCGCCTTGTCGACCAGTACGCGGTAGTCGGGACCCATGCCAGAGTACACCATACCAATGTTGGGCGTGATGAGCGAGACTTTGGATGATGAGGCGGCATCGATGAGCGGTGTGGAGGACTTCTTCTCTGTGGCGAGGACGATGCCGTTGGCGGCTTTGATACCGAGTGAGGTCACACCTTGGTTGACGGCATTGAGGGCATATTCTAGACTGATGTTAGTGACGACCTCCATCGAGCGGTAATAGTATTGATGTACCAATCTGAACCAGCTTTCCACTGAAAGATGCATTAGTATAGTTTGTAGCAGAGGCGTATGATATGGACATACCTGGGCGAGAAGGTGGTGAGAGAGAAAGAGTATCTGTCGGCCATGGTGGCCTGTGACGCAGGGAGTGTTGTCTCGACGAGATGTTGGTGATAGCCGTGACTTTTCTAGTCGGTGTAAGAGGCGGATGCGATGGTAGATGATTGTTGTATTCGCGTGTGAGGTGGTGAAGTTGATGATCCGAAGCAGCTCTCTAGGTACATCTCAGGCACAAGCGAACGCGAAGCTCTCACTAGTCGGCCGAGCTCCTGCTTATTATGTCAGTCCTGAATTCTACGCGGGTGAACGAGGAACGATTGGCACGAACCACACGACGACAGCTTCAATCCGAACGGACACAAAGACCTCGCGAAAGCACTGTTGTACACTCGCTTGCTCGGGTCGTCTGTTGCTCTGCCGGCCCATCATGCGAACAAAGGGCCGTGACACAGCACGTCGTACCTCCGCAATTGGCTGACGACAAGTCCTATCACTGACGCAGAACATACCACGATCCACGCATCATCAGAACGATGGACGCCTACTCGACCGGCGCGAGCTGGTCCTTTCCGGATGATATTCCTGGGACTTGGGCGCCAGATGGAATCAATCCACAGCAAAGTAGCTCGAACAGCCCGACAGAAGGCTCGTACCACCAGAAGCAAGAGGAAGAGACAGAGCCTGCAGCAGAAGCCGAGCCACAGCCGAAGCGCACGAGAACACACTACCCACCACGGCAATGCCGAATCTGTCTCGAGGTCGTGCAACCGACGCTGCACTACGATACCACGCCGTTGCCCGCATCCATGCAATCGCTGCCTCGTGTCTCGTACGAGAGCGAGGACGGCGGACGACTCATGTCTCCATGCAAATGCAAAGGCAGTCAGAAGTACGTTCATGAAGATTGCCTTGGAGCATGGCGCAGAGCAGATCCATCGCAACAGCGGAACTACTGGGAATGTCCAACATGTCGGTACAGGTACCGGCTCCAACGTCTGACTTGGTCCAGCTGGATCACTAGCCCTCTCACGCAGATTGGGCTCACGCTATCCATATTCCTGATTTCCATATTCATACTCGGCTTCGTCGCAGACCCCATCATCAACATGTATCTCGATCCGGTCACGACCATTGCTACCGCTGGTGGTCCGACTGGGTCTCTCATTTACGAAGATGAGCCTACGTCGTGGTTCGAGCATTGGATCAAAGGCCTGGCATCACTCGGATTGCTGGGCTTTGCCAAGTTCTTGTTGACACTGTCGCCATTCCAGTGGTTCAACATACGAACTGGAGGCGGACTCGGCAGAAGTGCAGTACGTGGCACTGGGAGGGACAGGCTGCAGCAACTCGGGTGGATCACCATCATCGTCGGCATATGCACGTTTCTGTTTGCTGTTTGGAAGGGCGTTCGAGCTTGGAGTCGGAAAACATTGGCGCATGCTGGCGAGCGCGTGATCGATGTTCCTGGGCAGGATGACGATGAAGACGAATGAACGATGAGAATCTGTTTCTTGTCGTTATTTTCAATCGATGCCATTCCACGCGACTCGTGCTGCATTGCCCATCACCGACCAATTCCGCACTATCATCTTAAGTTGGCACTCCCCAGATCAGTGGTGTGACAATTAGTCGATGTGCGAAGATCAAGCCGCCTGCTGGATTCTTTCTTCCCGGGCGTTATGCCTGGGATTTTCGAGGAAAGCATAGCGCTACCGCCGAACCTACGTCAATTGACGCCAACTCACTCGAAAGGGGCTTCGATGAGTTGGTGTCCATCAACAGATTCGGTACAATTAGTGAGGTGATGAGCAAGCAATGTAACGCCAATACCTTAAGCATCGAGGTCCCGTCAACCTCATCCTGCCATCCTGTCCTCACTTCGCATCCTTGTTTCAGAAGCATGTGATCGTCCTTAATACAGCTAAGGCACTCTGGTTGAACGGAGACCTTCTCCATCCTGTATCACAAGCTCTACCTGGAGCTGGGTGGGTCCGCGGAAAGCGGGGCTATCAGAAAAGCTTCCTGACTTTCCTATTCGGGAAGGAGTGAAAAACTGTCACCTGAGACAGAGTGAGAAGCTGGAAAAGAGTGAATGAGCATGACAATCGAGTGAAGCAGAACTGAATAATCATTGTAAGCTAGCAGTGTCCTGTAGTGAACACTTTTTCTCGATACTTGTAACAACTGCCAGATGCCAATGCCAAGATGGAAGAGCTGAGACGTCGCTGCCGCGCCGTGGAGTCGCCTCTAGAAGGCACGAATACTGATATTTCTCTTCTCTCCAGAACACACATGGCCGCCGAAATCCTCCGCCACGCCGGCGACCTGCTCGCACGCAGCCAGACCACCGAGAGGGAGCACATTGCGGTGCGCGACATCGTGACTGTATTTGAACGCATGCGCGCTGTTCTTCTTCGCCTCTTCGCCGACGCCTTCGACTTTCGCTTCGCCGTTTCCCTTCTCAAAGACGATGCGCAGCTTTTGGACGGCGTGTTCAAGGAGTTCTGCGACATTTACAACCAAGTTGGAGAGAAATGCAAGGCTTTCGCCATCGATGGAACAGACCTCCACAAGTCGGATCTCATCGAGACCGTCGAGGAGCGCCACCTGCATTTCAAGTATGCCAGACGCACTCATCCAACACCCTGCAGTTCGCTGACGGTGCTTCCCAGACCAGAGATTGAGAGACTGGACAGCATCGCCCTGCTCTTCAAATTGATTGAGGAGCACTGGCAGGCAAGTGATGAATGCCAGATTTATTCCCACTGCGGGAGATGACTGACAACCCCGAGACAGGATCATGTGTACCATCCGTACCTTCATCAGCGTCGCCGACAAAACAACGGCCGTCTCTGGAAGCTGCACGAGATCTTGGAGCCGATCACGTTGATCGCCGCTGATCTGCACAGCACTGCCTGCGAGTCCAGACAATGGGCCTTGAAGACAGACCGAAAGTGCAAAGATCTCCAAAAGAAGCTCCACGCGGCTCGCGATGTTCGTTCTGAACAGAATGCGAAAGGTGAAGCAACGTCGTCAGTCGAGCAAGAGCAGGAGTCCATTGAGTCTGCCGAAAAGCGCGCAAGTGGCAAGGACAACGATGGTACACATACAGACATGAGAGAAGAAGATCACGGCATCCATCTGCCGAAGGAAGACGAACAGCCTGATTTGAGACTTCCCAAGAACGAAAGCGGTATCGCAATGCCCACCAGCCACATGAGCGACAAGGCTACCATTCCACCGGGTTCGCACATTGATCCAATCGATCAAGCCATTGCTGTCCCGGGAAATGGAGACATCCCATCAACCTTAGCCGAGCCTCAGTCCGGAATCGGCCTTGTCATGGGATCAGAAGGACCTTCAGACATAGTTCGCAAATTCGGACGATCTTTCAGCACTGTCGAAGACGCGGTCCACCATCGAGGCCACGCAAGAGCCGTCACCGAAAAGGCTCCCAACTACAGCACCAACATTCAGGGCTCAGAGCTCAGTGTAATGGGAGAGCCGCGACTCGGTTCCGTGATTCGGAGGAATGGACATAGTGTTCCGAGGATATTCACAGGAAGCTTCTCAGAGCTGGAGGATAGCATTCGCAAGCTTCGCCTACCTGTGTCTGAGATTCAGCGAGTGCCACAGACTGCAGGCATTCATTCGGTGGCAGTGACCACCGCCCGCACCACACCACTCTCGAGCGTACCACCAAGCCCGAGGATGCCACCGAGTCCCGCCACCCTTCAACGTCGAGAAGCCCTTCTTGAGCGTGACGTGGCCTTCCAGGACCGTATCATCAAGGGTGATGTGATCCGTAGTCGCCGACCATCAGACCGCGTGCCTTCTGAATTGGCACTCAACATTTCTGGTAATTCTCAGCAACACGATGCTTTGGAACGCTGGCTCGACGAGGAAGTAGAGCCCACTGTCTTGCGCGCATCTCGTGGCCAGAAGAAGAACACTTTGTGAGTATTCCTCAAGCAAGAGCAGGTGATCAGCAATCGCGAAAGACTTTCGCTTTGACGATGATGTTTGACAAGTCAGGATTGTCTCCATTGTCGTCTCCAATCTTGACGACGTAAGGAAAGGTAGCGCATTTGACAGTGCTCTCAACTGTCTGATCGCCGTCAGCGGAGCAGTCCTCCATGCTTTCGGCGCTGAAGTGGGATCCGGGTAAAGGGAGGTGGAACTCATATCGAGCTCGCTGGACTCGATACAGATGCGACAAAGTTATTGCACGCTTGACGATGGTATTGAGTGATGGCACCCGAGTTTCCAGGTCTTCGGGCATAGCATCAGTCAGAGCACTCAGAACCAGACAGATCACTTCGGACATGCTTCTTGACGCTGACTCGACCGACTCTTGTATACGTCCGCTCTTCTTGACCAGATCCAGCGTGAAAGATCGCCATCTGTTGAATGTCCCAGGATCCAATACTGACGGTAAAGTCTCTGTAGTCTTTCGTAAATATCTTCGCCAGTCTCCTTGGCTTGGCAGTCCGAACAGCAAGGGCTCCTCGAAAATCTCTATCAGATAAGAGACGACCACGGCCTGTATCGCAACCAACTTCACGCCGGAATGATAACTTTCGAACACTGGCCTCAAACGGTCCATCTGTCCCGGTTCCGACACACTTTCCAGGCGCGCGCACAATTCCGCGGGCGTCTTATTCAGCTTGGTTCGACGGAAGTTGTTTACGACCCAATTCTGAACTTCGTGGTGGAGGTGTTGTGTTTCCTGGGCAAAGGTCGAGTCCGTGACCTGGTTACCCGTCCAGGTGGCCGTGGAAATGCTGCGCTTCAGGTCCTGCAACTGTCGCATGGCCAGACTAGCTTCTTCCTGACTCTTCGCTGAAATAGATCCGCTGGTCGTCGATCCGCTTCCACCGCCCAAGCCGTCCTGTTGCTGCAATTGGAGCTCCAAGTCCTCGACGTCTTTCTCCAGCTTCACGCATCGGTCGTGGTATCTTCTCCCCTCCCCAGCGGCTTCCTCCGAGCGACGCACTTTCTCCTCCAAGGCCACGCACCTCGCATTAGCCTCCCTCAACTGTTCCTTCAGCCTCAAGGCGTCCATCTCCGTGTCAGGAGCTCGAGCCGAGTATGTCCGGACAGGAAACCTTTCAAAACGCTTCATTGGAGTATCTCCCGTAGCTTTGGTGTCCTTTTGTTCGAAAGCCGCTCTCAAACTGGCGATCTGGGAGCCCGTGCGCCGCACACTTTGATTTCTGTTCATCAACGACGTCGCAGAATTGCTAGCATCACTCCCTGAGCGTTCTGTCGGATCGTGCATCATCATGGACGTATCTGCCACGCCGCCAGTAGAAAGATCAAGAATTGGAATCTGCGTCAAGCTCTCCATGACGGAAATTGCGCTGAGATCTTGCTCATGTCTCGAAGCATCGTCGTCCCCAGGGCCGTCAGCGTCAGCGTGGATGAGAGCCGGGGTCGGATCGGCCTCCTGAATCACAAGCTCTTCTCGCAGCATTTTATTGCTGCACCAACAGCCGGTGACATCGGTACATCAGCGGTTCTCCTATCGTTCCTGGTCTTCCCACAGGGTACCGGGCCTAGATTATTGCGGAGGTCCGACTCGCTCCAATTTTATTTGGGCTCGTGATTGCTACGCATCTAGCAGTCTCTCTGCGAGTATTCCCAGAAACATACTGATGACGGTCATATCATTGAGTCAAGATACTAGGAGGCGTCCAAGGAGGTTTCACTGGACACACAGGAGGTATACTAGTTCTACTGATCGCCGCTGTGACGTTTGGCCACGATCGGGCCGGAGGGAACTCAATCACAGCTTGGCTTTGCGAAAGCCAATGGCCCATCGCGGCGATGACCGTACCACGAGACACAGCTCTACGACACCACGACGTGTTAAGACATCGCATTACGAATCAAGACCGCAACTCGACCATGGTCGATGCCCGGATGATCTCGTCAGGCGAAGTCTGAAACTCCGGGTCGCATTACCAGAGCACCTTGATCGTACCTGCATTTCCACTCCATCACCACCCTGCAATGCCCGTCCGGTAGCTGTTCGCTCGGCAATGCGTGAACGGTTCCAATTCTGTGCCGCTTCGCTCTCAATCGCTGTCTTGGCCAATTGAATCTCGTGAATCAAGACGTCGAGGTCCGCTTTGGACTACGGTTGAGTCTGAAGCATCTTACGCTCGTCGACAGGGAGTTCATCGCCCAGAGGACTTGACTTGTGAGCATGACCCGCAATGCACCGAGTCCGCAACCCGCAACTTCGATGGATATCAACGGCGTTGAGAACAAGCTGGGCGGACTGACGCTCGACGAAGACAAGAGCATCATTCACTTCAAGCAAGACAGATTGGTCGTCGGGGTAGACTTTGGAACAACTTTCAGTGGGGTCGCAGCGGCCTACAGTGCTACACCGGACGAGATCGACATTGTGAAGAGTTGGCCTGGCGGTAATGGAATCACCTCGGACAAAGTGCCCACGGAAATCGCGTACGAGAATTCGACAACAGACGGCCTTGATACGAATGAGGCTGATATCAAATGGGGATTCCAGTTCAAGCCGCACGAGACCCGGCTTCGCTGCATCAAGTTATTTCTCGACCGAAATCAGAAACTCCCCCACTTCGTCAGTCCATTGGAAACGGCAGCCCAGTTGCGAAAATGTGGTCGAACGGTGATGGATGCGATCACGGACTACCTGAGCAAGATATACGAGCATACAATGGAGACAATGTCGAGGAGGTATGGGGAAGGCTTCATGAAGACGACCAGGGTGGACTTTGTCTTGACTGTGCCTGCTGTGTGGTCCGATGCCGCAAAAAATGCAACATTACAAGCGGCCGAAAGAGCTGGAATGGGCAGCAGACATGAGCTGAAGCTGATATCAGAACCGGAGGCTGCAGCAGTGTACACGCTGAAGACAATTCAGCCCGGCGGGCTCACCGTCGGCCAAAATTATGTCGTCTGCGATGCCGGAGGAGGCACGGTGGACTTGATCGCGTACAAAGTGACCCACGTCAATCCTCTCAGGATCGAGGAAAGCGCTGTTGGAACTGGTGGTCTTTGCGGGTCGGCGTTCTTGAATTATCGCTTCGAAGATGCGGTCAGACAGCGACTCGGACAAGAACGGTATCTCGAAATGCGGGACAAGAAGGCCAAGACCTGGATGATGGGCCTGCGCTATTTTGAGGAGTTTGTCAAGAGAAATTTCAATGAAGACGAGCACCAAGAGGTCAACATTCCGTTCCCCGGACTGCCGGATGATGAAGAAGCTGGACTGGATTGTGGCTTCATGGTCATGTCTGCAGAGCAAGTCAAAGAAATATTTGACCCGGTCATCTCTGAGGTGTTGGATTTGGTCGAAGGGCAAGTAGAGGCTGTTCGGTCCAAAGGTGGACTCGTGTCTGGTATAATACTGGTCGGCGGGTTTGGGCAGTCTAATTACCTGTACACACGGTTGAAGCAGCATTTCAGCTCTGAACCACCTCCGACGTATAGCGTCACGCCAACGCACGAGGCAGCGCAAGCGCAGCACCAGAGCATCGAGGTACTACAGCCCATACACGCCTGGACTGCAGTCGTACGCGGAGCGGTGCTCCGGGGTATCGAGGGTAGCTCGGTTGAGACCAGACGAAGCCGATGGGCGTACGGCACAAGCTATGCTACCGTCTTCAACGAGGCGAAGCACCCGGCCGAGGATCGGTACTGGAGCCCGTTGTGGGAGCGATGGATGGTCAGCGATCGGATGCAATGGCACCTGAAGAAGGTGAGCGAACACCTTCACTTTCGTCTTGGCTGGCCTGCTGACGTGCATTCTAGGGTGCTCCAATTTCTGCCGACCAGCCTATTTCTTTCCACTACACTCGTAACTTCCGACCTGGCCAGTCCCTGTTGGTAGAGGACGATCTGATCGCCTGTGAGAGCGATGATCCTCCTGACTCACTCACTTCGGAATTGGTCAAAGTCTGCACATTGACTACAGATTTGAACGCTGTGCCACGAGGACTCTTCACACGACTGACGACAACAAAGGGAATCTTGTTTGATAATTTGGACTTTGAGCTGCACATGAAGATAGAGTCAGCGGGACTAATGTTTGAGCTTTGCGTTGATGGGGTCAAGTACGGCAGTGTCAATGCCGAGTTTCATTCTCAGAGCGTCTAACAGGGACAGCTACTGTATGTAATAGTTGCGACGATACCTCAGTGAATGAATATATGGCCTGAATGGACATGCCCTTCAAGTTGGCTCTACAGGTTGAAGCCTCAGGCATCATCAGCGAGTATGTCATCGATTCAGCTGGAGGAAGACGAGCTTGAAGTTATCTCGAATTGCTCTCCAGCACGTCGCCCACATCTACTCAACTACAATGCGTGGAGGCAATGTCATCGCGGTGAGTTTGGCCACGGTATGTGGTATAGCTACAGGTAATAGCACTCCTCGGAAACTCGCAATCCATACAAACGACTACTGACGCGCCGAATAGCATATACCACATTCCAGCCAGCTCTCGAGGAACAGAAGGAAAGAAGAGAGTCGCCCCTCGCAGCGTCACACAAGGACCAGGATATCAGGGAGCAGGAAAAGAAGATCAGCCAGGCCATCACATCGGACTTGAACGAGGCAAAGGATGAATTGAAGAGGACCGGCTTTGCTTGGGGAATAAGACAAGCATTGTTCGGCACGGAATCGTCTCGTACCTCGGCCGCCGCGAAGAAAGGGAAGAGCCCTGGTGAATAGTCGGACACAATACGATCATGACATACTGGAGAGATCGCGGTGTACCGGCAGCGCAAAGAGTATGACCTTCACAGCAGTGTTGCACACTCTATCGCTGAAAGCCAGAGGGGATTACCAGTCAGCGGCATCACGTCCACCCCAAACCCATTGCCGCTTTGTGCACCACACCAGATCACGGTCCCAGCTCATGCGAAGTCTTCTTCCTTGCTTTCCACGTTCTCCTTCACCCGAAGGAGAAGGGTGGTCTTCCACTTGTCCAACTTTGACATCTGGTCGAATTGGAACAATTTGTCGGCAAACTTCTCTTGGTCGCCCTCTTCTACCGCCTCGGAAAGGTCGACCAAGAGCTGATGCTCGCGCGTCTGACTGAAAGCCGGATCAAGGTCGCGGTAAGATTCGAGCGCTCTGTTGGTCGCGACCGAGTCTCCGTTCGCCAAGTGGCAGATTCCGGCTTTCAAGAAATACTCCTTGACGGACCACTTCATCAGGTTGTTGTTGATGGCGGATTTGGCTATCCGCTCGTAATTCGAGATGGATTTGTTATAGTCCGCTTCGAGGGCGGCGATATCGGCGAGCTTCAGATATAGCTTGTTCGCGAGTCTGTTTTATAGGACATCGATCAGTCGTGTCAACAATCGAATCGTTGCGGCACACTTACTGCTCGGCGTTGTCGTTCTCATACCAGGCCGCTGCCATCTCGTATGCCTCCATTGCCCGCTTCTGGTCGCCTAGCTCGACCTCGTATAGCTCTGCGATGTTCTGCTTATGTGTCGCTGCTCTTCTGAAGTTGCCCTTCATTGTGTAGTGTTGTATGGCCTGCTCCAAGCATCGCGCCGCTTCCTCAGGCTCATCTTTCCGGTACGATTTGTATGCCTCCGTCAACGTATTTGCCGCATCATCAGGCTCGTTCAATTTCTGGGACTGTAGAGACGCGGCCCGCTCGAAAGCCTGCCCCGCTTCCTTGCCAGCCTTTTGCATGCGGAAAGCGTTTGCTGCCTGTGTGTAGAGCTCGACGGCGTTCTCGTACTTCTCCGTGCGGCCTCCAAATAGAGAGAAGCCAGCTCCGGCAGACTGCGCAGCCTTTTCCGCCTGATATCATGTGTCAGTACTCAATTGTCGACTTAGCTATCGCAAGGTGTGATACCTTCTGAAGTAGAGCTCGTGGGTCTTGCGCCATGGTTGTCGTCACGATCGGTCGTTGGGAGGTGTCAGGTGAGGGAGTAAAGTATGGATCTGCCACTCAAGACTGTGTTGTCTGCTGGAGGTCGGCTCTCCCGTGTACTGGTTTCAGGTCGTTTCGTTCGTGATGTTGTGTTGTTAGGCAGACGTTTATCCTGGCATCCGACCATCGTCACAAGTTCGAAGATTGAATGCCTGAGGCAGGCACCCCGCACTAGGAAGTCGCGTTCAATCGCGTCTTCCAATTCACAAAGCCGTCTTACACTCGAGCATGGGCATACAGCATTCACAAGCCGGACATGCCATACTTCTGCACTTCTAGACATGTGCAATTTACCAAATGAAACGATGGCAAGATCGAGGCGAGGTGGAAGACTCAGAAGATGACGAAGAACTCAGCCTGGAACTGGAATCGCCCGAACACGAGCGCCCATGGAAACGACCAAAACTTGACCACGGTTCGGGAGCTGTACAGAGTGAGAACATCGCTCCATGTCCGATTCATAGCGAGCGTCCCTTCACTGTCCAGGACGATGATGATGATGATGGCTGGGCGGCGACCAAAGTGGCGAAGACCTACGGACGCAGGGCAAGGACGAAGGTGGCCGCAGCATCTCCAGCAGGACTCGCATTGCCCGGCGGAGAGCCCGATGCATTGGAGGCTGTCACTGAAATCACTCCCGCGCAGAACTCGTCGGAAGGCCACCTTGCGCAATCAGCGTCACCCAACGTCAACCTTCGGCTATCTGCTCAGATCTTGCCCACCGCACGCCAGGACGGGGGAGCTGCAAGCAGAAATGAGTTCCTCCTCCAGCGCGGCCGACTTGGCTCTCCCGTGCGGACGGTCGCCCCCCTACAGCTGAAATCCACAGCACTGCGCAAGATTCCTCGCAAGCAACTCCAACATGACATATCTGAACGCAGTCGCTCTTCCCCCGAGGACGAGCCACAACTTGCCGAAGACGTCTCAGGCAATCCGGATGATCCTAAAAGCTCTACTGAAGCGAGCATCCAAGTCTCTACGAACGAACACGAATTTCCTCACATCGATGACCTGGTGTCATCCCCACTGAGCGAGAGAGAGGTCTCGCCACCGGCAGATTTCCTGCAGCGTGGGCGTGATCGCGAGATGGACGACGCTCTCGTGGACCGTGATCTGGATGTGGAGGCCGATGCCCGCTCTCCTCATTCTGCCGCGAATGCTCGGCGGAATTTCAGGACCCGGAAGGAGGTTCAGCTGCATCCATACATGTTTGACAAGGCCCAGTACCAAAAGCAGTTCCGAGAACGAGGTCTGAAACCCATTCGACTTATTGAGCAGGACATCCCCAATGAAGAAACACAATCTGCCTCCCATAGTGATGGTAGCCAACCTGCCATCGCTAGCTCTGCAGCGTCCACGCAGAGTATGATAGCTGAGCCAATTGGTGCAAATCAGCAGGCAGACTTCAACACGGATTTCTTCGACTTCCACGTCAGTTCTTCCGAAGATGGATCCGGTCTGGAGCCCGCCCAAAATCAACGCAGAAAACTGAACTTCGTCAAGCATAAAACGAATCCTAGCTTCGATGCGGTCGATCAATCGCGTCCGTCCTCTTCAGGCGCTGCAGATCTGGGAATTCCGCCCTCACCACCTGTGACTTCGAGTGATGCAAGCACGCCTAGTCACGAGCAGAGTTCGACAGGTCAGCCAAGCTCCAGGCTTCGCTTGCCGCGAAGTCATACACCGGTGCCACTTCCTACACCGCACGTCTCTTCCGATGCGAAGGGCGCTGGCAGCGGCCGCCGCTCCCGCACGGAGCCACGCGAATTACCTGTACCATCTTCGCCCGAAGCAAGTTCTTCCGAGGATGACGCAGATGTCAAGGCTGCAATCGAGGCGCGAAGACTACGCAGAGAGCAAAAGCGCATCAAAGGTGTTCTGCCTGCGTCGTGGCTGAGGATAGACTTCAGGAATCAAACGCGTCAAGAATCGCTATCGCCCCCAAGGCGTCGACTCAGCACTGCTAGCCCTCCAAAATCGGAGCCGCGAAAGGGAGTAGCGCGCAGATTAACGACTGCGAGATCGAGATCGCCGGGTTCGCAGAAGCTGCGTGAGGAAGGCATAGACAATCCAGACTCCGAGGCATCGGTCGAAGAAGTCGGAGGGCCAGCTTATCGCTCTGCCGGTATAGACAACACTCGAAATATCTTGGCCTACGGCGGGAGGGTCGTCGACGAGGACGATGATATGGAGAACGACTTTGTCGACCCGATGCTCGCAGGCAACGGGTTCACGCAACGACGAGCACCCAAAGACCAAAGACGAAAGCAGCCCTTGATCACTCAAGCCTTCCACAAGACTCCGAGAGATCACACGGCCTTCTCGAATGAGCGGCCTGCGCACAAAAGTGTTCGCACTGGACTTGGCTCGCACCGTGGAGCGCAGCGCAAGCGTCAACCAGACTCCAACCGAGCATACGCCCGTGCCAGTCGATTGAGCATCGCTGACGCTCCAATATCATCCTCTGCTACCACCACCGACTTACCGCAGTTTGTGCGTCTTGCATTGCGGCGCACACGAAAGAGCCTTGACCAGGGTCGTCATTCACCCACATACAAATTCGTGCGACTAGCCACTGCCGAGGACACGAAGGAAGCAGCTTCTGTATTGCATGCATGGCGGAATGGTTCTTTAACTCCTCGTCAGCCATCGCCGAACGCGACGCGCCGTGTCCCAGCATCGTCCGTTGATCATCAACGCAGCACATTCCCGGATATGATGGGCCATCTATCGTTGCCGCCAGACGCACCCAGCAGGTCGCTCGTTTCCAGGCCACCCGGAAAACGCAGGCCTATGGTGCGACAGATGAGAATCAACGATCATGCATTCGGCGATAGCACGCCCGCGAACGCGCCGACGACAGCTGCGCGAAGCCATCCAAGGCCGCGGGTGCCCAGACAATCGAACTTACCTCGTCTGCGTGGAGGACAACTCGAGACGCTCGAGAGCGACTTCATCTCTGCGCACCGTTCCGCCGCTTTCGGGAATCGCATGCATCACTTGACAGAGACTACAGCTCTACCAGAAGACCGCATCGTAACCTCTGGCTTCCATTTAGCAAGATTTCTCGGCGAGGGCGATGAGACCAGTGGACCGTTACGAACTGGACCTCTGACCCAACTCAACGAGGCCACAGGTGGCACAATCATGGACGTTGAGCAGGTAGCCCAGCGCCTGCCACATCGAAAGAGAAAAGCGCTTGCTCGTCGTATCAATGCGGATGCGCGTGAGTATCGACAACCGAGTGAGCCGTTGCCCGACATTGTAGCCACCACAGAAAGTGTACAGCCAATGCGTAATGTCGTCGGAGAAGTGCTTCAAGGCTTGGGCTCATTCGGTACACGGTACCCTGTCGATTTCGACATCCGGCCTATGCCGGCTGGCACTTTGTTTCAGCACACCACATTCATTGGCAGCGGTGAATTCAACGACGCGCTGAAGCTATCACAGCGTGACTTGTCGCACGATGTCGGCCGAATCCATGTCCGCATCGGGGTTCAGATCCACGAATGGGGGCCTTGGACTGAGGATGTCGCTGCTCAATTCGCTCGCATCCCTCAGGTCGTCGACGATGCGTTGAGCGAGCTGTACCGCCTTGAACCAGATAAGCGTGATCAGGAGAGAGCCGTGATAGATCGCAACGTCGACTACCTGCTTCGGTCCGTTATGCGGTACTGCTCGAAGTGTCTCTGGTTCCTGGACGTTGTAGATCGCCAGTCATGCGTTCAGAGTCTCTGTTGCCTCGTGGCTCACTTGACCGATGTGCTCGGGCAGCGCGTGGGTGCGTCGGCACCATTGCCACAAACGATCACTCGCATTGCTCAGTATCAGCTTGTGATCGCAAAGCTAGCCTGTCAACTAAGCGATCATTCTGTTGTCGGCCCGGATATCAAGAAGGACGCCGACCAGCTGCTCTCTCGCACATCTCTGCACCTTGCCCGAACTGGGGTGATGGGCCAATTCAGGGACCTGAGAAATTGCTATGAGCATATACGGTCCGATCCCATTCACGCAGCGGGTATCGACGGCGAGGCGTGGACATTGAGCAGCTGTGTCATTCTCAGCCACGTCGTGCGTGACGGCCATCGTTCCAAAGCTCTGTTTTGGGAGACCATCTTCACAGCGATGGACATCAATGTCTCTCAAACATGTGCGGTCCAGGAGTTTGAGACGGTCTGGTACAGCATCTTCACCCTGCTTCCGGCTTTGGAATTCGATGCCATGGGAATCGTACGTGTCGGTAGCAGACTGACATCGAGCCAAGATGGTTGGAGTCTGCCTCAAAGGCTCATCAGCAGGGTTTTCGAGTTGTACGAGACTTCCAGCAATGTTCGCGGCTACAGCGTCAACGAGTACATGCGGGCAATTCTTCAAAGGTGCCATCACCTTGTGAGCGGATGGGGATGGTGGAGGTGCGAATCCGTCGTTACCCTTATATACGACTTCTTCAGTCGCAGAGGGCTGTCACTCTTGAACAAGGAAGAAAGCCGTGGCTCTCCGAAATTTCTAAATCTGCTCGGCACTCAAGAGGTGACCCTTGAAGTCCAGTCGGACGACAATTCATTTCACATGTTCCTGAAAATCTTGGCCACCGGATTGCTGGGAATGCACAAATACCAGATCTACCCGGACCGCAAGACCCAAGGATTTGCATGGCGATTCATACCGAACCACAACAGAACGTACCGGAAGGACGTCGACGTCGAGCGCGCAGCCTTGGACTCTCTGCGCAACCACCACGATCTGCTCTGCACGCTGTACTTCGCGTTGCCTTCCGGGCATCGCCCAGGAGTCCATCTCCTGCGCGCGCTCGTCGATCATACCTCATCGCATCGTGAAGCATGTCGCCTCAACGTTCGATCATGGGCCCATCTCGCAAGCTACCAAGTATCAACATCGGAAAGTCGGTCTGAAGTGCTGCCACTGACCAGCTGGTACACGGACGTCGTAGCCGCTACAATGGCACAATACCGCCTGGCAAAGTCCGAGGCCCAGTCCGACTTTATTCGAGCCAAAGAAGAAGGCGCAAAGCCTAGCGAGACTCTACTAGAAACGACCGTGGCCAACAATCAAAGGCAGATCGCTGCGACACTTGTAGACGCTCTCGCGGGCCTCAAGCGAGCCGTTTCATCCGCTAGCAGTTTGGCCATGGCCATGTCGTTAGTGGAGGGCACTGCATTCTGGGATGTCTTCGAATTGTTTGATCCAAACCAGCGTCGCTTGATCAGCTCCATGAAAGAGGGTTTGGACGTGGTCAGCGCTGCACTCGACGCTGAGCGAAAGTTCGGCAACAATAGCATCAGCCAAAGCTTTTCCGAGGACAGTCAGGAGTTTGGCGATTTCAGTGCGCTGCAAGAGTTCGCCACCAACGATGAGGCGCATGGCGGTACATGCTCATCTCTGGCCGGCATACTTCTGTCGCCAGTTGGAAAATTCGTCTCCAACGTGCTGGGTGCCGATGTGGCGCCTGATGACTCTCTATTGCAACATGTCGTGGACGTTTGGGTTCGAGTTGCGAGCATGACGGTCAAGAAGCTGGGCAAACACTGGTTGAGCTACCTTGACGAGTACAGCGCTACAGGCTGGGCACAGATGCGCGATACCGCTCAGAAGCGAAAGTTCACTGCCTACTTCATTTCGCGCGTTGTGGAGCTCTCGGAAAATGACAATGAGGTTCGACAGCACGTGTTGACAGCATGGCTACAATCAATGGTGGAAAGGGAAGCTTTGCTGAAGTTCCAACATGTGTTGACTTCCGCTCTGCTCAATCATCGCGCGCATGACCCGTTGCTTGAGAACCTGCCCTTCGCTAAGGACACAACATCCGGACTGTACAACATCTCGATTGCTGAGATACGTCAAAGGCGCCTTGCCCTGATCTCAGCTGTATTGTGCAATATGCGACAGACCTACGAAGGTGTGGAGCGCAAGCGAGTCGACTCTTTCCAGGAGGCCCGAAGGATGCACATCGCAATGCTGCAACGGGTCATGCAGACCATGAAGAGCAACTACGGAGAGCTACAGACCTCTCGCGCACGACCAAGCTCTGAGGACAGCGGTCAGGGCGCGTATGTCGAATTTGTTCAGCAAGTCGTCTCCTTCCTGCAACAACATACCGCAGACATTTGCCCCGTCGATCGATTTTTCACCGACTCCGGTGCATTTCCGTTGCCAGTGGACGATCCAACGTACGTTATAGGGAAGCTTCGGCGTTACGTACCAAAGCTCGGCGACCCAGGAACGCGCAAGGCTCTAGCAGTTTTCGTCCACACTGTCGTAGAAAGGGCTGTGCTCGAGCAGCAGCAGCAGTACCTTGTCAATCAGATGGCCATCGCCGTCAAAGGCGTCCTCGAATACGGCAACGTGCAGCGTCCGACCTTGCGTCAGGTACTGCTCACGTCCATATTCCCTGCCTACATCGAGAATGCTTTGCAGACGGCTCACTCCTGGATACCACTCATGCCAATCTTGCAGGCCTGCCAGCGCATTGTCCCGGAGCTCTTGTACTCGATTCAGATTCAGGACGAGCGCAGCGTTCTCGCCGTGATCGACAGCATGATGGCCGTGTTGCAAAGCATCAATCGGGAATGTCACCGAATCCTGGTTGGCATCAAGGAGTGGGTCGACCTCCCTCACGTATTGAAAACACTCTGCACAATGGTCGCAGTTGGCACGTCTTCGTTCACGGTGATTTCCTACATTGCGCGAGCGACTTCGCTCGGCTCAGAGCTCAAGGAGGAGATGCACTACCTCCGTAAGATGTTGTCGATGGTTGAGGCGCGGCTCCGTGGCAGCGGCGAAGTGGATGTCTTTGTCCCTCCTCTCCCCCTACCGCACGATTTCGAATACACATGGCAAGACACAAGAGATTACGTTGAAAAGCAGGTTGAAGAACCACAAGTTCCGACATGGCGCAATCGAGAGGGGAGCTACGAGATACGGAGAAATGGCAGCTGGAAAGAGGTGGTTGTGGATCTGCAAAGCATCGCATCGGAGCGTGCGAGTTTGCTGAAGGAAGTGGAGGAGTTTGGAAGATCGTATCATGCAACATTCAGCATTCGGTCGCGGAGAACACGGTCAGAAAAGGAAATAGGTTGCATCTATATATGAAGGAGAATGGGCGATGATTGGGACAAATTCACATCGGATCATGTCCGAGCAAGGTTCACCCTGCGTAAGCAGCGAACTCATCAAATCACATGTCTCGTCTTTCGCGTCACATTGTCGAGGAATCAGACAAGGTGCTGAGCCACTCGTCAATGTCGCGTGGCCAATTGCCATGGGCAAAGACGAGGACTAACGCAGACGCCCGTCCATTGCCATTCACAAGGCTGCGTCATTCGTTCGGCGGCAGCGATATCGACAAGCCCGCCAAGCAGGGGTGCCCATGCCGGCAAGAAATATCCGCCGCGAACGACTGTCGACAAGGAACATGACCAGGAGGAAAGACGGGCTGTTATCACATAGTACTGTGAGGGGACTGTCACATTTGCCAATGTGACGCCGAAAATTCATCGCATTGCATGATAAAGTACACATCCTGCGTCGACTCGTTCTTTCGGCTACTCTCGCTGCAAGGCTCCACACCTGTTGCATGTGGTTCCACAGGTCTGCCGCTCGCACCACGCTATACTGCAACACCAAAACACGTTTCTGTCGCTTGTACGAGTGCTGCTCCGCCCTCGTTTAGTCCTTCGAGTGCCGTCCTCCAGGCTTACCTTTCAGGAGGACAATCCAAGGCGTGCTCTTTACAACATCTCCCATCGAATGAGATCGATGCTACTATTGCAGTGAGTCCATCACTGGCAACAACGAAGGATGATCTCCGGCCATGCCTCGGGCAGCAGTGTGGTGGCGGTGACCTTGACTTTCATCTTCCTGGCGACTGTGTTCGTGCTGAGCCGGATCTATGCACGATTCAGAATCGCTCGCAATCCAGGACTGGACGATGTTTTCATTTCGCTCTCGCTGGTAACATTCCTCCAGCGACTTCTGCATCGCTCTCACTGACGGTCATGCAAGCTCTTCTCGGCCGGAACAACGACCACATTCATCATTCAGGTCTTTAATGGAGGCGGACAACACATGGGCACCATCACACCAACCGAGGGAATCCGGCAAGGAAAGGCGGTGCGCATACTCATCCGACAATCGATGCACCGTCCAGTTGCTGACTGAGTGCAGTTCTACGCTTCCGTCATCCTCTACAACGCCAGTCTGCTCATGTCCAAGCTGTCGATCCTCTTGCAATACCTACGAATCTTTCCTCAAAAGGGATTCCGTGTAGTATGCTATGTCGTTCTGGGCATCGTCGCTGCGTATGCTACGTTCGCAATCCTTACCGCCATCTTCGCGTGCAACCCGATCCGGTCATTCTGGGATCAGAGCGTGCAGGGCACATGCCTGCCACGCTTTCCAATCTGGTCAGGAACAAGAAGTGTATTCCGCGACCAGAAAGCTAACTCAAGCCCGCCAGGTTCGCCAACTCCGCCTTCAACATCATCTCCGACATCGCCATCGCCTTGATTCCCATGCCATTGCTCGACAAGCTCGGCATGCCCAAAAACACGAAACGCGCATTGCAACTCGTCTTCCTCCTCGGAGGCTGCGGCTGTATCGTGTCCATTCTCCGCTTTCAATCCCTCTACGTGATCTCCCGCAGCAGCGACGTGAGCTACGACAACCCCATGGCCGCCATCTGGAGCGACATTGAGATGAACATTGCGATCATGTGTTCCTGCCTGCCGACGCTGCGATGCATGTTCCCGCGTCTGCTCAAGAACCACATCAGCGTACCGCGGAGCGGCTCTCACGGAATGCCAGGTACGGCACCGCGCAGTGGCGCAGGCTCCAATACTGGGATGGCCTCGGCGATGGCAAAGTTGAGTTCGAAGAACGCATCGGCCAAATCGGCCTCGTCTCACTCTAGCGACGACTCGACCAACCAAATTCATGTTATCGGTCAGAAGCAGGACAGTCGCGGGACGACTTGGAGTGCGACGAGTAATATCCGGACGATGTCGAGCTTTGACGATATCGAGCTGGGGAGGGTATCGCATAATTTGCAGAATGGGAGGATACATGTCATGACGGCGATCGAGCAGGAGGTGGAGAAGAGGGAAGAAGGAGAAGGAGTCATGTCCGATACGGACAGCACAACAGGATTGACGCGGAATAGTAAGGCGTCCTTGTATCGGGATGGGAGATGTGAAGGAGCGTGAGATCTCTTGCGGACGTGAGACATTTTGCCATTCGATTGAGGAACTGTTGGCTATTTGCTGAAGCGTGGTAAGACAGAATAGTCTTGCAATCATGGTCTCCGTATATAGCGACTATTCATGTTGATCTGTCACCTGGCATCTGCTTCGTCTTGGTCTTGCGCCAGATATCGTCTTCATGCCCTGCATTCCCATTCGGCCTCCAATTCGTGCCGTGGGCCGATCCAGGTACACATGCTCGTCAATTCGATGCATCTCCAGCATTTGAGCCCGGATCTTCCTGGTGCGAACAGCATCAGCGTCGCCGATCTTGACATGGTGTCTGGGTCGTTGAAATTTCCTCTTATGGCTTTAAGTTCGAGACGATCGATGCTTGCGGATAGATCATCGGCGGCCTCCTGGTCTCGAGAAATCTTGTATGATCACCGTAGACGAAGAACGCTTTCACCCAGCTTTCCTTGCGAATCTCGCCAGAGCTGGTCCGAGCTCCTCCTGTCTTCCCTCCTTGGCCTCCTTAGCCTTTTGCTTCTGTTTTTCTCGCATCTCCATGACGCGCATCTTGTGCTCATCGATGACATTTTTGTTGCCCTTCTTCCGCAAGTACTTTCTCAAACTGCTGTTCTTACCACGACCTCTGTTTTTCAACTCTTCAATGCGTTCGTTCTCGGCCTCGGCGCCGGTCTTGCGATCAAGGTCCTTCTCCAGCTTCTTCTGCTCGTGTGAGGCAGTGTCCAGATTGCCGACAAAGTCTGGATTCAGACTGATCATCTCGGGTTGCAGTTTGTTGAGCAGAGCGTTGACCTCTGCTTCCTGTCGTTGCTTGGTGTTCTCGAACGGATTCTGCTCCAGTGCGTCAAAGTTGGGTTCTCCAGCGCCTGGCACGATTATTGAGGAGAAGCCTTTGTTATGGCCGATACCAAGAATATCCTCGAACGGACACCAGCGGACTCGTTCGACACTTTGACCCTGTGCTCCCCATGCCATGTACGGAGACTGCACCTTGACCTGATCAACATCAGACTTGTGCTTGGAGAACAGGTCCTTCCAAATCGTGGTTTGGGTGCCCCATCCGATGGCTGTGAGGTTGCGATCACTGATGGAGACGCTTGCACCGGGCTGGTGGAGTTGGTACTCATGGATCGGCTTGAAATTTCGAACATCCCACACGGCCATCTTCATGTCCTGTCCCGTGCTGACCATGTACCTTCCTTCTCGGTCGACTGCCAATGATCGAACAGGACCGCGATGGCAGAGCATCTTCACCAAAGGTGTGGTTGCATTTGGAGACCAGAGTGAGACTGTTCCATTCTGATGGCCAACGTGCACGACTGCATTGTATGGGTTCTGACCAAAAGCGGTAGGTGTGCCCTGCTTGGTACCCATTTGCATGACCAGCTTGCCAGTACTCGTGTCTTGCCACTTGAGCCAGCCTGCATTTCCAATAGTCGCCAGGAGAAAGTGATATGGCAGGAACTCCATGTGCGTGACCTCGACATGCTGGTCCAGATTGTGAATCTCCACGCCGTGATGGTCGTAGATGTAGACGTTGCGCTTTTGCGCAACGGCAAAGTACTGGTTGTTGTGTAGCCATTTCGCATCTCTTACAGTCTCTCCCAATTGCAGCTCGCATCCCAATTTCCCACTCCTCCAGTCCATCGTGGCGATATGTCCTTTGCGACCAGCGAGTAGCAGATCCTTCCCGTTCCGTGTGTAGTCGAAAGAGTATGGGCCCGCTTGGTCGAGCTTCAACTCGAACCCTTTCTTCGCTGTCTCGACATCGACCTCGCTTTGTATGTCTGCCTGTCGGACCTTGTACGTCCGTTCCAGCTCGCCTTCCGCCTCGAGGAATCCTCCATCATTCTCCAACAGAATCTCCGCATCTTTGGCCTTGAGTGCCGCCTCCTGATATTTCTCTTCCAGTGCTCGCAAATTACCACGCAATTTCCTGTCTTTGATCCCCTTTGTGGAATTTCCCTGACCACGGCCGTATTGCTGGCTTGCCTCCTGCTGCCTCTTCTTCGTTGCGAGTTGCTCAGCGGTCAGACGCGCTGTGGGACCTTTCTTCGTTTTGACCGCGCCATTCGCGCGGATCAAGTTGGTCGTCGGTACTTCCGCCATGTCGAATATCGTCAAGTCGCCATGATGTGCATGACCGACATGTGAAAGAGTGCAAGTCCGAAAGTTTTGTGAACTTGAGAATTTTGGGTTTATCATTCATCCGGGCTTCGGAGGTCCGAGCTCCAAAATATGTTGCTCGACACCACCGAGGCCGGCGACTCATCTCACCTCCCCATCCTAGATTCCATTGACACCTCTTCAACTCATCAAGTCGCTCATTGAATTTCTGCACATTTCCATTGACTCTCAACGTCCGAGACGCAAACGCCACGATGCTTGCAAAGTCCGCTCTTCAACGCGCAGCCGCCGCTCCTCGCTCGGCCGTTGCTCAGCAGTCCATCCGAGCTGCTTCGGCATGGTCGAAAGTGCCGCAGGGCCCACCCGATGCCATCTTGGGAATCACCGAAGCGTTCAAGAAAGACAGCAACAGCCAGAAGATCAACTTGGGAGTTGGCGCCTACCGTGATGACAAGGGCAAGCCATACGTGTTGCCATCTGTCAGGGAGGCCGAGCAAAAGGTGGTCAAGGCGAACCTCGACAAGGAGTACGCAGGGATCACCGGTGTGCCTGACTTCACCAAGGCCGCCGCTCTTCTTGCGTACGGCCCGGACAGCACTCCTCTCAAGGAGGGACGCATTGCCATCACGCAGACCATCTCCGGAACTGGAGCTCTGCGGATAGGTGGTGCTTTCCTCGAGCGCCACTACCCTCACGCAAAGGCCATCTACATCCCAACTCCATCATGGGCTAACCACAAGGCCGTCTTCCTCGACAGCGGGTTGCAGGTCAAGCAGTACCGATACTACAACAAGGACACCATTGGTCTGGACTTTGACGGAATGGTGGCCGACATCAAGAGCATGCCCAAGAACTCGATCGTCCTCCTTCACGCATGCGCGCACAACCCCACGGGTGTCGACCCCACCGAGAAAGAGTGGAAGGCCATTAGCGATGCGGTCAAGGAGGGCGGACACTACCCGTTCTTCGACATGGCCTACCAGGGCTTCGCGTCCGGAGACACGGACAAGGACGCGTTCGCGCTCCGCTACTTCCTGAAGGAGGGCCACCTCCCCTGCCTCGCGCAGTCCTTCGCCAAGAACATGGGTCTCTACGGCGAGCGCGTGGGCGCCTTTTCCATCGTCTGCGAGTCCGCCGAGGAGAAGACCCGCGTCGACTCTCAAGTCAAGATCCTCGTGCGCCCACTGTACTCCAACCCTCCCGTCCATGGTGCGCGCGTGGCCAGCACCATCCTCAATGACCCGGCGCTGAACAAGCAGTGGTTGGGCGAGGTCAAGGACATGGCGGAGCGCATCATCAAGATGCGGGCGCTCCTCAAGGACAACCTGGAGAAGCTGGGCAGCACGCGCAAGTGGGACCACATCACGTCGCAGATTGGCATGTTTGCGTACACGGGCTTGACGGCGGACCAGATGACGGAGCTCGCGGAGAAGCACTCGGTGTACGCGACCAAGGATGGAAGAATTAGCGTGGCGGGTATCACGAGTGAGAACGTGGGTCGTCTTGCTGAGGCAATTTACAAGATCACTGGTTAAGCGGTGATGATGACATGTGAAAGGAGTGCGGAGAGGGGAGAGTTTTCTCCGCCAAAAAGCGGGTGCGGCTGAAGATAGATTAGACGAGAGAGCCCGTCTACGGAATGGTCGGAGCTGAAGTGGTGTGCTCGTGTGGTATGCGTGGCTAGAGTAGCTTGTGGTTGTCTCTGCAGCATGATGTATGATATCGTCCCAAAGAAGCGATTGCAAGTAGAGTGAACCGCGGTTGAGCGAGAGAAAGAACCTTGGATGCATATCAGTGGTTCATTTCCCGACAGGTCGACCCGGGACATACATTTCCTTCACCTCACGATTCTGGTCATATCTTTACTTCGAGGGCTTCTAGCCGTATGGTTGGTCGCGATGAAAAGCTTCGCGAGCGGGCGGCGTACCTCCGTACAGTCTAGTCGCTGCGATCCACGTGTACATCCCGCGAGCCGAAGATCGCAGGTGCCGGGAAGGTTTGAAGACCCTTTTTTCCCCCCATGGCGCTTCTTTGGTACCGCGAAAGAAGTGATAGCCGCCGACGGACATGGCACGAGCTGAGGAGCACCGCCGATTGCGCCAGTTGGATGGGTGGGAGGGATCGCGGCTAGCTTGACTCTGCGACGGACCGGGCACGTGCTCGGCCGCAGACGTTTGGAGGAGCACAGAGGTGAGGAGAAAGGGCCGGAAGAGACGTTCGAGACCCGTCTGGATACGCAAGGGCAAGCGAGAGCCGAAAGGATCGTCGTGACGCAGGGTCGAGTATGACGTCGGAAGGAAGAGTAGTGTGTGCTTTATGAGGGTTTGCAAGGTGCATGGCGCTGTTGTCGACCTGCAGAAACCTTTGTTGTCTCTTGATGAATGAGCAGGGAAGACATGTGTGATGCGATCGATCTGTACGTGCCAGATAATAGTGTGAAGGACAAGGACATGCTCGGTGCTCGGATGTGGGAGGAGGGAGCACGACTGAGATTATTGGTTGGGGCGCATGGGAGACCGTAGACGATTCGTGTGAAGAGATGACGAAAGAGTTCGACAGCTGCCACCGCACCTCATTCACACTCACACCGGCCATTTTCCCATTTTCCATCCCTCAATCCCGTCTAGTCTTGTCACATCAGAGGGAAGCTTCCGTCGCGTGTTCCATGGTCTTTCTCTGCACATCTCGGATCAAATCCTCACTTACGGCGACAAGGCTCCACCTCACCGCACCACCAAAATCCCCGTCCGCACCCCACCGACACCACGCCCGGCTTCCCTCTCCCCACTTTCGCTAGGCGAACGACGTCGTGTGCGTGTATCGATTGTCGAACACCGAGCTGGATTCTTTCCTTCCACCCGCTACCACGCACACGGTTGTTGTCCTCCCGTCTCCTCCTCCTCATCACCATCCGCACCACGGCACCGCATTTGGACCTCGGACCAGGTGGACTAGGTAAGAACGAAGCCGCCGGCTCCCTCGCGATATCCGATGATGACAAGCACGTGCCTCTCACCACCACCACCACCACCACCACTACCATCACCGCCAAACTCCGCCAGCATACCTAGATCTGTCCTGCGTACCCTGTGCCTCAACGACATCATTCCCTACCACATACACAAGACGCATTCGCCCACCACCTGCTTACCCTTCCATCTCCTGCGGCGCTCCTACCCGCCTCGTCTACGGCCCGAAACTAACCTTCGATTTCAAGACCTAAACCTCAGCTGAACATCCCATCGACACGTCCTACCTCCTATCAGAGACTGCCAAGGAAGAGCAACCAGCTCGTCACGTCCAGCGCTACTGCAACTTCGCCTGTCCGCACCAAGATCTTCACGTTTGCAGAGCCGCAAGTCCCTACTACTACGAATCACTCCACCGGCATCTGGACTGAGCTCCTCTTCTGACATCATTGTCAAACACGATCGGCGGGACACCCCAAACACCGCCGTCCGACCCTAGTTTCTACCTTCCTACCACCCTACCACTACCAACTTTGCCTGTCACCTTGAGCCATTCGCTGCCAAGCGGTTACATTTTGCGCCGCGGGTCTCCGAACACACCAACCTACTTGGTAGCAAGCAAGCCTTCAACATGCCGGCCACGACCCAACCCCAGGACGTGAGGGTACGACAACCCACCACCACCATTCGCCCTCCCAACAACACATCACGCTCGTACACCACTGCCATTCACGCCAACACTGCAATTCCCTCCTCGCCCTATTCTTCCTCGTCATCCTCCTCCTCCTCCACATCCCACCCGAATCAGCGGTCGCGTTCAAAGGCGGAGGAAGCACCCGCGATGTGTACCGCCTTGTGCTGCTCGCCGATGCGACCTCGCCTTGATCGTAATGCTGCGTCCCTACCATCTCATCGCCTCACCGTTCCCTCCGAGCCTCTTTCATCACACAGTATAGGTACTGATGGCACTTCTGAATCACAGTCCGATGATGGCAATGGCGGAATGTCCGACTTTGGCGATGTTATTGACACGCTCACATTCGAGCAGGTACGTCTGTTGAGGGAAAGGGAGTAGAGTGAGAGATTGAAATGCTGACCCTAATTTCCAAGATCCTCGAAATGGACGACGACGAAGAAGAGCGCGAATTCAGCCGATCGATCGTGTTTGACTTTTTCGAACAAGCCGCCAATACATTCAGCCAGATGGACAAGTCATTGTAATAACCACAAGATCTTACACAGCTTCGTTGAATTTTTCAAACTGACCACTCATCTCCACAACACAGGGAAGCCAAAGACCTCGAAAACCTCTCCGCCCTAGGCCACTTCCTCAAAGGTTCCTCCGCCACTCTGGGACTGACCAAAGTCAAAGATTCGTGCGAGAAGATTCAACACTTTGGCGCGCGCAAGAATGAGACGGGCGATCAGGACGAGCCGGATGATGAGGTCAGTCTAAGCAAGTGTCGGACGACGATTGAGCAGACGAAGGTGGAGTTTGCCGAGGCGGAGAGGAAGTTGAGGAGGTTTTATCATGATGATGGACCGGCGGAGGGGGCGAAGGAGTAGGTCGAGGGGTGCGTTGTGATGGAGGGTGGGGCGTGGGTAGTGGAAAGTGTATGAGGGGAGCGAGGGAAAGGAAAAGAGATCCTAGATGAGATTGGTTGATCGGATCCGGTGGTCGTGGACTCACTCTCTATGATGTTGCAAGTATCGACTCCTGAAGAGAAGGAAGAAAGGATTGCACGTTTTGGCAAGGAGGGAAGGTTGTCTCTCGCTTGAACGGGAGGAAAAAAGAGCAAGGAAGATGAATGAACATCGAACAGCGATGAGCAGACCATGTGTCGAACGTGCACTACTATTTCCCACAAAACCTGACTGGGTAACTTTTCGTTACCCTCTTTCCGTTTCAGACTTCTCGTTGGTCTTGATCACGTACGGATTATTACTCCTTTAGCCAGATGCCGACATTGTCGCATGCCCCAAGTACGTCCATCTCGTTATGAAGAACGTACCAGTGTGGAGAGTGAAGTACGCCTCGCAGGCTTTTCGACATGAACGCATTCGATTGAAGCCACTTGGAGTCAAACGAAAACTCCTCGACTTACATCCTCCTCGAGGGATTGACAGAATCAAAGTGAAGAATGCCCTGCTGGTCATTTCCTTTCATTTAAACCTCTCCCTCTCCGTGCAACTCCACTCCACTCGTGTCATGTTCTTGATTCCACGCTACTATGCGATACAATGGTTAAAAGCGATGCTCGCTCATGCAAACCTAACAGGTGCCGTGTGGCAGGACTCGTTCGTTTCCAGCCGCACGATATCCACCAAATGTCCAGCTCCCCAAAAACACCATACATGCTGATTTTATCGCTTGCTGATGATGATTTATTCTCAATTGGAAAAAGACATTGACATGCTCTTCCTTCATTCCTCCTCGTCTCGTCCGCTCATTCAATCAACTCCTCCCCTCCGCATCCCTCATTCCCCTCCACTTCTCCATCATTGGCCCCATTTCTTTCTCACAACTCGCCCTCCCCTCTTCTTTCCCACACCCCCAAAAGTTCGCCACAAAGTCTCCCTCTCGATACATCGCTTCTTCGCCTCCTTTCTCCTCTTGCTTGACATATCCATTCAACACCCTCTGCTGCACCAGTCCCACTTTTCCCAATATGGTCCCATGCCACTGCACGATATGCTCCAGTGCGTGACGCTCCGCTTTTTGAAAATTATAACTCCGGTATAGCGGATCGAACCAGGCGTCGAGGAAGAATTTCGCCCATTCGGAGTTGCGGATGAGGAAGGAGTCGTGCGCGAGACCCGTGGCGTCGCGGGAGAGGATGATGGATGTGGAGGCTGGGTTGCGGTGGGAAGGGGTGTGGATCACCGAGTCGGGTGGTACGACGGGCGTGTCGGGGAGGAGGAGAGATGGCAAGACCGAAGGAGAGAGGAGGCGGGAGTCGAGGGAGAGGGTAGTGTTCATGATCAGGGCGGTGGAGGAGAGGTGCCAGATCCAGGGGGTGTGCGGGTGGAGGGTTTGAGCGTGGCGGAGGGAGGGGACGAGGGACCAGGAATACGGGGTATTGGGAAGGAGGTCGTAGGCGTGAGTGGAGGGGAATAAGGTGGCGTAGTTGTGGAGGCGGGCGTAGTGGTTGCGGTTGGCGCGGATGGTGGAGGTGAAGGATTGAGGGAGGGAAGGGTCGAGAGGGGTGACGATGATGACTTCGGGGGGGTTGGAGGGTCGGGGTGGGATGGCGAGGGTTGTGGAGGCGGTCGTCGGTCGGGTGGAGAAGAGGTAGAAGAGGAGCCAGATGATGGCGGTCAGGCCGATGAGAGGTGGGCCATAGGTGCGGATGGCGCGACGTTGGCGGAGGTACGTTGACCGGCGGGGAGAGGTGCTGACGGTCGGAACGGAGGATTTGCGCGGGTAGGGGAATTGGAGGTTGGCCATGGTGTATTCCAATGGGGAAGATGTCACCGGGCGAGCAGCATTATTGGAGAGACTGGAGAGGTCAATGTGGATCAGTCTCAGTCTTCACAGATTGCGGGAGTAACGATTTATGCTTCAAGGTACCAGGGGTCAGTATCCGCCGAGCCGCTGCAGATCTCCCGCGACTTTGACAAACTCCGGAGTCCCGCCCGGGCCTGGACTGGACATGTGCCGGGCGAACTTTCTATTGCTTCATTGGCTTCTTCTTCTCCTCGACCTCACGACTTTTCCTCACAGATTTCATGTCCCGCCGTTCATGTTGAGAATCTCCCGCTTGGGAAAGCACGTGGTCACCGCACTCGATGGCGTCGGCGGATGGCAGCAGAAGGGATGGCCGAGAGGGTTGTTGACCTCTCGACCATCGACATGGCTTCGACAACATGAGAGGAGCTTCAGTGGCGTAGCTAGGAGGCTTCAAGAGCAGGAACACCATACAGAGATACAAGGCGAGACACAGCGACAGCCAACGGAACAGATACACATCCACGAGACTTCCAACGACACATCTGCATTCGCGCGTACTTTGCCTGTCGTCTGCCCAGGATGTGGAGCCTTGAGCCAGACGGTCGTCCCGGACGCTGCTGGATACTACACGGAGAGGAGGAAGCGTGAGAAGAGCGTTCGCAAGAAAGGCGAGGATGCAGTATTTCGAGAAGCCATAGCAAGGCTCGAAGGTAAGGCCTCCGCACAAGTCCCACCAGAGCAGCCCGAAGCCGAGACGAAGCCTGCATCTCCCATCTGCGACCGCTGCCACGACTTGATTCACCAATCCAAAGGACAGTCCATCGTCCACCCTTCCATGCAGTCTATCCAGGCTATCATCGAATCCAGCCCGCATAAACACAACCACATCTACCACGTCATTGACGCCGCCGACTTTCCACTCTCCCTCATCCCAAACCTCATGTCCGCACTGGATCTCCCGAGACTGCGAACGCAAAACCGTCGATCCAAGAGTCGGACATACACCCGCGGTCGAGTCGCAGATGTCTCCTTCATCATCACTCGATCGGATCTCCTCGCGCCGAAGAAAGAGCAAGTCGATCGGTTAATGCCATATCTGCAGGATGTCCTGAGAGATGCTCTGGGACGCACGGGTAAGAATGTGAGATTGGGCAGTCTACGATGTGTCAGCGCGAAGAGAGGATGGTGGACACCGAGCGTGAAGAAGGAGATTTGGGATCGAGGTGGTGCGGGCTGGGTCGTGGGCAAGGTGAATGTGGGCAAGAGTGCGTTGTACGAGGTTGTCTTTCCGAAGGGCAGCAGCGAGCACGTGGATGTCAAGGCTTTGCGATCCGCGGAGGGTCGTTTTGGTGCCGTAGCTGAGCAGGAAGTCAGGGACGCTTTTTTGGACGCCACGGCTGGTGAGGCTGCGCTCGCGGCCGAGAGTGCAAAGTCCGATGTTCAAGCGTACCAGCCGATACAGGACGAGATTGAAGCAGAACAAGTTCTCGTGGAGGAAGAAGTGGAGGAGAACGAGAAGGAAGAGGATGAGGATGAACTGTCTCTTCTACCGCCCGCTCAGCCAGAAACACAGTACCCGCAAATGCCGACAGTTTCCGCCTTGCCCGGCACGACAGCCTCGCCCATCCGCATCCCATACGGCAAAGGAAGAGGCGAGCTGATCGACCTCCCCGGAGTCCAACGCAGTTCACTCGAAACCCACATCCAACCTGAACACCACGCCTCACTCGTCATGAAAAGCAGAGTCACTCCTGAACAACACACCCTCAAACCAGGCCAATCCCTCCTCCTCGGCGGCATCATCCGCATCACACCCAAAACCGACGACCTTGTCTTCCTAGCCTACCCCTTCACACCCCTCAAACCCCACGTCTCCTCCAAAGCCGTCGCCATCCAGACCGGTACCAACGAGGATGGCACGCCCTACACTGGAACCATCGAGAACATCGGCACCCAAACCGCCAAAGGTCGCGTCAAGAGTGCCGGCACCTTCAAACTCGAATGGGACGTCACCAAGCCCCGCGCTGGGCCTCTGACCGATAAGACAGCCGGGAAACAACGCGCCGAGAACCTCCCGTTCATGATCTACAGCGCAGATATCCTCATCGAAGGCGTGGGTTGGGTAGAACTCGCGTGTCAAGTCCGCAAGAAGCGCAGCCTTCTGCCCGACTCTTTCGATGGCATCGATACGGCGGTGGACGTCCCTGAAGTGGAAGTCTTCACGCCCAAGGGCAAGTTCATCGGAGTGCGAAAGCCGATGAATGCGTGGTTGTTGGGTGGGCCGAAGAAGGTGCCGAAGCATTTGCAGAGGGCGAGGCCGAGGATGAGTATGTCTATGCAGAGGAGGAAGGAGGGTGGGAGGAGGGGTGGGCCGATGTCTAAAAACGGTGGTCGCTCTGGACCTGGACCTGATTGAGATCGTCTGTGCGGTAAAGACTGGCCGAAATTCTCTCCGCTCTGAGTTTACCCGGATGTATTGGAGTGAGCAAAACAAAACCATACCCAGGTTGACATTTCAAGTCGCTTTACCATTTCTTACCTTTCTGGACCAGCGGCGGAGGTCGAACTATTCTCCTACTCTGGCCTCGCCTGGCAAGGATCGAGTCGTTTGTCAAGCTCAACGGTATCCTCCTGTAAGAAGCCAGCCTCGCCCTCGCCTTGGACATCTTGATATCCGATCGCCTGTCGAGGTCGGCCGCCGGCCGCCACCCTCATTGCCCTCCGAGAGTCGAACGCTGGATGGCAAATAAGGAAAGTCTCTGCCGAGACATGCCCGAAACCAGGCCAGATACGGTGGCACGCCGGTCACATTCAAGTAAGCTACCTGCTCACGTTGGTTGTGCATGTACGGTGGTTGGACGGCTTATATAGCTGTACATGTACGTTACTTGCACACCTTAGTAGCCGCACATGTCATGCAAGTTGGCAAGTCGGGTCGAACAGCTGTACAAGTACGCTGGCATGTCGGTCTGAAAAGGTGTACTATTATCTTACCTGCACGTCTCAATAGGCGTCCATATCCTTTGCTATGCCGGCCTCAATATCGGTCCAACTAAGTTATCTGCACGTCTTGTTAGCCGTACATCGACGTTGTCATGCCAGATCAAATAGCTGTACAAGGAACCTGATCTGCACGCCTTGATAGCCGTGCATGCCTGCTGGGCTGGCAAGCTTGATAGCCGTGCATGTCACATTGGCGTGCCGGTCTAGATGGCTGTGCGGGTAAGTCAGTGAGGCACGTCAGCAGACGTACTTGTCCAATGGCATGCCGGCTTACATGGCTGTCTACTCAACGCATATCGCATCCGGACCTATTTGATAGCCGTGCAGGTCGCGGAGCGGGTCGTCTTGATAGCCGTACAAGTATTCGTACAGATCATTTAGTAGCAGGCCTCGCGAGCCTTCATACACATGGTCATACCACCGTATCTAGGTAAGTGTTGTCAGTCGCACATGTACATTGATTGAGCGTCTTGTCAAGGAGACAGGTAAGCTAGCATGCCAGCTTGACTAGCTGTGTCACGTACACTACCTGGCCTTGATAGTCGGACCGGCACAGGTTCGGGCATCTCAGTCGGCATACGAGCGAAGGTCGACAAAGTCACCGTCACCCAAGGAGTAACCACGGTATGGAGAGGGATCATATCTTGACGAGTCTTCCATCAGCAAATTCAGGAGCGAACTGGTGACGGTGCCAGAAACCGGATAGAAAGATGAATTCTTAACAAACAAAGGGGTATATCGTCCAAACGCCTAGAAGTAATGCTACCTCCCGCGTGAAGAAGCAGACCTCGTCGTGTCCCGCGCGCCAGGGGCGGTATGCAATCTCTCTATCTTCTCCGGCGTCTTCGTCTCCTCTACCTCCGCCATTGATCCCAGCGTCTTGTTAAATGTCGTCGGCAGCGGCGGAACCGGAGGCGGCGGTGATGGCGGAGCATCTTCATGAGTTCGATTCCCCAGCTCTCTCTCCACCCTTGCCTTGATCTGCTCGTCGACCAAGCCCGCAAACTTCAACGACGCCTGATCGAGGAGCTTGGCGAGTGTCGCCTCGTCGATGTTACTACGGTGTGAGCGTTCGCCGACGACTTTGGCGGTGAGTTTGAGTTCCTTTTCGAGTTCACGAAGGGAGTCGGGAGGAATGCTTTCGCTGGCTGCGGTGGTGGTGAGTTTCTTCCGGTATGCCCGGAGAGTGCGGCAGACGGATTCCGTGGAGCCGGTCAGACTCCCGAAGCCGGTACTGCTGTTGGAGGTGACTGCAGAGCTCGGGCGTATGCTTTCGCTGCTTTTAGAGCGAAGATTCGCGCCCAGGGACTGACGTTTCTTGACGTCTTTTGTGTGAGTATTGCGTGGACTGGGTGGAGAAGGAGATCGGTTGAAAGTTTTCCGTCGTGACGAATCGTAGCTTGGTCGAGAGACAGGTTCTAGTCGTGGAGTCTGGGCCAGAGATGCTCGTGAAGTCTTCTTACGCATCTTGGGCGGGGACGATGGTCGTGATGGTGTAGCGTTTGCCAACGGAGACTCGAAATTCCCGCCGTCTACGGATCTCTCTCGTCTCAAGCGAGCAATGTTTGAATGGGAGATGACTTTCCTCAGAGGAGGTCCGAGCGGTGTGCTGACGGGAGAATTCTGTCCTTCCGTAGCACTGTTCGGCTGTGGTCCGGTGAGTTTAGTCGCGACCATGCTGCTCCAAAGGAATATTGTCGTGTCTGCTGCTACCGTCACGAAGCTTGATGCTCCATCGCGACATTGAACGATAGCCATATCCGTAATGCCTTCTGTATGACCCCAGTCCCGAGCAATCAAATTGCCGTACTCTGTGTACAATCGGAAACTTTTGTCTCCGCTCGAAACTCCAGCGATTGTAGGGTTACCGTTTAGTGAAGGTGCGTAGATGACCTTGGATATTACCACAGCCTCACCACCTTCGTTGTCAGAGCACTTGAAGCTGAAGCCAGCCTGTCCACTGCTAGTGCTGTACTTGGCGATACATCTGTCCAGCGTTGATACCAGAATCGAATTGGGTTCGGATGCCAAGCACATACTGACTGGGGCAGACTTCAATGTGATGGCCCGTAGCATGGCGAACGCTAGTGTAGCCGAATCTTGCGGATCGCGAAAGACCGAATCTCTGACAACCACAGTCCGGTCAGCCGAACATGACAGCAACTGAGTGCCATGCTGAGCGAGTAACAATGAGGTGACCGCGCCTGCATGTTCATCCATGGTTTGCAGTAGCTCGAGGGTGCGATCTTTGACAAGGAAGAGCTGCACTGTCCGGTCTCGACTCGCCGAAGCCAGAAAGTGGGCTCCTTCACGCTCGAATGTGATCAAGTCTAGGATCTCGGCGGCGTGAGCGCGGACTTGGTGGACGATCCGTCTTGTAGCCACCCCAAGAAGTGCCACAGTCCCATACTTGTCGCCAGATGCCATGAACGTGCCGTCGAGGAGAGCTGTCATTGCAGTCAACCCGTTGGCCATGCCCCACATCTCGGGTGATGTCTCCACCGGTACATTCATGGCCTCGGCAACAGAAACACCGTGAGCGGTCCAGAAGTGTACTGTGCCATTGCCAGAGAAGGTGTAGAACGCCGCTTCGGGGAGGACCGTTGAGGTGAAATTTCTCACACCAAGCACAGCGTCCTCATGCGCTGGTAGTCGGCGTCGCTGTCGCTGCTGGTCGTCCGTCTTCGCCAGACTGATGATCCGATCGGAACTGATCTCAACGAGTGCTGTGCCGACTGCGGCAACAGCCACGGTGTGCGCACCGACTGCTGATAGCTTCGTGAGCGATCCAGAATTCCTACGACCTGATTTCTCAAAGGCGCCCTTCTGAAGCTCTTCGATTGAAAACGAGACCGCATTGTCGTCGGCGCCGAAGGCATGGTACACGCCTGCATCATCCAGCCTGGCGGAGGTAATGCTCATTCCAGCATTGGCTGCCAGTTTAATGCTCTGCGTCCGATCGGTGTCATCCAACAGACAAATTTCACCACTTTCGGCACTCAGGATGGCCGTCGAATTCGAAAGAACGACGATCGAAACGAAAGTCACATCCAGCAGATCCCCTAGCAAGATGTTCTTCCCCACCAGCACACGATGCCGCGGACTCGATATGCTGTTCCCATAATCCGAGGGTCGACTGTCCATCTTGGGTCTCGGAGTGACCAGAATGCTGCTGCGAATGTTTTCACGACCTTCGAGTGCTGTGTCCTCCTCTGGCCGCCAGACTTTGGCGTATCTTAACCCCACAGTCAGAACACTTCTGCCCATCCACGACATTGCATGAATCGTCGTGGTACATTTGTTGCTGGCGAAGAGGGTCATTCCTCCAGTCCGATCGTCCACGGACCACACATATAGATATCCATCATTGACCGTTCCGAGGGATGCTAGAAACCTCGAGTCCGGACTGAAGCTCAATGCGTGAACGCCAAAAGTGTGTTCGGCCAGTGTAGTGATCGGTGTCTCTGAAGATCCGTCCTTCGCCGAGAACAACAACACTCTCGGTTTGTATCCCGTCTCTCCCACGGCCAGCCATTTCCCATTCGGACTGATATCAACAGATGTAGCCGCTTTGACTCGGTCCTTCGCTGTCAAAGATCGGTTTGACTCTGACCACTCTCGACCGATGGAGTTACTCGGTGATGTCGCTTGTGTCTGCTCTTTCAATCGACTTCGGGGGTCGGCCTGAGTAGGTGTCGTGGGCCAGCCATTGCTTCCATCTCTTGGACCAGAGCTCGGGTTCGCGCGAAAGAAGTGCTGAACGACATCTAGGTCGTCATTCACCGTCGCCAACACGGCCGCCGAGCCTGCGGTGAATGCAAACTTGCCGGCCGAAGGTAGACTGGCAAAGGCATGTGAGGAAGCAGTGGTGGTGCCAATGACCTTTTGCAATCGCAGACCGGGTTCGTCGTGTCGCGGAGATTTGATCGGCGAGCGTGCAGTGGGAGATCTGAAGAAGGGCGAGTTCGAAGGCGTGAGCCGTAAGGAGTGGTTGAAGGAGTTGGCGGAGGTCATGCTTCAGAGGAGGAGCGTCGTCGACTGTGCCGATTATGCGAGCCCTCTGTGTATCAGCCGGGGTAGCTCAAGAGTCCTGTGGCGTGACATGGAACGTCTTCCTCGTGTAGGGGTAGGTGAACGTGTTGCGTCTCGTGGGTGAAGTGAATGCACTGAGCCATGTGAGGAGCCATACAATGTTCGAGGTTCGTACCAGCCCTTGGAGAGTGTCGTTGCTTCATCCTTCGTGCTTGTGGAATGTTGATTGTTGTGCGAAGCAGCTGCGTACAAGCTATCGCCCGGTCGCGTCACGCATGTTTGAGTTACGCTCAGACGGTAGGTATGACTTTCACATGCGACGCAGCGAAGACATTTTCAGGAATGGCATCGCTCATGTGAAGAGATGGATGTTCAATGGTTTCTATCGTCTTGGCGTCGATTTTGTTTGGACGGCAGGTGAATGGAAGCTTTCAGGTCCGAGATAATGGCGTACACGGTCCACGACAAAGGCTACCTCAGGTCATCTTCGCGAATGTCTCGTCCGTCCCGTCATCGCGTTCGAGATTTGAACCATAATGGACGGCACAGGAATTCACAGTATGTCTGCTGCGATACGGGCATCATTTGTCGACGATATTACAGTCAATGATGGCGGCCCCAATGCAAGACGAAAAGACTTTTCACGCAACGACCGACAGCGAACCTGAATCTGATGCATACAACGAGACTCTATCTAATTAATGGTTGACCTGACCTCCGCATTCTTTCACTGCCATCAATACGCCCGGATGGTCGAAGGCGACGACTCCAGGACGGTCAGGACCAGTTCGACGCTTTCCCTCGTCCGTTCCGGTCGCCCGGCAGATCTCACCAAGGCAGTGTTATCCGGATTCCAGAGGAACTGGTCCCTCTTCGCCAATTTCGGTCGCCTTTCGGTTCCCTGCTCAGACACTGCATGAATTTTGTCCAACCCGAAAGCGCAGCGGCCAGAGACGATCAGGAGCGAGAACGTCAGAGCAGCAGCAGAGGTCTTCCAATTCGCCGGCGGCGGAATGAAAATGTGGAAGTTTGAGTTCTTGATGAGAAGTGATGGAGCAAGAAGATGACTGCACGACCAGATCGACTGCCCTTCATATCACCATGGTCCATCTGGTATGAACGCATGGTCTGTCAGACCATCCTCGTCGGAACATCGAATTGTGATCATTCAATACCCGAGCAGGACCGCGCGAAACTGTGGTCCCGTGGGTGACAGACCCGAGAGTACGAGGAAAGCGTAACGGTCACAGGCCGATCCTTGCCATCGTCCGATTCTCACCGTCGAGGAAGCGCGAAGTGCGGTCAACAGGCCATGTGAATTTGCACGGCGCGATGTCGATCAAGATTCAAGGCGAGGAACATGAGACGAGGACTTGCATCGAGATTGTGACAAGGATCGATGGAGTGATGTTGAAATGAGATTGGGAGTACCTCGTATCATTAGTACGTGGGGGGTTGCCGGAACGGGGCTCGAGATGCGATGGTCCATGTATACCTTGACACCAGGCCATTGTTCTCGGGCCAGCTTTCATGGGTGGTTTGGCCAATGCGTCCCTCACGGCTCACGCTGTGCAGAAGCAAGCATGTCGAGAAATTGGTGTCTTTACTGCCTCTTCGACCATCAATGGTGGTATGAGCGGACGTGCGTCGGCACAATCGCGGTGCGGACACCTTGCGAGCTCACGCCACTTGAGGATTTTTGCCGTCCCTTCTGTACGTTTGAGACCTGTCCAGTCAAGGGGACGATGGGCGATGGCATGGTCATCAGATTGGAGCATGGGAGCGCTGCAGCACACTTTCACGACAAGCAGTATCTCGCTGGCAATGCAGACGCTGATAGTGGTCTCCGTTTCCC